>NC_142085.1:42264425-43536091 GCF_054644295.1 Miniopterus natalensis | reverse complement strand
CACAACCACACACACATGATATATACATATATATATGAAGATATTAAACTTAAGATCTGAAGACTAAGCCTTAGATATACTGCTAGGTGAGAAGGCAGGACCCCAAATTTTTATATGAAGCCAGGACCGTAGGAGAGGATTAAAGTAGATCTAAGGAAGTAGCATCACCTGGTTTCCAGTAAAAGCAAAAGCAAAAGTAAAATCAAATTCTTTGTGATGGAAAGTATTCTCAATTTATGTTCTCACAATTTCCTTAGATTAAAAATCACCAAATCATGGCAAACAAAGTAAAATAAGTGAAAGTGAGCAAAACCAACACATAAAAGATAATCAACCATCATAGACTTAGATAACAGATGTAAAATAATTATGATCAATATGTGTAAGTATACTTAATGAAAGTGAAATAAAAAATGAGAGACTGGCCAGCATGGTTCAGTGGTTGAGCATTGACCTATGATCCAGGAGATTTTGGTTCGATTCCCAGTCAGAGCAAATGCCAGGGTTGTGAGCTTGATCCTCAGTGGGGGGCATGAGAGAGCAGACCAATGACTCTCTCTTATCATTGATGTTTCTGTCCCTCCTTCTCTCTGAAAAAAAAAAATTGAGAAAAAATTCCCAAGAGATTGTCCTAAATACCAGGTACACTTGAAGAACTAAATACAATGTGTATAAACACAAATTATAATTACGAACACAATTGTGAATGAGCCAAATATTCTATTAGACACAGTTAAAGAGAAAATGCATTAATGTAAGTATAGGTCTTTGGAGATTACCCAGAATGCAGCACTGAAAAACAGGAGCTAGAAAATATAGAAAGGAAATTAAGAAAGCTGGAAGATAGAGTAAGGTCTAACTTGGGTCTAATTAGAATCCCAGAGAGGGGAAAAACAAGGGTGATAGCAGACAAGCAATATTTGAAGTGATAATGTTGGAGAAACTTCCAAATTTGATGAAAGACATGAACTCACAAAAAGTAGAAAACATGGCTTAACAGAATAAATAAATAAATAAATAAATAAATAAATAAATAAATAAATAAATAAATAAATAAAATAAATCGATACCTAGAAGCATTGTAGTGAAAATGTAAAATATTGTGATGGTTAATTTCATGTGTCAACTTGACTGGGCAAAGGGATACCCAAATACCTGGTCAAACATTATTTCTGAGTATGTCTGTGAAGATATTTCCTAATGAGATTATCATTTGAGTTCTTAAACTGACTAAGGCAGGTGGCTCTCCCCAATGTGCTTGAGCATCATTAAATCTGTTGAGAACCTGAATAGATAAAAAATGTGGAAGAAGGGCAAATCTTTCTCTCTGAGCTAAGTCATCTATCTTCTGCCCTCAGACATTGGTGCTCCTGGTGCTTGGGCCTTCAAATTTGGACCAGGATTTATACCATCACCACTCCCCGCCTGCCAGTTCTCAGGCCTTTGGACTCCAGCTTCCAGACAAACACTGGGCCTCCATAATAATTACCTGAGCCAATTGATATCTTATTGATTCTGTTTCTCTGGAGATCACTGACTAATAGAAATAGCAAGGAAAAACAGAAAATCTTCAAAATAACCTGAGAGAAGAGATAAATCAGATAAATCATTTAAAAGAGGACAACCGGACAAAGCACTTTCTCAATAGCAATAAGAAAGCCAGCAACAGTATAATTTACCTTTAAAGTGAGTTGTGTATTCAACTAAATTATCTTCCAAGAAAGCTCTTTCAAAAAATGAAAGTTAAACAAATATATTTCCAGACAAGAACTGAGAAAGTTATCATTGACTTTCAGTAAAGGAAATTTTAAACTTTAAAACTATGCCTAACACTTATTATAGCATTCACTATATGGTAGGTTCCTTACATTTTTAGCTAATTGACCCCAAAATAATCCTAGACACTATCACTATCCCCATTTTATAGAAAGGTTAAGGGCCAAGGTGACACAGCTAGTAATTAACAGCTCCAGGGTTCAAACTCAGGCTAAGTACAGTATAAATGAAGGTGTATTTCAGGACAAAAGAAAATACTACCAGAAAGATCTGAGATGCAAGAATAAACAACAGACAAAGAAATTAGCCAAATATATTGGTAAATACAAATTAATATCTGTATAAAATGATAATACTAATAATGACACTGTAATCTGTGGGGTTAAAATGATATAACAATTGATTTAAAATTGCATGGAAATTCAGAGGGATTATAGTTAAAGTGTCCTAAAGTCTATGTATTTGTCAAGATGATAGTAAGACATTAACTTTAGACTGTTGATTTAAGAACAGATGTTAAAGTTGTGTGCATAATTTCTGAAAAAAAAGCTGCTGCTTATGACTTTGAAGTTTGTCTTTTGCACACAAGTGACATCAAGTTGGGAATTGAGATTTGATATCAGACATTGTTTGCCTTGGTGTAGAGCTGTGTCAATCGGGAGAAAGGTGAGCCTTTTCATTCACAAAGGTTTCTTTACTCATCAATCAACAGAGCAAAACACACAATAAAAGCCCCTTTTCCAATCTGCCTGTTCACAAGGAGTGCATTATACTAAATGGCTCAAGGCATTTTGTAGGCAGCCCTTCCACTAGAAGAAGAGATACAGAATAAATACCTTTTGGAACAAAGTAAGGAAAATAAACTAAACATAAAAAAGGAGAGGGATCATGGGCAGAAACAAATAGATAACACAAAGATTTTAGAAATAAGTCTAAACATAACAATTATTGCAATTATTGTAAATGGGCAACACTTAACAGTTAAAAGACATAAATGTTAAGAACAGACATTTAAAAAAAAGTTACATGCTTTTTAAAAGAAATACAAGGTCATGTAAGGACAGAAAAAAGTATCCTAGCAAAATGCTAACCAAAAGTAAACTGAAGGAGTTATACCATATCAGGACAAAAAAAGTATTAAACAATGAGCATTACTGAAAATAAGGTCACCGCATAATTCTTATAGAAGCAATTTAATTCACTAAGAAAATATAGCAAATTGAAACATAAATGCACCTACAAAATAGCTGTGATTTTTAAGTCAAAAACTGAGAGGAAGCATGGAGTGACATCAGCAAGATGATAGACTAGGAAGCCCTGGACTCTCCTTTCCCATGGACACACCAATTCAATAGTAACATATGGATGAACTCTCTTTATGAGAAATCCAGAACTAAATGATAGGCTCCTACACCCCAGGTGAGTGTATAACCAGTCACGTTGAAACAGGTAGGAAAATTAGAGACATCCTCTCACCATAATCCCCACCCCAGCACAGCACCATATGAACAGGAGGAAAGCTCCAGTTCCCAGCTTTTCCCAGAGGAGGAAAGAGTTGAACCAAACATCTATATCTCAACTTTCCTAGGTGCTGCCTGAGGGGCTGTTTTCCATCTTGCTTGTCTCAGAGTGCTGACACAACCTGACATACTTTATATACCTGGGGGTTGCTAATAAGAAAGACGCTGGCTTGGATAGTATGAAGTTTTGAGAAGCCCACAGGAGATTTGGCTGGATTGACTGGTGAAGGTCTTCTGTAAAAGACCAAACATAAGTCATGGGAAAGGTGGCAGTTTTTTCTAATGTATAGACAGACACTAACACAAAAAGTTAAGGATAATAAAAAAACAAGTAAATATGACCCAAGCAAAGGAACAAGATTAAACTCCATAACTGACCTTAATGAAATGGAGACACAGAAATTACCAGACATAAATTCAAAATAACCATCATAAAAATGCTCAACAAGTTCAGAAATACAATGCACAAAGTAAGAATTTCAACAAAAAGAGAAATTTAAAAAAAGAACCAAACAGAAATACTAAAGCTGAAGAATATAATAGAACTGAAAGATTCTATAGAGGGGTTCAACAGCAGACTAATACAGGCAGAAAAAGAATCAGTGAACTTGAAGACAGGTTATTTGAAATTATACAGTCAGAGGAGCAAAAAAGAAAATAAAAAGCATGAAGAAAGCTTAAGGGATGGTGGAAAAATATCAAGAAGACCAATATATACATTATGGGAGTCTCAGAAGGAAAAGTGAGAGGAAATTGAATGTACAGAAAGCTTATTGAAAGAAATAAAGGCTTAAAGCTTTCCAAATCTAGGGACATGGACATCCATATCCAAGAAGTGTAAAGAAAACCAAATAAGAGGCTTTTTAAAAAACTCACACCAAGATACATTACAATCAAATTGTCAAAAGTCAAAGAAAAGAGAATTTTAAAGGTACCACCCAAAAAGCAACTTGTCACATACAAAGGAACTTGCATAAGACTGTCAGCAGGTTTTTAGTAGAAATCTTGAAGTCCAGGAGACTCTGAGACTATATATTCAAAGTGCTGAAAGAAAAAAACTAACAACCAATAACACTATACTTGGGAAAGCTGTCCTTTAACATTGAAAAAGAGATAAGACTTTTCCACACAAATATAAGCTGAGGAAGTTCATCATCATTGTCTTAGAAGAAATGCTAAAGGGATTTTTTCAAGTTGAAATGAAAGGATGCTAAACAGCAACAAATTGCATGAGAAAGCATAAAACTCCATGGTAAAGGTAAATATATAGACAAACATAGAATACTGTATTAATATAATTATTACTGTATTACTTAATACAACATATCACCTTTAATATCAGCATAAAAATATTAAGAATACTTTTATTAGAAAATCATCTCGATACATATATTTATGTATAAATACTTTTACATATTTTATATTATATTAAAAATAAAAGTATGAAAAATAACTAATAAATATGTAAATGGCTGTATAATGTAAATATATGTGAATTGTGACATCGATAAAAAAGTATGTGTGTGTGTGTGTGAAGTAAAAGTGTAGAGTTTTTGTATGCAATTGAAGTTATCATCTTAAAATAGGCTATTATGACCATAAGATATTTTATGTAAACCCCAGGGTAACCACAAAGAAAATACCTATAGAAGTTACATAAAAAGGAAAACAAGAGAGGAATCAAAGCATGTTAATGCAAAAAAATCAGTGAAATACAAAAGAAAACAGCAAGAGAGGAAAAGAAGACCAAAGAACTGTAAGACAAACAGGAAATGGCAAAACAGCAACAGTAAATCTTCCCCTATCAATTATTTTATTTTATTTTACTTCATTTTTATTTATTTATTTTTTAAAATATATCTTTATTGATTCCAGAGAGAGGAAAGGAGAGGGAGAGAGAGAGACAGAAACATCAATGATGAGAGAGTCATTGATCGAGCCCACAACCCGGGCATGTGCCCTGACCGGGAATCGAACCCCGATCGCCTAGATCCCAGGTCGACGCTCAACTGCTGAGCCAAGCCTGGCTGGGCATTAAATGTAAATGGATTAAAATTCCCAATCAATAGATACAGAGTGGTTGAATGGACTTTAAAAAAAAAGATCCTGGGCACTGGACGAAAGAAGGTGAAAGGTATAGCCAAAGAACATATATGCATAACCCACAGACACAGACCACAGTGCGATGGCCGGAGGGAAGGGCAGAGGGGCTGGGTGGAGGCAGGCAAAGAGCAGGAAAATGGAGACATCTGTAATAAGGTAAACAATAAATATAAAGGAAAAAAATAATAAGATCCAAGGGTTTCCTGCCTAAAGTAGGCTCACTTTAGATATAAGGACACACATATGTTGTAAGTGGAGGGATGGAATGAGGTGTTTTATGCAAATGGTAATCAAAATAGAAATTGTATATATAGACAAAAATAAAATAAAGCTACAAAAGCTAATAAAGGAAAATCTCTCTGATCTATTATTAAATAAAAAAGCATGGTGAAGAGTCCCATAAATAATATGATCAAAACTGTGTAAGAAGTAAGATTATACAACTATACATATGTATAAAATGTCTTTAAAGATATACATGAGACCATTGCTTCTAGAGATTGGTACTGGGTATGGGGCACGGAGGAAGACTTTGATTTTTCATTTTATACCCCTGAAATTTATCTATGTTCCAGTATTTATTTCATAATTTAAAAATCCAAAAATGATTTTATCCAGTAATAAAGATTACTTTTACGTCAAAAAATGAAGACAGAGGTATAGGAGGAAGAAAGAAAAAAACAGGAGAAAAAGAACAAACCAAAAGGTAACAGGTTGTTGTATTTGCAGCTTAGGCACGTTGTACAATAATAATGAGGGTGACCTGTTAAAAATTTGTGGAGAAAAATAAATCCACCAAAGGAAACACCAGTGATTCAGCACATCGATGCTTTTTGTGGAATTTCTAAAAATTCTTGGCCTCCGAATATCTCTCAAATCAAACCTCTTGCAGGAATGGTCAAGGAAAAAATAAATAAGGCATAAATAAACAGCACTAGGAAATAATGAGCAGACTTGATACAAATATACTAGAGATAAAAACGATAAAGAACACATAGAAACTTTATGCCAATACATTTAGAAAAGTATATGCTATTAAATTCTTATAAGAACATAATCTAACCAACCTAAAACAAGAAGAAATGGAAAGTTAGAAATGTCTGTAACCATTAAAGAAACCGAATCAGTAGTTTAAAATCTTCCTACACCAGCCCAGATGGTTTTGCAGGCAATTTAAGGAACTTAAAATAAAAACAAAACCAGTCTATTTCAATCTTATACAATCTTTCAGAAGACAGAAGAGGAAATTCTTCTCCACTCATCCTATAAAGGTAGTAAATCTTGATCACTAGAGCAAGGCAAAGACGATGGTATGAGGAAGGACAATTTTAGGACAATCTTACATATACACATAGCTGCAAAAATTCTAAAGAAAATATTAGCAAATAAAATCATTAGTGTATGAAAAAAATATATGATGACCAAGCCAAGTCAAAATGGAAGGATAGTTTAACACTAGAAAATATTTGAATGGAATTCAAATTATGAGGTTCAAAAGAAAAATCATATAACTCTTCCAACTGATAGGGAAACGGCATTTGATAAAATTTAACACAAAGAATATCTACCCAAAGTACAGTAACCATCATTATTAATGGTGAAAAGTTAGAAAAACTCCCTGTAAAATTAAGAACAAGTGTGCCCATTTTCAACATTTCTATTCAACACTACATTGAAAATCCTAGATAGTACGGTGATAAGAAAAAGAAATAAAAGCAGAATTAATGGAAATGAAAAAATAAAAACAAATCAACCCTTACTTGCCAGTGATATGACTGTCTACATAGAACATCTAAAAGAAGTTACAGACAAATTACTACACTAAATATGGTTTAGCAAAGTGACTGAATGTGCAGCCAATATATAAAATTAATTGCATTTCTGTAAGTACACACAAAAAAGTACATTTTTGAAAGGGAGACATTTATGGTGTTAATAAAATATATAAAACACCCAGGAAGAAATCTACCAAGAGTATACGAGGACTTCAGAAATCCTGAAGTATATTAAAGAAGACTTGAATAGAACTATACACATGGTAGAGAGGAAGGCTCAGTGTAATAAAGATGTTAATTCTCCCTAATCTATGGATTGTATATAATTCCTTCAAGATCTCAACAAGGTACATAGAGAAAATGGACTAGCTGATTCTACAATTTATATTGAAAAGCAAAAAATGAAGTATAGTCAACACATTCCTGTAGGACAAAATTAGAATTTCTGCTTATTGGAAGACTATAAAGTAGAAAACCAAGCCACAACATGGGAGAAGATACTTGCAACACGTGTAACCAATAACACATTATCATCCAGAATCAATTTCTTTCTCACTCTGATTATCCTCATCTACAAATCAATAAGAAAAACAAGCAAACTATATTCTATATATGCAATAAAAATGAGCAAAATACATAGACAGAATTTCACAGAAGTGGGAATGGAAATGTGAATAAACATGAAAGATGTTCAATCTCAATGGTAATCAAGAAAAAGCCAAAATGAGATACAACTTTATACCTACTAAATTAGAAGAGATAAAAAAAGTTAGAGAAGACCATGTTTTGATGGTGACATGAAACAAGCAAAACTATATAGAGCAAGGAGAGTAAAGCACACAGCACTTTTGGAAAGTAATTTGGGATTACAAACATGGGTGAAATATGCTCATACACTACAACCCAGCACTTCCATTCTTAGATATATTTACCCTAGAGAAACTCTTGTCTCTTATCTGTACACCTGAACAGGAATGTTTATAGCAACAAGCATCCTTCAAAAGAAAACAGTTAAATTAACTGTGGTATATTCACACAAATATATACCATTCAGAGATAAAAATAAATATAGCTTTTAAATAATCAAGTTAGATAAATCTTATCTACATAATACTGAGTGAAAGAAGCAATCAACAGCACAATATAATTTTTACAAATATTGAAAATAGTATCTTTGGTGATAAAATTTATTTAAAAAGGAAAAAAGCAAGGCACAATAATGCCAATTTCAGGTCATCAGTCACTCCAATGGGGAGACAGCATATGGGACAAAAGAGTACAAATATGCATTTTAAAAAGTGGAAATTTACTGACTCTTAAGTTGGGTAGTTATGTTCATGAGTATTCATTTTATTAATGTTTCATAACTTACTTATATTGGATATATTATTTTTCTGTTACCTAAAGGTGGGAAGCTGCGTGAGCCCAAACAAGAACTGATTCTCGCCTGTGGTCCAAGAGAGAGGTGCCCTGAGCAGCTGGACTCCTTCAGTAGGCTCTTGCAACGAAAGATGGGTGTGTTAGGCTTCCTTAACTTTACAATATCTTCTGATAAGGTCACCAACCTTCCTTCCTTTGTTCCCATGCCTCCTAACTACCATCTGATAGTAGCTTGACTTCCTGTGCACTGAGAGAGACTGCTGGTCAGAAGAAGCACAAGTGTGCATTCCTCACCACTGTCATTTCAGCTTACATACACTTGTCTCTTGTGAGTTTGGTTACCGTAAGACATTTCTTAGGGGATCTAGGTTAATTAAGGACCAATGACAAGACGGTGCTTATGACACAGAGCTAAGGGTCAGACCCTAGCCCACGGAATCTCCATCAAAGTGCTGTGACCCTGACTATCCAGTTTCCTTACACTGTTTTTTTAACTTCCTCAGGTGGAATCCTGGCATTTCCATATAATGTGAATTTGTTCATGACTAAATTTTTTTCTTATGTGAGATAAAGAAAAAATATTTTCTTAAGTTCTTATATGAGATATGTAATATATATTTGGGAATAGATGGATACATGATTTAATACATTTCCTTTTATTGAGCATCTACCTAGCGAACTCTTATTCTAGTCTTTGAGGCTGCAGGGTTCTTACTCTGCAGGGTTCTGATAGCTTATGTTCTGGTGGAGTGTAGCAAGTAAAAAGGTATGTTCTCTGCACGAAAAATGTGCTCTCAGAGTAATTAGAAGAAAAAGCCATTTAATATTTTTAGAAATATGATAAGATTGAGATGGACTTTAAGCAACCATAAAGGAAAAAGTAACAGTAGCATAGCAGATTAGTAGCATTAACATATATAATTATATAAATATATATCCAGGTGTACCTTTAGGTGATCTATCCCCTTTAAAGTGAAATCAGATTGTGTGATAGTGTAAAATACACACATATAATTATGCATATGTGTAGAGTAACCAGTTTAGGCAAATACACACCAAATGTTAATGATCATTTCTGGGTAATGGAGTTATAAGTTACTTTTAAGTTTATTATTCATACTTTTCTATACTCTAAATTTTTACAATAACCATTTATTACTTTTACAATGAGAAAAAAGTCTATGGCACCTACCTAGCAAGCTCTTATTCTGAAAATAATAACAGTAGCAACACCAATGTTCTCCACTTGTACATGAAGATTTTACTACTGACTTACTTCTGTTGGTAGTGAGGATTTTCACTGGTCCATGCAGCCTCTTATCCGTGGGTGACCCGTGATATGCATTCTCTAGGTACTTGGGAGGCCTCAGGGCAGTGAGTGAGTATTTTCATGCCTTTACTCCTCTTCACTGTGCTTCGTGGTCACTAGCTTGACCAATTTGCTTTCTCCTAGAAACAGAAAGAAGCACTTACGCCCACAGATTGTCCATTGGGAAAGCACAGGCAGAACTGTCCCGGCGGGGCTGTTTTTCTGGAGTGGCTCCCTGAGACCGGGGTAACACTCCACCTGCAGTTCTGGGGCCTGGAGGGTGAAGGAAGGACCCCAGAGCCTGAGCAAGGCAAGAGAAGTTTGACAACCAGAAGCCACACGAGTCAGCACTTCCAGTCTGAACCAGGGAAGATGAATATTTCCCCAGCTGACACAAGGCCTTTTTTCGTAACAAATATTTTGTGGTAGAGTAGTCTCCCCTTGTCCGCAGGGGATACCTTCCAAGGAGCCCAGTGGATGCCTGAAACTGTGGATCGTACCAAGCCCTATATAGATTATGTTTTTTCCTATCCATACATATCTATGATAAAGTTTACTTTATAAATTAGGCAAGTAAGAGATTAACGCTAATAACTGATAATAAAACAGAACAATTATAACAATACAGAGGCATACCTGGGAGATATTGCACTGCAATAAAGCAAATATCACAACGAAGCGAGTCATAATCTTTTTCCTGGTGCAGGGTCTTGCCCTCCATTTGTTAAAAATGTAACACCTGTGAAGTGCAATAAAGCCAAGTGCCATAAAAGGAGGTGTGCCCGACTGCAATAAACATTCCAGGAATGTGGTCTCTCCCACAGAATATCTTTCTGTGCTGCACCTACCCTTCTCCTTCTGATGAGGTGGGAGGAGGCCGGTGTGAGGAGACCAGGCACTGCGACCCAGCGTGAGGCTGCACTGCGAGGGTGCTGAGCACCAGCACTGGGACAGTGCGGCTGCTGACAAGGTGGCCACCAGGTGACTGACGGGCGGTGAGGGGCGGACATACGATGGACGGGGATACTTGGCATGATTCACATCCTGGGCGGGGCGGAACAGGCCTCTGGAGATTTCATCATGCTTCTCAAATTAAAGTTAATGAACTGCTTATTTCTGGAATTTTCCATTTAATATTTTCAAACTGCAGTGAGGACTAAAGGTTACTGAAACCATAGGATGTAAAGCCAGGATAAGGGGTGACTGTATAATCTTAACTAAAGTGAAATAAAGTTCATAGATAATATAAGTTACTACACACATGATTTTAAAAGGATTAACGACTTGCCCTAAGTAAAAAAGGAACAAAAAAAAGTAATTTATATAATCAATTATATAAATTATCTTTATATATCATTTTCTTATGTATAAGCTTGGGCATAGTGATGCCATATTCAAATTACATAGAATCACGGAAAATGCACTAGTTATAAATAGAGACCAGTAAGAACATGTAGGTTTAGGATTTAATTGCCACAGTGATGCAATTTTTCAAAATATTTAACTCTCAATTTACATGGTAGCTGTATTCCTGGAAAACTCAATATATATTAAAAACATGACAAAGAGAACAGCAACAACAAAAACTTTAGATGGAATTACATGTAAAATGTAGTTAGGCTTTGGGCTCAGAATAATAAAGATTCTTCACTAACATGAATGCCCACCAAAACATTTGCCAATTGTATGGTACACAGGTCAATTTTTAATTGTGTGAAGCTGCCCTATGCCTTGCAGTTTGCCTAATGTCCCAGCCCCTTAGTCCACCCTCCCCATGTGACAACAGATACCCATTCTCCAAAGCCCCTGGGGGCAGCTCTGATCTACTTACTACTTTAAACCAGCCCAGTGCTGTCTGAGAGATGGCGCCAGACTGGGCTTTCACTTCTCTCCAGCCAGGCGTTGATCATGTCCATTTAAAGGGATCGGCATGCAATTGGCATTTTCTTCCAACATCTGAAATACACAAAACTTGTACTCCAAAATTCCATTTCTAGGAATTTCTCCTTTAATTCGCTCAATTAATTATATATGCAAACAATGTATTAAAGGGTAATATCACACTTAACAGTAAATACTTTTGGGTAAAGAGTTGGAAGATAAGGGTTATGAGATGGGGTTTGGCTTTGCACTTTCTAACACATAGCTTTTCATTATAATGAGCATGTTTAACTTTTATTAAAATATTAGTTATTAAATTTTATTTTTACTCAAAAAAATTATAAAGGCAGAGAATGCAATGATCAACTTCAATATTGAACCCATGGTTTGCTTTACTGACGTAATCAATTGAACGCATTAGCCCCACAAATTATTGTAACAAAATGTTGCCTTGACATTGTATTATCTTTGAATCATTTTTTAATCAAATAAAATGAAACATCCACAATTCTTCTCAGTGTGTTTTAACTGTCAGGGTTCTTCTTAGACTTGTTTGCTTCTCTGAGGTCTTTTAGAGCAGAAATGAATGAGTCAGGGGCTGAGGAACAGAGGACTCTAGGAATTCTCCAAAGTCAGACCCTTGGAGCTACCTGTGGAAGCTGAGCACTATTATTACTTCATATTAGGCAAAGTGTCAGATCACAAATTTCACGCACCATCTCAAGTTTCTCCATTTTAGTACTTAAGAGATTCTTAGATATATATATATATTCTTGAGAGAAGTTTCTTATTTTCTACTTTCCTCCTGTTTCTTTTTTCCTTGACTTTTCCTTATCTGCCCACCCATCTGCCCACTCACCCACCCACCCAACAAGCTCCTTATTAACAAAAATACCTGTTGAAGGGATAAAGAGCTAAAGGGTAAGAAAGCCTTCCTCTAGAACAGCAACTTTCAACCTTTTTCATCGCAGGCACACATAAACTAATTACTAAAATTCTGCAGCACACCAAAAAATATATTTTTCACTGACCTGACAAAAAAATTAGGTCTAATTTTGATTCATTTACACTGGACAGCTATTGCTGTGTTGGCTGTTGCCAGTCTTTAATTTGACAGTCTAAGGGAAAGGTCAGTTAGGTACTGCCTGTTTTAAAAATTCTTGCGGCATACTGGTTGCAAATCGTTGCTCTAGGTGACAGAGGAGAGAATATTTCAGAGTACTGGAGGCACTGGCCTTGAGATTAGGATTCTCCTCACAATAAACCATGATAGAAAAGTTTAGAATTGAATTTTTTTTTTTTTTAAATGACATTTACTGGTGGTTTATTTCCCCCACATATTCTTTAATAACTTTGATACTATAAAATTGTCACGTTTTCTTTTTCTAGGCTGTTGTAATGAATTGATACATGAGTTCAGATCTGGCAAATTATTAACAGTTTCTAAATTAACTTCTTGCATGAGATTTCTACCCCTACAAGTGTCCTTCTGATACCTGAGAACCACACACTGACTGCACAGAGAGGCAGTGATCCTTCTTTTACTTAACACCTACTATAGGAAGAGTATCAGTTTTGCAGCCTTAACACTCAACAAACAGTTTAGAAAAAAATGATATTTTTAAAGGAATAATAAATCACATTTTCCTGATTTTTATGTATAAGGAAACTATATCCCCTTGAGTTGAAAGAGTAACTCCCACTGGGCAACAATTTGTAACATGAAATAGCAATAACCACAGGTGAGTCAGACAATTTACCAGCTTAAAAAGACATAGCATCATTCCACCAAATGAAATTCCTTTCAATATACATAATCATCCCTTACATACATCCAGTATTCTTACTTAAGAGTCTTCAACTTGGTTATTAGTACATTACACCCTTTTCTGGGCCTTAGGTACAAAATCAATGCCTTCAGAATGTTCAGATTCACAATTTGTTTATTGTTTTCCCCTGAAATGAGCAGAATATTTAAAATATCCTATGTAATTTGATACAACTGAGAAATCAGTGGACCATTACATCAGATAAATTATAAATGGTAATAAAACCTTTCATTGACATTTTCTTGAAGCTTTCTTTAATGTATTCCTACCTATATTATCTTATTAGACATTCTCAAAGACTGTGTAAAAGAAGTCAGAAGATTAGTGTTACTCCTATGTCACAGAACAGAAAAGTGGGCTCTAGAAATGCTCAGTGATCACCTGGCTAATCAGTGCCATAGCTGGGGGTTATATCCATATCTCACTTTATCCTATCTAAATCAATAGTTCTTTAAACAAAAATTAGAACACAATATACTTTCAATTCTTCAATACTGTTGAAATAATAAAGTCCCAGCTATAACTGGTTTCTTTAACATGTTTTGGATAAAATAGACAAAACAATGAATCCACAGACTAATCATGCACCCCATTGGCTTTTGCCAATTCTCATTTTTTACCGGCAGCTGCATTTTAAGGGAAAGCTAGTGAACTGCAGGGAGTAGATAATGGGGACTTCTCAAGGTATCAGAACATCCAGACCACTGTGTAAAGCAGATAATCGACGGCATCTGTTTGGAATGGGAGCGACAGCAAAGAAGTCACAGCTGAGCCCCAAGAAACCCTCAAAATGTGAGCACTTTATTTATGAATCAGCTGCCCACCCTCTGGTTTGAGAATTAAACAGCCTCCAGCCATACTGTGGTCCTCTCCAGACACTGAAATACAAATGCAGCCACAGTATAGCTGTAGTGGTGGGAGAAATAAAAACAGCAATAATTTATTGAGAGTCCAAGTTCCAGGCACCAGGCTGGGAGTTTCATGTTTATTATTTCATTTCATTCTCATAACCCAAGATAGATGGTCATTCCTTTTTCTTTTTTAAGTTCCTACCTGAAGTTGAAAAAACCATGAAGTACACTAGGAAGATAGTTTACTCAGAAGGCCAGCCAAGTGACTATTTAAGAAGTACACTTCTTTTAGTGCCATTTTTCTATTATTTGCCGTATTTTCACATCATAATACTGAGGCTGTTTGCTCTATTTTTTTTAAATGAAATGTTTAGACATATAATTTTGTAGCCTTTTAAATTATAGACTTTTGATGACTATTTTGCAAGAGTTTAATCAAGAGGGAACAAAAGCTTTATTAACCTGTTTTTTCACTCTCCTTATTTGCACGACGTGCTTGTTTATTATCTGTAAGAACATACTCCTCATATGGTTTGAAATGAAAGGATGATCCATCTCCTCATTACCAACCCTCTGCTTGGTGATGAGAAACAAAACAAAACATAGGAACAAAGGAAAAATGCCTTCCTGTCATTTCTCAGCCTTCCTTGCTGCTGCTCAGCTGGGACGTTAAAGAGTGGGGTTTAATGAAAGAAGGTGAGAAGGTGAGAGAAAAAAAACCCTAATGAGCATGTGCTTAGTTATATGGAAAGATCACTGAGAAGCGGTTTTGATGTTCTTTGTGCCTAACATAGCACAGTGTCTCCCCAGGTCAAAGAAGTCTGTCGTCCTTCCTTCCTTCCTCATTCCTTCCCTACCCTGGCAACTCGCTTCTCCACCTAGAACAAATCGCATGAAGTTTAATTTCTGATGGGGGACTGAAAATAACGTCATTTCCCATCACTTGCTTATAGCTCTTGAGACACGTGCAGAAGTGGCAAGGGAGGTGTTTTAGGTGCTTGCATCACTGGTAGAGCATCTCATGAGCAAGCATTTCAGATCTAAAACTCAGCATGACAGGGCCCCAGCCTGGTTCCCACTTCGCAGGCTGGCTGACACTTACTCTTTACACTGGGAACAAAGAAGCAAATCCCCATCTAGCAATAGAGTCACTGTAAAACAAAAGGTTTTAATGCTTCAAAGGAGAGTCGATAATGGCTGTCGGAACGCTAAAGCAACGCTCTGAATTAGAATGAAATGGTGTAGTTAATCAGCAAGTGTTCCAGCCCTGTGCTGGGAGCATCACACCTGAAATCCCAAATGAAACATGAGAGCCAAACTCAGAAAGAAAAGAACTCCCAAAACTCTGAGAGTGATGTCTTGGTTCACCAGTTCCCAAACCAGGGAATCACTACACATCATTCCCAACAGGCCACTCCTCTGGGGAGGGGGGAGAGGCATGACCAACCACAAGTAAAACAAGAAACCTTAAAGTACAGCTCCTCTGGGATCAGCAGCTACCTCAGGGAGGCAGGGCACGCTTCTTTAACGTCTATGTCCAGTGTAACCGTTCACTTGGGCAGGAATAGAGATCTTTCTTTGAAGCTGAAATATGCAGCCTTCACTATGCTCTCATCCTCTGCATTTCACTGAGCGAATAACCTACATTACACTGAACGGCAGCAAATTGGCTCATCATAGACAGCCCTTTTCTAACTTTAAAAGGATAAAGAACTGAAAAAACCAGACAGTCTCACATGTAGCAGTTCAGGGACTAGCGAAGTCCATTAAGGGGCTGCCACACTCTTTCCTCAGAAGGTCATGGGTTCAAATTCAACCTAGGTTTATGGTGACTAAGGCCCATTTAATGTCTTATGTTAAATGTTTGTGTGCCTTTGACATAATGTGCTTAATAGGCATGTTGACAGCTTGCATTTGTCATTCCTGCTGACTCTTAGGAGTACAGTGGAAGGCCAACCACATGGGGAAACTAAATCATTCCTTGCCGTGTAAAGGTGATCCTTACAAAATGTAAACTCCGAGGCAATAAAGAACATCTTGCTTTCACACGGTCTGTTGTCTGCACCTCTTCCACCTCTGAGAAAAAAGTATAGCAGCTCTTTGACTGGCCGTCTAACACCCTGATGAGCCCAGGGCAGACTTTAAATTTTAAAGACCTACAAGCATGTCCACAAGAATAGCATTTTCCAAACAACATAATAACTCTCAGTTTCCACAAAGCATTCACTTGTGGTAATAAAATGCCAGGTCACGAGTCAAATTTTGACTCCATTATTGAGCATTATCTTTAAGTTCTAAATGGAAAGGCAGCACAATTCACAAGCCATTAGGCTTCAGCCTTACCTCGGAACAATGACAGAATAACAGGCTAAACACTTAATGCTGCTGTAGTCACTACTTGATTAGATTCTTAATGACTGGCTCTGTCCACAGGTCACTGCGGCCAGTCACTCAACAAATAGACTTCAAGCCATTTGGATCCTAGGCTTCTGCTTGGAATTTCATAGAATTCAGTGAAGAAATCCATCATCCATCAAAAGAGATTTGGGATGACTTAGAGACATTTAAGGTAATTAGATCGCCTCTCTTCCTGATAAAGCAAAAGTTGGTGTGGCTGAGTTGAGATAGGAGATTTCCATGGAGTTCCTTCCAAGGTTGTAAATCGTTCCCCCCTTTAGATTCGATGTTGACCCCCAAAGGGTAAGTTGATGAGTGGGAGAATGCCCTGTTAGGGGCACCCCCATGATGTGTCAGTGTTGTACATCTGAAGGGTGCTAAACATGTTGGCTACCCCAAGGGCACAGATCACCTGGCTAGAGGGGAAGGTGGCAGCACCCGTGTGAAATCCTGTTGCCTGAAAGACTTCCAGGAGCCCAGCTTCCCAGTTTTTTCTGTTGTCTGAAAGACGTCCTCATAACAGCCAGAAGAGCTGCCTAGATCCTGTCTTTCAATTACTAGCCATCCTTTCAATCTGTGTTAGTAGGAAGTCTGGAGACTTTGAAGTTATTTCTTGTCAAGTCACCAGATCACTTGGGAAATGCTGGAAAGTCTAGAAAGTCACAAGGGGGGCAAAACTTTGTGAATATTTCCACCTGCCAAGGGTGAGGTGAAGGTAAAATCTAACAACCATGACCCCTAAAAAGAAAGAAAGGCAACAGATGCTGAAACCTCTCCTGCTGTCTCCCCCCAATAAATCTCCGGAGGCAGCTCTTTTGCAGTGGACGTGGGCTGAATCTGCCAAAGCTGAGGCTTCTTTACTGCCCAGGGCTCATCCCACATCAACCCACTATCAATCATTCATGTATTGATGGCTCCATCAGATCTTCATTTACAACCAATTCCAGCTGCCTACCTAGTAGAAATTGTGTACTGTGTACTCACCTGTGTACTCTGTGGACTCAGCTGTGGACTCTATCCGATGGGGAAATGGGAAATACTTTCTCTAACCTAAAGCAGTCTAGGGGGATTTTCATAGACTGAAGTAGCACTCTGCGGCAAGCCTTTCTGGATTTGGCCTGATGTTTCCAAAGTGCACTTACAACCTTCCCACCTGCAGGGCTCTGTACCCACCAACCTTGGCCTTCCTCCCCACCTTCCTTCAGGAGTTCCTTGTGTTTTTTTCAGATTCTCAGCACGTAGTTCAAATATGGGGATCAGGTCTGTTCCTATTGCAGTTGGGCTCTGTGCTTGGGCCAGAAGAGAGTGGGGGTGGGAACTAGATGGGGAGCCGGATTAGGACTGGGGCGGAATTTGCCAGATCCCTAGCGCGGCGTCATTAAATGAGCGCCGAGGCGGCCACGGAGAGGTTTGGGAACCGAACCAAGTGCTTTCCGCGGGGCTCTCGGGGCCACAGTGACGTGGCTCCATCAGGTGGAAGGCACGCAGTCCTCCCCAGCCCAACCCCGGAGAGAGGAAGATGTCTAAGCACCACGACCGTGGCCGCCACAGCCTTGCCCAGGCCTGGGGGGAGGGAGGGGGGAGCCTGTTCTGCTGAAAGAGAGGCGAGGGCTGGTTTGTAGGTTCGCAATTCACCATGATAAATGTAAAGACCAATTAAGGTTTGATCCGTGCACACGCGAGGCAGACGGTGGCTGATAGTGGAACCAATTAATGAGCATGTCCCCTAATTCCTGCCGCGGCCGCCGGGCGCACGGTGGGTCCCCGGGCGCCGGCAGCGGCTGCCCCGGAGCCCCCAAGGCTCCCTCCGGGCCCAGGAGAGGGCCGCCCTCCTGCGTGGAGAAGGTGCGAGGAGCGGGGCCCCGGGGCGGCTGGGGGGGGGGGGGGCGCCCCGCAGGGAGGCTCCGAGCCAGCCGCCTACGGAGCCCAACTGTTTGCAGCGGGGCCGGGCGGATGGGGCGCGCCCGAGTCGTCCGCGCCGGGTGGGGCCGCGGCTGTCAAGCGCCCGGCGCGAAGCCAGGCGGTGCCCCGAGGGCGCAGGACAGGTGGCCAGGCGGCCGCCGCCAGGTAGCGAAAGGCTCGGGAGCTGCGCGGCGCGGTCCCGAGGTTTCGCCCGCCTGGGGCCCGGCTCGGTCCTGCCCGCAGCGGGGCGGCCGGGCGTGGGTGGCGCGGGGCTCCAAGCAGCCCCCAGGCCTGGGGCGCCCGACCTCTCGGCTCACGCTCCCCTTTCCCTTCCGGCTCAGCCCGCTGCCCCAGACGTGACCCCCGCGCAAGGTGTTGGTGCCGCGCGCGGCCGGGGCGCGTGATTAATGGCCCCAAGGTCGGGGGCGGCGCAGGCACGCGCCCCCGCTTAGGCCGGCGCGGGTGTGAGGGCATCCGGGAGGAGCGCCGGGTCATGGACGTGGGGACCCCCGGGACCGCGGCGGCGGCGGCGCAGGAGGAGGAGGCGGAGGTGATGCGGATCGCGGCGGCTCGTCCCCTCTGGCCCCGGGGCGGGCTCCGCGGCTAGTCCCCCGCGTCAGCAAAGTTTGGAGCCGCTGGCGCGGCGCTGCGCGGTGCGCGGGTCCCTCCCCGCGCAGTTCCCTCGGCGGGGTCTGTGCCGCCGTCGCTGCCGGGGCAGGACAAAGGCTCATTAACACGTGATGGGACCGCGCCTCATAAATGGGACTGGATTGAGAGGGAGTCAGAGACAGCGCGCGAGCGGAGGGAGAGGCAGGGACGGCGCCAGCCGACGCGGCGACGGGCACCCGGCCTGGCCGAGACGGACGGCCCCGCGCCGGGCGCGGCGGGGCGCGCGGAGGACCCGCGAAGGGCCCGGGGAGGGGGCGAGGTTCAGGGGCGGAGGGGGCTCCAGTCCCGACCCCCGTCGCCTGCGGGCGCTGCAGGCAGGGGACGCGGGCGCGCGGGGAGCGCAGACCGACTGACTTACTGACTGACGGACCGTGAGGCACCTACCGCTCCACCCCACCCCGTCGCATCCCAGCGCCGGCGCCGCCTCCCTCCCGCTACTCCGCGGCCGCCCCTTCCTTCCCCACTTCTTTCCGCCTCCGCCTCCTCGAGGCTCCCGCGGCGCCGGTGCGGTCCCCTGGCCGGGCGGGGCGCCTCCGCTCCCCGCAGAGCTCTCGGTAGAGCCCAGGGGCACGCTCAGCTCTAGCAGAAGCCCCCCTGCGCTGGGCGAGTGGTGCCAGGGAGCTTCCCATCCGAGGACCAGGGGATGCGAAGGGTAAGACCCGGCAGATTCGCGTTTGGAAATACTTTTCCCCCCTCCCTCCCCCTGGGCACTGACCTGTGTGGCCCCCGAGTGTCCATCGTGGAGTTCTTACCCGTGTGAACGAATCGTGCGTTGGTGTTTACTTAGCTCTCTGGCCCCAGCCTGTTAACTGTGGTCTGTGCTACTTCTGGAGGTTTCTACCATTTACTAGTTACTGAATGTGTGTGCACCTGGCTCTCTGCATGCACCGATGTCTGTTTGTGGAAAATGTGTAATTGTGCATGTTTGAAAAACAGGCGCTTGAGTTGGTGCTTAATGTCTATAAACCATATCAGCAACTAAGTCTGCCCAGGGAAATACACCGACCTCAGCACCAGACCTAGCAACTGTCTAAATTATTAAATGTCGTAGAAAGAAATGTATGTCAAATAATAAACTTTTGATATAGAAAAATATAGCTACAGGAACCACTCTTCTTTGAAGAAAAATAAATGGGTATGTAACTAATATCTAAATTTGAATGCTGATGGAACCATTTAACTCAGAAGTGGCCATTAGCTGAAAAAAGTTGCTGTTGTTTTCAAAAGACATTTCTTGCTCAGGCTCACGACCATAAATGGATCACCTCCTGAATGCAAATGTGTTTGCTGTGATAGACGTGAGAAACTGTCATTTGGTCATTTGAAAGTTTAGAAGCAACATGCAGGTATCTAATTTTAGTTTTAAATTGAACAGATGAGAAAAAAAATTGTCACTTATTAACCGTTTTGTCTCTCATCTTTTTTTCTCAAAAAAGTATTATTCTTGCCTTTGTTGTTACTTTCTTGATATATTAAGCATCCTTTGACATTTAAAATTATAAGAGATTAGAATAGATTTACTGTTTTTAAAGGTGTTGGAAGATATTTCTGTGGGTCCTATAACTTCTCATTTTGATTACCAAGTCAATATCTTTTGAACAATGGGGGAAATGTAATTTCCTAGCAGAAACTGAGTGGACATTGACTATCAGTGGGGTGACCAGTGCCATCAATCTATTTTGCAGAATATTGAGAAGCTCAGAGCAACCAACCTTTAAGGTTCCCATAGGACTTTATCTGATTTAAAGTGTTGCTTTTCTAATCCCACCCTGCTGACAGTTTGCAAGGGAAGACAGACTGATTGATTTTTCTTAGTCCCCTTTTTTTCTTGGTGCTTCGTTCCCCTCCCCCACTCTTCTAACTCAGAACAATTTTATCAAAATAAAAGGCCATGAAGAGTTTCTTAAGTGAGACAAATTATTTTCCGATTATACCCATAGATGAACAGTAATCCGTCCGCGCACCTCCAGAATTTGAAACGTTGTATACTGCAGGCAGTTATTTGTAGGCAAAACAGCAGTTACCATAGTTGGGCAGGAGGCTTGAGGATGGGCATGGTTTTTAAAAACTAATTCATTTTAGGCTATCAAAAGAACTTACTGTAAAAGGACTCTTTTTGTTCCAAAGATGTCTTCATTCCCAGCAAGGAGCAGTCGTGGCTGAGGTATGTATCAAGTGTCTGATAGGGAGAGGTCTCATTGTGTTCCTAAGTCTCCATGGGGGTGCAATGATGCCACAGGGGAGAAATGCTCAGTTCTGACCTTTCAAAAATGAAATGACTATGCTTGCATCCTCGTGGTTAGGAAGGCAAATTAGATCTCATGCCCCCCAGTTTTAACAGACAGCATCAGTATATGTGCATATGAAAAGAATGTTATGCCTAGTCCCTCCAATAAGCCGTAGGTGATAGTATTTAATTTGGTGTGTGAAGTTTTCCATTCTGGTGAAAATGTGATCCCACGTTGGAGTAGTGCTCGGCTTTGTTTGTTATCCACTGTTTTCTGTCTTTTTCTGTTACCCTTTTCCCAGTGGACTGCGAGCCTCCCTGTCTCGCCTGTGAAATTGTTATTCTCTAATAAGCCTAGCTGCGGGATCAATGTGTTCTTTTTGGCATTTCAAAATGTTAAAATAGTGAAATTGTTAAATGTTACCAAGACGAAACTGCTGGGAATGAAATTCTCCAGAAGAACCACTATATTTGTGGCATATTTCAGTCTATTCCAAAAGAAAACTCCTTGGATTGGTTTACCTGTTTTCTCAAGAAAGAAGCAGCCCCATTGATTAGTGTTGATAAGTGTTTAGTATGCAGTGTCAGCTTATTAATTACTAAGGCAAAGCCTGAAAAACTCTTTCGAAACAATTGTATGACATTCTTCTCTGCTTTGACTCAGAATTAACATTAACCACCAGAAAATTTAGACAGGCTCCTTGGTTGTCTTGCATATTAGTGTTTGGATTTAGAATTGAAATACTTGGCTGTATAAGAATAAACTATTATGAAATGGGACTTATAACAGCAGTTTACAGTTCACCACGCTTACCAAATGTTTCTTCCCAGAAAACAGTTGGCCTAATAAGGAAGGGGATTATTTCTCATAATTAGCTCTCCAGGAATGCTGCAAAAAAAATAATAAAAAATTGAATTTGGAAATCCCTAACAACACATAATGAATAAAATGAGATTTGCTTATAGCGTCTTGAGTTTGGTCAGTAAGATGGAGCCTGTCTTTTAGGTTGCTCCCTGTTGTTCTAGGGGGTAATTATGTTAGCTCAGTGGCATGATGAACACAGATGAGAGCTTTCATTCCTGCAAAAAAGGAGGCCGTGTCTCCACCAGTGTAAGTCTGGCCCTTCTATTTTTGTATTCATTATTTTCTAATTGAACCAACAGATTAGAATGAAACCAGCAATTGGGTTAAATTATTTATTATTCTGCTTTTGACTCTGAAACAACCTGGACCCAGTAGTGTTTGAAAAACTGTGCTGGGACCAGGTTTCTATAGTGCAGATCTACATTTTGAGGGACCACAAGCTCTGCTAATTTTTCTTTTCTTGACTGAAGATTGGTAGAGAAGTTAAAGAGAAAGAGGAAATAAAAATCAATTGATGTACTTTATAGTGGCAAAATTTTAACTTCATATTTTCCCCCCCGAATCTCCAGCTCTTTCCTAATTCTGTCCTTTAATGTTAACTTTATATTATAACTGTGTGAATGCAGTTTTTGAGGGGTGGAGGGATTCAACACTTTGCCACTGAATTGTTATTAAATGTTTTGATAGCCATTTAATTAGATCAGATTAACTTTATAACATCTTATACATCAACTCAGATTTCTCTCAGATCTATTCTGGACTGAAAGAAACAATAAATGTCATCCAGAATATATATATACACACACACACATTTTTATATAATATCAAATTATATACTGCATAATTTTAGATAAATGGATATATAAACACACTTTTATGCACAGGTATGAACAAACTTTTTCATAGATGTATATCATGACCAAAAGAAAATTAGATGTTTTTTCTTTATATTTGAACATATAATTTAGGTTTTAAATAAATATTATAGATTTGGGGAAGTGTCCACATTTAGGGCAGCTGTACAGAAGGACACTGAAAAGGAAGTATCCACCTTGAATCAAAACCAAGCTGCTCTTATTTCCCACCATAGTGGAACAGTGTTTCAGTCCCTGTGTTCTAAGAATCTTGCACAGATGCCAGGATGGGCAAAACCACATTTGATCATAGTTTTATCATAAACACTAATTGATGGGTTTAGCAGTTTTCGCCAATCTTGCTAATGGTTTATTATTTTGAGGAAGAAAGTTGAAGGAAAGTTGGAAAAAAACATACAAAGTTATTACTACATCACAAAATGCATATTAACATAGTAATATTTGTTACATCTAACAAATTATAATGCTATCACAAGTAAGTTACAGCTATAGGAAATGTGTGAGACCTAAGAAGGGGAGGGTTCTGTTTAGTGGTTTTCCAGTGCCTCTGCTTGGTACTATTCAAATGGTTTGATGTCAGATGAACTTCTACCTCAAACAGGCCTGCGTGGATAATAGGTAAGTTAGGACACATCACTAATAATAGGTGAAAACTGTTATATAAAGTAATCAGTGTGAACCTCTAGTTCATAACATGAAATACATGCCATAAGTTTTCCTGGGTTATGTTTCTACAAAGAACAGGGTACCTCATGAAAAATAAAGTATTACCTCTCATTATAATAGTTTTTCTAGGACAGTTGCAATTACAAGCATATTTTTTATCTAGTTTTCATTTGTATTTTCCATACAGATTATCACTGTGTAATTTTCAAATACCCTCTAATTTAAAAGTTTCATTTGGACAGGTTCGTTGCATAACTCAGTGACCATAGTTGTGGTTCATAGTTGTGTTTGTATAGGTTTTTGAGGGAAGGAGTGTTTACTCACCAAACCTGAGTGAATGAGCCTGGCAGAGCCACCATAGTTGTTCAGAATACTATGAATTCTGTTTTAGCCCCAGCTGGTGACATTCTTACACCTGCACTTTAGGAAAGTTTTCAAAATTATTGTTTGTTTGGTTTCCTTTTGTTTTTGAGTATGTGAGTTGAGACTGGTTAGGTAGAAATCAATGTACTTTAGCTAACTCTTTTTTAACCCACTGTGCTGTTGCATTATATTCTGTATTTTTGAAAAAGATTCCTAACATAGGTTTTGTATTTTTTTAACATAACAAGGGATGTAAGACACCTTTTTTCCTAATACAGATGGCAAATCATTTTTCCCTAAGAGTACAATATTTTATTATCTGACGTCTTACTTTTCTTCTGTAATTTAGAACGCTAATTGTTTACAGTTTGGATTTGTTGACTAGAAATTTGATATCTTTGGCTTGATTCCTTACCACCATTATCAACTCTGGATAGCATTTTAAATTGTTTTTTAACTTTAGGCGATAAAGTGCAGTATAGTTACCTAAATGTGATAGTATAATAGCTATTTTTTAATTCCTACTAGCAAATTCCATGCTATTGCTTTTTAAAGAAAAGCAGAGGCATTTTTCAAAGATGTGCCAGGCAATCTGTTGTGGTAGTTGAATGTACTGGCAAATGCTTTCACAAACTGGGTATTTCAGTAGTATATTTAAATATAATTAAAATAACATACAATTAGGAAATAATGTTTGTCTAAGTTTAAACGGAAGGGTTCCCCTCTTTCCTTCATCATTTCTTCATTTGTTCTTTTAGACCATATATTTAGAGAAGAAAATTGGAATCAACATGAGTTCTATGAATTAAGTTATAAGGAGTGTCACATTTAAATTGGTGATAAATTCCATTTTTTAAAAAAAACACAAATTCTACTTTCACATATGGACATTTGTACTAGGAAATTTTATAATGGTGATTTCTTTTGGTCAAGAGGCTAAAAATGATGTTTTTAATATAGCAAGTGAACCAACATCATAGACAGTATGCCTTTGTCACTCTTGCTTGCTTTTAACTCAGCTATATTTAAAAATGGATCAATTTTATTTCTTCTTTACAAGAGAGACTTAATTTAATGCCACTGTGATCTGTGTATTTTGGTTTATTCCGGTCTGGGTTGTTAAATTGTTCAGATTTTCAACTCATTTTAATGCATTGCTACCAGAATTTGTAAATGTTTTCTCCAGCTTTTATATAAGTTGTGGTGAGCAAGCAGTATGCATGTGAAGAAAGAGCAAAACTAAACAACTTAACACATAACCAAAGTAAGCTAAAGATTGTCCAAAGAATTTTGTATCTTTGCATGTGTCGGAACTTAACTTTGGAAAATGTACAGCTGCTTTTGGAAATTATACCTAAGTTCTTACAAATGAAAAAGGGAAATCTTTGAATGATTTCAGTTCTCAGCTGAGGAAACTAATTATGAGTAATCTATGATCCATTTTTTTATTGATGAAATAATCAGAGAGAGAACAGTCTGCTCAAAGTCATATATTTTAGTGCTTTGGGATACATTCCATGTATTTATAACTTTTAGGTATTTTTGTATGATACTTGCCATCTATAAGCAGTGTAAATTGCATAATTACCAGGGTAATTCTGTAAGATAATTTGCAGTGGATCTGCATTACTTGAGCCAACTGCAAAATTTCCATTTTAGTTTGTCGTTTTCTGGGTTTATCTCTTGTGGTACATTATTTTATGGTTCTGGGAAAAGAAGAACAGAAAGAGAGATATTTCTATCTTTAAAAAAAAACAGCAGAAATGCTAACTACTTTTACGTTTTCCATGTTCTTTTATGTGCAGGAACCATGGGTTCCCTCACAATGGTGTTGAAAGAAATGGCTGGTAGTCCTGTGAAACTTCACATAGACTTTGCCAATAGAATTAGGAGAAAATGGTGTGTTCTTAATGTAAGTCTGTATACTGGGTACTTATTATATCTTGAAGCCTCTTTTCTTTGCTGGACATGATATATAACAGTCAGTTTCCTAAAACAGTGGAGAGAAGCCCTGAACTGTAGGCTAAGAGGTTCCCACTTGTGTTTATTTTCAGGCTAGGCTACATTATTCAATTGCAATCAAATAGAAATGTCTTGGTTTTAAAGATCAGTGAGATTACTGTGGCCTTGTAGTATAGTTTGATATCAGGTAACGTGATCCCTTCAACTTTGTTGTTCTTTCTCAAGATTGCTGAGGCTCTTCGGGGTCTTTTGTGGGTCCTATACTGCAAGTCCGCAGTAATCAAAACAGCATGGTACTGGCATTAAAACAGACATATAGATCAATAAAACAGCATAGAGAGCCCAGAAATAAACCCACACCTTTATGGTCAATTAATATTTGATGAAAGAGGCAAGCACATACAATGGGGTAAAGACAGTTTATTCAATAAATAGTATTGGGAAAACTGGACAGATAGGTGCAAAAAATGAAATTATACCACCTTCTTACACCATACACAAGAATAAACTCAAAATGGATTTAAGACTTAAATGGTAGACTTAAAGCTATAAAAATCCTAAAAGAAACCATAGGCAGTAAAATCTTGGATGTTTCTTGTAGCAATATTTTTTTCTGATATATCTCCTCAGGCAAGAGAAACAAAAAAAAAACAAACAAATGGAACCACATCAAACTAAAAAGTTTCTGCACAGCAAAGGAAACCATCAACAAAATGAAAGGACAACCCACTGAATGGGAGAACATATTTGCCAGTGACACATCTGATAAGGGTTTAATTTCCAAAGTTTATAAAGAACTTATAAAACTCAACACCAAAAAAACAAACAACCTAATTAAAAAATGGGCAAAGGACCTGAATAGACACTTCTCCAAAAAGGACATACAGATGGCCAATAGATATATGAAAAAATACTCAATGTCACTAATTGCAGAGAGATGCAAATTAAAACCACTATGAGATATCACCTTACACTTGTCAGGGTGGCCACCATCAACAAATCAACAAACAGCAAGTGTTGGTGAGGGTGTGGAGAAAGGGGCAGCCACTGTGGAAAGCAGTATGGAGGTTCCTCAAAAAAAAATTAAAAATGGAGCTGCCTTATGATCCAGCAGTTCCACTTCTGAAACACCAGTGAGAAAGAATATATGCACACCTTTGTTCATCTTGGTTGTTTACAATAGCCAAGATCTGGGAGCAGCCCAAGTGCCCATCAGCAGATGAGTGGATAAAAAAGCTGTGGGACATTTACACCATGGGGTACTGCTCAGCCATTTAAAAGGAGGAACTCTTACCCTTTGTGACAGCATGGATGGACCTGGAGAGTATTATGCTAAATGAAATAGCCAGTCGGAGAAAGACAAGTGCCATATAATTTCACTTATTTGTGGAATCTAATGAACAAAATAAACTAACAAACATAATAGAAACAGACTCATAGGTACTGAGATAGCCTGACAGCTGTCAGAGCAGTGGGGGGTGGGGGACTGGGTGAAAAAGGTGAAGGGATTAAGCAACCCCCCCAAACTCATAGACACACAACAGTATGGTGACTACCAGAGGGAAAGGGGGTGGGGAGGTAGAAGTGGGTAAAGGAGGGATAAATGGTGATGGAAGGAGACTTCACTTGGGGTGGTGAACACACAATACAGGATACAGATGGTATACCATAGAATTGTACACCTGAAACCCATGTAATTTTATTTACCAATGTCACTCCAATAAATTCAATTAAAATATCTGTGAGAGACTACTTTAACACGGGCAGGCTCCCTTAGCAATTCATTTCAGTGGTGTAAAAACCTATACTCATGGAATGGTCTTTATTGCTATTTAACCTCAATTCTTCTTAAAGGTTAATTCTGTTTGCTCCCTGCCCCCTCAGTCTTTTTCATAGCCATAATCTTTAACAATGGTTCTTAAACTTTAGAGTGTGTTAGACTCTCCTGGATGGCTTGAGGGAACACAGATGCACCCCAGCCCTGGAGTTTCTATTTCTGTAGGTCTGAGGTGCAACCTGAGAATTTGCATTTCTCTTAAGTTCTTAAGTGATGCTGAAGTTGCTGGGGAGAGGCAACTCTTAAAGAGTCGCTGACTATAAAATAACTCTGTATGCACTTGAAGCTGCTGTGGGTGTTCTTAGACTATTTTGTACACTGGAATTTCCCAGCCTCTTCTCCCCTGCCTTATTTCCTAAGTCTTTATCTTCACATTCTTTTTTTCTGAATCCTTTCAGTTACTCAGCGCCATACAAAATTGCATAATTGCATCACGCAAACCCTAGGAAGGATTTGACCTTGAGTAAGTGCAGTAGAACTACCTCATGTTTCAATGGCATAAAAATTCTGTACTTGCATACAACTAGCATACTTCCTTCTTAATCATAACTATATGATTTCATCTTTACTGAAACTTAGTTCTTCAAGTTCTGTTGCATCTTGAAAGCATATTTCTCTGTTTATATCTTTCATCATTAGTACACACTAAAAAAATTTTAATTAATGCTTCAACTTAAGTAGCTGATGCATAAATACCTAGTTTTTAAAATCATGTCTGAATGGAACCCTGAATTTACACAATAATAAAAAAGTATTTAAAATTATTCCAGTGAGAAAATGATAGGAAGGAAATGCAATTGTTTAGAAAGCTACTGTATCTTCAATTTATATGAGTATTCGAACAAATATTCACTTCTCTTGTAAAATATTCCAATTTTTCATCACAGAGTTATGACCTGTGTTGGTGATTTCATATTTGAAAATTGGAAAGCTAAATGTTTCATAAAATAGAAATGAGCTGAGTTTGTTATTAGAATTGATTTTGGGCTCCTGAGACAGTCCCTTCTTACTTTTAACCATATCTTGGCATAAACATATCATTTGTTTTCAATAGAACTACTTCCCTTCACTCATTCTTAATTACTTTCTTGAGGCAGAATTCCAAATATTCGCAATTAATTTTTATTAATGTTTTAAACTTTTTCAATGTCCTTTTGCCTCAGAAAAGCAATTTGAAATTCCATTTTTCTAGGCAGTAGTAATAACCCATTTTAACTTTCCATAACATATTTTCTTATTTATGTTTTAATTAATTTAGTTGTAAAATGCATAAAATGTTGTAGCAGGAGGAGAAGTTGCTCAACCAAAGCAAGAAGTATGTCCTGAATAGAATAACAGATTGATTCCTGAGGGCTTATAAAAGCCACTCCATCTAGTGGTAGAATTTTCACATAACTTCTCTTGGCAAATCTCCAAAAGACACTTACACATGGAGAAACCCATTTGGGAAAGAGCAATGCACAACAGTATGCATTTGAGGAAAGGAAAAACTCCATTATAATCATAATTTCCTATGTTGTCTTTAAAGGTCTGAATCAACAGTGTATATTTAGGATTTGCTTAAGATTGTGCATGTCACAAAGATTTCTGTATATATCATTGTTACATGGATAAACATTGTAGTTCATGATATATACCTGGGCTAAACAAGAGTAAGAACAAAAACGTATCAGATCTCTGACCATAACCTCCATTTGCTGCCAATATAACTACTGTTTGATACTGAGCTAAAAGATCCTGGGATAATTCAATGGTTCATGCCTTTAATGTAACTTTTACATTTGGACAGTTTTATTCAGATGGAAGTTTGTATGAGACCAAGATTTCGGTTTACTGTTCTAATGACCATCTGTCTTTATGCCAAAGAAAACTATCCACAATGAAAAGCCATTCTGCTAACACAGATCTGCCATGCTGCAGTGCACACCGATATTCATTTAGTGAACCGGTATTGAGTACCTGCCTTGGGCCGGGTGGAGGACATACAAGGTCATGTAAGACAGAGCCCTACAGTCAAGGTTCATCATCTGAATGGTTTAAAAACGAGAAAGACTGCTATAGGATGACTCAGCAGTGCGCATCCTCTCTACTTGGGAAAAACCCTCAAAGCATGTAATAGGAAGGGGATTTATACAACCCAATACTATTTGATGATGAAGCATCATGTGCCTGTTACATGTATTCATACCCAGTCCTTTTCTGTCATCTGTGAGTAGGGAAGGGCAGATGGGTGGGCTTCATTTGGTGGAATGAGGTAGGAGGGACAATCATTTCCTTTGCCATCTTGACCCCTGTTCCTTACGCAGGTCTGATGCATGGATATAGAACGTCTCCAGCAGTAGGCAGAGAGTCCACGCACAATACAGATGTGTTAAATGAAGCATCTAAGGGCTTTTAACTTTATATCCATCAACCACATTGCTGGAGTCACAATTCTGTGCCCTTTGGGTACCAAGAGTTGTTACAAACGCTCTCTTACTGAGGCCCTACTGTGGTTTACAGAATTTCTTCTGCCTGATTCCAAACAAGATCTTGGGAACTAGCCACAGAGAGTCTTCTTCCCTCTGGGTCCAAGAAAATTACACTGCTCAGGGTGGGAAGTTGAGCAATTTCCAATGAGTTCGAATTTCTCTATATAAAGAATGAATGTTTAATTGTTTACTTACAACAGTCATGTCTCATTCAGACCTAAAGAAGGTGCCCTTTTCATTCCTCGCTGGTGTTGTGAAAACTGTCATTACCATCCACAATCCTTACAATTGACTAATGAAGAAAACATAAACTTACCTAAATGAAAAATAATAGTGGCAATGAGGAGTTAGATTTTATTTACTTGCTAACAGTCACTGCAAATAAGGTGCTAATCTAGGATTGGGATTCATAGCTTATAGTTAATTGTCATAATTTGTCCCTGAAGACCATAGGGCAAGGATCATTTGCAAGGGCCATGGGCATCCTTTTTGTAGTCAGCAGATCATTCCTCCAGATTTTAGTTGTTCACTGTGTAAAATTATCATGTACTATTTATTATTTCCTTTTCCCCAAATCAACTCTCCCCCCTTCCTTAGAAATGGAAAGAAGAGTGTTTTATTAAACGGTTCTTCAGCTTCAGAGTTTTAAGAGCATGGACTTTGAGTTATACAGACCTGGTTGAAATTTTAGCTCTGCCTCTCCAGTAGGAGAAAGCATTTTACCTTTCAGTTTTCTCATATGTAGAATGGAGATGGTAATAGCCCCCATTTTATGTAAATATTAAACAAAAATAATATATATGTGCCTAGCACAATGATTGGCACATAAACATTCAAATGTTTCTCATTGAAATATTTGGGAATTGGAATTTTCTACATTGTACATTCAAAGCACCCAAATTCTTTGAGATTGGAACACGGAGAATCAAGACTTAGTTTTTAGTTGGATTTGATTTGTATGTTCATGGATTCCAAGAGAAAACACCCCTTACTGAAGAATGAATGAGGAAACTGAAAAGTATGCTGCACTTGAACAACATGTAGAACACTTGAAACTATTGCTATACTTGGTAATGAACTGTAAAGATAACCTATCTAATGGGTTCTATATATATTACAGATCAGAATAATATATTGCTTTTGGCTTTTAATGGCCAAACGTCATATGCAAGGTAAAAACAATCTGATGGAGTATTTTATTGATGGACCAGGCGTCTAGTGAATTGAAAACTTTGTGTGTTCTATTCCAAGGAAAGACTGCTTCAGTTTTGCCTGATTACTTTCTTTACAGATTATGTAGAAAAGGTATCTCTCTCGGGGGAGAAAAAAAAAGCAAAAAACAAAAAGCAAAGGCACATGTCAGTGGGAAACATCAGAATAGCAGAGCAAAATTAAATGGGAAATGGAGTTAGTTATAAAAGTCAGCAAATCATTTCATTTGTATCGTTAATTTACCTGTGCGATAGGCTCTTCTTGTGGCATCATTACCTACTAGCAAGTGCTTATTCAGTGTGGTTTTTCTTAAGCCCTAAAAAAGTCTTTGTTTTAACAAGCTTTGAAATGTTAAATAATTAAGCATACCTCAGGTTAAATTTGAAAAGAAATATAGCCTTATAAGGTCTTAATGTCTGTATAGTTTATCTTTATATATATATACACATATGAAAAATCTAATACTCATTTTTTTGTTAGTAAGAATAGACCAGAGAAAATAGTGCATATTAATAACTTCTATGTTACAAAAAAAAAAAAAAGCTAAAGCTTTGGGGACCAGCCGAGCATTACAGGTATAATGGAAAATTTTTTTTATATATAGGAAAAGGAGCTGACATTAGTACAAGGAAGAAGGATTATGTATTTTTGCCTGAATTATCAGGATAATTAAGTCAATCCTTTATTTCTCATAGCTATAGAAGATGGTGCAAAAAGTACCAAAACTACTTTAATAATTCCAAAACTCTAATGGTTAGGGAAGAGTTAGGAAAGATTCAGTTGCCCATTCAACTGTAGCAGAAATATTATTCATTGAGTTATGATCTTGGCCTGTGAGACCTGCCATGTATACTGAGGACTTGACTTAGACATAATGCAATTATGAGTCAACTAAAAATTTTCCTACTAACTTTAAAGAAATACATTAGCAAGTTATTTTTCTTGATCAAATTAGTAGAAACCAGACTTGTTCCCAGAAGTAAATGGAAAATAACAAACAAATATATCTACTGGCATGGTTGTTCTCGTGAACCCTTCACAAGGCTCTTTCTTCTACAAGGCTAGTTAAGCAGAACACAGGATCACAAAGAAAGTAGGGGAAAAGCAGTTAAGCTAGGGCCTGGGACTCCTGCATTTGACATCCTGGGCTCCTGTCAACTTAGATACTATGAGCGTGGCATTGTCTCCTTGAAGCATTTATAAACTTAGAATTTTAGAGAAGGAACCTGGTGGACTGATACAGCCTGTAACTATATTGGGAGTACCAGTCCTGCCGATACTTCCAGTGGATTTTCTGCCTTCCTGGACAGGACAAACTGCAGGAAGCAAATACTGCCTAGTGTCTGTCCCCTTAGAGATGCTGTACAGGCCAGAACTGCAAGGATTTCAAGTCCAGATACAACAGTTATAAATATCTAAATTATTGAAATGTCTCTCTGAAACAAAGAAGGTCTCCAGCTGGGCAATGAAGAATAAGGTAGCTATTACACTGATACAGAAAAGATGCTATTTGAAGTCTTGTTTTGAGGACTTTCTAGATGCTCACCCTAATCAGAGCATGGATGCCTTATACCTTTAATGGTTATAGAAACAAAGATATAGACTCTGGGTAGACTTAAAAAAAACAACCTCCATGCTACTGCCATATCCATAAAATTTCTTTGATGATACCATAGCTTGCTATTTGATGTATAAGTTAGCAAGGGGGAGAAGAAGTGGGTGGAGGGGCAGGTGAGCATATAAAGATGGATAAAAAGAACAGGAGGTGGTATTCTAAAAAATTCAAGTTTAAAAAAATAATAGATGTAATGCATTAAAATATTTTTATTATTTTTATTACAAAGACATGCTTTATAGCTTAAATTATAGAACATGTGGTTTTGTTCAAGTAGAATTCAAGGAAAATCCCCTTAAATGTCTTTCAGTCATTCTTTTACTATAACTGTAATAAAAACCAACTGCTTCTTTAATAGGTACATCTATGCATCTTGCTAGAAATTTTCAATTATGATTTTCCCAGTAGCAAACAAAAACAAAATTAATGACAGCTGCATCCCCCAAAGCCTAAACTATATTACTAATGAACTCTCAAAGAAAACTCTCAGTGCAAAAAATGAGCAGGTGGAAATTACTGTAATAATCCAAATGTAGAAATAAAGTTAAGAATTACTGAAATGCAGAGAACAGTTTTCCTGCCATGATCCCATTAACTTAAGATAGCCTGTGCACTGTCGTGTTTGGACATTACTGAGATCCTTGAACTGCACAAGGTTCATGTATATTTTTTAACTGTATTCTTTAATTAAAGTTGGCTTATACTGGACAGAAATTACTTTTTATCTCATAACCACACTGTGCTCTAGCTCATATTTTAACATGCTAGTTTGTTTTCATGAAAGTGCTTGGTTGCATTAAAATGGGAAATTGCAATCACATCTGTGGTGATCTTAATCCAGAGTAAATAATGGGCACACGTGTTTTGCCTTACGGAAATAAGGTCTGTGATCCTTCTTCTTCACTTTATAGCTCTTTCAAATACTAATTTTAGCCCTTGAGGCCATGCCAGTAGGCAGATCCGACAAGATGGGCTGAGATAGGAAATAGTGATTTTGTAGGAGGTAGTCTTAATTACTATGGATTGACAAAATGCTTCAATTTGTAGTGTAAGAAGCTAGAAGACTTGAATATAAGATGCAAGATGGCTTTATCCTATTATTGATCCTTAAAACTACCAAAAGCAGAAACTTTGGAGTCTGAGAGACGTGGGTTCAGCTACAAACTTTTCATATTCTGAACAATTTCCTTAACATTGAATGGCCTCCATTTCCTTGTCTGTGAAATGGGAATTATAACTAAGCACCTGATAGAGTTGTCATGACAATTTATTAATGGAACAGATGGAGAGTCTCTCAAATGCCTGGAATATACAGATATACATTCCTTTTCCTTTACCCATGTGTATATCTTCTATTTTCTTTGTGCCTTAAGTGCTGAGACAAAAATAAAAATTGAATAAGCAGCCTATGACCTAATTAGGGCAATTAGATCACAGGACAATTAGATGATAGGGCAATGAAATATTATCTTGATATATAATTAATAATATATGGCTGAGGGCCATAGTACTAAGTAATGATAATAATATTTATTGAAGAGTTAAATTTTGTGCCAGGCACTATGTTAAGTGCTGTTTTAAATATTTAATTTTCAACACAATTCTGTGATTTAGATTCCTCCTTCTCCTTCCTACTTTACAGATGAAATACTGAAATTTTGAAACACTAACACGAGTCTGACACTAATCTTGGTCTGCTAACTCTTAGCTCAATGTTCTTCACAGTAGTAGTACTTTGACTGGTTGGACTGAGTGGGGAAGAGAAGGGAGCTAGTAGCATCTCTGTCTTAGGTTAGAGAGGTGGTGTCTCATAAATGTTAAAAGCAGCTCTAGACCTGTACTGTCCAATATGGTAGCCAGTAGCCACATGTGGCTGTTAAGCACTTAAAATGTGGCTAGTTTCACACGTAGTAATGATAAAATTTTGTATACATTGGGTTAAGTAAAATATATTATTAAAATTAATTTCCCCTTTTACATGTTTCTTTTTACCTGGACACTAAAATTGTGCACATGGCTCGCATTACATTCTTATTGGACAGCACTGCTCTAGAACTAGAACATCTGGCGTCATTCTGGCTCAGCCACCCACCCACTAGTAATTCACAGCTAGTGTGTGAATTACTTACCTTCTCTGTGCCTTTCACCTATAAAATGGGGATAATAGCAGCACTTACCTCACAGGACCATTGTGAAAATAAGTAATATGGTACACATAAGAGGCTCAGAATACCACCTGCACATAAGCTCTCCATTAAGTGCTTGAGAAGGGAAATCAACAGGACTTAGTGGTCTACCTGATTATAGGGGCCAAGGAGGAAGGGGAGTCTGGGGTAAGTACAAGGTATGGCTTGGACAACTAAAAAGATTATTCACAGTACCACAAGAAATGTGAAAAATTGCATAACTGAGGGTAATTTACTGCAGCATTATTTGTACTAGCAAGAAATGATAAACAACCTAAACCTCCATTCATAGGAGGCTGGTCACATTTATCTAATGGATACTTAAGGCAGGTGTTAAATAGAGGGTGGTTTTGTGGACTAATGTGGAATTGTCGTCTTGTGAGTAGAAAAGCAAAGCTCAGAATACTATGTATAGTATATTAGAGTTTGTTGAAAAGAAAGTAAAAGGGGGCCCGGCCGGCGTGGCTCAGAGGTTGAGCATCAGTCGATCTATGATCCAGGAGATCAGGGTTTGAGTCCTGGTCAGGACACATGCCTGGGTTGTGGGCTTGATCCCCAGTGGGGGGCGTGCGGGAGGCAGCCAATCAATGACTTTGTCTCATCATTGATGTTTCTCTCTCTCTCCCCCTCTCCCTTCCTCTCTCTCTGAAATCAATAAAGATATATTTTTTAAAAAAAGAAAGTAAAGGGGGAATGAATATACATATTTGCTTGAATATGCATGGACTATCTCCGGAAGGAGTAACAAGTAACTTCTTGCCTCTAAGGAGAAAAGCTGGTTGGCTGGGACATCGGGACAAGAGGGATTGACCCTGCTATATCCTTCTGTCTCTTTTGAATTTTGAATGTAATACTATAAATAACCAAAATTTGAAATAAATTAGTCTTTTATTAGGAACTGTGAAAGGAGAGTTATCTACTTGAGAGAAGATGACCTATGGGATGGACTGGCTGCTTGGAAATGGGCTCAAGCTTTGGTTTTTGGGTCAAATACCCATCAAATTAATTACCATTTTCTCCTCTAATTTTAAGAAAAAGCAAGTCAATATTATTAAATTACTGCTTTAATGTACCAGTTAATGAAATTCAACTGTCACCTATTAGGTTCATGCAAACATTTCTAAGGGAATCCAGCCCTTTCTCATCTGCTGTCATATTATCAGGCTGGTGAGTCACTAAGAAAAAAAGATAACATTCTACATTCTGGTTATGAAAATAAATATGTAAACTCAAGATTAAATGATCTGATATCCTGTCTGCACCCACACTAATCCTTTATACTCTGGGCATACACATGCTTTTCTTGGGGAAGCCTCCTTCAACCCCATAGACTGGCTGCTCCCACAGCATCCTGTATGTGCCCAGTGGTGGCTATCACCACACTTGCTCATACTTACGGGGCTGACTGCCTGTCTCCTCTGCTACACTGTACTTCATGTGCTCAGATTCTTTCTTGATGCAGTTGTGTCCCTCTTGGTTAGTACAGTGCCTGGCACATAGTGGGTGCTCCATAATTTGTTGACTGGATGAATAAATGATTTATTAATTCAGACAGATAGGACCTCTGTATTTTAGCAGGAGGACTCAGAACTTTTAAATTTGTTCCAAGATAATGACTATCATTTTTCCCTCCAGTACAGAGTAATACTTTTAGGAACAGCAAAAAGACAGTAAATAAATATTGGCTTTATGATTCTTTTGATTATTATAGATATCACTCAGTACTTTTATTTTTTTAAATAAGCTAACGAGCCTAATAACCACATTTTAAACGAGCATTTATAAATAGTAAAATCAATTCTCTGGATGTTTATTTTGAAACAAAACCAAATTGCTTGGCTTAGAACTGAAGAGCCCTTACAATCTGGCCTATCCTCTCAGTCGTCCTTATTTCCAGTGCTGTCCACATGGAAAACTTTGAGTGATGAGACCTGTCTCCTGTCTTCAGCATGCTTGTGTCACCACACCACTCATGGGGGACACTACCAAGAAGCACTGTCCCTTATCACTCTTTTCCAGTCATGAAGATCTTGGTCTTTCCCTGGCTGGGTGGCTCAGTTTTTTTGGAGTCTCATCCCATGCACCAAAATGTGGTGGGTTTGACTCTCAGTCTGGACACATACCTAGGTTACGGATTCGATCCCCTATCAGGGTGCATATGGAGGCAGCTGATCAATGTTTCTCTCATCAGTGTTTTTCTCTCTCCCTCCCTCTCTCTCTAAAATCCATAAAAACATATCCTCAAGTGAGAATTAAAAAATATATATATATATATATATATATATCTTGGTATTCTCATGAACCCCAGTGAAAACCCTTTGTGACATTTTTCTTGGTGGGCGTAGACATTTTAGAAGTTTTTCTCAGCCATGGCTCAGTCCAAATGTCACCCCTGGATGAAGAAACTTGCCTGATGGAGCCAGGACTGGAACCAGATTTCCCTGCCATGGCCACATGATTTGGGTCTCGGCAGTTTCTCCCTCCCCTTTTACACTCATCACACAGGCCACACAACTCAGTCTCTGATCCCACACTGTCTTGTTCTTTGGTTGTCTTGCACATTCAGTCTTACTGTGTGACAAGGTGATTAAAGTCTTCAAGAGCAGAGATTGTGTGACACGTTGTTGCTTTCCCCCACCCCCACCAGCATTAGGACACTGCCACTGCGTGTGGGTGAGGGTAGAATCCAGGTGATAAACACTTCCTAACATGACTGTGAAATGCACACCACGCCCAAGACACTTGACCATCAGATCCTGGTGGTCCATAGCGGATTCAACACAGTAACTTATATCCAGAGAGCTCAGATAATGAAAGAAACGTGTTTCTAGTGCATGCCACATCAACAACTTCTGGTTGGCTTTTCTTTAACTAAGTGACTGGCTCATTTTGTTGACTGAATCTGGTGAGGATTTGACCTGTATACAGAGACAGAAATGATCTAACATGATGGTACTCATTGAAGTTTTATTGTTTGAATTCTCCTGGTTTTCTCACCAACCGGCTTCTCTGTTTTCCTCTGTTAGGATTCTCTGCTTCCATCTCTTTCTCAGTCATTTTGAGTTTGGCCTAATTGAAAACTGAGGTTATGAAGTCGATCCTGGATGGCCTTGCAGATACCACCTTCCGCACCATCACCACGGACCTCCTCTACGTGGGCTCGAATGACATTCAGTACGAAGACATCAAAAGCGACATGGCATCCAAATTAGGGTACTTCCCCCAGAAATTTCCCTTAACTTCTTTCAGGGGAAGTCCCTTCCAGGAGAAGATGACTGCGGGAGACAGCCCCCAGCTAGTCCCAGCAGACCAGGTGAACCTCACTGAATTTTACAACAAGTCTCTTTCATCCTACAAGGAAAATGACAACATTCAGTGTGGGGAGAACTTCATGGACATGGAGTGCTTCATGATTCTGAACCCCAGCCAGCAGCTGGCCATCGCTGTGCTGTCCCTCACTCTGGGCACCTTCACAGTTCTGGAGAACCTGCTGGTGCTGTGTGTCATCCTGCACTCTCGCAGCCTCCGCTGCAGGCCTTCCTACCACTTCATCGGCAGCCTGGCGGTGGCAGACCTTCTGGGGAGTGTCATCTTTGTCTATAGCTTCGTTGATTTCCACGTGTTCCACCGCAAAGACAGCCCCAACGTGTTTCTGTTCAAACTGGGCGGCGTCACGGCCTCCTTCACCGCCTCGGTGGGCAGCCTGTTCCTCACCGCCATCGACAGGTATATATCTATTCACAGGCCCCTGGCCTATAAGAGAATTGTCACCAGGCCCAAGGCTGTGGTGGCATTTTGCCTGATGTGGACCATAGCAATTGTGATCGCTGTGCTGCCTCTCCTGGGCTGGAACTGCAAGAAACTGCAATCCGTGTGCTCAGACATCTTCCCCCTCATCGACGAAACCTACCTGATGTTCTGGATCGGGGTGACCAGCGTGCTGCTGCTGTTCATCGTGTACGCCTACATGTACATCCTCTGGAAGGCCCACAGCCACGCGGTGCGCATGATTCAGCGCGGCACCCAGAAGAGCATCATCATCCACACGTCCGAGGACGGCAAGGTGCAGGTGACGCGGCCGGACCAGACGCGCATGGACATCAGGCTGGCCAAGACGCTGGTCCTCATCCTGGTGGTGCTGATCATCTGCTGGGGCCCCCTGCTCGCCATCATGGTCTACGACGTCTTTGGGAAGATGAACAAGCTCATTAAGACAGTGTTTGCCTTCTGCAGTATGCTCTGCCTGCTCAACTCCACCGTGAACCCCATCATCTACGCTCTGAGGAGCCAGGACCTGAGGCACGCCTTCCGGAGCATGTTCCCGTCGTGCGAAGGCACCGCGCAGCCCCTCGACAACAGCGTGGGCGAGTCGGACTGCCCGCACAAGCCCGCCAACAGCGCGGCCGGCGCGCACCGGGCCGCCGAGAGCTGCATCAAGAGCACGGTCAAGATCGCCAAGGTCACCATGTCCGTGTCCACGGACACGTCGGCCGAGGCCGTGTGAGCCGACGCCTTCCTGGGCGGCGCAGGGAAAGAAGTTTTGTTTTGTTTTTAAAGCTGAAAATCTAGAGGAGTCTGTCGTCTCATCGGTTATATTTTTTAAGTTTATCATGCTCACTGAAAAGATGATCTTCACTATGATCGGTAGGCTGTTTGCGAATGTTTGGGATAGTGTAGATTCTCAAATTCAGTTCTCCAGGGACTGACAGTGAAGAAGGCCTTTTGCTTAAGTGACTGGGAGGTTGTTCAAAGTCTCAAGGAAATAGGAGGGAAACCTTTAGCTACACAATTTGAAGTCTAAGTACCAATAGAAAAATGCCATCAAATGAGTAAATGCCTTTGTAACCACAACTTTATTATAATGTGAAATGTATTTGTCCATCAGTATCAGAGCTGTCCATTTTTACAACAGTTATAGTACTAAAGTAGAGCTATTTTGTAAAATTTATTGTGTCCTGTGAGATGTGTATCAGTGTTTATTATGTGTTGTTTATATTTGTCTAGTTCAGCAAAACTGAAAAGTAGAATTTTATGAAAATGATGGAATATAAGCAGTGGATATATGCCAATAAGACCACTTTTTAAAAGAGTATTGCCCATAATATAACTTTAGAAACCTTAATATTTTTTCAGACATCTCTATTTAAATTTAACATTGGACATAACCATAAAGGTTTATTTTTTCTGTTAATACAACAAGAAGAATTTGAAGAGTCTCCAAAGTATTGAGCAGAATTTATTGACACTTAAAAATTTATTAGCTCTGCGTTTTCATATGAGGACATTTATTATCTTCTCGACTAAAGCTATTGTCTTGGGTGATGGATTACAATTAGAATGGAAGAAAGAAGGCATATTGACTTTTTAGGCTGACATCTCTGACTTTCTTTAGTCTTTAGCTATTACTGGACCTCTTAAGACAGACAGCATGTGTCAATCTTAATGTATATTGTTATCACTGTGCAATTGCTGTTTACTTGAAGAGTATTGTATTCTTATATTCCAGGTTTAAGTAGATTTTATGCCTGGGTGGCCAAACAACAATCTTCATTATTTTCTTAATTGAAAAGAAGTATTGTCTGGATCAGTAAAATTATACTGTGTGTGAATGTGAATATAAATGTGCGTATGTGTGCATTTCTATCCTGTAACTGTTACAGTAATGTCATAAAGTGAGAAAACTGTGACCCAGTGTAAACTGTACCACTTGCTGCACTCTTATACATGAATTCAGTTTCTAAATTTGAGTTCATTCAGAAATCTTGTTGATAAAAATACTGACCATGAGCATTCAGAACCCTCCCCACCCTCACCCCCACCCACATCCTTGCCTTTTAGAGGTTGGGTCAAGTATTACTAAATTGACCGTTAGGTATTCCATAAGACCAGTGTTTGGCAAGGAATAATCAGTAGTGAACATTCAAGTGAAGGCCTGTATTTATAGTGTTAATGGCAGAAAATGAAAGTGTTTTGGTTTCTGAGCACCTACTATGGATCAAGTCCATGGAGATGTAAATCGTTATAGGGGAAGTGGTTCTAAAAAACCTTCAGTGGTAACATTTTTCAGTTGTGTTTGTAGGCAGTGTGATCTCAGTTTAAGTAACATTATACATGGCTTGCTGCAAGTTAGACGACCAGGTCCAGCCCATGTGGCTAAGGAGCCTAATAGACAATGAATGGGTGAGACAGAAAAGGGTAGTGAGGAGCTGACACACTCCTGACTGAGGCCTGGATGACATATGGCCTCTTCTGTGCCTCACCCAGATGCCCTTGTCTGTCACCCAGCTCCCAGCCTTGTCTGTATAGGTTTGGGCTAAGGAATAGACCTCTTCTCTGGCCCTGGTCACCAAGATCTGCTAAAGCGGAAAGATGAGCACGGCTTTCTTTCCTCTCGTGCCCTGGCCTCTTACTCCTTAATGGTGCTCAGAATCAGGCCCTTTCCCAGTAAGCACTGACGCTGCTTAAGAAGCCACTTGACTGACAAACTTGCTTACACTATTCCCCTCATACAGATAAAGCACGGCTCCTGCAGGATCCAGAGGCCTGCGTAGCATGAAGTGAAGTGGAGAGCTAGTATTTTTGGTGACTTTTTAGGTATTTAGGTACCTGTGCAATCTGGTGGAGTCTTCTTGTCTAAGGCTGCATGTGGCCTGTGGACCAAGCTGAGGTCTGTGTCTATAGCTCAAATCCACCCTCTGGTTCCCTGACTTTACGTCTCTGTGATATGCAGATGAGGGCTCAGGTTGCTGGAGCCTTAATTAATAAGATCTCTTTAGAAGAAGGAGAAAACATTCTTTATGAAAAAACTCACCAGGGTCTAGTTTTCATTTAAGAAATGCCACTCTTTTGTCCTGCGTTATGCTGAATATTAATCCACGTGTCTCAGAGCTCACTGGGTAGTACCAACTTTCTTCTCACAGCTATGAAAACCTGGTGAAAGTGAAATTCTAATTATTGGTAAAAAACAAAACTCCAGGATTCATTTTTGAAACTATTTGTGTGTATGCAATGTAGATTTTATAGTGTGTTGTGCTTTCAAGATCTAAATCATATATAATCAATGAAGGGACCATGGGGCTGACAGCACTAAACTTGGTGCTTATTGATATTCTAAGAAATATCTGTGAAATATCATCATGTATGTGTTATACCACCTTTGTTTTAAAACATTTAAATTAATTTGATTCCCTTTGACACTTTCAATATAATTTCCTAACCCAGGTTACTCAGATGTCCTCCCCATGAATATACTCATTAGAGTTACCATTTATTAGTATCATTCATTAATTAGTCCCTTAATTAGATTGATTAATTTAAATATAATTTAAATTTTATTATGTTTGATTTTTACAAAGTCCAACTTCAGAGTTATCTACTTTCCTCTGAGGGTAATACATTTGTCCTGACTACACATTCCATCATCTCATATGTCTTCAGAAAGGGCCAAATTTACAACCTGCTCAGTTTCTTCAGAGTAATGATGAATCTTTCAGACCTAGACCAACAGTTTTATTTAGACCAAGAGGGCTGTCTCCAAAAACCTCTACTTTTTCATTACATGTGAAATATATGTAAAAGAAACATGGATCTAGAAGAAGCTGCCGACATATGCCCACACTTGAGATGATTCCCAAGCCTCCCCATCCATCACTTTGAGTGGAGCCTATCTGGCAGTAAGTGTCAAGGCATTATGGCAGCCTAAACTCCCATTGCAGGAAAAAGGCCCGACCACGAGATGGAATTAGGCCCTGGATGAGTAGCATTCTAATTACTGCCCTAATGATTAATTTCTGCCATTCCATGTCTGTAAAAGAGACCACCAATATCATGCGCAAAATTAGATTTCTCACAATCTAACTGTATATTTGTATGATATTTTAAAATCTCCTAAATGCTGGGCAATGGCTTTTAACAGTTGTCTTGCACTGGCCTTCTGATGAAATGTTAACAATGCCTATTGTAATATAGACAAAACATTTTATCTACTGATTTGGGCTGAATGTATGTAAATAGGTTTTAAAAAAAGTCAGTTGTTTAAGCAGTGGCCTACGAATCAGTAATTTCAGATAGAAGAGTTTCTTTCCTTTGCTGTGTCATCCTAAAAGCTATCTTCACGTAAATTTAGTGCACTAGGCCTGCTGGGGAATGGAGTCCCCAAGAAAGGAAACCTTTTTCTTGTAATAATATAAATGAAGATACTAGATCATCTGGATTCTTCCAATGTTTCAAGTGGAAAACAATTCTTTATTGTCTGTAAATCTAACATTATTACTTTTCCTCTTAGAATATTGTATTGTTAGATGTTTGTTGAGCTGGTAACATCCTTGCAACCGCTGCAGTTTCTTTGTTAGTAATCTGTATAATATTTTGTACACAAGTACCAGTAAGATTGTTACTCACTGTAGCTTCGGTCATTAAATTACTATAGCAAAGTAGTACTTCTGTAATACTTACAATGTATTAAGCCCACACTATTTTATTTCAATGATGTAATTAAATTGTTATTTACAAAATTAATTGTTATAAATTGTTAATTACAAAAGAAAACATCCCATCATGTCTATTGTCCAAAGTTACCTGGAATCAAATAAAAATTTTAGATTATCATGAAGAACATAAAATACTTCTGAATTCTGCCTTATTTCACAGTCTAATGTTAAAGCATCCGGGATTTAATTTCTAAAAGATTGTTAAACAACTGATTGACTATCAGTTCCCAAAGAACACAACTTTATTTGAGAAATGGGGACAGATTGGATTAATATATTCATTTTTAACATAGGAAAAACATGCAAAAGCCATCATTTACATAATAAAGGAAAAAAAGTCTGCCATGCCTTTTTAAAACATTATTTCATCAAAGAGTTTAATGATTTTGCAATAAATTAAACAACTGTATATATAGTTCACAATGTGTAAATTGAAATTCAGCAGATTTAAATATGTCTAAAGAATTTATAAACATATATTCTGAATCATGTGAAAGATTATTTTTCAATGTAGCTTGTAAAAACTATTTTTATTTGAACAATAAAAGAAAATAGTTTAAAAACTTTATAATGAAGTAAAAAAACATTACAGTCAAGTTTACACATTATTAGTATGTGAAATAAAAGATGCTTGTAGTCAGTTTTGAAAGAAGGCTTTAATAGTTCAAATAATGAATTGGCAAATGTTAAAAAATAGATTATTTTTATTTTTTAATAACTATAATAAAAATTTATAATTTCCCCTTTTTTAAGGAAACACTACATAAGCTGAATATGTCTCATGAAAAGCAAATGCCGTGTTCTTAGTTCTTAGGTTTGATACTGAGGCTAGATGGGAATGCGATACTTGTTTCAGTGAGTTCACATAGCATCTTGAAGCTCAAAAACTGATCCCCCGTCGGTAATGTGCGTTCAGAAAACCAATTAAGGTATGTGAGAAGCTCCACAGTCTCCCCATAGAGGTTCAAACTGGAAAAATTCTACCCTCACCTCTAGGCTATTCTTCGATGGGAGTTTCTTTTGGAATGGAGGTGATAACATGTGCAGTTCTTGACTCCACACTGGAATATAGAAAGTAAGCAATACACATCAGCATTGTTCCTAACTTTCCTGTCCCTGGAATGCTGGTAAGGAAAATTGAGAGTGTACATAGCTTGGGGGTAATGAAATGGAGAATGGGCATGTCTCTAAACATATCAGAAGTATACATCATTGGGCTATTACGTTAACCACTTCAGAAGTTTCTGGCTAACATGAGAATCATGATGAATGTCAAAGATACACAGCTTTGACAGACAGAGGCAGCTATTGTGCTGGAAAGAACGCCAGAGAAGAAATTAGTAGGCCCAGAATGTAGTTCTGGATCAGTCACTTTCTGGCTGTTTGGCCTTGGGCAAGCTACAACCTCTGGTTTGGGTTTCTCATTGATAAAAATGACAACTCTGAAAATATCAGTAGCATCAGACGACATAAAGTGTTTTGAAGAGCTCTGAAAACTGTGAAGGACCATACCAATGTAAGAATTAATTCATGTTCAAATAATTCATTTTACCTTAGTTATTCAGTTAATGTCTATACCAACCGTTTAGCTAATAATCAGGAACAAAGAAGATACATTTTGTTGTGCCTACTGAGTGGCCAGGCATTGATTGTACCAGCACTTTATATTGGCACTTTATATATAAATGCATATTATTTACTCCTCAAACAACCTTCTGATGTATTTATATTATACATCATATTATGGGTGAGACAAAAGCTCAGTGAGGTAAAGACCACATAGCTAAGGTTAGAATTTTAGCCTTCTTAATTCCAAAGCTCATATTATTTTTATTATACCACAGTGTCTCATTCATTATTATTCATTATTCATTTATTGAAAACTGCCCATGTACTAGAAAATACAAAGATGAAGAACTTACCAAAATGTCTAGTAAAAATAATGCCCCAAATCCTAGTGTTTTGCAGTATGTTTCCACATATGTAGGCCCACGAGGTCAAGTATCCTGCTCAAGTTCACATGGAAAGTTAGTAGTAAATTGAATCTCTACAGCTCAAGTGCAGGACCTTTGGCTCTGAACTCTGGATCTTCCTATCACACCCCATGGCAAGGGAGCATAGGGTGTGATGGGGTGCGCGGCTCTAACTAGGCCCATGTATTTTACTTTTTTCATTGTCCAGAGGGCAGGAATTCAAAAACTTGATCAAATCCATTCTGGATGTCAAATTAAATTTGTGTTCTTTATTACTTGTCTAGTATGAATCATCGCTCACCTTGGGTAACTGAAACAGTGGGCTGAGCAGACGCTTGATTTCTTTTATCCCCAGAGCTAGATGCTACAAATATACTCCTGATGCCACCTACAGTAGCTGTTTTTCCAGCTCTTTGGCCACTTTCTACAGCAAAGCTTTCATTTTGACTCTTTTAATTAAAAAAGAAACTTGCTTTTTATTTTTAACTTGCATGTAGAACAAGGCTTCTAGGAAACAATGCTCTACTAGTCAATGAGATATGACTTGTTAATATTGTAAAATACAATTTAGCAAGTATTTACTTAGAACTTACTTTGCACTCAGCACTGATAATAACGGTTAACGTTGATCTCGGTTATTCTGAGATTCAGCATGTCATTTAAACCTCTCAGCCAGCCTCTGAAGTATTATTTTTGCCGTTGGACAGAGAGTAACCTGCCTAAGATCACACAGCGAGTGAGTGGTAGAGTTCGGATTTGCTCTTAGCTACTACATTACTGAGTTGATAGCCATAAGCCAATTTCCACTTGGCAAACTGTACCTTGCTTTTATTCTGTTCAATTCAAGCAACATTTATGGAACATCCACCATAAGTCATCAACTTACTTAACATCTAATGAAAGAAGGTGAATACTTAAGCAGATCATCTCAACGCAACGCAAGCAATGCTAGAATAGACGGGGCTGTGGGAAACCAGGAAGGGCGCAAGTAACTGACTTAGGAAGAAGAGAGGATGCGGAGCTGAGTATTAAAGATCAAGTAGGAGCCAGCCATGAAAAGAGAAAAGGGGGGGAAATGGAGATAAACAATGTTATAGGGAGAGAAATACTGGTGGTGGGGGGGGGATGCAGGTGAGAGGCTCAACACAGCAATGACACAAACTCTCCTGTGGCTGGGACGTGGTACCTATAGGAGAGCACTAAGGATGAAGGCAAGGACCCACATCACCAAGGGCTATAGATGGTAAGGAGACTGGTGGTTCTCGGTGCACTTCACTGGGAATCGAAGAGGCCTGAGCAGATTCATAATATTAGTCAAAAAGGTCAAAGTGTAGATAGCCTTTTCCCCAGGTCTGCTCAGTCAAAGAGATTTTTACAAAGTGCTCGTATAAAGTATTACTTCCTGCTTGGCCCAGGAGAGCACCCAGGGGTGGGGATGGGGGGACCATGTCTTGTTTCCCCGTTAGCTGGCCACATATTTCCCCTCCTGATGACATTACTGTCACTGCAAGAAAGAGCATTATTCCCTAGGAACTGAGGGGCTTCAATTAGCTCCCCAAACAGAGCAGTCATCAGTCACAAAGTGATCCTGGTCATTATTCACCCGGGCTGGGGCAGACCCTCTGATCTCAGGATGACAGGGACAGTATTGAGCGCCAGTCCTTGGGGCTTCAGCCCTCTGCCCTCCTGCCCCCTTTGTAAACAAGATTACTGCTGCTACTCCTGCCTGGTTTGCCTGAAGAGAGCGAGAGATTCTTCAGGGAACAGAAAGATAAGGTCTAAGGAAGGGATTCTTTAAAAACTGCCCAAAGAAACCCTGCACCTGACTCAAATGTAATTATTTCATTCATATTGAACAACACAGACAGGTTTTCAATTAGGAATTTGAGCTTTTAGAGGGAAGGAAAAAACTGAAAGCTTCTTTGAGTTCTGCTGTGGGTAATGAAGTAAAACTTTTCTGGCATTAATTCTTTTCCAAATTAATTGCATATTTCATAGTCTTCATAAAGGTTTCGCTGAACATATATTCACAAAATCCACACAAAGAAATTTTGTCTCTTTTTAAAGATGGGGGAGCTTTGCCATACATTTTTTCTTACAGATTTTATTACTTACATTTATAAACCAAACAACAATTTTTCTGCTTTGTGCCTCATTCAGATCTCTGATTATTCTAGAAAAGGGACGGAAACCCTTTAGCTAGTCAGTGCAGCCTCTCACTACTTGTCTTGTTAAATCCCAATCTTCCTTACCTGGGTGACTGTAAGCAATTTGTCTTACTTGGTCATTCAATGCAAACATTTTCAGGTATTAATCCCTTCCCACTGATTGAGGAATTAGAGGTGGAACGCCTTAGAAAATGCCCTCCATTTCCTAACAGAGGGAAAACCCCTACTTTTTCAGCATTATTCACCAAAATTAGATAAATCCAAACAGCCCTTTGAATTACTCAGAATAGGTTACACTTATTGCAAAATGCCTCTACCTCCAGGGAGAGATGAGCGTGATAGTGCCTGTGGCTGTTACAAGTATGGATCGGTCAAAGATCTTGGCACAAGTTGCCCTTTCTAGAGACCCCCTCCAAGAAAGTGGGGGCATATTTGTTTCCCCTAGCCTGCTTGGTTGAGCTCCCCGGCTCTCACAGCCATTATGATGCCCAAGTGGAAGGAGAAAAGTAGTGTTGATGTGAGAGGAAGGACTGTTGGACAGTGTTTTCTTCAGCAACAATTCTGATAGTCCCAAAGCCCGAGAGCTCTTTGTTCTAATCACATTATATCCAAGCTGAGGGAAATAGGAAGAGAAATATTGATTCTTAGAAACTGATTATGAGAGTAAATTCTTTAACAAGGCGACCTCAGGAGAGGCCTGCAGTAGAACAGGAAGCTTCTTAAGGCTTCATGTGCATGTTAACAGACCACCTTGGTAGCTTGAAGCTAGAAACAAACAATACCATGGTTGAATTGCAGGCCCGCTGATGGAATCAGCTTGCATGGCTCTCCTTTACTAGATGGCCCATACTGAGCCTTCTTAAAGTTGAACAACAACTGAAAACTCTTCCAGGTCTGCTTGTAAAAATAATCAGGCATATACCCAAAACATGACATCTCATCTTAGATACAAAGATGAGAATGAAAACCAAACCCAGGGAGCAGTGGTGAACCAAAAGGCTTGGCAATGAGGCTTGATGTGATTACTCTCATTGCTGCCACCTCTGACAGTAACATAGTACAAGCCAGCTTGAAAGCAAGCTCTTTCCTCTGTGTCCAGGGTGGGATATCTGGAGTATACCTAATGGATGTCAGGCAGTGGATCCAAAGAAATGAAAATTGTAGGCAAAACCAGCTCCACTATGCTCTAAACACAACATTTTTTGGCTTATTTTTCATGACACTATATGTTTGTGCTGGAATTCTGAAGCCATCTGCACAAATGACAGCAAAGACAGAGCAATCATCTGGAAAAATGAGAGCTAAAAATGCTAGCTTTTATCCCGGGATAGAAGAGCAAAGATGAGATATAAACAAGGGAAAAGAGTATGAAATGTATAAATGAAAATTAGTTTATTCCAACTTTTGGGACCTAAATGAAAATTCTGTAGGCAGGGGAATAAAGTATTAGCAAAGATACTCCATTTAGAAACTTAAAACAAAAACAAATAGTTCTCTCTTATCCATTTTTGCATAAGCACAATGAGCAATAGACTTAGCATTCCCTAAAGCAGGAGCTTCTAAACCTGGCAATATATGAGCTGGTCCATTTGCTTTTCCCCTATATACAGAGAATGAATGTTCAGAATTGTAGGAATCTAATCAGGTGTGGCTCGTAAAAAAAACCTTATGTCCAATTTACAATAAGCCCTACTCAGCTTTGAAAGTGGAAACAGCCAGATAGCTTCTAATGTTCCCATGAGAGAGTGAATCTGCTCCTCTACCAGGTAATCAATGAAAAGCATCTTGGCAGATTTAGCTCTTACAGGTGTTGTAAGACAACTTGATATGTTCAAATTCAAATTCATAAAAAAGACAAACGAGGAGGGAATTATTGCCTCTCAAAAATACTTCGCACCTGCAAAAGAGCTCATAGCAGGGTGTGCCTTGAGTTGTCAGCTCCACGGTTGGATTTAAAATGCAACTAAATGTTTATAAATCCTATTTATAAAAACTTTTTCAGAAATAGCGTTATCGTTCAAAGTGAGATGTCCCTATACTTTATACCTTCGATGCCCATCCTACCTTTTAATCCTATTCTAGCCTTTCTTGCGTCCTTCTAAATTCTGTAGCCAGGAATTGTTTGCCACGATGGATACGATGAACTAATATGTTCAGTTCTTCAGGGCATAGGGCCCCTCTGCAAATTCGAAATTGTGTGAGAGATATAGGCAAACCCCAGCTACTCACAGTACTAATGAATGGAATAGCATGGGGCGTGAAACCCACAAATAATCCCCAGATAGTCAAATGCTTGATAGCCAAATATGAAACATTCTGTAAAGATTTCCACGGATGCTAACAAGTGGAGGAGGAGACTGATGAACGTCGGATGCCTTCTCTCACCGACCTCTGTCTGCTGACAGAGACAACAGGCAGGCAAATGGTGAGAGAGGAGGCAGCGCAGGCCTGGGAGCAGAGACACACTCAGCAGGCTGCATAATTAGCTCCCAAATAACAAGGAGAAGGCCATAAGCAAGGCAGGAGCAAGCCAGAGGGGACTTTACTTCCATTTAGCAGTGATTTTACCGTGTTCACTGCGTGCTGAGAGGACTACACCTTGGCCTCCATGGTACCCCGGATTCTCCCATGACTCCCAGGACGGCCATCAGCCTCAGGCTGTGGCTCACAGTGGCTCCCTGAAGCTGCTGTGCTGCAGCGGAAAGGATGGCAGGCCCGGTTCAAGGTCAGACTTGCAGCTGAGTTTCATCTTGACTGTACTTCTCCCCTCCCCCATATATGAGACCCCAACAATCCTTCTCCTGGCTGCTTAGCAGGGCCAAGGAGCTAGAGCTGTAATTAAATGGGATCACGTCTGTGGCCACACCTTACATCTGTAAAGTGCTATATTCATGCAACATTTTTTTCAGGAGGGTTTAGCAAATGAGATAGCAGTTCAAGTAATGTCAGATGGACTGTCTCACCCCACGAACCTCCAAGAGGGCCCACTCCGTTTATTCTATTCCACCTTCCTTACCTTCCTCTAAGAGCACTGACAGCCTGATACAGTGTTTGCAGCCAATACTGAAAAAAATGTGGCAGACCTCTGCTATATGGCTGAATTGCTGGGAGAATTCTTTTTAAAATATGATTCTGTCTTCTATGATCAAATTCAGTGCCACCTAGCTCGTCTCAGAGCCTCCTGGGTGACGCAGTAGCAGTCAATCTCTGTGCACAGAATTCATATATAAAGTCAAACTCTTCAATAGATAATACTTTTTTCAAAAGTTCATATATATGCAAAAAAATGGAAGACACTGAAAGTTAAAAAAAAAAGTGGATTAGAAGTATGCTTGAAATTTCTCCATGTAACTGATACCACTATTTCAGTGCTGATTTGAGATCTAGTTTTGGGCATCAATTTTGGGAATATAGATTGAAAACTCAACTTGTACATTTGACTTTCAAAGACAGGATCCTACTGTGATCCTCAGCTCTCAAATATTAGGTTACAATGTTTTGGTATAATTGCTACATTGTCCTTGACTTTTTAGCCAGAATAAAGCACTGTACAAATATAAAATTATTTTACTCTGTTCCTTTCTTAATGAGAGTTGACATAAATCAATTAGAATTTGATTATTTGTTGATTAATGTGTTATTCACTCAACAAACACTTGTGCAAATTTACAGCCTGTTCTGGAAGACAACTCAAAACCCATTGAAGGGTGTATGGTTCTGTGGTGATTTGTGGTATATGTGATCCTCCGTAGTCATGGGTCTATAATTCCTTGGTTTTGAATATCTGCTATGTTCTTGCCAGCACTCACTTCTCCCTCCAAAAATGACTATTTTTACCAAGTCCCATGAGATATGAAGTCACTTGTAAAGGCGTTAGGATAGAGAAGTATAGGTAACATGATTCTCCCTGCTAAGAAATAGTTTTGATACTGTGCATTTTACACCGCACAAGGATAGTTTACAAGGCAGGGAAAGAGAAGCCGTGATTTCTCCAATTAGAAGTAAAATTTCTCCAAATTTTTACTTCACTTATTATATGCTGAGCACTATTATAAATGTTTTCTAAATTGGTATTAGCTGATCTCATAGTAAGAGTATCCAATTGCAATACTCAAGAGGGTTCTTCCCCAACTTTTAAAAAATATCACAGCACACACAGAACATAATATTATATTAGAGTTAACTTTCGAAGCTGCTCATGGCTGGAAACCACTGCCCTCAGGCCCTACGCAGCCACCTTAAAGACTGCAGAAAGAAATCATTCAACACACCTGTAGCCTGTTTCTGGCACATTGGCTGAGAATGTCCAACTGGAGAAGCTGAGATTTAATTTGGCAACTACAAAAGATAGAGAATTTTTGGAGCATGAAGTATTTGGAGGAAGTTGGAAGGCTTTGAAAAACCAGGGGTAGCAAGAAGTCTTGGATTCTTTTAATCTGCCTGAATATGAAACGAGAGGATTTTTCTCATCAATTGTTAGGGTGTTACTAGTCAGATTTAAAAGCCCCACTGTTCTGGTACTTAGGAGAGCCTATAATTTATGATACGATAGAAAGCCTATGTTTTAAATGCTACATGTCTACTATGAAGTTCTGATCTATTGTCAGCTTCCCCTCTAGATCAACCATGGACTCTTCTGGCAGTTCTGGGCAAGTCCTGATCTCATTTGTGAGGAGGCCAATAGTCTGCTTTCCTCAGTTCAGTCTAAAGTCTTTTAAACTTCCAGAGTTTCATCATAAAATAAGTGCTTATTCTGCACTGAGAATTTCAGTTTCTAAATACACATTGTAGTAAGTCATTGTTTCTGAATAAAAATGGTTGAAAGGTGATTTTGATGGGCTGCAATGTGAGATTCTTCTAAAGTTAGTAATGCTATTGTTCATATATATATATGACATTTTCTTCTACTTGAAAAGTGTTTTTTAATAATTTATTAGTTTTACTCCATTAAATGCATTTGTCCTTTGTTCTCCATGGTTCTTATTATAGGTACAGTCTTACATTCTTCTCTTTCCCAGTAATAATTGTTATTATGCCAGAATTTTTCATTGGTTTTAATTGATTTAATTCTTTGACCCAAGAAGCCAGAAGTCATTTACAAACAAATTTCTTTTTAAAAACCCAGCAGACAATAGCCAGTACCTGCCACCTATAGATGTAGATACTGCTGTTTACAAATGTAGATACTAGAATCACCTGAGAATTCCTCCCCATTAAGATCATGTACAAATACATAGTAGATCTGGGAATTATAGTGTTCTAGTCACTGTAAATATCCCCCTTAAATGATAAAGAGATATCGAGGTGGGAAAAGTAAGTGGACACTAGACTGAGGAGAAATAATCCTTTAGAACTCTTCCAAAGTAAACCAATGCATTGAAAATACCCTCAATCTCACTGAATGCATATCTGAACTTGCAGAATAACTGAGGTTAAGTGCAGAATTTAGAATTCAGAGGCTCCTCCACTTTTGGCAGGTTAGACTGCAAAAGGCCAGCACATCATTTTGTCCATACATCCAGAGACTGCACATTTAGCTAATTAAGAGTAGAGGTTCTGCAAGTGCCCATCAGTAGACAAATGGATGAAGAAGTTGTGATATATATATACAATGGAATGTTACTCAGCCATAAAAAGGAATGATATCTTGCCATTTATGACAACATGGATGGATCTAGAGGGCATTACGCTAAGTGAAATAAGTCAGACAGAGATAAACAAATACCATATGATTTCACTAGTATATAGAATCTAAAATACAAAATAAATGAACAAACAGAACAGAAACAAACCCATGGATACAGAGAACATACATGGTTGCCCAATGAGAGGAAGTTAGGGGATGGGTAAAGAAGAATGGATTAAGATGTACAAATTGCTAGTTATAAAAACAGGGATGTAAAGCACAGCATAGGGAATATAGTCAATAATATTGTAATATCTATGTATGGTGTCAGATGGGTACTAGACTTATGGAGGTGATCACTTTGTATATTACTAAAATGTCTTATCACTATGTTGTATACCTGAAACTAATATAATATTGTATGTCAACTATAATTGAAATGTATTTTTTAAAATTAATTTTATAAAAGGAAGAAAAAAAATAGAGTAGAGGTTCTGGAATCAGAGTGCCTGGGTTCAAACCCCGCATACCACCTTGTAACCTTGAGCAAGTAACCTAGCCTCTCTTTACCTCTAGTTTTCTCCATTTGTACCATTTTGAGAGTTCATAAGAAACTGCATAAAGGGCAGTGGGTCAACCATTTGAAGCTTAAAAACTAATCATTCTCATCTTTACATATTATCTTCAACTTCTATTCCCAAAATAACTGAAAAATCTGTTGGGATAGTTGCTTTCTACCTTGATAACTTCCACCTGTGTCATGGGGTGTTTCTTGGCTCTGTGACAACAAACCCCTACCCTGTTGTCCCCCAAGGCCAAACCTTGAACAAATATCAAAGAGGACCTTGGACCTATGGAATCCTCCACTGCTCATGGCAAAATGTCATCAGGAGCACTTTTATTGTAGTTTGATTCTAAAACAAACTCCAGGCATGCTACTGAATTTACATTAGAATATTAGGGATCCCATATTGGTTCCAATATTCTGGTCATACACACAAAGGGTTTTCCATCTGTCACTTTCTTATTCTTTATCTAAAGAAAAGGTCAATATCTCCAGTTGAGAATTCACTCTAGACTATATTCAAATGCTGTCAAACAGCTAGCCCTACCCCTATTTCTTGGCTTTAAAATGACCAGGAGTCCAATGCACCCACCACCTCTGCTCACCCATCAAAATGCTTTGCAGTCCCCAGTGCAGAATACTAAGAGAGGTCTTCTTATATTTGATAACAACTATTTTCTTCCACTAGAGAGATGTGGAAGTGTGAAAAGCAACACTACACCCTTATTGAAGGCATGCATCTTCTCCACCATTCCCTCAGCCCAATGCTGAGTCACCAAATGTTGCTTTTAGTGGCCTTACCATTAAGGGAGAGAAATGTATTCTTGGCATTCAAATACATTTCTCCTTGTCTTTTAGAAATAGTGATTATGTCTAGTTAAAAGCAGCACTATCAGTGCTATTCTATAAGCACAGTATGGTTACCTAATGACCATAGATAACAAGATATCTATAGAAAAACTTTCTCCAAATGCTAAACAACCACCTTTCAAACAAACTTTAGGGCATAAAAATAACCTTTAGACTAGATTCAGCCTCAAAAATCCTGTGTTTATTGCTTAAAATTTCAGTGAGGTCAGCAGCTTGACTTTCCTTTGAGGTGGGAGTCCTAGATATGGACCAAGAACACACCACCTGTCTGTCTCGAAGCAAACTGTGGCATACAGAACTGTCCATGTGGTTTTACCATGGACTTTTTACTTATAACTGCTTTCCCTCTTCAGGGGTCTGGACAACACCCAACCATATTTCAAGACTCAAGCAACTCCAACTCTGCAAAGCTTTTCCTGACTGCCTTCCTTCCAAACCCAGTAGATAGACTTGACCACTTCCTCTATCACACCCTCACTGTACTCTAAACATCTATAACATTTTATTGCTTTTATTTCACTATTGTGGTCTACCCTAGAATATGAGCTCCGTGATGTCAGGGACTGTATCTTAACTGGTTTTGGTATCTTCAGAACTTAATATAGATCTTTATAGTAGTCACTAGTAAATATTCCCTTATTCTTATATTTCCCATTATTGTGTAAAATAAAAACATCTATTTCTGATATATAACCTTTCATCATACAAACACTTTTTAGCATTTAAAAATGTGAATCTTTATTGTTTTTATTTCTAGAAGTTCTACTTAATTCTTTCAAAACTTATGTAGTCTCAAATTTATTATGTTCAAGACTTGGGTAGCTAGTTTTCATTTGTTTTTATGTCTTGACTCTCCTTCATGGTGATTCATTTCCTCGCGTGGTTTGTAATTTTTTAATTTGTGAACTCATCTTCTACACAGCCCATTTTCCCCTGGAGATCCTGATTGCTCTAAATGTGGAGGAAAAAATAAAGCACTTTTGAGTCCTTTCAGATGTGTTTTCACTAGGGATTTGAAGTCATTCAATAGCCCCAAATCAGCTTCTAATGCTAATTTCATGTTTTAAGTTTTCCATACCACCCTAGTAGAATAAATTCAGACTCTACACCTACATTTGGCACAACCCAGATGTGGCTTTAAATTTCTCTAAAGCAACTCTTTCTCCTTCCCCCAAGGCCTTGGACAAATAGTAAGCTTTATTTCTGATTTTCTGAGCTTGTAGGAAAAGTTTTTGTAGATCTCTTTAGACAAATAGTGCAGGTTTTCAAGACTCCAAGCTTTGTGCACAGAGTTCTTTTTCAGCTCTCCAGCCTCACACAGATCCAAGGCCATGCCTCTTATTCCCAACCTCTGGATTCTAGGTACATATCTGATTTTAAACGCATTTGGGCAAGTAATTATCAGCTCCTACTTACTGCTTTGGTTTTGGTTTCTCTTTTAATTTTTGTCACTTAGGAATTCCTTTCCATTTTTTTCAGCTAAGCTATGTACTAAATGATAGGTGGAGAAATATTTTTCCAGGACTTGAATTTGTGTTTTTACTCTTCCACATAGTTGAAAATCCCACTTGAGATTTTCAGAATTCTTTCACAGGCTTTCTCAAGCGATCTACCTAATAATTCTCAAGACAGATTAGCCAGGTAGTAGGTCCTCTTACACTGGGTAACTCTGTAGATTAAAATAGTTTAAGAAACTTACCACAGTGCTCATGGATAATAAGTTGCCTCACCAGTTTGAAAAACTCAGGTCTTCCAGTTTTAGCCAAATGTACAAACTGAGGCCCAAGAGTTCAATCCAGACATAGGGAAGGCAAAGATGGCCTTTTGGCAGGTAGGTCCTGAAAAATACCACCAACTTGCTCTTTTGTGGGCTCTAGACCTAAGTTTATTCTCTTGTATCTTACCTTGCTCCCCTCCTCTATCACACATCTCCTTCCTTTCTGAGTATCTACCATTCTCAAATATACAAAACAATCTTTTCCACCCTGCTATCTTCTAACCTGTCTCTCAGACCTCATGAATTTACACGAAGCCGTCTTTGTCCATAGGAATCACTCTCCCTTGCCTAATCACAGTGAGGATACTTCTCTCCACCTCACATCTTTCTGAATTAACTCCATCCTTTTACCTTCACCCATCATTCACTCACCCAAGGAATGGAGGAAATTAGAAATATGGGTCAAATTTAAACTGCAAGAGAATGATTTGAAGACCTGTGGGTCTACTGAAGAATCATATGCTCATCATAGAAATTGTGTACCTTCTCTGTCTTTTTTGACCCATATTATTATACTCTAGACTTGCTATGGGGTGAAAACTATCTCCAAATGCAGTGTCTGGGTTCCATGTAAAAATAACAAGCCCACATATGAGACAGTCATAATCCACTTGGAATTGGACCTTTTCAACACACTTAGCCCAGGGGCCATCAGTACCCTAAAAAAGCCAGAGTGAGGATCAGAATCGTAAATCAGAGAATTCACTTGGCTCACCTACCTTCCTCTACTTCAAATTTTTTCTCTCATTGAATCCTCTTGGTTCCTGAAATATTTGACTTTGCACGTTGGCTTTTATTTTATCTGTTAGACTTGTTTGAATTTAGTGAATTGCCTCCAACTGTTCGCCTTGATCCTGACTGCAATCCCTTTGGAAACATGTTCTGGAAATTTTTTGTGACCTTGAAACCTCAAGAGAAAATAAGAAAACACTCTACTAACTGAAACTCAAAGGGCTCCATTCCCATCTTCTGCACAGTGATGAGATCAAACCCTTTTAATCTTTGGACATCAATGAAATACTAATAGGATAGTGCAAATGTAGACATAAATCCTAGACCAAACCTTTTATTACACATTCTGAATAAACTGAGAGCAAATGACATATCATCGCACTAGGCTTAGGGAAATTCTGCACCACCACCCCAAACAACCAATCAAAAGCCAACCACCCCTAAAGCCAATCAAAAATCTTACTAACTTCAAATTTCATTACAAGCAGAGAAAAAAGAAAATATTTACAAGTGGAAATCAGAAGGACGTACTCCTGAGTGTTAGCTTCAAAACATCTTGTTCATTTGTCAGGCTTCGTCGTCTCCTTCCTTTGGTCAGTTTATGCAGAGGAAATCTCTGTAGAAGCACTTGTTTTCCTGGGATTTTTCATGCTAGCAGAAGATGTTTGTGCCAAAATTGAATATTTAAGATTATTTTCTGGCTGAAGATGACACTTGTCACAGCATGATTATCAGCAGCACGGGAGAGTTAATGCAAATACTTTCATATTACCATGTCTGAGATGTATTCCATAAGTGTCACAGTGCATTGGGTTAAATATTTCTAGCATGTTATATCTCTGTTGTCCCTCTCTGTTCGTGGGCTGTTGCAAACATAAAACAAGAGTCATCCAGCTATAATTTGAAGAAATATTAAGATAGGAAGCGATTCTTTTAACCCATTATTATTATTATTATTATTATTTTATCAGTGAAAAGTATTAAAAATGCTTAGGTTAAGCAATTGGCAAATCAGCTGTTGACAATGCAGTGTTCAAGGGGTAAACGTGACTTAAATGATTCTGCTGTCATAATTTCACAAATGTTCTCATGTATCTCCTTCAGACAGAAGGGGTTAAGGAAACCAGCTTGGAACACAGAGGCTGTTTTTCTTCTCCTTGGCTTCTATATAGAGCTCTTGCCTTCTATAATTTGATTTCTTTAGGGGCTCTCTGACTCTGGTCAGTAAGTGCAGTCTGAGAACCTGATACTTGTGCAGAGAGAGAAGGTCGCAGAACATGACAAACTGGAAGGTCACAGAACATGACAACCTCATCCAGCAGGAGTCCACTTATGTGCATCTACTGGGGGCAGTGAAGGATGTTGTTGATGAATGTTAGCACGGCTGTTCCTGAAATCAAATGCTTTCTTCGGGATATAATATTGCTTTATTCTGGGACTCTGCAGGGTTTCTGTGGCATTGGGCTTTGTTTGAAAATTCAAAGAATTCTCCAATGGCAAGCTTGGCTGTTCTAAAAAAAATAATCAATTAAAAACCTAAGTGCTTTAGACACTATGAAAGCAAGTCACAAATGTCCCTGGTTTGCATCTGAGAAAAAGAAGAGGAATTGAATGTTATTTTAGTATCAAGGACAGCTGTCACTTAATGGGGGGAATTCTTTCTACAAAGAAACTATAAGCAACGGAAAATGCCAAGGTCTATCATTGTGTTAGCAGCTTAAACTAAATAACAAGTTCTAAATATTTTATTGCATAATTGGTTTGATTTTTATTGCTTTTTAGGGACTGCAGAGATGTGGAGAGAAAGGTACCTAACTTTCTTCAGGTGCTGTAGTCCTATCAGTTATGTTAGTGTTTTCACCACTTGGTCCCACTGATTTCCCAGAGAGGTTTTCCCCAAGTGTAATATGTTTTGTTCTTATTTATGCATTGGATATGTCATCCTCATCTAGCTGTCTCATTCACCACGGCGGCAGCTTTATCAGTATCTGGAAATAACATTACCCACCCAGCGCAGTCATATTTCTGTAGTCTGCTCTGGATGTGAATGGTCAGAAACATTCTTCCTGGCACGTCTCCTCAGGAAATAAGCATGAAATATACCCCCTTTTCCTGGAAGGTAAAAGAAATGGAAGAAGGCACTGAGCTGTACATTCGTATCAAGCCTTGCTCCTTCTGTAGGAGGTGAGGGTGCTATGGAAACCTGGGAAAATTACAGCCCTTGCCTAAAGCGGGAAATGTGGCTCTGAAGGCCCAAAAAGCAGGGCCTCTCTAGGCACTTTGCAGAGTCCAGCTCTGTTTTCTCGCAAGGTAGAGAGGAAAGTCAACAACAGTAATAATAGCTGACATTTATTGAGTGCTGAGTACCAGGCATTCTAAGTGCTTTAAGTATATTAACCCATCTAATCCTCACAACAACCTGTCTACAGATAAAGCAACTGAGGCATAAAGACATTTTTGACATGCGTCCAAGGCTGCAGAGCTGGCAACTGCAAAACGGAGATTTGAGGCCCAGCAGTATTCCCATGCTCATTACTTTTCAAATCTTATTGAATCTGCATTGAATGTCAATGTCATGCAGAACACACAGGTAGTAAAAAGAAGGAGCTAGTATTCTGAAAACACACACTAAACCCTAGATGCTGTGATAAATGGCAGTGCCTAAGAAAAAAGATAAAGACCTTGATCTCTAAGAGCGGCTAATGGAATTTAAGTTGGGTAGAATAGAATATTGTCGTGATTGTTGTTGTTTTTGTGTGTGTATGTGTGTGTGTTAGCATGTTTAAAACAGAAAGAAGGGGTCCAGTTCTTGTCAGGTTTGTTTTCCAGTAGAGTCTCAGCTTTTACTTAACTGTGGAACCTTAAGTAAGAGATGACGGTTGACATTTCAATCAGTTTTATACCCATGGGGAGATCTGCCCTGTCTCCTCTCACATAATATTGCATACTTGTTTGCATATATCTTCATAAGTGATGAGCGTGTGCCTCTTCCTTAGACCCAGTTATATATTTTTTTATTCCTGTGGATTCTCTTATCAACCTTTAATCATTTTCTTTCAAAGTGGTTGTTTCCTTTTTTCCCTCAGCCTACCTCTTGGTGCCTGTTGCTTCTGGACAGCACTTTAGTCACTATCAGGAAAGCCTTTTTCAGGCTGTGCTGAATATTTGACTTCAGACTTCGGCTGTACAAGTTCTTAGGTACCAGGATCGGTCACTCTGCCATCGAATCACTGAGCTGTGTCAGCAACCCAATTACCTGATCAGGATGAGTGGCCTGAAGGTGGAAGGGATGAGGCAAAGTTCAGATTAGGAGTCCTAGGAGGAGAAAAACTGAGGCCTAAGACTGCGGAAAAGAATGTGTCCGAGGAAAAGTCTCCAGAGCATCTAGAAGACTAAGAGGAGATTCTCTCCGTGGAGGTAAACAGGATGGTGGAAAGTTCCCACTGGTGACGATAATACACACCCAGGGACCAGTCTGACTCCCTTGACTTTTCTTGGGGTCCCAGAACCTCTAAATAGAAGAAAGAAGCAGATACTACTGAGGCAGCAGGACTGACTACATAATTGGTGCTATTACAAAATGAAAATACATTTCCCCTTGGTAAAAGTTACTAACAATTTTAAGACCATGACAACAAAGCATTAAACAAAGAATGGGACCCTTCTAAGCACAGGACCCTGTGCAGCTTCACGGGCCACATGCCCATGAACACAGCCCGGCAAGGAAGTTGCTGTGAAAAGAGAGAAGGTCTCTCCTGCTGGAGAGCTGTTTATTTCACAATTAGTAATTGGGTGTTTCCCATAAGCCCGATAAAGGAGAAGATGTGTGATGATGGTAGAAGAACTTTTGGAGGAAAAATATAAATTTCACAAGCAATTGTTAGACACACAAAAAAATCTGTGATAAAATCAAATGAGCAGTTAATATTCTCCCCAGCAGCAGAAAGCTATCATCTGTCTGTGTGTATTTGGAGTAACTCCAAATCGAAAGATATCACCCTTGAGGCCACTGAGTTAAATTCAAAACTAGTAAAGAAAAAAAGACAGGAAAAAGAAAGGAAGGAAAGGAGGGAGGGAGGGAAAGAGGGAGGAAGGAAGGGAGGGAGGGAGGGAGGGAGGGAGGGAGGGAGGGAGGGAGGGAGGGAGGAAGGAAGGAAGGAAGGAAGGAAGGAAGGAAGGAAGGAAGGAAGGAAGGAAGGAAGGAAGGAAGGAAGGAAGGAAGGAAGGAAGGGGAGAAGAAAAAGGCACAGTTTTGAGAGACTAGACGAAAAGAAAGAGGGAGTTGCTGGAGCAACGAGAAAGAAAGGGTACATACGGGTTTGTATCATGTGCACATGGGTTTTGTGGGAGAGGGAGGGAGAGAAAAAGAGAACTGTGAAAAATGATGTATAAACAAATGGAAAATTACTATAGATTAAGAAATCAAACATTTAACTGCAAACAGTATTCTTAGGAAGGAAAATGGTTGATCAGTTGAGTGCATGGGAGCCAGGGGGATGGGCTGGAAGAACTCTGATTAATCAGCTTGGAAATACTTAGATTAGTAACTGATGAAAAACAAATTTGCTTTTTTCTCTCCTCATTAATTTGTATTACGTGAAGGAAATTACATTGACAATAAACATTAGAGAACCAAACATTTTGTTAAAACAGAAGATACAACTGTATTATTAAATAAATACACAGCAGTCCCTCTCCAATTAGCTACTGTCTATAAAGTGCAGTGAGGTTCCTGGATGAAGTGCGCTATAAAACTGTATATTTTTATAGTTCTGGTTAAGGCTAAAATGACCACAAATGAAAAAAGGTCCCCATGCTCCATGGGAATGGGAATATGAGAAAGCTACCATGTAAGAAAAAAAAGAAACGGACACAGATGATAGTTTCCTTGTTCAAAGGGTCTCAAGTGTCTGGGAGAATGGCAATGCACATGCATTTCTGCACCATGAGTCTCTACGGACTGCGCTCTGAGGTCAGTTAGGGCCAGAAGAGGTCAGAGAGAACTGGTGAACAGTTGTTCTTCACACTGGAATTTTTCTACCTCCTGCCAAGCACCAGAATGAAACTGAAAGGGATTCTGATAAAGCACCAGAAGGACAGGAAATCTTGTCAGTGTCACTGGGCTGCTGCTCACTTGAGGAGACTCAAAAGGGAAACTCTTGTAGACTCCTAGAATCTGGGCTTTGAAAGACTTTGGAAAGAATCTGATCTCCTGGAATGGGCTCTAAGAGTAAATCTCCAAAAATAAAGCAGCAAGAAGACAAAATGATCAGGGTGCAGAATATAGATACAGAGACAGGTGGGAAGGGCTCCCAGGGTGGCAAGTGGACAGAAAAGCATTTTTGCCTTTGGAGAAAAGTATGATTTCAGGATTTCAGGATTGTTCCTCTCCCTCCCTCCCTCCCTCCCTCTCTCTCTCTCTCTCTCTCTCTCTCTCTCTCTCTCTCTCTCTGTGTGTGTGTGTGTGTGTGTGTGTGTGTGTGTGTGTGAGTGATGTGAACTGTGGCATTTTGGTAGGAACTTGCCTTCCTTGGAAACGTGGCTTAAGAACAACGTGAGGGGATATTTGGCCTGTTCATTTCATGAAGAAGAAAAGTTGAAACCAAGAAGCTAAAGCATAAAGTTGAATATGGAGGAGGAGCCAGTCGGGGTATTTGTAGAGCCAGGAGTTCAGCAGCTGTCAGCAACCGAGACAATAAATCGATAACCAGGATTTTTAAAAGGCTGAATAAATGTATACCAATAGCTTCAGGGTCACAAGGCAACATAGAGTTATTGGCTCATGTAGTTGTCCCCTAACCCTTTCTCTTTGCATTTGGGTAAAACGGCTCCCCTTTGGCTGGCCTGAGCCTGTGCTGTTTTTGCATTAGAAAACCTGGTCACATTGATCACCAATTGTTTCACTTTGGATTAACACTTGGCATGGCTCCAAGCACGGCAGTCAGACACTGATGGGCTTTAATCCACACCAAGCTGCTGAGTGAGCAGGCTGGGCCCTCACAGGGTGCCATGCCCAGGGCACGACACTGCCCAGTGGGCCAGCCTTTGAGTGTCCTCTGGGCATCAAGAAACAGAAATGTATCCTTAGTGCCATCTGATGTTCATGTCGAAAATGTGAAAGAGAAGGCTATTAAAAATGGAGTTGGGAAGGGGAATCTGAGAGCCAGCTATAAAGGGTGCTGAAAGGGCAATTAAAGATGGAGATGGGGTGCACAACTTGCTTACCCTTTTGGTCTCTTCTGCTCTGAGATTTTATAATGTTACAGTTTCCTGGGCAATAAGGAGATAAATATTAAAAAGTATGAGAAAAGCAAAGAAAAAAGTCAGAAATTTAAAAATAGCTAATAATTTGCAAGTTCTACACACCAGGCACTTGGCTAAGGACTTTACAGGATTTTTATTCTTGAATTCTTACCACGACCCCAGGAGAGTGGATCTTTAATGATAAAGTACCCATGAGATAGGTACTAATCTTCTCTCCTTGTTGCAGATTAGGGAACTGGTGCTAAAAGGAAGTAAGTCACTAGCCCCAGTGTATGCAGCTAGACAGACAAACCTGAATCTGTCCCACACTGGAGTCTTCACTCCCACCACCAAATGCTGCACTGTCTCCTCCAGTATAGACTGGAAAAGGAATTGAAGAGTAACAGAAGTTGAAAAGAACCAGAGAGAAAAGGATTAGGAGGTGAATGTAATCAGTCTCTGAGAGTCTTAGCAGAGATTGCAGATATGAGATAAAGTGAGGTGTTATTCATCAATAAGAAAGGATCCCATAATTCTGCAAAGCAAACTCACAGGGAAAATATTTTTCAGCTCAATATCTCTTCCCCCAAATGTGAAAATAACAGGCTTTGTTGAATGATGCCTTTACTTAATATTAGAGGGAATATAATTGAGTAGAATTGTCTCCTCACAACTTCAATGGTGGCCATTGATGGAAATAGGTACCACCTTTCTTTATTTTTATTTTTAATGTATTGTACTCTTAAATATGTTTTGATTAATTTCAGAGAGAGGAAGGGAGAGAGGGAGAGATAGAAGCATCAATGATGAGAGAGAATCATCTATTGGCTGCCTCCTGCATGCCTCCTACTGGGGTCGAACCCCTAAACCTGGGCATGTGCCCTAACTGGGAATTGAACCATGACCTCCAGGTTCATGGGTCAATGCTCAACCACTGAGCCACACCAGCTGGGCCCATATTTCTTTAAATACTATTCATTCTTGAGTCATCCCCATGTGAATCATATAGCTCCATCTTTAGAAAACTAAATTCAATGCATAGTTCACTTTCCTGGCAGCATGAAACATGCATGAAGGATGTTAATCACTTTTTATTCTTTGCCCTTTATGTTTTGAAATGGAGCAGAAGAGTATGTTAAGTATTTGGCCAAGTGCCTGAAAGCAGAGAGGCCTTAGGCAATGTTAGTTTTTCTACTCTGCTTTCCCTCATCATTCTTCTGGTCTCCAAAGATTTTTTTTTTTTTTTTGAGAGAGAGAGAGAGAGAGAGAAGGAAAGAATGAAAAATTTGAGAATGTGCCATTGGCCATTGTAGTGGCTACTGTGGTGCTCCCCTTACAGCCCCTCTTCAGGGCTGATGAGCATAATCCCAGCTGATGGAAATATCTGTTGCTAATGTCACAGTTGCATCCTTCACTGGTAATTGCCTTCAGCTAGAGGGACCTGTCTCATTCAAGGCACACTCCTCCCAAGGGGCAGCCCATGGCTAATGACTGGCCAGTGTGGAGGTGTAAGGCTAGCCCCTTACCTTAATTCAGGAGAACTCCAAAGGTTCTTCCCAGCTCCAGAGCTGGCAGTAGGATCTACTGAGGCCTCAGGAACAAACACATCACAGGTCACCTTATCCCACTGCCTGGTCCTGCCTCCTCCCTTCCTGGCAGGTATATCTTCCAAGACCTCTCTCACTCAACTTTTTAATGTAACTCTCTACCTCAGAGACTGTTTCTAGTGAATCCAATCTAAGACAACCCTTGGGTATATTTTTATAATGAATACTGCATATAAATGTTGAATATATACATACTGTATTCAAATATTTTACTATAAAACTTTGACAAAATAGATATTTAAAATAAATGTGGAAAAAATATATACAAGTTGGAGTTTTAATTTTTTTTTTCTAACATCTCAATGAACTGTTTTGTGCAACCTTTTCATCTAACTTTACACACACACACACACACACACACACACACACAGAGGAGTCTGGTCTTGTTCAATTAATAAGTGAAAGATTCTATCTTAAGTGTCACAGAGGATGTAAACAATGCAGTTGGGGAGAGAAAAAATTTTTAGAAGTAACCAATGTACAGATCTACAGAATTGCATAGGGAGGAATTGAGGCATGTGGGCAATAACACATAAGAGACAGAAACACCAAATACAGTAGGGTATTATCCATGGCAGCTGAGGCCACAACAGTTGAGAAATTAAAATGTTTCCCCGAGGAAGTAGGATGAAAGGGGGTGGTAGTATTTCTAAAGGAAATAATAAGGATGAAGGGTAGGCATTTCAAGAAGAAAAGAAGATAGGCAAGGAAGGTGCAAAGTAGCTTTGGAAAGTGAAGGCCAAAGAATCTTCAGCTTTGTAGGTTTATGTAAGAAAGAAGTAGAAGGTAAGGCTGGAAAGGTAGGGGAGGCAGTCTCACATTGGTGAGGACACTCCAGATGCAAGGCTAAGGGATGTTGATGATGAGGAGCCAGAAAAGGGTTTGGAGGAGATGAGTGGGAGTCTTTCAGGAAGATTACTCTGGTAGCAACAAGCAAAGAATGTGGATAGAAATTGTATCCAGAGTACAAAGAATTTAGCACTAAAAGGAAAATAGATTGGCGACTGAACAAGAAAGAACTAGGAGACATGAGTGAGAAGAGACAGAAAAACATTCATAGAAGAGATGTCACAGAAAATCTATATCATCTGTAGAATAAGGGAAAACACCACAGGACTGGGTTTTATGCTGCAGTGAAGTCATGGACTCGGTGCTATCACCAAATATGAGGACATCAGGAAGGCCTATCTCTGGAGAAAATGATGATGTCTTTGTTCTGACATTTTGACTTTAGAGTGATCATGGGACATCTAGGTGGACATATTTAATAGTTATACATGCAGGGCTGCAGTCAAGAGAAAGAATAGAATTAGACATGCAAGTCTCAGAGCCATCTGCATAGCAGTCCTATTTGAGTTCTTAAGAAGGAATGAGCCTCTTGGAGAGACATTCACACAGAGCTAGCATTTCAGAGAATGGAAGAGGGAGACAGATGAACCTGAGGTGGGGAAGGGGAGTGTTACAAGGTGAGGAGGAAGACTCTCAAAACAAGGCAAGAGTAATGAAAAACAGTTGTCAATGTACTGAAACCTTCAGGAAGAATAAGCAGAAATCATCAGGAGGGTGACGAAGAGATTTTGATAATCTTTAAAAGAACAATTTGAATTGATCTGAGGGGAGAAAAAAGAGAGGTGTTGTGAGTTGTATACAGCTTTCTTTTTAAGTTTGGCTATGAAAATAACATGAGAGAATATGGTGGTAAGAAAGTGACAAGTACACAAATAAAGGCACTTTCAAGGTAGAGAAACATGTACAAGGAAGAGAGAAGAAGGTGCTAGAGATCGAAAGGGGGGTGAGTCAATCAAGTTCAGCCAGAGCACGGGGGAAAGAAAGGTGTCTTGGAAACAAAATCCCAATCCTCTGCGTCAACAGAAAGTAAAGAGCATGGGTGGAGAGATAGGCACTGCAGATCTGATCTGAGTTTGCCCAGTTTTTATTGAACTTGCACAAATTTATTGGGGAGGGAGCTACCACTATGTACACACACACACACTCACACACTCATACATACACACATGTATGCCCCATAGAGACCAGCTCCCATTAAAATATATGTAATTCCAAAAGAGAGGGTGCTTTGGCAGCTTGGTGTAGAAGATGAGAAATTAGATTTCTGGCCCCCTGGCTGTCCTTCATTTAAAGACTGCTGTTAACTTCCAGCTGGTATAAATGCCACCCTCTCTCCCTCTTGTCCTTCAGCACTGCTAAAGTCCTAAGACCTCGGCTTAGGAAACAAAGGAAAACTGGTTTCCTCCTGTACTCCAGAGTGCCAAGCTAATCCTGTTCTGATGTGAAGGAGAGGATCCAGTCCCTGAGATCTGAATGGTCTACCTTCTCTAATAAACACTGTGTAGCCACATCAAGATATTCCAGAATTTTCACTAGAGGGGAGTTGATTGGTATTGCATCTGTAAGGCTGTCTAAGTACTCCTTCCCTTTATTCCACTCACAAATATGGTTGGGACAGGCTAGAGTAGCCTCTGGAAGAATCTAGAGATCCAGACAAAGCAAATAGCTATATTATAGAGGATGTTCTGAGAATAAGAAGCCATCTATTGAGAAAGGAAAGCAGGAATGGGGCTATGGGGCAGATCTAGATTTAAATCCTAGTTCTTTGTCTTGAAGGTTGAGTGACCTTGAGCCAATAACTTGCCTGCTTCACACTTCAGTTTCCTCATTGTTAATAAAGGGTTAATATTGCCTAACCTCCCTGGATAAGTTGTTCTGAGGATCAGAAGGAAGAACACCAGTCACATAGTGGAAGCTCAGTAATTATTTGGGAGGGAAAGGCTGGGGGCAGGAGGCAGCTAAGAAAAAGATGACAGAATGCAAAAGGAAAGCTTCTTCAATGGAATTCTGCTGGTTGGAACAGAAAAGCCAGAGGAGAGAAAAAAAGGTCATGTTTTCCACAAAAGTAAGGGTGGGCAAACAAAAATTTGACTTAAGAGATAATAGAAAAAGACCCAGAGGAATGGAAAAATATGCCCAAAGATTGTCATAGCAGCAAGTACTAAAATATGATTGGAAGTTCTGAGAACTCTGGCTAGGTTGCTTTTAAATAATTTGTAGGCTATTAAATTATTTGTAAATGACTGAAACAACAAAAACATTTTGGTGCTTTTGTTTATGTGCATTTGCCAAACTCTCCACAACTTCCTGAAGGAGAGCAGGATGTAGGCAGAGAGGTTCTGAGAGGAAGATTACAGTTTTCCAGATGTGTGGCCCCCAAGGCACAAAAAGAATAATAGCAGTGAACATAGAGAGACAGGGAGTAGAATCAAATTGATTTGAATCTATCTTGGTTATGAACCTCAAAGAACTTGGGAGACAATGAGTCATCGCATCCTGTTTAATATGCACAGAAAACTGGGCACAAAATCAATTCAGCAGTGGAAGCTGGCCAGTGACCTGGAAAATCAAGAAGTGAGGTGTGCTTCAGATAGCAGCTGAGGTTATTCTCCAAAAGCCAGGCACAGGCGAGAAGAGGCAATTAAATTTTTCCTATGCCCTCTGGAGTGTCCTGTGAACTTTTTGGCTAATTTATGCCTGTAATTTGCTGAAACCACTGCTAATTATTTCATTTATAACTGACCAAAGACATCATAGCTCCAACAGTGGGCATTGCTTAAAACTCACACAGGCACACAGACATAAACTAAATTGCACACTCATATACAACCCATGCACACCATATGTATGCTAGAGATATGCTTTGGAAAGATGGGGCAGGGATTTGGGGTGCACAGAGAGAAGACAGAACAAAGAACAAAGAACTTTCCTCCTTTTTCTCACACCATATCCCTCTTCTCCATTTAAGAGGATTTTCTATCCCTACCAATTGGTTTAAGGAAGTGGTTTGGTGAGGTATGGCAGTGTCTAGATGACCTTCCTCACTGAATTCCTGCTAGCCACAGGGCTAATGACTGGCCTACTCACACCAATACAGAAATGATTCTGAAGACAGAAAAATTCAGCCAACATCTTCCACCACTGCCTCCACTCCTAAGTGACAGTGCTGATTGTTCTGTGGGACATATATTCACATAGGCTGGATCTAACACAACCTGGATTGGGCAAACAACTCAGGACTTTTTGTTTTATTTTTTGTGTGTGTACACACACACACACGTAATTCATCTTTATTGTTGAAAGTATTACAGATGTCCCCTCTTTTGCCCCATTGACCCCCTCCACCGCACTTCTGCCCCCTCCCCAGTCCTTTCCCACACTATTGTCTGTCCACTGGCTACGCATATATGCATCTAAGTTCTTTGGTTAATCTCTTCTGACCCCCACCCCTTCCCTCTGAAATACATCAGTCTGTTGCATGTTTCAATGTCTCTGGATCTATTTTGTTTGTTTATTTTGTTCATTAGATTCCACATATAAGTGAGATCATGTGATACTTGTCTTTCTCTAACTGGCTTATTCTACTTCTAGGAATATATCCTAAGAAGCCTGAAACTACAATCAGAAAGAATATATGTACCCCTATGTTCATAGTAACATTATTTATAATAGCTAAGATCTGCAAACAGCCCTAGTGGGCATCAACAAATGAATGGATTAAAAACTGTGGTACAGGGAGGATTAAAGATGGCAGTCAACTGAGTGGAAGCTATACTGACACTCTGCCCAGACCAAAATGGAATTACAACTAAAATATAGAAAAACCATCCTGAATAATCAACTGCAACTGAAGATGAACTGTAGAGCACTCTCATAACCAAGGAGGAAAAGTGGAGACCACATAGAGACTGGGAGGAAGTGTGGAGGCATGAGAGGGCTGGCTGGGCTCCCATAGGCAGCAGCTAAAGGTCCGGAGGGAGATCTCAGCTGGGGAAGGGGGGGTTCCCACTGAGGACTCTGGGGCCTAAACCTTAGGCTGGGCTTCCCAGCAAAGAGCACCAGAACTGAGAAAGGTGCTCACATAACATCTGGCTGTGATAAACAGCTGGATTTCTCTCTGCCAGGGAGAGACAGCTGAAAATGCAGGCACCTTCTTAAAGAGCCGACACAAAAAGTTTCATGTGCAGCCACTCACCTTGGACTCCAGCAGAGGAAGGATAGAGTGGACTGGAGCTGTGTGAGGAGAATCTAGGGTTGTGGCCTCTGGAGATAGAGCTCAGAGGTCACCCTTCTGGATTCCTGTGCTGATTCATTTCCCCTTACTGCAAAAACCATCTTTCACAGGCAGACATTTTGCCTGAGGAGGAAGCAACTGCCCCAGCCTCCTGGGAAATCTCTTTCCCTACCCCCTGGAGTTTCTACAGCCTGAGGCTCATTAAGAGAATCAGATTAACCAGCCTGCAGGCAGAGGCACACTTCAGAGTGCTTTGAGTCTTTGCTTGATCTGCTTCTGGCCTTGGCCCTTGGAAAAGCAGACTTTGGTACGCATCTTGGTCCTGTCCAAACACACCTAGCACCAACAGAGGAGACCTCAAGCCAAGGGTTGTTTATAGCTCCAAACAGGGTACTCAGGGCCAGTCACAAACAGCTTCTGACATTGGCCTGTGACCAGAGACCTTCCAAAAAGACTGAGAATCCTAGCAAGCCTACCTAATACATAGAAACAAACCCAAACAGGCAGCCAAAATGGGGAGACAAAAAAACAAGCCCCAAATGAAAGAACAAGAGAAGTCTCCAGAAAAAGAGCTAAATGAAATGGAGATAAGCAATCTATCAGATATAGGGTTCAGAATACTGATTGTAAGGATGCTCAACAGCATAAAAAAAAATATATGTAAACTATGAAAAATGACCAGTCAGAAATGAAGAATGACATAGCAAAAATAAAGAATACATTGGAAGGAATACACAGCAGATTAGAAGAAGCTGAGGGTCGTATCAGTGAATTAGAAGACAGGGTAGAAAAAAATCACTCATTCAGAGATCCAAAAAGAAAAAAACAATTAAAAAACAGGAGGGCAGTTTAAGGGAGCTGTGGGACAACATGAAATGTAACAATATTCGCATCATAGGAGTGCCATAAGAGGTCAAAAGTAAGCAAGGGTTAGAGAACCTGTTTGAAGAAATAATGGCAGAAAATTTCCCTAACTTTTTGCAGGAAAAAGTCACAAGAGTTCAGGAGGCACATCCCGAGCAAGAAGAATCCAAAGAGGCCCATGCCAAGATACATCATAATTAAAATGCCAAAAATTTAAGACAAAGAGAGAATCTTAAAGGCAGCAAGAAAAAAGCAACCTATTACCTACAAAGGAGCTCCCATAAAGTTGTCAGCTGACTTTTCAACAGAAACTGTACAGGCCAGAAGGGAATGGCATGAAGTATTCAAGGTAATGCAAAACAAGGATCTGAAATCAAGACTACTCTATCCAGCAAGGCTATCATTCAAAATGGATGGTGAAATAAAGAGCTTCCCGGACAAAAAAAGGCTAAAGGATTTTATGACTATCAAACCAGCATTGCAGGAAATGTTAAAGTAACTGCTGTAATAATTAGAAAAAATAGAGAGAGAAGCATAGGCATAAATAATTAAAATGCTAATAAATAAGGACCTATCAATAATAACCTTAATGACTTTAAAGGATTGATCAACAGCAATACAGTCATAGTCATGGACTTTAACACTCCACTGACTTCACTAGATAGATCTTCCATACAAAAAGTCAACACAGAAACAGTGACTCTAAATGGCACACTAGATCAGATGGGTTTAATTGATATTTACAGAACATTTCACCCCAAAGCTGCAAAATATAGGTTCCTCTCAAGTACACATAGGTCATTCTTAAAGGCAGACCACATATTAGGACACAAAACAAGTCTCTACAAGTTCAAGAAGACTGAAATCATATCAAGCATCTCAGATCACAAGGGCAAGAAATTAGAAATCAGCTACAGTAAAAACACTCAAAAACATTCAAACACATGGAAGCTAAATAGCATGTTATTAAACAATGAATGGGTACCAATAAGATCAAGAGAGAAATCAAAAACTTCTTGGAAACAAATGAAAATGAATACACAACAACCCAATAATCTAGGGAACACAGTGAAAGCAGTCCTAAGAGAGAAGTTCATAGCACTACAGACCTATCTCAAAAAGCAAGAAAAATTTTTAGTAAACTATCTAACCCTACAACTTAAAGAATTAGAAAGTTCCCCCATAAAGCTGCCCAGACCAAGGCTTTTGTTTCCTGGGAGTTTTTTTTATTTCTGCTTCTATTTCATCAGTTGTTATTGTCCTATTCAGGTTTTCTGATTCTTCCTGATTCAGTTTTACATGGTCTCACTCACATGTGGAATCTAATAAACAAAATAGACTGAGAAACAAAATAGATCCAGAGACAGAGAAGCATGGAACAGACTGATGAATTTCAGGGAAAAGGTGGGGGTGGGGGAGTGGGGTGGAGAGATTAATTAAAGAACTTATATGCATATATGCATAACCCACTGACACAGACAATAGTGTGGTGAAGGCGGGGGGGGGGAGGGGTGTGTGAATGCAGGGTGGAGGGAAAAAAGGGGGATATCTGTAATACTTTCAACAATAAGGTAAATTTAAAAAAATGAATATGGGTGGTGAGAAAGAGGGAGTGAGAGTAGAAAAACAAAAAACAAAACTGTGGTATAGTTACACAATTGAATTCTATGCAGCTGTGAAAAAGAAGGATCTCTTACCCTTTGAGACAGCATGGAGGGACCTGGAGATTATCATGCTAAGTGAAACAACTCATGACTTTTACCCTTCGCAATTTTGGCAAGTGCTGAAGCCTTGAAAGGAGCCATGGCCAACCACACTGGCCTCCTTGCTGTTCTTTGAATACAGCAAGCACATTTGGCCCAGCTGTTTCCTCTTCCTAAAGCTCTCTTCCCCCAGATATCCACTAGCTGAGCCCCCTTGCCTCCTTCAAGTCTTTGCTCAAATTTCACCTTCTCAGTAGACCCACCCTGACCACTTCAGTTGTTGCAACCTGCCTGATCACCCTTACCTAGTGCATGTGCCTTTTTCTATAGTTCTATTATCTTCTAACACATTATATACATGACTTATTTATTATGTTTATTGTTTGTTTCCTTGGCTAGAATATAAATAAATTCCATTAGAGCAGAAATCTTTGTTTTATTTACTGATGTATCCAAGTGCTTAGATATTCCTTGGCACATAGTGGATGCTCAATAAATAGTTGAATAAATGAAGGTACCTAACTTTATGCCAGATACTGTTCAAAGAACATTACATTTATTTAAATATCTTAATAACTTGTACTGTTATTATCCTGAGTTTATAGATGAGGAAACTGAGGCACGGCGAGGTTAGTGTCTAGCCCAAGGCTATACTAAGTAATGGGGCCAGAATTCAAAGCCATACAATGTGATTCCAGAGCCCATACTGAACTGGCTCACAAGAAGCCCACATGTGAGCCTAGGCCTAAAAGGAAAAGGTTCATTTAAAAAGAGGGATTATATTTTCCTGCTTGCTCTATAGCAGAGATTATGTTACTGCAATGGGATTTTAATAATGCTTTCAGAATCGTATTGCTGGAATGAAGATTGAACATGCTAATAACTTTAAATAGCAATTCCATTTACTGAGCTTATTAGTGAGTCTCCAGATTCAACAGGTATTAAATATGCTAATATGGTTACTAAAGAAATTGTTGACCCAAAGGATTCGATTTGGAACAGCAAACCAATTATCTCAACCAAAAGTTGCCTGCAATTGCCCTGGTTGCTTTTTGATATGTTGATGACTTAAAATGTGAACCATCCATTTATTAATTTCTGCTTGTTATACTTGAAAAATCAATGCCATATTATTTTTAATTGCATCAATTAAAATGAGAGTCACATACATAGCAGGATGTCATTGTATGCATTTAATTAATCAGAGGCTGGGGGAAAAAAGGTCACTAAGGTATTAGCATTAAAATGTACATCAATAAGTAAGGGAATAGTGTGGATTTTCAAGCCTCAAACTGTAAAATAATAAATCGCCTCATATACACGATAACAATTTAGATAATTTTTAAGGGGATAAAAACTCAAATTAACTATTCCTTATTTTTTCAAAGCATAGTACAATTTATCCACTTTATGGCTGATGGACAGTTGTTTTTATCTTGGAGCATTATGAATATGCATCTATAGATATTATTGTACATGTTATTTGGCATATATTTATATGTGTTTTCATTGTATAGGGTGGGGCAAAAGTAGGGTTACAATTGTGAGTACACAAAACACAGTTTATTTTTGTATTATTATTTATGAATTATTGTATTATTTTCCATACAGACAACTGTAAACCTACTTTCGCCCCATACTATATATATGCTCAAAAGAAGAATGCTGGGTCACATGTTATACATAAAATTAGCTTTAGCTGATGGTGCCCATGCCCCAGAATCAGTCCCCAAGATAAAGATTTCAGTGCCAATAGTTTATTTAAGCAGTAATCCCAGAAAGCACTGGTAGTAGAAATGGAGACATAGGAAATAAAATAAAGCCCTTAAAGAGGGCATTATTAAGCAAGTTATCACTGTGAGCAACTGGAGCTTAACCGAACATACCTGAGTTAGCCCAACTAGTGGGTGAAAGGACAAAGATAGTTATCTACCAAATCCCCTTCTGTCATTGGCTGAGTACAATGGGGGGGGGAGGGGGCAAGCACTGATTCTCTGGCACTTCTAGCATGCTCTGACTGGATGCTAAGTGTGCTCCCAGCCAATATAAAGCTCTCAGGCAGAGAGTCAGAGGTGAAGGCAATGGGTAGCCTTTCTCATGTAGAGCTAGTGCTAAAAAGATACAGGCCACCAGCATCTACTGTAATAGCTGAGCTCAAAAACAGAAAGTAAAATCTCTATGTGGCAGAGACAAATTGAGAAATCAAAGCCAAAGCAGTAATCAGAAGTAAATATCACTGCCAAATGAGTTTCAAATCAGATATGGGCTTTAAAATCTAGAGGCAGGGAACAAAAGATGTAAGTGTGGGCCTGTGTGAAGCTGGAAATGGATACCTTGCATAGAGCCCTTAGCCTGAAACGGTGCCTTGTTACATAAGATGGGCTCTAAAAAACTGTGTCCACTAGCACAGAGAAACAAAAAGAAGCCTGCTGTTTGTCCAGGGCTTTAGCTAAGAAGGGATAGAAGTTATCCATGAGAAATGAAAATCCCAGGCCCATGCCACATGTAGAGCTGGGGTCTGGATTAATTCTCTATGGTACAGGAATATTAAGCCAAAAAGTTTGCATCAGAAACTGGGGGTGGGTGGGTGGGGAGAGATTAACCAAAGAATTTGTATGCACGTATGCATAACCCATGAACGCAGACAGTAGTGTGGTGAAGGCCTGGGGCGGGAAATGGGGGGCAGAGTGAAAGGGTTTAATGGGGGAAAAGGAGACATCTGTAATATTTTCAACAATAAAGATAAATTAAAACAAAACAAAACAAAAACAAAAAAAAAAAGAAACTGGTACAGGATCAGTGAAACTCCTTGGACCCCTTGCAGAAGTGAGTTTGAAATTACCCTAGAGGTATGAGCTGAACCCTACTACAAAAAACAGAGGCTCAATCCCACTCTGAAAGTCTGGAACAAACCTCAGAGTTATCCCAACTGAGGGGTGAAGGGATATTTATCTATTAACTTTCATCAGTCATTTATTGAGGCTGTCTCCAAGGGATTTTAACTACCCAGCTCTTTGATCTGCTCCACATGCAGGCCAAATAAATTCTGACATCCAGAGGAAGTCCTCAGACAGTCTATGGGTGTTTGCTGTTGAAAACTATCAGGCTACGGTGTGGGGGAGTGACTGCTGGGAAGACACAGGCAGGCACCAACAGTGTGCTCTATGCTACCAAATAGTTCACCCCCCACCAGCTGGGTAAAGCGTTCCATGTCCCCCTTCTTTCATTTTAGATATTCTATTTGGTGGTGGTTGGTATATTACTGAGCCTTTATTTTGTATTTCCTTGACAATGACTAAGGAGGTAGCGAACCTTTTCATATGAGTATCGACCACTTGATATCCACTAATGTGAAGTTACAATCAAGTCATTTGCTTATTTTTTCTATTGGGCTGTTACTGTTGATTTCAAAGAATTTTTTGTATTTTCTGGATATAAGTCCCTCTTAGTCATATGTATCACAAATATCTTTACTTACTTTGTGACTTACCTTTCACTTTCTTAATGGTGGTTTTGATGAACAGAAGTTCTTAATTTTAACTTAGTGAAATTGTTTCTTTTACGGTGTGTGCATTTTGTGTCCTCTTTTAAAAATATGTGCTTACTCAAAAGTCATGAAAAAGTTTCCTGTTTATGTTTAGATCTGTAGTCCACCTGGAAGGAATTTTTATACATGGTACGAGGAAGGGGTCAAAATTGACTTTTTCTGTTTAGGCATCCAAACTGGCCAGCAGCATTTACTGAAAAGACCATTCTTTCTTCCACTGTCCTCACCTATAGTTTAAGAAATTCTGGTTGGCAGTTGTTTTCTTTTATCACTTTACTGATATCTTTGCACTGCTTTCTGGATTTCATCTTTCCTATTGTAAAGTTGAAAGTAGCCTTACATTTTGCACTTTTCAAGGTAATGTCTTTTTTTCTCTAGCTGTTTTTATTTTTAAATGTGTCTTTATTGATTTCAGAGAGAGGAAGGGAGAGGGAGAGAGAGAAAGGAACATCAGTGATGAGTCACTGATCGGCTGCCTCCTGCATGCCCCCAACTGGGGGTCGAGCTGCAACCCGGGCATGTGCCCTGACCAGGAATCGAACCGTGATCTCCTGGATCCTAGGACAATGCTCAATAGCTGAGCCACGCCTGTCCGGGCTAGCTGCTTTTAATATTATCTCTATCTTCGGTTTTCAGCAATTTTCCTATGATGTGCTTAAGAGCGTAGTTTTCTTTGTATTTACCTTATATCGACACTGCAAGCCTAGCTGCTGTTATTTACATCTGCAGAGGATTTTCTTGTAGCTTCTGGTAGGCAGTTAGACCCAGAGACAATAGTCTTAATCCAGTCAGGGTCGAAGCTAATTGAGACTAGGTTTTACCCTTGATGAGGCTTGGTCTATTTCTATTTCTACTCCTTCAGGGTTGTTCTAAAAGGGCTTCTCCTCCCAGTCTAGTCTTGAACTCCAACTTTTGTCTCCTTAGTTCTTAAAATTGCTGAAAGCTCTCATATTATCTGTCCTCAAGCAGCTACTTTCTATTTATCTTTTCATTCTCTCTACCAATGCCACTTATGAGTCAGCAAATTCCTGAAGGGGGAAACAGTGTAGAATGTTGAATTCACTTAAGTTTCACTTTTCTCCGGAATCTTGATCCTTAAGTCCTGGGTCTACCTTGGTACCTTTCTGGTGACTTTCAAATTGTTTGCTTTTTGCTTTTTGGTGGTTGTTGGTTTTTTTGGAGGGGGGTGGGGGTTATTTTATCCAGCTTTTCTATTTGTTCTTGGTGGAAGAATTGATCTCCTACAAGCCAGTTCCATATGGCTAGAAGCAAAAGTTTCGGTGGTATTTTATACAGCAAACTTTGTTAATAGATATTTTTAACCAGCATTCTCATGCAGTTTTAATATAATTGCTACCAACCTTGTGACATTCTGATCCCAATGTGTCTTCTGAATCATCAGAGATGAAATTAAAATCAGGATAATTTTAGTGTTTAGTATATTTAATGATGTTTAATTCATTTCACAAGTAATCTATAAATAATATATATGAGAATTTGCCTTCAAAATATTCCTGTCAGGTCTTCTCTCATTTGTTTTATGTGGCACAACTCTGAAGCATCAGTTCCGCTATATGAGCATTTGAGGACATCTAAAGCTGCTTCCTAAGAAATGTCTTGGTCTTTCTCTCTGCACTCCAGAACTTCTATGCAAAAGAGGGACACTTTCCATCTGGCTAAATTTAATTTTTATGCAAAAATATCATCTTGGCTAACAAGATGCTTAGAATCTAAAGTGTATGACTCACCTAGTCTTGAATTGCTTGCTTTAGAACTCTTGTCCAAAAGCTATCTGAGACAACTAATATTCAGGAGAAATTTTCTAGGGATATCATGCCAATTGTTTATTTCTAGTTGCACGGTAAAGTTACATTTGGTAGAAAGAATATATACAATAAACTTGGGCCCCTCCCCTAGGCTAATTGAATTTGAACACTGGAATTTTTCGGAAGCACTTGTGGCTATTCTAATGATTCATACTTTTAGATGACTAGAAAACTACACATCTACATTATATTATTTTAGCTCTTGGGAGAAATATCTCCACATAACTATGATTTAATATTCTGCTGTCACCTTTTATTAAAGGTGAATGTAGGAATTCAAGAGTGACCAATGGTTTTATATCATCTGTGAAACCATTTTTGGCAATATTGTTCATCATGCACATCAATATTGCTCATACAAAGGGCAGTTTAAATTCACCAGGAGTTGCTCACATGGATTCAGCTGCCATCTGCACATTAATGACTCTCAAATTCCTGCCTTGGGCCCAGGTCTCTCTCCTGAGCCTATGGCACAGCTTGACCTGGTTGTGTCACAGGCACCTCAAGCCCAACATATGCAAATCAAACTCATTGTTAATACTCCCACTCTCCCGGATCTGGTGTTCCTTTCAATTCAGTGAATGGCATCTCCAATTATCCAAGACAGAACCATCCTCAACACCTTCCACACTCTCACCCCCACAAGCAGTAAGGTCTGCGAGTTTTGCTTCTTTGCTAAACTCTCACATCCACCCCTCACTCTACCTACTTCTGTCTCCTAAGTCAGGCTCATCACTTCTCACCTGGATTCCTGCAAAAGACTTCTCACTGGCTTTTTATGGCTCCATTCTCTTTCATCTATGTCCACACTATTTCCAAAACAGCTTTGTAAAGCAGAAACGGGATTATTCACTTCCTTGTGACTTTCCAATGGCTCCTTGAGGGTCTTTAGGGTAAGATCTATACTTTTCTGGATTAAAAAAAGCTCATTATAAACTGTTTCCCATATACCTCCCCTTTCTCATCTCATACCTTGCTTCTGCCGTGTTCTAGAGTAAGCCACAGTCTCATATCCAGATCTTCCCTCTTGGGCTTTTCTGCTTGGAATGTTCTTCCCTTCATTCTTTTCTTGGAACACCCAACTGGTCATTCATAATTCAATTCAGGAATTGCATGTTCCTGAAATTCACCTTCCTGACTCTTCCAGGATGGCCTATGACCTCCTATTCCATGTTCCCAAAACACCAGTACTTGCCTTATCACACTATGTCGATATTGTTTGTTTACATAGCTATCTTTTCTTTAATCTATAAATTCTTTCACAGCAGAGAACTTGGTCTTATTATTTTTATTCCCATTGCCCCACAAAATAATAGGCATGATGCAGGCTCACAGAAAATATATTTAAATGAGTAAATTTGTAATGCACTTTGTGTGTTTCTATCAATTAAAGAGAGCTCCCCCTCAAAAAAAATTATGGTTCTTTCTTTACTTCATTTCTGGTAAGTTTAAATTTTATGTTTGTCTTCATTGCAGTACCTGATCTTAGACCAAGGTTTCTAACCACACATCTTATTTTCACCCCCACCATTTTCATCAAGTAACTCCTGTTCTTTAACTCCAGTATAACTCACCAGGAGTCTGTTGTTTTACATATAACCCTGTGACAGTTGGAAGCAGTGTAGAGTGGGCTTTGCAATCAAATAGACATTGGGTTTCCCCTGGCCAGTGCTGCTCAATGGTTAGAGCGTCCGCCTTCAGACCCAAGGGTTGCAGGCTCAATCCCAGGCCCTGGTCTTTCTCACATCAATCTCTCTCTCTCTCTTTCTGTCTGTCTCTCTCTCTCTCTCCCTACTCCCTCCCTTTCACGTTCTTTAAAAATCAATGGAGAAAATATCGTTGGGTGAGGATTTTTTTAAAAATAGACCTTGGGTTCAAGTTCTGGTCTACTATTTATTAGCTGCATAATGTTAGGTAATTTATTAAGCATCTCCAAGCCTCAGTTTCTTCATTTGCAAAGAGGAGATAATAATAGTACCTGCCATACTGGCAGATGAAGGTTGTGGTGTTATGATTAAATAAGATAATGCACAATACTTAACTCAAATGCCATAATAAAAGTTCAGTAAATTAAAATCAAACAACTATCATTGTTATTAGCATTACTACTAGCACATTAGCAGGAGAGATGCTACTATAGGCAGGCATAGTTAACCTTTATTGCTCTATCCTGAAGGCGGCAAAATGTCTGCCACATTGGCAGTTGCTCACTAAGTAGCTGTTATTATTAATCCTTAAAGGCTCCAGATAGCTGAGTTTTTGTTGTATTCTTATACCTCATAGTGTTTGCTTTAGTTTCCTTTTTCTCGTCTCATGTTTTCAGTTACCCTGCCTTATTATTAGATGGTTCCCGGTATTATGCTGGTTTTCAGTATAATGATCATGATGATCATCAATTATTATCAATAATCATCCTCCTTTTATCATCCCACCACTGTCACCACCATTGACACTGGTCAGGTACAGGTCCCCATGCTTCCCTTTCTCCAGAACTGCTCCTTTTCTAACAGATTCTGTAGCCTCTGTGTTCAGTCCTACAGGGAGACTTCGGGACTAGATGGCATGAAGTTAGCTGTCCCAGGCAGGGCAGTGCACTAGATAAAAGGTGATCTCGCATGCGAGATGGGAAGATTGTGGTGAGAAGCTGACCAGAAGAGACACAATGAAAGCCGGGAGGTTCAGCGAGGCTGGGCTTGGAGCGATAGCTACCCGGATGTCAGAACTGAGCACAGGGTAAAAGCAGTAAGAAGGAATCAAGAAAACAGAGAGAACAGGAGCTGATTGGTCTATCTGCTTGGCTTCCTCGGTCCCTCTAAAATTCTCCAGCTTATTGGATTGATTGGCTTGAAAAGACATGTTGGCACTTCCCCAGGAGGCAGAATTTCTTTAACCAAGGCCAAAATTCTTTATTCCATGGATAAAGTGTTTAATATGCAAAACTATGTGACCACTGGTGTGAATGAAATGTTCCAGATGTAATGACTTGATACCTGTTCCTGTTTGAATAGAAAGAGAGTCTATACTGTAGCAAGACACTGAAGACCTACATTCTCTATGGGGAAATATTTAGGAGAGATACCAGGGAGGGAGAAGAGGAAATAAAAGAGGCAGAAACTACATGTTAAACTTTTATTTATTTAATGAACTGAATTGTGCCTGGAGTCACAGCATAGATTCTTAAGTCAGCTGCAAGCATTTTTCTTGGCAGATCGCAAAATCGTAAGGGTCAGGATAGCACTGTCTTGGAGCAGCCAGGACAGGGTTTGTGCAGTTGGAGCAGAGGAAGACCCAGGAGATGGGGATGGGGAAGCAGGAAGTGAAGGATGGTAGAAATTAAATAGAAGCACAGAGAGAAATTGAGTCAAAAATTTCTTGTGGCCTCAAAAGAAGAGAAGGGAAAAGAGTAACCTAACTTTTTTAACCTTACAGCTCTGGGGTACAATCTGTTGCTTGAAAGAATTGCCCAACTACATTCTTAAGACAGTGCTCATAAAGAGAAAAATTTTAATGTGAAAAGGAAAAGGCAGCCAAAGCTTAAACTTTCTTTACTTTTTATATTTCTGTTGCTTGACAGTTATCATTTATATCTAGTAGGCTTAAATCTGTAGACCAGGTTATATTTTACTTGACTGCAAACACAGTGCCTATATATATTTCCACAATACCTTCTAGCACACTACTTATTTTTGATGTGAGGTTGATTAAAAGAAGAAAAAAAAGAAAATAACCAGGAAAGTGATCTAAGCTTGCTTTTGATATAATGTTAACATTACTGCCGTACACTTTAACATATTAATCATGAACCAGGATCTGATTATTAGTATTTGCCAGAAGCAACCCAAAGCATTTATGAACTTATTTTTCAACACTTTGTTTTATTCTATTGAGGTTTTCTTTAAGATTTTGAATGAATTCAAAGTTACATAAATAAATATTTATTGATGATGCATAATTTTTATTAGGACATGATTTTCATATATCCTGAACTACATATTTTATTTTGCAGGAGGAAAATATAACAAGTCTCCATTTACTGGCCTGTTTGTTACAGAGTTTAGATTAGATAGTTACTAATGTTGCTTGGTGCTTTAAAAATGTATGACTTTATATGAGATTTTTTAAAAATTCTTAGACAAATGTAATTCCTCTCTCAAGGAAATATAATTTTTAACCAACATATGATTTCCTTTTTGTAGCTATTTACCATGTTCACAATTTTAGAGGGGAAAATATAATAAGAATAATAGAAAAATATTCAAATGCATAATAAATGTATGATGCTCTTTGGAAAAGATTTCTACAAATGACAAATAGGTCATAAACAAAAATTATTGAACATTAGAATGAGATATGTAAAGGAAAATACATAAGCCATCTTAATGACAAAATTTCCAATGACTATATCATATATCTGAACATAATTCAGTTTTATTATGTACCTTGCAGGGGTCTCAATGGTATGAATACTACAGAAAGTACAAGATATATTCTCCTTCCTTCTATTACTATATCAGAGAAACAAGACTAACACATAAGAAATAATTTGAGGAAAATGTAACACTGAATTCCTGTGCTATTAGGTCTAGTGCTCTACATAAGATTTAATGGTTTCTAGAGTGAGGTTAAAAGAAAGTGAACATAAAAATCTTAATTCTCTTATTAGAAAATTAGGAAACCCTTACAACTCTTACAGTAGAACTAAAGTCCTGCGTTCCATAGGCATACTGCTTGCCAGGTTGTTGTCTGAGTTAATTCTGCATCTCACCTCTGTGCCCTTTCCAATGCTTAAAGGACAAACAAAATAAAAGAAGAGCAATTATATTCAAAATTAAGAAATTTTCTTAGAAATTGCTACCCTAGATAGAATGTTGATTAACAAAGATGTTCTGTCCATTAGATTAAGTTCAGCTCCATGTAACAGACTCAAAATAACAGTAGCTTTAACAAAATAGAAGTCTGCTTCACTCCAAATTAAAAGTCCAAAGGCTTGAGGGCATATGAATCGGCTCCATAAGATTTTCAGGGACCCAAGGCATCTCCAGTTTTGTATTCTATCATCTCCCTGGGGATCCTATGATCTAAGCAGTCACAAGTCAAGCCCAGTTTCAAGGGGTTTGAGAAAGAAATCCCACATCTTCGTGGGACTGACCAAGAATTTACAGCCATTTTTAACCTATCACAAATAAAAAGAGGGCAAAATATTGGAATGAGTTGAGTCTTGCAGACATTGCTTATGACAACCAAAAATACTTTTTAAAGTTGTGTTTGGAGCAAGAAGATAAAATAAAACATTGTTTCATTGATTTGGATGAATGGCATGAAAAATCCTGAATGACAGAAAGAAAGTAAAATGTTCCAACTCCTATTTTGCTTCTGTCTTCTCTGTCAAGAAGAAATGCCAGTCAGATGGGAAAGGGCAAAATTAACATTGATATGAGGGAATTGCAGCCCAAGATATGCAAAAAGATACAAAGAAATAAATTTAACTCCTCTGAATGGTATTTTCCCCTGCCTTGATCCACTCAACTTTCAAGGTTTATAAACAAACAACATCTATGGAGCACATACTATGTGTCTGGCACATTCACAGGCACTGGGGATTTAGTAAAAAGAGAGAGAGTCAGGGCACAGCCTCTGATCTCAGGGATTTTGCAGATTATTAGACACTGAGATGACATTCCATTTTGCTGAGCTGTTAGGAGTATTTGACTTTTGAGGGATCGCAAATAATAGAAATCAACCTTAGATGAATTTTCTGGAGATCAAGTTGGTTTAGACAGAAACAGAAATGATAAGGACCTATTATAGAGGTTGAAATTTAATGAAAACAAACAAACCCTAAAAATACAAGTACAGGATACAAGAGAAATTACTAAATAACTACATGTGTGTAAAAGGATAAAGGGTTTTAGTTTATTTTAAGTGCAGTGTGATCCATGATATGACAAGATTGAAAAAGTAAGCAAATAAAATCAATGGAATCCTGAATTACATTTATATGTAACCAGAGTCTGGAATATGAAAGAAGACATACTCTGCTTGGGTATGATCAGAATGAGCTCTGTAGCTTTGTGTTCAAGGTCAAGGCTTCACTACCTGGAGGGATACCTAGAGTGCCTAGGAAAAAGAGGACAAGGAATCCGGAACAGGGGATGCATAAAGAGAGGATAATTGTTTAGATGGAAGCAAGGAAGCTTTCGATCAGCCATAATAATTATCTTCAAACCTTTAAAAGGTTTTGATGTGTCTCTGACTCATAATAGGATAAACTCCCTAAGATTTAGACCTATTTGATGAACAAATGTGTGTATTTATTTAGATGTTCCATATGTTTTATTAAGTCTCATGATTTAGAGGGTTCTGTAGGAAGATTAAAAAATAAATGTAAATTGTAAAAATGAAAAATATAGTATCTGAAATAAAAAAACAACTTGATAAGGTAAACACTGTAGGTTAGACACTTCCCAAGACAAGATCAGTGAAGTTAAAAACATAACAATAGAAACTATCCAACACAAAACACACAGAGAAAAATAAATCTTTAAAATTACCTGTCAGACAGTATCAAGTAGTCAAATACACATGTAATTAGAATTTAAAAAGGGGGAGGGGAAAGGGAATATAGGGGTAAAAAATATTTTAAGCAATAATGGCTGAGAATTTTCCAAATGTCTTGAAAACAGTAAACCCAAAGATCAAAAGACAATAAACCTAAGCAGAAGAAATATACAGAAAACCACACTGTAACATCATAATCAAATTGCTAAACATCAGTGCTAAAGAGAAAGTCTTAAATTCACACAGAGGAAAAAGACACATTATGTACAGAAGAACAAGCTTAAGAAAGACAACAGATGTCTTGTCAGGAGCTAATTAAACTAGGAGATAATGGAGCAACATCTTTGAAGTATTGAAAAAACCTGTCAGATGAGATTATTATATCACAGAACATATCTTTCAAATGTGAAGGCAAAATAAAGACTTTTTCAGACTAAATTTGAGATAATTTATTAGGACCAAATGTGCATTGCAAAGAATGATAAAAGGACAGAAGGAAAATGATACAAGATTGATCCACACAGAAGAATGGCAAATACATGGATAAATATAACAGGCTTTTTCCATGTATATATCTCTTTAATAGATAATTGATTGTTTAAACTAAAAAGAATAGCCCACCTGGGTGTGGTTCACTGGTCGAGCGTAGACCCAGGCACCAAGGAGTCACGGTTCAATTCCTGGTCAGGGCACAGGCTCAAGTTGTGGGCTCCATCCCCAGTAGAGGGCATGCAGGAGGCAGCCAAGCGGTGATGTTTCTCTCTCATTGATGTTTCTATCTATCCCTCTCCCTTCCTCTCTCTCTAAAAATCAGTAAACATTAAAAATATAAAGTAAAAAAAAAAAAAAAAAAAAAATGTATTTCCAAGTCTATAACATACATAGAAGTAAAATATATGACAACAGAAGCATAAAGGAGAGAAGAATGTGAAAGTATACTGCTGTAAGGTTCTTACACTACATGTGAAGTGCTGTAACATTATTTGAATAGATTATAAGTTAAAGATGTATATTTTAAACCCTAAAGTAACAATTAAAAAATTAAATTTTTACAAGAAATCAACAGAAAGACATAGAATCCATTTTAGAGGATAGAAAAGGCATACAATGAGAACACTAATCAAAGGAAAGTAAGAGTGGCTATATTGATACCATATAAATTAGATTTCAAAACAGGGAATATAACAGATAAAGACATTTCATGATGATAGAAGTGGTGTCAGTTCACCAAGAGAACATAATAATCCTAACTGTTCATGCACCTAATAACAGGGCTTCAAAATACATGAGCAAAAACTTATAGAACAGATAAGAAAAATAGAAAAATCTACAAATAAGATTGTTTCAACACTCCTCTCTTAGTAATTAATAGAACAGATAGAAAATCATTTGAAAAGACTTTAGCAATACTTTCAACCAATATGATCTATCAATTGCTTTTTAAATGTTAAATCAACTTTGGATTCCTTGGATCAACCCCACTTTCTCATGATATATTATCCTCTTTTATATACTTCTGGATTTGATTAGCCAATATTTTCATAAGGGTCCATATTCTTTTCAAGTGTATATGGAAAAGTTACCAAGATAGAACATTGTGGGTCATAAAGGAAGTCTCAATAAACTTATTGCAGTTATAGTGGATCAGTAGGTATGTTTCTGACCACAATGTAATTAGACTAGAAATCAATAATAGAAAATACCTTAAAAACACACCAAATATATGGAATACACTTCTAAATAACCCTTAGGTCAAAGAAAAACTCACAAGGGAAATTAGGAAAAATGTTTTAACTAACTGAAAATTAAAAATGTGTGGGATGTAGCTAAAACAGTGTTTAGAAAAAAATTTATAGCTTTAAGAGTTTATATTACAAAAGTAGAACTACCAAAATGAGTGAAATAAATTTCCACCTAAACTAGAATAAAAAGAGAAAATTAAACCCAGAGTAAAGAGAAGAAAGGAAATAATAAAAATAAGATAAAAATATCAGTGAAATAGAAAGTGGAAAAATTAAATAGAAAAAAAATCAGTGAAATCAAAAGATAGGCCTTTGAAGAGATAAGTAAAATTGCTAACCTCCAAGGGACCATTCACTAAAGATAATACAAGCATTAAAAGAACAATAAAAAGTGTTATTTAAAAAATCTTGTGTTCATAAATTCAAAATCTTAGATGAAATGAGCAAATTCCTTGAAAGACACAAACTACCTAAGTTCATTTATGAAGATCTATTGAACTTGAATAGCTTTATAGCTATATAAATATAACTTGAATTCATAGTTAAAAACTTTCCTACAAAGAAAAATTCTGGCTAAGTTGGTTTCACAAGTCAGTTCTATGGAAAGTAGACCAGTAGTTCTAGGAACCAAAGGAGACTATAAGGAACTCACTGCAAAGGAGCACTAAAGAAATTTTGGGGATTATATAAATAACCTGTATCATGATTTGGTGATGGGTACAAAACTGCAATCATTTGTCAAAACTCATCAAACTACTTATAATTGGTAACTTTTATTATATGTAAATTTCACATCAATAAAGCTAACTAAAAAAATACTACTACAACGAAAGAATGGAAGTTTATTTATCATAGATGCTGTAACAGGAATTCATGCACAGGGAAGAACACTGAGCCAGATCAGTGATTCTCCATCCTGGCTGCACTTTAGAGTCATCTAGGTAGCTCTCTATAAATATTAAAGCCCAGACCCCACCTCCACAGGTTCTGACAGTTCATCTGATGCTCTTAAACTAAACTAGAATTCAAAAATGTCTGCTAACACTACACACTGAAATTGCACTGCTTTTTTTTTCTTTCTCAGTTTAAATGGAGCTAATTTGGCAGCATTATTGTTCCCAACCTCACTCCGCCACCTGGTTGCTTTGCCAAGTGTATTTTCAAAACCATTAGGCAATATGCTGAATAGTTTAGCAATTATAACTTTAAAATGTAGGTTATAGAGAAACAGAAATACTTTAGACTAGAGCTGAGATACAGTGTCCCAAGAACATATTCGAGTTTCCCAGATGGCCTAATCACAAGAGAACATATGTAGATGTATACTTATTACGAACCATCAGAAAGTCATGAAAATTGATCAGTTTTCACAAAGAGAGAGAGAGAATAATGAGTTTTTATTATTCAACATAATCCCTTTAAATCTTATTTTGGGGACCAAAATTATTTTATGGGATGTCTTATCAGACTTGCCACGTGACTTTGAGGAACTAAGTCTTTCTCCCCATATAAGTGAGAGACTAAAGAAAATGTTTTCTCTAAAATTATGTCAAAAGAGCTCCAAACTTGAAAGTCAGAAATATGTACACAGATAAAGTAAAGATACTTCAGTGGGTTTGTTTTTCTTAATTTACCTTTTCAAATGTAAATAACTTCTCTAATCTCTTGTTTCTCTAGTCACTCCTCAAATTATTTTCATTTTCTTCATTAATCACAGTTTCAATGATACAACCTGTATAACTGGTTTTTTTTTGGTATAACAGCCAGATGAGTCTTTATTTTTCTAATTGATTCATTGCTTATGTCTTATCTACTCAAATAGATTTTATGTTTCTTATATCCCCATATCATTTAGTGCAATGCCAGGCATTGAATTGGTAATATGTCTTTTGGATTCTAAAAAAATCTTTTATTTTATTTTATATTTTAACATTTTGAAATAAGGATAGATCTTATAATCCATATATTCATTTAATGTAATATTCTTAACATTTTCTAAGAACACTAATTGAACATCCTAGAGTTGAAGAAAGTACTTTTTGCTGGTTACTCCATCCTTATATTGGCTTTATGTGCATGCTCTTCACTAATAAGACATTAGAAGGAGCGATGTATGGAACTAATAGTAGTGAATATGACATTCTCACTATAGTAGGCAAGTTTCCTTCCCCCTTCTTAACAATCCAACTCCCTCTTCCCATTCCAACACAACGCCAAATACATACATGACCAGACTATGTCTGATTTTTGCATGGGATTGAACAACCCTCCTGGGATTGCCAGTTCAGTGACAGGCCCCAGATGATTATAAAAAGGGGAACTGAGAAGTTATTTCTTTAACAAATTAAAATATTTCAAACCTACTCTAAATAATAAGTGAAAACACACATGTAGTCCATATATCCCAAATTCTTGACATTCTTCTATCTGCCATAGTATGCCATGAATGTATCCATCAGTAGCATGGTGTGGGCTAAGAGTATTGCTTTAGAACAAGAAGGATCTTAGTGAAAACTGAATATGTAGTAAATGAATATCATGTTGATGAGACTAGAGTGTTTGCAAAAATGACTCGTTGTGCTCACTCAGTGCAACGAGTTGAGAACAGCAGATTTTGAGCCTATTAAAATGTCGTCCTGTGTATTTAATTATGGTTGTATTTAACTATATAATTAATTATATGCTATAACTGTGGAAAACTGTATACGAGAAAGAAAATTATACCAGTGGGGGGGATGTTTACAATATAAGAAAAGAAATCAAACTTGCCTAATCATCTGTCATATTGTCAGAGACGTACTATAAATATATACTTAAGGATTACATGTTTATTTCTTTCCTTCCTCTCAGGTCTTTTATATTCCTGTTATATTCAAAGTAAACTTTATTGATGTCAATATGTTAAACTAGAGTAGCTTCTCATTATTAAAATCTATTATAATGCTTTCTAGATAGTCTTAGGGAAAAACAGATAAACCAATGAAGGATGACCCCAAGACTCATTCTAAAGCCTTCACTGAAATGCACCATGGTTCAAAGAGTAAATATATATTTAGTTTCTTTTTCTCCCTTATCTTTATTTTGCTTTTCAGACCAAGTCACAATGACATTTTTGAGCATTACTATGTACATGCCTCATCGCTACTATTTGCATTCATATTGGGCAAAAATGTCAAGATGCAATTCAGAAAAAACACACAAGGGTAGACAACAAAGAGTTGGCAATAAATATTAAACTTGAAGGTGATCTTCAATCTACCTGTTATGTAATTAGGCCTTGTTGTTTCTCTTATCTATTCTCTCACCTTAAGTTGCTTGCTTTGGTTGAGTTTAATAGGGAAGAGGAAAGAGGACTGTCTTCAGGCTATTCAATTAAGTAGATGGTACATTTTTAGGATGCTGCTGTTTTCTTTTATCCAAAGTAAACCTGAAAGCTAATTTAATGAAATAAACACATGTAAATTTTAATTTGGAACTTTTTCTAATTTCAGATATTGAAGGAAACTTTAAAAACAAACAAACATGGTGAGGTTAATGAAAAAAGTTGACCTGTGAACTATGCATCACTATCAAGATAATAAATGCTTTATAGAGGTTTTCTACCAGGGCTGATTTTGGAAATAATTCATTTAAATATTCATTGATATTGAGGAAAGGAAAGGGTAAGAAAGAAATAGAAGAGAGTTCCAGGTACCCTCTGTGGCAGACAAAAATATCTTGCTTGTCTTTTGATGAGAAACCCAGTAGCTGTCAGGGAAAGGGTCACTTACAGAGACAGCTAGAGAACAGAGCCAGTGGTAGAGACAGACAGACACAGAAGCAGAGGAAAGTCAGAAATGGAATCCTTCAGGGAACGATTGTTGCCTTCCTGGTCAGAAGCTGCAGTTGAAACAGTCATCTTCTCTGGCAGTCTCTCCAGTGGGAGGACCCCTCCTGGGTTAGAAATGAGCGAACAGTGAGTGTTGGAGTCCTGTTTAGAGACAAGAACTTGAAACAGAAATTGAGGGTTGAGGAAGCTGGCAATTCCTGTCATTGATGGTGGCAAGGGAATGATAGTTCTATTGAGAAAGTGACATTCCTGGCTGGGGAGTCCACTGCTTTAAGTCTGGGAAAGTTATTAAGAAAATTAAAATAACCCTGGCCAGGTAGCTCAGTTGGTTAGAGCATCGTCCTAATACACCAAGGTTATGGGTTCGATCTCTGGTCAAGGCACATACAAGAATCGACCAATGAATGCACAAAGAAGTAGAACAAAAAAATCAATGTTTCTCTCTCTCTCTCTCTCTCTCTCTCTCTCTCTCTCTCTCTCTCTCTCTCTCTCTCTTTCTCTCTCTTTTCCTTGCTCTGACTCTAAAATCAATTTTAATTTAAAAATAATTTTTTTAAAAGAAAAACATAATAGTTTTGCTTACTTTTCTGATAAGTATTTGGCATTCTCAGAAGATGCCTAAAAAATTTATGCCTAACCTTAAAGTGTTACTAGGAATCGGACTTGCCTCTCCTTTCTCTGCCTCCCATTTTTCCACCTACCTTTGATACCACAGCCCTGAAGAGAAAAGGAATCCTTAGATTTACATCTCTCCCCTCCCAACTTCTCCTGACAGGGAGTTTGAAGGTGGCTGATAGGGATAAGTTGATCGTGGCGAGAATGGGGTGGTATGAGGGCTGTTGCCAGTTTAAATGGGGCTTCATGAGGACACCCCTAGGGTCCACTGGCTCTTGGTTTCTTTCAGTCTCAGAATTATCTTCTGCTAAAAATGGTGATGAAGGGACCGACTAAGAAAGGCTGGACTGGACTGCAAGTAGGTACTGGTCATTAGAAAACATGAGCATGGAGTCTATATGTCTAACCCCAGTCTTGCTTTTCTTCCCTCTGTCTCCACCCTCCAGAGTGGAACCCACTGAGTTCTTCCTCTCCCCATCCCACCCTACCCTGATGACTCCCACTTGACTCAGCACCTACTGTTGGGTTTAAGGCAAGAAGAATTTTGCAGCATAAGCCTCTCTCCCCACAGAATGAGGGCTCATCCAGAGATGCTTCAGTGTGGACCCACTCTATCAAATCACTTGGCTCAGACACTTTCCCAAGTTAGGTCCCTTCTCTCCCCTTTGGCCCAAAGTCATAGATTCATATTCTCTTCCACTCATCTTGCTAAAGCTCCCTACCTTCATTTAAATTACCTCACATTTAGCCTTTATCCAAAAATCATTTAAGAGGATGGTTTTGTACGGAAAATAATTTGAGAGAGATTCTCTTTGTTTCCTAGGCACTCAGCACTTCATTAGTGGGCTAAGTTCAGTTCAGTCCTGGGAAAGTTGTTCACTTGGACCTAATTCCTATACCCATTCACATAAATACCTTCTCCAAGTATCATTCTAAAGTAACACTTTGTCCTGGCCTTTGTTTATGCTCTATTTATAAAAATAATCTGAGTTTGTTCACAAAAATGAAAAATACAAAAAAAATCTGACACAATGGAAATAAAAATAGAGAATGAATAGATTATGAGGAGCAAAGCAGATATCGAAACAGCTCCCATTACTGAGAAGGAATATAAAACTTAGCTTTAAGTTTCCTGGCAGTAAAGGCAAAACTAGGGCTATAACACTTGGGAGAAGGAAACATACCAACTCATTATAAGAGATAAAGCGTATCCTCCTATCCAGCTGAGAGAAATGTTTTACTGGGGCACTGTCTAGAAAGCAGGGCATGGTTCAGTGGATATTTTTAGCCAAAGCTTTATAGATAATGAAGAGGGATTTCTCATAAAACCATTTGTGTAGTAACCTTGGCAAGAGTACTACAGAGAACACAGAGAGAAGAGTAGTTCATTTCGAAGAGGTGAAGCAGAGTAGCCTTCAGTAAGGAGAGTGTAACATTAGCACAGTGTAATGTAGTGAAAAGTAAGAAATTGGGGATTTTGGGGGGCAAAGGTATAGAGTTCATAAAGTTCTCATAGTCAGTTGCATGTCCATTGAAGCATCAAAAACCTGGTACTATTGGAACAGGACATTGGAAGCATGAGCTAGGGCCGTATGGCTCCAGGGTGCATATCCTGGGTGACGTGCTTTTGATGGATAGTCTACAAGTTGGCATGAACCATGAACAGGGGTATCTGTGGCTCAACCAGCTCAAAAGACTATTCCCAAGCCTTTGATCAAGTTGAAAGTAATATCTGTAATGCTTCCCATGTAGAGCAGAAGATGTGGGTTCTTTCTGTACACAGGCTCAGTCTAACTGTGGGCTAAAGAGGCTCGTTTGTTTGTATTTCTGAGTCCTTCAGACAAACTTTGAGTTTCCTTGGGTCTCTATATCAAAAGGCTGATGGGTAATGATGAAGAGGGCATCAATTGATGAAATTGAGTTCCTGGTGACCATAGGTAGCCTGAGGGAGTCAGTCCTCAGCAGAACACAGAGATTCCCAGAGATAGCCCAACTGGAAGTTATGGAGGGGAAATAAGTGGTGTCAATGCCATGTGCCTCTTAAGAGGTTTGGGGCCAGAGCTAGGAAGCTGGAGGGCACTAGGTTTGAAGGTAAAACAAATGTGTTCCATGTGAAGCCTCGGTAGGAGACCAACTTCATTAGTGACCCCTTAAGACTTACTGATAAGATGGAGACAGCTCGGTGTCAGATCACCTTAGGTGGCAAAGGGCCTACATTTAACAGATGTCTTGTAGGGTTTTGTGATTGGAATTGGCTCTGGATATGCCCCAAAATTATTAAGCATTTGAAAAATCACATCTAGTAGAAAAGACTGGAAAATATGACAGCAGACAGGTGCACTGAGCCCCCGAACTAGAGCTTCCCCTTCCCTTGCACCTAATTTCACAGAAGGGAAGAACAATGCAAGCTTTTGAGCTCAGCCTCCAAAAAAGGCAAATTCAGCACTCTCGCAAAAATATTTTTTGGCTATTCTGAGCTTTAATTCTACATTCCTTTTGTGGGTTTTCATTTTCAATAGAAAAATCTGGGGTTAAGATTGAAATTTCTGTAATAGCATACAATCATCACCCAAAAAAACTTGGCATTGTGACTTGAGAGTGATAGCTCTAACTACTTCTCCAGGGTAAAATTCCCACAAATCACTTATTGATGAATCAATTGCCCTGACTGCCAATTACCATTATAAGATGTTACCAAGAGATAGGCTAATTTTGCTCCAGAACACTATTGCTTAATGTCCATCGCTAATCATGGGACGGAAAGCTGTGCTAGTTTCTAAGATAAAAATAACCCCAAAGCTAGATGTACGATCCTTGCCCTGTAAATTCCACTCTAACAGTCACCTGTGTTTATGAGAATAGAGTTTGAAGATATATTCTAACCTGTCAAAGAGAGCTTTAAAGCACAAGCATAAATGTGAACTGGATATTCTGAGCTACTTTCTGGATACAAGTCAGGTACATCTTGAAGTGGAAAGAACACCTTGGGTCCCTGGTGTTGAAATATGACATTGCCGCCTTAATTTAATGATTAGCACTTGAATAACCTGAAGAAATGAATGTAACCTCCACATTCATTTAAGGGTTGAGAAAAGTTTTGCAATAGGAAAACTCACTTTAGCTGAAAATGTCTGTTATTGTAAATCACGATTCAAACTCACCATCATTGCCATTTGCTAAAAATAAATGTAAATGTATTTGTCCAGTCTTTAGTACACCTGGACAGAGGAGGTGACTCTGAATCATGTTACCTGAAGATTGTTTTCTTTAACATTCTTCTTCACTGTCCACCACTGCTAAGATCTAAAAGATGCTACCCAAGAAGTTCTACTTTAAAACAAAGAAAAGGGTATCCTTGGGAGAGTGAACACAGTATGAAGTATTAATGCATTAGCATAAATTAGTTGTTAGATTAGTTACAATTTTTACCTTTGGGTTTTTAACTATGTTATTGATCTTACTACTTTCAGGAGGATTGTTTCTTTGTGTCTGTTTCTTCAGAGACTAGGAGCTCCTCAAAGACTGAGAATCCCCTATGTCTTCTTGTCCCACTTCCCCTTCACCCCCTGGTGTCTGGCAATGTGACAAGCAAATAGCGCTCAATAGATGGTTATTGAATAAAAGGATTAATAATTCAATATAAAAATATAGCCAGTGGATAAAAAAAATTCAAGGATGGAATTACGAGAGTTTTTTCCCCCTTTTTGTCACAGAAAAATCAATTTTATTTAAGATTAAATTATTTTATTTCAAACCAAAATTATCCCCAGTATGATTAGTTATAATGGAAGGGAATGAATTGGAATAAAGACCCTATTCTAGCCATATGTGGTTCATTCTATAACTCTTCAATCATTCTACAGTTCCCAAATATCTCTATTGAACACCAGCACTTCCATCAAACATTGTCAGGAGAACAAAAATATATATATATTCTGAAAGTATTACTTTTCTTAGGCAGTAAATCACAGCTCTTACTAAAAATCACAGAGATAGAGCCAATGAGGCCTTTGGTCTATGATTACTTTGCTTGTATTGTTATAATGGAAATAAATTTAAAAATTTCAGTGGGGCATTTCAGTGTGTATACCATGGTCCAAGGCATCTAAAGAACACTTTTTAGACAAAGTATAGACCCTCTTTCTATCAAACAAGGACAGGTAAGCTTGGGATTTTTTTGCCACTGTAGTTACCTGAACTACTTTGGCATATATATATATATATATTGGCCATTTTATTTAATTTATTTTTTTAGATATATCTTTATTGATTTTAGAGAGAGGAAAGGAGAGGGAGAGACAGAGATAGAAACATCAATGATGAGAGAGTCATTGATCTAGCCCGCAGCCCTGGCATGTGCCCTGACCAGGAATCGAACCCTGATCATCTGGATCCCAGGTCGATGCTCTACTGCTGAGCCATGCCCGGCCAGGCTGGCATATTTCTAGGTGAACTTTCTACTTAGGTAAAACACCAGTCATACAATACAGGCCCCACTGAGATAGAACAAGAACCTATAACAGTATTTTTTAGTTAGGATGGTTTTAATCTGAAATTGCCAGAAAACTCAACATGTTTAAACAATAATGAAATATGTCGTCATTGGCTAAAATACAGAAGTCCAAAGGCAGGGCAGCTTGAGAGCATGATTTAGTGGATCCAATTTCTTTGCCCATAGTTTTTCATGTCTCTGAAGATACCATATGTTAGCCTCATCCTTAAGATGAAATCAAGGTGGTTGCATCACTTCTGGGCCTCACATGCATGCAGGCTAATAACAGAGGAACAAAGGGCTGTTTTTCTCTGTGTTTGCTGTTACAATGGAGAAAACATTTCCCAGAAGCTTTGCAAACTTCATCTCACATCTCACTGTCACATGCCTAATCTTGAAACAATCTCATACTCACGGACATGCCTGGAAACCGAGGTCATCTCCCAGACACATGACTTCTATACCAAGTAAGGGCATGAAACAAGTGTCAAAAAAGAAAACTATCATTTCCAACCACACCACCATTGTGCCAGGACTACATAACAATTATCGTGAACAACTCTGTTACTTTTAGCTAAAGATGAAATTTCTTTCTTTAGAAGCATACCCGAAATAGCAAAAGGTTACAACAAGGAGAAGGCAACAACTCTGTATCACATAATATAAAATATCTGCCAAATATTATAAAACTTGGGTCAAAATGAATGAGGACATTGAGAGATAACATGTACTTCCTCAGACCTCTGGCAAAACAGAGAGCTAAAAATAAAGGTCACTGTGCAAAAAGGCCTATTTAAGGATGTTGTGATCAGAAGAGCAAAATTTGGCTACATGTCAGGCAGCTGGGAGTGGCTACAGGAAATGCAAGTAATGTGATTTGACAGAGGTTGGTAGATATAAGATCTGATGTGCAGATGAGTGGAATCCTTGAAGAATAAAACAGAACATATGAAATAGAGAAAAGTATTCAATAATACAATAGAAGAAAACTCTTCGGGAATAATTGATATAGTTGAATCTACAAATTGAAAGAAAAACTTCAGTCCATAAAAGATGATATAAAATAATTAATACCAAGTTATATCCTGATAAAATTACTGATCTTCAAGAATAAAAAAAATAAATTTTAATTTTAATCACAGCTAGGAAAATGTTTCCAAAGAGGCAAAAAATAGGTTGACCTCAAAGATTTCTCTTTAGTTACAATTAATGACATAAATAGCAGATCAGTGTCTAACTTCCAAAAGAAATAAAGTATACTCAAGAATTGGAGGACGTTTTAAGAAAGTGGGGCTATTTTTAGATTGAATGCTGTCAAAAAGCAGCAGTAATTTTGTAATTGGGTACCCTAATAATTCTTATTTAAAACATGAGAAGAACAAAGCAAGGCTAAAGTTATGATTGGCAAAGAATCATCAATCCTTCACATTAGACAGAACACGGGGATGTCTGATCATTTTTGTGGTTTGGACAATGTTCATGTTTTTGTCTGAAAATTGTTTTCTGTGAAGTTGTTTAAGAGAAGAAACCATGGCTTAGTTCTGAGTGCCAGGTCAGCTCCTGATGGTCAGAGGCTGCTGTCCTCTTACTCAGTTGTCTGGATTAGATAGTTATATTGTGAATATGAATGTCTAAATAGTATATTTTGGGAATTCTGGTATTCCTTAAGAACTAGAATCATGCAAATAAAATTGATACTTATAAATTGCTATAGTGGGTAAATGTGGTTCCAAGATTTTATTATGTTATATTTCCACTGCTCTAATTTTGTTAATGTGGTGTTTGTACCACAGCGGTTACAAAAATTGTAGTAGTAATAGTAACAGCTGCCATTTATTGTGTTTAATATGGGTGCTCTAAAGACATTCTTTCGGGGATCATTTCTATAGTTTGTTAATATGTGTGCTCTATACTTGGATCTCTCTCACCTCTCCAAAACCCAAGGAGGTAGGTATAATTATAGATAATAAAAGATAAGCTCAGAGAATGTACATAATTTGCCCAAGATGACACAAAAATAAGTGGCAGAGACACAATTTCCATGTCACTCTAACCTGAAATCCTATATCGTTTCTCTTGATAAATATCAATAATGTTTCAGAAGGTTTCTACTATCAAAACAGAACAGGAAATGCTAAAAGCAACAACAACAGCAACTATATTATAGAAAGTAAATTTAAAAAAAACAACACTTTTGAGACTGCCTCCTTCTTTCCTAATATAAGATTTTTTTAAACTTAAATTTATTGGGTTACCTGATATTTGCATAATGACTTTCCTCTCAATATCTTCTTCTTTTAGCTGATCTCAACGACAGTGGTACCTGGGTTTTCGAATGTAATCCATTCTGGAAGACAGTTCAAGTTCAGAAACGTTCGAAAAACCAAGGGATCCACAGCCGACAGCTGGGCCTCAGATCTTGCCCTCAGCAGGAGCCGTGGGCATGTTTGACTTCTCAAGCGTGTTTAAAAACTGAAGCATTTCCTTCTGGATTTACGGTGTTTGTAAACCGAAATGTTCATCAATGGAGACGTTCGAAAACTGAGGTGCCACTGTAATTGATTTAGAATAAATTTCTTCTTTTCTAGATTTCTAATCCCACTGGTGGGTAAAATTTACGTAATGAGTTTCTCTGAAGTACAGTGAGAAACCCATCTGTGATGATGTAAACCACAGATTATCACAGAGTACGGAGCTCCTCCCCTAGGTAGCATCAGACAGCACTCCTCTGCTGTTCCCTTTTGGTAAACACCCTCATAAGCTGGAAGGCCAAGGCAAAATACAGTGGCATTCTTGGCTAACAATTATTTTAGAAGATTTTCCTTTCTTGAGTTGCCCTTGAACTAGAATATTGCATGGAAGATGCCATCTGGCCAATAAAATTTCATAAGAGTTAGCTCACCAAGGAAGTTTTTTATCTTTTATAAAGTTCACCCCAGGTCCCCCAAAAGGGCCATGACTACTAAATGAGGGGTGGAATCCTTGAAGTTGTAACACTTTTCAGATTGCTGAAAAGAGTCATATATTGGTCTGAAATTTGTCAATAGGAGCATAGCATCGGGAGCCATGATCCATTAGTCTTCTGAAGTAATGAGTGGTTGTTATTTTTTAAAGATTTTTATTGATTTTTTAGAGAGAGAGAAAGGGAGGGGAGGAGAGAGAGAAACATTGATTTGAGAGTGAAACATAGATCAGCTGCCTCTTGCATACCCCCTACCAGGGATCGAGCCCTCAACCTGAGCATGTGTCCTGACCAGGATTTGAAACCGCAGTCTTTTGGTGCATGAGATAACACTCCAACCAACTGAACCACCTGGCCAGGGCAGTAATGGAGTATTATTAATCCATGTGCATGAAAATACTGCAATATAGCTTCTGTTAGGTAGCACCCAATTTCTAACATAAAAATTTCCACCTGCAGAAAAATAAGAGCAAAGATGTGGATGTAGTACATGGCATGCCTGAGGGGGAGCTGATGGGTTGATTTTGCTGAAACTAAAGATATATATCCAAGAGGGATAACAGAGTTCAAGTTGGGTTTGGGCTAAATTGTGGAATCACTTGAATAAAAGCTAAGTAAAGTAAAATTCTTCACATTGGAAATGGAAACCATGTTTTAATAGAAAACCTGTCTGAAGGGCATTGAATGGCCAGAGGCAGCTTACAGAGGTACCCCTAGGGGGGTAAAGGAAAGGTGAGCCTGAGCTGGGATGGGAGGGAAGAACAGATTCAGGGGAGACATTTGCTGACTTTGGTGACTATTTGGATATGTGGAGGTGAGGTTTTGAGCTTGGATGACTGGAGGATATTGATTCCACAGAGGAGGTGTTTTTTAAAACATGCATATAAAGAAAACTTCAGTCTTATATACTCTGAGATAACAGTGCATCCATGAGGAAATGTCCAAGAGCAGAAATGCAAAATTTTAAAGCTCTGAAGATCTGTTCAAGTTGGAGACATATAATTAGAGGCATCTGAAAGAGAGACTAAAGCCATAAGAAAAGGCATGACAGAGAGGTAGATGGAAAAGAAAAAAACTGTCCTCTAAAGTCAAGGCAAGATTTTTGACAACATAGGGGCTAATTGACATGGGAATACGGAGAGGGAAGGTAACTATAAGGAGAGATTAAACTTGGCTCCTGGGTTTACATTCTCTTTATCTGTACATCCTCATATCTAGTTTAACTTAAAATCTTTTTACCCCCCTAAAATATGTTCTTTTTATTTCTCTCTGCTGCCAAAACACTCATCACATCCTGCCTTGATTTACACAAACTCCTTCTCATTGGCCTGTTTCTCATCAGTTTTCTACTCTAGTCTTTGCCAAATGTTACTGCCAAGTCCACTTTCCTTTCCTGCTGTTCAGACTATGTTTCTCCCACTCTGCTTTGGCTTCTCTTCACCTTCCAGCCTCCCCATGACTCTGCACCTGCTTACAGTTCTTCCTCATCTTTCCTACAGCCCCCCAGGCCATACCTCACCCCCACTCCTTCCTCTGGCTCTGTCATCTCCTCTGGCATCGGTAGCTATTAGATCTAGGCCCTCATAACTTCAGGCCAACACCCTACACTGTCGTCACCCTCCCACGCAGACCTCCCAACCCATGCACATCAACACAGCTCTTATTCCTGCCGCAAAGAATCCCAGCATATCCCCTTCCTTTATGAAGCTTGCTAGCTCTAATAACTCTATGTTGTGTGCTGCTTTCCCCCAGAGTATACAAGACTATCACTTGTACTGTACTATTCTGTCCCTATTACCTCTAGGGCCTTATAGTGTTCGTTCTGGAAGAACATGATTTCATTACTGTCAGATGATTTCTGTTTCTTGTAGAGTCCTTATTGGTGTTACCGCGGGGTACTGCATAAATAATACACATCTGATAATGCCTCTTTGATGACAGGGTTTAAGCCTAGCCTGTTTGTCCAGAAGCACCTTGAGTTTTGTCTCAGTAATACCAGGAAGAAGATCATATCTGTTTCAAAAAGGCAGATTAATGTACAGAAAGGAAACTATGCTGTTTCTACTGTCCTCAACAAATAATGCACACTAAAAAAAGTGTATCTGCGTGAAAGAGAAATTCTGTGGGCATCATAGGTAGCTCAGCATAACTCTTCTATAGCTATGGAAATTTTTCTCAAGGACATATCCTACCGTGGTGACATAAAGCAACAATTTGCATTGTTACCTTTGAACCTTTGCTCATGCAAGGTTCCCTTAGCAGAGATACTAAGGTACTTCATTTTTGGTAAAAACACTCACTACAGAGCCTAGAGGATTAATTTCAAATAAGGTCTGTATTTATAAATACGTAGATATGAAAAATAATAAAGTAGCATACATGTCTCTAAGGGCATGATTTAAATGATTGCTGCTTATTCTTAAGTTTTCTTCCTAACAAGGAAAAAAGACTTGAATATGAATCATTTATTTAAATGTACTTCATATTTTCAGAAAATGTAGAAGTTGAATATCAAAGAAAGATGTGCTCTTTTTTTGCATTTTATTTCCTTTAAATGGTGGGGAGGAGAAACCCTTGATACTCAACATCCAAGATTCATTTTCAACAAGAATAAGAAAATTGTCAAAGACAAACTGTTTTTCATCATACAAATGACTTGATCACAGATAATAAAATTGCGCAAACCTCAAAGCCTAAATAACCAAGTATATGGGTTCTGTAGTTTTTGAAACAGATGGTGGATCACAACAATGATGGGTTATGAATTCCAAAAAGATTGTCCTCCAGAACATAACATAAAATGACTGAAGAAGTACATTTAAAATATAGTTAAAGTGGAACCAAAAATAGAAAAAAATCGCATCAATTTTTAAGAGTTCAAGAAGACAGAAACAAAGAACAGAAAGATTGTATTAAAACTACTCTGGGAAGAAAACCATTTTGAGTTGAGATATTATGCATATGGTAACCGAAGGGAATTGGAATGTGTTTCAACAGGATGAGAAATGCTATCTTTTCATTCCATGTCATGTCCAAGATTGTAAAAAAATGCAGCTACTATGTCCAGCAACCACCTTACCATTTGCCGCTGGTCCAGGGGGTATGTCCACCAGGCCTGGTCATTAATCTCCTGTAACTAGCTCTTAGCTGGAACAATTGTGGAAGAGAATTAAGGTCTAATTAATGCAAACTTGCATTTCAGTAAAACTCAAAGGAATCCAGATTAAAGTATGAACTACTCTATCTAAGTAAGGATGGACAGTCATTATTTGTCAAAAGTCCAATAACAAGTGAACTCCAGGAAGGTGTGGGCAAATATGGTGTAGCAAAAAAAAATCAGGAGTGCTCATTTCAACCCTCTCTTTTTTTTTCTTCTTTTTCTTTTTAAAATGTTTTTATTGATTTCAGAGAGAGGAAGGGAGAGGGAGAGAGAGAGAGAAACATCAATGATGAGATATTCATTGATCAGCTGCCTCCTGCATGCCCCCTACTGGCAATGGAGCCCGCGACCCTGGCATAAGCCCCTACTGGGATGGAACCGTGACCTCCTGGTTCGTAGGTCCCTGCTCAACACTGACCCTCTTGATATGTATACTCAGGTCCTTTAGCTGTATTATTTTACATGTACACACACACAGCCCACCTACTCGTGCATACATCCCCATCTTCATTCCCCACGACTCTTTTTCCCTTTCTCTACACTCCAGCTCAGACAGTCTTCCCTCAGGATGTGTCATGCTCCATCCTGACTCATCTTCTACCTGGGCCCTCCTCCCCATTAACCAGAGTAACTCCTGTTCAGGCTTTAAGTCTCCTTTGTCATTTCCTCTACTACAACTTCACAGAAACTTGTGGGTTTCTTTCAATATAGTCATCCCAGTTACGATTAATTGTAATGTCTGTGTCTTGGGTAAAAGACAACCTCTAAGAGAAGAGGGATCTTCTCTTTTTTGTGTTTTGCACAAACTGTCTTCCTCGTGCCTAGTATAGGAATAGCCTAATGAATGTTAGTTGAATGAAAGTATGAATGAAAGATTCTCTTTAAGGTATTATTTGAATATTTTACCAAGTTCTGCTGCTGCATGTGCAGAGACTAATGTCTTGGGGTCCAAATGGAAAGCCTCGTCTTGATATCTAACTGCTTGGCTTTATTTACCTTGGAGATACAGATGCAAATGTCAAGGCTTTCCCTATGAATATTTTGGTGAGCAGGAAAAGTAACAGATGCCTGGAATTTAGGATTAGATGGGAACTAGAAAAAGCCTCTGGCCTAGTTTACTTTGAGAAGGAAGTGATTGGCCCCACTGATCTTAACTGATGTGCAATGGAGATCTCATGGACCATGGCAGGGAAGAGATTTCCCCCAACACATAGACTGTAAGTGGCAAATGGCGAAGGGTCTTCATGAGACCTGGAGTGATTTCATGGAAACCTGGAGCATACTATAATCTACTTCAATATAAGGTTTGTTGATTATTTTAACATAATGCAGTAAGATCATAGTATTTATGAGAGAGGAGCCCCTGGTCTTAGGAGTAGGATGATTTTAACAAAGGCCATCAAGGTGAGTTTGGACCAGTGGAAGATCTAAGTAACGCCCAGAGATCTAAGAGGAAAAGTGCTACTATTGTCAAGGCGCATTGCTGATTTGCTGTGTTATGAAAGACTAGCTCACTGAGACCTGACTCCTTGTAGACAGGCTTATCAGACAGTCCTGCTCAAAACTGTATTTCTGAGTTGGTGTAGTATTAACATTCGTGCATGCTTTCATTTTGTCCCACAGACCACTAGTAAGTTTGGGAAATATTTCACCTCCAACCCCTTCTAAGAGAGTCGCAATGTGCATAGCACATTGATGGATAGTCCTGAACTAAGTAAGTCTTCAGCTCGTTTGACTATGAAAACTTGTATTTTGGAAACATTTGTGTGTCAGTCAGGATAGTCTTAAGAAGGCTGTTGTATTGAAGAGCCTCTAACCCTCAGTGGCTTAAAATAAAGTTTATTCCTCTCTCCTGCTACATAGTCATTGGTGGCCGACTGGAGATCCTGTGCCATGCAGTCCTCATGCTGGGATCTACGCATTTGTAGGTGCTCTAGCAGAGAAGGTAAATGGGAGGAGAGACTGTTCCATTATGTGACTGCTGGGGTCCAGCCCCAGTGGTCCAGGGGTCCCCAAAGGTGTGGACGGTGTCAGCGAAGAATGAAGGACGCGGAGACAGCCTTCAGAGCATCAGGACAATCAGCTTCTTTTTTTTTTATTGCCTTGTTACAACTGTATTTATACTATTTGATTTTATTGCTGGTTAAACAACAGGACATCATGCTTTGTTCCGGTTTCTGTTTTGGCCTTTCACAGTTAATATACCTTCTTATCGGACCTTTGCTAAAGAATTTACATCTGTTTAGGTATGTTAATTTTAGTCTTACCTATTGTTTATATTTCTATAGGCTATTCTACAGGTTAATCTCTAGTTTGTTATTTATATTCTGAAGTTACTATTTTATTGCTCTACTATGTAGCTAAAAGGAGAATAACTCAGCCAGCTTTTCTTATGTGAAGGCTATTTGAGTCCTAAGTCAGGGCTCTGTAGCCTGCGCGTGATTGTTTTTAGCTCTGGTTTGACCGCCTGTCCTGCACCCAGCCTCAGTCTCCCCGCTGACATTCCCTGCAGCAGTCCGTCCTCACTGTAATATTCTGTGTGTGATTATTCTGTGTACGATAAGGGTCCAGGTGTAGATTGAAATAACCTCTTTCCTAGACTGCTCTTTCCTTATGGGGTTCCCAGAGTTTTCCATTAATATGAACATCCCCCAGTAATACATTCCTCCGTGGGGACTCCCTGGTGGCCTCCCTGTGGATGGCCCTGCGCGGCGAGTCAGCAGGGCCCGGACCCAGGCCTCTCCCCCGGTGGGGAGCTTCCTGTGGTAGTGGCCTAACAAGTCCTAAACTCTGCTGACAGTCTGAGTCTGAGTTCGTTATAGGCGCCACATGATATTTCTGTACTCCTTGGGGCTTTTACTGAATCTTTGTCTTTTCCAGTTCTATCCGACTCCCCTGCCAGGGAAAAATTCCCAGCTAGGGCGATGCCCTTTTCTGGTGCAGTGACTCGGGTAAGGACACAGAGCGTCAGGAAGGGGAACAAGCATGGGAAGAGGGATCTGCCAACACCAAGTCCCGTGGAGCACTGGCTGGGCGGATGTCTCCTCCTCAGAGGATGTGCCAAGCAGCAAGGATGGAACGGCTTCCGGCATGTGACCACTGTGTCCCATAAGCTGCGCCCGGGCCAGAATGGAGGTTGCTTTCCACAAATCCCTCTTAGATACTGTCTGGATGTAATTGATGTATGTCATTCTGACATAAGTTAGCACCTTTCACCTGCCTCCTATGTGCTGATTCCTGGAACAAGCCGTTGTTCTGACCTGGTCAAGCATGTAATTTCTGCACCTGGTAGCACTGTACACTAGTGCCCGTAACTATCCCCCTGTCTTCACACTGTATAATTCTTTGGCACCTGATAAGTGGCCCAGGGAGCCATGTTCTCTTGCAGCCTCCCAAGGTTAAACTCTGTCACCAGACTGGGGTGGCCAGCCCCTTTCTTTTGTCTTTCCCTGCCCTCTCTTCATTTTCAGTCTTGGGGCTTTCCCTGGGTCCGTGTCTGCAAGCAGTGAGCTCTGGAGGTTTCTAGTCTGAAAGTCACACTTGAAATTTTGGCTCATAACTCACTGGCTAGAACTAGTCACATTGCCCCACCCAACCATGAAGCTGAGAGGTGCTATCCTGCCACACGCCTGGAAAGGAGATGGCCAGAAATAGTCAGTGAACAGCACTGGCCACTACACCTGTTAACCTGACTGAACACCTAGGGTCATTGAAATACAGTTGGAAAACACTGCTATTTGTGGTTTTAAAAATGAGAATTGATAATAATTACTATTCAGGAATGTTTACCACCTCTGCTAAAGTTGCATGACCATACTTAATCAGGAATAAGAAACGGGAAGGATGATTTTTTTTCACACTTATCTGGGGCGAGGAACAGTGTCAAAAGAACAATTCTTTGGAAATATTGAATGAGAACAACTTCTCACTTAGTCTCTAGTAAATTCCCACAACAGGTAACAAAATCTTTTCCCAGCCAATTTTTCTTTACTTCTCCCCGATACAAATGCTATATAATAGAAAGCATGGGTAATTCCACAACTCAGCCTATTTCTAGGCTACTAGAGGGAAGTATAAATGCCCATGTGCAATGTCTTCACAGATGTGCAGAGTTAATGCAGCCATCAGATAAAATCCCATAATGTTAATGAAGTTGGCATAGAACTCATCTAAACAAAAAATTAAGTGCATTTTTTACTACTTTCATAACCTTAGAAAGTTAATTTCTGATGAAGTCTACCTAATCAAATTATCGAATGCCTTGGTATCTTGTTTGAAAGTTGTTCATAATTGTATCACATAATGACACAGGACAAAAAGGCAGTGATGATGTTCAGAAATAGTACCTTGGTTTTAGATGTTATCTCCTGCATACAAAACACAATGAAGGTGCTTTGTGGTTATTTAAAAGTTTTTAGTTCAGTTTCTGTTAGAAATACAGGACATGTTAAATTCATGTCATTTAGCCCTGGCCAGTGTTCTCAGTGGTTAGAGCATCGGCTTGTGGACCAAAGGGTCTCAGGTTTGATTCCTGGTCAAGGGCACATATCTGGGTTGCAGGTTCGATCCCCACCCTGGTTGTGGTGAGTGCAGGAGGCAACCAACCATCGATGTGTCTCTCTTACACCGGTGTTTCTCTCACTCTCCTCCTTCCCTCCCTTCCACTCTCTCTAAAAATCAATGGAAAAAATTATCCTCGGGTGAGAATTAACCAAAAAAAAAAAAAAAAAATTCACGTCCTTTACTCAGCCACCTCCAGTTCCTCCTGGGTTCTTCTTTACATGTTTCCTATATACAATCATAATTAAATTACCTAATGTATGTAAAGTGCTTTGAGAAAAGCTTGGCACATGGTAGTCACTAAATGTGATTTGCTATCATTTGTTATTATTGCTATCATTTCATGTGTGACAACTAGTACTCTGTTTCATGCCCTGCAGAGATTCTAAAGTATGGTTGGCTTTAGCAAGTTCTATCCAGGGCTCCCAGAAGAGAGAAAGTATAATATGCAAGGCATCTTTTATATTTTTTTCTTTTGGGGGGGACAGAATAGGCAAATCATCTTAGAAGTGATCAAAGTGATCAAAAATGTGTTAGGAAGATTTTGTGTGTTTGTACCTCTAGATAAATGTTACCAAGTGATTACCTGAAATGGTAAATATTGAGAACAAATTAAAAAGTTTTTGATAAGTCTACCACAAAGATGTACTGATTAAAACAGGTCCTTCTCATATTGAATTACCTTCAGACTGTGGTAAATCATTTACAGTATTATTAAAGTATTTCAATATATATTTTATTTTTATAATAATGCATCTTGTATGCTCTACTCTCCTTTGGCCTATTATACATTAATCATTCCACTCGCTCAGTGCATCATCTTCACGTCCATGTACTCTTGTTGTTGACTGTTCAATAGAAGTTGACACTTTGTGTCTCACTGCAGTCAGCTCAGAACGTACCTCAGTTTCTGTGGCTTTTGGCTCCCAGAGAGACTTTACTGCTGCCCTGGGAGATAAAACAAAAACAAAAACAAAAAATCTCTTATGTGAAATGAAAACTAAAATTAGATTTATGTTTCATTTTCTTTATATAGTAGTGCCTCCTTAGTCACAATTTATTTTTAGATTGTGGTGCATCAGTTGCACTGTGACAGTAGAGCCCTCAGATGTAACAGGGTGTAATACTCATGCAGGTATTAGAAATATTCTCCTACAAATGCACTGGTAGATTACAATAACCAATTTTGGAGGTTGTCATAACTACAACTGGACAACACAAATATTCATTCAATAAACTTTTTTAAGCAACTACTATGTAAAATTGTAAAAATTGCATTTAAAAGCTCTCTCATGGCTGGGAAACAAGTCATGAGATTAGGTAGCTTGGATTAGGAGAGTTGCAGGAGTTGGGCAGTTTGAAGACACATGTGAGAGGCATCATGGACAGGGCTTTGGATTCATGGGGCAAGGGAGGGTCAGAGAGGAAGACATCGATCAAGGGTGAGACTCAGTTTCAGTACTTCACCTACCAGTTTATAATTATGAAGATCAGTACAAAAATCACAAATATACACATCACAACTCCTATGGTCAGCACAAAAACTAGGACTGCATCAGTGTCTGCTCGTCCTGATTTTCTCATCTGCAATTCTAGAGAAGAAAACACATACCTGATTATTATTACTACTTGGAGAAAAAGGAAATGGATACTTAAATGGAAACTTTATATCTGAAAGACAACTCTAGACATATAACAGAAAGAATTAGTGGACAGCAAGTTATTAATTGCTCTGCACATTTAAAATGTCCTTTTCAAGCATGCAGAAAGCTGAAAGACTTTGACAATAAACATCATGTATTCCTACCACCTAGATACTACCAACAACATTTTGCTATCCATCTGTCCATCCTTCCAGCCCATCTTATATTTTTTTATGCATTTTTTTAATCTGCTGATGCTGCAAATTCTTCCAAGCAAAATTCTCCAACTGGTGTATTATTAACTATAGTTCAGTATTTGTTTATATTTTTTCTTTTGAAGTAAAATTTCAAACAATAAATTGCACAAATATCTTTTTTTTTTAAAATATCTCTTTATTGATTTCAGAGAGAGGAAGGGAGAGAAAGAGAGAGAGAGAAACATCAATGATGAGAGTCATTGATCGGCTGCCTCCTGCACGCCCCCTGCTGGGGATGGAGCCCGAAACCCGGGCATGTGCCCTGACCGGGACTCGAACCCTGATCTCCTGGATCTTAGGTCAATGCTCAACGGCTGAGCCACTCCCAGCCAGGCGCACAAATATCTTAAATGCACATTTGTTTAGTTTTGACATATGCAAACACATACATGTAATTTAAACCCATATCAAGACAGAATAATACTATATCCTACAAAGTGCCCGTGAGCCCCCCCCAGTTAATCCTTGCCCCGTCTTCCAGAAGCCGTACCCGTCCTGATTTTCTTTTCTACCATATGTTAGTTCTGCCTGTTCTAGAACTTCACAAGAATGGAAATATATATTATGTAGTCTTTTGTGTAAGACTTTTAAAATCAATATGTTGATTCACCTATATTAGCAATGTATTAATAGGTTTTTATTCTTGTATTTAAAATATATATATATCTTTATTGATTTTAGAGAGAGGGAGAGAGAGAAATATCAATGAGAGAGTCATTGATCCGCTGCCTCCTGCACGCCCTCTACTGGAGATCGAGTCCGCAACCAGGCATGTGCCCTGACTGGGACTCGAACTGTGATCTCTAGGATCATAGGCGGGTGCTCAACCGCTGAGCCTTGCTGGCCGGGCTTTTTCCTTTTTTATTAATGAGTGGTATCCCTCAGTTTGTTTATTCATTCTTTTATTTTTTTATTTTATTTTTTTAAATTATCTTTATTGATTTCAGAGAGAGGACAGGAGGGGAGAGAGAGAGATAGAAACTTCAATGATGAGAGAGTCACTGATCGAGCCCACAATCCGGGCATGTGCCCTGACCGGGAATCGAACCCCGATCGCCTGGATCCCAGGTCGACGCTCAACCGCTGAGCCACGCCCGGCCGGGCATATTCATTCTTTTATTGATGGACATCTAGGCTGTCCCTGTTTGGGGCTATTATAAGTAAACTGCTGTGAACATTTTTGGAGAAGTCATTCTGTGAACACACATTTGTGTTCTCTTGGATAAATACATAAGAGTAGAACTGCTGGGTGGTAAGGTGGAGGTATGCTTAGTTTTCCAAGACACTGCAAGATTTTTTCTTAAACTGATTGTATTGATTGCACAGGTTTTATAAATTTTCCCTCTCAGATTTTGGCTTGCCTATTTATTTTTCTAATAATTTATTTTAATGAACTGCAGTTTTTCGTTTTGGTGAAGCCTAATTTAGCAATGTTTCCTCTTATGGTGATTGTTTTCTGAGTCATGTCCAAGAAACCCTTGCTTACTCCTGAGTCACGCAGATGTTCTTCGTTTCCTTTTTAAAGCTTTATGGATTTAGCTTTTACTTTTAGGACTATGATACATCTCTCATTTTTATACACGTTGTAAGACAGGGGGTTGAAGTTCATTGTTTTTCAGACAAATATCCGCACACGACTTTTTTTTTTTTAATTTCTGTTCAAAATATTACAGATGTCCCTTTTTCTCCCCAATGACCCATTTCACCCTGCCCCATGCCCTCCCCAGTCCCTCTCCACACCACTGTCTGTGTCACTCACCACTTTTAAATCAGGCATTCCCTCCCATATCCCATGCTCTTCTTGCAAATAAGGCTATTAAAGAGACAAAGTCAGTCTGCCATATGTGTTACAACATTGATGCAGTGTAAACTGGTACAAAGCCAATTTACATCAAGTATTGCTTACTTTGTGAATTATATAGCTTTCTTCTGGCTCTTTCTGGTCCTTAAATCATAGAGTCATAAAAGATTTATGTGGGAAAGAACCAGAAGCAACTGTTGAATCGTACCAATAAGCATACCAATGTCCAACGAGGTTTAATGATTTCTGCAAGCTATGTTTTATGTGTTTTAATATTTTAATTTTGGTAAGTACTACTCTACCGGAAGTCTTCTACATGGGCAATCTCAACTGCTTATTTGTCTGAATTTTTCTTTCCATTCTTTAAACACCATGGAGTATAATTTTCCATTTTCCTTAGTAATTCTAGAGTTATACACTCAATTTAGTGATCTCACTAAATAGTTCCAAAATGATAGAGGAATTACATCATATTTATCTTCCATTATTGCTGGACTTTAAAAACCTTTTTAGTTTTGATAATTTTAGTTTATAGAAGCTGTGGGATTTTTAAAGCTCAAATCAAAGACACCTTTTAGGATTAAAACCTGAGAAGAAATGCCAAATTCCTTTCCATTTATCTACTGCCCTGCAATACTGGCCAAGAAAGGGTAGAGAATGAGGGCATGAAGGTTTCAGCACATTTCAATAGTGCTCTTCCTGCAAGGGTGACTTAGGTTGCTTTTATATCTAATAACAAAAAAAGCTGCATTTCCTATTGAAATTTTCTAATGAAAAAATAGGCTGACTTTTTTTTTGGTAAAATTAAGCTTTTTAGTAAAACTAAGCTTATGTTTTCATTAGTTTCCCAGAGCCACCATAGCAAAGTACCAGTGGCTGACTCAAAAACAAAGGAAATTTATTGTCTCACAGTTCTGGAGGTTAAAATTCTGAATACAAGGTATGGGTGTAGCCATGTTCCCTCCAAAGATTCTGAGAGAGGATCTGTTCTGTCTTCTTCCAGCTTTTGGTAGCTCCTGTATTCCCAGGCTGGGGCAGCATAAGTCCAGCTTCTAATTGTTTTCTCATGGCTGTCTTCTCCCACGTGTCTTTGTGTCTTCACAGGGCATTCTCCTCTGTATCTCTCTGTCTGTGTCCAAATTTTCCTCTTCTTATAAAGACACCAGTCATATTGGATTGAAGTCCCACTCTAACAGGACTTTATCTTAACTGAACTAATGACCTTATCTTAACGGAACTAATTATATCTGCAATGACCCTATTTCCAAATATGGTCACATTCTGAAGTTCTGGGAGTTAGAACTTGAAAGTATCTTTTTAGGGGGACACAACTCAATCCAAAACAATGCCTAATTATGGAGGACAACTATTGTGGATGTGAAAAATCTGATATATAAGGGAATGGATGGGAAATTTTCATTAACTAAATCATATTTACCTTCAAAAGATTTCAGTTATATATTTGTTTCAAGCCAGTACCATATTGTGGACATTTATAGTCAACACATTTGTTTGATGTCTAAACAACCCAAAGGGTCTGTCACAGTGGTGTAGCCAATTGTTATTTTAAAAGAAACTATTAAATCTTAAGTGTTCTGAAAATATTTTATCACTTAACCAGGGCATGTACTGAGATAGCAGAGCTACCCTACCAGCCCTAAACTGTGATGACAGGTAAGTAAGGGCTGACATTTTGGGACCTGTGTTCCAGCTCTTAGCTTATGTACTATCAAATGCATGTCGCCTTCTAATCATGGGAAGAGCTACACACTGAGATGCCCTAACACCTCAAGAATGGGGACAAAGACCAAGAATGCCCCCTGAAACCTATAATATCCTGAACTAGATGCATTGAGATATTTTTTAGTTTGATGTTTGGTCCTTTTTTGCCTTTTATAGCACTTTCTTAAAATTATCCTTTCAATAACAATTGTAGTAAGATTATTAGCTTTCACCAGAAAGATGTTTTTTAAAGACACTATACAACATATCAAAGAAAGTTATAAATAGTTAATTTTTAAAAACCATCCCCAAAGCAGTTTAGCTTGTTTTCATTTCAATAAAGGTGTGATGTTGCATGGTATCTCTAGACTACAGCATATATTGTTTACTTGGGATTAAGAAATACCTTCAAGAAATCCATGAAATCCCTTTAAAATTATAGGTAACTTTTGGCATGATTGTATATGTGGGAATTTTTCTGGTAAAAGCCTCCTGAGCCTTAATTGGATCTTAAACAATCCTGTGACCAAACCCCCATTTCCCCAATAACAAAGATAACAACGACAATAAAAATGGTTAAGAGCAACTGAACTAAAGGAAATAATTATTCGGATAAAGAAGATATCATAGTTTAAATTAAAAGGATATGCACACGGTTCCATTTCACAAGAGAAGCAGTTTTTAACGCGTGAAATTATGTTCTGGACAAGATTTCCCTTTTGTGACACATATCGATGACACTTATTGTTTCATCAAAAAATGTTTTCTTCAAATGAGTAATTTTTAAAAAGACATGCCTTGACATAATGCTTCTTAATTTTATTTTATTATACCAAAATTTTTATAAGCATCCATGAGAATTCCATGTATACATTTTCACTTTTGTGATAGAAGTAAAAGTAAGAATATAATCCAAGTTGGAGGATTTTTCGTTGGAGGTATTTCAGGAATATACTAGTTTCCCAAAGTGAGGCACATCTGACTCTACTTCGTGAAAAAGAAGTGAAGCACTACCTTGTGGAAAAGTCTAAATGATATAAATCAGTGGTTCTCAAACTGTGGTGTCTGCCAGCAGCACCTGGGAACTTGTTAAAATTGTAAATTCGTGTGTCAGTCCCATCCAAGATCTATTGAATTGGAAATTCTGTGGATGGGGCTAGCCATCTGTGTGTCCAGAAGCCCTCCAAGTAATTTTTTTTTTTTTAACCCTCACCTGAGAATATTTTTTCTATTGCTTTTCAGAGAGAGTGGAAGGGAGAGAGAGAAAGAAAAAGAGAGAGAGAAATATCAATGGGAGAGAGATACATGGGTTGGTTGCCTCCCACAGGCTCCCCAACTGGGGCCTGGGACTGAGTCTGCAACTGAGGTACATGCCCTTGGCTGGAATTGAACCCTGGTCCCTTTAGTCTGCAGCTGACACTTTAACCACTGAGCCAAACCGGCTAGGGCCCAAGTGATTTTGATGCTCTCCATAAAGTTTGAGACAAGCAAACTAAAATATTGTTAGGCACTTACCACTTGATGCATAGACTGTGAATTTGATAGATGCTACTACTTCATTATTTTCCACGGTATTACACTCGAAATCCAAGGGGTGAACTGGCCTATGTACTTCCAGGATTGCTGAATCATTTGAAAGTATAATGGATTGCTATTTTAAAAGAAAAAAGTATCAACATTCTTCATATAAACTTAAGATCAAGAAATAATTTTATATCCTGTAACAAAAAAAGAGCCATTGCTTCTCAGTCCAGGACAGTAATTAATTACGCACATTGATTTTAGAGTCAGACAATCCAGACATCAAGTACCAATTCTACCACTTCCTGCCTGTGTGACCCAGAAGTCACTCTCTGCATTTCCGTTTCTTATCTGTGAAATGGGTATAATATTAGGAATTACCTCATAGTATTGTTATGTGGGTTAAAAGAAACACTAGCATTCGGTGTATGTCTGGCACTGAACAAGCCCTCAATTAATGTTAGCTACTGTTATCATTAATACAATTCCTATGTATACAAATGAAAACCTTGCTTCCAAAATAAAATACTTTATATAAAATGAACATTTTTAAATTCTGATAATAGCTGATTCTAAAACATATATAAGTGTGTAAATAATGTAAAATTTTAAATCCCAATTAACTTCATTTTTGCAAACTGCTTTTAAAGAGAGTTTTCTGGGAGTCATCAAACACTGGGAAACAATTTTTATCACTCACTAGAAAGCACCAAATTACATACATTCATTACTCACTTGCTCTGGCCTTAGAATTTTCCAAATATATTTGAACCGATTTTCAGGAAATGTATGAACACATTCCAGTTTAACACTGTCAAAACTCTCTGATAGTGGTTTACCCCCTGAAAAAAGGGAAAATTAAATACATACATACCACTAAACATTGTAAATTGCTTTATAAATAATACTACTTTTAAAAGCCACCTCCAATTTTAAAATCAATTCTATGCTGGAAGTTATCAAACTTATTGAGAGTTTGAGTGTAGAAAAGCAAAGGGGAGTAGCAGGTAGAAGCAGGTAGAAGGCACCATAACCATAGCAGGGGCGACCAACTCAGTGATCTAATAGACTTTGAGATCTACTAGTGGCTTCCAATTTACTGGTTAGGGACCCCCATTAGAGATAATGAAATCTCATAGTAATGTACTTTGACAGAGAACATCACTTAAAATTTAGGGTATACCAATCTACTGATAAAATGTCATGACCAAGGTGTCAAAAGCATTTCACTATAGGACAGTCTTGACCACAGGCCCCGAGTACAATAAAGTTACAGTGTATTGCAGAGAACATATATTTTAGACATCACTGAAAAATGTAAAGCAAAAGCAGAAGTTATTCAGAGCTATAACTGTCTAAAAGAGTGGTATTTTAAGTTTTCTTATGATTTCCTTTCAGTCTATCAGTTCTACTCATGACAACCTGAGGTTAAAGATTTCCCCAGAGTAAACTCTTCTGCACTCAGTCTCCCTCCAACAGAGAGTCCGACTCACAGCCACAGTCTACTGGTCCGCGGCATTCTTCCACCCGTACAATGCACTTTGATTCACTTCCAGGGCATCCCTTTGTTAATATAACTTCTCTAATACCAACACCTTTGGTAAAAGAAATTGGCAAATGTTAGGAAAAATTAATTCCACATGATTTTTTCTTTACCATCTAAGTCTTTTTTGAGACTTTTCTCCTAATTTCAGAAATTAAATTCCCAAATTCAAGTTTATAACATGTAGAATTTTTTAGACCCCTTATTTTGAATTATTTCGTGAAACAGCATTTCCCAAAGGGAGTTACATGTAACACTAGTCCTTCTGGTTGTTACCATTAGAAAAAGAATTCCATGATTATACACATTTGAAAATAATATATTAAATAAAATTAAAAAGACCTCTTCAGAATTTGGGGAGAATTTTTTTTTAATACATCTTTATTGATTTCAGAGAGAGGAAAGGAGAGGCAGAGAGAGAGAGAGAAACATCAATGATGAGAGAGTCATTGATCAGCTGCCTCCTGCAAGCCCCTCACTGGGGATCGAGCCCACAACCCCGGCATGTGCCCTGACCCGGAATCGAACCTTCATCTCCTGGATCCTAGATCTATGCTCAACTGCTGAGCCACGCCCAGCCAAGCAGGAGAATTTTTAATATGCTAATAAATTAACATGCTACTGTGTGTAAACTTTCATTGATCTAACATGTAAAATTTTTACATTTTAACATCTTTGAAATCAGAATGCATCTTAGAATTGATGGCATGTCACAAATTGGCAGCATTTTCCTTTTTGGAGGTACATAAATTGTGCTTCTCACAGCCAATAAAGTGGTAGATCTAATGAAATGCAGTAGTACACAGGATCCCCCAAATTTATTTGACCATGGAATTTTAGTAGCAGTAGGGAGGCTTGGAGCTTCTGGAGGAAATTCCAAAATCACATTTGAACATAAATGAAGCTTTTTAATATTTAGATTGGTAATAAACATAGCAAGACAAACTATTAATGATCAAATCTCCATTTCTAACAACATACTCTTTAGAATTGCCACACATTTTTATAACAAGAAATCAAGTCTTTACTATCTCAAGTCTCCAGAGTTTGCCTTTCATCACCAGAACCAATGGAGATAATAAAATGCTGGATCAGCAACATGCTGAACATGTCCCATGATAAATAACTGTGGATGAAAAAGGGGCCACATACCAAACCTGACAAGCTCAGGGGGGCCTTCGTGGTGGGCCTTACAAACTCAAGTAATGACATAGGATGGCCTGAACACAAAAATTCCTAACTAAAAGCAAGTCGCGGTGGGTAGACATGTCCTAGGCCTGTAGCTTCCTTGACAAACGTCAATCTTTAAGTAAGCCTACCTATTATCTTTTTGCATCTAAGATAACATATATTTGAAAAGTCAGAGTGACTCTCTTTTCCAGATCCCTCAAGTGACAACCGCAGGCATGAGAGAGCACAACCACAGAACCGTCATTGTTCTCTCGTTCCTCGCTTACCGTCTCTACAGTTAATTACTAACTATCCTGTACCCACCTATGTAAAAGATGTTTCACTGTTTGGCCTTTCTATCCAGCCCCAGAGATTTCCCTGGATTGCTTTCTCCAGCCCCCTTAATCTACCAGCAATGGATTTCATGTACTTTCCTGAAGTATCCTCCTTTTATTCTGTAAAATAAGCTGCAAAACTGGCATTCTCTGGAGAATTTTCTCAATCTGCTGAGATTTTGCTTCCTGGCAATTGTTGTCGGTTTGGCTCAAACTCATAAAAATTCTCTATGTTTGGATGTTCCTTGTGTCAACATGACCTATGAAAAGACTTTATAGTCACAGGCTAAGGATCTATCCACCTTGATTTCCTTGTTTACTAGATTCCCTCTTTTAACCCCTACAAGATGTTAATCATAAAATCCATCCTCAAGGGCAGGGGAGAGTTGAAATCTAGAGATGACTTACAGTAAAGCTTCTCAAAGTTCAGCAAGCATGCAGATCACCTGGAGATATTACATGAAATTCTGATTCAGTAGGTTCTGAGAGTCTGCTTTTCTAACAAGCTCCCAGGCTATGTGGCTGGTCTCTGGACCAATCGTTGAGTAGCAAGGGAGAGGACTCCATATGGGAAAGGAAATGGCAAGTTGGAAGAGAAAAGGTCTTTTGATTAAAAGAGATGCCTAAGAATGGCTACAGCATGACTCAACTTTATAAAAAGCCCCTCTCTAGAAGTGCACCCTTATTCTGAAATGCATAAAAAAATTTTAAACAGGTGTTTTATGTATTTATTTAGCCAAATACAGTTCATTTCAGTGATGTGTATAGGTAAAATTTTCTGTAAGTCCAAGTAACACTTAAAAATCTGCCTGTGTATTCCAGAAAAAGAAAAAACTTGACTGCTAAAATATTGTTTTGGGAGTTCAACAGAATTTTCACAAAAGCATTTTTTCCCCCTCTAAATAGTTGTTATAAATGGAAAAGACTTTTAAATATTTAAAAAATATTTTAGACCTGAAACACTGTCTTTTCTTGTTTTCCTCCTGAGGACTTATCACCATCTGACATAGTACATATTTTACTTTTATTTATCTCTTTGCCCCAATTAAAATACATACTCCTTGAAGGCAGAGTTTCCTCTGCTTTGTTCACTGCTCTACTCCCAGCACCTAGAACAATGCCTGGCACATTGTAGACAAAAAAAACTTCTAAAAGTCCCAAAACAGAAAATCATTTGAATGAACAAATATAGAATTTCTGAAACACATCTTTAAGAAGTAGAGTAAGACAATATATCAATTATTAGAATTGTCATAAATATAATTCTCTTACGAAAATGACTCAAGCAATAGAAGAAAGATATAAATTGCAAGTGAATAATCACAGGTTTATTACATGGATTCTTCTCATTTTCTTTCATTCATTAAGAAGTTAAGGTTTAAAAAAACACACAACAGGCTCAAGAGACAGAAAATGGAACAGTGGTTGCCAGGGGCTGGGGGAATGGTGGTAATGGTTACACAATAATGCGAATGTGCTTACTGTCACTGAATTGTACATTTAAAAATGGTTAAAACAGTAAATTTTATGTTAGGTATATTTTACCACACACACTCACACACACACAAAATTGTTCTGATCTAGATCTGCATGAATTTTTCTGTCTTCTTACCCTCTGGTTTTTTCTTTCCCTCTCATCATTGTCTTTTTCTTCCAAGGCAGTTTCTATTTACAATAAACTTAATTTCATTGTGAATTATCTTCTCAGCATGATACGTTATAGTGGTTCTGAAAAGATGGTCTTCTAACCAGCAGCATCAACTTCGTTTGTGAACTTGTTTAGAAATATAAATTCTTAGGCCCCTCTGAAGGCCTGGTGAGTTAGAATCTCTGGGGTAGGCCCAGAAACCTGTGTTCTAACAAATCCTTCAGGAACTTGGGGTGAACAGTTAAGTTTGGGAAACACTGGTCTGTTGTAGAGCATGTGTTGCCTTAATCCCACCCCCATGTAAAAGATTTTATGTCCAATTTCTATTTATGGAATGATCAAAATAAGTCATAATCCTTGAATATTACCTTCCCCACAAAGTCAATACCTCTTTTATCCAAGATATGACATATAAATTGACAAATGTAGAATTTAGAATAGACTATTACGAATAAGCAAATTTCTTGATAGATTTGCCAACACCATGTGTGGGAAGACATCTGTAAGATGCATCTCAAGATTTTTCATCTTCTGAACATCTGTGAGATAGAGGAAGTTTTACTTTGGTGAAGGCAGTGTATATGCCAAGAAATATAGGGAGTTGGCTTAAAATAAGACTTAGAGGTTATAAATTGATATATCCAACCTTTTAAAGCAATGTTTGTGTTTTGTGTGTAAATTATAGTCATTAGAAATAGAAATCAATGAGAGATGAATGAGAGCACACAAATTACAAATAAAAATTGCTACACTATTTTTACCTTTCCTCCCCCTAAATTACAATATTGTTTATATACCCTACGCTACTTACCACATGTAACGGTGCACATCCCAAATTCTACTTCTTTGACTACTTTCGTATTTGCAACTAAACATGAAATGCAAAGACACATTATTTAATCACATGAAAACTTTTCTCAGTGAAAAGCTCTTACTTGGGGATGGAGATACAAGCACTTATCATATGGGAAGCAGACATTTTAAAAGTTTTATTAAATCAGAAAAGCAATACTATTCCTAGTACATTTATTATTGTTTACAACAAAAGAAGCCTAAGCCTTTAAAGTAATAAATTAAGAAATAACTTGCAAAGAAAGTTTATACTTAACCCTTGTATATAACTTAAAAATAATTTTTTCATTAGTTTAATATGTGATGAATTTAAAATGCTACAGAAAGTCAGAAAAACATTAAAAAGCCAGCCAATTGTCTCCCCCCCCCCCCCAAGTCTGTATTTTCTGGAAAATTTGAGTATATCATTTTCATCCAAAACAGAAGTCTTTATACCAAATGTTCATTAAAATCATGTGTTATAGCTTGGTTCTACTATTTCTAAGAATTTACTTCAACAATTTATTAGCAGGATAATCTAGGAATACATGTGTATTTGAATAGTTAAATATCATTGGTTTCAAATCACATAATACAGTGCTTCTTTTTTCTCATCATTCTGGAGTTTGGCATGAATCCCACTAGCTGCAGTATATAACCAATTCTTCATAGCTCAGATTAAGACTAAGATCTCAAAGGATAAAAATATTAAATGAAGTATTAGAATGTAATTTTTAAAAGGCATTGTATCCTGAGGCAACAATGTTACATGGGAAAATGCATTAGAGTTGGAGCCAAATTGCTGCTTCTACCACTAATTAGCTGCTTTGAGTTTGAGTAAATTACTTAAAACTCTTTCAGACCTAGTTAACCTTTCTGTAAAATTTGAAAAGGAGAGCCTATTTCATTTGACTATTGCAAGAATTAAATGAGAGAATGCCTGTGAAAGCATTCTATCACTTGTTTAGTACTATAAAAATGCTTAAGAGATAACCTCATTTACACTCATTTTGTACTTACTGATTTCATATAATTCTAAGGGTTTTTTTCCTATTTTTATTACTGCAAGACAATATTTTTATAAACTCTTTTTATATACTTATATGCACCAAATACAGCGCCTTGAATACATAGTAAGCACTAGATGTAAATATGTTAATCAATATTGACTTTGTTAAATAAATTATTTAGACTATCATGATCAATTTTGAATTAACATTTTTGCTTGAAATGCTTGGATACTTTCTGCTGGCACATTATGAGATATAAATTAAAAGCCAAATCCTGAGCACAGAAAACATAGGTAGGAGAATGAGTACTAGACTACTTTCAAATATAACCTCTTTTCAAAAACCATTCAATAAAACAAATACCTAATCAACTCTACTATTTACTACCTATGCTACTTTAGGAAATTACTTAAGTTCTCCTAACTTAAAAAAAAAAAATCGAGATTAATCAGATTATCTCCAAAGTTCCTTTCAGCCCTGAGTATGAGTGCCCATGAGGTCATTCACTGACTTTCTTTTTGATGGGGATCTTATAATCATGCGTCAGGGAGATTATATGTATCTGGGCTTCAGTGTAATATTTGTCAAAATTTCCCATTATATACCTATGAGCAAAAAGGAAAAATATGGTCTGCATGTCAGTAAAGTTTTACATATAACTTCTTAAACTATCAGATCTACTGATGCTAATTAATTGGTTGGTGTCAATGTGGTAGGAGTCATGTGTCACAGGACTCTGTACTATTCAAAATTTTTATTAATGACTTGGATAATACTTATTTTATGCTGACTGAATCTGGGGATTCTGGAAAACTAGAAAGGATAGTGAATATGTTAGAAGATAAATCTTGATCTAATAATGACAGGGTAGAAAACTGGGCAAAATTAACAAAATGAAACCTTGTAGAAATACAATCCTGTATGTAAGCTAAAAAGTCAGCTGTCCCCAAAATACTTTATAGGCTGTCTTAATTTTTTAGAACAGGTGAAAAGGAGAGTTCAATAGTGAATTTAATAGGAGTCAAGAGTGTAATGAGGCTTCACTAAAAATCTACTGGGTCTTAAGACTGTGCTAATAAAAGTCTGGCATCTACCATGATGCAGATAATGATCCTATTTTTCTGTTCTGGCCAGATCCTGGATTGTTCTCTTTAATTTTTACAGGACACTTTAACTGTTAGTATATTTCATCACAGTCCAATTTTAATTTTTGAGTTTATTTTTTGAAAGTTGATTTGTAAAGTCAGTATTCATGATTTTTAGTCTTAGAGTCTTCCAAAGAAAAAGAGAAAATACTGTATAGTTTTATATATATATATATAATAAACCTCATTTTATAGACTAAAACTCATTCTATCTTGCAATTATTATGTAGGTCTATTGTTGGTCCCTTTTCTAAATCTAAAGGTAAATAGGTTAAGAGTAAATTTACAAATCTTAGATTTATAAAGGGTATAAGGGTATATAAAAGGTATAAAAGGCATAGGGATAGAGGTATAAAAGGATTAAGAGTGTATACATAGTATCTTAGTGATTTTTCCTATATTTTGAAACATTTTATTTCATCATCCATAATAACAGATTTCAGTATTACTTATCAATTACTCCTATGTTTTTAAAAAAGACTATAAAATGGAAGAATGGTTAGAATTGCCTAGAAAGATGACATAATTGTGAAATAAATTGTAGCTTTACATCACCCTTTGTTTTCTTATTGCTTTGCCCAAAGTATCACATCATCTTTCAGAAAGATATAAGTTTAGAGGCACCTTTCTCAAAACCTATTTTCAGTTTTCATTGAACACAATTGAGATTTTAGAATTTTTCTTTTATTTATTTTTGTCCATAATGACAAAGGAAGAAAATTGACAGTGAAAACTTTCACAATTATTGGATGAATCAGAAGATGAACATAGAGAAACAGGTAACAGCACTTTGGATGCTAATAGTGATGTTAAAATTGACTGCATAAGCAAAATTAGAGATGATATCTTAGATGAATATCCTAGATGAATTCACTCTAACTCAAGAATCAATGAATGAACATTATATTTCTAAAAATAAAAAAGATATATGGCATTCTCATCCAGTTAGCCCTTTCAACAGGAAGGACTTGATCTTGAACTACTTTGTGAAAATGAGACCATACTGTTTTGCTAAAAGGATACATAGAGAGGGTGTCCTTTCCTTTTTAAAGCTGTTTATACACAAAAATTTACATGAGGAGGTTTGTAAACAGACAAATCAATACCAGGTGTGTACACAACGCTGACTGAAAGAAAACAGATGTAGAAATAAATAAATTCATTGGACCAATAATTCTAATTTTTTATAAATCTAAGATAAAATAGTTTTGCAAATATGGATAAAGAATATGGTGGTCTTCTCTTCAACAAAATATGTGCCTTCATAATTTTCAAAAGTACTGTGTCTTGACAATGCAAGTGCAAAAAGAACAAGAATAATGATAACTAGAATCTATTACACGATGTACTTGAAATCTGGAATCAGTATTTATAAGATGGAAATATTTGAGATTCATGCACAACAACCAGTGAGCTTTTAATTGCACTCAAAGTACTTTGTCCATACATCTTCAAAACCAGAAAAATGGGAAATTTTGGGATTTTCCATATTTAGATTATTAAAATTTCAAATAAGTTGTTTTCACTACCCTTTTATTCTTGCTTTTAAAATTACTTGTAAAATACCTTAAAAGTAAAAAAATAAAATGTCCAGTGGATCATAAATGGTGTTGAGTATTTTTACACTGGTCCACTGAGGGTTAAGAAGGACTTTGCAAATTTTAATAATAGCTCTGGAAATATCCAGATCTCAGACACCTCAGATTGTTTAAAATTCTGGATTATCACTTTCCCCAGGAAAAAGCAGTTATGCATGAAATTGTATATATAAAATTCCAGAAGGTACACGGACTCCCTGAAGTTCACAGATAAGGAAATGGAGACACAGAGAATAAATATCTTGCATTTGAATTTGAATCTCTAAGGCATTATAAATAACTCCATCATCCAGGTTTACCCTAAACTCTATTTAGCATTTTACACTTAGAACTATCCCTTGACTAGTTTAATACTAAAAATGTCAATTCAATTACTTCTAAAACTGGAGTGAAGCAATAGCTACTACGCTTTAGAGCATGTTTTTCTCTTTCTAGTCCTTTTTTTCACATTTCCAAAGTCAAGAACCACTCCAAGCTCTCTGTAATGTAATGTTATCAAGGCAATAACAAACCTCAGATCCCATCATTAACCTCAGATAGTCAATTTCTTTCTGTCACTGAGGGTCACTATCTGTCATCAGGAAATAAAGGAAAAGCTGATAAATATAGTATCTACTCTATATGTATAGGAGACAGGAGAGACTGCTAAGGTTATTAAAAGAATCTCAGCTGGGTCATTTATGAGGTAAGGGAATCATTCTCCTTTAGATGGCTGCAAACCTGCAACTGACCTTTTACCTACCAGCATGTGAGTTTCTAATCAATATAACATGTACAACAGCTTGTCAAGTTTTATTGCTTAATGAGCCAGCAGAATAAGGTAAATTTATGTACCAAGCACAAGCTCATTCTCCCGTGGTTAACATGTTATCATCTAACAAAAGCACTAGTTGGATCCCTTGATAGGTGTTTTCCAAGGCCACACTGTTTCTTTGTGGTTCGAAGTTGAACATGCAAACAAACCACCACCATGCTACAGAGGTGCTCAACGTTGGGGCTGCAAAAAGCTGCCATGGGGCTTCTGGGCAGTTTTGTTAGCATATTGATCTATCTAGATGTGTCACAATGAGGGGAATTCTGATTCCATTTTGTTCCAACACGGTGCAAATATGGAAAGAAAACCTCAAGCAATTTGGAACTTTAAAAAAAAACAAAAACCTACAATGGGAAGTTAAAACAACTGCAAAGGGCGTCAAAATAATTCCAATTGGTAGAAGACTATTTCCGACTCCTACCACTTAAAAAATAAAGCGTCTTAATGTCAGAGGGATGGAGAAGGGCGGGTGGGGGAGGGGGAGAGAGTAACTAAAGAATTTATATGCATATATGCACAACCCAAGGACATGGACAATGGTGGGGAGAGGCACTGGGGAGGGGTATGGGACGGGGTAGAACGGGTCATTGGGGAGAAAAAGGGACATCTGTAATATTTCAAACAAAAAATAAATTAAAAAAATAAAACTAAATAAAGCTTCTTTTTAGCAGTATTTCTGTAGCAACTTCTAGATATGGGCTTGTTCAGCTTGCTGTGGCCTTATAAATTTAACATATATTTCTTCAAAGCTATTATGTGAGTGAAAAAGGTATAAACTTGTGGCTGTTCGCCAAAGAGCTCTACAAATGTTAACAGGGATAATTCTGTGTCCTCGGACAAAAGGCTGGGCTTTGCCCTCAACAGGTGCCTTTGTCCCCACCAAGGAGCCTCCCACCTTCACCATCCTCCTCAGATTCATCCTCAGGCTGGGTCGTGTGTTCAGCCTCGCTGGTGTAATGCTCCGCCTCGCCGGTGTAATGCTCCGCCTCTCCGGTGTAATGCTCCGCCTCGCCGGTGTAATGCTCCGCCTCCTTCTGGGCCTCCCCGTCGGTCTCGCCCGCATGCTCGTGTTCGCTTTCGCCGTCGTTTTCGTTGCTCTGGCCCATGCCCATGCTCTCGCCCTGGCCCAGGACCTCGCCCTCCTCTTCATCCCCTGGGCTGGCAAAGCCGGGATCCGGCTCGGAGGTGACGTTCGCCCCGCAAGCGGACTGGAGGCCGGCCAGGAACAACCAGCCAACAGCCAGCAGCAGCCTGGCAGGGCAGCCCGCGCCCCCGGGCCTCATGGTTCTCGGCCCTACGGCCGCCCACGGCTCAGTCGCAGCCACTTGCTCTCCACTAGAGGGGCGTCGAAGAAAGGAGTCACGGGTTTCCGAACCCCTCCGCGCCGCACCCGCACCCGGGCAACCACTCAGGCGTCACAGCTCGTCACCTGCGCAGGGACGACTGCCTCGCTCCTGGCGCTTTGGAACACACGCGGGCCCGCCAGCGTCCCGCCTCCGCTCTGCGCGTCGCGCCTCCGTGACCGCTTCCGTCGGCGCCACTTCCGGTGTTCCGGCCGCGCTTGCTGCGCTTCCGGCGGATCTGATCGCCTTCCGGCCGCTCAGGAGGCAGGGGCCCTGCCGCCGTTCTCGCTCACCCTTCCTTCTGAAAGAGATCCTTGCTTCCTGCATTTGCTGCTCTCCAACCAGAATGCAACTTGGTGTCGAATTCCTTATGCAGAATTTCCAGTCCGTGTAGGTCAAGGTGGATCGTCACGGCCTTCTCGAGTGTGGAGCCTCACACTGCATCGGTTTCTGTGGGCGCGGCCTGATTTATAGAGGATATAGCGGGGCACTTTCTTTCTTTGCCCTGAACACTATTGCTAAAACCGCTCAAGCATGTATTTATGTCTTAAGGGTTTGAGCGGCGCCTTCAGCTCTGCGTGGGGCTTCCTTGTGCTAGACTGGATGCCGGGAGAGAGGAAGGGGCGGGAGAATGCAGCTGTTGTCAAGGTAGTTCTCCATTCTGTGTTTGGATAGCTGATGCTTTTGGAGCCAAACTTCGGACTTACACTTAGGGGAAAAGAATCTTCTGGAGAAAGTTTCTAAGAGCAGACTCTTGCTCCTGTCTTTCTGTTTGGCAGCCTCACTCCTCTTTTGATTCTGCATTGTGCTGCTTTCTTTTACTTCTGAGTCCAGGATAAGAACAAATGCTCTAATATTCCTTGGTTACTGTAGAGCAAGGGTCTCCCACAATCCCATTTCATACTGTTCTACCCACACCCATTCCAAACCCAACTTAACTGCTTCCCTGTTGTGTTCATCTAATTCCTCCAAAATAGATGCGTCCTTCACCTTGCATTCTGAGCACAGACTCTGAGGGGACAAGCCTAAACTGTCCTAATTTCTGAACTCCAAGTTTCTCCCAAACTCCCAAGTTTCTTTACAGTATCTAGAATATATAATACACCAATCAAAACGGCTAAGAAAATTTTCATGACAGTACCAAACGTTGGGGGGAATGTGAAGGAAGTGAATCACTAATATTGCTGGTGGGAATGTAAAATGGCACTGTTTTTTCAGAGTGTCTGTACCTCTGTTGTGCCTTCATTCTCTGGCCATCATTTAAAACTATATTGTTACACAGTAATTTTGTGGTAGAAACTATAGGAAGCCCTTTGGAATTTTGTACATAGGAATAGTGGTTTCAAATAGTCACAGTATATGCTCACAGTCTTCATGTGTTTAGTAGCTTCTTGTCTTTTTCCAGTCTCAGCCTTTCCCATCTATCTATTTTCTCATCTAACGGAACTGTCTACAAAGGCCCTTCTTCCTAAAGTCCTTCTTACAGAAATAAGAATTTACAAGGTGTTAAGGAAAGAGTAGTACCCAAAAGATGTTCTTTATTTTATTATTTATTTATTTATTTATTTATTATTTATTTTTTAACACTTTATTAAATTTATTGGGTGACAATGGTTAATATGAACATATAGGTTTCAGGTGTGGGTTTCTATCTTATAAGATCTGTATATTGCTCTGTCTGTCCACCACCCAAAGTCATATCTTCTCTCATCTCCTTTTATTAAGACCTCCTTCACCCACCACCCCCATCCCCTTCCCCCTGACAACCACCACACTGCTGTTTATGTCCATGAGTTTCAGTTTTGTATCCCATATATGAGTGAAATCATATGGCTCTTAGCTTTTTCTGACTGACTTATTTCACTTAGCATAATATTCTCAAGGTCCATCCATGTTGTTACAAATGGCAGCATTTCTTCCTTTCTTTATGGCTGAGTAGTATTCCTTCACATACATGTACCACATTTTCTTTATCCAGTCTGTTGCCAGACACTTTGGTTGTTTCCATGTCTTGGCCACCGTAATGCTGCAGTGAACATAGGGGTGCATATATCTTTGGGAATACCTTTTCGAGTTTTTCAGGTATATACCCAGGAAAGGGATTGTTGGGTCATATGGTAGCTCTATTCTTAATTTTTTGAGAAAACACCAGACTGCTTTCCATAGTGGCTGTATCAGTCTACATTCCCACCAGCAGTGAATGAGGGTTCCCTTTTCTCCACAACCTCTCCAGTACTCGTTATTGCTTGTCTTGTTGATCATAGCCACTCTAACAGGTGTGAGGTGGTATCTCATTGTAGTTTTGATTTGCATTTCCCTAATTGCCAGTGAGGTTGAACATCTTTTCATATATCTATTGGATGTTTGCATGTCTTCTTGGGAGAGCTGTTTGTTCAGGTCCTCTGTCCACTTTTTGATTGGGTTGTTTGTTTAGCGTTTTTATGAGTTCTTTATATATTTTGGAAATTAAACCTTTGTCAGAGCCACTGTTTGCAAATATCATCTCCCATCTTGTTGGCTTCCTCTTTGTTTTGTTGTCAGTTTCTTTTGCTGAGCAGAAGCTTTTGAGTTTGGTATAGTCTCATTCATTTATTTTTGCCTTTATTTCCCTTGCCTTTGGGATCAAGTTCATAAAATATTCTCTACAATCAAGGTCCATAAGTTTGATAACTATGTTTTCTTCTATGTAACTTATTATTTCGGGTCTCACATTTAGGTCTTTGATCCATTTTAAGTTAATTTTTGTACATGGGGAGAAACTGTAATCCAGTTTCATTCTTTTGCACGTGGCTTTCTAGTTTTCCCAGCACCATTTATTGAAGAGACTATCTTTACTCCATTGTGTGTTTCTGGATCTTTTGTTGAAAATTATCTGCCCATATCCGTGTGGTTTTATATCTGGGCTCTCTATTCTGTTCCACTGATCTATGTGTCTGTTTCTGTGCTAATACCATGCCGTTTTGATTATTGTGGCTCTGTAGTACAATTTGAAGTCAGGTAGGATGATACCTCCAGGTTCATTCTTTTTTCTCAGGATTGCTTTGGCTATTCGGGGTCTTCTGCAGTTTCATACAAATCCGATGATTTCTTGTTCTATTTCTTTAAAAAATGACAATTGGTATTATGATGGGGATTGCATTAAATTTGTATGTTGCTTTGGGTAATATGGCCATTTTAACTATGTTGATTCTTCCAATCCATGAACACGGGATATTTTTCCATTTTGTTGTGTCTTTTTCAATCTCTTTTAATAATGCTTTGTAATTTTCAGTATATAGGTCTTTCACATTCTTTGTTAAATTTATTCCTAGGTATTTTATTCTTTTGGTTGCAATTGCAAAAGGAATTTTTCCCCCCATTCTTTTTTCTGAAGTTTTGTTGTTAGTATACAGGAAGGCAGTGGATTTTTGTACATTGATTTTGTATCCTGCACTTTACTGTATTTGTTTATTGTTTCTAAGTTTTTTGGTGGAATCTTTAGGGTTTTCTATATACAGAATCATGCCATCCACAAAAAGTGGCAGTTTTACTTCTTCCTTCCCCATTTGGATGCCTTTTATTCTTTCTCTTGCCTTATTGCTCTGGCTAGGACTTCCAGAACTATGTTGAATAAGAGTGGTGAGAGTGGACATCCTTGTCTTGTTCCTGATCTTTGAGGAAAAGCTTTCAGCTCTTCACCATTGAGTATGATATTAGCTGAGGTTTCATTGTATATGGCCTTTATTATGTTAAGATACTTTCCTTCTATTTCTATTTTATTGAATGTTTTAATCATAAATGGATGTTGTATCTTATCAAATGCTTTTCCTGCATCTGTAGATAAGAACATATGACTTTTATCCTTTCTTTTGCTAATGTGGTGTTACATTGCTTGATTTATGTATATTGAACCATCCTTGTGCCCCTGGAATGAACCCCACTTGATCATGTTTTGTTTTGTTTTTTAAATGTACTGCTGTATTCAATTTGCTAGTATTTTGTTTAGGGTTTTTGCATCTGTATTCATCAGAGATATTGGTCTATAGTGTTCTTTTGTGTGTGTTATCCCTGCCAGGTTTTGGTATCAGGGTTATACTGGCCTCATAAAATGTGTTAGGAAGTATTGCCTCGTTTTCAACTTTTTGGAGATTTTGAGAAGGATAGGTTTTAAATCGTCTTTGAACACTTGATAGAATTCACTGGTGAAGCCATCTGGTCCTGGACTTTTATGGTAGGTTTCTGATGGTGGTTCCAATTTCCTCACTGCTGATTGGTCTATTTAGATTTTCCAGTTCTTCATGATTTAGTCTACGAAAGTTATATATTTCTAGGAACTTATCCATTTCTCTAGGTTATTGAATTTGGTGGCATATAGTCTTTCATAATATTCCAGTATGATCCTTTGTATATCTGTGGTGTCTGTGGTAACTTCTCTCTCATTTCTGATTTTGCTTATATGGTTCTTTTTCCGTTTTTTTCTTTAGTGAGTTTAGCCAGGGGTTTGTCAGTTTCATTAATCTTTTCAAAGAACCATCTCTGTTTTATCAATTTTTTGTATAGTCTTTTTGTTCGCTATTTTCTTCACTCTTATAGTTGGATACTTCGACACCCCTCTTTCAAGTAATTGAGAGATCAAGCAAGCAGGGATAAGTAAAGATACAATTGACCTGAATAGCACTATCAACTGTATCTAATTGTTGACATTTATAAAATACTCCATCTAACAATAGAATACACTTCTTCTCAAGCTCATCTGGAACATTCACCAAGACAGACTGCATTCTGAGCCATAAGGCACAACGTAACAGATACTTAAAAAATAGAAATCATACAAAGTATATTCTCAGACCACAATCAGTTACACTAGAAATCAATAAAAGATAGCTGGAAAATCACCAAAATATTTGTACATTAAACAACACACTTCCAAATAACACATGAATTAAAGAATACATCTCAAGAGAAACTTAGAAATATTTTGAACTAAGTGAAGGTGAAAATACAACTTACAAAGATTTGTGGGGTACAGTGACAGCAGTGCTTAGATGGACTTTTTATATCATTGAATGCATATTTAGGAGAGAAAACATCTAAAAATTAATAATTTAAGCTTCTACCTTGAGAAACTAGAAGAAAAAAATTAAACCAAAAGTAAGCAGAAGAAAATTAATAAAAACTAGAATGTAAACCAATTGAAAATAGGAAATCAATAGAGAAAAATCAACAAAACCAAACCTTTGAAAAGATTGATAAAATCAATAAACCTCTAGCTAGGTTAACTAAGAAAAAAAGAGAGAAGAAACAAATCACTAATATCAGAAAGGAAAGAGGGGCCATCACTTCTGATCCTATAGACATTAGAAGAATAACAACAAAATATTGTGAATAACTGAATGCCCCCAAATTTCACAACCTGGAAGAAATGGACCAATTTCATGAAAGACACAACCTGCCAAAATTTACACAAGGAGAAATAGGCTACCTGAATAAGCCTATATCTATTAAGGAAGTTAAATCAATAATTAATGACCTGCCAGATCAGAAAGCACCAGGCCTAGATGGGTTCACTGGTGAATTCTACCAAACATTTAAGGAAGAAATGATACCAAATCTTTATAATCTCTTTTAGAAAATAGAAGCAAAGAGACTACTTCTTAATTCTATGAGACCAGTATTACTCTAAAACTAGACAGATGCATTACTAAAAAGGAAAACTACAGAACAATAACTTTCAAAAATATAGGTGCAAAAATTTTCAACAAAATACTGATAAATTGAATCTGACAATGTATAAAAAGAATTATACACTATCACCAAGTGAGATTTATTTCAGGTGTGCAAGATTAATTTAACATTAAAAAATAAATTAACATAATCATATCAGCAGGTTAAAAAAGAAATATTACGTGATTATATCAATAGATTCAGAAAAATAAATGACAAAATCTAGTACCATTTATGATTAAAAACAAACAAACCTCTGAGCAAACTAAGAATAGAGGGAGAACTTCCTCATCTTGATACAGAACATCAATAACCCTATAGCTAGCATCATATTTAATGGTGAGAAACTGGATCCTCTCTCCCTAAGATCAGGAAAAAGGCAAGAATGTCTGCTCTTACTACTCCTATTCAACATTATATTGGAAGCCCTAGCTACTGCAGTAGAACAAGAAAAAGAAGTAAAAAGTATACAGGTTGAAAAGAAATAAAACTTTGTTCACAGGTGACATGATTGGCTATATAAAAAGTGAGAAAGAATAAACCAAAAAATCCTGGGACTGATAAGCAATTATAGCAAGGTTGCAGGATACAAGGTTAATATACAGAAGTCAATCGCTTTCTCATATACTGGCAAGAAAAAAATTGGAATTTGAAATTTTTAAAAAATCATTTATATTAGCACCAAAAAATACTTAAGTATTAATTTAACAAGATATACAAGATCTATATGAGATAAACAATAAAATTCTGATGAAAGAAATCAAGGAACATTTAAATATATGGAGAGATATTCCATATACACAGATAGGAAGACTCAATATTTTCAAGTTGTCAGTTCTTTCCAATTTAATCCATAATTCAACACAATCCCAATCAAAATGCCACTTATGGATATCAACAAACTAAACATACTCTTACCATATTATCAACCAAGGAACAGTTGAGCTTCTTAGTGTTAACTAAAAATGAGTTAAAAACCTAAGTTCAACCCGGCTGAGTGTGGCTCAGCCGTTGAGAGTTCACCTAGGATCCAGGCGATCGGGGTTCGATTCCCTGTCACGGCACATGCCCGGGTTGTGGGCTCGATTCCCAGTCAGGGGCGTGCAGGAGGCAGCCGATCAATGACTCTCTCATCATTGATGTTTCTATCTCTCTCTCTCTCCCTCTCCTTTCCTCTCTCTGAAATCAATAGACATATTTTTTTAAAAAACAAAAAAAAACCCCAAACCTAAGTTCACTCAAAAAACTGCACACAAATATTTATAGAGCTTTATTCATAATTGCTGAAACTTGGAAGCAGCAGAGGTGAGTGGGTAAACAAATTGTCGCACATCCATACAGCCGACTAGCACTCAGCAGTGAGAAGAAATGAGCTCTTGAGCCATGAAAAGACACGGAGGAAACTTTACTGCTTATGGCCAAGTGGAAGAAGCCAATCTGAAATGACTACATGCTGTATGGTTCCAACTATACAACAGTCTGGAGAAGGCACAACTATGGAGACAATAAAATGATTAATGGTGCCAGAGGTTCAGGGGGAAGGGAGAGATGAATAGGTGGAGCACAGGTGATTTTTAGGGCAGTTAAACTCTTCTGTGTGCTAATGTAATGGTGCATATATGTCAAAACCCACAAGATCTACAAAACGAGGAGTAAGCCTTATTGTAATGAATGTACCACACTAATAATGCGAGATGTTAATAATAGGAGAACTGGGTGCAGGAGGCTGCAACTCTCTGTGCCTTTTTTCAATTTTCTGTAAACCTAAAACTGCTCAAAAAATGAAGTATGTTAATTTTTTAATTAAAAAAAGAGAGTGAGAAGAGAGCTGAAGTAGGGACAACAATGAACATAAGGCTACACTTCCCAACTTTTCTCAATCTGTCCCTGGTGGGGGGGAGTTATCCAGGAAGCTTTAGTTGCCTCCAGCCCTACTCAGAAGAGTATAAAGCACACTATCTCAACACATCTATAGCCCATTTATGGCTTAGGCCACAGAACACCTGTTGGGAAATTTTGATCTAAGAAAACAAGAGTAAAAAAAATGGATCTTAGTGATAGTTTAAAGTATTTTCATTGTGAAAAATCATGAGCTGTATACTGATTAATTAGAAAATTTGGAAATAATTATTTCTATTACTTGCAAGATGTGGTGAAACTGGAATGTTCTAACAATGCAAGTTTCACCATAAATTATGTCTTTTTCTAAAACAACTTATCCATAAGTTTTCAAAAGCCTATAACATTACATACACTTGAGTCCAATAATTCCATTACTGGTAAATTATGCTATGAAAATGAACTTAATGAATGTAATTATTGTATAAAGATGTTTATTACTATATTATTTATAAAAGCAAAACATGGAAATGATCTGAATATCCATGTAATAGGAGAATGGTTAAATAATCTTTAATCAACTCCATGGGATGGGATGCAGCCATTGGGGAGTGTGATTGTAGTTGGAATTGTTAATAATCATGATTACAGTTATTTCAAGACACTAGAGAAATACAAAAGCTTCAAACATCGCATTCTTTCCATTTAACCTTGACAAGTTTGTCCACATTCACCCCTTAGCTTGGAATAAATGAATTAGTGTGCAAATACAACTATGTAAACATATGTGAATATACAGATACTGGCAAAGCATTGAAATTGGAAAGCCACATGGTGAGGTTTAGAATATTCTTTTTAATTTTTTGATTCCTATCATTGTTCATACAATAAATAATTTATCTTTGAATGATGAACAGTGCTATGCACCTCCCAGTTTATTAGGGATTTAAGAGACTTGGATTATCCTTGAACAGTCATCACGGCAGTACCTACACTGGCAGAAAATATTTGAGAATTGAGGTACTTATCCATATAATCAACCTCCTGCTCATCCCTCCAAATAATCACTTCTTAAAAATCATATAAATAATTGAGACAGGTTTTTCGCCCCCTTAGAAGACTCTCAACTCACTTTGCTGGTTAAAATCTGTTACAGCAATGCTTCTCAAAGTTTAATTGCATACAAATTACCTGGGAATCTTGTTAAAAGACATGCTTTGATTTGGTAGATTTAGGGTGAGGACTGAGACGCTTTATTTCTAACAAGCCCTGGAATAATGCCTGTGCTGCTGGTCCAAGGACCATGCTTAAGAAATCATACAGCATTTGAGTAATTTACTTACCTAGTTGAATCCAGATAATTCATGTACTTTTATATGTTTGTACACATGCATATGTGTGTATATATATGCATATGCACACATACATATATTTTAAATGTTCTGTCAATTTTGGCTATCAACATCAAGCAAATTTTGGAAATTTCCCAATTTACACTGTAATTTATGCTGAATAAACAGCCTAGTTTCCTTAGTTTTCTCATTTTTGAAACAAAGATAAACAGTGGGTTAATGTTCCTAAATTCTGTGGAAAGGTCATTCTTGGCAGAGGTTTGACTTGTTCAATGGTAAAAGCAAAATCTGGTTGTAAATGTTCGAAAAGCATCAGTAGACTTTCATAACTTGCTGATGGAATTGACATCTAATGCTTCTTTCTCATAGACAGTGCTCAATAAATATTGGTTCAATGAATGCCACATGAACAAGTTCATGAACACCTACAACTCTACATCTTAGTAATGCACCCTATGCAGCAATTTTTAGCTACTGGCTGAAAATATTATCTTTATTCATGATATTCTCACATGATAGCTTTATCAACTTCAAGTATGATGAAAGTATTCATTTTGTAGAAAAATCTTAAATCAGTGAGATGCTGCTTTCTATGACATAGTGTTTGAATTGATAATATCTTCCAGAGTCAGTGAGGAACTCACTACAAATTTTATTTTCCAAACACTGCCCTCAGCAAAAATAACGCTGAGAGGTCAGGGCACATCTGCGAAGTGTAAAAAGGCATCATCTGAAATACTCTTTACGCATTCCTTTCCCCCACTGAATAGGGATTGTTGCCATAGTAATGTTTTAAAAACACTCCTAGATCAGTATTAGAATTGCAGAAAGTATCTCAGATATGCTATGCAATTTGTGAGTCTAAACCTATACCCTTACTCTTGTTTATTTGCTCAACTGTGGAATAAAGATTTGAGCAACTCCTCACGACTGGTCAGTTCTATAATGTGAAGAATTCGTCAGTCAACCAACAAGTGTTCTGTGACTACTTTGCAAGTAGAAGGCTATGCCAGGTGCTAAAAAACAATGTCAAATTCACAGGCTGTGGATCTGCTAATCTGGGGGAAAAAAGTGCATGCCAAATGTACCAGGGAGCCAGGGATCCCAGCTGTGTCTTACAATGCACACTCTGATATTTGCCATATATTCCAGAGTTCACCTTAGAAAGTCAAATCTTTCTTTTTTCACCATCCCCTTCATCTTCAGCTTCCCATCATAATTCCCAACCTGTCCACACAAATACACATAAGTACCACACACACCCTGCACAAAATATGAGAAACGAGTTGTAATTCCTTCTACTACAGAGTGTTGAGAAACATTCCTATGACTTAGAATCAAGAGCTAGGAGAAAAAAATATACTGTGTGCTTCCTTCTGTAACAAAGCTACACATACACAGGCCGTGCTTATTACACCAAGATGTAGACATTTATCCCAAAAGAGACTATTGTCTTCAAGTACTGTTACACAGAGCCCCTCAAATTATCCCAGTAGTGAAGGTGCTTCTGCGGAGCTGGATAAGAAGGCTGGGTTCCAGCTGCAGCCTTGCTTCCAGCCACGTGACCCTGAACAAGTCATTTCATCTTTCCTGAGTCAGGTTTCACATGTATAAAAATGATGAAGCCATCCTTCACAATCTCTCAGTCCCCATCTAACTATAAATCCCTGTGGCTCCATGAAGCAGAGTAAAATATGGGATTCCTTCATCATTCTTTGTTGTTTTTCTCCACTTTTATATTCTTTGCTGACAGAGTGCAGTACTAAGTATCTGTTCTCATGGAGACTTGGCAGTAAGCACAACCTGCCTGTCAAAAAGATTTAATTCATGCTTTCCAAGCCATGTATATATAGGAATAAATTCAAGGATTCACTCTGGGAGCTATAACTTCAGAGAGGATACTTGTTATTTCAAGTTTTAATATATATATGTATATATGTATATACATATACACATTTGTAATGTATATAAGATTATGAAAAATGAGCATTATGAAGTAATTGATCAAGTTGCTTTAATATTCTGTAGATCCAAACTTAGAAATAAAATAATGCCCTGCTACATACGGCTTCTAATCATCAACCCTGTTATTCCCCCTTTGTGGACTTGATCGAAATTGCATGAAGTTAGTTCATTTACCTGTAAAATAAGATTTGGCCTTTATAAATGCAAGCTATTTTCAATATAAATTATCCCTTGTTTGACGTGTGACAGTCACGATAGTTATATGAAAAGTGTTCAAAGTGTGGGCTCAGAATACTGAATTAGAATTTAAACATAATTTGGCATAGAGTTGACTGTGCCACTAAGTGAATTCCTGGTTATCTGCATTGTGGCAAAGTGCCATCTGCCTAGATAATTGAAAATTGACTATATTTTCATTAGTCTGAAATTTCCCTTGGCCTAACTCTTTTCTCCCAATCATCTCTGGCCACTTAACCATTCCTAACCAGGATCTATTTCTTTAATTGGAAAATTTCAAAAACAATATTGTATAGGAGCCCTATATATCTAGATGTTAAAGAAGTAGTGATATTACATAAGAAGCATATTCTAGATCTTTCTATTCACTTAAATTAAGTGGGATGAGTAATATTGACAATTTCCATAATTAAACAGAACTTTATACTGTTCTATGACAATCAGGCTACATGGAAAAATGAGCCAATGTGAGAAGGCCCCTCTCTGCATCACCAGTCTTACGCACAGCTTCCAACACATAGAAATGCTGGATAAAATAGGACAACACCATTATACAAGCCCAGCACAAAAGCAAGGTAAAAATGTAGGAAGCAAACACAAAGAAGACAAAGCCAGGGCAGTGTGCAATTGCAGTGTGATGCAGCAGTAGCCAAAAGGGATTAGATGGCATGGAGGCCCTTGGGACTGCAACTCAAGGACAGGAAGTTCAGCCTGGTCCCAGTGAGGCTTGCTGGGCCTGAGAATAAATGTCTGAGCTGTGAAGCACTGCCTGCTGTAGGGAAAATGGTCCAGGAAAACTCTCCACTAGCCTAGACAAGGCTTGAGGAAGTTTGTTGGCCTTCTGGGGCCTTGGGTTGGAAAACAGTTACCAGAAATCAAAACTCGAATTCTGTGAACAATTGGGTGTGCAACTTGAATTTATAATATTTGCATGGTGGGGAAGCCACAGGTCTAAGAAACAAGCCTAAAAATTGACCCACACCTATTGGAACCCCAGGGTTCAGAAGGAGGCATTCCATCTGAGGGGATCTGGGAAGGTTTTTTAGTGAAGGTGATATTTGAGTTGGAGTTTGAAGGATAAACAGAATTTCAATAGACAGAATTAGGGGGAGGGTATTCTAGGTGGAGACTTACCTGGACAAAGGCACAGGAGGGAGTGTGGCATAATATAAGGGGTTTGTGAAGTGAGTAGAGTGAGAAAATAGAATGAATGCTGGGGCTAGATTAGAGAGACAATATGATCAAAGTTTCTTCATTGTAAAAATAACTAGTATTCTGCCCAAGTTGATTGCAGATGTCATAATACAGAAGGCAAGTAACCAAGGCTGTTTCTTTCTGCTATATGAATAATGAATGGTATGAATGAGTTAAAGGGTTATTTAATACTGGCTAACTTCCTCCTGAGTTTTCTTCGGTGAATTGTTTCTCATCTTCAGAGAAATAAATCCTTGGTGCTGCTGCTCACTATGTAGCTTGCTATAGAGAAGGTTAAATGAGAAGCAGCTCTGTCTTCATTTAATTTGGAGCGTTGGTTCTTATTATTTTCAATTTGGGACTCATATCTGCAGCCATTATTTGTCTGGTATATCTCAATCATAAACAACCTCTCACTGAATCTCCATTTCAGCTGCCTTGGGAGATCACTATCTATCTCTTGATATCTCCCTGGATCTCACTAAAGTATTATTTAATAGTCTACATAGCTTATAGTCAAACCATACCAAAAAGAGCATTGAAAAGATATATAGCTCACTGTTTTGCACGACCAGGTAGGTGTCACATAAAAACTTAATTTTATTAATATAGGTCAGACATAGGCAAACTTTTTCAATACAGAGCCAAAAGTAAGTATTTTAGGCTCTATGGACTACATACCGTCTCTAGTGCATATTCTTCTTTGGTTTTTTATTTTTAAAGTTCTTTAAAAATATAAAAACCTATCTTAACTCATAAGCCATACAAAAACAAGCTAAGACCAGATTTGGCCCACCAGCAGTTGTTTGCCAAGCCCTGATGTAGATTAATTCAAGGAATACAACAGTTTTGGCATTTAATTACAAAGAAGTCCAGAGCTAGCATGAGTGAATGCCTGAGACCCGAGGGATGACTATTGGAGTGCTGAGACCAGCTAACAGAGACCGTTAAGAGCACAAGACCATGCTTGCCTGAACAACCAGAACATCCATCAAAAGGAAATCATTTTCAAAGTGAAATCACGCTTGCATGACGAACAGCAGAATATCAATCCAAACAGATGTGTAGGAGGCAATGGAAAGTCAGAACCATGGAACAGTAGATTATTAAAAGCAAATGAACTTAAGTGCCAGAGAAGAAGTATAAAATAGCTTAGAATGGAAGTTTAAGGAAGATCCTGCATCAAAATAAAACTGTACCCTGCTGCATCCCCCTTACCCAGTTCAGGCCATTTAACCTACCACCTCTAGTCTAACTACCTATGATAATTATAAACTTATATATAAAAAGCTCTGATTTATGAGAAAAGGGGAAGACAGATGAAAAAGAACAGGAGGTAGAAGAGAGGAGAAAGGAAAGGTAGGAAGGGAAAGAAAAGGAATGAAAAAAGAAAGGAAAAGGAGAAGAACAATAATATTACATCTAATAAATCTTTAAATAAGTATAAAAGAACCACTGACATTTGCCTTAAGCTTAAAGACATTGACTACAAAAAAAATCCATAAAACTTACTATGTTTTTCTTCCTCTTATTTACCACAAGAAGGTGAAAACTTATTGTCCAGGGTTAGTCACATGGCCACACCCAGCTTCAAAGAAGCTGGGAAGTGTATTTTAGCTAAGCACATTGCCTCCTCTGATAAAATCAGGAAGAAAAGGACAATGATGTTGGGGTAGGCTATGACCATCCTTGCCACACTCAGTAACATAACTTCCACCTCATTATGGTGACTGGAATATTTTTCACCCAAGCCATGGATCTGAAACCACCAAAAATTTAAGAAGCATTCAGAGCCACAGGTATATAATTGGACAAATAGAAATGAATATACATAAAATGCACTGCTTTTTTATGCTATTCAAAATACTGTGACAATAACCTTGAAACAACAGCAGTCGTCTTGAACTAAACAAAACATAGTTTATTAGAGCTGAGCTCTTTTGAAATGAAAGCAATTTAAAAAGTGCTGCTGGACTGGGAGAAAATATTCACAGTACCCACACTTGACAAAGGACTTGTATCCAGATTATCTAAAAAACTGTCAGAACCTCAATAATAAAAAGGTAAACAAACCAATTTAAAAATGGGCAAAAGAATAAATCTGATACATCACATAAACAAATTGAAAGGCAAAAATCACATGATTATATCAATAGATGCAGAAAAAGCATTAGACAAAATTCAACAACTCTCAACAAAGACAAAAACTCTCAGCAAAGTGGGAATAGAGGGAACATACCTCAACATAATAAAGGCAATATATGACAAACTCACAGCCAACATCATACTTAATGAGCAAAAACTAAAACCATTTCCCCTATGAACAGGAACAAGACAGGGATGTTCACTTTCACTACTGTTATTCAACATAGTACTGGAAGTCCTTGCCACAGCAATCAGATAAGAAGAAATAATAAAAGGCATCCAGATTGGGAAAGAGGAAGTCAAACTGTCATTATTCACAGATGACATGATATTGTACAGAGAAAACCAGAAAGACTTCACCAAAACACTAATAGATTTAATAAATGAATTCAGCAATGTATATATTTAGCATTTTTATACACCAATAGTGAATCACAAAAAAAGGAAACTAAAAAAAAATCCCATGTACCATTGCAACAAAAAAATTAAGATACTTAGTAATAAACTTAATCATGGAGGTAAAAGACCTGTACTCAGAAAACTACAGGACACTGAAAACAGAGATGGAGGAAGATACTGTGCTCATGGATTGGTAGAATTAACATCATTGAAATGTCCATACTACCCAAAGCAATCTATAAATTCAATGCAATCTCCATTAAAATACCAATGGCATATTTCACAGAGCTAGAACAAACACTCCAAAAATTTATATGGAACCAAAAGACCCCAAATAGCCATGGCGACCCTGAGAAAGAAGAACAAAGCTGGAGGGATCATAATACCAGATATCAAGTTATACTAAAAGGCACTGTAATCAAAACAGCCTGATACTGGCACAAGAACAGGTATATAGATCAATGGAACAGAACAGAGAACCCAGAAATTGACCCACGCCTTTACGCTCAATTAATATTTGACAAAGGAGGCAAGAGCATACAATGGAGTAAAGACAGTCTCTTCGATAAATGGTGTTGGGAAAACTGGACAGATACATACCAAAAAAATGAAGCTAGCCCACCAACTTACACCATACACAAAAGTAAATTCAAAATAGTTAAAAGACTTAAATGTAAGTTGTGAAACCATAAAAATCCTAGAAGAAAACATAGGCAGCAAAATTTCAGACATTTCTCGTAACAATGTTTGCTGATACATCTCCTAGGAAAAGGGAAACAAAGGAGAAAATAAACAAATGGGACTGCATCAGAATAAAAAGCTTCTGCACAGTGAAAGAAACCACCAACAAAAGGAAAAGGGAGCCCACTATATGGTATAACATATTTGCCAATAATACATCTGATAAGAGGTTAATTTCCAAAATACATAAGGAACTCATGCAACTTAACAAAAAAAAAGACAATCCAATTAAAAAATGGGCAGAGGACCTAAATAGACATGTCTCCAAAGTAGACATACAGAAGGCCAAGAGACATATGAAAAAATGCTCAAAGTCACTAATCATCAGAGAGATGCAAATTAAAACAACAACGAGATGTCACCTCACACCTGTCAGAATGGCTACGATCAATAAATCATCAAATGACAAGTGCTGGTGGGGATGTGGGGAAAAGGGATCCCTAGTACACTGCTGGTTAGAATACAGGCTGGTGCAGCTACTATGGAAAACAGTATGGGGTCTCCTCAAAAAATTAAAAATGGAACTATCATTTGACCCAGTGATCCCACTTCTAAGAGCATATCCTAAGAACCCTGAAACACCAATCAGAAAGAATTCATGCAGTGCAATTTACAATAGCTAAGATCTGGAAACAGCCCAAGTGCCCATCAGTAGATAAGTGGATAAAAAAGCTGTGGTACATTTACACAATGGAATATTATGCAGCTGTAAAAAAGAAAGATCTCTTACCCTTTGGGACAGCATGGATGGAACTGGAGACAATTATGCTAAGTGAAAAATTAGTCAGAGAAAGACATGTATCACATGATCTCACTCATATGTGGAATCTAATGAACAAAATAAACTGATGAACAAAATAGATCCAGAGACATAGAAGCATGGAACAGACTGACAAATCTCAGAGGAAAGGTGAGGGTCAGGGTATTGGGTGGGGTATTAATCAAAAGAACTTATATACATATATGCATGACCCATGGACACAGACAATAATGTGAAGAAAGCCTGGGGGGTGGGGGTGGATTCCTGGTGGAGGGGATCAATGGGGGGAGAAAGGGAGACATCTGTAATACTTTCAACAATAAAATAAATAAATAATAAAAAATAAAAATGGGCAAAAGATTTGGACACTGAAAAGGAGATATACAGATGACCAATGTGTATATAAAGAGATACTCGACATCATTATTCACCAAGAAAATGCAAATTAAAATCACAATGAGATACCCATGCACACCCACTAGAATGGCTGTCAGTAAAAAGGCTGACAAAACCAAGTGTTGGCAAATAGTGGAGAAATGTGGAACTGTGTTCATTGCTGATAGGAACATAAAATAATACAGCCGCTCTGGAGAACAATTTGGCAGTTTCTTCATGAAGTTAACATGTAGCCCAGTGATTCCATTCCTAAGTATTTACCCAAAAGAAAGGAAAACAAAAAGACATGATCATTCTTAACAGTTTTTTCATAATCTCAAAACATTTGAAAGCAATCTGAATGTACATCAGCAGGTGGATGAATAACCAGATTATGGTATCTCTACAATGGAAGGGCACTCATTAAGAAGGACAAACTACTGCACGCAGCTCACCAGATGAATCTCAGAAACATTTTACTCTATAAAAGATGCCAGACACATAAAAGTACATAACGATGATTCCACGTATATAATCCTATAACAGATGAAGCTAATCTATAATGACAAAAACCAGGTAAATGGTTGTCTGAGCCAGTGGTGGTCATGGGAAAATAGACTGCAAAGGAGGCCACGGGAACATTTGGAGATGTTGGGAAAGCTCTGTATCTTGATTGTGGTGATAGTTACATCAGTGTATAAATTTGTTAAAACTTGTCAAATCATATACTTAAAACTAAATAATTTCATTGTATGTAAATTACACCCCACTAATAGGGAAAAAAATAAGTGCTGTTGGATTGCAATTTAAAAATAAGGCAGTTTATATGATAAAATAAATTGAAGTGATGGAGTCCTTTCATATTCCTGAAGCTTATTCATGAGGTCCTCCTCCTTTCTTTGCCAGAAAGCCATTCTGTCAGTATCTTACACTTTCACCAAAAATTGCCAAGAACTATGAAAGACCTGAGATTTTACCCTACTTGAAAACTGATAAAGTAGCCTACCATACTTTCATGGATGCTGGCAGAAGACACAAGGCTCCTGGTGCTATAGACTGTTTCCCCATTATGATGGTATTTGGAGCTAGGGCCTTTGGAATGGGATTAGTGCCCTTATAAAAGAAGACCCATAGAGCTCCCTTGCCCCTTCTGTCATTGGAGGATGCAGCAACCGAAGGACCATCTTTGAACCAGGAAGAGAATCTTCACCAGACACCAAATCTGTTGGTGCCTTGATCTTGGACTTCCTAGCCTCCAGAACTGTGAGAAATAAATTTCTGTTGTTTATAAGCCACCTAGTCTATGGTATTATGTTACAGCAACCCAAATAGACTAAGACACCAGGTTTAGAGAAAGAGTATTTTATTACTCACAGCACAGCAAATGACATGAGCTTCATGCTTCTGTTACTTCTCCTTGCCTCTCAAATTCAGTGGGATCAAATTTATGCCAATCAAATTCATGTGGAGGGACCCACATGAATGCTATACACACACCAGGTTGTGTTAGAACACTGGTCTTAGGGAACCAAAATCTTTTGTACTGGATAGTAAGCAGATCTACCCCCATTCTGCTCCAGATGAGGACACTATTTTCCAAGGCTCTTGCTGTAAAATTATCCATAAAAAGACAGTTCAGAAGAGGGAAGTTAGTGCCTTTGCTCATATTCATGCAGACCTGCAAAACATCTATGGAGAATAGTCTCTGAACATCCACTACTTTTCTCTTCTTGATAGCCTCTTATTTACTTTTTTATTGTCTTTTGTTCCCCTCAGAACATAAGCTCCATGAAAGCAAGGACCTTCTCTCTCTCTTAGTCTCTCGTCTTTTCTACCATCTAAAATAGCATTTGGCACATAGAAGCTCAGTAAATACACGTTGAAGGAATAAATCTCTCAAAATCTTACTTGCCCCCTCCCTGGCTGGTGTTGCTCAGTGGTTGGAGCATCGGCCCACACAGCAAAAGGTTATGTATGGATTTGATGCCCAGTCAAGGGCACATACCTGGGTTGCAGGTTCTATCCCTGGCCCATATGTCTCTCTCACATCAATCTCTCTCTCGCTTCCCCTCCCTCCCTTCCACTCTCTCTAAAAATCAATGAAAAAAATATCCTTGGGTGAGAATTAACAAACAACAAAAACAACAAAAAGGTAAAAATTTACTTGCCCTTCAAGACCCCACTTAGATGATCTGTCTTGAAAGGAGCCATACCAGATCCCAGGAACTGAGATTTAGCATCTGGGCTTTCTCACTACTTCTTTTTAGCAAGGTACTTGTAATTGAACTTTCTGTGTTATAGTTCTTTTTATTTATATTTGTTTGACTAGGTTGAAAAATCCTTGAAGGAAAGGATGGAGCCTTATTTATAGGCCTTAGACCAGGATGAAGCAAGTGAAACATCTTGGGTGCAAAATTCAAGGTGCCTTGCTTGCCTCACCCTAGCCCAGCCCTGCTTATTTATCTCTGCATCCTCAGAGCCCACAAAAGTGGCTTTCATCTAATATATCTTCCATCAGTGTTTGGTCAGTTAAAGTGACTAGAATTTAAAGGATCAAAACCAAAAAGTGTTTGAGACCCACGCACTTAGTGCCTGTACCTGGTATTTGCCCTTTGCAGCTTCAGAGTCATGCTCCACCACTTCTGCCCACTCTGTGCCACAGAGGCTGACCTCTAGGAACTGCGCCTAAAGTGCTCTTGCCTCTAGCTGAGGATGGTCAGTGGGAATTTTCAGTAGGAGTTGGAAGGGCAGGAGGAAAATGGATTCGGGGTATTTACTCCTTCAACTTCCTACCTGCAGGGTCACCTTGGGCTTAACGTGTCCACAACAAAGACATAGATCTTGCCAGTCAGGCTTCTCTCTTAGTCACAGCCACTCCTTCAGCTTCAATAATGGCTTCTTCCTCCCCTTGGTCATTTATGCCTAAGATTGGTAATGGCTCACATAGTGGCTCACTCTGGAGTATGTTCCTGTAACTTTTGGTTTTCTTCAACCCTGCCTGCACCATATTATGTAGTTCATTTATTAAAATTCTTTCAATTACCTCATTCGAGTGTATTAATATTTCTTACTTTGTCTCTAAAAGAATATAATATTGGACCTCAAGAGATATTCTATAATAAACATGGGGAAAATCAAAGATATAAAATAGACCAATTACATTTTTTATATAAAAATGTCATTTTAAAAGATAATTTGACAGCTACTATATGGTATTTTATTGATTTCAACCAAATGGATTTCATTTCAATGGATCATGAGACCTAAAATTGATGAAGTAATGATATTAGGCCAAAAAGGAACTTGTTTCAAGGCTGGAAGATTGGTGATATATTATGGATGATGGATGCTAGATGGTAGGGATATTTTTATAATTCACCTTTATGTCATTAATAAGTTAACAGCAAATCTATACATCAAAGTTAAACTGCTCAATTATAATATTAGATAGGGCCTTACATGGCATCAAAAATTATCGGGCATAAAGACTTAGAGTCTGGAAACTAAAGAGTGCCTATTAAAAACAATTTTAATTATTTTAATGATTAACAGCATAAGTATGAACAGTCTTCATACAAAACAGCATAAATGGTCTGACTAGGAAAAGGAAAGCATTAATTGAATAAAAAGGGTTAAAGCTGATATACTATTTCATCTGGAAAACTCAATTACCAAAAAGTAGAAGAGCAAATTGATTAATAGGTGACTTTAACAGTGGTTTTATGCTTTTTATACTAATAAGGTGAGGGGTGATGAAAATCCTACTAATTAGATTCACAACATCTTGATAAATTCAGAGAATTTTGGATAATAGCAGGTTTATTTTGATGTGGGGCTGGCATGCTGTATTAGTTTCTGTCTCTTTTAATAGTGTCATTAAGAAAATCTTTGGACAAAATGGAAAAGACAATTCCTAAATTCTATTTTTTTCCCTGCAGATAATTACCTACAAAAAGAATATGATTGCCTGTTAAACTTTAAGTATGTTTAGAAGATGCAGAGCAGAATTGAATAATTATGCAGATAATGGAAACCCTGAGTTTTTCTCTTTGTGCATAGCCCAAATAATTGATGCAACGATGAATTATTCAGATTCATTTCTGGACTAAGCTTTAGTAATTTCAGGTTAAAATTCAACCAACATTTACTGGACAGCAGCTGATTCTAAGGTTTTCCATATGTCTCAGTTAATCTTCCTAACATCTGTGTAGTGTAGGTGTCAACTGCACCTTACCTATGAGGAAACTCAAGTTCCGGAGAGCTGTTTATAACTTGACGTGGGGTTGGATTTGAACCCACATCCCCTTCCTTTAAGTCTGGCACCATTTCTACTACTCCATGCAGACAAATAAATGAGAAATGAGACTTGGACATGGTGTCAAAGCCATAAACTCCAGGGAAAAACCACTAGCCCAGGAGTGAGTTTGCTCCTCTGAAGTTCTAACTAAAAATGCAATGAGCCTTGCTGGGCAGTCTGTCAACAAGGAGGAGAATAAGTTTACATCAAAATCGCTGTGTTTTATCTGCTACCTGCCACTTCCTCTGGTAACTATTTACCATTTTTACCTAATTTTTTGAGAAACAAGGGAAATACTATGACTTTAAATGGTCAGCAGTTAAAAAGTGACTCATTATTTATCTACATTTCCCTTTGCCAGGGTTACAGATAAACATTGATTTTACATATAGATGATCAAAACTCTGAAAAGGAACAAAAAACAATTTAAAATTCCAATGCCTGAGAAAAGAAATGTACCAAAAAAGATAATTCCTCAGGCGCTTACTATTTCCTATTCCCAGAGAAAAGCATGCATAAGATTGAAAGTATGTGAGGAAACTGAAAGAAGCAGGAGGAGGAGAGAGACAGAACAGAATAGCTGTTGTCTAGAAAAGAGCAGATGGTTCTCAGTTGGTAAGAATACCAATCGCATTCCAGTGGTGTGTGACTTAGGAGAACCAAAATAAATGACATATTGGTCCAGAGAGAAAGCTGCCATAAGTATGAGCTGGCAAGAGAAATGACAAGCTATAGAATGTGTTCAAGGAAACATGATTTTCATTTGCATTTGTCCCCTCGGTTTGACTTTGTACCTCACATCTCCTGTCTCCTGCACATTAAACAATGAAATGAGCATCATCTAGACCCTCATTTGGGGACCCACCCCAAATCTGTCTCAGTAAGTTCCCGGCAAAAACCCAAAAGATCCCAGAGAGGTTCATGAAGCTTTCCCTTCACTTTCTGTGCCCCCTTCTCCTTGCCTTTCTCAGTCCATAAATTGCCATGACCTTCATCAGAAACAGCCCGGGTGAAACCTGTACTTTTTTTTCTTTTTTCTGTTCTTTTTTTTCTCCATAAGCTAATAGAATAAAACTCCAAAGAAGGGTCAACTCGTCTTTCTGGATAAACCTATGAGAAAGATGGCAGTTTTCATGTATATTCATTTAGTCCGGTCAATTTTTAACCAGCGCCTAGTCATTTCCAGACACCACGCCAGGTCCTAGGCTTTCCGAGCATTCCTCTTTCAGCCTTGATGGGAAGACAAGGCGCCAATGCACTGTAGTGAGGGGGCCTCACAAGAATGCCAGTGTAGGACAGCACAAATATAAAAATTTAGACACTTTATTATTTGAAATATGCTGTTCCGTGGTTTGATGGTGGTGCATCTTGCCAATAAATGTGTTACAGATTCAAAGTGGGCTCTGGCCACAGAGCGTTGCCTGCAACCCTCCCCTGTCTATAATTTGAGGTCAATTTTGGACAAACTAAATGTGGTCTTTGTCATGTGGTTGGCTCCTTTATGGTGAAGAGGTGCTCTCCTTACCTGAGCAGTTTTCAAACGAGAAACCCTTGATTCAGTTGTCACAGCCTCTTACTGAGTCCCTTTAAATGTAGTGAGCTCTTTATGCTCCTTAACTGTTTTTGTGTGTGTTTTCTTGTGGGGGAAAACTTGAAATAAGAAGAAATGCCCAAGTGTGTTTAACACTGAATGAATTCTAATTTATATCATGTCTATGTGAGAGGAGACACCACAGGAGATGCGCAAGAATGAGGTCAGTTTTCCCTTTAATTAAACTGCAACAATCCTGAAAATGGCAGCTCCTGAGCACAGAGGTGACTTTCCTTCTTTCCCTAAATAATTGCTCCTCCTGTTAAACAGGGGTATTCCCCCACCTCCTCTCCACCTTTCTATCCCACTCTCTCGGCCTTGCAGGGAGTGAGAGAAGGTCACCAAGCACACAATCCATCATGGCATTTGACAGAATGCCCTCAACCCTGCTGAGGGAAGACACCGGTCATTAAGGGCTTTCGACACAGAGGAGGAGCAACCGGATTATATATGAGCCAAATTACTTCTCTCCTGGCCGTGAAGGATGTTAATGTTGAAATGAATTTCCTAGGGCTGCCGTAGGATCGTCCTGCCTGAGCACCTTGAAGAAAAGATGTAGTACCATTGTGTCTAATACCAAATGGGGGAGAAGAACTTGAGGGTGAACAAAATAGCCCCCAAATTTTCTCCCAGCTATAGATTTTTATTAAAGTCTATCAGATGTTGGTCACAAGTGCTTTTGGGAAAGTATTAGATATGACGTGAAACAGATTGCTGATCATTTACCTTCACTTAGATCACCTTTGGGTAGACATCAGTTGTTGATGAGAAATAACAAAATTAATGGAAACTGTCTACTGAAGAGAAATTGCTACCTACCTTTCTGCTCCCTGTAGGCTTCCATAACCAGGAGAATCAGTTACCAGAAAGCCTGCTGGGGAAAATAAAGTTAGGGGACAAAAATAAGAAAAAATGATCTTTAAGTCACTGACCCCATCTTATCTCCTTCTAAATGATCACAACCACACTGGACATTTCTATCAACTTAAGTGAAAATGTGATTTGGGCCCCTAGTTCCCATTGATTAATCACACTGAGAGACCAATCAGCCAAGAAACCAATTGAATTAAAAGGCTTCTTTATTTGCTGAACAAGATAAATAAAACCTAGAAACAATCTTTAACATAGACCATAATGACTCAGTTGTGAACACTCAGCACCAAAGGACACTGAGACTACAGAGAGAAATGACAGCTATCATCATTTTTGTTAGCATTATTAGTTGCTGTTATTACTACATTTTATAAAAAGCTCATAAAAAATAGATATGCCACAGCAAAATTTATCTTGAGAACTTAAAATACAGTTGGCGAAAAAAGAAATTTAGGCTTCCAGGATTTAACTCAAATTAATGTATAATACATTCTGCTAAGTTAATTTTTTGGCCTATGACTGTAACTAAGAGACTAAAAGGACTTTTACATTTTCAGAAGAAAAGGAGATAAAGAAAACAGGATACTACAGCAAAATAAATACCATGCTAGTTGATAATTATCACACAATACAGTAACTTTCAATTAACTTGGTCACAGTTTAATTAAAACCTAAGTTTTATTTGATCATATCTCCAGGAAACTAGTCATTTGCATTTGCAGTGTGCTTAGACTGCAAATTGTTTACCTCCAGTTGTTGTTACCAGGTAATTGAATGACGGCTGCTTGCGACTAGCCCCTGATAGTCCCAGAATTTATTACCTCACTATAGAATGACCTCTGCTTGAATCTCCTTAGGTTTCTCTAACTTGTTTTATTCATGAGGAGGCACCCTTGTTCCAGGAGGCCAAGGTCAGCACCTGTCTTTAGACAGCTCACAAGTTAGTGGCCCGAAAAGGGGTTATTACGTTGCAGTATACATTATGGACTGAATGTAACAGAAAGGCAAACAAACAAATGAAAAGCAAAATACTGTTCTTCCCCTTCTGAAGCCTGTGATTTGGTTTAGGAAGGTATGTTCATATCGTATCCCCTCTCAAGGGCCTCCCAGCCAGTCTTGCTTCCTCTAGCCTCTACTCCTTACCACAGATCTACCGGGCAGTCTTCTATCTTATCAGTCTTCCCAAGATCACTCCAATCCTGCCACTCTCTTCCAGATGGCTGAGTCCAAATTCCTCAACCCTCAGAATCCACACTATATGGTTCCAATTACATAAATCTCTTCTCCAGTCTCACTCTCAACACCTCATTATGATGCTGGCTCCAGCCTTTGTCCCCACCCTAAGCCATCACCTCCCTTTCCTTTGTTTAGCCATAGTCTGCCTCAAGCTCAAGTTCTCCATAAAACTTGTCAGAACATCCTAGCTCTCAGCTTTCTTTCCCTTTCCCATTCATGGGACTTTCTGCTTTGGCAATCCATCTGCTAAATTAAATAATTGATTTTTTTATGCAGGAGCTAGGATTTACACCTTTTTGATAAACCCAGGTTTTACCCCAGCACTATTTTTTTTTCTACCGAGTACTCCTCATCAAATGTTAGAAAGTCATGATGGACTATGATAAAAAATGGTAAATAATTGATGATGTAAGGCCTTAAAACATTCCCAATTTGTTGACATGTACAATTATTATATTTTAAATTTACTTAGGTCTTGTCTCTCTCACTTACACTCTATTTTCTCTGAGAATCTAGATCATGTCTTTTACTTTCTTTTAGTCCAAAATTTTAGCACAGCAAACTGTAGAGATTTATTAAATAGTTGCTGGTTTAATTTAATCAATTTGGCATAGCTGACACAAATATCAGCAAAATGAAATACAAATATCTGTGCCAGTGCTAAAGAGTATAAGTTAATTACTATTCTTCAACACTGTTAGTAAACTGTCCTTTTAATGACATTTCACTTTTCAGACTAATGGGTTATTTATTTAAGTAACAGCTACTTGCCCATTAGAATTCATTAGCATACCAAAATTTTTTTTCTAAGACTTGCCAAAATATATACATATATAAATTATACATGTGTTTATAACTGTTAACTGTATTGCTTTAAGATATATTATATCTTGATGACCATCTAGGAGTCCTTAATTAAGATAACAAATTAAGAATACAAAACATTAGATTTATAACTCCTTTGTAAAAGCAAGCATAATAAATGAATTTGTTGATGTTTTAAGTCTTTTTTAAATTAAATCAAGGTTAAATCAATATGATTCTATAGGACTTTGCATAGGTAATAAATACACAAATGCATGAAGATACATTTGGGTTAATGTTAGTTTTGTTTTCAGGAGTTTCCATGATTTAGCTTCAGGTTGTATTTGTTTCTTAGAGTTTTTGTGGCTTGTTGCTTCTGGCACATAAGGAGAAGGCGGCTTTGGTTATTATGTCATTCTTAGCTGTAATAAAGTTCTATGCTGAACTCACCTTGGCTTCTACACCTTATAAACAGTCCATCCTCTATAGAGATGAGAGCCTGCTAAGGAAAAAAACACACAAAAAAACAAAACTAAATAGAAGCAGGCAAAATAAATCAATGTTCAAGTCTACCTAGCAAACAAATAACCAAGCCATTGCCTTGCATTTGGGCAGACTGACATGAAAATGGCTGCTGTGAAATATAGTGAAGAATTTGGTGCCATCATTTGCCCTATTTCTTAGAATTCATAAGCTGAAAAACTTCATCTTGAAGCAAACTCATAGATAAACATGAACAAAGGAGACCATGTTATTGTTTTTATATGAGACAAATGCAGTCCAGTCAGGTCTCTCACCACTTCTGTTTCACTTAGGACCAGATCATTTAATGAAATTATTGAATTATTAAAGAAGCACTTCTCACCACCCCATCAGTCACTGTTTAGGGATTTATATTTCACCAACAAAATCAATAGTCTCGTGAGGACATTGCTGCTTATATTGCAGAGCAGCACCATCTGTTACTGAAACTTGGAAATATATATGAAATGCTATGGAAGTATCTTATTTACAAGGACCTGAAAAAAATTTCTGTGAATGCCTCTTAACTACACCAACTTTGATACGTTTAACAGTCAAGAAAAACTCATAGTTAATAAAACTAACATTCTCAGCAGTCACAGCCATCATGATGCAGAGTATTCTTACCATCTGGTCTGCCACACACAGGAAATGCCCGGTGTGAGAAAACCACAGGTTTCAACCTGCAAAGGGCCAATTCCCACTGCTCCACCCACCTACACAAAGTATGCATGCACACATGTTCTGTGTGCGTTCAAGGCTATAAACCAAAGGCCCAAAAGTATATAATCACACTGAATGACAACAGATGTTTTTCTTACTCTAGAACCAGAAATCACAGCAAGATGTATCTCTCAGAGGATGAAGGGAAGCCTCAGAAGACAGAATTTTTGCCACAGAAGTCACATGCAAGGTAGAAGCCAATTCTGATTATAGAATTTCTCAAAATAGTAAAGATAATCTCCACAGACATTTTCCTCAAGAGCCACTTGACAAGTTGCTTAAATTCTACTATATCATTCAAGGTAAGAGTGTCACAGCAGATGTTTCTGAATGCTAGGTTATAAAGTGGAATCCACATGAAAGTGTTTTCTATTTCAACTCAAGGAGGTGGTACAAAGGGTGCTATTGACTGAATGTTTGTATCCCCCAAAATTCATATGTTGAAACCTAACACCCACTGTGATGGTATTTGAAGGTAGGGCCTTTGGGAGGCGATTAGGTCCTGAGGATGAAGCGCTCATGAATGGGGTTGGTCCCCTTATAAAAGAGGCCCCAGAGTGCTCTCTTGCCCCTTTATCATGTGAGGACACAGCCAAAAGAAGGCATCTATGGACACCAGACACTGGATCTGCGGACACCTTGATCTTAGACTTCCCAACCTCTAGAACTGTGAGAAATAAATGTTTGTTGTTCAAGCCACACAGTCCGTGGTATTCTGTTATAAACAATTAGCCAAAAGGATTCTTGGGGAAGCATTTTACTGTACTGAGAATTTGTGGCAATCACTCCAACCATCAGAACATCACAGCTTCAGATGGGTTTCAGATGTTCCAAAACCTCTTCTAAGAAAATAGTATACAAGGTGAGCTCGTATCCATTCTTCTGAACTCAGTTATAAGACTAGTGTCCTTAGAGAAACAGGACATTGTTCTCAACTCACACAGGCCTACTCAGCAATGCCCAGCACCAGTGTCTGCTAGCTGTAGATTTCTCATTCTATATGGACGTCTGTGCTGTTTCAAGCACTATCCCAGGTGCGATGACACAGTGGTGAGAAAAAAGACAAGATCTATGCTTTCATGGAGGTTCACTGTGGTTGGGGAAATGGATAATAAGCATATTAATAAATATGATACTATCAGGTACTGAATAATACTATAAATAAAACAGACAAATAAGGCAATGCAATGGCATTCTGAATTAAAAGAACATTAAAAAGCAATAAAAGTTCTTTTAGACCAAAACAATCCTTTTTCTGTTTATCCTAAGATCTCTGGAGTCTAATCTATGCTCAGTACTTCATAGGTGTGCACCATTTTTCTTTTTCTTTAGGTGTTGTCGAATTAATTCTAAATGCATAAAAAATAAGACATCAACTGAAGCAGGAACTTTGAAAGAAAGGATTAGAAATTCACCAGCAAAGCTTAAAATCCTCAGCAATCAAAATTCTAATGCAAATGGCATGTGGCACAGGAAAAGCACTTAGAGTTGTTCTCTTCCAAAGGATGGGGCTTCCAGCCCTCCTCTGATCAGGGCACTGGACAAAAACTTCCTCATCCATCCAAACCCCAATATTCTCTGTGCTCACTGAAAAGAAGGGAGCATGGGCCTTACTTTGACTCAGATTTATTATGGCAGGACACGCAACTGCTTCCTTAATGCTGGATGTGAGGGAGATTAGAGGGTAAAATGTAGGTGTTAAAACCCATTAGATGTTGAACTTTCAGCCATACCTCCTGAGGGGTAAACCGAGTCACCAAGTGGAAAAAGAAGTGATCCTCCTACAGAGAGTAGACAGCTGAACCATTGTCCCTTCTGACTTGCCAATCAACAGCACATTGCAGGGACAGGCAGAAAGATGACACAGGTTCAAGGAGGAGGTGTTGGGTTATTTATTTATTGATTTGGGCTGTTGGTATTAACTCCTATGGACATGTTCATTAGAGCAAGTAGGGTGTGGTTGGTCTTGTAGTTCTTAGTTGCAATAAGAATCTGTGTTTGAGTCATGCTGTCTCTATTTATAATCACAATTTTTTAAAAACCAAACTGGAGTGTCTGTTGAGCAGAAGTAAGTTTTTGCAAACCCATTAATTTGGGCAATATTTATATTTCACTAGCAATAGAAATTGTTTATTAAAATTTATTAAAAACAACCACACCCTACTTGCTCTAATGGACATGTCCATAGGAGCTAATACCAACAGCCCAAATCAATCAATAAATAACTCAACACCTCCTCCTTGAACCTGCGTCGTCTTTCTGCCTGTCCCTGCAATATGCTGTTGATTGGCAAGTCGGAAGGGACAATGGTTCAGCAGCCTACTCTCTATAGAAGAATCACTTCTTTTCCCACTTGGTGACTCAGAATTTATTAAGATCGTTAGTAAGAAATAGCATCCTCGCTTTTACAGGACACTGTCACAGACAGAGCGCTGGACCCAGCATCCTGTATGAGCTCACTCATGCACTGGCTCTGTGACCACTGACTTCAGGGTCACACCTGGACTCAGATTTTGGCTCTTTCCTCTCTTTTCTGCCTCAGCATAGGCAAATTACTCCTCTTCTCTGAGCTCCTACTCCCAGCCCCATAGAATGAAGATAACAATATGTGCTTTGAAGATTTTATGGTTAAACAGCAATGTGTATTAGTATGCGAGGGCTGTCCTAAGAAAGTACCACAGACTCGATAGCTTAAGCAACAGAAATTTATTTCTCATATTCCTGGGAGCTGGAAGCCCAAAGATCAAAGTGAAGACAGGGTTGGATTTTTCTGAGACCTGTCTCCTTGGTTTGCAGATGGCAGCCCTCTTGCTGCCTCTCCACAGGGTCAGTCCCCTGTGCACAGGCAGATCCCTGGTATCTCCTCCTCTTCTTATAAAGACAGCAGACGTATCAGATTAAGACCTCACCCTTAATCACCTCTTTAAAGTCCTTGGGTTGGGACTTCAACATATGAATTTGGAGGAACACAATTCAGTTCATAACACAATGCTTATAAGGTACCTAATATATAGAAAGTTCCTTCCTTTTCCCTTTAATTTTACAAATTAGGGGTTGGCCCAGATAAGCAGATCTCAGAGTGTGGCCACAGATTCCTGAGAGTCAACAAGATTTTTTTCAGGCCATTTATGAGAACAAAGCTATTTTTACAATAATGTTAAGACTAAGATGTTATTTGACTTTTTTCAGTGTTGAATGTGCACTGGTGGTATTAAAACAATGGTGGGTAAATTCACTAGGCCCTTATCATGAATCAAGGCAATGACAACAAACTTTCCTTATAGTCATTGTATTTTTCAACACAATGTACTCATGGTAAAAACAATTGCCAATTTCACTTAAGAATGTCCTTGATAAAGACAGGGTTATTAATTTTATTAAATCTTGACCCTTGAATACATGTAATTTAAATATTTTGTGTGACAAAATGGGATATGTATACATAAAGTATGTCTACTTCATACGAAAGTGTGATGGTTGTCTGAGGGAAGCACTTGTGTGGTTGAGTTGCAAGCTAACCTAGCTGCCATTTACTCACGGAGCACCAGTTTACTGGTAAGATTACACACTTTACAGACTTTGATTTTCAGACAAACTGATTATTGGGGCATTGGTTTTTGATGACATTTTCTTTAAACTGAACTAAATGGACCTATCAATTCAAGGGGGAAAACTATGTTTTTTAGTATTTGTTACTAATGATAAAGTTGAAACTTTCAGGCAAAAACTGGAATTTTGGAAAACTTATATCAGTCACCATGAGCTTAACATCTTTCCAGTGCTTAACTATTTTCCTGATGTGACCAATGGTGATGTTTACAAATGTGATTTTTAAATATTATATAAGGAAATGTGCCAAATCTTGGAAGACCTACATAACTCAGTGAACTAATATTTTCCAAATGACCAATATAGGCTTTTACAAAATCATGCATGGGTAAAGGATTCATTCAAAGTGGAAGGTAGACCAATAGATATTAAAGTAAAAGTTTATTGATTTGATTTCAGATTCTATATCTTGTTGAGCTTTGGTGCAGTATCAAAGAAGAATATCTACAATTATGTAGAAAGACTATTAAAATACACTTCTTTTTCCAACTGTATATCTGTGTGAAGCCAGATATTCTCCATATATTTCAACCAAAACAGTATATCACAACATAGTGAATGCAGACATAGGAGTGAGAACCCAACTGTCTTCTAATAAGCAAGACACTAATTTACAAAAATATGTCAATGCCACTCTAGTCTCAATACACCTTTTTTGCTTTGGAAAAATATAGTTACTTTAATAACAACTATGATATTTACGTTACTGCATAATGGGTTTATTTTTAAATGAATAAATATATATTTTAAACACTTTCTGGTTTTAACTTCAAATATAACAAATATTTATAGATATAACCCACATAAATAAAATATGTTTGGGGGTTCTAAACATTTTTAGAAGTAAAAATGGTTCCCAAAGGGCCTCTCTTTACCCCTAAAAAATATTAGTAACTGCCAGCCTAAATTAATGCTTCCCAAGGCATTGTACACACACTGCTGATAATACATGAGATAGTTATAATGGGTGCACAGATAAATGTTTTTAAAAATTTATAATTACAAATTTATTTTAATATTTCATGGCAGATGATACTGGCTTATCATTTTTCATAGTTTTATAAAGTTTTCCTCTTTTCATACACTTACTTATAGTAAAAAATCAATTTAATGGAAACACAGATATGGTAAAAATTGTGACTGTTGTATGTGAATGAGTGAAGTGTGAGAAACCCTTGTTCTCAGAATACATTTTCAAAAGTGTATATTGCATAGGCTTATTTTTCTAACTTGGGTCTTCTCACCCAAAGTTTTACATATTAACAACTATTATGAAGAATAAAATTTACGTAGGTAACAAACTATTATCCTTCACATTCAGATCACAAAGTAAAGGTCTAGGCTTCATTTGAACCAAGAAGCATCCCAAACTCATGCTGTGTGGACATTGACTAAGACCTCTGTTCATTTTCTAAGTCTTTGGAAAGAGGCTTGGAAACCAGTCTTGAGAATCAGGGTAGTCTAGGAGCAGAGTGTTGAAGCCAGCATCAGACACCTGGGGTCTTATCTTGAAACTGACCCAATTTTGTCCTGAGGCCCTGGGCAAGTCCCTTCATCTCTCCAGAACTGGCCTTCCTTCTCTGCAAAACAAGGAGTTGAATGAATGAGATGATCTTCCAGTTTGAATAGCCAAAGAAGTCCAAGAAGACTAGAAACAGATTCTGGAGGAGCCATTTGTCTAAAAGTCTCCAAAGGATTGGGAGCAACAAGGTCACAAAAAAAGCCACTAAAGGCCTTAATGGACATGGACTCCATTTCCATTTAAACAGTGTTATTTTATCTTAACCTGTGATTTTGCAATGGCACCTAAATTTAATATAATTAAAAGAAAGGGTGGGAGACACATCAGATGGGGACAAGGCATGGCCGCCTGAGTTCCAGGAGCTGTGAACTCTAATCTTGGCTCTGTTGCTGTCTCAGGACAGCTTCCGGACAATAGCATTAGCCTATCCTACAGGATTGTTGTGAGAAATACTGTTTTAAAACAGCAATGTAAAAGAGTTTGCAAAATGAAGTGTTAAACTGAAACTTGGGCAACATACTGAGTATTCTTACCCCATCAAGCTAACTAATAAATATAAATTTGCTATTAGTTCAAAAGTCCTTAAGAATATAACCACTTTATCAATACAACACCAGCAGCTTGGCAAATTGGCCTGAAGCCACAGGCCTGAGACCTGAAAGAAATTAAATTGGTTCTTAATAGAAATAGGACTGTGAGCAAGAAGATATCTGGAAATTTAAAATCTAACCCACCAAGCTAGAACCACATTATACACCTTTAGGGTTAGGTGCATGTAATGATCATGTCCACATTGTTATATATATTACTCATAATAGAGAAAATGTGAAAGGACTAACAAAAATGTTTTAGGGAGTCCACAACATTTTTACATCTACCTGCAAGGTCGACATTAAAATGTGTTTTTATAATGGACTTAAAAGATATTTACAAATTTTAAAAGTTGCTATTACTTCCCCAAATAAATTTACCTTTTTCAATAGTTTCATTTAAACTAGTCGGGAGAGATGGAGGGAAGGAGGGAGGAGGAGAGAGAGGGAGGAAGAGAGGAAAGAAGGAAAGAGAAAGGAAGAGAACAGTGTATTTTGCTGCTCATTTCTCTTTCCTCTGAGTCTTGTACAAGCAACTTACCAGGAGAACTGCAATACCTATGTTGATAAAGGTGCATGTCTGTGTTCCCACAACACCCACCTAGAAGCCAGGAAAGGAAAACAGCTGGAATAGTGCACTGAGCTAGATCTCTCTTGAGAGCTGTAGTCATTCTCCTGGTGGCTGGTGGGTCAGTTTTTCTGTTTACCTTTTCTTGGTGATAAAAGCCAGCCACAGCTGTCTTCAGGGCAGCCTCTTTAAGGAAGTGCTTCAATTCTGGCATAATGAAAGTCCTGAATAAATAAATTGTAAGAGTTTTTGTCACCTCTGTGTTCCTGGGGATTCCATCTCTGCCTGTCTAACACGTCTTGCAAATCTCCTAGGACAGCAGCAGGCTTCCTTGATTGCCCTGTGTTCCTTTGCTGGATATAAAGGTTTAGTCATGGTCAGATTCCCTTGCCTCATTTCCATGGAGTTAAAACTAAATGACAATCTGGCACTCGGTCTTGTCTCTCAGAGTCAGAAGGAAATGGCAGCTCCACTGAGACCGGTCTGAAGGGAAAGGACTTTATTTTGCTAGAACCAGCCAAATCACACATTTCTTATTCCACAGGTAGTCAAAGTATTAATGATTTCAGATATTAAAAAGGCCCTATTCCAGACTTTCTCTTCTAGGTTTGCACCTCAGAACACTTCGTATCAACAGGCAAATGCGACTCAGGAAACAAACTTCAAAGAAAGTTATCCCAAAGTCCAGACCACATTAGCACAGGATTGATGACATAAAGAGAGTGGGAAATGGACTTCATCTTCCCCATTATTCCACTGCAGGGAGCTGGAAAACATGCAAGACCATTACCAAAGAAAAAAACCTCAAGGAATTGGAGGAGAAGAGAGAATCAAGTTCTCAAATTATCAACCAGGTATGCACACAAAACACTCTGGAAATCCCCATTCCTTTGTGAGTGTTCAATCAGGATCATTTTAACAGCTGTTATCTGACATTACTCATTGCATCTAAAAATATATCAGAAACTGTAATACAGATCAGGGATGAAACTTCCTTATTTCCCCCCAAATGTTTTTTTCTTCTCTTTTGAAACCTAGTAACCAACAAATGATAACTTAATTCCTTGAGCAATGAAAATTAAATTAAACAAAGTAATGTCCATGTCACTAAAATGCAAAAAAGGAACTAAAAATTTGATTCAAAATGGTCAGAATTAGAGAAAATAACATACTAATATATCATTTTTAAAAGTGAGACAAATTATTTGCAAAAAGTGCCACCTCAGGCACACTTAGTGAGTTTTGATGGAGAGGTAGGGCACTGAGTAGGTCTCCAGGTGATTTTTCTCTTTTACTCAGATGGTCTGTCTCTAAAACAGTACCCTGATCAAACCACCCCTCTTCCATGCCAAAAAAGAAAAAAGTAAAAATCAAAGGAAGAACTCCTAAAAGTTAGGAAATTGAATGTTTATTCTTGCTATTGTTTTCATACTAAATGGGAACATGAAAGAACTCTTTCACTCAGCAGCTGCATCTAATTTAATATGATGCTCCCAAACGAGGAGCGAACAGGATGTGATGAGGAGCAGTTAAACATGGATGCTAATATTTTGTGAGGCATCTGGTACTGTTCCACCACCTAGAAATCTAAGAATCAAATTAGCAGATTCAATTCTGCCAAAGTTATCAAATTATTGTCAAAAGGATTTTTGCAAAGCAGGATCCTCCTTTCCAACATCTGCTCTACCCATCCAGCGAAGGACCCAAGATGACCATCTATTTGATTTGTTGATAGAGCACATTATACCAGTTGCCAGTCCACTAAACACTGCACCTTGTATCACGAAAGCCTTCAGTTATTGAATCAGTCAAGAGAAAGCTCTAATAACCTAGTACACCTGCAGGCCCATACAGAGATGATTCAAATATTTTATTTGATTCATAGAATATTGAATTGTAAAACTTTTACATATTTTATAAATATATTAAAAATGTGTCAAGATTTTAAGTGAAAATCCAAGAACTCCCACCAGCAAATAAATAAAGGTAGTTCTTTTGGGGGAGCCATGAAATAATAAAGTAATAAAGATTACACTGTTATGCTCAGAGCCTTCTAATCTGCTTGAGAAGTGTAATTTAATCCTAGAAAAAATGCAGAGGCTACTACCAAGGACTGCTGCTCATCCTTACTACACTATTGAACTCAGATGACAGATTGCAGTGCAAAATCAGTTAGGGGGGAAAAAAAAAAGCTGAAATGAAAAGGTGCCAGGGACTTGAGAGAGCTAAAGAATGAAAAAGTACTTATTTACCTGGGATATGTGTGCTCTGGCTTTTTCAGATACAAATTTCTCTTCCTTCCATCTAAAATTAAAGTTGAAGTTCCAGTGTGCATCAACCATACTGGATTTGAAGATAACTGACTGGAACCTCATAAGTGAGGATGTGGTTTATGTAGCTCAAATTTATGACGGTACATCTGCTGTGAGTGGTGTCTTGAATGGAAGCCAGGAACTCTTCCGTCAGCTACATCCATATGCTATTATGCATGTGTTCACTGCTACGCACATTTTTTTAAATTTAGTTCTTGTGGGTACATGTTCTACACTTTTCTCCTTTATGTGATTTTTAAAATAAGCTTTAGAAAATATACACAATCTTTTCAAAGTCTCTGCTGACTCATTGGGGGTTCTTGTGAATGTTTTCCTTTGAAAGCCTTAAGTTAAGTAGTCAAAAGTGTACAACTAAAGCTACTCTAGTCTACTAAGATTAAAACCTACCACTTAGTCTAACGTAGCTGTTATGTGATGACCTGTTAGAAAACTTTTTTTCTGTCAAGAAGCAAACTCTAGCTCCTTTTGATGGACTATAAATTGGTGAGAAAAGATAGGGAGACAATCATCCTGGCCAGTTTGGGGTCATCTTAACGGTTAGCCTTCCAAACGTTTCATTTTAAAGTTTAGCCAAAAGACAACACAGGTTTCGATGGTACAGTTATCGGTATGACTGCCTATGAATTGTCTCCTTTAAGCCCATGCTTAAACCTTTCTAGTTTAAAAACTCAAGCAACTATGTTATCCAGCAGAGTGACTGGTTGTTCTTTCCCCGGACGGCTGGCTGAGGAGTGAATCAGTCATCGCCTGGGTCCGGTGTTCCTGGAACGAGACTAAGAATCCAGTCCAGCGTTCCTGGGGTCTTGGGCTCTCTTCCTGCTGATATTTGGTGACTACATTTTATCATCTTTGGATCTCAGAAAACAAAGATGTCATTGTAGATGTTTATAAATATGTTCTTATTTTACTGTTTATAAATTCTTGAGAACCAGGACTATGCTTTCATTTTGACTTTGTCTTTCTTCTCTTTTTCTCTTACTTTCTTCATAACATCTACTCAGCCCTATGCATACAGAAAATATGCTTAATTAGTTGTTCCCTCTTCTCTCATTACAAAGCTTATGACATGGGAAACAATATCAGTGACTTCTGACGTAGTTTTCTCTAATATTTAAATTTTTTTTAAAAATGCATTCAATAATGTAATGTGAAATACATAATTTACATTTTTATTATGTATTTGCATTCTTAACTGCTCTGGGGCATTATTTAAAAGACAGACTGCATCAAACTTTTCAAAGGAATTAGAAGTATTGTAAAAGTTCATACTTTTAGATTGGGTGACAGCAAAATAATTGGATGACAATGACATAATTGATTAACTTAGTAAATTCAGCCCGTCAAAGAAGTCAGTTTGGAATACTTACAGAACAAACATTTACATATTTCACGTTCAGCCAATCATCTTATCAGCATGTCACCAGCCAAGAATTAAAGAAGAAAAATAGCCCCCAAGAAAGGGTTATGTAACGCATATTTCCAGATGTCTTCCCCGAGGAAGAGTAACCTTCTGTTCCATCTACCTGATATCTGTAGGGTCACTGCATTTGATAAAATGATAAAGGGAAAACTCATTACAGGATTTTACCCAAGGCTGGGAGCTACTGAGAACTAACACTCTGAGACTAGATAACATGACACACTTCATGAATCTTCCTTAAGGCTATTATACACACTCAGCCATTCTCTCTCTCTCTAGCAAGAGCAAATAACCAAATTTAATACATGTATGTATGGGGACCCCACATGCATGAGAGGGTCAGAGATAGAAAGGAACATGGGTATATAAGGCATTATAGGAGCATGAGAGGAGCATACCTTTAGTAAAGAGAAGTCTGCCCTGTGCTACAGATAGGTAAATAAAGGTTATCTCTGACAATCTGTTATAGGCAAGGCCTCTAATTCAAATTTTTCTAGGTAGTTAAGGCGGCAGAGTGGGCAGAAGTTTCTTTTGAGTCTGCAGATAAAGTTGCCTTTAGCTCAAAACAATCTGCACACCACAGAGGCACATCTCTGGGTGACATGTTATGCAACCTGCCCTCCCCCACCACACACACAGTTCCCTCCTCTGAAACTGCCCTTGAAGTTTCACATTCCAGGTGTTGGGTTGGTAGATTGTTCTATAGCTCATTAAACCAGTCTCAGTCTTGAGAAAAGTTTAGTTTAGTTTAACAGTTGTGTCTCATTTTAAGAGGTGGTGATGCAGATGGGCTTCCCAAGTTAAGCCTATGGTGCAAGCAATCAGGTATTTGACATCTCTATAGAAACAAAAGAAAAACAAGGTTTACTACCATCCTGGTTTCTGAGTTCTGAAGGCAGGCAGTCAAGATTTCTAGATGTTTATCTCAAATCATCGTTAGATGGAGTGAGGGCACGTAGTTGCAATCTGATAGATTCTCCTGGCCTGCAGTTTGAATGTCTCTGGTGATCCTTCTGCAACAGGCATGAAGATTGTTCATATATGAGCTTTGTGAGGATTTCTCTGAAGCCTATTATAACAATATGAGAACTCTCTAAGAAAACTTTTATCTTTCTTTCTCTTCAGTTTAGAACTTTTTCCAGTTAAAGGAAGGATTCATTGTCTGGCCTTCTCGGTAGGAGCTATAGCAACCCAAACCAATGCAGTACTATGGACGCAAGAGGCATCCCCAAAGAAGAGTGAAAGTTATTCCCAGAGTTAACCTAAGAATATGGGAAGCCTTGTCTTTAAACAACTGCTCCAAAACACAGGGAATCACATGCTTTCCCCCCGGAACAGAATAAGGTTTAAGATTCCCTACGCTTGGATCCACAGCCTATTGAGCTGTGTGCCAGATGCATTTGCATCATCCAGCTGGTGGAGGTAATAGATCATCTCTGGGAGGAACAGGATAGACACAGAAAACTCCCTGACAGCTTCTCATGGCCAGATAGAGATCAAGGTGTGCTTTAGCAAGTGCACCCCCTGGTTGATAGATGCCAGAGATAAAATATTCTCACTAGTCATAAGGCCAAACTCTCAGGACATATAACAATATGAAAGGAGAGAAACCAGACAGAGAAAAACAAAACCCATGAGTACTCACTCATACCAAGTAACCAAGAGTCCCTAGCCCAAGAAACTAGTTTCACAAATGTTTTCTCCTGCCAACCTAAATTTAGAAGAGAAAAAAACATTCTTACCACTCTCACTTCCACCAGATCCTGCAGACAGAGATCTGGGGGTGTGCTGACATTGTAAGAACCTTTATCTTCTGTGGGCCTGTGTCAAGACACCCCAGGATTTCCTCATCTGTAGCAGCCTCAGAAGGGCAGGCTTCTAGCCAGTGAAGTTTATCCTGCTTACAGCTCTAACTGTGGGGGAAGAACAAACTTTCCTCCACCCTCAAGGTTCTTCTGACTGGTCTAATAATCACATAGACATAACACATATTAGGAAGAGGGAATATTCAAATTTAATACATACACATGTATGGGAGTCCCACATACATGAGAGTCAGAGACGCCACCTGCATGAGAGGTTCCTAAATTCAACCATTTTCAAAGATGAATTCAGAGTAGTATGAAACATCACATGCTTAATAGTGCATTACTGTAGGGTCTAGTGACCCCCGCTTTTCCCCTCCCGGACTCGCTCTTCCTGCCTCATGCACAATGCATGATGCTCTGTATTTCCTTATGAGAAAGAGGCCACGTTACAGTTCACTGAAAATCTGATCATTCAGCTAGAAGGAAGTCATTCAGTTTCTCTAAACACTTCCCAAACATTTGGTCTTATTCCACATCTGCCTAAAAATTAGGCTTCTTTCTCCTACCAAGGGAGGAACATTATCACTTAATGCTAGCTTGTCCCTGGGGTGGCTTCATTTCCAATCCACGCAGTCACTCACTGAGTCCTGCCTCTTCCCGCTCCTAAATTTCTCTCATCCCCCCTTTTGTCTCTGTGCACCCTGCCACTGGTGTATGTCAGATCCTCCCCACTCTGGATTGCTACAATACACCCCCCGAGTCTACTTCTCTGCTTATTCCCCCACTCTGCTGCCAGAAGGATATTTTTAACCTTTAATTTTGAAATAATTTTAGACTTACAGAGAAGTTGTAAATCAGTCGTGTTCCCATATCCATCCAGCCAGCATTCTGTAATACTATTCTCTTTATTACGATTACTGAAGGATTTTTAAAATCAGATCAGATCGTGTCATTAGCTTTGAATCCTCTACAATATCTTGAATCCTTCAAGGTAAGTGCAAATCTCTTGGCATAGCTACAGTTCCCTTCATGAGCTGATCCTCCTAGCTTCATCTTCCACTGCTTTTCTACCTGTGATGGTTAATTTTATGCCAACTCGACTGGATCATGGGGTGCCCAGACATTTGGCTAAATATTATACTCGAGCGTGTCTATAAGGGTGTTTCCAGGTGAGATTTGCATTTGAATCTCTAGACTGAGTAAAGCAGGTTGCCCTCTGCAATGCGGGTGGGAATCATCCAATCTGTTAGGGACTGATTGAAACAAAAAGTCAGAGGAAGGGAGACTTCACTCTCTCCCCCGGACTGATTGAGCTGGGACATTGATCAACTCAGACTGGGACTTACACCATTGGGACTCCTGGGGCTTTGGGACTGAGACTGGAACTATGCCACTAGTTTTCTTGGGTCTCTGGCTTGCAGACAGCAGATTGTTGAACTTGACAGCCTCCATAATCACATGAGCACATTCCTCATAATAAAAAATCAATAATTAATATATCTCTCTCTTTGTCCCTCTCCCCACCTCCCCCCTCTGGAAAATCCTAATACACTCACTACCTGAGCTCTATGTACCTTCTATAGGAAACTGCATGTAGTTTCTTGAATTTGTTTTTATTCTTTTGGGCCTTTGCATACCCTGTTTTCTCTCCCTTGGATGCCCTCCATTCTGCTCTCCACCCCCACATTCCGAACCTTCCTGTTTTTACTTGACTAACACCAACTTGGCTCTCAAGACTCAGCTCTATCCTGTTCTCTGACTCTCTCAGCACTTAGGCATCTGTTGTCATGGTATTGTCACACTCTCGTGTCTGCTCACCAGATCCTCTCCTCCAGTTTTCAGGACAGTAGCTAACACATAATGAGCTTTCATTATGTCTGTAGTAGGGACCAGCAAACTGGCCCCCAAGCCAAATTCTGCCCTTCTCCTGTTTTATAACTAAAGTTTTATTGGATGACAGCCATGCTCACTGATTTTTGTATTGTCTGTGACTACAGTGGCAGCATTGAGTGGCTGCTACAGAGACCATAGGGCCCACAAAGCATGAACTGTTTACTCTCTGGTCCTTCCCAGAAAAAGTTTCTCAACCACTAATTAGTGGATAAACCAAGAATCAACTGTATTTTATATTTGATTATTAAGGGCAATGTGTGTTAGAAATCAATGGATTTGTTTAAAAGAGATCTTTTTCGGTGCATTAGTTATCATTATTATATATTAGAAAGTAGGAATTGACAAAGATGTTTTAAAATAACAATTTCCAATGGTGGCAAGAATGCAGGGAAACAGTCTCACACACTGCTGGTGTGAGTGTAAATTAGTACATTATTTCTGGAGAGCAATTGGACAATATGTTTGAAAAACATCAAAAGCATATCTAGCCCCACTAGCGTGGTTCAGTAGTTGAGCATCAACTTATGAACCAGGAGGTCACGGTTTCTATTCCTGGTCAGGGCACATGCCCAGGTTGCGGGCTCAATCCTCAGGAGGGCGAGTGCAGGAGGTGGCCAATCAGTGACTCTCTCTCATCATTGATGTTTCTATCTCTCTCTCCCGCCCCCTTCCTCTCTCTGAAATCAATAAAAACATAGAAAATTGTTTTTCAAAAAAGCATATCTAACCTCTGTTACAGAAATTTCACTTCCAGGAATTTTTCCTAAGGAGTCATCAGAGATGTGCACAAAGATCAGGTGCCACCTTTCTCACTAGATTATTTACAATATGAAGACATTATACAAACTAAATATCAATTACATAGCTAGCAGAAGAAAAAACTTGTTAAATAAATTACATCTACAGCCTAGGAAATTAATATAGCCATTACAGATCACAGAAGAACACATATTAATATAGGGAAATGCTCATAATATATTGTTAACTTGGAAAAGCAAGTTTTAAAACTATAAGTAGAGTATAATACCATTTTGATTTTTTAAATATATGTAATACATGCACAAAACAATAAAAAAGATGAAAAGAAAGTGTGCCTGAAGGCTGTTACCTATCTTATGCCAGATATTTATTTTCCTGGTTCATTTTTTAATTGTCTACGATAAACCTACATTACTTTGTCAATTATAACTTTTTTTGGAAGGAAAAATGTGCAGTTCTCTCATTCTGAATTTTGAAAGGATTTTTCATTATTTAAAGTGAAATAATTTCAAATAAAGAAGGAAAATTAAAGATGCTTTAGCTGAATTAAGGTCAGGAGCTAAGACATGCCTTTTCCCCCATCCATCTCCACCCCATGGGAGTCAACACAACTCAGCCGGAACACTGAACCAAGAGAAGGAAAAATGCTCCTTTGGGTGTGTCAGTATAGGGGTAATTTGTTGCCTAAGGTCAACTACAGTTAAGTTTAAACAAAGACCAGTGGCATAAAAGGTTGAAATAATGTAAACTTTTGGGGGATATGGGGAGGGGGGGCGGAATGAGCTCTCCACCCAATTTCTAGTAAGTAGTTTTATTGATTTTTTTCCACTTTCAGCTGGATATTTTGAGCAGCCTCACACACAGTTTACCCTCCAAGGGACAAGGAAAATTGGAACCTAATGGGTTAAACTGCAATGAATGACCTCAGTGTGTGTGTGTGTGTGTGTGTGTGTGTGTGTGTGTGATAGGTGGAGGTGGGGAGTAACATGGGATGGAATTTTTTAATTAATAAACCTCTGGACTCAAGTTTTATGTCTGGCTGTGATTTATATAGTCTCTATTTTTAAAAAATATGGTTGAATAATTGGCCATTATTTTCCAGGACTCCTTTTTTTGCTCTTTGTTTCCTTATTTGCCCAAAATCAATACCACCACCACCACCCCCTCCACCCCCCCACCCCACCCCCACTCAGCCAGGCTCTCCGCATTGTCTCTTATCTCCTGCTCCTTGTTATACCCTACTTACTCCACTTCTCTATTTTCTATTCTAAAAATGCTTATGATTATAGTCTGGTAAAATGTTCAAGGGCAAGATTTCTGAAAATGTGGTCCAGGTATTAGATTCATCTGAAGAGCTTGTTAAAAAAGCAAATCCCTGGACCCTGTTCCAGACACACCCAATCAGAAGGCCTGAGGCCGGGCCCAAGGATGTGTCGCCATCCACATGCCATGTGATTCTCCCACATCTTCAAGTCTGAGACCTCTTAAGTCAATGAATGCTGGCATTTCTAGGTAGATCCATTTTTAATGAAACTTTGGGGAGATAAAAATTACTCCACTTAAAACAAAAATGTAAAACATAAAAGTAAAAGCAAAAATGTCAGGGACTGCTGAAAGATATTTTTAGGGAGAGGGTGGTGCCTTTTGGCTTATTCTTTTCCTCGCCACCAAAAGTCACACCTGCTCTGCCTTCAGTTAAGAGAATCGATCATTCTCTTAGGGAGGAGAAGGTGGTGATCTGAGAGAGAGTTAAATAGTAAAACCATATTAATTATTAATGTCTTCAAGAATTTTGCACTCTTGGAGTACTGTACTTGATATTTAAATTTTTTCTTGTTTTTAAGCTCTAAAATGATCAATTCTAAGCCCCAGAAGGATTATTTTTTACTTCAGTATCCTACTTCTTTATTTATATTTCTAAACATGATTTACTCAATCCACCCTTCAAAAAATCTTTTGATTGAAATACTACCTTGACTGGGATTGCTAATTGAAGTTTTTGTCATTAAAATTAATTTGAATGAATGTGTTACTAGTTGAGATAAGGTATGGCATTAACAAACAATATCCTCGTTTCTTTGGTCTGTTAGGTAGCAATGGGCAAAAAGGGATCTCTTCTGGAGGGAAAAATCTTTCATTTTCCTTTCATTTGCATGCATATCTATATCAATTCCAAGTGCAGTGATTACAACTCTGCAACTATATCCTCAACCTCAGTTTACATTTCTCGGGGGATAGTTGAGCATATTATAATGCCACATTATTTTAAATTGCCAATGGATTCCATTACATATTTGACTGCTGCACAGTAACCTTTATCTAGCAACGATCTTCATATTCTCACCAGTTTCAGAGCTGATCTATTGCTCTTCATGAATACAACAGTTGACAAGGTACAGACTGCTGAGTTTGATCTTAATAGGAATTGAAAGATATTCATCAGACTCTTGCCTCTCTAAGGTTCTACAACAGATAACAAAATTGTGAAATGCTACATTTGAAAGAGCAAGATTGACAAGCTCACATTCAGAGACCATTTTGGTATTGCTCTGATGGAGACATCTCTGCAAATGAGGGTATCGTAAAAGCTTTGCCTGATAAACTTTAATGCTTCCAGACCCCCAGGTCAGGCTGAAGCACTATAGTTTCTGTTGCCATATAAATGTGACAAGCTGTGATGGAAGCTTTAGCTGTTCATTCCTGAGTTATAAATTTAGCTTTGCTGAAGACATTGCATTAATAGGGTTCTGCGTGTGTGTGTGTGTGTGTGTGTGTGTGTGTGTGTGTGTGTGTGTATGTATGATTATGCAAAGGATGGTATTTAAATGGAATGGAGTACCCAAGCATTATTTAAATCAAATGTTATAATAAATAGGAACCTCAAAACATTATAGACCCGTGGCATATTAAACACATGATGAAGGATGTGTGTGTGTGGCAGCAAGGGCAGGGATAAAAATTGTTTAAAAATCCAGACATCTGACATTAACATGCTTCTCTGGTCTTCCATTAGGAAAATTAAAGATAATTTTCTGATTGATTTGTCCCTGGATATGTATATATACTATGAAGGAGGTTGTTTTTGTTTTTTTTAATTTCAAGCCCTTTATATAAAGCCATCAAATCCTAGAACATTTTGGTGAAGTGAGGGTAGTTAGTGCTCTAATATGTATAGTCAATAAACAACAAGATTAAATTGGGGAGTTTCTATGACTTCCTATAATTAAGGAAAGTCAGGAGGTGAGGTGGGGGTGGTGATGATGGGAACTCAGAGCTTGGACTCTTTAAACATTCTAGACATTATAATTTAACACATGCCTGCCAGCAGAAGCCCCAAGGCTTTAAGTGATAACAAAGAAATAACTCTCAAATACAGACTCAAAGCAAATTTGATAGGATGCTTGCTGGCCTAAGACAAACAAGACAAAATTTAACAGGATAAAAAGTGCTATATTTGGTTTCAAAAAAATCAATTAAACAAATAGAGACTGAAAGACTTCTTGACTAAACAGCAGTTCACTGGAAGAATATATGGGATTCACACTTGGCCACAACTTTAACATGAATTAATTGTAATAGTAGATGGTAGCAATTTACATTTTTATAGCAGTCTTTGGTTGACAAAGCGCTTTCACATATATTATGTCATTTGATCCTTCCAGAGATGTTGTAAAATAAGTTTTAATCTCCAAGTATAAAGATTCAGGAAACTAAAATTAGAAAATATGAAGAGCTTATTCCTGAACAACATACTGAGAACCCAGGAGATCAGGACACTTGAAGGCAGGATAGGTAACTAAAATTTATTGAGCACTGACTATGTACTGAGCCCTTTTATATATTATCTCATTTAAACCTCAAAACAATACTGTAAAGTGGCCATTGTTGGTTCCAAGTTATAGATGAAAAAACTGAGGCTCATACTTGTTTAAAATCATAGTAATAAAAATGGCTGTAATGAGCTGAAGGGTGGCCATCAAAGGTATTAGGCTCTAATCCCTGGAACTTGTGAAAGTCACCTTAATGGAAAAAGGGCCTTTGCAGATGTGATTAGGTTAGGGATCCTCAGGTGAAGAGATAATCCTAGATTATCAGGATGCATTCTAACTACCATCACAAAGTTCTATGTAAAAGAAGCAGAGGGATATCAGACATCACATACACAAAGAAGAAGGTGATGTGACAAAGAAGCAGGGAGAGATGCAGCCACAAGCCAAGGAAAGCCAATAGTACCCAAAAGCAAGAAGGGCAAGAAAGATTCTCCCCTAGAGCCTCCAGAGGGAGTATGGCCCTGCTGATACCTTGGTTTCAAACTTCTGACCTCCAGAACTGTGAGGGAATACATTCTGTGTTTTAAGAGATTTCATATATGATAATTTGTTTTGGCATCCCAAGGAAACTAATACAGTGGTGGAATTAAAATCCATATTTGCTAGAATATAAAATCCATGTTCTTTGCATTCTGGAGACTCCAGAGAAAGAAGATTTTGGGGATCAAGGAGAAGATGGGGGAAGAGGGACAGGGCTAAAAACTGTCAAGTAGAATATCCAGGGCAGAAATATGGAGAAGTAAGAGCCCTCTAAACAAATCAATCCCCCAAAGCTGCAACTTCAAGAAGGAGAAACAAAAAGCTAAAGGTGTTCATCACCACCAAACGAGTATTACAAGACATGTTAAAGGGAGTTCTTTAAGAAGAAGGGGGGGGGGGGAGAAACAACAGACCCTGAAAGACAAATCTCAAAGACAAAAGGCAAATCTCTAAATATAAGTTCAATAAATACATATAACTTTAAAACAAAAGAGAAGAGCATATTAATAAGAACTAAGGGAAGATATCTAATAAGCAGCAAAAACTCTCAGGCAAGGGTGAACTACCAGACTCATGGTTAAAGAGGAAATGATAGTTGTAAAAGAATGTGCCGGTGTACTAAAAGGTGTCATGAATGCTGGGACCACTACAAAGAAATGAAAATGTCACCTATAAAGAGAACCACTGCAGCAAATTAAAGAATTAGTTATGCATTAGAGGAACCAGCACAGCCACTCCAACTTGGAGCAAAATTACACAGACGAATGTTAACATAAGAAAAGATGATGGACTTGAAGGATTATTTTAATCTAGAGAGACACCCCTGCCAAGACACATGATTATACTTGTTCTGTTTACTTCTAGAGGTCTCCACCAGATTAATGAGAAGAAAATGACAAGAAAGCCATTTTGACTCAATAAAAGAAGACATTTTAAACAACCAGGCCTTCTCAACAATGCAGTGAGCCCCCTTGTGTGACAGTGACCTCCCATTATAAGAAACATGACAGTGAAGACTGGATGACCATCTGTCAGAGAAGCTGTAGATGGCATTTCAACATTTCTAAATTTTAAGGTCTCTTCCAACTGTTGGAAACTATGATTTGAAAAAAATACATGAATTATTTAAAAATTCATAAACATGTTTGAAGAACAACTGGTTTTGATAATGTTGAACATTAAAGAGAATCAAGATATAATTAAAATTTAAATGTTTAGTTTTTAAAACAGGATGGTAGGTGATCAAATTCTCAAATGGATACATATCTAGCTAACTTATTTCAATAAAATTTAACATGTAAGTAGAGGTTAAATAGCTATTTAACTACACTAATGGAATCTAGATTTTAGAGAAGCATTAGATGTCATTTTATAAACCTTCTTGGCCAGGTATCTGAGGATACTGTGAAGAGGTGGAAGCAGGTGGGAATTTGGAGTAAAGGCCAGAGGCACAACAACTTCCTAGCTCTTGACAAGGCATTAGTCCCATTGAGCTTCAATGTCCTCAACAGTAAATGTGGATGATGATAATAATAACCATCATAACTCACCAGTGGTTGTAAGGATCTAATGAGAAAGTCAGTATGAAAGTGCTTTGCAAACAGTGCTATTAACACATGATTCTTATCAGGACTTCAAAACCTCACTATCCTTTGATGTCCTTATAACTCTCATAGCTATAAACCTCCGGTTGGGCTGGCCAAGAAGTAGACTCTGAGACAAGGATTTGGGCACAAGTGTTTTGTTTGGATGGTGATCCCAGGAAGCTTTAATAGGACAGAGGCAGGGAAGGGAAGGAAGTCAATATGGGTGTGTACTCATAATAAGTTATGGCTCCTGCAGTTAACTGAGGTGCAATTGTAATGAGGACCCTGGGGAGGCAGCACAGAACACAACTGAGTGGTGAAGAAGCTGAGGTCTTGCTCCACCAATTTCAGTCAGTCTTAGACTGAGGACTACTCTCAGTTCACTAGCTCTCCAAACTTCTGACCTGCCCCAGCCCAGGCTAAGCAAGCTCCAAGCAGTCAGAGAAAGCCCACAGGCAGAGTCACAGGCGCTTGCAGAAGCCATTGGGTCTCTGTGCCCCCATATGGGGAGGCAAGGGGAACATGGTCAAGGCACCAAGAGCATCCTCCTCACACTCTTATCTTCATTTGGAGAAAATTAAGGCACAAAGAAGTTTTAAGGCTTGGCTATTAATATGTAATTGCAAATCAAAGACATATATCCCAACCTAGTGAGCAATTACAAAGTGTCAGATTTCACCCTATGTGAACTAATTCATCAGAAGCTTTTGATTTTCTTAAAGGCCACAGGCATGGACATTGACAGTATGACAATATGTTAGCACTTTTTTAGACCAAAGGAGCATCAGATTGAGAAATACGGAGACAGGAAAAGTGTAAAAAGATAAAGTCAAAACTGAATGATAGCCCTGCCGGGCGTGCCTCAGCGGATGAGCATGTACCTAGGATCCAGGAGATCGCGGTTCAATTCCTGGTCAGGGCACATGGTTGTGGGCTCAGTCCCCAGTCGAGGGAGTGCAGGAGGCAGTCGATCGATGACTCTCATCATTGATGTTTCAACTCTCTCCCTCTCCCTTCCTCTCTCTGAAATCAATAAAGATATATTTAAACAAAACCAAAAAACTGAATGATGAACAATGCAAATATTTGTAAGGTAAGAGGGCATTATTGTTCAGGTTTGAGATGCTCATCAATCAAGATTCCTTACCTGCTTTCTCCACCTGTCCTCCAACTCCCATCAGATGCCTGGTCCTGTTCTTCCTTTTCCAGGCACGTCTTACATCACATAGTCTTGCAGAGCATAGTTTTCTCTCTTTCCAGGAGCCAGCCTTGACCTGCACAAGACAGCATGCTAATTCTCACTTATCTCAGCTGTAAAGTATGATCTATTACAGCACTGGCCTGTCAGTCAGGCTTCTTAATAGCATAAGGAGTGGGATTCAGTTCAGCAATCTACTGTGAGGTGTGGGACCGGGGAACTCCTTCGTTCTGAGCATTTGATGTCATTGACTTCCAGTGTGGCCTTTGAGCAAGTCATTTAACCTCCTTGGCTCAGTTAACCATATGGAAAATGAACATGATAATATCTCACAAGGGCATTGTGAGATTACTCAATGTTTATAAAGTGCTTTGGAAATGAAAGGCCCTGGATGTGCCTTACAATGTCATTAATCATGTGGCCAGTTGAATTCAGGCAGCTGGAATGTTACAGAACTCTACTTCCTAGATAATTTCACTGCAGTATTTCACAAATCATGAAGTTTAAATCTATGAGAATTTGGATGATGAATTTCACACCATAGTGGAAGATTTGAAATATTTTAAGTCTTCACATTTGAACCACTTTTTCATAGACTCTCTTTCTTCCTTTCTCAAACAGAAAAGTATTCAGACATTCACTCTTTTGTTTCAGGAGCTATAACTCTTCCTCAAGTACAATGGGCTTTACCTTGTCTTCATCTGTTGCTTTGTTTACTAAGCTTGTTTGCTTAGTCATTCAACAAACATTCATTGAGCTCTAGTTATATTCCAGGTGTTCTGCTAAGTGTTAGATATTAAAACACAAGTAACACAAGTTTGCACTTTGGAGGAGCTCCCATTCTGGAAGGGGAGACAGACATATATACAAATAATTACAAAGGTAACTCATTCTCCAAAAAGCTATGGAAACCCAGATAAATTTCTAAACTATGTCTCAGGAAGTAAATTAACCTAAGTTCCCCTCTAGGAATGATTTCTTCCTGGAAACCTTTTCCTTGAATTCCATGATATTGCACTGTCCATCCTGGTTCTATTGCTACTATTGCTCTCTTTCATCAACCCCTCTCTTCCCTTCAGTTCCTTAAATGTAAGCAATTCTCTATAGTTCTATACTTGGTTTTCTTCTCTCTTTACCTTCCTTTCCTCAATACAACATATATTCCCTGATGCCAGGGACTGTTAGAAGTGCACAGCTCTCGCCCTGACCTCTCTCCTTAGCTTTAGACCAACCTGGAGATCCTCAAACTCAACAAGGTCCCCACTGAATCACAATTTCCCTAACAATGTAACTTCTGTATGATTTATCAAATTCTCTGAATAGTACTATGATTTCCCTTCAAACCCAGGCTTTAAACCTGAACATCACATGGGACTCTCTCTTCTCAGTCACCCACACATTAAAACAACCACCACTTCCTCTTTGTTTTGACTTTGCAAGGCCTCTCAGATACTATATCCCAGTACTAGCAGCTCCCATTTAAATGCTTGAAAAGTCTCTTATCTCCTGTCCCCATGTGTAAGTTCTTTAATGATGCAGTCCATATACACCGGCAATCAGAATTTTTTATACATTCTTCTATTTATATCACTTCCCCGCTCAAAATTATCAATTTCTCCTTAATGCTTACTAAATTAACTTAAATATCCTCATTCTGGGACTCAAAACCCTTTCTAAAGCATCCACAAACTTACTTTTTAGCCTTTCTCCCATCGTCCCCACACTGAGCATAAGATAAAGCGAGGGAGATGGTTGCTCATCTCCAACTAGATATCCCATCCATCCCCTCTAGGTCTTTATACACCACACCTCCTGCCTGGAGTGCTCTTCCTGCCCATCTCTACCCAGTACATGCCACCTACAGTCAAATCCAATCTCCAACATTGCCACGTCCATACAACACCCCTTCCTAATCCCCAGGTACTTTGGCTACTCCCTCCTTCACACCTGCAGAACTCTTTTTGGTTCACCTCTAGTGGCATGAATTTCACTCTGCTTCTCCTCTGTCTCCATTATCTCCTACCAGATGGAACACTCCTTGAGGAAACAGAATGTATCTTAGTTCCTCTTTATTATTTCCCATAGCACTTATGGCAATCCTTGTTAAAGCGAACAAAATTAATCCTACAACCCCAGCCTTGCTGTTGCTTCAGCTATTCTTCATTTATATAAATATGCCATGTGCTACAAAATATTTTCAATGTAATAGCTGGCTTCATTTTAAAGAAAAAAAAAATCAACAAAAATTAAAACAAAAAACTCTGCAGTGTCTGTTTTAATAATATAAATATTTATTCCCTATTTAAATTTAACAGTGCAACAAACATTTTTTTGAGTAGCTAAGTCTGTGCTGTTTGTGCAGTGCTAGAACACAGAAATGAACAAGACCTCGTCTTTGCCCTCAAGAAACTCATAGTCAGCTGGGGAAGACAAACTAATAAATAAATGCATTACAATGACAGATAATAAGCATAAAACTAAAAATATGACCAAGACACAGAAGATGGAGGCAATAACTTAATCTAGGGGTACATGAATGTGAGACTTCCCATAGGTAAAGTCAGACAGAGTTGTCCCAGAAAGCAAAGGGGGTGGGGGACAGCAATCCAGACAGAAAGAGCAGCATCTGCAAAGGCCCAGGGACATGAACTAATGCAGTGCTGCAGCAGAACCATGGCCAGTTCAGAATTTGCAGCATAAAATACACATAGAAAGGTGCCTAGAGGGATGACAGCAAAGAAGTAGTGGGCGGCCACACTGCAAAGAGCCCTAGATCTTTTTCCTATAGATGATAGGAAGCTGGCCAAGGATTTTAAACAAGGCAAAGGGTCTGACGTTCTTAAATTGAATTTTATTGGCTCAATTCTGAGAGAGAAAAACACACAAAACAAAACTAGCACTGACTAGAAAAAGGTCAGGCCAAGATATGGAGCAAAAGCACTGCATCTTCTGAGGAGCGCTGAGGCTTAAAGCTCCATCAGGCCCCGCGGGCGGAGGGCCCCTTCCCGCTAGAGCGGCCTCTGGCACGGCCGCAGCAGCGCTGAGAGCTTACAGGCAGCAGGGAGTGGCCTAAGAATTTTTTATGGGATGCCTCACTTGGTCTGCCCGACAATCCCACGAGGGCCAGCCTACAGAGGGAGAAACTGAGGCACAGGGCGGTTCAGCAGCTCACCCGAGGTCCCCCAGCTGCCCAGAAGGATGCCCAGGGGGCCAGGGCTGACTTCCCTCCCCGCAGGCCTCAGCCTCCCCAGAGTGGTGTGAAAACTGTCGAACATAAACGCGCCTCCGTTTGTTTCCCTCTTCCTTTCAATGTGCGATCGATTATGTTTACTACGTGCTCCGGGAGCCAGTTGCGAGGCGCAGCGCTGCTGAAGGATTGGGGGGGAGGAGGGGGTTCCGGCGGGGAGGCCTCCCGCTGAGAGGAAGAACGTGATTGTTTTTCAAAACAAAAATATTCTTACCAGCCCTGGGAACGACATTTACGAGTGAAGCACACGTTTTCTAAAAGCAGAGACCATTCCAGGAGGGGAGCAGCCTCTGGCAGCCCGGGGGAGGAGGCATCTCATCGCCTATTCATGAGCCGCTGTCTCTCCGGGACTCGCCTCCCCAGGGGCCGGGCCTGGAGCAGCAGATCCCTGGATCCCAGGCCTTGGTGTAAACACACAGCGCAGACCTCCAGGCTCACTTTGCATCACCGCGCTGCAGCGTCTCTAATGTCAGCCCTGCGGTTTCCCATCGTGAGCCACTGTGTATGGCCACATGTATAGTTAGACGCACAGGAGTCGCACATGTACAGGCTGAGATATTAATGTAATAAGAGAGATGCCAAAAACCATGCCTGACAATCTGCTGCATTACTTTGGAGTCACGATTCACAGTCGCTCGCGGGCACGTTCACACACACACGCACACACTGCAATATAATACATGTCTATGGCTTTCTTTGGGGATGTGGAGATGTAATCCGCAGTTTGTCGTGATGAAGGGTAAATCTCACCTCCCTTTCTTGTTCCTTCCCTCATAGTGCCCTAATCTTTGCACCCTTGGAAAAGCCCTGGGCTCTCCGTTTTGTCTGTGGACCTTTCCGAAGGAAAGGATACATAACAAATGAATTGAAACAGACCTGCTGCAAAAGATGGACCTATGTGTCCTGTGACAAAATTCATGCCTTTCTCAAACTCGGAATTTGACGGCCTAAAGTTGTTGACTGTGGAGCAAGACTTCTTATGGGACTAAATGCCTGTACAGCCACTTCGGTCTCACCCTGTTCTGTCTGAATGTACAAGGAGCCAGCCTTCTTCTTTACTTGGAAGCTCCTCAGACCCACTGCCTTCCATTCTAGGCCCATTATGACTGTCGCAGTGAGCTCAAGACATGTGCCATGCCTGAAGTGGTAAAAGGCACTGAAAGTACAGCTCCTCGCTCCTGAATGTGATTTTACAGGGCAAGGACATACGTAGAACTGTCCCATTGTGGTGCTAGGTGGGTTTCTAAGACCTTTATGAAGGGGATCGGGAAGTGGAGCTCTAAAGAGCACCCACGCTGCTGATTGAAAAGCTGTCCAGGTTACAAGAAGTGAGATGAGGAAAATTACACCATCTAGATTTGGAGATGACAAATGAAGCCAGAGCGTAGGAAGGCGCTTTGGGCACAGATGAAAGGCGCGCAGGCCAAGCTTTGAAGAGGAAGAATGGCTAAGTTCCATTAAGGACCGTAGGACGAGATGAGATTTACTAAAAGAAAAAGTATTCATTGCCTGAGTATTTTAAGAAAACGGAAGTTGCCATACTGGAATAGGCTGGAAAGAAAAAAGAGAAGTCAGGGGGTGGAAAGAAGGAGGCTGTGATAACGATACGGGAAATAGGAAAGCGTCAGAAGGAAAGCCCCCTGGGGGACCTGAATGCAGGGTCAGCTTTTTCAGGCCTTTCCTTGCTGATACTGGAAAATGTTGGTTTGAATACCATTACATATAACCTAGTGGCAAGGATATGCATGGGATCCGGTATGAGGAAGAGAAGAATCCATAGTTAGTTTAGAGTGATTAAGCTGCCTACGGGGACCCAGCCAGCTTACAAGGGGCCTTGTATCAGCAGCTCTTCCCATCTGCCTTCAAATTGGCTCAGTGTCTCCACTTCTGTCCTTAGAAGTATGGACCATCACTGACGATACAGGCATCATTGTGGACTCTTCACAAACACTGGTGTGACTACCAGAAAGCATGTCTACCCTTGAATTTAAGGGGGTATATTCCATTCAAACTAGTGACCTTTCATGCAGTGGCAGAGGGAGCTAAGAAACTTCAGAGGACAGGGCACAAATTGTGTCAGGCAGTTGGCCCACTCTGTAACATCCTTCCCATTCAATGTGTGTGTCCATAGATAACCATAGCAAGCAGGAAGGCAGAAGCTTACTTTGTACTTTGGTATTAAATGCCTTGGCCTAACCCCAAAGGGCACTCAAATGTGATGGTGGTCAGATTTGTCACTACCCAGAATGAGATGAGCTCTTGGACATTTACTGGAGACTGGGATATATATAATTTGGATGAATTAAATTCAGAGTTAATCTCAAGCCTTTTATAAGCCAGCAGTTATAAATACTTGCCTACAAAATCCTTTACCAGAACTGTTTTGACAAAGGCAAGTTTCCCTTGGTTCCCCCTTTATTTCATTTCCTCCAAGATGTGCTAATGAACTGAGCAAAACTTAGTAAAGAGTAGAAGCTGAAGTGAGCCTCTGAAAATTCAAGTGTTGGCTCTCACTGGAAATAGAACTCTTTATTACAACTTCCCTCCAGAACTTGAAAATTAATTATGGCCATTTTTAAGGAGGGTCAATTAGTTAAGAACAGAGTTAATCAATAAGAATGTACTGAGCCCCAGAGTGTGCTACGAACTTCAGAAATGGGCCAGCTGTTACATCAGGGTCCTCTCTAGCGCCTGAGCCAAGCTGACTTGTATAGAAATGATTTTTCAATGCTTGGCCAGAATCCATCTCTGCAAATGATAGAGGCAGCAAAGTGGGCCTTTGGCCCTCTCCCCATCTCCTCTTACATTCTTGCTCTCTGCTGGATGTCCACAAGCCTTTCTGAGGTTTCTTCTTAACAAGGTGATTAGAATTCAAGGTCTGATCCCTTCTGGGAAAGAGAAAATGTGAGATCAGAACAGCTATCAGGACCAAGATAGGCTAGAACCATGGACTAACAAGCAATGGAGCTGATATTTTGGAGTAGAGCCCTTAAATTCCACCATGTAGAATTGGCCTAACAGCTAAGAGTTGAAGGTACACAACTACAACAATAGGCATATTTGCCAGAAGTTTACTTCATCACTCTTCTCCAAATCAAGATCATGGAAGTGTTTTTAGAGTGGGGGGTGGAGAGGTTAGTGGCAGTGCTCTTATCCCACTCAGCACCAGGGGAAGGGAGTGTCATGTCCTTCCCCCGATCTCTTCAAGAAATCATTTTGAACTCTTGGTCTCAAGGCCTATACATGTTAGATATGTTAAAATCATTTCAGGCTGATCAAGAGCGCACTCAATTGTCAATGTTCTCTGTAACCATTTTGTATCACTGGGTGTCAGACTGCATTTCCTGCCTATTCCAACAACAAACCCCAGACGTGGCTGCCACTACTTCCACCAAATTCCAATTATTTCATTTTGAAGGATGCCACCCATGGGTAAGTACATAGGGAACCTAACTTTGAAGTTAGGATTTCTCTAAACCATGCTGGTTTAAAATCCCAGGGATTCATTTTTGCAACAAAGCTCCTAGGGTGTTTTTACACAAGGAAATGAAAAACTAAAATTACAGTATAAGGTATTCAGCTGATTTCCCAGGGGGTTTGGTTGGGAAGAAATGTACTACTGTGAAAATTTCATCTATCACAGGATTGTAAGATTCATCTCTTTCACTCCTAAATACATGTAGGCTATTCAAAAATCTCAGATTTGAGGCATCTTATTTGCTGTTTATTATTTGGGAGTAATACACTTTATTAAATTATCTATCAATGTTTTTTTAAGTTATTTGTTTCACATATGTATTCCTAAGCTTTTTTAACTTTGATTTTAATTTAACTTTTATAAATAGATAGTACATGTCCATGGTACAAAATTTGAAAAGTATAAAATGATACATAGGGAAAAGTAAGTCTCTTTATATTTGTGTCCCCCAATCACCCAGTTCCAGAGCCAACTACTGCTACTATGTCTTATTGTTACTTCTAGATATATTCCAGGCAGATTTGTAAAGTAATTTTTTTTTAAATAGTAGAATATTATACAAGGTGTTATACACCTTACTTTCTTTCATTTAACAATATACCTTGGAGAGCATTTCGTATTAGTATGGTCTTTGCTACAGAATATCTTAATATTTTTAAAATTACTTACCAAATAATTTTTAAATATCACAGAACTATGCCTGTCCACTTAGACCAAGGAGACTTAAAATTTTACATCAGACCTATATTGGTTTTCTTTGCTGCGTAACAAACTACCACAAACTTCATAGCTTTAAACAATATTCATTTATTATCTCAAATTTTCTCTAGATCAGGAGTATGAACATGGCTTAGCCGGGTGCTCTGCAGAGGGTGTGACAAAGCTGCAATTAAGATGTTGACCAGAGCCTGGCCTGGCGTGGCTCAGTGGTTGAGCGTCGACCTGGGATCCAGGCTTTTGGGGTTCAATTCCCGGTCAGGGCACATGCCCGGGTTGCCGGCTTGATCAGTGACTCTTTCATCATTGATGTTTCTATCTCTCTCTCTCCCTCTCCTTTCCTTTCTCTGAAATCAATAAAGATATATTAAAAAAGGAAAAGAAAAAAAAAAGATGTTGACCAGAGCTAGGGTCTTACCTGGAGGCTTAACTGGGAAATGTAACTGTCTTCTTCAAATTCAACAATGGAAAGAGAAACTCTAGAGCCATAATTCTGGCAAAATAGAGTTGTTTATAATGTAACATAATTGTGAGAGTGATATCCCATCACTTTTGTAGTATTCTATTGGTCAGAAGGGAGCCCCAAGTCCTGCCTACATGCAAGAAGAGGGGCTTATACAAGGGCATGAATACCAGAAGTCAGGAATCGGGGGGAGGGGTCACCTTAAGATCTGTGTGCCCTAGGACTAATATGAAGGCCTATGGAAAGTATAGAGATGAAATGGTTGGCAAGTGTTTCCTCAAGAACTTACAGTCTTGTAGAAAAGATAAAAATAACTGTAATATAAGACATACTGTGGAAACTTCTAGCAAAGATGGTACAAAATACAGTATTGTGAGAGTTTAGAAAAGGAAGCGGGAATCTGTGGAAGAAGATAGCATTTGAATTGAGTTTTTAAACGGTTGCTGTTGTTATTGCTATTTTCATTATTAAAGAGTTAACATTTACTTAGTGCTAACTCTGTGCCAGGCAAAACACTGTACCAATGGTTGTCCTCACGTATTCCAACCGGGCAGCTCCATTTTTTAATCTTTTTTTTTTTTAATATATCTTTATTGGTTTCAGAGAGAGGAAAGGAAAGGGAGAAAGAGAGATAGAAACATCAATGATGAGAGTCATTGATCAGGCGCCTTCTGCACGCCTCCAACTGGGGATTGAGCTTGCAACCTAGGCATGTGCCCTGACTGGGAATCGAACCCCGATTGCCTGGATCCTAGGTCAACGCTCAACCCGCCGAGCCACTCCCGGCCGGGCTTTTAATCTTTTTTATATGTTATACTTTCATTTAAGATTTTTGCTTCATTGAAAGGTTTTTATGGCTGAAAAACAAATATGAAACCATTGATTGGGATTGGGTAAAAGTTTTGGGGAAGGTCAGTTCAACGTCAGAGCTAAGGTCCCGAACTGAGTTCAAATTTTACAGAAACTGAGGCCAAACAGTTAAGACCAAAGGTTTACATAGTGACAATCATATCATAGGGAGACTGACTGAAGGGCAGGAAATATGACCTTTCATTTAATCTTGGCCTAGACTTTGTCACAGGAAAAATAAATTACTCAAAAGTTAGTGAGACCAGGGTCAGAATTTAATCAATGCTAAGCCCTTGAACTAAGTGCTTGGGACAGAGAGCATGGACTGGTTTCAGAATCTAATATTGGGCCTAATGGTAAGTAACAGGAATGGAGGCAGGTGGGAAAGAGGTAAAGATTAGGAGACTGCAGTGCAGTAAAGAGTAGTGAGTTTGGCTGTCCTAGATGGCTATCTCAAAACCCCTTTTTTATTATGATTACAGAGAATAACTCATATATTACTTTGAAGTCACATCTTGCATATCCTACTCCTGATTCAGAAAAGTCTTTGATAATAGCCATTCACTATTTGACATGGCTATGAGTAACCTGCCTGAATGTTTTTTAAATTGTATCTCTAACTTGCTGTCATTTCCAGCAATGGTTTTCTAACTGTCCTCTTGTGTTGAGTACCATGTGCATCTAAGGAATGTGGGAAGGTCTAAGAGGAGGGGCACAGGCTCTACAACAGCTTAACCAGAACAGCTCTGCTTTTATTGGTTTCACTTGCTTAAAATTTCACATGAGGTTTATTCCAAGAAAGGCTTTCTTAGTTTTAAAAAATAAAAAATAATGATTTTTAGAGTATCTATTAGTTCCCTTATCTTTCTTAAGACAAAGCAAACTAACTTCTTTTTAGTCACATTTCATTTTTTACCACAATGGTTTTACTGAGTTTGACTCCCCTCTTTATTCATTAAATGTAACTCTAAATGATTTGGGCTGCTACTAAAGAAAGAAAACTTTTGCTCAAAGAATAAAAATCAATCATCAATGCGAAGATTCAATAAAATGTGCTGTAACCTCTGAAGAAAACTCCAGAAGACAAATTCTGGAAATATTTTGAGCAGAGGTATCATTTTTTAGATTAGAGCATAATTCTTGAAGATGAATACTTTGGTAGATTCAGCACTCAATAATAAACATGGAGAAGAGCCTCATTATTCACAGAGTTCACATTAATATTTTTTTTAATGTGGAAGAAATTCCAAAGGTCTATAGCTAAGGCCTTAATTTGAATTAAAAATTCTGTGACACTGGCATATGGGGAGTGAACTATCTGGACCCAACTTTGTCACACTGGAAAAAGAAATTTTCTTAAAGAAGTCCATTTATACTTTTTCACAGAGGAGTCACTTATACTTTTCAGTTATAACTTACTTTATTTAGTAAAGAAAATATATGCTATAAAGGCCTTTTGAGATATACCTCAGCAATCTTCTATAAATTTTGGTATGCTTATTTAAAATTTAGTCAATGACTTTGCAATCAAACCCAAACAAGCCCCATAATTTCCCTAAAGGGAGACTTCAACCAAGAGTAAGTGTGTAATGGGTAAAAATTTTAGCTCACAAACTCAGGTACAAAAAAATTATGACTCTCTTTTTCTAGAACTCAACTTATTTTCTATTTCAAACTCAAATCCCCACCAATTCAAGGCCTCTCCATCATGGCTGGTCCACCCTCAACTCCTGCTCTTATCCCTGGTGTATCATTTATGTTTCACTGGACATTGTAGGGTGAGGACATAGTGAAGGGACAATTGGTCTTTGATCTCAGTCACTTATCTCTAATAGATTCCATAGGAACATTGTATCTTATCAGACCTCTACATAGTTATGGTATACACAATTGTTGCTGACCTAGTCCAAACATGAGATCTCTCCAGGTCAAGATTTCTCTCACCTACACCAACACCCCTCTTGGACACCTGATAAATATTTTCTACCTGTACCATTCAAAGCATGAGAAAATTCAGCAAGGTGGTTTTAGGTTGGTCTGTCTACACAATCCAAATAGTAATTTCTACTCTATTTGTGGTATGTAGAGCAATTCATGAGGCTTGTACTTCCTTGAGTTCCACCCAGGAAAAGACACACAAGCTCATTCTGTTCTGGATTCCCTACAAACCTAACCAAGGTTTCTATCACATACACCCTCCCATTACACCACTGGAGACAGTTTTGAGAGGAGAGGACAAGTAGCAAGGCCTCTTTTTAGAGACATTCACCAGCATATAACACTCTTTCTCCTCTGTAATTATCTTCCTTTCTCTCACACAAGTATTTTTATCTGGGAAAGGAAATATGACTCATACAATTAAACACACTTCCAAATACACACTTGAGACTTTATTCTCTGAGTCTTTTAGAGTTTAGCACTTGAAAGTCAAACACTCAGACTCTTCTAAATCAAGAGCCTTAGCTCTTAAACTTCTATCTCAGACCCAGATGGAATACCAGAAACAAATCTACCTTCCTAACTGAAACAACTGAAAACCTGGACAGAATTTATAAAGAAATGGACATTGGACATAAGTGGGAAAAGGGAAGTAGTTTCTGAGATATGGAAAACAAATGAGAGGACCTCTAAAATTACTGCCTAGAGAGTGTCCATGTTGAAACATGGAGGTCCACAAGGAACCCAACAGCTTCAATAACTTGAGGAGATGGAGCTAGATCAGGAAGGTCCAATGTTACAATTCACAAGGCAAAGTAGTGTAGAAGAGAGCACTACACAGAGGAGGAACTCAAGAGATATGAAGGTGTCCCCAATGGGACTTCAGCTGAGTACTTATGAATAAAGATGTGTGGAGACTATTTAAGGACAGGAGAAGAACCACCCAAAGAAGCAAAGGAAACAATTTCACAACTTACAGATTTCCCATCAACTCTAGGGGAATGCTTCATAATTGACAGGGCATGGGAAGAGTACTCAAAAAAACTTTACCTCGATAGTGGGGGAAAATTGGCCACATTAGTTAGGGGGCTCTGGTCCCACATAAATAAAGCCCAACAGCCAGACTCAAAAGCATCAAACTGTTTCCAAGTCACTCAGCCACATCTTAGAATGAAGTTCAAAATAATTTTGGGAATAGAAACCTACCCACAGGTAAAAAGGTAAAATTCACAATGTCTGGCATTCTACTATGCAGAGTGCAGATGATGTTTTATTGAGTTGTACACTTGAAACATGTATGGTTTTGCCAACCAAAGTCTCCCTGATAAATTTAATTTAAAATAATTACCAAGCATGCAAACAAACCGGAAAATATCCATAATCAGAGATTTTAAAAATAAAAGCAATCTATACTGACTCAGTAATAAAACAGATAATAGAGTTAGTACCCAAGGATTTTAAACATTATTATAATGGGTTTCCATATGTTCAAGAAACTAGAAGAAAGATTAAATATGTTACATAGAAATGTGGAACATATAAAAAAGGCAAATAAAACTTCCAAAGATAAAAATTATCATGTCTGAGATGAAAAATACACTGGATGCAGTAGACACCGCACTAAAGAGGCTATTCAAATGACTAATAATAAAAAGAAGAGGTGCCCAACATCATTAGTTATCAGATAAATGAAAATTAAATTCATAATGAATTATCGTTTTACTTCTATTGGAATGGCTAAAATTAAAAAGATCTGTTACACCAAGTATTAGTGATGAGGTAGCACAACAGCAACACACTCTCACTTTGGAAATCTGTTGGTGTTGGTTCCCAACCTTGGAAGTCCTCCAGGTGAAATTTGAAACTCACCTCCCCACACAGAGGTCAGGGAGAAGTGGAAGAAAGAGGCCAACCACCCTAGGTTGGTAGGTGGCAGGTTTAATAAGCAAGGAAACTTCTCAATTGCAAGATGCCTAGAACTCTACATGTGCCTACCAGGTCTTAAAAGTTACATAGAGGCCTTAACAAGACTCAGTCAAATATTCACTCCAGATTACTCTCTCAGGGCAATGTCCTTGAAATGGGTCCTGGTGTGAGAAATGGTGGGTGGAGTGTACATTCCAAGTACAGAGGAAGGGATAAGGAGCCTTCGATTGCCCAAGTCTAGGTAGCAGGTCAACTGACAGTCTCGATGACCTCCTCCAACAATTAGGTAGTTTCATATAAAATTAAACATAAATTTATCTCATGACTGAGTAATTCTACTCCTAAGTATTTACCCAAAACACACGTCCCAAAAAGAACTGCATAAGAAGGTTCAAAGCAGCATTATTCATAATAACCTAAAACTAGAAACAATCCAAATGTTCAACAGGAAAACAGATACATACATTGTGGTATACTCCTACAATGGAATATTAATCCACAACAGAAAGGAACGAACTATTGATATATGCAACAACATGAGCAAATCCGGAAAATCTTGTGTCCAGGCAAAAGAGGCCAAACAAAAAAGATTGCATATTGCTTGAAAGTGACACATGCCAATTCTGCCTCTATTCCACTGGGCTAAGCTAAGGTGACTGGACATTCCACAGGAGAGGGATATATAAGTATCCCATAGGAGGAGGGCTGAATATTTTGAAAAATAATTCAATTTAGATTATGACATAGGAGCAATCTACATATTACAGAAATTATTGCTTTGTGTTTTGAATTGATATTTTTTGCCAGATTTTAATTTATCTTTGGACTAGGTTTTGGCAATATAGAATAAAAATATAGTTTTTTGTTCTTGGTCCTATAATTAAGTGGAATCAATACACAATGCCAATCCTTTTGTGGTACTTTATCCATTCATTACTTATTTGGCTACAGTTTATCTTCTACTAGTTTCTTAAACAAAGATTTATGTAAATTATGATCTCTGGGTTTTAAAATACCTTAAAGTATTTTTTGGTTGCCTTTTAGCTGAAATGACTAAAATTTGGCTATATACATTTAAAAAATACACTGGGTGAGACTAATGGCAGATTAGCCATTACAGACAATAAACTTAGTAAACTTGAAGATACAGTAATAGAGCCTATCCAGCCATGAAACAGAGAGAGAAAAGGCTGAAGCGATGAAGCAAGCATCAGGCCTCACGGGCAACGCAAGCATCCCTGTGTACGTGAAAGTGGAGTCCCCTAAGGAGAGGGGCAAATAGGAACAAAACAAAACAAAAAACATCTGATTAGACAATTGGTGAAAATTATTCAAATTTGGTGAAAACTACAAAATCACCGATCCCAGAAGCTTAACAAACCCCAAGTCCAAGCAAAAAATCCAACACCCATTTCTGGAAAAAAAAAATCTCTGAATAGAATATCAGGCAATTTCCTCCGCCCAATAAAGGTTAGCTATAAGAAACCTGTAATTACATCATACTTAATAATAACAGACTGCATGTACCTCCCTAACAGAGTAAAGACAAGAACGTTTGTTCTCACCACTTTTATTTAACATTGTATTAGAGGTGCTAAGCAGTGAACTAAGGCAAGGGAAAGGAATTAACAGCATTCATACTGAAAAGGAAAGCTGTCTTTTCTTCACAAATGTCATAATTGGCTATGTAAAATTTAATAAGTGAGCTTAGGAAGGTTGCAGGATACAAGATAAGTATACAAAAATTAATTATATTTCTACATAGTAGCAATGGACATCAGAAATTAAAATCTTAGAAAGCAATAGCATTTACAAAAGCATTAAAAATATAAAATACTTAGGGATAGATCTGACAAAAGATGTGAAGTTCTGTACGCAAATACAACATAACATTGCTCAGTGATATTAAAGAAAACCTAAGAAAGGGAGAGTTTTACTTTGTTCATGGATTAGAAGGCTCATATTGTTAAAATGTCTCTTCTTCTTAAATTTATCTATAGATTCAGTGCAACCCCAATCAAAACCCCAGCAGAGTTTCTGTGTAAGAACTGACAAGCTGATTCTAAAAAACATATAAAAACACCAAAAAAATGTAGAATAATAAAAAACAAAAATAAAACTTTAAAAAGGAAGAATAAAGTTGGAGGGCTTATAGCACTTGATTTCAAGACTTACACAAATCAAGGCATTGTGACATTGGTGTGAAGATAGACAAAAAAAGCAGTAGGGCAGAATAGACTTAACCACATAGGGACAAGTCATTCCTGACAAAGGCAATTCAGTGGAGAAAGGGTTGTTTTTTCCCACCAATGGTAATGGAACAATTAGATATCCATAGGCAAATAAATGAATCTATACCTTTCACTACATTAAAAAAGTTAACTCAAAATGGATTATAAACTTAAAAGTAAAGCCCCATGTTATTGAACTTATAAAAAACACAGGAGAAAAATCTTTATGGCCTTGGGCTGACAAAAATTTCTTAGATCCAATTCTAAAAGCACTATCCACAAAATAAAATAAAATATAAAATAAAATAAAATAAAATAAAATAATATATAGGATTTCATTAGAATTAAGAACTTCTGCTCTTCAGAAGAAAATTTTGAGAGAATGGGAAGATAACCAAGCTTCAGGCTGAGAGAAAATATTTACTAGTCACGTAGATGATAAAACACTCATATCCAGAATACTTAAAGAATTCTCAATCTTCAATTTAAAAAAAATAATTTTTAAAATATGGACAAAAGACTTGCATGAACACTGCACTATAAAAAAATACATATGGCAAGTAAACACATGAAAGGATGCTCATCATCCATATTCATTAGGGAAATGCAAATTAAAAGTACAATCAGATACCACTGCATATCTGTTATAATGCCTCCAATTTAAAAAATTGATCCCACCACATGTTGGCAAGGATGTGGAATAACTACAACTCTCATCACTGCTGGTGGGAATGTAAAAATGATGCAGATTCTTTGGAAAATAGGTTGGCAGCTGGTTAAAAAATGAAATACTCACCTATTGCATGACTCACTCATTCCACTCCTAGTTATTTACCCAATAGAAATGAAAGCATATGTTCATACAAAGGCTTGTACACAAAAGTTCATGGCAGCTTTTTTTCAGAAGAGCCCAAACCTGGAAGCAACCTAAACGTTCAACAGGCAAATGGATAAACTACAGTAAGGCCATATAATGAAATAATACTAAACAATAAAAAGGAATGAAATATTGATACAATAACCTGGATGAACCTCAAAATAATTATACTGAGTGAAATAAGCCAGGCAAAGAGAGTGAATACTGTATGATTTTATTTATGTAAAATTCTTGAAAACCTGTTAACTAATCTATAGTGACATAAAGGGGATCAGGAGCTGTCCAGGGAAACAAGGTAGGGAGAGAAGAAGGAAGGAGGGATTGCAAAAGGGCAGGAAGCAATTTTGTAGTGATAGATATATTTATTTTTTTGATTGTCATGAAGTTTTCATGGGTTATACATATGTCAAAACTCATAATATTGTGCACTTTATAATTTATTTTATATCAATAAAGCCTTTCAAACCTTGACTTTAGAAATTCAAATGTATTGATTCTTTCCCTCTATTTTTTCTCTATTACCACTTCTCTAAGGCAAAGGGTGCAACCAACTGAATGAAGGATTTCATATCTCAATATGCACCATTTTATACAAACACTCTAGTCCAGTAGAGGGAACATCAACCTAATGGTAGCTAATCTGACTGTAATACATAATTTCCCTTTTGAGAGAGTTTTCTTGGTATCATACTTATGTCCAACTTTGTTGTGAAAATGTTGCGGGTTAAGGAGTTGCCCATAGCAAAATTGTGAGGTAAAAAATCTTGTCTATAGCATTCTTCAGTTCCACTCTTTGAACATCTCTTACCTAATTTTCTATATGACTCTCCCTCATCTCCCTTCCCTCTTATCCTCTAGTCAAGACCCACTGCTTTCATGCTTCTGCCAACCCATTCATTCCTTTGTATTCCGGCAGACACTGAAAAGTTATATGATAGTTTTTAGCCTGATTAGGATATTACCAGTTCAGTGTGAGTCACTATGCATGGCATAGGGTTTAAGAGCATAGGCGTAAGGCTGTCTGGGTTCAAATCCCAGCTCCATCACTAACTGGCTGTGTGACCTTGAGTATGTTGCTTAACCACTCAGAGCCTCAGGGTATTTTATCTGTAACATAAGTATATTTGTACCTACCTCACAGGTTAGTGATGAGGCTTAAATGAGTCCATATTTATAAAGCATTTGGAACACCATCTGGCACACAGCAAACATTACATAAGTGTTATTAAGTAAATTAATGGAATACCACTGCCCAGGAACTGTTTTTTAAAATGAAAGAGAATGTTTATATCAAGCAAACTCTTAAATAGTATAGTTTTATTTATCTTGGGATCCCCATGGCAGAAATGTCCATCAAGAGATAAAAGCACCTTTCTGGCATATATCATATCCCCCCACCTGACTACCCACCGCTTCTGCCTCTACATCAGCCCACTGTAGGATGCTCAGCGCCCACACAGTGAATCCGTGAACCCATGTCAGTCTGGCTTGGACCAGCAGAGCTCACTGCTGGCCTCGCAGCTGCCATCCTAGTGCTCTGATCTGCTCAAACCTCTTAAAGCCCAAAGTCTAAGAACCGCCTGCCTCTCAGCTGAAAATGCAGTAAGTCTGCTGCTGCAGATTCAAGCATTAATGAGCACACAAGCTAATTCAGTTTCAAAACCTCCTTAACTCTTTCAAGGACATGTAAACCTAGACAGAAATGCTCATTAAAAGCATTTCAGGGCTGTTAATCACAGTGGTTTTTAAAAGGCAGTGGAGCCATAGCAGTAGTTGAAGGGAACCCAAACTTCCTCAGACTGTTATTTATTCCTCCAGTGCCTGAACCCTCTTGAGAAAGAAACTATGTCCAGAAGGATTAGAAGATTTCTCCTGAAAACCTATTAACCCAGTGCTGGCAGGAGTGAGATATACCCTTAGCCACCTTATTGTTTTTTAAGTTTGTCATTAGGACGGTTTTCAGGTTTCTGGCTTAGTGGTGTGTCATTATCCTATAGGAAAGCAAACCTAATTTATAACACAATTGATTTCCATCTGGGTCCTAGGGTCGAAGACCACAGGGACCCTTTTACCCAACATTCTTCCTATAGTCTTTTATTGAGTGTCTGCTTTAGGAAAATATTTTGTGGCATAAGCCCTTCCTTTCCAGAGCATAGTAAGATATTTGGGGATAACTATCCCTCTCTTGACCCCATTCTCAAAACACTGTTGGAGGGGACAAAGCAATGTTTATATATATGGCATAACCCCAGGAACTGCTGATTTAAGCAGAGTGGACATCCAAACCAAAACCAGACCTTCTAATGGCCAGCTGGTGCCTAATTACATTCTCTTCCATGAGAATTATAATTGACAGGGGCTGTATTTAGCTGGACCTATGGAAAACACATTGACCGGGGCTGCTGGCCATTTGGGACCAAGTATAAACAGAGAAAAAGGCTTGAGAGAGCAAGAAGGAGAGGAGATTATTGTAAAAGCAGAAGGAGACCATAGAGCCTATAAGAGACAGAGAGAGTTTCCTGGGCCCAGAGGTTGCCAAGGTACAGTCCCCTGGAGTGGAGTTCACACTGTCCTCAATGCCCTCATCAGCTTTATCAACTATTGGTTTGTGAGCTCAAGGAAGTTCCTGTTCCTATTGAGCAGACAAGTTCTGATTAAAGCTAATAAATCTTACGACTTAATGTTTTTAGCATACATTATGCCTGGGACTAAAAGATTCATAAATTGCTATCTTCTGTATGTATTAAGAATCTCCACTTAAGTCTAATTCTTATGCATACTAAGATATGTCTGTCTGATGCAGCAACCTACCATGTATCTATTTGCATAAGGACCTTATTGCTTCCTGAAAAACAATTCATCCTAAGGTAAAGGAGAATGAAGGCATACAAGTTTGGTCCACAAACAATGCCCAGTATGGAGGAGATGCTAAACATTTTAGTACAGTAGTGCATGAGTTGCAAAATTCATCCTAAATTTTCTAATGAGGGAGTTAAAATTAAAGTCTCTTTTCAAAAAGAAACAAGCAAGAAAAACAACAAAAATACTTTCTGATTTTTTGTGCAAAAACATCATTATTTTATATTCCAAGTTCTTATTTCAGGGAGAGAGAGATTCTTTCTAGCTTTTCAGCACAGAACCTGGTACAGCTTAGGATGATTACTGTTAGCCACAGCAGTTAGAGCCCTCTAGAAAGAGATCTGTGGCCACAGTGTGGAGACTGGTGGCCCTGTAACCACATGGGCAGGTATCTCCAGCAATGGCAGGAATCAGCAACCCTACCATAGGCCATACACAATATGGTAGCTTTATGAACCACGTCCAGAAAAGTACACGAGATATCCCCAGAAACTCTCAGAAGTAGGAGGTTGGGTTGGAAAAGGGAGCTTCAAAAATGTTTTGAAAATTCCATATTGGCTGGTGGGCATGGCAGGCAGAAGGCATTGTTTTTATGGCTATTACAACAACCCCTCTTCTTTCTTGCTTTTGTTTTTTAACTCTAGGTTATGTGGCCAGAGAGCAAGGATTATGTGGGAAGCAAAATTTCCTTTTAACTGTGCTTCTGACTTTGAAGAATATTCATTCCACTTCTGTTTTCAGTGGAATTGATGAACAAGGACACCCCACTCTTGATCATATTGCAAACTTCCCCACTCTCCACATTCACCATACTTCCTCTTTGAGGACTGAAGTTTCCAGATTTATTTTCTCCATATTTAAAAGATAATTTATTTTCATAATAGAAAATGGAGATGACATATCTAATCAAAGCCCCTGTAAAAATTGGGGTTTTATGAGCAAACTCAAAGTCTCTACCTTCTGAAGCTAGAAGTGTATCTGCTATAAAATAGCAGCATGGCAGAGAAAACCTTTGATTAAGCTTAAAACTTGAATCTAAACTAAATTATAAACTCAAGAACATTTGCAATGACATAAACATCTACCTCAGCTTAGACCATGGTTCAGCAAAGCACTGAGGTCGCTGGGTCTTCCTTGCTATGCTAAGCACATATGAGAGCCAATGTGAAATCTGAATAATGCTTTGAAGAAATATAGCACATTCTGGGAAGATGAAAGCACTTTGCAGAGAACATTATCTCTTTAATTCACACATATCTCCTATGCAAGCAGTAGATAGGAAGTAGGCATTTATTCTGGGATTCTGACTCCATTAGCGTTGAATGATTTGTATATTTATAGAAGCAGAAGAACCCCTGAAAAACGAAGATAGCAAAAGCAGAAATGCAAAGGACCAAGGGTTGCTGCCATTAGGGTAACGTGGTAGCCAGTTGATGACACTGTTTATCTAACCTGAGACAGTGGCACTGAGGAGAGAAAGCATGGGATTATTCATGAAAAAGCAAATAGTCCAGCTTGCCTGGAGCTGTGGGTATGTGTAGAGAAGCAGTCATGATAGAAAGGAAAGGGATGAAAGGATCAAAGGAAAGAAATAACAAGAGACAATAAGGACAAGTAAAGGGGCAACGGGGTCAGCATATAGAGAGCTTTGCACACTGGTGTGAGCAAAGACCTTGGACCTAATTTGGTAAACCATGGAGAGTTGTTGAGGGTTTTACAATAAGGAGTTGATATATCAAAAGTAGCCTTAGGAAAACTATCTGGAAACAATGAGTAGAGAGTTTGGAAAAAGGAAAGACTAGAATAGCAAGGAAGGCCCAGTCCACACCAGGCTTTGATTTTGAGAACTTGGTTCTTTAAAATCTGAACCACTCCCTCAAGCACCTCAAGAACCACCGAAAGCACTCCACCTTTAGTGTGTGAGGCTTTCCAAAGAGGAAGGGGTGGGCAAATGTCAGAGCCAGTTCTGTGTGCTTTGGTGTCTCTACCTCATTGATGTCTTAAGTTGAGCTTTCCTGGGTGGCTGAAGTTCTGGTCCTCACATCTCTAGATGTTTGGATACTCTCTGGACAACCAAGCCCATGAAGTCTTGCACCTTAGCTGTCCTCCTGGCTCTGTCCAACCCTTGACTCTTTTGACACCGCTTTTCCTTGGTCCCTCCTTAATTAACTGGTCCTTTAATATTCCCAATTATAATACTTAATTCAGAAAATATTTATCATGCATACCATGTACCAAGCACTGTGCTACAGAAGTTGGTGAATTCACAGTGAGCAAGCCTTAGGTGCCCTCTCCTTGCTAACCCATGATTTTGTGGATTCGGTATGAATCATAGACCATCCTAATGAAAGATGTTTGACCTTATTAACACTGAAAAGATTCCATCATTCAGCAAACCTAAATAAGCTCTAATCTACATGGACCTACCTTTTTTTTCCCTTTGCATGGTGAGTTGTGTATTTTAGGATGTTTAGCAGCAATTTTGGTTTCTACCCATACATGCCAGGAACACACACACTGCCCCAACTGTGATAACCAAAAATGTATCCAGAGGTTCTTAACTGTCCCCTGGGGAGTAAAATTACCCATGGCTTAGAACCATCATTTTAGAAGAGCCACACAAGTGTGTGTGTGTGTGTGTGTGTGTGTGTATTTCAATCTTAACCTGTAAATGAAAGAGAGTCTTCCCACCTCAGCTTCAGTTTCTCTTCATGGTAGCTGCTTCTCAGTAGAGACAGAGCAAGAATCAAGGCTGGACTTCATGGGCTCACAGCCATCTGGGCAAGGAAGGCAGATGGTACTCTACATTCCACAGAAGATGCTTCCCCAGACCCTAGGGAATGGGACCCTGGGCCAGGAACAAGATGGCCCAAACCAGGGATAGAAAGATGCGGGGAAAGGAGCCTTGATTACAGGGGTAGTCAGTGATCATCTTCCTTTTCCTTTCCTTGCCTGATTGCAACAACTAGAACTACAATCAGTCTGTCTGTCACTTCCTATGAGTGGAGACAGTCTTCATTGAGAAAGAGGCATTGAATTCCATTATGCACTCATGAAAACCTGGAGTGCAAGAGAGGGGTGTGTCAGACTCATGGGGCTCTTTCTGCATTGGGGATTTTGTTCTACTCCTAGGAATGCCAAGGGTTTCCAGCCCCTTGGCTCCATGACAAAGGTGATAGGAGAGGATATCTGCAAAAAAACTGCAATCTACCTCTACATCTTCGGGTATGTGTGCTGAATTTAAAAGAGAAGAAAGACTGATGATGCATTGGTTCCTCAAAGCCTCATAGAGGCATGAAGGCCCATGTGTTCTGAATGAACACAACTGGGGACAACTAACTAATCAGACTCAACAGAGAGAGACGCAGGAGTCAGGACAACACAATTTATATTCCTATAAAGTGAGCAGTATGTCTTTTGAGGCCTGAATATTTTTATCTGCTCTCTTGTCTACCTCTTTCTTTGTATCAAAGTCCCTAAGGTTCTGTCAATACACAAATACTTTCAACAAATTAATTTAACAAATTTTTATTGAGTGCCCTCTATGTGCCAGAGCAAATCAAATAGAATGATTTCTGTGCTCTTGGAGGGTACAATCTAGTCAAGTTAATAATTATAAGTTTCCTCACTGGCTAGTAAATCAGAGGAAAGGGTATAAAATGATTTTTCATTGATTTTTAGAGAGAGAGGAAGGGAGAGGGAGAGAGAGAAACATCAATGTGAGAGTGGAACCTCAATCAGCTGCCTCCTGCATGCCCCCTATGGGGATCAAGCCCACAACCCTGGCGTGTGCCCTGACTGGGAATTGAGCCAGCAACCTTTCAGTGCACAGGATGATGCCTATCCAGCTGAGCCACACCAGCGTGGGTATAAAATGATTTTAAGGAATGTATTCAGGGTAAGGAAAACTCTGATAAGCTATTTTAACCCCAGAACAGAAGAGAGATGTAGTATCTCTTTTTGAACAGTGATATCTAAGCTCTAATAAATTCCAGCTTCAACACTTACTTGCTCGTGAATAAAGGCAAACTACTGTGAGTAGCAGCTTCTTCATTTGTAAAATGCGGTATAAACATTTTTTTCTGTCCTCTGTAATACAAGGCTGTGTAAGGAAAACACGCATGAAAGTCCTTTGTATTAATGAAGGGGCTGGTGGTCACAGCGACAGTGGTCAGAGCAGCCCCTTGCATTCTGTTTAATTCATTCAATAAACGGTGTTTAGGTGCCTACTCCATGTCCAGTCCTGACTTCAGAGGAAACAGAGCCGGTATAAATATTGCAGATCAGCATGGATTTTTGTGAGTCTCCTGATGTGAAAAATAGGAACGATTCACCATGGTACTCTGAAGAATCGTCTATTCAGGAGAGGTATGGTGGTCCACTGAGAGCCCAGGTGGGCCAGGAGCTATGTATCTGTTTACAGAAGTAAAGATGGAAGGTCTGGGAATGATTTCCGTGGATCCAATAACGAACCTTCTTCTTGCTGCTAAATAATCTGTGGATTAGTTGGTTATGACTGATAAGTTGCTAAGCATGTGTAAAGTTCCGTGACAGTATGAATTCAGACGTCCTTCATGAGGACCAAAAGGCAGAAAGGAAAGCCTACGGGGTTGCTCATCCACTAAAACAGCAGAGGGGATGTTTAAAACGAACAAAAACAAAGCCCTTTCTCCTCTCCAATCCTCTTCCAAATCACTTCAAAGGGCTACTATCAAACTGCAAAAAGTCTTGCAGCAGCATCCTGTATTAAGTTTCAAAGATCCATTAAGTGCCATTTTGCTGCCGTGAGAGGCAAGGTAGAGAGGACTGATTCGAGAAGGAAAAAAAATCTGGAAGAGACACTAATCTTAAAGGTCAGTTTTTCTCAAGGAACAGCTGAAAACCCCTGCATAGGAAGCAGGGGCTGGGCTTTTGTCAAGGTCATTTTTTATCCCGAATGTTCAGTCAGGGAGACAACCCCACGTTAGGCAGAACACGGCTAAATCACAAGGACTTGAAGGAGTGTCACCCTATTTATTCTCTTTCTTAAACTACCAACTCCCTCCAGCCTCCTGTCTAAATAGTATGGTCTCACTGTAGCTTTACAACAAGCTTCTGTCAAGCAGGTCACTGGGAAAGGGATGACATGGGTCATCGAGTGGTCCTCAGCCAGGGCAGTTCTGCTCCCCAGGGGACATTTGGTAATATCTGGAGTCATTTCTGATAGTCACAATTTGGAAAGAGGTGCTACTGACATCTAGTCTGTAGACGCCAGGGATTCAGCTAAACACCCTAAAATGCTCAAGACAGCCAGGAATTATCCAGCCCAAAATATACACAGTGCGGAAACTAAGAAACCCTGTAGTACTGTGACTTTATTTTCTATCCCAAGCTCTGAACTCTTGATAATGAACTCGTATGTTGACAGCTGCATGACCCATTGAACATGAGATAGCCACATCAAACCCTTTCAATTAATGGAGAGTCCTAATTAGTTCATTATCATTTTCTCCCCTCATTCATTCACTATTCATCTTGGGTGGAAACACAAGTAACAGCATATGGATGTCCTACAGCCACCAGCTCCCAGAAAGGAGGGTAAGAATTCTGCCGTAATCATGCTGTCTGGGCGGCGGTCCAATCAAACTTTGGCATTTTGCGGGGCATTCTCAGGGCCTCACTTTGCCAGGCATCGGGGAGTTGAAAAACCAGTCCCGGCAGAATCTGCTCAAATATATCTCATAGCGTGAGAGGAATCACAGAGACCTGGGTGATGCAATATTGATTGCCAGTTAGTAAAGAGAATGAAAATGTCCGCCAAAAAATTAAGCCCAAGAGCAGGAGATGAAGAGGAAATGATGAGAGGGTTGATGTGCTAAATGAAGACATCAAGTCACGGGACCTGGGGACCGAGGCGCTGCAGCAGCATCTGGAGCGGTTACAGTCATCTCTTCCAGACTGGTACAGATTTTCTCTTGCAAAATTTGAGTCAACACATCACACTCTTCTGTTTTATCATCTTTATTTTCGTATATCTACATGCTGCCGTCAAGCAACATGGTCTGAGCCAGAACAAAACTTGCTGCCTTCCTTCAGTTAACTGAGAGGGTTTTACTTCTCTGTCCTGAATTCCACTTAGATCATGTTTGTTAATGAGGAAAGGGGCCTACCTCAATAATCCCAATAGGTTCTCTGCTGTTGGATTCAGTCTTTAATATTCAACTGGGTTTTTTCTAACTGCTTTACCTCTAAGAAGTACTATTTAGAGGCAATTTCCAAGTGTACACCAAGCCTCTCTCCTCTTTCGTACATTTCTGCCTCACTGTTTGTTTCCACCCAACATCTTGTTGACATTTTAAAGGAAGGGAGAGATACAGGGAGGGAAGGGAGCTGAGCTGTGCATCTCAGGGTTCATTGCCAGGTGACTAAGTAACTGAGCTCTGAAAGCTTGAAACAAAAATGCAGGACTAAGTGTTTGAAAATCAGCCTACTTTGTTCTGATGTCTTTCCTGTATCAGCCATCCTCACAACTAAATTGTCATCATACAAACATCTAATATTTATGGAGTGACTGAGAGTTTCACGAACACTTTCCCATAGTGATCCTCTCTGTAACTCTATGAGAAAGCAGGTGTTATTCTCAGCTAGTTGGAAGCCTGTGGGTGGAGATCCCCCACCACACCTACTGAATTTGCTCCACTGTTAAGGTTATCAAACTTTTTTATAGAGGTAGAACATCATTATGTTCTTAAACTCTCTTTCTTTACTCACTCTGGAATTCCAGACTTCCCCTGGGGTGACTGTATCCCAAATCTGCCATGCTTAAAACTTCAGGGTGTACAAGGCAAACTGTAGAATAAATCTTTTTTGCAAGAAGTGACTTGGGGGACCTAGAATTTGGACTCACTTCATCAAAATCTCTTCTTTTGACTCTCAAGCACTACTCTCACTTTACCCTCTCACCTTGGCCTGAGGATGGAGCCTCTGGCCTGCTCTGACTGGCCTTGTCTGAACTGATAGCTGTAGGCATAATGCCCACGTTGGTGGTATGCAGAGTCCTCCATCTCTCCACAACTTTAACTGAGCAGTCACATTTCTTAGTCTTTTCCCCACTGTCACATAGCTCAACTTCAGTATGATAAATACCTAGTGTAAATATTTGTCACCCTCGAGATTCACCTCCTTCCTTTCTGTCATTATTAGTTAATCACTGGGTATCAACAAACCACTTGTGTTTATGGTAAACCAGATTTCTAGGCAATTTGAGAATTTAAGAGAGTCAGACAGAGACAAGAGGAGAGAAAGAAACTCAGCCCATATCCTAAAAGGGGAAGCTTCAATCAAAATTGGATGAAGAGAAACGTTGAAGCGTCCGCTGAACTTACTCCATATGCCTCGTCCTGGGTTGGGTGTTTTATGGGTGTGGGCTCATTGGGCTCAGAACAGCCATGAAGCTTAAGTTAGCCCTATTTCAAAGAGAGGTCAATAGACTTGCCCAAGATCACCTAGCAGAAAATGACTTGGTCAGGACTCAAGCTCATGTCTGTTTTCATCCCCTACGCTGCCTCTCAAAATTAGTGTACTCCAGGTAGACAACCCCCCCCCACCCCATAGCAGGAAAATAAGGCAGACACCACCACTGAGCCCCGGGCTATGTTCTTATCCACACGTCCTAACAGAGGGACTATTCATTCCTGCCTCTGGGTTCAGCTGATGCATGTTACCTGTCTCTGAAAACAAGAAACCTCCTGGGTCATGCCAAAGGATAACATGTTAATTCTGGGTTACCCAAAGGACAAGCAATGAATTTCCTTGCCTAGAGAGAAAAGCACATGCCTGAAGGTTAAGGGTTGTCCGAGTTTTTCTCTAATTAGATCCCAGCAAGTCACTTAATCTTCACGGTCTTGATTTCCTCATTGGCCAAACTGGAATTCACTTAATAGTTTTTTAAGCATCTACTCCATGCCAGGCACTGTTCTAGATGCTGGAACATAGCAGTGAACCAAATAAATAAGATCCCTTCTATTGTGGCCCTTACATTCTGTAGATGAACAGAGGCAAAAAAACAAAGTAATGATTCCAGAGAGTGATAATGCCTTCAAGGAAATAAACAAGGTATGGTTATAGAGAAGCATGTGTTGGAATAGGGAAAGGGTTAAGGCGGTGTCTCTTCAGAGGGTCCAGGAAAGGTTTCTTGAGTAGGAGGCATTTCAGCTCAGAGCTGTATGGTAGTCATTAGAAGAACATAGCCAGGGGAAGAGCATGCTACAGAGAGAACAGCCAATGCAAAGGTCCTGGGGCAGGAACCAGAGTAACATATTCAAGAAACAAAAAGGTCAGTGTGGATAGAAAATAGAAAGCAGAGCGGGCAAAGTGAATAGTGGTATAAGATGGCAGGGGCCTGACTCTGTGGGCCTCATAGGCCACTGTTAGGAATAACGCCTGCCTTCCTGAACTGACAGCATGATTGTAAGGCTCAGATTGGGTAATATTTGAGATGGGAAAGTACTTAAAGCACTTACAGCCTGAATAAAGATTATGTGGTGGAGTTCTAAGCCCTTGTAAGCACATTGTATGTTCCCTCTTTATTGGCAAAGTCTTTGCCAGTGTCACTTATGTGCAGTCTTCATTAAATCACTCTTATCCTGAGGTTGTTTTCAAGAATGGGATTGTTCATTCTGGATGAAGCCAGGGATATTTGCCCTCCGCTTGTTCCTCTAACATCTTTTTCTGAATATGGAGAGCAGTACAGGAATGAAAGGCCAGGGAAGGGATGTTACTCTTGGCCCCTAAAGCCATTGCAAGCAAATAGCAGGGTAAAAGCTGTCCTGCTTTCTTCAGCTGAAAAACAAACCACATACAGCTATTTAATTGCATTTACTTTTTTTTTTTTAAACCAGATGTTTAGGAAAAAGATAACGTCTCCATATCCTCTGTCTTCTGATGACATTAAAATGCATATATAGGCAAGAAAATAGGCAGGCTGCCTTTTGCACACATGAAGGAACACAACACAGAACCCAGGCTGCAAGGGAATGCCAACGGAGCTCCGGGAGCAGGGAGGTTCATTAAAAATGTAAATAAATGCAATGATTGCATGTGGTTGTCTTTGGGGCATTTTGCTTTAGACCTTAAATGTGTTGAAAAGCAGGACTGCAAATACCATAATTGTTTTAAGATATAAAATTATTTAAATTGGCTAATGAATGCAGACCCTGACGCCAGTCTGCATAAATCTGGATTTATTAGTATGTTTTTGCAGGGGGAGGGATTGGGAGCAGCTTTATTCATTAGCAGCATTACCTGCACTTTCCTCTCCTCCTCAGCCGGTTCAAAGACAGAAGGTCCTAAACTGCATGATCATCTAGAGGCAAAATACCCCTTCACATACATTAGCCCAATTAATTCTCATAAATTATTAATGTTGCTGTTATCCATATTGTACCTATAAGAAAGCTACAGTCAGAGAGGGTACGTGTCTTGCCTAAGGTCACTGCCATGTCTGGCTGAGTGATCTGGGCAAGACGTGTACCCTCTCTGTTTCAAAACCTCTATCCACTATTTTATAACAATGGAATATTACCAGTTAGCAGGTGATCTAAGGTGATGGGTCATGCTAGCGGAGAGACTCTTTTATTTCGACTGGGTGTCTAGCAGTTTCCAGGAATAAAGAGAGACTGCATAGAGGAGCAGCTTTGTTCACAGAAGCCTCTGCTTATACATCAATGTGTCAGATCATTTTTTGCCAAGGATGCTCTTTCTCCCCTCCCCTTTCCTTTCTAGCCACTTTACTGGCAAACTGACCTTGCCATGGTTTTAAAGCTGACATCAGCCGTCATCTCCCTCAAAGGGCAACAGGTCTTGCGAAGTTAATGGTATTCAGCAGCAGCTGCCCCGGGCTGCAGGTTCCTGAGTGGGGCATTGTCTCTCCCGCCTCTGTCATTTCTCTGGGAATCCTTGTATTGTTGCCATTGTTGTTTTCCAGCAGAGGGTGAAGATTAGTTATTTGAGACAATGCTAAAAAACATCTTCCTCCATTTTATGGTTATTAACCTTATCGGTGAACAGTTATTGCTGATGCCTGATACCAAACAGACTTTGAATTTTGTTCTATCTTAAGGACTGGAGCTCTGAAATCAAGCCTGGTTAGAGGATGTAAACTTGTAAACTGAAGAGGGAGTCAAGGCAGTGAATTCTGGGGACCAGCACAATCTTATAGGCCCAACTCCTGAGAAAGATACCCCTGAGAAGAACTGTGGCATGGCCAGCTCTGATCCTTCTGGTCCCACCCAAGTGAAACTCTGGAAGACTTGGTCAGCTTTGTCATTGGCATTGTCTGGGGAACACTGGATTAATCCCATTTGTCATCTCAGATGGCAGGGACTGAAAAAGAATAGTAAACTAAGAGATGCCCAGCTTCATACTGCAAGAGACATCACATCTTCTATATCCCAAGGAGCAGGGATCTTGCAATCTCTCCCTACATTCGCTGGAATCCCACACAAGTCTGTTATTCTTGCTTATCTCTCCAGCACCATTCCATCCATGAGGGAAGATTTGCTATTCACTATCTCTCTGGGAGACCTGGGCAAGAGCTCAAGCATGACTGAGGGTTGGAAAAGGAACCCAGACCTCTCCAGAATGAGCCTCCCCCATGCAAACAACCATACAAGGAAGTCAACCTTTGTGCAACACCCATTCACGGAACTGTCTGTGCTAGATTCTTGTTTCATTTCTCTCTCTTCATCTGAAAATGATTCGGTCTCCTATTGCACCTGGAACTCCTATTTTAACCCCCAGGTTATATCTCTTCTTCTCCCTAATAGAGCTGGAGACAAAGGGATTAGTTGGGGAGTATGGTCACAAATACTGTGAGGTTAAAGAACCCCAGAGGTGTCATTGCCCTTGTGCTCAGATATTGAAGGCATCTGGTTTTAAAAGGACAAACCTAGACAGTTCAGTTCAGTTCAGTAAATATACAATAAGTTTGTATTATGCTCTAGGCAACAAAAACATATACAGAATTCCTACTGTGTTCTGAGAACTGTGCTAAGCTAACAAAGATGAGTAACTTAAGTCCCTTGAGGAACTCACACTCTAGTGGGGAGTTATACTTTCAACATAAGAGAGTTGTTTATATAACTGATGAAGCAGAAGAGCATGAAGGGGGAATGCTAAACTCAGTCTTTGGGTCTGGGGAGGCTTCCTGGCATTGAGCTGCATCCTGAAAGAAGGGTGGAAAGGGGTCTGCAGGCACAGAAAACAGTGTGAGCAAAAAAAAGACATGAGAGACAAGATGATATGCGAGAAGTAATGCACCAAGTTGAGTGTCACCAGAGCAGAAAGTACAAAACAGGGGATGGAGGGACTTGAAAACAACACTTAATAGCTTGGGTTTAATTCTATAGGCAACAGAGAACCACTGTAGGGTTTTTGTAAGAGAGTGGAGTAGTCATCAGGGTCTAATGTTAGATGTATTCCCTCACCAAGGATGGAGTTAAGAGAGAGACTGAAGACAAGTGGGCATACAGCGATTCTCACTGGAGGTACACATTAGAATCATCTGCAGAATACTTTCAACTACAGATTTCCTCAATTCACCTCAGATTTTTGAATACATATATATTTTTTAACATACCCCAGAGATTCTGAAATATACCTTCAGCTGAGGAACACTAAACTGGGAGATTATATTGTAATAGTTAGGGTCTGAACTAGGACCATGAGAATGCAAAAAAGGTGAAGAGACAGATTTCAGAACTATTTAGAAAGTTTCATCAACAGAACCTATTCATTCATTCATTCATTCATTCATTCAAAAAGTATTAAGCCAAGCACTGTGCTAGGTGGTAGACACTCAGTTATGAAAAGAACTCAGTTCCTGCCTTTAACATTGTATAGTCTAGTGCAGAATTTAACCAGCACAGCAAGAATATTTTTAGCAAAAATAAGCAAAGAAAAATATTCCTGAGATATTGTGGCCATGAACCAGCCCTGACATGGAGCTGCAGCTTGGCTGGTCCAGAGGACATCAAAGAATTTGGTTTAGGTACCAGGCAGAACAAAAGTAAATTCTCCTTGGAGAAACATATTATTTTCTCAGGCCTCACAGGACTCTCTACTGATAGTTTTTCAAGAACAATGAGCTGCATACAATTAAAATAATAAAGTAAAAATATAAAGAAAATAAGCACATAGGAAACAGACTGCAGAAATAGACCTGTAAAGACTTCAGATATTAGGCACATCAGAATGTTTGCATATTTAGTCTCTCACAACTATGAAATTTACATTTAACTACTTAAAAGAAAAGCTTGAAAATAATATCATGGACAGGAAACTGTAAAAAGTGACCTGCCAGATATGTAAAGATCCATTTGAACTTTAAAATATAGTAACCAAAGTGAAAAAGCTCAGTAGACCATTTAACAGTAGGATGAACAGAGATGAAGAGAGAATTTGTGAACTGGAAGTTAAGAAATTATCTATACAGGGGCAGAAAACTTCTTCTGTAAAGAGCCAGATAGTAAATATTTTAGGCTGGTAGGCCATATATTCTCTGTCACAACTACACTATCACAGATAATATGCAAACGAAGGGGCATAGTTGTGTTCTAACAGAACTTTGTTTACAAAAGCAGGCAGTGGGACAGATTTGGTCCACAAGTGGTCATTTGACAACCTCTGGTATAAAACAAAGCACAGAAAAGAGAAACATATGCAATATAAGGAATAGATGTTTATAAAAAAGAAAGATTGAAGTAAGCCAGTCAGAGAAAGACAAGTACCGTATGATCTCACTTATATGTGGAAATCTAATGAACACAATAAACAAACAAACAAAATAGAAACAGACTCATAGAGACAGAACAGACTGAGAGCTGCCAGAGGAGAGGGGGGTTGGGGGCTGGGTGAAAAACCGTGATTAAGCAAAAAAACCCAAAAAACTCATAAACACAGACAACAGTCTGATGATTACCAGAGAGAAAGAGGGGTGGGGGGAGGTAGTAGACAGTAAATCAGGGATAAATGGTGATGGAAAGAGACTTGACTTGGGGTGGTAAACACACAATACAATATACAGATGATGTATAGAATACAAAATTAAAATAGAAAATTAACTACAGAGCCTTGTATATCTGAAACCTATATAATTTTATTAACCTGTATCATCCCAGTACATTCAATAAAAATAGAAATAAAATAAATAAGCAATAAAAATAGAAGGTCTGGCGTGTGCTTAACTAGAGTTCCTGAAAGAAAGTGGAGAGACAATGGGGAAGAAGCAATATTTGAAGACATGACAGAATTTTCAAAAACGAATGAGAGATATTGATTTGCTGATTGACAGAGCCCAATAAACCTCATGTAGAATAAATAGAAAGGAATTCACACCTAGATATCCATCATGAAACTGAAGACCATCAAAGACAAAAAATATATCAAAAATTCAGGCAAATCGGCATTACACACTTCCAGGGACTCCCGGTTATGTATACTAGAATGCAAGCGGGGTCCCTCTGGAGTTGTGTAGGGTGGAAGTCCTCATTAAGCTGATAGCTGATTTCCTAACAGCAGGAAAGGACTCCAGAAAGTAGTGGGGTGATAAGCACCTACTTCGAAGTATGAGAGTATCAGGGACAGTGCTGTAGGGATGATTGAGGACCAATCCTGCATTTGGGGTGGGGCAGGCTTATATAATATGGGAACTTCTTTATAAAAAAACAATACAAAGTTAAAATAGAAAATTAAGTACAAGGTCTTGTTCAAATGAGAGACTCTAAAGTTTGAGCTTTCTTAATTTCATGGTAATTCCACCTCTGTAGGTGCAATGTGTTCTCTTCCCATGTCCCAGCTCCCCTTCCTCCAGCATCAGTCTTCTCCACTGCAGGCAGCAGAATGTCAGGCTCACCCTGGCCTCCTCCACTGCCCCATCCTTGTTCAGAGATCCTCTGAGGCAGACCAGAGGGAACCCTGACTCCTGGTCTCCATCACATTGCAGGATTCTACAAGCCAGCGGGGTTCAACAGTTCTGAGCAAATGTATAAAGCATTAGTTAGCAGACAGACAGGTCTGTATTAGGCTTGTGGATGCCTGTGTGCCTCATTTGATTTGGTTTGAATTCTTTTCCTGCTTCTGCATTTCCACTACCTCCTGCCCTGCTCCAGGCCCTCATCACTTCATAGTATCCAGACGTCTCTCACTACCCTCATTCGAGGTTATACGCCGCTGCCAAAACTTACCTTTCGTAAACCTAGTCTCTACAGCAGTGGGTGTGGTCAGGGTGCAGAGCAATAAATCTTGACCACTGTCAACTTCTCCCTCTGGTTCAAAACATGGGGTAATACCTGGGGAATCTTCCTCATTTCTCCATGGGCTCTAACCCTCAGTGACAAGCATTGTGCTGGGACTCCCAGATAATAGGCATGCTTCCCGGGGGCCCAAACCTACTGCTGCTTTTGCTGCCACCACCACTGCCTTCAGGCAAGCCACACTCAGTGGTGCCCCCAGGGAGATACAAACCTGCACCCCAAAAACACCCAGAAGGCTCACCCAGTGCTATCTACTTCAGAATGGCCTCATGAGTGCAGCCTGGTGACCCACTATCAAGCAGGCACCTTCCCCATGCAGCCCAAAGAGGTTGCCCTTTGCCATCCCCATGCCGCTCAGCACTCTCTTCTCAAGCCTGTCTCCTTCTTAGACTTTCCTGTGTGTTTCCCTCCAACCTCCTCTCCCCTTAGCCAAACCCTTTCTGTCTACCCCAAAGCCTCTTTATTCCTCAGGGGTCTCCTGACTTGGATTCCTCAAGTCTACCTTGAACTTGCCTTTATTCCTGGAGCATGTTTAGTTCTTATTGTAAAATATGTTACCATGGTTCTCCACCCTGACTGGGGTACTTTTTTAAAAAATATGTATGCTTGGGCCCCACCCCTGAAGATCCTTATTCTGGAGGCTTCTGGAGCTTTTGAAAGCTCCCTGCGTGATTCTGATGTGCAGCCAAGGCTGAGAAACACTGCTTTAGAAACACACTATCTTGTGATTTTATATAATTGCCTTTTATGTCTAAGCCTTGTTTCCTCAAATAGACTGTAAATTTATTGAATACAGAAGCTATAGCTATCATTTTTCTGTGCCCTCCACATAGTCTTGTCTGCCAGGCATAAGTAGGTGCTCAGTGACGACTTAAATGATGGATCAATTGATTCAGCATGGTGTTGGATGACAAGCTCTTGGACAGGAAAGAGGAAACCTGAGATCTGTTCCTGACTCTGTAACTAGCAAGCCACTATCCTCTCTGGATTTCCTCCTGCCTATTTGTAAAATGAGGGTGCTAATTAGGTTTGCAAACTCCTGGGAGCTCAACGGAAACAGTAGAAGCTCATGAGTTATTTTCAATATTTCAAAAAGCCATTGGAAGTTATACAGTTCATATCAATTTTCAGATTAGTAATCTATCAAAATATGCATCAATGAATGACAGTGAGGAGAAATAATAAAAGGATTCTTTAGTTGTGAAAAGGTTTAAAAGTACTTTGAAAATTATAGGATTCCATTTGCTTGGTAGTTATGATCCAGATCCCCTGGGAGAGAGAGTAGAACAGAGTAAATTATGGAATTTAGACTAACTTGGATTCAAATATTAAGCCCCAAACCTACTAGCTGTGTTAGTTTGAGCAAGTTTTTCTCTCTAAGCCATTCCTTCATCTGAAAAAATGGATATACTGATAGCAACTATTCCACAGAGTTATGATAAGGATACATAAGTCGATAAATGGAAAATCTTTAATGTATTGCCTGGCACATAGCAAGTGCTCAATAAATGTTACCTGGAGTATACCTGGTGTGTTAGTCTTCTCAGGGTGCCATAAAAATACCACAGACTGTACACACATACAATGCAATATAACTTGGCCATAAAAAGAATGAAATCTTACCATTTGTGACAGCACGAATGGACCTAGAGGGTATTATACTAAGTGAAATAAGTCAGGCAGAGAAAAACAAATACCATATTATTTTACTTACATGTGGAGTCTAAAGAACAAGATAAGTGAACAAACAAAATAGAAACAGACTCATAGATACAGAGATCAGACTGATGGTTGCCAGACTTCGGGAGGGGGAGAGCGTTGGGAGGCTGGGTGAAAAAGGTTAAGGGATTAAGAACTAAAAATTGGTAATTACAAAATAGTCATGGGGAATATAGTCAATAATATTGTAGCAACTATATATGGTGCCAGGAGGGTACTTAAATATCAGGGACCACTTTGAAAAATATATGATTGTCTAATCACTATGTTATACACCTGAAACTAATACAAAATAATATTGACTATAAACTGTAATTGAAAAATAATTTTTTTTTTTTAAAAAAAGAGAAAAGCACAGACCGGAGGGCTTAAACAACAGACATTTGTTCTCAGTTCTGGAAGCTGGAAGTCCGAGATCAAGGTTCTGATAAATGCAGTTCCTGGTAAGAATTGTCTTCCTGGCCTGTAGATAGCCGCCTAACTGCCTTCTTCCTATATGTGCACATGCCTTTTCCCCTGTGTGTGTGTGGGAGGGAGGGGGAACGGAGAACAAGCTCTCTGGTGTCTCTTCCTATAAGGATACTAATATAAGGATACAGTTCCTATTGGATCAGGGCCCCACCCTTACTCCTCATTTAACCTTAATTACTTCCTCAGAGACCCTTATCTCCAAATATAGCCACACTGGGGGTTAGGACTTAAACATATAAGTTTATTGGGGAAAGGGGGGACACAAACATGCAGTCCATAACACCTGAGATGAGAGAGACACTCAGAGCTAATGCCAAGGAGAGAAAAGATAGTTAAAGTCACAAGAAATATATCTCTAAAGAAATGGTCTGTCTCTTTGGCTGGGAGGTTTATAGCAGGTTTGGAAATAGTCCTTCAGCTCCAGAACACACGGCCAATGTGTCTAATAGTAGTCATGGTGCAGCCTGCAACACGGAACATTGAACTGGGGGTGAGGGCGCCACAGCCTTCCCAGGGGCAGGGTTCTCCCACCCCTGTGGGTATTTACATCACTCGGAACACAGCATAAAGTGCTGGTTTCCAGGCCCCACCACCAGAGATTCTGAGTAGGTCAGGAAACTGCATTTCTGCATTTTTAACAAACACACAAAAATATTGCTCTGAGGAACTTGCTCTAGAAAAAAACCTCAAGGCCCAAGTGGCGAGGTGGAGGGTAAGCTGACTACAAGGCTTTTACACAGCTACGATTCCTGCTGGCGTACAAGCCACGTGTGTGTGATCAGCAAGCAGTTCAGCAGCAAGAGGCAGAGAGAGCAGGAAGGACAGGGAGGACCAGGAGAGCCGGCTAGGCAGGGATATAGACACACGGTGGGAGCAGGGGACAGGAGGAGAGACGACAAATGGGTGAATGTCTTCAGAGGAAGCCAGCCCTGAAGAGCCCAGGGTGTGGGATGACCTGGTGCGTGTGGACTGCTTCAGAAGCCGGGGGGTCCTGGACCCCTGCCCCAGAGATTCAAGGAAGGCAGCTCAATCTCAGAGAGCCTCCGGCTCGGCTTTCTTCCAGGAGGCTTTGTTTACTTATGGATTAACTTTTTTTTCCTGTTACCATCAACCCAAGTAAAGTAGAGGCACTATGAATTATCACACGAAGTCCAGGGTGCTAAAGATGCTGCTGCTGATGACAGTGGTGATGGTGCCCACCCAGCATTGTTATCGTGGCATCTGGTGTCTAAGCCTGAAAACGGACAATGTACCCCAGCAGGAGGAAGCCCTGGCTTTCATAGACAGAGTTAGTTTCCCTGGACAACTTCTCATTCTTTTTCTTTTCTTGTCAGTCAGAGGAGATTAACCTGTCTTCTGATGATTGAATGCCACGATCACAGGCAAGACTAATGTTTGATGGTGTGGTTGATTGTCCTATGCATGACACAAACCTGGTTTGCCTTTCCTAAAACTTATTTTTTTAATCACTGAGAGGGTAGGCAATATTTGGAGAGAATTCTCAGCCCAGTACCTTACCCTCACTCCTGGCCATTTGGGTTTCTGTATTTCATGTTTTCACTTGGCATGTACTTTTCTCAGCCATGCTTGGGAAGAAACATTCCTGCATTGAAATAGGAAGAGAGCCTGATGGCTTCTGAACCTATCCTCTGCCTCAGTCCTTATCTGAAATTAAATCCAACTTAAGAATTTTAAAGCTCAACAAAGAACATCAAGGGTAAGCATTATACATTCTCCACCCAGAGTCCATTTTCAGTTGAGGCTGCTGAAACAAAGCTATGATTGGTTAATATTCAGATTTGTCGGATGGACAGTGCTCTGGACTGTATAAATGGTGATAGAAACGTGGAGGAGGGCATATGTTTGAGAGGACTTTCTCCCCACCTCTTTGTTTCCATTTTGACTTATTCACATAGCCCTTGTTTCCACACACTGTTTCTCCATCATTTACACAGGAGGAAGAGTTGCTAATCTGCTGTCCAGAGCCTGACTTCACTGGGGAGGTCCACTGCATTAAATCGTGATGAGTGGCCGCAGCACCATGTCTTATACTTGCTGTAGCTGACTGAGGACGGCCCAGTCCTCAAAGGGTGGACCTGGGTCTCCTTACCCTCTTCCCACTCTTCCTGGGTCTCTGTGGAAATCAGGACAGTCAGGACCTTCTTGTCAAGAGGAAGCTTTTCAGCCTCCCTTTGGCTTTATTTAACCAGAGACTCCTGCATGGGGCAGGTGGAGTGGCCATGTTATAATTGGGAGCTTGCTCAGATATAATAAATTTGATATTGTTCCCCCTTTGGCCACTGATCTCTGTAAACATAATTCCCTCAGAAGTAGGGGTCAGTCTTAGGATTCAGACACCAAACTCTCACCAATCTTTATCAGGATTTCACCACGGTGGTGGTTGAATATTTACTAAAAATCACTTTGTGACTCTTAGGTCTTATGTAGTTCTTTCCGCTGCTCTTTGATTGAAATCCACACTCTACGTTATAAAAATCTAAGACATTTTCTACCACTCTAAGTTTAGACTTGGAAAGGCAGAAGGTAGGAGGTGGTTCATTTCTACTTCGAACATCACCTGTAACTGAATGCATTGTTTCCAAATCATTTGTACAAACTTTGGTTTTACTTGTGGTGGACTGTAAGAACCTGGTGTATTTAAAAGACTTCGTTTAGAAGCTTACTGCCCTTATCAACTTAAAAATGACATCATCTACCCCACCATCTAGAAGTTTCCAAATTGTCAAGGTCTTAGAGGTGATCTTTCCTATATCCCACCCCATTCGGGAATTCCTCTTACTGTATCCCTAATAGCTGGAGGTTACCAGGATCTACACACACTTTCATACCAAAGTTACACATGGGGCATCGATATGATATGTGAAGTTATGCTTCTTTTTAAAAATGTCTGAAGGAAATATAGCAAAATTTAAAAATCTAAAAAAATTATATGGTGGGAACATGATTATTTGATACTTAATATATTTGAGATATATGTATTTGATATAATATTTCACGGATGCCTGAAATATTTCCTACAGAGAAAAAAGATTTTAGTTGTTGATTATAAAAACAAACCACAAAATTAAACTAATATTCCTATTAATTACCTTAATTTGCAGCCCTATTGGCACACATTGAAATTGTACTCAACACCCATGCACCCCACACTACGGAGATTATTCCATAGCTCCTCATTATTTACCCAGAGAGTATCACACAATCTTTTCAATCAAAATGGTCCTCCCTCCTAGGCTAGATCTCTTGGCTTAGGTCCCTCTTTCTTCTATCTAGTAGCTCCTCTCCAGTTGATAATCCTTCATTTATTTGAAAATCAGTAATGAAGTCATTCCTTATATTTCTCCTCTCTCTGCCTGATACAGATCCTGTTCATCATAACTGTGTACAGGGTCTTTAAAATCATTCTGTATTTTTCCCTAAGGCCCATCTCTAAACTAGTCCAGATAGACGACAAGCTCTGCTTCCTGTAAGGCTTCAACCACAACAGTTCCAGTCTTCTGGGGGCAACTCACCAGGGACTAGCCGTTCTCAGTGCCAACAAATCCTCTCTGTACTCTTGTCCTAGATAAAGCTCCTTCTTCTCATACTCTGGAGAGAGCACTGTTCTCTGTAAAACTACCCTTCATGTACTGGATATATTATTTTTTAAAAGTTAGATTATCCTCAAAATACTTCTTTCTGTGAGACAGAGTCCACAGTAGATCCAGCTAAAGGAGGGGGTTTGAATAGAATGTGTGTGCATATTGATTATTTTCATGGAATTTCATATTTTAATAGAATCATTCAGAAATGATTCTGGTTTATAAATGGCCCTGTGATCCTTTTTTCCTTTATGTTTCTGTCATAGCTTCCCCATCATTCAAACCATCACCCCAACACCTGCCTATCCTGCTGAGTGTATTGGTTATCAGACTAAATTGTTTGTTTTGTATGAAACACACCACCCACTTTCTCACTGATTTAACCAAGTGAGTTACTGTGTTTTCCTGGAGAGCTGAAACTGAGCCTTATTCACCTCCATGAGCCCAAACCAGGTAAAAAATAGTTATTCCGTAGAGATTCATTGGTTGAAAAAAATCAGAGGATCAATGAATCAGGAACACCTAAATGCAAGCACTATATTAACCAGAAATGCCTAACTCACACTGCAGGACTGTGTCCAATCTAACCTGGTGATGATTATTTTCCATCTACCAACGTTGAGCAATTCGCATTAAGTTTATTGCTTTACCTACAATATTTCCTTCATGTTGCAATTCTCATATGAGGTAATTCGGGTTAAGACAGGATCACGAAAGGTTGGAAGAATGACTATAGTGCCACCCTGGCCTTGCCCTCCCTACCTTCCCATCACTTAGGCCCCGCAGTCCTGCAGCTTTGGCCTCGTGGGCAGCATTCAATGCCTCAAGCCTGAGGAAGGCCGCCCGCTGGCCTTGCAGCGCGTCCGCGTGGGCCTCCATCTCTTTGTCCTGGGCCAAGGCGCATATATTCTGGTTCCCATGTGCCACCTGCTGGTCTCTAGAGTCACTGCTTCCAAAATGCCTCAGGAGTGCCATGTTGTGGTTGCAGAAAAGGCACGCAGTGACTCCGGCGGCTAGTGTGGGACCTGAATTAGGTAATCCTTAGGCCTGGCAGTGGTGGGGGTGAGGGCCTGGAGCCACTGAGGAGAGGAGTCCCCCAAAGCCGTAATCTCTGTTTAGGAGTTCTTAGTGCTCTCAAAGCATTCCTTAACTATGTAATCCCCCAAACATCCGCAGAAGGGTGCTTAAGAGAAAGCAAGAACAATCTCTGTGCTATAACAAAGAGATGCATGGGATAAATGTGTCAGATAAAAAGAGAAAGGGCTATTTGGGTAGTTGGATAAACCTATGCCAGTCTTTCTGGAACCAAATTGAAAGAGGAGAAAGGGAGGAACAGAAAGAAGAAAAGACAGAAAAACGTATTTTCACCAAAAAATATTAAATACATTTAATTATTCCTAAACTCTCTAGTTGAAAATGTTCAGGATTTTTTTTTTTTTTTCAGTTGAACCTGCCTTATATTCCAGACAGCAATAAACATAAAATGAAAATAATAACCCATAAAAATCATCAATTACAAGCTCATTAAAAATTAGATGCAATCAACAAAGTGTAATGTGGCTTCCTATAGAGATGGTTAGTAGCGACCTGGTGGCAATGCCTCTAGGCTCGGTAGGCTTCCTGGGTATGAATTATGGTATGACCTCAGCCAGTTTGTGTTTCTGTGCTAACACTCGGCATGAATGATTCTGTACAGAGTATTCTCACGTCTCCTCCCATCTAGTCTCCATCTAGATCACTCTTAGGAACATCGCTAAATTTCCAGGGACATGTGTCTTCGCCTTCTGTTTTAAGAAGTATTTATTTCTTGCATACTGTGATATCTGCCAAACATCACTTTTATGGAAAATAATTTCACTCCTGAATATTTTCCCTGCTCTCTCCTCCTGAGCCACAGGCTCCGAGGTTTGTATATGGAAACTATGTCAAAGTGTGATTAAAGAGTACTTTTCATTCCTTCCTCAAAGGCCAGCAGAGCTACTTCCTCAGTTGTTCAGAACAGTTCTTCCCACCCTGGTCCTGCCTGAGCCCCAGGCAAATTTTCCTGCTGTACAACAGGTCTCAGCAAAGTCTAAAACCCCAGCCCCTCAGGCAGAAGCCTCATAATACTTCTTTAAAAATCAGAACAAAGAATAAAGATGTCAGCTCTTTTTCTGGCATTGGACTTGACCCTCAGGGTTATCCCAAAGGCAAGCCATTTTCTTTGCATGTTTTTAAAATGAGGATATCAATATGGGAATTGGAATGTTGATAATATAATGATGGATACTGTTTACTGAGGGATGACTATGTACTAGGCACCGTGCTAAACATTAGCAATGGGTTTTCTCATTTAGCTTTTATAAGACCCTATGAGATAGATACTCCTATGGCCATGTTACATATGAGGATAGAGGAACTACAATGGATTAAAGCACCTTGTCTATTGTATCTTCAACTTACATTCTTTCAGCATAAATAAATACCTGCTATGTGCCAGCCAATAAACTGGATTCTGAGAGTGCAGAACTAAATGCAAGTGCTAATTCCTACCTCGAAGGTTCTCACAGGCTAGTAGAGGGACCATAAAGGTAAACTATCAGGCAGAGAGGTTTGAAAGAAGTGCATATCAGATAGGCAGGGACTCCTGCAAGGAAGTGAGAAATCTCTGGGTGAGGGAGGGGTGTAAGAGAAGGTCTCAGGATGATGGTGTCTTACAAGGAGTCCTCAGCATGGGCAGAAAAGAAACCAAGGAATTCTGGTGACCAAAAGAGACCTTCAAGAACATCTCATCTCAATTTTCTATTTTCAATGAGGATTCCGAGGTCCTGGATTGGGGGTCCTGACCTGCCAGAGCGCACACATCCTATTAATGCAGCTGGAGTGCATGCTCAGGGAGCAGTTAGGAAGAGGCACCAGCTGGATGTAGTATATTTGTGAAATTGAAGTGAATGGTAGGTAGCTCTCTTGTTATTTCTGCATAAATTCAGATCTCAAAAACTTTTAAATACTTAATGAAAGGATTTCCTCATCTAGTTTGAGTCTGATTGAATTACTGGTTGAATTCCCTCCTAATGACCAGACTTTTCTGTCTTGAAACTCAGTTTTACCTGGGAAGTCATCTAATTGCATTAGGATGTTGTGTCTTCCTGGTCAAGGAACAGAAATGGGTTTGGGGAAGACTGAGGGACATACACCTGTGGTCCGGTCTGGAAAGCATGGTGGTTAGGTTGTGGCAGAGGGGAGCTAATGACCACTGTGTATGTTCTGGGGACCAAACAACTCTGGATGCCTTATGTTTGTGATCTCACTTCAGGTGGACAATGCTAGACAAGGTGGCTCTTATGATCCCTCATTTGAGGCTCTGAGTAGAGTGACTTGCACTAAGGATCCGGTTGATGGTTGGCAACGTTGGGACTAGGAATCATGTGTGCTGGACCGTAGAGCCCAGAATTATTTCCTCCTACCTGACATGCTACTCTCTACCCAAACCATGCAGTTTCTAAATGATTCTCCAAAAGATGCCATCATTATGAGCAGAAATGGGTTGACTATAACATGTTGTCAAGTGCATGTCTTAATGACAGTGCCTCTGCAATGTCATCTCTGTACCCAACAGGACACTTACTTTGTGCAAGGTACTGAGCTAAGCAATCTATAAACAAGATCTCATCTTATTATTATCGTCCCTATTTTGAACATGGTTAAGTAACTTACTAGAAATCACAGGTAAAACCCAATCAGTTGACTTTAGAATTAAAATTTAATGACTATATTCCTGACCACTGTTCTTCATTGCCTCTCTGTGAAGAAATAACATCAGTGGGCCCTGTCATCTTAAAAATGCCACCATGAGGCAGCCAAGCCACAGTTCCTTGTGGATTTTTCTAATTCTAATTTCTAGGCCCTGTTTCAGTTGTCTGCATGGTGGTAATAGCCTGGTACACTGATATGAATAAAACAGGTCCCCCATCCCCTAAGCAATCTTGAGGCTATGATGAATTCTAGATAAATGAGGGTAGCTGGAGCATTTTGAAGTGGAACATATGAAATTGGTTAGATTTTAATAAAAAGAGAGAAAGCATAAGCTTTAGGCCCACTTTTCCCCAAGGCCTTATTCATGACAATTTGCCATTATCAGCTTTTTTTTTTTTAATATATTTTTTATTGATTTCACCGAGAGGAAAAGAGAGGGAGAGAGAGAAACATCAATGATGAGAGAGTCATTGATCGGCTGCAGCCCACAACTCGGGCATGCGCCCTGACCAGGAATCGAACCCCGATCTCCTGGATCTTAGGTCGATGCTCAACTGCTGAGCCACGCCCGGCCGGGCGCCATTATCAGCTCTTAAAAGAAAAGGTCCAGATGCTGGCATTTAGCCCCGGCTCCGTTCCTGACCAGCTGAATGGCCTGGGCCAGGTAATTTCTTCTCCCTGAGCCTCAGATTCCTCGTGTGTACAGTGTACATAGGACAGTACCTACCAGAGGGTTGGGAGAGTGGATCAAGGCTGTCCATGTGAAGTGCCTGGCATTGTGCCTGGCTCCCAGTAAAGGACCAAATACATGTTCATGAAAAAGTAACATGAGAGCATGGTTTCAGGGCTGTCAGGGACTCCCTGATCACCAGGCTGTAAGCATCCCCCCACCTCCTGCACTGCCTCCAGTTCCTACACTGGTGCTGCATCTTTGTGTCTCTGCCAGGGCAGGTGGCTTTCCCAGCACCTCAGGAGAGAACATTCGGGATCGGGGAAATAAACCCTGGAAGCCAACTGAGAGCTGACTTTCTCCAGTACCTATGCTCCCAGACCCCTGCTTCCCCCAGAACTCTTGCCTCTGAGTGAGAAAATTTATTTCTCATTCCTCAGTCAGGTGGTCTGTGGAGAGAGGGGGAGGTTGGGAGCAGAAAAAGCAAAAGCTCTGGTCTCAGAGTTGACGGCTTCAAATCCCATAGGGATTCAACTGCCTTCAGATTTATAGGCCCATAACTGCAGAAAGCAGCCTCCTGGCTGAGTCCAGCTCTGCCTCGGGGCCAAGGGGCTACTGGCTGATGCTGTTTGTGAGCCTCTTTATCTCTCTAATGTCATGTTCCCTAAATCTGTGGTATTAAAATGATGGGAAAGGGTGGAGGAGGGTGATTCATGCCCGGGTTACACTGACAATGAAATTCATCGAAATCAAATTTCTCCCAAGCATGCCAGCAACATCTCGGCTGGTGCCTGCCTCAGCTCTAGGGCTGGGTTTGTTTGGTTTCAACAATGATTTTTCTTTTTAATGTCATTATTTTTATTATTTTCGCCTAATGTTTTTATAATGCGCTTACTGTGGAGGTTGCTCCATGCCTTCCAGTGCTCTGGGGGTGGGGAGACAGGCTTGTTAACCCCCAAATCTGTTGTTTTGCACATCCCTCCAGCCACCTGAAGGCAGTCAGCACCCTCTCCCCTTCTCCAGCCCTGTCTTGACAAGGAACCAAACACTACACATAGAACCACATAGTGTTCAACCCCATACTGAGCCAAACCCCAATATTAATTAATGAGCCCAACCAATCCTCCCTTCTGCTCACTCGCCTTCCATTCCCCCAGTTGAATATCTCTGGCTGCTTTGACCATTCTTTGTATGTCTATCACGGCTTCTAGCTCCGTCTTCCACCCTCCTACCCTGGAAAGTCATCCCCTCCCCTATTTGACTATATTCTCTTAAAATATCACATTGAGAAAGGCGGAATAAATGGTAGCACACCCATTTCATGGAATATTAAGCATTTTTAAAAATACTTTAGAACTACCCATATTATATAGTGACTTATCCTTAAGTGACAAAAGAAAGTTGGAGAGTAATCGGTTTTGCAGGATCCACTTAATAAAAAGCAAACAATTCCAGAGAAAATCTTATATGCATGTGTGTTTGTTCTGATATGTTTGTATCAGAGTGAATAACAGCATAGAAGGGTGTACCCCAGGCTATTAGCACTGGTTACATGTTTTAGGGGATGTTGGGAGAATATTGTATTTTTTTAAATACACATAATAATATTTTACTAGTTGAGTTAACCTTTGTCACTCCAGTAATTTTTGAAGAGGAATTTTATAAAAAGATGTATCAATCAATCACTAAGTGACATATATTTTGATTTTTATTTTAAATGTGACAGTCACCCAGAGTCCTGCAGATGTGGTTGGATCTGTGGGATGGATACTTACTATGCCTCTAGTCATACAGCCTAATTTGCATCACTCTTGTGGTTAACTCACACTGAGGCTGAAGTCCACTAAAAGTCTTTAGTTGTTTTCATTAGAAGTGCTACAAAGATAGGTCTTTTCCTTCCATCCTCTAAGCTTTCGAAGCAGATTTTTTTTTTAATCCAAGCACAGGACCGTAAGTTTTTTCTTATTAAATTTTTCATGTTGGTTTTGGCCTTTTGTTCCACTTGTCAAGATGTTTTAAATATCTGATCTTCTTATCTAGCCTATTAGCCATCCTGCCCAGCATCGTGCCAACTGCAGAATTTGATCAGCAGGTCTTTTATGTCTTGCCCATGTCCCTGATAAAAATGCTCAACAGGACAGAGCCACGGATATGGTCTTGTACTCGCCTATTTGAGATGAATAAATATAAATATTTTCATTCATCTTTCAAAGAGTTCTTTCCCTTGTGTGCAGGGCTTCTAATAAACAGAGAGGTTTGTATTGGGCAAATCAATAACCATCACCATTATCTGACTTAGTGATGATAACAGTAAACGCTAATCACAATCCAACTTGAGCCAATCTAGAAACAACAGTGTTAGAGCAATGGAACATATGGCTCTGTCCACATCTGCTCTGAGGCATCCAGATGGGGAGTAGGAGGTGGGCTGAGTGAGCAGACAGTGGGGGTGGGGGTGAGGGAAGAGGGAGCTGGCGGGTGAAGGCAGACAGGGGAGGGCTTCGGGAACCAGGCTTCCAAATCAATCTCCCTGATTGTGTGGTTAATGTGCACGCGGCACACAACAGCTGCCGATGGCTCCCATCCGTGACAATACAACTGTGTGACAAATACTTCCCATCATACTTAGCCGCATCTTCTGCTTTTTGGCTAATGGACCTTTGATGCGCCTACTCAAATCACTTCTTCAGAGGCCCTACAAGCCTTTGTCACAAATGTGTGGTAATGTTTTTCTTCTCCAAGAGGCTGTTTTCTCAGTGCTGGAACTGAGCAAGTGGCCTGTTCTGCCCTTTCCCTCCCCCTAGCACTCCTCCACAGGCTTCCTGAAGCTGCAGCACTCCAGACTTGGGCATCTCCTTATGTAAAAGAATAAACACTTGCCTAAGTGATAAAAGATGCAAATGCAAGCGCAGTCTTCACTGAGGGTTTGTGGGATAGCTCGAAGCAACATTGTGCCTCAGTTTCACCAACTGAAAAAAGAATCATGACTGCAGCATTTTTCAAAGACTAAATGAGATAGCCCGTGACAAAGAGGTGGATGCTAAATAAATGTTAGCTGCATTTGGGTCTGTAACCTGCAGAAGATACCGCACGACTTACTCTGAACTTCTGGCTTTGGCTATTTGCAAACATAGGTAGGGCTAGCAAATGGATTCTGCAATCCTCAGTGTTTTGTCATTACTCTTCTTGGCCTCCTGAGAACATATTGAGAATTTTGTGCAGGATTCTCACAGTTGCACTGATTTTTTATTTACCCAACTTTTGCTGACTGTCTACTCTGAGAAACCACTGACCAGGCCTGAGGCATACAAAGATGACTGAGGCAAGATCTTGGACTCAGACCCAATACACACACACACACACACACATACACACACATAAGTACACACACACACAGCAGCAGCAGCAGCAAAAGTTCACATACCAGGAGCTTACTAAATGCAACTACTTGATTTTTTTCTGCTCTATTTCATTTAAATAATTGACTTCACCTACTAATGGCATATTGATACACTTTTTAAAACTTCACTCTGGGGCTAGATAGATGGGATAAGCAATTATCAAATTCACTAGACTGCTATGGGAATGTCAAGCAAGAAGCTCCAAGTCCTGCCTGGGGGAGTCAGAGAATCTAACACTTAAGCTCAAAGGATACTCAGGTATACACAGGTCATTTGGTGTTCCTGGAAGAGGAAACAGCATGGGCAAACACATGGAGGAATGAAATCATAAGTGTTTAGGGAATTCCAAGGAACTCCAAGATGTTTTGAATGGGTAGAACACAAGAGGTTTTGAGGGAAATGGGGGAACATAAGGTTTTAGAGATAAATTTTAAAAATAAGCAAAGGGTAAGAGGCTAATAATTGAACACTCAGAGAAAAAATTTTTATTGCCAAGCAGAAAACTCAATCCTGCAGAGTCTAGGCTCTGGGAGATGAGGTTTCAGAGGAAGAAGAAAGATGGTACATTTTTTAAAAAAGCCAGTAGACCACCCACAAAATATTCATGCTCTGTATTTAAAAAGTAAAGTCTCTTGAGTATTGCTGACTGTTTAGCAGCATCTGGATATGTCAGTTGGGTAAGCAGTGGGCTGAGTAGAGGTTTTTTTCTACTGTATACTAGAGCAACCCACCTTGGAATTGTAGCACCAAGATGTCTTTTAGCAGAAGTCATGTCTGCACATTTTACAGCAGGCTTGGCAACTCAATCAACTTTGTCATCAAGAGATTTGTGGCCAGGCCAGCATGGCTCAGTGGTTGAGCATCGACCCATGAACCTGGAGATCACGGTTCGATTCCTGGTTGGGACACATGCCCAGGTTGCGGGCTCGATCCCCAGCAGAGAGTGTGCAGGAGGCAGCTGATCAATGATTCTCTCTCATCATTGATGTTTCTCTCTCTCTCCCTCTCCCTTCCTCTCTCTGAAATCAATAAAAACTTTTTTTGTTTGTTTTAAAGAGATTTGCCTGCTAAAGAGTTTGGGCATTAATCTAGCCAATGAGGCCAGTAGAAGGTTAAAAGCAAGAGAGTTACCTAAAAATCAGCAGAGGCATCAATATAGTTGTAGAGTAGCTGATGGATTAAAAGGGTGGATTAACTGGGGGAAGGCCAACCAGAGAAGCAGCTAATGTTAATAGTGTATGAGATAGTGATGGAAACCTAAAAGGGAACAAGGCTGATGAGAATGAAAGGGAGGGGATGCATTAGGAAATCTACAGTTGAAGAATCAGCATGGCCCAGGGACTGATTTGATGTAGATAGTGAAAGAGGGAAAATCCCAGGACGATTCATTAAGTTTCAAAATTGGATGGCTGGGAGGGTTGTAGAGTTCCCCAAAGAGCAGATTTGGGGTAGTTTGGGGAGGAACAGGAGGATCAGGATAGGACAAAGTCACCTCCAAGGGACCCAGATAAGTGTCCTGTGAAGTATCATGGGCAGAGAGAGAATGATCTCCCACCCACAAGACCCAAATACCCAGGAATCGGAGAGCCTCCCTTCTCTCCTGAACCACCTATGGAATCATTGACAGTCTGAGCCAGGAGGAAGTAGAGGCATCTGCCTGCTGGTGTGCCTGGAATGCAGGCTGTCTCTGCTGTCCAGAAAGCAGCCCCTTCTCTTGTGGATACTGGATGCACCGGGGACTTGGGGGGCTACAAAGCAATTCCTCTCTCTAGATGGACATTGAGCTGGATGAATAGGACAATATAGGAGAGAAGCAAAAGAAAGAGTTTGTCAGCTCTGCCTCCATAACCTATCATTGTGATCATTGTAATGCGATTATGTAGGAAATCATGGTTTCTTTGGAGAAACACGTTGAAGTATTTAGTGTTAGTATTATTGTCAGTCTCTGTCTGGATTCACAGGAGAGACCCAGGAGTGCAGTATCTAGAGACTGTTTTAGCTTCTCCCCAGACCCAAGATTTGAAGGATGACATCTGTAGTGGGTTGAGTTGTTTCCCAAAAGGGCACAACCAAGTCCTAACCCCAGTACCTGTGAATGAAACTTTATTTGAAAATAGGATCTTTGCAAATTGTAATTAGACTAAGGGCAGATGAAATCATCCTGGATTTAGAGTGGGCCCTAAGTCTAATGACTAGTGTCCTTATAAGAGAAAAGAAAGGGATATTTGAGCTACACAGACACAGAGAGAAAATAGCCATGAGAAGACAGAGACAGAAATTGGAGTGATGCATCTACAAGCCAAGATAGTTGCTGGCAGCCACCAGATGCTAAGAGAGAGACATGACACGAATTCTCCCTCTGAGCCTGGGGAGGAAACCAACCCTGTCTACATGTTGATTTTGGACTTCTTGGCTCCAGAACTGTAAAAGAATACATTGCTATCATTTTAAGCCACCTCGTTGGTGGTGGTTTGTTATAGCAGCCTTAGGAAACTGAGACAACATCCCATTTAGTGCTTGCAGGACACTTATGCAAAGGCCGCTCAGAGGCCATCTCAGAAGTGATTATTACTCACTGGGAGCTTGCCTCTTCTGTCCAGTCTACTTCTTATGGTGTAGACACATCTCCTCAGTCCGGGTCTCTATTTTCCACCTTTTCTTTGCTCTTTTTTCACAGCAGCAGATTTTCTTCCCGACTCAGATGCTATTCTGAGCTCAGGGTAACAGTCAATTAAACAGATCTTCACTGAAGCCCTGAGGAGTACCGGGTGCCCTGCAGATCCCAAATGTGACAAGAAGCATAAAAGCACTATTTTTTTTTTAAGCATTTGGTAAGACATTGGGAGAGCCTTCCCAGCTTGCAAGTCCTTCATTTCTATTATCACCACTGGGTTCCTGAGGAGGTAATATGCATGTTATCAACCTTAAACTTTTCCTACCTTGATCTGTTGTCCAGAAGCCACCCCAACTTTCCCTTCTTTGAAAAGGTCTCTTGGGAAGAAGACCATGACCTCAAACTTTTCCTATCCTATGTCTTTCATTTGCACTATCAGCATTTCTTTCCAGGGCAATGATTTTTAGCTTTCAGAAAACATCAAAAAATAGCTTCTGCTCAAGAAGAAGTTGGAGACCTCAGCTCTATCCTAAGGATTAGCCTGAGCCTGTGGATCAAAGAGGTTGCCATGGTCTTAAGAAGTCGTAGCATTCTCATTTCCACTTGAAAACCTGACACCACACAAAGAGCAAATATTTCCCCAGATTGTCCAAGTTCATTAACTGACCCTTGTTGTGTAATATTGAAGTTGTAAATTTTGGTGAGCATTAAATTGTATCTTCCTTCCTGAAAATTTGAAAACTTGAATGAAAGGCCTTAGCCAAATCCTTATGTGGCCCTGGCCTAGTCATTTAACCTCTACTTGGCCCAGTTTAACATTAAATGGAGATAATGAAAAGACATTTTATGAATGAATTAATTAATTAATGAAAGGGGTTTTAAAAGTACTATGCAAATGATAAGCTTTATTATAAGGCCCTTGGGAATCTGAGAGAAAGCAGGGAGCCAAACTCCAAATTGAGGATTATAATCAAGAAGCAAATATAACCATTTAGGAATGTGAGGGAACTATTAATACTGGTTACTATGATGTATTTGTTTTTTTTCTAATGGAGATTGAGGTGAGAAACTGTTAAAATGTGGATTCAGTTTTAAAACTCAAGCCCAGATGCTCTCTAAGTGGTTACACTTCAGCAAACGCCTGCACATTATAACAAAATCAAAAGATCGGAGCAAATTGAAACTGGAAAAGAAGCAGGTGCATGAAACAAATGCTGTCAGCATATGTGTGAGCACAAACAATTAATTGTGCCCACATAAGTCACATGACCGGCATTTGCAGATGACCATATACGTAGTTCAAATACTGCAAAAATAAAACCTCTTGAACCCACCTAATTTTATTACACTCATTAGAGAGATAAAACCTCTTTCAAACCACTAGCTTGTGGAAGCCCTCCAGGCAAAGCAGCTTAGTTTTCTGTTCTCTATCCCTCAATAAATGGACCCCTGGCTCTATAGGGGCTTGGGGCAGCCACTGATCCATATAATTATAAACAAAATGTGGCATTCATTCATCCCTTTAAAAAATTCATTCAAATTAAGCTATTAAGATGTGGCTGTTATGTCTTCTAATGGAATAAAAAATGACCTTAACAACAACAACAACAAAAATCAATACATAACCCAATCAAGTTTTTCCTATTTAAACAATTTCTGGCTCCAGTAATTATAGAAGAATGGTTTCTGACTGAATCAAAAAGCAGCTTAGTGTCCAGGCCTGACTTAACTTTTCTTTTTATGCCTGAATGGCACTTTAAAGCTACCAGCACTGTGTGGTCTTTGGTTTACCAGGCAAAAGCAGAGTTTTCTAGACTGGCAGCTTCTTCTTTCCCAGCTGTCATGAACTATGGGTAAGTAGCTGCAGCCACAGGGCTCAGGACTAACATGCTCAATTTAGAGACCAAAAAAGCAAGACACACAAGAAAAATCCTTTTGCTTTCCTGGATATTTCCTTTTTAAAGGAGAACAAATGTTTGATCTTTATGTTTCTGTGCTGCTTTTGTTGCTGATAATTCTGGTCCGGTTGAATAACCAATTATGACCAAAGAAGCATTCAGGATTGTCTGGGCATATAATGGTCTTCTAGCAATGGTAACTACTTGAGTAAACATGGTCCTTGAAGGAGGCACAGCTGCTTTTTCCACATTTCTACCATTAGTTACATGATGGAAATGTTAAGTGCTCAAAAATTTGGTGAAACGCATTTATAGGCATTCATTTTGAAAGAGTATTGTGATTGTAATGGCAGCCTACCCAGGTGGTCTTGGGCCACAGTGATTCAGCTGTATATATTTGGCCTCCCTGGGCCTTCTTGAGTATCAAAGATTAGTTGGTAGGATTCTGCTTCTTTGATAGATGATAGATAGATAGATGATGATAGATGATAGATAGATGATAGATAGATGATAGATAGATAGATAGATAGATAGATAGATAGATAGATAGATAGATAGATGATAGAGCTCTTTCTAATAAAAATACCCTTTTATATTCTTCCCTAATCTGTTCAAGCTCCTGAAATGGCAGGAGAAGTGGGAATATCAGAATCTACTGAAAGGTTAGAAGACTTTAAGAAAATTTCAACAGAAAACAAAAGAAAGTTTTTAAACCTTCCACTAAATATAAATTGTCTTACATTCTGGAAGAAAAATACTCAAGAAGTTAAAGCCTTCATGGTGGCTACCTCAGGAAATCCTAGATCCTAACTCTGCTTCCATGTCCTCATGTCTTCAAGAGCAACTTCCTTCCAACACTGTGTCTCCTCTCTGACCACATTATGAGAAACCCTGTTCTCAGCCCACAGGATCTAACTCTTCTACAGCAGCACATTTCGCAGGACTGATATATTTAATCTGGATCAATAACCAGGTGCCTCCAGGAGATAGGCCACAAAGGCCTTTGGTACTTCACAGTCCAAGGTGTGTGTTGGAGCATTGACACTCAAGTTCTGCAACAGAACACAACACGAGTGTGGGCCTCCCTTAGGCTGTGCACTAAAGACACACCTGTTACTGTTGTCAACAGTTAACTTTTGGATCTCTCTCTCTCTCTCATACACACACAAACTAAAGAACAATAGTGAAGAAGAGAAATACTTTTCTAACTCAGTCTTAATTCACAATGAAGGCAGACATATTTTTCAGAAAAGTGCTAAATCTTTTCCTCTGTCCTTCCTCCCCTAGCCCTCTCTCCCATTTATGAATTATGCCCCATTGGGCTTTGCTAAAATCAGAAACTGACCCATTAGGAAGCCAGAGATCTCTTAAACATCCTTAGCCATACAAAGCCCCTGTTAAACGTTTCATTCATTCAATCATTCATTCATTCAATACATATTTATTTATTTCCTACAGACACAGTGCTAGGAATTTGGAGTACAATTGTGGACAAAACTCCACACAGTCCCTTGCGTTTATACCATGCATGACTTACAGGGACATGGCATCTTCCCCATCCTCTGGGCACAAGAAAGTGGAGATCTTCCTTTCAGTTCCATTTGTCAGAAGCCCACAGGGAAAGCAGTCCCTAAATGAAATATAATTTTATCATTGATTTAGATCAGTTTGCCTTCTGTCTGGAGTGCTGTTGGTATGGAGTTGCTGTAACACAAGGCAGTGAATTAGCTCATCCTGGGAGAGCCTTTCAGATCTTTCTGATTCCATAATCTAATGATCATAGCAACAAAGCCCAGAGCTTAGAGATTACCTAGCCTGACCTCACACACCCCCATTTCACAGATGAAGAGACTGAGGGACAAAGATGTGAAGTGTTTTGTCTAAAGTGAAACAAGTTGTCAGCAGAAGAGGAGAGCTAGCTGGGTCTACTGTCTGCTGGTTCTAGGCTCGCTCCATCACATCCTACTGCCTTTCACAGAAAACCCACCTTTCGGAATCTGACTCCTAGCTGTTCTGCTGAAGCTGCCAGGCACCACCACTGGCCAATCCAAGAGTAAATCAATATTCTCTGTGTTGACCTCTTTCCAACTCTACTCACATTCAGAAACAGAAGCTAATAAATATGGCACCAACGGTCTTACAGTGCTCCATCTGAAGGGCACCAAAGCATTCCTCTTCCAAAGGAAAATGTGAAAATGTATAAAAGATAGCTGAATGACAAGCAGCAAGAAACAGTAAATTGGGGGACATCTATATGTTTTGATTATTACATTGGAAACCAGAAACATTTAAAGTTACCTAAGAAGAAACTACAGAGAAATAGCAAGAAGACAATGTCAGGAGGTTTTCAGAAACTGTATGTTTTATATTTTTGTTCATTAGCTGGTGAGAGCAGTGACAGATAAATTATACCCTGCCATAGATATGTCATCTACGGTTACAGAAGCTGATACTCCGATCTTCCTACATGCACCACATACTTCATTCATTAAAATTAGGAGACATGGTTTTGTGATTAAACGTCTGAGTGTTTATATTCTTTTACTGATTCATACAACTAGTGCCTGCATTTTGAAATATATAAAATGTAAATTAAGTATAAGCAACAGTCAGCATCAAGGCTCCATCATTTAGAAAACAATTTTGGAAAGGGGGGGAAACCCAGGGTTTGAAAGTGTCCTCTAATCCCAGTGTTGTAGCCCTAGTCTCATTTGAAGGGGTTAGCAGGGATTAAAGACTGCCTTACCTTGGGATGTGCATGCAAGCATTTTAAGTTTTTATTAGGTGCTCTTTTATTACCTTTATGCTTGAATCCCTGGTGGCTACACTCTATTTTTAATAAGCTAGAAATCCCATCAAGTGATTGTTCAGTAGTTGCATTTAACTAGCAGGCCAGTTGCTAAGCCAAAAGGTCGGCCCCTGCGCTCACTGAGGAAGCTGGAGTGAAAGCAAGCAGGCTCAGCCTCCCCATTTTAAATGAAGTCCCTTTCACTGGGCTGCTCATTTAGAATCAAAGGGATTTCAATGCTCATTAGCTTCCATGGAAGAAGGGGGTGAAGGAGAGAAGGGTGCATTTTCCTACTTGATATCAGGAAAACAGAAGACTTGGCTGAATACAGTCTTACAGGGCATTATTGTTATTGTTGCTATTATAATTTTGCTTATGAATATGGAGTCTTACTGATAAAAATAAACAGATCTCTCAGCCAGGAGGCCAACAAAAACAGGTAATATAATTCCTGGTTGAAAGGCACACTGGGTTCCATGCTCTATGCCACCATCTCTCTCTTTCACACATAGAACCATCTGGGGTCAGGAGGAGATGCAGAGTTCAGGAGCACCCTGCAGGAATCCTAAACCATCCCAGTCATCACTGTGCCAGCCACTAAACAGGGACAATATCTTTGGCATATATCTATATGCCTGTGAGTGTAGGCTGAAATGCGTTCCTCACTTCTGAAAAAGATGCTAACTGACATTTGGTCTGCTTCCTCCCAGCACTGTGCTGCTAACAACATGTCACTATCAGCTGTTTCCACTCTGTTTGAGGAGAACCAGGACATGGAAGATGTTGCCAACATGGCCTTTGCCGCAGGCTAGGTGAGGGCTCAATGATGCCTGAGGCTGGCCAAGAGGTTTTGCAGGGAGTTAAATGACATAGATGACCACAAATACAGAAAGATCTTAGCAGATTTTGCACAATTTGGCAGGGTCTCCCCAAGGTCAAAGTAGGCTTCAGGGTCTGGCAGTTTCGATGGTCTGCTTGAGAAGAGAACACACACACACACACACACACACATTCATCAATGCCACATAGACCATTCCTACTTAAAATATAATATATTATCCATGAAAATTACACAACCATCTGGTTAACCCAATTCTTGGATTTCCCTCATGTTTAAGATAATGTTTGGGGTCCGAAGCTAACACTCAGCCATCTTCCCCTCCATTGCTGTGACTACTAACGTAGACATGCCAGAGCAGACATCTGAACAAGAACCCAAGTATTGGCTTTATTAATAAACTTAGCAACACCTACGTAGCTCCTGGCCTGAGGTTCAGGCTTCCTGGGAACTGCTGGATTGAAGAAAGTGGTTTTGCTTCGTATGTCCTACTCCACACTCAGGACAGACAAACCAATGGGAAAGGGGAGACCCGATTATCCCTCTAGCTGTAGGTAGAGAAACTAGAACAGAAAGTAAAAATGCCTCCATCACCATCATCAACATAGGAAGAACCTGCTTTGGGTGTAGAAAGCAAGAGGAAGTTGCCCTTCTCACTAATCAGAGGAGAAGGGTGGAGCCCATTCTTTTTTTTCTTTTCTTTCTTCTTTTTTTTTTTTTGAGAGAGATAGACATATGCCCATTCCCTTTGAAGAACACAAGCCCATCCTCTTATAATTCCTTATTGCAAAAGGAATATCAAGCTTGGCCATTTGTAGTAGCCATTCATTCACCCAAAGGAAGAGCAGGTGGGAGGGTGAAGAAAGTGTCAGGAAGGGTTGTCTTCGATGTGGCACTACTCAGGGAGAGAGAAAAAGTTCTATCCTCCATTCAAACATGGCAGAGGAGTCAATAAATATCCCCCAAACCACTGTAAACATAGCAATAGAAGGTAGTCTTTGAGAAAAGCTATCATGCAACCCCAGGGTAACAACAGCTCAGTGAAATTTAGGGAAGCCAGCAGAGAATAGCAGGGTATTTTCAGGGTTCCAACACAACTGTACATGGTGTAGGAGATGCCAAAAAAATAAAAGATCTCCCTTTTGTAGAGCAGAGAACCAAACTTGCATAAGATTTAACAAAGAGGGGAAAAAAAGTAAGAAAAACACAGAACAATAGGATAGTCAAGTTCAAATTCTGTGATACAGTTTATAATCATTGTTAGGTTCAAATGAATACAAAAATGTTGTGGGATAGAAATAGTCAAGGAAAGCTCTTTAGAAGAAAGTGGGCCTTGAGCCAGCCTGAATAGAAAGTAAAAGGAAATCATTATAGACAGGGAAACGTGTAACAATGAGGGAAGAGGGAAAACCCAGTACAGGACAGAAAGCCAACACTAAGGGTAGTGAGAGAAAACATAGAGTTAAGATAGAGATAGTTGCTGTAGACCCCAAAAGTCAGGAAAAATCATTAAGATTGGATGATAAGCACTAATGATTATGACAGGCTTTCTAGCACAAAGGTATCTTCTGAAACAAATATTTCTACCAACAGAATGGTCGTCAGGCCATTGGGACAACATTTGAAGAAGAGGATTCTAAGTTAGCGCCATGGAGTCTCTGGGATTTGGAATTCTTAGAGCAAATCATCTAACTCTACAAGGCATTTTATTATTCCTTTTCTTATAATATACCTCAAGGGCTGGGAATCTTTGTGGGGAGGGGGAGTGTGCCATATCTCTATTCTTCTCCTATGTGAGCTTCCAGGGGTGAGGGGGGAGCAGTTAGGAGTGACACAAAACAGCAGTCTTCGCTCACAATAAACAGGCCACACTTCTTTTTTAAAATGTATCTTTATTGTTGAAAGTATTACAGATGTCCCCTTTTTTTGCTCTCCACTCCTCCTCAAGGAACCTCCTGAGTGTGAGGTGCCCAGTCTCGCTCGGGTCATGGACCAGCAGCTGGGTACCCCTTGTGAACACCTGTTGAGCCCCAAGTTGCCTGAAGCAAAGTAATGACAAATGATCAAGAAGAACTTGGGCTGTTTCCCAACCCTGTGTAAACTTTTCTTTACCCCACAGCAGCCATGTCCTAGGTTGGCCTGTTGAACACTACTTCCATTATCCTACCACTCTCGATGGGCTCCTTCCCTCCAAAAGGCTTTTCCAACCAAAGCAGTGCACTTTCCAGCCTTAAGTATCTCCTGACATCTTTTTTTTTTTAACAACTTAATTGAGATACTGTTTGCATGCCATCAAATTCATCTGTTTTGCAGATTTAGAACACTTCTATCACCTCAGAAAGATAGCCCTTATGCCTGTTTTCACCAAACGTCTGGTGGGGGAATGTTGATAACGGAAGAAGCAATGTTTGTGTGGAGGCAGGGGTTATATAGGAAATCTCTGTACCTTCCTTTCAATTTTTTATCTATGATCCTAAATCTGTTCTAAAAAAATAAAGTCTTTAAAAAAAAACTATGGTAGTACAGGGCCCCACTAAATGCAACACGATTGGTAATAAAGTATAGAAGACCCCTTTTCCCAGAATGCCCACTACCTAACACAGCACTTTGATACTTAATAAACATCTGCTGAATCGAATTGAAATGATTCGGGGAATGAGAAATTGGGACAAATGCCTCCCCACGGACATTTGTTACACAGGATCCTTTTCTATTTTCTAACAGCCCTCCACTTTCAGTTTTGGTGATTGCTTCATCCCACAGTGTGCAGCCTTGGAGAAATTGTAATTCCAGGGATCCAGGAAGCCATGGGGTCAGATTTTCTTTCTTCTCACCCCAACACATCCAGAGGCTAAGAGCGTCATTTGGACACTCTTGAAGCCAACGATGCAAAGTCAAGAGGAATGATTGCGCATCGCCCATGGCCACAGTTATCCTGACCCCAGCCAGACTCAACCTGCTGTGAAGCAGGTGTTTTGCTTCTTCATTCCTGGCCTTCGAGAGATACCTTGTCCCTCCTCCTGCTGATTTTGTGTGTCCTTTCAGTAATTCCCTTTTATTGCCCAGAACTGGTTTCCATTGCTTGCCACCAAGGAACCCTAACCACTTCATGCTTTTTAAAGGCAATGGCGATATCGGTGAGAGGAGGGTCTAACTTGGGTAAGGGTGTAACTTTCACAAGTGGTAGTTCAGGAGTAAAGATCTTGTGACTAAAGAGATATTTCTAGGAAAGACAGAGAGAGTAGTCAAAGCCTCCCTGAGTGTTTTGTGCTTCCTATGTGTTTCTACCATGAAGAGTTTCCAGTCATTTGAACTTTCGCCCAGGTGGGTTGAGAAAACTGGTTGCACATTTCTTATAAATGGATCAACAGTGCAAACTATTTTAAGACCTAACATATGAGGATGAATAATTTTCACATGCTTCTTACTTCACTGAGAGAACTACCGACACGGCTTGTCAGGCAGTTGGTGGCACTGCTCAGCCTCACGCACGTGCCTCCTGAGCAAGTGAGTCAGTGTCCCGCACGTTCCTCTTCCTGCTCAATGGAAGAGCCAAGGCTGTGAGTCAGCCCTGCTCGGAGCCAAGAGCCTTTGGTTCAGTATTATTTTCTGCCTTCCACACAAGGTTCCGAATGTCCAATCCATTTTCTTTAGTGCCAGTGCCCAAGTAGTTAGAAGTCACAGTCCAGTACATTTTCAGAAATCATTGATCCTTACTGCAAAATAAAATATAAATAAATAGAAAGAAAGAAAAATCAATCAAGACAATAGCAAAATGTTAAGGGGTACAATGTAACACGTTCATGCTAAATGCCAGCTTCATGCTTCAAGGCCCAGTTTATTATAATGAAAGCACCAGGCCGAAGACAGGCATCGGATGAAATGAGGACTGAATAAATGTGCTACCGCATGAAAACTACTGATGAATTTCCAGGCTGTTTGTCATTGAGTAAAAGCTACAAACCTTTGATGAATGCGCATTTTTTTAGTGCGACTTCAAACAGATACTTCATCAAATTGCTACAATCCTTTCAGGTGTGGGCATCACAGAGCGTCTTCGAGGGAAATCATGACTTAATGCACTAAAGCTGAAAGGCCAGCAAAAATAACAGAGTAGCAGCCCATTACTGAAGGGCTATGATAGGAAAGACTTGTAATGCATTTCAGTTAGAAGAGATCTCAGGTCACAGAGTCCAATCCCCCACCCAGGACTGAAGCCTGCCAGAGAGAACACTCTCATCAGATAATTTGCAGTGGTGTCGTATCACATCCTAACGCTATGGTAATTTTCCTAGTATTTCAGACTGGGAATTCGATCCAAGAGCAAGAATAGATTAGCAGAGCTTATTCAGTTTATGCATGAATCCTCTCATTGCCCTCTTTCGAATGGAAATATGTCATCATAGTTCAGTTTCCTGAGGTCACAAAGATAAGACAATATCTACTTTGATTTCAAACAGAATCATTTATAGATAAAAAGAAGTCTCCTCTATAAAACAAAACAGCTTTTCAAATAGCCTCTCACCACAGTTAGTAATAATTTATGCTTGGTGAACAGGAAAATATGCTGAATTTATTCATTTTACTGTGCACTGCCTGTCGAAAGGGCAAGCTAATAAAGAAAAAGTGGGGGTGGGTAACATTGGTATCTGCAAATCTGATGCAAAAGATTTTTGTAATTCCCCCTGATTTCAGGAGGAAAAAATTAGCTCTGAAAGTGGCAGATGGAAAATTCCTATTATTGGTCATTTTACTGTATAGACAGTTCTAAAGGCTGTTTTTCCTTTTGTCCTTCAATATAAATTTTGCTCCACTTCTAAGTCCTAATTTAAAAATTAAGTCACAACAAACACTCTCCAGTTATTGAACCTAGAGTCTGGCTCAATTTCACTGGCCTTGTTGCATTTCCATAATCACCTCCCTCGCTGGACAGCAGTTTTTACTCTCCTCCTCTGCCAACCAACCCCTTTGCTTTAACCAGCATAGGTTTAGTTTCAATCCTAATTATTTCTGAGGTAAAAAACTTTATTTTCTTGCATGATTTCAAGATGTATTTTAAAGTGTTTTGGGTTTTCAAACTCCACTTAGAAATGGGAGATGGTTTTTATATGCCCAGGTAGTCTCCTGCTCTCTCAACTAAGAAGCTGTTGAAACTCCCTACCTTTAAATAATTGTTCAGAGGACATCTGTGGCTTTCTGCTTCATGTAGCGGAAAAGACATTAGGTACAGTTTGAAATTTAGGAAATTAGCCTAAATTAAAACACAAATAAAGTCTTAACTTATAGGTCACTCTCTCTTTTTTCCAACATGTCAGGTAATAAGTTTAAGATTATTATAAATTAAAAGTATAGCATGAAGGCTGGGGCATTTGGAAGGGGGAAACATTGTATGAAGTTCAGAATTTAGTCGGTTTATCTTATAGACCGGATATGTGAATTTTTTAAAAGTACATCACAAAATTTTAGCTGAATACCATCACATAATATAGCTTAATGATAAAGGTTATAACTTAAACATGAAATACTGCATTTTTTGAGACAAATTGTTTTAAACTCACTTTTTTCCCATTTAAGTCTAAAAGGGCATAGGCAATGTCACCCATTGGGAATTCTGGTGGCAGCTGGGCATAAATCTCAGATTTCAAAATGATCACACTCTGGCATACCACAGCCACTTCCTGGATCCTCAGAAGCCAAGAAATTCAGTGCCGAATTATTTCTTAATCTCACAGGAATCTCCAGTGGGGGAGGAGGGCTGCATTGCTGTAGCTACTCACCCCCTGGCTTTTGTCTTCTTTGACCCTTCCTCCCCCTAGGTTATAGCTCCAAATACTGCTGCAGTGGCCTGTGAGGCTGTGTGGAGACCCGATCCACCTGGGGCTCCACATAGACATGCCCCAAAAAGCCCTCTCCTTCGGTGACCCAGTCCCTCTCCTCACACTGGGAGATAGTTATGAAGCGGTGGACCTATCATTATGTGGTAGTTGTGAAGCCCAGAGGCATTGTGGCATGTTCAGTGAAATAACATTTTCAAAGTATGAACCAATATTCTCCTTTCATCACTACCACTCAAAGAGTTAAGGGATTGGAGCCTTTTATTTTTGTGTTTGATTATTTATCACTAGATGGTAACCTAGGAATGGGATGGGGCCTGGCCAAATCTTTCTATTCCTTGCCCTTGCATGGAAAGCCTCACTCTAAGAACTTTCTTTGGGTATTACCTCGACTTCATTCTGAAGAATTTCAGTAATTACTTGGCCCAACCAAGTAACTGGCAGGTACTCAGCTTGCTTACGAGATACAACGTGTCAAAAATTAAGAGATGGCTCTTCCATCTCCAGTGGATTATTCACTCACTGAGGAGTCATCATGGAAAACCAGAAATTCTGGACTTTGGGTCAGATTTATTTGGATTTAAATTCCAGCTCTATTAACTGTGTGTCCGTGAGCAAGTTACCCTCACCTGTGAGCCTGTTTCCTCAATTATAAAGAACTGTATGAAGAAGCAACGCGAAACAGCACTTAGCTCTGTGCGAGGCACACAGCAAGCACGCGAACGCCGTCAGCTATTACTGTCGTGCTTTCCACCGTAAGGATGTGTGCGGGATTAGATGAGATGGCATCTGTGCAAAACCTGGCCCTAGTACAAGCTCAACAAACATTAGCTCCTTTCACCTTGAGGGAAATTAAGTCCTTTTCAAATCTTCTTGGGTTTTAGGTGATCACAATCCAAGGTGCTTTGCTACAGCCACCTAATAATAATACACACCCTTCCCTCTCCCTGCAGAAGGAAACATTTTGAACATCTCTGTGCTGTTCTCCATCTCCACTTATGTCCAGTTCTGGCAAATCTTCTCCTGACCTTCTCTTCTCCTAACACTGAGACAATTTTTCTAATTTCTTTTTATCATGGAGTGTCCAAGTGGGATCCCAAGCCCTGCCCTCAGTCCACCCATTGCTAGTTCCTCCTCTGGTGCTCTATGTTCTCCCATCAGCCCCTGATGTGCTCATTACCAGGAACATTGTACAAAGCAAATACATTTGGGTTTACATAGACTTTATCTTAGTCACACGGGAGTCCATCTACAATGCAGAAATAGGAGAGGATTAGTGTGTTTTATCACAAGGAATTAAAACTATTATCCACAAATCTGATCAAAGTGAGCAGCCAAAACAAATATGTTGAGTAATTTCTTCCCTCATTAACTAGTTCTTTTGCCTGCGTTTTCTATAGGTCCACGTGGCAATGTCTCAAATGGTGTGTTATATTCATGCCAGCACTTGCATTCTGTTTTGGATATAATTTTGAGAGAAGATATTTTAGACTAAATTCTCAAGGAAAGGATATAAGTAGATGAATACCCAGATTTTAGAAACATAAAAAATAACAATGACAGCAACAATAATATAATAACTATACTTTTCCAAGCATCTTCAGACCACAAATGAAATGCTGGGGGGAAATAAATGTATTTGTTTTCCTCTTGCCTTATGGCTAAAACAGCAAGCCATGCATGTTTTTTATGACCTGGCTAGTGATGTGTCCCTTCAGGGAGCTATTAACTCCATCTTTGTAGAGGGTGTCTGATCCCTATCAAAATTAGAAATTGCTTAAAACCAAGGGAAAAAAAAGCATTTCATTCCTAAATAGGCCATTAGTGATATTGGATAGTTTGTTATTCTGTAATGTAATATGAAATTCCTAGAGGCAACTGATTTTCAGTAGTGAATTAAAAAGATCAAAACTAAACTGCGTAGTTGAGAAATGAGTGAAAAGGATATTGGACAGCTGTTTTATAGGTTGTGTGTCAGTAAACTAACATTTTCAAAATAAAATCATTAACCCTTCCAAGATAACTAAATGCAGATGAGCCCAGCCCAATTGTGTGATAGGTATGAGAACATAAGGATGGAAAACAAATATCTATTTGGACTTCAAGGAAGAGGGATATATATGAAACAAAATATCAGAATAATGATCATCCTCCTCAAAAGGAAATAAATTGGCTAAAAATAGCAATGGAAAGTTTGGGTCTTTAAAAATTATAAGCACAGATGTGTAGGGTCATGGGAGCAGACAGATAGAGCAGGGTTTTTACCTGGAGCATAGATACCTGCCCCTGTCTGACGGCTAATGCAACATTTGATAACCTTTTCCCAGGAATGCAGAATTCCAAGATAATGCTCACAAGCAAAATAGCATCATTCATTATCTTACAGTTAGAGAGAAGCTGATTTACTGTCTACATGTGTTAAAATACATTTTTTTAAAAAGATACCATTGTTTTCATGCCTGTACCTATATTCAGGCTTAATGTAAATACCTGTTTGAAAGACTGCAACTAAGTCAGGTGCTGGAGTGATTCACCCACAGCTCTAATTACATAAGTACAAAATTTTATGTGCCTAAAGGCTTGCAAATCTTAATTCTCATTTCTCACCATTTGTACCCAAAACCCCCAGTTAATTTCCTTTTTCTGAATATAGTTTATGAATTACAAAAATGTGGGAAAATTTACTAGTCTAGAAAATGTATCTTTCAATAAATACTTAATTTCCTTTCTGAAATACTGTAATTTATTTCAGGGACTGAGCCTTTTTTCCTGGAATTTTTCTTGTTAATCAAGACAAGCATGTTCTCCAAGGACTTTTTTATATTACTCCTGGCTAACCTCTGGAGACATTGTCAAATGTATGGTGCAATTAGTTAAGATTTCACATAGGTTAGGAAAGAACGAGAAGAGAAAAGAAAGAATGCATCTATCTGGTGGTGGTAGGGTGGTGTTAAGAATCATATCAGGTTAAAATATTATTAAATTTATGGAAGTATAAAAATTTTACATCACTATAGATTATTTCAGAAAATATATAAGTCAAAGCATTTCCTAATCCTTGACCTGATTGATGGGCTTTTTCCATTAAAATTGCCCATTCCATATCAAATATGGATAACAAATAATTCAAAGTTGAAATCAGGTCCCTTGAGTTTCTCGAGATTGGATAAATGTCTCAAAACATCAGCAAATAGTCCTTAAAGGGAGGCAGCAATCTATAAACCATCCCAATGCCTGGTCAATAGCAGGAGGGAGACAGGAGGAGACTGGAAGCCAAGCAACCTTTTCATGACCTCAACCCTCCCCCAATCTCGGGGAAGTAATAAGGACTCTTTCTTGGGTCTTTGTTTGAGGAAGCTCAGGCTAAAAATTGTGAGTTTCTGTGTTCCTACGGAGACTTAAAGTAGCCACAACCCCTTCAGTTCAAAATTGCTTTATATTCGGTGGCCAGAAGTCAAGTAGATGAGATTTTGCCGTGTTCAAGAGCTCAGAAATAATTCACACTATCACTACCGTGAGCAAGACAACCAATCTAGAATAGTGTGGCCCATGGGGTGGAGGCAGACAATGCGCAGAAGGAAATATTTCCAAGTGATAGGTGAACTGGGGAACAGGAACTGCTTGAATGCCTTGCAGGGACCCTGTGATTTTTAGCTGCCACTAAGATGAGAAAAGAGCACCAGATTCAAAATTAGTAAACCAGATTTCTGGTCAGCTCTGCCACTAACCTATTTTTGTGACCTTGCTTACATTTCTTAATCTCTCTGGGCCTCAGTTTCCCCATCTACAGATTGGCTGAAACAATGTCTAAATTCCTGTCATCACCCAGAAGTCTACAGTTTTGTGATTGTCGACTTTTCCTCAGAGATACAAGAACACTTGTGTTAACTGCAATCATAAGACTGGCAGAAAAAAGAAAACAAATTGAGTTTTCTCACTCTAGCTAATGACACACTGCAGCTCAGCAGCAAGGCAGTCAGTCAGAGGCAATGAAACAAATCAACACTTAGGCTAATTACATGAGGAAGACCTCTGTGCATCACCATGGCAACCAAGGAGAAGGTAACCCCAGTAAAGGTCAAACACCGGAAAAGTGAATGTGACATTATGATAGGAATAGGTAAAATCTACCACAGCAGCCTATGACTTGACCAAATTAGTCCCCAATGCAGTGAGACCCTAATTATTTTCTAAAACGGTGTCTCAAAGTAGGTTTCATGCTCCATCTGCTTCAAAACCACCTGGTAACAAATGCAAATTCCTTAAACTCACCCAGACTCGTTTAATCTCTAGGGGGAAAAAATTAAGGAATCTGCATTTAAAGTTCTTCTGCACAATAAACTTGAGAACTCCTAATCTAGCAAATGGAGAGGAAGAAGTAAGGAGACAATGAAGAATGAAATATATACTCACAGAATACTTCTGGAAGCAGAGGGGTAGGTGATAACAGTGGTTTCCTCCAAGGAGGTCTGAGGTACAGGGTAAAAGAGAAACTTAATTTTCACTGTAAACTCTTTAATGCTGCTTTTATTTTTACCATGAGCAAAAATTAAATAAATAAATATTTCTAATCCCAAAAGATTTTTAAAGTGCAAATTAAATTTTGGTATATATTTTCAGAGTTAGAAGCAGTGAACATTCTTTAAGTTGAAGATAAAATAATAGTTTAAAATTTTTTTAATTTCCTTTTTTTTTAATCAGACTTGGAGAGGTTAAGTAATATATAGTCTTAATTTTGTATTTGAGCAAATGAAGATGGCAAGGAAGACGGTCAGAAAGGATACTTAATAAAGATGCTTCCCCTCAATTCTTATACCTAAGTGGTGGCCTAGAATTAGTACCTTGTTACTTACTACCCTATTTTTGTTGTTTCCTGGGTGATTTTCAGTTCTTATAGATACTGTTGTAATTAGCTAGTTATTAACAATAGGAAAGGAGCAAAAGGGAGGCCAGACATTAAAGGCATGGTCATTTGGGCAGCTTCACCAGGAAGCTGCAACTTTACACTCCCCAGAGAACCACCAGTCCATTCCCTGCAAACCACTGTGGGAAGGGGTCCAACAAAGGGGAGATGGGCACAGGCACAGTAAAGTCGGGGTAATGTAGAGAAGGTACCTGTCAATCTAATCTGGAACAGAGATCACTGCCCAGAGTGGGTGGGGCCACTGCAAACCCACAAAAATTTGGAAATACATAATCCCAAGACAAAGGAATTCTCATGCCCTTGGTTCTCCTGTTCCCCTGGTTTTGCTCCTGCTTCCTTGCGTTCACCCATGTTTCTAGAAGCCACATGGCCCATGGCTATGCAGCTCACACACCATGGACTATGGCTGGGAACACAAAGTAAGCTAGCCTGGTGTTGGACTGGGCTATGCTCCAACATGGAGTGGAAACTGGGCAACTGCTTTAATCCTAGCTCTGCTGAAAGCAAAATGGGACTTTTTCCTTGGCAGGACGGAGGGAGAGAAGACCTTGGAAACTCAGGAATCTAATTCCGTGCAAATAAATGATACTCATTCTCCCATGTGAATCTCAGAAAATGTCTTCTCGTGACATCGCCAGAAGCCCACTTCCCCTGGCAACAGGTAGACACAGAGGGCTCCCCACCGATAACATTACTAATTTATAAGTTCCTCATAAGCAGAGAGAATAACTTATGTTCCTTCAGATTTCTCATAGCCCTTTTTATACTACATAGGACATAGTACTTGTTCAGTAAAATTCTTATGAAGTATTTTCTTTTCTGTAACACATAACATTTTCCCTGTCTCAAGAAGACTCTAAAATTCAATTCAATTAAACATCTTCCTAACTCCAAGATAGGCCACACGTTGTGAGTTCTTACAGTTGTAAAAGAGAATGCTTAAGGAGAGAAGGGATGGAGAGATCAGGACCAGGGGGCCCAAAGCCATTTCCTCATTTTCTCATAGGACTAAGGAAGTCTGCTTAAGAAAACTCTGGGACTAAGAAGCCCACACTTGTGAGCTATAATTGGAGAAGACAGGCAGAATCCTTCTGCCAAGCAATTGTTTTAAATGAGGCACTGTGAGCTTAGGTGACATTCATTAGAAAGTGTCCCACCCCACCATCCGAGCCATGTGAGAACCAAAGGGATGGACTGTGCTGTACCCTTTGTGAGAAGGGGAGGGATGAGCAATGCCTGGTATATGGGTGAAAACTGCACCACCAGGTCCCACTGTTAAGTACCTATCAGAGAGGCCCACTTTCTTCTCCCCCTCTGCCCAGGAGAGGTGGAGGCAAAGTTGGGACACTTAACCAATTATCTGATGGGAAATGTGGGAGCTAAAAAAAATACTTTTCTTCCCACCAAGTTCTAGCCTGCTAATAATCAAATTAACAGAGATAGATTAACAGGGGAAAATGCAAAGTTTATTACACATGTACATGCCAGTGGGGGTCATAAGATATGAAACCCAAAACACATTGAGCAGTTGAGTTGATATGCCATTACAGACAATGGAGAAAGAGGGCAGGGGTCTGAGCTTTCTAAGGAAACAGGCAATTTACAGGCAGCTGAGGAAGAGAGGAGCACACATGGCAGGCAAATTCTTGCAAGGCAACCCAGAAACAAAGGGACACAGGGTTGGGGAACCTAGTTAGAAGACCCCTGCCTGGAATCTTCTTATTTAATGCTAAGGTGAATATATTGAGATTCCCTTCCTGGAGCAGACCTTTTTAAATGAATCTCTTTGGCATGAAAGGGAGAGCCTCAAAGGTTCTTTCAGAGTCTTTTGTTTCTTAATAACCAGCTTAAAAATCAATATCCCAAAAGGCACAGTTTTGGGGTGGCAAAACTTTGGTTCCCTTCAGGGGCAGAAATACTTCAGAGGCTCAACAGTAATGAGATGACTGCTTTGCAGTGAGCAGTAGACAACCATTTGATGCAAGATGGGCATCTGGGCCACTGGACAACAAATGGGGTTGCCCTAGAAAAGCAGCAGAGCAACCCTGGCAGCTAACTGTACCCCAAATTCAGGATCTTCTTCCATGGTACAGAATTTTTAGTTGTCTCTGAGAGCCGCTGCCCAACCAAGGATACTTTCTCAGTCCTCTAGCATCTAGAGACATTATAATGTGACAGAAATGATGTGTTTCAGACTCCCTTTCCCATTCCACTGACCGGGTGTAGAAGATGTCAACCCCTGTGGTTTGAAGAGCCACAGCGTGAAAAAAGCAACACCTACCAACAAGGAACTATCACCTTAGCAAGAAATAAACTTCTGTTGTGTTTGAGTTGTTATACATTGTGGAATCTATTTGTAATAGCAGTTAATATTACCATAACTCCTGTACTTGGCCAGGCTGATGCTAAACACTGTTGATTTGGAGCTCAGGGGCAGTATCTAGACCTGCATGAGGTTCAGCCCAAGGTGGCAGCAGCCTGGAGCTGCTCTACTCTGTTTGTAACAGACAGAAGACTCTTGTGATATGCTTTACCTGGCTCAGATGGGAAGTATTCCTTTGGAGACTTTCTTATCTCCAGGAGACACCTGAGAATAATGTCCAAAGGAGATATATTCCCCTCCATTTCTCTCCTCTTTAAGGAGCTGGGCCCTTGCCCGGCCGGGCATGGCTCAGCGGTTGAGCATTGACCTAGGATCCAGGAGACCGGGGTTCAATTTCCGGGCAGGGCACATGCCCAGGTTGCGGGCTAGGCAGCTAATCAATGACTCCCTCATCATTGATGTTTCTATCTATCTCTCTCCCCCTCCTTTCCTCTCTCTGAAATCAATAAAGATATGTTTAAAAAGTAAAAATAAAAATAAAAAAATAAAGAGCTAGGCCCTTTAGAGAAGGGCATGCTTCCAAGGCCTGGAACATATTTTAAAAGTTGAGTTTCCTTTTGCAAAGAGCAGCTTCATAAAATAACAAGGCCAGGGAACCCAGCCACAGCCCAGAGCAGAGCTTACATATTCACCTGAGAATGTTGACCAACGTGTTTTCTTGGACTAATAGACGCAGAAGATTCTAATAGGGGCTGTAGTCCACTAACACGTACACACACACACACCTCTGAAGATGTTTGTCCTTTGTAGCCCAGACTCAGGTTATACCTATCAGAGACAAAGGCTCACATTGGGTAAAATAAATAAATAAGGCATCATCCCTGACCTCCAGGAACTGACAGGATATAACTCTAACCTAAGTGTTACAAAAGAGAAGGGTGCAGAATGTGCTATAAGCACAAAAGACAGAGAGGGGCACTGAGGAAGTTTTCTTAAGAGGACAGAATGAATGCTGTGTGTGTAAGAGAAGGATCACCCAGAAGGGCAGGCAATAGCTCAAGTACAGGCGCTGAGATAAGAGAGGACAGGAAGTTTACTTGCGCTGGATCCTCTTGCTTACAAAAGCATTTGGTACCACAGTCGCAAGGCAAGGGAGTAATACAATCTTAGTTACTAAGCTTCTTAGCTTTTTCCTTTCCAAAAAGATAAAAGTGCAATTTTAAAGCAATAAACCTGCCACTAAGAACTCTGGGATATTGGGTATATGCAGGGAGTGGCATATTCAGAAGTAGCAGAAAATCAGGATATTGGGGAGCCCAATAAACAACTTGACAAGGGTGTGTAACGCTCAGGTCTCCAGTGAAAGCTGAGACATTAAGTAAGGAGAGAAAAGGGAAGGCTGGATAATTCAAACTTCTTTGGGGTAAATGACCTATGAAACTGAGTGAGGCCATACCTCAGTAGTGCCAGATACCCAGCAGGCGTTCAATAAGTGCTTGTTGGATGAATGGCCCCTATATCACACACACGTTTTACATGATAACCTGTGCAAAGAATACTGTTAATAATTCATTGGCTCTGTTGCCCTGATTTAGTGACTGTCTGTGCTTACCACCCACATGCAATCAGAGCACAGAACCTTCTCAGGGCTAAGTTAGAAAAAAGTTATATATATAACTATATATATATAAAATATTCTTATATCAATTTTGGCAAATCATATGTATATATGTGACTTATGTAAGAAATACAATGTATGACTCTTGTCAGAAAACAGTATGCATACATATATAGGAGCTATACATTGTGTTTCTTGCATAAATCATATAATACATGTATTTTTTAATATTTAAAAGACATTCCCAGCTGGGAGTTGCATGAATACCAAGCACTGCCCTCCAGTCAAGCTTCAGCTCTGTCTTGCTTTCTCAGTCACAGAAGGAACAGGGAAGGCACATCAATCTGGATGGCTATAGACCTTTTCAACAGGACAATATTAAAGTGTCTAACATGGTGAGAACTATGAAATCATTCTCCACGTGAACATCTTTAAAGGTCTATATGCATAAATTAATTCCCCATAGTGCTTCAGATCTCTAATTATTTTTTAATTTATACAAATATGTGCAATTACAATGCAATTAAAATGCCAGTATAATTAAAATGCAGAAAGAGGAAAATTTATAAATCTGTTCATGAATCCCTGTGATTTCTTCTTGGGTTCAATTAATGCCACTTATGATTTAAAGATTGTGAAAACCTTATTTCAATTAGTAAGACCATTCCATCAATCCATGTACCTTAGAATGTGAAGTCTCATCTAGATCTGCAGGGTATATCTTTATGATGAACGTTGGACCAAAACTGGCCAAATGAGAGTTGCTTAACAAAGATATAGCCAAAAGAAAGGGGGGGGGGGGCAGGGGATTAAGGGTGCCTGCCCTACAGAGGGGTGAAGAATGCATAGAAAATCTAGTATTTATTAAATGTTGGCTGAATATATTTACATATTTTCTTAACAAGAGCTCTGACCCTCTTGGCCCTAATTTTCCTGTAGATGAAGCCATTCCGTTAATAGGAACTAATAGGAGATGCCCCCAGTATAAAAAAACCTTTTTTTAAAAAACTGAAGATGACTTCTGTTAAAGGACTCTCTTGTTTTAGCCTTTTATAGATAAAAGCTTTTGCTGGGGAGAAAAAAAAGAAGACAGGCAGCAAGCTGTCCAGTGACATGTTAGAAACTCAAACCTAAACAGCTAGATTTGATTAAATTACTTTTCATATAATAAACATATACTGAGCACTTCTAGGCTCTGGGTGTATAAAATTGCACGTGGTCTCAGTCTTCTGGGAAGCCATGGTTTGGAAGAGAGAACAGATATGTAAAAAGCTCATTGCTATAGAGTGGGATAAATGTTATTTTGATCACATGTGCTGTGGAGGCACAGAAAAATTAATAACAAAAAGCTTCCAGAAAAAATAAAATTTTGAGCCATGTCTAGATTGAGCAGTGGTTCTCATTCCCTGGGGGCTTACTGTCTCAGGGACTAGGGCACAATGGCATTTAGCTGGTGAAGGTCAAGGAAGCTAACCATCCTTACACCCCACCAGTTCCCCACATGCCTTTCAAATGTCAAATGCCCTTCCAGGCATTTAGGAGCTAAAAAACCTGTTTACAGTTATCTAAGCCTTGATGCTAGCACAGTTTTACATATAAACTAAAAAGATATGTTTGTTTTCTTTTGTTTGAGCACCATTCAAATAGACAGGATTATTTCCTAATTTTCCAGGATGCAACTACCTTGTAAAACAAAAGGAAATTGCATTTTATTTTGTTCAGAACTTTACATTTTCATATAAACAGGTGTATTTATTCTTCAGTTTTTTATATAAAGCAAGGAACCTTTTTTTTCTCTTTAATATGTTTTTTGATAGGAGTCATGGATGGTATTTCTTACATAAATATCAAAATGTGTCTACAATTTCCAGTTTCAATTCCTTGAAACTGGAGTGGGACCAGAAAGACAATTTTTAAAGAGTCTGAGCCCCAAATCTCTACTTTTCCTCCAGATTTTTAGATTGCTCTCTTTGTGCACATTTGTGAGAGTTGCTCTAGGTCTAGCATATGAAGGTCTGTGCCTTACACAGCCCCAGGGTATCTGCAGTGCAGGAGTAGCCCTACTGCAGACCCAGAAGTGGACTTGCTGGGTCATAGAATTGGTGCATTTTCAATTTTACCCAATATTACCAAATAGTTCTTCAAAGTAGCTGTCCTATTTATGGTCCCACCAGCAATATTCCCACAACATCAGTAACACTTGAAATTACCCAAATTCTTAATTGTTGCTTATCTTACTAATAACTTACTAATATCACTGTTGTTTTCATTTCAATTTCTCAGATAATTAAAGAAGTTGGATGCTTACTATGTTTATTGGTCAGTCAGGTTTTGCCCTCTGTGAATTATATGTTAGATCTTTTCTCCATGTTTCTCAGAGTTATTTTCTGTCTTTTTCTTATTGAGTTATGAGTTCTTAATATACTTTGGGTCCTAACCTTTATGTACATTACAACTATCTTCTTCTAGATGGTGGTTTGTCTATTTAATTTTCTTTTAAATTTTAAGGTAGTAAATTTTAACCATCTTTTCTTTCGAGGCTTGTATTATTTTGTGTCCTACTCAAGAAATATTTCCTATACCAGAGTTATGAAGCTCTTCTACCTGTTTTCCTTAAAGTGTTTGTGTGTTTGTTTTGTTTTTTAATGTCTTAATTACATCCTCACCCTTGAATGATAATTTAGCCTGGTAATTCTAGATAAAGTCTGTGTGGTTGGTTTGTTTTTAATGTCTTAATTGTGTCCTCACTCTTGAATGATAATTTAGCTTGGTAATTCTAGATAACAATGTCTCTTCTTTCAGCATTTTGAACAGATCATTTTACTGGCCTCAGATTTCAGTTGTTGCTATTAAAAATTCAGCTCTCTGTTTAATGGTCTTTCCTTTTGTAAGGTGACTTTTCTCTCTGGTTGCTTATAAAATCTTCATGTTTGTTTTGTTATAGTTAAGTTTCATTATCATGTGTATCTTTGTGGATTTATTTGTATTTATTCTGTCTTGCATTTATTGCGCTTCTGACTCACTGTTCATGTTCTTACATCAATTTTGGAAAATTCTCAGCCATTATGTCTTTATGTATTGCCTCTTCACTGTTCTTCCTCTTTTCTCTTTCTGGAACTCTTATTAGACCTATGTTGGACCTTCAAATTTTATCATCAATATTTTAAAATTTCTCTTTTATATTTTCCATTTGAAATTTCTTGCCTAGTGACTGTAGCTAAGTCTGTTACTTACATTCAACTTATCAGCTATTGTCGTTTGAGAAAGACAAGTAAAAACATGGTGCTTTACTCAGTGCTATAAACTATGGTAAACTTTTTGAAAGGAATTCTGTGTACCCTCTGGAAAAGCCAATTTTTTAAATATTGCATTGCAAGAAAATCCCTCAAGTGCCCATATGAAACAGTTGAGGTACTTTCTCAAAAACGTCTCCAAACAACAGAAATCCAAAGGGATGAGATGTAGTCCCTGGAGCTTCAATCTCCTCTAAATTGCAGTGCTAGATTGGACACAGCACAAGTCAAACTCTCACTAGCATTGTTTCATTGTAGGCAAATCAATAGTCTTGGGTTTCACTATATCTTTATCAATTAAATGCCTAGCATCGGAGTGATCCCAGTCATGACCCTTCACAACTCATCCACTGGGCTTTTTATTTCAATGACTATAGTAGTCAGTGTGTGTGTGTGTGTGTGTTATGAGATAGTGAGATAGAGATGTAATTTTTTCATGTAGCTATTCAGTTGTCCTAGCACCATTTTTTTAAAGAATTAACAATTTCTTACTATTTGTAATGCTGCTAATGTCCATAACCAGACTTCCCTATGTACCACAGCAGTCATAACTAGGAGTTCTATTTTATTTATTTGCAAACATGTCTGATCTTTTCATTGTATCTTACTTTTTAAGATTTTAACGCTTTCTTTTACATTTTAATTACATTTAATGTACTTATACTATCTTTTCTATTGCCTGAAGGCTTGGGGGACTTATTTTCCTGTTTATTGTGCCAGCTGGCAGTCATTCATGGTATGTTGCTTTCTTAATCTGTTTTGTAGTCTTGGATTGTGACCGCGTCTCCTGTTGAAATCCTCTGCCACAGGGGTGAAGGTATGTGCCTCCAAGGTGGCTTTGCATTGACTTCTATAAAGTATCCCACTGACTTCATCAGTTCATAGCAATTTTTATTGACTTTATGGGCTTGAGGGTACCCAGAACATGTAACTATTATCATTTCAAACCTTAGGTTTCAGGATCTCAGAGGAGATTTTTCACTATGATTCAGGGCAAGATTAATCATCTGTGGAACTAAGAAATAATATTCATAATTATAGTTCAAAGTTATTTGTAATATGTTATGATTAGCCAGTTATAGAATTCTATTTTAGTCATGAAATGAGTATGAATGTGAGAAAAAGAAAACAATTTATTTTAAATTTTGGTGAATAGAACTGTTTTTTTAAATTTATTTTTAAATTATAGTTGATATATAATATTGTTAGTTTCAGAAGTACAACATAGTGATAAGGCTTTTGTATACTTTATGAAGTGATGATCTCGATAAATCTAGTAACCACCTGTCAGCATACATAGTTATTATATTATCTACTATATTTCCTATGATCTACATACATCTCATGACTTATTTTATAACTGGCGGTTAATACTGCTTAATCCCCTTGACCTTTTCCACCCATTCTTCAACCCCCATCCCGTCTGGCAACCTTTAGTTTGTTCTCTGTATATATGAGTTTATTTCTATTGTTTTGTTTTTTAGATTCTACATATAAGTAAAATCATATGGTATTTGCTCTCTCTGCTTGATTTATTTCACTTAGCATAAGACCCTTCAGGTCCATACATTTTGTGGAAAATGACAAGATTTCATTCTTTTTATGGCTGAGTAATATTCTACTATATATATGCACCACATCTTCTTTACTTATTCATCTATCAGTAGACACCTAAGTTGCTTCCATATCTTGGCTATTGTAAATAATGCTTCAATGACTATAAGGGTGTATATATCTTTTCAAGTTAGTGCTTTTTATTTCTTTAGGTAAATACCCAAAAATGGGATTTCTGGATCATATGGTATTTCTATTTTAGGAAAATATATTTTTAATGGGCTTTTACAAAAGGAATATCTTCTTTTGAAAAGAAGCACAAGATCTCATGTATAACATATTACACCCATTATTGTAGTGAGATAAACATTGCTCACAGCAAGAATCATACCTTAATTTACTTATTGAATTAAATAAAAACACTTATTCAATCAAAGTGACCTGCCAGTGCTGTAGTATCTACTACTTCAGTGAATGCATTTCTTACAAAACATTAGACTGTTAAAATGGAAGGTCCAGAAAAGAACGTGATAATTGCACATCAAAGTTAGAGGTCACAAGTTTTAGAATTTTAACTTTTATTTCCAAGCTAGCTTTAACTATATGAATCTAAATTTTCACAAGGCCTCTTATCAACCCCTCTTCCCAAAAGTGAGTTAATTATAAAAACAATTTTTTGATCCACAACCTTGAAAGATTTTATATTCTTCAAGGCACATTCTTAACAACAGATTCATTGTAACACAGAAATCAGAAAGGTATTTCCATCTCAAAGATATTTTCATGACAACATTTATATTTATGTGAATGCCCTTAGGCTTGGCATTACTCTTCATGAGACAAATGACTTTAAAAAGTGAAGATTTTCCCCTGGGGGAACCACAACAACTTGTTCAGAAGAGTGAGAGCCCCTGTGAGTCTCAATGTCAGATCAAAACTTTAACTTCTTTCAGTCTTCTTGTTACGTAAATCTTGAATAATGTGAAAAGTGTTACTTCAAGATCTTAATTCCTGCTTTCAGTTTTCTTTGACTTTCAGTGGCCTTGATTCTTCGTCTTCCAGAAATATCATAGCAGAATCGCAGCCTTTGTTCTTCCCAGTGGTGTCACATGAAACCCACTTTTCTTGTCTATTCACTGTGCTTGATGTTTCACACCTCCTGCCTACCCTATATTGTAGTAGCTCTCAGCCTAGTGCCCACTTATTTTCCTTGCTATTCACTTGTATTTTGACTGGGTGACCTGGTCTTCCCACCTGTTGATGACCCACATCTCAAATCCTATGAGTGTTTTTAGAGCCAAAAAGATCGCACTTATTTGTCTTCAATCATGACATTGATTTCAGGTGCTTAACAATAGGACATGATCTTTTTCTTTTCAGACACAGTCTGCCTGTGGTTTTTAAAAACCACCTAGTAACCTCAATAGACTTTTAGGCGTACACATTTGCATGGGAAACAATAGATCTGTATAATCACATCCTCTGATGTAGAGGGTTTCATAAAGTTCTGATTGTGATTATCTTTTCTTGAAAGGTAAAAAAGGGAGAATGTGTATTAATGTGTTTTATGTTTAGAAAATCTAGTGATAAAACGAAAGTTAATGAGCTCATGTTGGCCACTCCTGAATGTATTAATTTCTCATATTCCTCAACTTGAATCCTCTAAACCAGTGCTTGTCAAATGTTAATGTGCATACTAATAACCCCCTGAGATCATTTTAAGGCAGATTCTGATTCAGCAGGTCAGAAGTGGAGCCTGAGATTCTGCATTTCTAACAAGTTCTCAGGTAATGGTGATGCTGAGGCCCTGAGCCTCACTCTGAGTTGTTCAACTCCTATATAAAGCAATTGAATCAAAAGAAGGTGCTTGTGCATGTTTAATAAGTAAATAAAATTGTAAGAAAAAAAGCCCTCTTTTCTGATGGAGCAACTTCCAGACCCTATTTCTGAATATAGGAGTCAGGGAAAGGATTATTAGAAGTTTTGAATCCCAAGTGAGAGTTGCTAGAATGTGCATCTAAATTTGCCTATTTAGATCATGACAATGGAGACTAACTTGCCTCTTACCATCATGTGTACTACCAGCCCTATCCATGCTGATCAAACATGTGGGAGATGAAAAGAGGGGCAAAAATTAGTGCCACTATTTTTTCTTTCCCTCTCTCTCTCTCTCTCACTCTCTCTCTCCCCCTTTCTCTTTTTGTCCACTGCATCACTAATAAGTAGGCCCTTTTGAATGTGGTGTTATGTGCTTATCTCTATTGACCCATCTTCTGCAGGGCTTTTGTGAGATGTAAGGGCCAAGGAAATTTGTCTCTCTCAATAGGGAGAAGGTTGTTGGGTCTCCTACTCCATGTAGTAGCAGCTGGTGCTATGTTCTCACTAGCCGTGCCTGTTAACCCTTTCCTTCCTGCTTGCTAACCTAGGTGGAATCCAGAGCCTTGTTCAGTTATTTAGCAGATGTTTATGAACTCCCTTCCATGGACAGGGGCTATGTGGCCTCATCTAACTGACAGCTTCACATACATGCATACAGTGGTGGCAGTGGAAGGGAGGAGTTGAGAACATGGGCTTTGAGACCAGGCAGACTTGAGTTGGAATCCCAATTCTGTTACTTACTAGTTGTGTGACTAGGAATTTTTGCATCTATAAAAGGAAGATAATACTTCACAGGATTGTGAAGGAGCTAAATGAAATCATGCACCAAAGGACTGGACAACAGTGTCTGGCATATCATAGGAGTTCAATAAATTGTTGATATTATTTTGTTGTTATTGTTATAATTATTTCTAAATATCCTTTCTGAGCCCTGTCCAGTATTTGCACCTGCCTATATGTGATATCTCTCCCTAGATATCCTGTATGAGTACATCACACTAGGTATTTCCAAAGCTGAAACCATTGGCATTGTCAGGAAAGTCATTACTTTTTCTTATCTTAGTATTTCCATTATCTTTATGAAGACATAAAATATCTGAAAACAACATGTGATTCCTAATTCTCCTTCATTCTCTTATTAAATATGTTATCTATTCTGTCCTTTTAAACTCACAATGCCTCCCTTTCTCTTCTTCCAACATTCACTGTCCTGGTCTACACTTTCATTCTCTTTATGACCCAGGCTCTGGGTACAGCTTCCACAAATGTTTCTAAATAACCTTGATTTTAAATACTCTGCTCTGTTGTGTCCACAATCACATTAGTACTTGCTAAACCATGTTCTAACTTTTTTTCAAGAAACACAGCCTCCTTACTGGTGTCCAGCCTCCAGCCTCTGCCCTCTCTAAATGGTGTATCACTCTCCCACCAAAGTGATCATTGTAAAAAAATAAATCTGATTGCTTCAAAATGTAGGTATCTTCAGTGGCTTTCTATTACTACAGCCTCCACTCAAAGTTTGGAAAACCATCCACTACTGATCCCCAACTTTATTTTGAGCCCCATCTCCTGCCAAACCATGTGTGTGTGTGTGTGTGTGTGTGTATGTGTGTTCTATATATGCTCTAGCTAGGCTTTTTAAGGTATGGAGCCTTCCACTTGTCACATCTTCCTAGGAACCCATCCCCATCCTGTGCCCCTACCCTGTCCTTCCCCTAATTTCCATCAATTCTTTCTCATTTTTCAAAAGCTACTTTCTCTGTAAAGTCTCCCAAAACCTTTTTCCCAAGGACATTTAAGCACTTTTGCCTCTGGCCTCATATGATAAACACTCTACTATGAACTTGTTACAGAACAATTCCCTCTATACCTGACTCTCCACTAGACTTTGAGTATCTCTCCAACTGGGCTTGAACTCTGCAGGGGCATGTAAGCAGCTTACTCCTTTTTATTGACAGCCTGTGGTTGGTCTTTGATAAATGTTTAATGTATGAAAAGATGAATGAATGAATAGATTAATCAGACATAGAGGAAAAGAGCACTGGGCTCAGTTTGAAAGGGAGATGAAGGGCACTCATTGGTATTTTTTTAATAAGGAGGAAAGTAGTATCTCAAATAGTAATAGATTTTACAAATTGAAGCATGGCCTTCTCTTTTCTCCTATAATGAGAAGCACAATGAAAATTACACAATTAACATTAGAAATTCAAGTAGCCAAAAGTCTGTGGAAGCAAAGAGTATAACAGAAAGGCCTTAGTGGACTGTATGTGCAGGCCCTTAGGAAAACATATGAGAGGAAGTGATGTCTAAACCTCCAGGTCATTTGCATAAGGTTTTGGGTAACCAGTGAATCTATTTGGTCATGTGAGGAAGACTGATAGCCCCACGTAGAAAGTATGAGTGGGCATTTTTCTATTAATGGTGAGAATTAAGGAAGACATCATCTTGAGCCAAGAGAAGTGCCTTTCTCTCCAAGCCAATTCTATTCTACAAGGGGTATATTACTTCTCTAGGTCTGCCATCACAAAGTACCACTAGACTGGGTGTCTTAAACAGCAGAAATTTGTTGTCTCACACTTCTGGAGACTAAGCATCTGAAATCAGAGTATTGGTAGGATTGTTTCATTCCGAGGCTATAAGAGAGAACTTATCCCATGCCTCTCTCTTAGCTTCTCATGTTTGCCAGCAATCTTTGACATTCATTGGCTTCTGCTGCCTTACCTTGATCTCTTCCTTCATCTCCATGTGGCATTCTCCTAGATGTGTATGTGTCCAAATGTTCCTCCTTTATAAGGATACCATCATATTGGATTAGCAACCCATCCGGCTTCTGAATGACCTCACCCTAACTTAACTTATTATAAGTACACTGGCCCTATTTCCAAATAAATTCACATTTCTGAGGTACTTGGGATTAGGACTTCAAGTTATAAGTTTCAAAGAGATAAATTAAACCTATAACAAGAAGTTAGATGGTGTTAATCCCAGGATATTACTGTTCATTTAGCATCTTGGGACGGTTTATGAAGGTCCCACAAGAAGAGAGCTGTTATAGCAATGGCTCAGGAAGGGAAGGGCTAGTAAACACTATCAACTAACTACCCAATCACTGTGACCTGGAGAAGGGATGGACTATAGAATGATGGGAGGAAGAGTCTTCAGAACCAGACTCACCTCTAAGAGCTTTTCTAGCAGCTCATGAAAGACTAACACCAAGAAGTGGTCAGGGATAAAGTCGCCACCTGAATTTCGAAGGCATTATGCCAACTGGTTTATCAGAGTCCCCAGGTGTTTGAGTGGGGTTGATGAGTCACTGAAAGTATGCCCTGTCTAATTATTCGTATCCAAGTACTGGTTATTCATAAAATATAGAATGTTTAGAAGAGAAGGGGAAATTTTTGACAAAACAGTCTTCTACCTTAATTTATGGAAGAAGAAGCCAAGAGACCCCGGCGTGGGTAGGGGGGTATACCCATGGGGGGGGGGGGTTACGCACACTCTAATGTAGACGAAGGAGCAGCAGACCAAGAAGCAGAACTCTTAAGTGCCCATTTTTCACACTAAAGAAACTTAGGTTATCTGCATCAACTCACTGAGAAACACTGTCCGTATCTTAAAATATGATACACCCTTCAAAGATTGGCTCAAGTAATAAAAGGAGATAATGGATGTGAAAGTACCACTCAATTCTGAGAAATGGTTCAATGAATTCCTAGTACAGTGATTAAGTCCTAGGCCTGTTTGAATCTACAGTATCTAGCACACGGTAGATGTTCAATAATTGTTTGTTAAATAAATGAATGAATTCAGTCTGGCCCTTAAAAAAGAAAAAACCTCAGACACAATGTCCATGTCTCAACCCTGAATACAAACTTCCTGAGGCCTTGAAAATAAGACTTCCCAGATGCCCTTATTTACAACCAGGTAACCCCATAGTCATAGGGAGAACAGATTTCCTGCAGGCAGCGTCTCAGTTATCCAAAAGAAACTCTCTTGCTATGGTTGCTGCTTGTGTTCTGAGCAGCCTGTTGGAAAGACCACACCCCTTGGCAAAACTTAAGAGGGGTCTCTGGATTCCAACTACAGAGCTGGTATATTCTTCCAGGGGTGAGCAAGTGAACCCAGAAAACAAATCCTTAACCACCAGCAAAAGACTCCAGCAGTTATTATTCTGGAGTTTCGTAGTTATGGGGAGAACTTTGTGCCCATTATTATGGCTGAGGGTTATTACTGCATATTGCAAGTTCTGACCTGGTGCTTCCTTCTCCGCCTGGTGACTCACTCCTTTCTTAGTGCCACCTGCACTGTTTATTGTAGATTGATCAAGTTGTTCACATAAAATCTCTTACTTTAGTACCTAAACAGTGGTTGGTGGCTGGGGAAAGGAAAGTTAATGTCAATGCAAACAGGGGAAATTGGTCTGGTTGTAAGATTTACTAAATAATATCCAAATTGGGAAATATATTGCAAAGAGACATTTTTCAGGGAGATCATTCTTTAAAATATAGATGGTACTTACCACCCTGAAACTGTGGTAAGTACCACTCTGAAATTGTAACTTCAGTCTTCAGGGTGAGTAGGCTACAGTGCTTCCTCTGACAAGTGATCTTTAAGAGAGCATTAGATCCTAGAGGGACGTACTTAACAGCATTTCAATAAATGTAAATTATCAGGCCCTAAAGAACATAATTGATCATCATTTTATATTTGATCAAAATAGTTTGCAATTATTCCTGCTGGGGGATTTATCCATTTGCATCTTGCAGTCAGTTTTAGGATTTTATCCCTTTGATCTTGCCATAATATCATGATTAATTGATTAATTCAAGGGTTTGGGAGTCAATAAAACCGGTATTTATTATTATTTATTATTTAACTTCCCCCAGTGAGCTGGCTGGCATTCAGAGGCTAAAGAAAATACAGTCCAGCTCTCACAGTTTCTTAAAGAATTGGTTATGCAGGAGGAAAAAAAGAAAAGAAAATCCCTTTTTTTGTTCCATCATGTGAAGTCTAATGGGAAAACAATAAAGAAAGTACATTCTGTATTTATATTGCTCATTATTTAAACATGTCCTGAAGATCTAGATTGTTGCTCACTTTTAATTTAATTTTTGTTATATATATGCAGATATAGATATATATAAATTAATCCATATTAGTGTCTGTATCTGAAACTAAAGTTCTCAGTTTAGAATCATTTGTAAAAATGACTCTATTTGGGCATTATTCAAGAAACACACTAACTTAGAAGAAATGAGCAATAAAATTGTCCTTCCCTCAGAAGAGTAAAAATTGTGTAAGTCTAGAGATATTGTTTGTGTCCTGGTGACCCATGTGCCTTTCTTGGATTAGGACTAAGTCTTCCTCACCTGCATAAACACTCCTTCATAGAATAGATTTAGCAGTATCAAAGGATGGGTCACTAATCCCAAGAAACTGTAACCTTGTGATGCCCAGATTTACTGTCAGAGCCCTGGGCACGTAAGAATATGACCAATTGGCCATGAGAAATAACACAGTGAATGAATGTTACCATAGACTTGTGCTATAATTCTCAAATCATGCTTTTTAAAATAAATTATCACTCAAACATGCACCCCCAAATTAGGTGATTTGCTTTGTACATAATGGCATGCATGGGTATTATAGCCTCCATCCAATGATTAACGCAATAGCAGAATGATTACTCGGTGGCTATTTTATACTTTATAAGGGATTAAATAAAGGTACACAGAACTTGGTGAATTTTTCCCAAGGCTGCTAAAATAAAGTTAGTACTAACACCAAGATATAAAAATCCTAGCTCAGGATTTCCAGAGAACTCTCTCTTTCTAGGCCACATTTCTACCCATAAACTGTCAAATTATACAGAGATGCTGTTACACAAACATGTTACTCTCACTTGAAGCTCCAGGAGAGATGTTTGCATAATCCAAAAAGAGGATTCATCACCAAAAGCCCAACAGAAACCCCAAGGTATAAGGATGCTACAGAGCTAAAATTGATGGTATGTCCTAAACATACCAGCTGTGTAAAATATGAAACCGTCCGCCGTGCTGACATCCCGAAGGAACCTGACAAGAGGCACATGGAATACCACATGTCCTGCCTGACAGGCGAGACAACAGGGGTTGACCAGATGTTCTTTTCTTTCTCATTTACATGGTTAGGACATATGGTAACTGGGGAAAATGAAGTCATCTCTTTGGCAGTGATATGAGTGGCTCAAAATATAGTTGTTTCAAACCCTAGACCCCACACCTGCCATAGATTAATGGTGTTGAACCTCTGAAAATAAGCATGTGAAGTATAATCCAAACACCTTATGTCAGATGGTGTTTTTTATGCTTTGCCACACATTTACAATCCCTGAAATAAATCACAGCTCTTTAGATAGCTTGAGATTGCATAGTTTTATCTGGAGAAAGGCTTGGTTTCCTTACACATGTTAAACTTGGGAGTATTTCAGCACTTGCAATAGCAATATTTGGATGTCAGAAAAATCTAGATTTCAGCACCAAGGGATAATTTGGTACACAAAACATCTGGTGTGTTTGTGAGAGAGTATCAGATTTACATCAGTGGTTTCCATAGTCCTTCTGGTTTAAATATGCCTCTTGGTAGCAAGTTCAGTTTCTGGTTTATGTACTTGTCTTTTCAGGGGCTCAAAGAAGATGAATATATATTCTTAAAGGTTGCCTTAAGCGAAATAACAGCAAAGAAAAAGTCAATCTGCTTGTCATCTTGGGAACATGAGCAAGCAGACAACCAGCACCATCTTACTGCAGTTGATTCTCATACTCAGGGAGATTGAGCACAAAATCTCAGTAGCAAGTCTCAGAGCTCAAATAAAAGCAAAGCCCTGAAGTCGGTCATGCTGAAAATTCCCAAGGAGTGTGTAGAGTCGGGACTCTTGGATTTAGAGGTAGGAGGAAAAGGCCATCTATTCTTTCCTCTTGTAACATAATTGCAAGGAACTTTTGCCCCACCTATGGCTTTTTTATGCTTATATTTTGGCAGGTCTCCTAAATTCTAGTAATGTCAACATTCCCTGTGTACCTTGATGCAATGCTACAAACAAGATAGATTAAAAGAGTTTACCCTGCTGTAAAACACATTATAATTGATCTTTATGAAGCATCTTTTGGTGTAAGTCATCACACAACAGCAGTTTGAAGCCAGTACATGAACCACACCAAAGAACTGGTTTGAAGTTTTATTTTTACAGAAGAAGGTGGCATCAAATGAGTGAAACTCCTGAATCAGGAACATCCCTCTGGCCAATGAGGATGAGATCTCAGAAGGGTGAACCAAGAGATGTATTCAGCGAAATCCAGGGAAAATATCCAACAGCTTCTTTAACTTGTTGTGGTGGATTACTTTGATTTTTGAATGTTGGGTCAGCTCTTATTTGTTTTTTAAAACACAAATCAGGAAACCAAACTCTGTTCAATGAGTACAATAAGTAATAAGGCCACCTCAACATTTTCTGACATAAACAAAAATTAGACGCATTTATTAATATTGTTATTGTTTTAATGTGGAGAGGATATAAAACCATTTGGATTTATTAAAACATAAAAGCATAAAATATTACTAGGCATATTATAAAGAATATTTTAATTTTTACCTAAAATGTAGAAGTTCTAGGATTCTTTACATTCTCTCTATTCATGGAGAAACACCTACCTTCATAGGGTAGAATGTCAAGAAAGTAAAATAACATTTTTATTTTTAAAAACCACAGAAAGTGGAGGGTTTTAATTTTCAGCAGGAAATGGACTACTTGATGGAGCTACATTACCAACTTGTAATTGAAGAATATTATTTCTAGAACTTTTAAATCTTGTTGCATTTCCCACCTAGAAACAATCATCTTCTGGTGCTTGCTCCACAGGACAGATAAAGTGGAGCACATATTTGGGTGTGTTTGCAGGATTCAGGTTCCTCTGCTGAACTAATTTATAAAGAAATACTAACAGTGGGATCCAGAGGTGTTAACCTTCCAGGGAACATTGGTGTTTTGTTTCCATAGGCCTAACACTCCCACCTGGAAGTTAAGCTCCAATTCAGGTTTTCAGACACTGGACAGAAATCCTATAGGTCAGGTCAGTAGGGCTGCAGAACATTTGGTGTCTCTCTCTAAATATACCATGTTGCTGATTGCCTACTTCAACTACATGTAAGGCTTTCCAGAGTTGTCAGGTAGCTGTTTTTAAAATTTTATCCTGAGGTTTTAGTTGCCATCAGTGGGAATGATGGGCTATAATGAGTTTAGACTATCACAACAGAACTAGAACTCAACAAATCTCACAGATGAGCAAACTGTGGCCCAGAGAAAGAGACAGTAATGAAAGGAATTCCCTACAGTTGTCATAGCCCTTTATGGTTTACAAAGCACTCCCTCATATTATTCATTTCATCCTCACAATAATCCACTGTGAAGATGTAGCCTTATAATGCCATGGATTCCAGCAAGTTGCAATTTATGTCATAAATTTAGTTATGAAATTATGACTGTGTTTAACATTTTATTTCTATTTCTCTCTGCTGTTTTCCTTGATTTATACAAGTAATATAACCAACAGACAATGTAGGAGGACATGGATTTACAGTGTTAGAACATAAATTTGCAATTAAATAGAAAAGTTTTAAGAGAGGCTCAAACTGAGACCAAAGAACACTAAAGACATTCTATACTTTCCTCGAGGTATTCAAGGATGACGGAGGGATGAAACCAAAAGTCAGGTTCAGCTGAGCTGCTCTGAAGTGTGAGAAAAGGAATTTGGATCAAGAGCTGAACACCCCATCCATGTGCTGCGCACATCAACATAGGGGGAGCCAGGGTACTCAAGAGGAACGGGCTCTTTGCCATTTGGAAAAAGAGGGTCTCTTTGTTTCTCAGTTTTATTCATGATGCCTTGCATTTTCATCCCACTTTTGTTTTTCCAGAACAATGTCACATACCCAACCTCATTTCAGCCACACAGCAACACGAGATTGACAAAGCAGACACTTGCTGGGGCGCTTGAAGGTTTCTATTGCTGCCTTTACAGGTGAAAAACTCAAGTCCCATAGTCTGAGCCCTTTACTCAAGGTTACACAATTAGTTTAGAAGACTCTGGAACAAAACATGAGCCAGAAGAGGTCTTCAAAATACCCGAAAGCAGGTTACACACGGCGGGTTGTCCTCAATTCCATCAAGTGGAAAATAATTTTAATCCTCAGGAACAAATGACCAGTTGAAAAGATGCCATCGGAGATGTCAACAGATGTTTGAAAAAACAGTAAAAGGATAAAAGTGTGGTTTTGATTCAGCAGGGAGGAGGAAGTCACAGCTCGGCTGCTGCAGAGGGAAATGCTAGAAAGAAATGAGATCACCTGATACGCAGAACCAGGGCAGGTCCGCGACGGGGGAGCAGGTATCAGGGGAGGCAGAGGGCATGTCAAGGCAGAAAGCAGGACGCGGTGCCGCATCTGAGCACAACCTGATTTGAGCCCCATATTATTCTCTCACCCAACACAACCAGGCAGCTCCGTTCCTCTCTCCACCGCTACCTACGCTCCACAGAGTCCACAGGGTTATTTTCTGGGGATATTAAACCCAAGTCTTAGTGGTCACCACATTATGTGTTGGAGGTTGAGGGTAGAAATGAAGAAAAGTGAAACTGAATGACAATCTGCATTGTGAAAGGTGGGACTCCTTGGTTTCGGTTCCTTTTGTTTTGTTTTGCCCCTGGCTCTGCTTCCAAGGCTTCAGAAGTCAGGTTTAACTCCCCAGGCAAGAAATGTAAGGATCCTTCTCTGGAGAAACTGAACAGCCAAAATCAAAAGCAATAAACATCACCACCAAAAGCAAATAAAAACAAAAATATCCTCAAATATCAGTGGGGGGGGACCAGATGTTAAGTTTCCAGTGTCAAAGCTGACTTTTCATCTGGCCGCCCGCACAGGGATGCCCAGGTCTTCAATCCCTTCCCCCACCCACACACCCGGACGCACACAGGGCTTTCCTCTCCTTTAAGGATCTCCCTTTAAATGGACAGCCTAGGATGACTGGACATTTGAGGAAGGCCTCCAACAGGAGAGGAACAAAAGCAGAAAAAGAGAATACAGGAGACAGTGACAATACACATAGAAACTATGAACAGTATCCTCAGAAAGACAAAGATATTTCTTGAAACAAGATCAGGCTGCTACAGAAAAATTTTTAAAATTGTGTGCTTGTGTTGGGGGTTGGGAATTTAAACAATATAAAAAGTGTCTAGAAATTAAAAACATAACAGTAAGAGTAAAGGAGTTGGAAAATAAGGTAAAGAAATCGGGGGGAGGGGGAGAACAAATAGATAAAGAGCTAGATGAATTAAGAGAAAGGGTAAGAAAATTAGCAGTTCAATTTGAGAGCCCTGAGTCTAATAGAAGCTCTAGAGAGAGCAGAAAGAGTGGGCAAGAAATGATGAAAGACATACTTTCCTTATAACAAAATTCTTCAGAACTAAAGATTAAATCTTTAATCTCTAGATTAAAATGGTCATTCACAATGAATGAAAAAAGAACAACACCAAGGAACACTGTCATGAAGTCTGAATACCCAAGGAACAAAGAGAACATTGTTTTAACGTTCCAGAGAGAAAAACAGGTGACACACAAAGAATTATGAATCAGCACGGCATCAGATTTCTTAATAGCGGAAATGACTTTATAATTCTGAAGAAAACTTAAATTTAATACCCAAACTATCAATAATGTTGAGTGTAACATAAAGACATTTTCAGACATTCATATCTCAAAAATTTTAATTTCTTCATGCTATTTCTTAGGAATCCGCTGGAGGGTACATTCTAGGAAACCAAGAAAGAAAGCCTTTGTGGGGGCGGAGATCCATCCTAAAGGAGCTGCAAATAAGATTAAAAAATAGAGCAATGTATCTGGATTAGAGTGGTAGGATGGAAAGCTCCAGGAGGAACCATTTCAAGGGGAAAAGATGGAGCTAATTTGTTTGAGCACGTGGAAATTATTGATAGGTGTGTGTGACAGAGACATTACAGCATTTGGAGGGAAATGGCAACAGGTACACAGAAACAAATGAAAAGCAAGAGAGTATAAACTCCAAAATGGCTGCACAAGATAAGAGGCATGATTGTAGCATATTAGTGGACTCAGCAGGGATCATTATTTGCACTATCATAGCACTCTAAGCACTGGTGATTTTAAGCAAAATTTGTGATAGTTATCTGGGAGAGTGGGTTGGAAATGACAACTGGGGATGTGTGTGCAAGAATAAGCCCTCATTTATGGTGACAAGAAATTATGACATGATGTCCAAAACTACTAAATCTAAACTGTGTCATAGAAACATATTACTTAGAAACATGATGACACATACCAGAAGAAAGAGCTAGATTTGACAGTGGTCACCTTTGGAATTAGGATTTGAGATTGAACGGGATGGAGCAGGTGGCTGTAATTTTTTCATTTGAAGCCTTAATGCGTACATTACTTGGATTGAAATATTAATTTTTAAATAACTTTTCAAAGGTAAAAGTGGCCCTGTTTCACTCTGACAAAAACAAAGAAGTAAGTTCCTGGCTATGTCTTTCTCAAAGGACTGACTACTGAACCAGATGCATGAGGGACTAAGGAGCCTCCTGAGTAGGACGTCCTGACCAAGAGGGAGCCAGGCACAGTCAGCTGGATCCAATGGCAGAGCCTCAGACCTCAGAAGGCAAGGAGAGCCACTACATACACAGCATGCAAGCTGTCCCTTAAAATTTTTCTAACCCCAGTCCCCCAGCCCTGGACTCCTGCCTACCCAAAGGCTATGGAAAATGAAGTACTACAAGCAAAAGCCTCAAGAGCTAATTCACTAAGACCTCTGTCGGGGCACTCAGACCAAAGACAGCTTGTATCTTGGGATCCCTATAACAGAATTTGTCTTGTAAGTACGGAGATCCCTGAGCATAGAGCTCTCCCCAGCTGAGCACTTTGAGAGCTCCAGCACATTGAGGCAGTGTCCAGAGGGACACTGAGGTGCTAGAAGAAGTGGACATGTCTTCAGAGATTGGTTAGAGCAGGGCAGGAGTCTGAATGTGCAGACTGAGTGACTGCTGGCTGATTATTAGCACATATAATTTTTGCAGTCACCCAAGAGGCCGTGTGAGCAGATGGAATGAGACAAGAAAGTTCAGCATCTTTCTGTTTACATGGCCCCGTGGCCCTCATGGGCTGGTGACCTGGAAAAGCAAACCCTCCTGAATGGGGTCCAAAGGTGCTGGCTCAGGCATCTGGCTCTGGCAGAGAGGTCCATGTGACCAGTTGGAATGCTCTTGCCTTGGGCAATCTTCCCAGATGCCAATCAGAGAGAAACTGCCCAAACCCCTCTGAAACTCCCAGATCACCGCTCAGGAGCTGCCAACTCCTCCAACAGCTCCATTAAGTCCAAGAAAGCAGTCATGACCAGAGGGCAAGGCCACAGGTGCCAGCTCCACGGTCTGAGTTTCAGCTTAGGAAGAACAAGGGAGCTTGGTGAAATGAGCTCTCAGCTTTGGTGTCTGCTTTTCCAGTGGCCAGATCCTCTATCTTGGGCCCTGAGCACAGCCTCACTTGGAGCAGCCAAGTTGTGTTCTTGTTGCCTGGATACCAAGGAGGATGCTCCCATCACCTCCTGGGAGGCAGAGCTGCATTTTCTTGCCTCTTCCCTTCCTCTGCTGGTTCTGCTGTTACAATGAACAAGGCCAATTTTCCCTTTGAGGGTCATTTCAGTTTCTAGAACAGCAGGGAGATTCTCAGAAACATAATTTGAGCCCTTACCCTGTCCTCTCCATCCTAGATACTCCAAACCAGCCTCTTCTAAGGAAGGTCCCCTATTTTTTCATAAGTTGGTCTTTTTCCTCTAGGTATATATTCCAAAATTGCAAGGATCAACCTTAGGCAACTATTCTATAGTTCCCAAAACACCAATCCTGGACCAATAAATATGCTGGCACTCAATAAATATGACTTTACTAGCTATTTCAACCCAAACGGCTAGTTTTGTAAGGAACCTAAAAATGAGCTTGCTGGGGAAAATAAAATTAAAAAAAGGTCAGTTGTAATTGAAAAATAAAATTTTTAAAAAGAAAAACCTGTAGGTCCTTCAACGTGCTTTTGATAGTCTACCCCTTGACAGCTCCTTCCCTACCCACCATTCATACTCAAAATACATAAATAAGATTCCATTAGAAGCCAGACATTTAGAATAACATATTTTCAGGGGATTTTTTTTTCTAACAAAGCTTGAATGCCTGTGCAGGTTGTAAATTTACAGCTGATGATTCTCTGCCAAAAGTTCTTTGGGGTGTTCACAGCTGTGAAATACAATCTTTAGGTGACTACATACCCCCTTTGAGCTCCCAGTCTGATTCCAACAGCCTGTATTCCTGACAACATAACTCATCACAACAATAATGAAGTAGCTAGAATATTTATTTCAGTTTACACACCACCCGTCACCTAAGGATCCCTGAGCAACTTCAAACACTGCTGAAATGATTCCAAACCATGTACCTCTCCAGTTTTGATTTAGAAGCTAAAAAGGAGTCAGTCTGTTGTGTGTAATTCCTTGGCAAAAATCATACACTTCTCCATAAATGGAAGCAGTAAATCCTGCCTGTTCTTCAGTAATCTCTCCCCTCCTTACACCTCTCTTCTTTGCGGGGAAAGAAATCTTTGGCATAATCCAGACCCCACACTTAGATTTTATTGTTTTGTGCTTTGAAAATTTTTGCACTGTAAAAATTAAGTGTCTTTCTACTTTGCAAGATTTGTTGAAATAACTTTTTTGAGGTATCTAAAAAATATCTGTGTCATCTATGATTTTAGTTAAATAGAAACCTCTCTCCTCCGCTCCTTTTTCAATACTTGCACTTTCATTTTTTCCATGAATTATAGCTATTTAATGACTTGTCTTAACCTTCTGTACTAGGCAGAAAACTTATTTAAAAATGAGAACTCTATATTTGTATCCTTTCTCAACGTATGTCAATTTGCCAAGGGCCCTGTGCTGAGAGTGTATAGATCTATGATGAATTGATTTATTTCTGAGTTACATTTATGCTTTAAAATTTTTATAAAATATATTATGCTTCCAATGTCTACATTAGGGTGCAAATGAGGGAGTAAAAACAGCATACATCTAAACCTTATCTTTTATTCCATTGGACCTAAACAAAAAGCTACCAGTGGTAACTGCCCTAATCACTAGAAAAAAGAAACCAGGTAACTAGACCTACCAGCACAGGACCCAGATCTCCTGCTTCAGTCCAGTACAGGAGAAATAAATTTCCTTATTTCTAGTGATAAGGGAAATTTCCCAGAGATCTTGGATTTTTTTCAGCCTATTGCTAGGCAGATAAAATACTAATCTTCTTAGAAAACCTTGGCTCTTAGTCACTCATTAAATCTAAATAAGGAATCTGCTATGTGTCAAACATTGTGCTAAGGGGCTGAGAGTACAAGAATGTTAAGTGCCTTGCTCTGCCCCTGAGGAACTTGTAGTCCAGGGAGAGAGACTATTAGTGAAACAGAGAAGACCAGGAAAATACTCTAAGTGGTATGACATAATCATGCACAAGGTGGAGGTAGCTCCATTTAAACCCTACCTGACTGATGCTTCCTCTCAACCATAAGCTAGGCCATAGGCACACTTTAAAACCCTGGGCTCTGAACCCACTTGCCCTCCTCTGGCATGTCCAGTTATCATCACAGCGGGGGCCGTGACATCCTGAGAGTGGGGCTTTAGATGCAACCTTTAGAAGCTTTCTGGCTTCTTTCTGTTCTCAGTGCTACACTCTGCAGCTCACAGTCCTGACTGTTTTCTCTTCTTACTTTTACACTGTGAACAGATAGTATTTTTAGATATTAATCTTTTTCTCCCTCTGTATTTGTTTCCTTATTCCAATTCAGTCTTATTACACTGTGATTTACTTGCATCAGTATCCAAAGGAGAAATAGCCAGCAAGTCCTTCTGGCTTTTTTCCAAAAGAAAGAAAAGGAAGAACGAAGGAAGGAAGGGAGAAAGGGAGGGAGGGAGGAGAAAGATCATGTTTAAGCCTTTAAGAGAACTTGCTGGTTTGGGGAGAAGATAGGAGAGTGTGAGAAGCAATAGGAAGAGGACTTCATCCTTCCCTCTCTGCCCTAGAAACATATGTCCCTGGCCTAGAGGAAGGAGAGGAAGGGAGATACCAAAGGGTCCCAGAGCAGTCATGCTCTGTTGACAGCAAAACTCCAAGTGGAAGAGCTGGGTGGAGTTTAAGGCAGACAAGATCATAGAAACTATCATATGGCATAGCCATGGCAGAGAAAAGGGGATCTGGTAAGAATGATAGAAGTCTAACAGTAACCTAGCAGGGTAGATGACCAAGGACCAAGTTTCCACCCTGCACCCTGGTGCCTCAGCATTGCAAAAGAGGAAGGGAAACACAAATAAATGGAATTGTTTTTCCCCAGACCAAAAGGAGAGGTGCTCAATACAAAATGAAATTGACTTATAAATCATAAAAGCTTATGTCATTTCTAATGCACTGAGTTCTGTGGGATGACTCATTCTAGTGCCACATTCCTCCCGGATGCTCTTGTCCATTCCCAGGACTTTATGCACTGCTGAGTTCCAGATGTAAATCTTAGGTTTGGTTCCTTTTCTCTATAATTTGGATGGATATTTCAAGCTGCTTTCAAAATATTTTACTTCAAACTTACCATGTCCTAAAATGACTTCTGTCATTTACTCTCACCCACCCCACTCCTCCAACCCAGTTCTCTCCCCCATATTCTCTTCTCTGATAATAGCATTGGAGTCCACCTATACTAGGAACATCATATATATCCTTAATTCCTGTATCTCTATCACCTCAAAGACCAGTCAATTCTACCACAGAAGTTCTCTCCAGTGTCTCAGCCATATCTATTTCCCAAATCCTCATCATCTGTCTACTGTATCCATGTAACAGCCTTCTCACCAGTGTATTATCAGACTCTCTTCTATCCTACCCAAGGTATCAAAGATCCTAGATTCCTCCTGCTTTCTATTAGAGATAATCCACATTCTTCAGCAAGAAATACAGGACTCTGTCTAAATATGGCCTCTGATTATCTCATCCCACCAACTCCTACATGTTTGCATGCAGGTGCAATTACACATCCTAGAATCTTACCACCTCTCGTAATTCAAGAGGTGACTAATGCTAAGCAATAGATTAGGAAGCAATAGATTGTGGCTGAATCTAGATAAGCTAGTTGAGCATAACTAAGCATGAAGTAAGAGCAAATAAGAGAAAATCTTATTGTGGTTTTCTTTATAAGAATTTTTTATGGTGCAAGAAAACAAACCCAGGAGAACCTTTTACTTAAGATAATGGTCAAAGTGAATGATAACTAGAGCTTCTGAGTTCTATACAGCTGCTCTGGCCAGCCTTCCAAGAGTCCTTGGCCATGTTTGTGGTGCCTGTAATACTGCCATTCTCAAGGGTTTTAATAACTACAATAGTTCTCTGTAAACTGCAAAGTGCTATACAAAATGTAAGGAGTCACTCTTTTTCTGCTAAATAAAAATTCATTCACTTCCCTTTTTTATAATTCAAAATTCCTTAGAAAAATACAACTTGCAGAGGGTCTGTCTTATGCAAAAAGAAAATACCACATACCCATGATAATCCAAATAATTTTTTAGTGAAAGAGGATTAGAATATGGCAGGGTATCTTTTACTGAGAACACGGGAATCCATATAAATTCAGAAATTTTACACCATGGTTGTTATCATCAGGGCAGCCCTGGTATGTCTTAGCTGAATTTTTAATATTCTATCTTTTTAATCTTGCATGACTCTCCCTCACAAAGTCACTCCATAAAGAAGAGATGCTTAATAAACATTTGAGGCTGGACACTAGCTGTTTGTAAAACTCACTGTCCATTAAGTAATTGTAAGTTAGGCTAAATAAAATGTTTTATGGAGACTAATATATCCATGCTGAGGCTTCATTAAATATGTTAGTGTTTTTATAGCCCCTTCAGCATGGAAAACAAATAACCAGTCCTTATTCTCAAGATACCGCTCTACACCCCAGATCTGCGTGGCACTTACCTTGCATGTAGATAGGTGTCAAGGTTGGTTTTACAAAATAAAGGAGTGAAACAAGTTCTTTGCTGCTTACCAATATATGATGAGGAATAAAGTTTTATTTCAGTATTCTCCAAACTGTGTTCTGTGGAATATTAATTCTATGAGATGGTAACATGTATTCTGAAAAAATAAAAAAGGAGGCAGCCATGACAAGGGGTTCCCCCATGAGCAAATAAGCTTGGGAAGTAGGTTAAACAAAGGTAAGCAATATTTTTCCTGCAGGATATTTAGAGCCTTCAATAGGCCAAAGTGCTCTGTGAATCTCCAAAATTATTTGACCATAGAACTTATTTTCTATAGAACACAACACAGTACAAAAGACACTAATATTCCACTGAAGAGGCTGTTTTATTTAATAAAACCAAGTAACCAATGACAAAGAGTTCAATAGTTTTCAGAACATCATATTTTTCATCAAAAATCCTAAACAAGGGAACATCCCCCACAAACAATATCATCACAAGAAGCATAAGACAGAATTATCTGCAAATGAAGTTTTGAGCAAAGCACATTAAGATTTCACTACAGCCTGAGGATCCATAATTCAATATTTGAAGTCATTGTTTGGCTTATTGAGAATAGACAACAAAATTGACGAAGGATCTTGCCATATTTTCTATACTTGGCTGCAGGATGACAGCTCCTACTAAAACACAAGAAGGGGAAATATTAAAGAACAAAAAAGCCAAGTATATCTGCTGTCCATGCTTTCTCTTGTAATTGTAAAAAAGAATCTTAAGAGCAGCAAGTTTCTGCTGCCCTCCCTGGTCCCCTTTACCTGGTATCCTCCAGTTGCTGTGAGTGTTGGTTGCTGACAGCTCCAGAGGTTTCCTCCCAGAATAACTGCCCTCTGCCAAATAGGAGTCACCTTATCCAGAAGACTACATCACCCATCTATCCCAAGGCAACCCACAACCACTGGCTAACTGACATGGGTACAAAAGGCTGGCCTCCTTTCTTCGGCCTCCTGCTGAGACCACAGCCTTAGCTCCTGACTCACCCTATCCTATCTCCCTTACTCTCTTTTCCTGAGATCACTCAAACAAAACACATACGCTCAAATGCTGGCCTCAGGCTCTGCTTAGGGAACCCAGCCAGCGTAAGACATTACAGTTTAGAACTCTACATCTAAAGAGACATTTCTCTTAATTACAATATTAATGTTGCTCACAGTGACCAGCCTTCTTACCTGCTTCAGGGACCTTACATCATGGTCTAATAAAAGGCCCTAGCTTAGTATTTCACATCGTGTGGTCTTGGACCATGCACATTAGTTATTGGGATGCTTGCCAAAAAGATGTAGATATCCAAGGCCCACCCCAAATCTACTGAATCAGAATCTCTGGGAGTGGGATCTACAGTTATATTTTATATATCAGGTACTTCTTAGGCACACAACAGTTTAAGACCCACTATCAGGAGGCCATGTTTTAACCAGTTGCTCCATTCCCACCTTCACTGTAGTGATTGAGAAATACTCTCAAAGCAAGTTAACTTGTCTTCGTACCTTCTGCCTACTGATAAACATTTCTGAGAGAAAACAATGTGTTAATTTCCAGGTGGAAACTTTCCAATGCGGTCTACAGAGGGGAAAAAAAATGAAACCTAGGCTGATTATTGTCTTGGCTAATGACAAATTACTTCAAAATGTAAGTTTTGTTTCATTTCTTTGAAATTGAAAAATGTTATTTGAGACGACACGCTAAATAAGCAAGTTGGAGAAGCTATGTTTAATCATCTAAAATCAATTATTTCCAAGTATTTAGGAGCTATGGGAAGGGAAAAAAATCTGAAAACATTTTTCAAAGCACAAAGGAGAAAAGATTTACAGTAACACATAAACATCTAAATTGCCATACTTATTCATCTCATGAAAGTTGACTTGCTTGAGAATTTTTTACCTGAAAAGTTTCAGATCTCTGAATACACAGTGAAAAATACCACTAAATGCCATGTTTTTGCATACCTCTGACAAGCATGTGACAACCACAGTTGAGCCCAAGTACTTCAATCAGCAGGACAATCAAAATTAGCCACAGGTATAAGTTAGTGACAAGAAATCAAACAGAGCCCCAGTAGCAAATCTGCTGTCCACCAGGAAACCAAGATGGTTCAAGAGATCAGAGGGTGGGTGGAGGTAGTTTCTAGGGAGTGATGTTTACTGAGCATCAGTTGATTCAGGCCTAGACTGCTTGGTAGGCAGACTCCACTCTTCATTGTTGTTGTTTTGAGAGGTGTGTGTGTGTGTGTGTGTGTGTGTGTGTGTGTGTGTGTGTGTGAGTGTTGGGGGATAGGGTTGTTTTGGTTGTTTTTTTTCTGGTCCAGGAGAAATAAATTGGTCTTGATTCAATGCCAAACAGAGCAGTCGCTCAATATCTCACAGGCTGGCATTTCTTAATGACCATCTCAGCAGGGACCCCAAAATAAATCAGCCAAACCTGGAAAGCTCACTCACCCTTAGAAAGATGTTCCTAATAATTATCTAGTGCTTGGTTAGTAAAGAAAACAAGAACATACTTCTAATCAAAGTGAAGCACCCTTTTGAATCCTAGATGTCCACATAGCTACCTGGTAGGTTGTTCAATTTGTTTTTTTCCTGGAAGTTAAAAACATGGACTGTGTGATAGCAAGTCTAAACACAAAACTAAAAAAGAAGTCTAAACTTGCAAGTTATAAAAATATATTCAGATCAAAATTTTTAAGAAGAAATACACCAAGTATAAAAGCATTTCAAATAACATATTTTTTTTTAAAAGGCAACTCTATGGGTATGAACATGTAGTTTCTAAAATCCAATGTGGTTCCAACGTGTTATTTTTTTTAATAACTCAAAGTTCCCTGAAAATGTGTCATTAGAGTGGCTCCTTTTTGAGAGAGAGTTAAACAGTACTTTATTATAACAATGGGATTTCCTGGAGCCACACCGGCCAAGAACCAGCATCCCTGCCTTGAATTTCCTAATCAACTCTGTTGGTATACCACAGTAAATTGACCAGCACCAAGAGGCTGTTGGTCATCTGAAAAACTTGAGATTTTCAAACAGATGCAACAAAAAGAAGAAAGAACTATTTTAGAGAAAGGATCCTGGCAATGGCAACACTAAAAACAGTTAATGTTCCAGGTGTCTATCAACAAATAGAAATCTCACTGCCCTGGTAGTTTCAGGGAAGGTAGGAAGAGACATGATGATTATAAACTCATTTCCTAAGCAGTGATTACTATGGAGATACTGGGACAAACCATCAAATTATCTGTTTGAGGAGCACTCAGAGAAGCATCAGTTTCAATGGCTCAGTGAAGACCCAGCCTGAGAGAACCCACATAACCCTTCAATCACAGGGTTGGTCTATAAGGTATATAGATAAAGAAGGAAGAATTAGAGCTAGTTTCAGAAACTTAGTGCCAGTCTTACATGATATTTTTAGCAATAACCTATCAAAATATGGTTTAGCACCTAACTGGCCAAAGGCCAGACCCAAAACAGTGTCAGCTCAAGAACCATAGACTATCATCAAAATGAAAGGTGGGATTAAAATTATTCACCTTAATCCTTCAGAAAACACTGAGTTGAGTGAGCCTGCTTAAGAGTCATGGAGTTCTAATTAAAAGCAACTGAAATAAAAATAATAAATAAATAAATAAATAAATAAATAAATAAATAAATAATAAATAAGATAATCGACTTCATTAGTCATCAGGGAACAAATTAAAACCATGTATGACACCATAGTATACCACCAGAATGGTTAAAATGAAAAGGACTGGCTATATGAAATGTTGGGGAAGACAAGGAGCCATAAGAACTTTCAAACTGATGAGGGTGTAAATTGGTTCAACTACTTTGGAAAACTATTTGGCAGTATTTAGTAAAGCTGATGTCTCAGCAATCCCACTTCAGGTTCGTAGCCTACAGGAATGGGTGCAAATGTTCACCAAATTACTTCTAATTTTAGACTATTGTGAAGAATGCTGCTATGAATATTTTCACAGAATATTTAAAAATTCAAAAATAGGCAAAACTAATCAATGGTATTAAAGATCAGGAAAATGCTACCCTTGAGGCAGGAGTGGGGAGGGGCTTGTGAGTGCTAGTAATATTCTGTGTCTTGATCTACACACTGGTTATATGGGCCTGTTCACTCCGTGAAAATATTTTGAATTATATACTTATAATTCATATACTTATAATTATATACTTATAATACTATGAATATATGCTATATGCTATGGACTTAATTGTGTCTGCCAAAATTCATATGTTGAAGTCCTAAGCCCCAATGTGATGGTGTTCAGAGATGGGACTTTTGGGAGGTATTAAGTTTAGATGAGGTCATGTGGGTGGGGCCCCATGATGGGATTAGTGCACTTAAAGAAGAATTACCAAAGAACTTGGCCTCTTTCTCTCCTCTCCATAAGTATACAGTGAGAAGGTGGCTGTCTGCAAGTTAGGAGAGGGTCCTCATCAGGAACTGAATAGGTCAGCACATTGATCTTGGATTTTCCAGCCTCCAGGACTATAAGAAATAAATGTCTCTTTCTTAAGCCACCAGTTTATGATATTTTATTATAGCAGCCTCACTACACTTCAATAAAAGTTTACTTAGAATAAAACAACAATAAAAAAGCAACGGTAAATACTAAAAAGACAGTCCATCAAAGACAGAGTACACTTAAAGACTGTAATTTCAGCACAGTGTTTTGTGGTATTAGTGAGGGATGATTGTTGAGACCTTATCAGCTTTGCAATCTTTGAAACTCAAATCTTTGTTTCAGTAAAATGACAAATGGCTACTTGCTTAGGGTCACATACACATGCACACACACACACACACACACACACACACACACATCCTATTACTATAATGGCCACAAATGCAAAGTTTGCCATACAAGGTTTAGGGATATAAAGCAAAACCAGAGGAACCAAGAATAGATTGGGCAAAAAAATAGATCATCATGGGTCACAAACTATATATCAGTAGGATATGAAATGCCTTTTATAAAAAGTTTAAATTAGATATGTCCTATAAAACTTGGGCTTTTGTATAAGAAAAAAAAAAATCAATGACACAAGGCTCTAGCAATGCGAGTGTACCTGCAGGTCTTGGAGCTAATCCTTTGGTCATCCTAGACTATATACTCACTAAAGGATGATATTTAGTTTGGGTGAAAAGCATTTTAGCAAATGGTGGAAACCATTAAAAATAACACTGTGAGCAAAAACTAAAGTTACCAGAGTAGTTAGCTGCAATAGGGGCAGCTATGCAAAGTGTTCAAGAGCACAGTAGAAGGCTGGAGGGAACCTGGCTCCACCCACTTAGGAGCTCCACGCTCTTGGCCTTGGGTAAGTTACTTAACCTTTTCATGCTTTATATTCCTCAGCCTTCCACAAGGTGATAATAATTATCCCCCATGTGATCACTGTGAGTCAACTGAGTTAACACATGTAAAGTGTGTTTGCCATCTAACAAATAAGATACACACAGGACTCTTACCACAGAATGAGGAAGAGCTTTGAGATTCTTAGGGTTAGTAAGTAAGACTTCCCAAATAATTTTCCCTTCCTGGCTTAGAGCAGAGGAAAGGAAAGGAGAAAGCAAGTTCAGTTGTGGGGTGGAATTCCAGAAATCCCCAACCCCAGAGGACTTCCCTCACTTGTTCAGAGACACCAGAAATACCTAAACACAGTTGACAATCAGAAAGGCTTGAAATGGCAATAACTCCTTAAAGCAGCTCTTTGAATTTCATTTTATCCACACGATAAGTAACTGGTGCTGTCAGGACCCTTTCCAGGCACTAATTTGAAAACTGGAATACAGAGGTCCCTGGGGCACTAGACACTTAAAAGCAGAACAGAGAGTTTCAAAAGAGAAGAAGCTAGAGATGTTTAGTGGCCAACTTCATTATTTTTTTCCTGTAATCAGACTTGACACATAGAACTATTTCCTTGTGAAAAAGAAAGATTTAAAGAAGTTATGTGGGTAATACAAGTCTCCCTAAACCATCTCTCCTTCATTATTTGTGTTTATCAAGATCCTTTAATCTTGAATTAACAGACCCTGGTTATCACTTCACATGTGCTTTGACTGTGCAAATACAAGTTTAGTATTAAACACAGAGACAGTCAAAGAAAGCCACTAAAAATGCATGTGTATAATTTTAACTCTGAGATGCAAACCTTTGAAAACATGGATATTTTTTTTTATGTACTTTAAGTGTGAAAGTGGTATGTGATTAAAAACAACCACCCTTGCCTTGGCTGGGTAGCTCAGTTGGTTGGAGCATTGCCCCGATATGCCAAGATTGCGGGTTCTATCCCCAGTCAGGGCACATACAAGAATCAACCAGTGAATGCATAAATGAGAGGCACAACAGGTTGATGTTTCCCTCTCTCTCTCTCAAAATCAATCAATAGTTAAAAAACAAAAAACACCCTGTTGGATAACACAGATCTCCAGAAATGGATTTGTGATGAGCTTTTAATAGTGATCTAGTAACTGGCTATACATGTTGATAACAAATGTTAGCAGGCCATCTGTAGCTAAGAACTTTTTAAATTTCTTAACAATGGAGGCTTCTGGAGCCCTTCCTAGAATGGTTGTTCAGTTCAGTTCCATAATCAAACTTCACACCACACTTATGATCTGTGTCTGCCTGAGGCACTAATCTTTCCCTAGACATCCTCTGGAGACCCTTTCAAGGTCTGTGGTTTTGCAAAAAAGGGATAACCTACAAGCGGGGAAATCAACATGCAGAGAAAATATCTCCATTGGAACACTTCTGCCATCCTGGATTCTCCAAATTATCTACTCCTGGAAATTTAGGACTATTGTTCCCTCTTCATTCAGAAAAAGATTGCTCAGGTGTAAATCTCCTACCCTTCCTAATTTCCAGAAAGAGAGAAAAACGACAAACAATTTCTCTCAACATGTTTGATTAAAGGTGGTTAACAGTAGTAGATTGGTAGAGATTATCAGGGCTCTACAGGGCCCCACTAAAATCATTAGCAAGGTAAGCAAAGAAAGTAAAGGAACAACAAAGTGAACCAAAGAGAGCCCAGGTAAATTATTCTCAATTTTTAGGGTCTTGGTCTGAGGCTTTCATGTGAAATCTAGATAAATATATTCAGGCTCTGTGGAAATCTTTAATAAAACACTCAACCTAATAGAAATGCATTGTCCTTCTGCAGCAGAAGACTGCAGTTAAGTTTTCCAGTGGTCATGATCTACATTTCCATGCAAGAAAGAGGGCCAAGTAGAAAGGAGTTTTCCATAAGGCAATTAAGGTATAACATAGATTAAGAGGAAAATAAAATGACTCTTTATCTTCTTCTATGTAAATATTTTTCCTAATATACCACCTGCTGGAAGTCTTTGGCAGAGTATGATTATAAGAACATAACTTCTGTGAAGCAAGTGTCTGAATTCCTGAGTAATTCAACCAAAAGTGGGACAGCTCTTGTATTAGATATTAACTCAAACCACTGTTTGGCCCTACTTTTTTACCAACCTGTACCAGAAATCTTCATTTGTCAGTTTTTCTGTTTGTGAGATGAATTCCTTTAGCTTTCTCCTCGAGTCTGAAGTCTAATCAGTTAATAAATAATCTTTCCTCTTCCAACTCTGTGACTCATCTTGGATCTCTTCACCCTCTTGCCTTCGCACCAACCGGCCCCATTGATCACACACACACACACACACACACACACACACACACACGAGTGCACACACTGACGGGTTCACATTTTAGTATGTTAAAAGTGTACATTTTATTATATTAAAATATATTGAATATGTTATGATCGCTGTGGGTAGTCCCTCTTTTTTCTTTTCTTTTTTTTTTTTTTTTACCTCTACACCCACTCAAATTCCAGACCTTTAAGAAGGAACTCAAACTCATCTTCTCCAGGCAACTTTGCTGGGTGGAACCTTCTTCAATCCCTTAACACTTAAGTATCAAGGTCAAATCCTGAGCAAACAAACCCCAGGTCTTTGGTTGTGATGTACTTTGATCCTTTTTAACATCGCTTGCAGTAACACGGCTCTTTCGCGTTTGCTGTTTGGTTCTTTGTTCTCTCAGCCCCAATCCCTACTCCCACCCCCAACCCCTCCCAACACCCATACACACACACACCAGACTGATCAATAGCAGGAATCTCTTGATTATTCTGTACCATTTGTTCCTTGTCTTTTCTCCCATCCTTCCTACATCACCAAGTACACATTATTTTTAGCACTATAGTTATTGAAGAAATAAGTATTTGTTCACCATTTTATTTGATAGAACATGAAAACTAAGCTGCCAAATAAATAACTAATCCAATAGGCACCCAAAATGTCAACACCAATGGTTTTCTTGAGGTTTGGCTTTGGGGGTAAGAGACACAGAGGGAAAAATTTAATCAATCTATCTATATATTATATTACACAGTGTCTCTACAAACCTCTATTTGATTTTCCGCATCCCTCAGAGACCAGACTCTGACAGTCCTCCTTCCCTGATTCATCAACCTGGAGACATGTCCTTTTGTCTGTCCCTCATTCTCTGCCAGAGTTTTTTCTCTGCAAATACTACAGAGGTAACAGCTGGAATGCTCTAGAGAACCCCTATCATAGCATTTTCCCCACTGTCATGTGATTATATATTTTTATATCAGTATCCTACAATTAAGGCTGTCAGACAGATTTAGCAAATTAAAATACAAGATGTCAGCTAAATTTAAATTTCAGATAATAGCAAATAATTTTTTAGTATAAGTATGTCCCAAATTTTGCATAGGACATACTTGTACTACAAAATTATTTGTTGTATATCTGAAGTTCAAGTTTAACTGGATGTGCTGTATTTTATCTGGGACCCTATTCCAAATAGACTAGGGCCATTGCTGTATCAAACACACCCATTTCGCCCTATGCTGTGTACACAGTAAGCACCCTATAAATGTTTGTGGATGGATGCAAATAATTTTCATTCACATTTACATGGCACCAAGTGGCACCAAAAGTTAAACTTTCATAATAGAAAGCTTAAACAAGCTTAAATGAAACTAAAGCTTAAATAAAGAGGTTACATGATTATTCTTTAGCCCAATCAACATGGGTAGATCATCTAAAGGGAAGATTCTCTTCATAAACAGTAAACGAGAACACATTCTCCCTTTTTGAATAGCAGCATTACCCAAGTGATTCCTTCAAATAACATTATAAGGACACGGATAACCTATGGTCCAGTTCAGAGGGAACAGGGCTGTCAGGTGTGCAGCTGCGGACACATGCAGCTTTCCAAATAAACAAAGCTTCGCAGCTGCATCTCCCCCAAGGCTGCTTTATTTTTCTTCCTCCGACCCTAAAAAGTATCTTACAAGTCATTTTTCTCAGAAGAGATAAGAAACAAGAAAATCTAGCACCACGGAATTAGAATGAAATAAGAGAAATAAGCTGTCTGGATTCCAACTTAGCAATGGAGAAAGAAATTAAGAGCCCGATATGTTTCACAGGTGGAAAGATGAATACAGAGGAAAAATAAAACAGAAAAGTTCCTTTAGGGCTGAAGTGCATGCTGAGAAAAATACAAAAAGACAGTAAAATATTCAAGGCTACAGAGAAGATCAGCAAAGCCCTTATTCGTCATCACAACACATTTTTATAGAATTGCAGATCAAAGGTTTCTTCACAAGACTTCTTTATTAATTCTTCAGATGTAAAGCCCTTGTTAGTAAACCTGTCCTCCTAGCAAGCTATCTTTTGTACTGTTATTGAAATTCAAGCAACTTTTAATAATTCAAATGCTATATGCAAACTATTGCAAAGAAGCGGTCTTTAGAAAGCAGAAAGAATAAGTATACAGCTCACTGCTCAGAACACCACTAAAACGTGGCTTACTTCCCTAAAAGAAAAAGTTTTACTATACATATGTAAGAAAGGAACATCAGCTGGAAGGTGAAGAAGCATGGCTTATATACTAGCCCTACCCATTAGTAGTTGGGAATCCTTGAAGGAGTTTTTTTCACTTCTCCGGCCTTGCCTTTAAAACGGAGGTACGATGCTTACTATATGGGGTGGGCATCAGCTAACATCTTTGGAGCGTCCAGCAAAGCCCCCAGGATATATCTATTTCCTTGTTCCTTCACACAGAGCACATCACTCTCACCATCGGCATCCAGTCCCTGATTGCTACCGATGTGCAAACTGCTTTGCACACCTTCATTATCAAGCAGGGCCGATCTATCCTGCCCTAGTCTGTTCATTCTAAAGGCCCTGCCCTGTTTACTACACCACACCGCCTCTAAGAACAAAAATCCTTTCATGTAGATCCCTTCATTTCAGCCTTATACTGTCTGTACTTTGGAGAATCAGATGATTAATTGACATTTAATAGCAGGAAAGCTGAGGCCCTCAGAGGTGTGAAAATAAGCCCCCCCCCCCACACACACACACACCTATGGAAAGCAGGTGAGAAGTTTTGATTCATCTGAACTTTAGTGAGTAAGAACCTCCCCAAAAATAAAGAAGAGCATTGGTTCAGTCTAGGCCTCTGTTGACAGGGACAATTCTGGGAGTGGTGAGGACAATTCTGGAGGAGGCAAGGACAGATTAAAGAGAGGAAAGACACCTGCTCTGGATGCCTAGGGCCCTAGAGAAGACAGCAAACACTTCCTGTGGCAGCTGGAAGTCAATTAGCAAGGATGATCATTGATGAGAACTTGAAATATTGTCTGCAAAAATTGTAGAAGAAACACCTCTGGAGTTCAGGTCTTTTGAAATCAATGTATTTTTCTCATTTGAAGCCAAATGTTTCAGAATCCCAAAAATGACACCCAAACTTACTCTGTAGATGTGCTCACATAGGTGCACAAAATGTTTAAACAAGGAAATTTGTTGCAGCATGTTTTCTAAGAGCAAAACATTAGAAAGAACTCAAATATCCACCAACAGGAAACTAGGTAAATAAAGTATTGCTCATCCACTACAACAAAATACCCTGCAACCCCAAAAAAGAGTGAAGTAAATCTATATATGTTGATATGGATAAACTCTAGAGCCCAAGATAGTACCTTTCTGTGAATTAAGACAAGGGACCCTCTTCCAGGCAGACCAGCCTCCTGCCAGAGAACACAGTTTATTGAATTTCAGCCCCCAATCTCCCCTCAGCCAAGTGCCTTGTACACTAATATATACTGTAATCTGTGCCAAGATGTATTAAGGGGAGAAAAGGGAGGTGGGTGTAATTTGATACCATTCGTGTGCTGTTTTAAACAGCATATACACAAATACTAAATATATACTTTTATGCATAAAATATTTTTGAACACTCAAGAAATTGGTGATAATAGCTGCCTCTGAGGAGAGAAAATGAGGGCTGTGGGTGGGGGATGACATTTCACTGTATTCCCTTTTGTAATTTTTTTTTACCCTGTGCATGTAACTTTCCCAATTGAAAAAAAAAAAAAATCTATTCCTTTCTAAAGGCAAGCCCAGAGACTGTTGAGGCAAAGGCCCATGGCTACTGCTGGTCTGCTACTTGTTCTGCCATACAGCTGGACTGCCCAGAAGCCCACGTGCGTGTCCTGGCCAGTTCAGCTCATGTGGCTTCCATTTATCTGTGTGCAGTACAGACTTTTAAACTATATTTTTGAGCTGTAGCATAATTTGCTTTTATGTATTTCTCAGCAATAACAACTCTTCAAACTATTTTCACGGGATGCTTCTCATTTTAGCCCAATACCCAGCCTGATCCAAGCCAACCGTGAACTCTTTTTTTCACTTCTGCCAACCACGGTGGGAAAATAACATACCTACAGCCAGCCAAGCCTGCAGCAGCCCCTGAAAATTCCGAGAACAGTAGGTTTCTGGATAGAGTCTGTAGACTGTGTTTGGCTTCATGCTTCTGCACACAAGATAAACTACTCTGGAGGATGATAATTGGTAAAAGTCATGGCTCCAAGAGCACTGGTTAAGAACCACACTTGATCTGGACCATTTGCCAGCAGTGTGATCCCAGGCAAGTTCCATACATACTCTGTGCCTCAGATTTATTATCCAAAAATTGGGACTAATAATACTTCCCTCAGAGAGTTAGTGTGACGGTTATATGAGATAATGCATATGCCACACCATGAATGTTTGCTGTCGTAACTAATGTGTTGTGGTAAGATGGTTGTCATCTGCTTGGAAGGATGAGACAAACAATTACATGACAGTAACCATAAATCTATTATAATCCAAGCAATTAACCCCCATTTATCAAATGTGAACTCATTCAGTACATTATCTTCAATAAGTACATCAATAATATGCACTATTTGAGCCTGAAAATAAGGTACATTGGAATACTACAACATGCATTTTATGTGGCTGCTTGGATTTAATTTTTATTTAATTAATCTGCCCATTATTAAAGACTGGCAGAATAGTGAAAAACAACATGAGAAAATAATCATTTAAAATTTCACTCCAGAGAAACATTGTTAACATTTTAATATATTTCCTTTCAGCCTTCTTTTGTGTGTGTTGCTTAATAGCTGAGATCACATGAACTGTATAATTTTCTATCCCTTTTCCTGTTTAGGCTTTTACCAAAGTGTTTTCCCATTATTTAAAACTCTTTATAAAAATCATCAGTTTAATGTTGGTTACTGTTCCAGGGTCTTCAGTAAGTCTATTTTCATTCTCATGTGTATCTGCAATCATTTCTTGGTCTTTCAAAGAGCACAGACAGTGCTGAAGGACCATGGAACTGATACTAAGTCCTAATGCAGGATTCTGCCTTGGGTATCATGCTATCACCTCACAGAACCATCTGTCTTACTTTGAGAATTTGATAGAAACCATTTCTGCCTTGAATCCTATTGTTTTGTTTTGTTTTGTTTTGTTTCGTTTTGTTTGTTTTGTTTTTAAGGCAGGGGAAGGAGGTGTATTATTCTTATCAGTGTTTGTACAAGAAGTGTATTATGGTTCCTTCCCACATCTTCTTCTATGGAAGGCCACCTGCCGACAGCCTTGTGAAGAAATGGTGGCAGTGTATTGTAACACATGGCCCTCCCTACCATCCAACACGCACACACAACACACACACACACACACTGACCACACCTGACTGAATCCAGGGTGGACTCTGACACAACATCAGTGACCAATGACCTATGAACCTGAATGGCTCAACTTGAAAATTAGATCCCTCTCTTAATAACTTTCATTTGGGAATTGAAATGACAGGGGCAAATATCAGTGAGGAGAGCAATTGGATTTGTGTCAGAACCAAAGAGGCTTTAGACATCTGAACCACAATAAGCCAGAATTCTGGAAGACTAAAAACTTTAAATAAGCTGACCTAGCAGGGAAAGGAACACAGAGAGATGTTTATAGAAAACTGGAGACACTGTGAGATCTTCCAAATAACTTCCGGAGGAACACAGCAAAAATGTCAGCTAGAAAAATTTTAAAGTTCTTTAAGTGCATCAATGAGATGGATTAAGTAAAGTTTTCTGTAGACCCCCCAAAATGCCACAGAGCAGGGGCCCTGGTTGGTAAGAGAACACCAAAGCTGCCTTTCACCCTGAAAGTTTCCGCCAAACCCTGGAGTATTTGAGCTTCTGCTTTGAGGGCTACATAGGCCTGGAGACCCACTTAAGATGGGTAATCTAAATGAAGACCCTTCACATAATGTTGGAACCCCAGAGAACTACACCTTCAATGTACAGGTGAATGAGAAATAGACCCTTTTCTATAAAAGGCGGCAACAAGGATCATGTCTCTCTTGATCTTGGTGCTAAGTGGTGATTAAACAGTCTCCCATGAGTGTGCACAGCTATGAGCCAGTCCTCACATGGCTTGCAGTCCAAATTCATGCTGGCTGTGTAGTCTGAAAAACTTCAAGCAGAGAGCGTAACTCCTAGAGTTCCTGGGATAGTAGTCCCAATTTCAACCTAGGTCTCAAAGGATACCTGTGGATAAAGTTTCAGAAAGATATGCAACTCTCAGGCAAAAACCACAAAACACGCAAAGAGAAACCATGAGAGGAAAAGGCCATGCAGATCTTGAAAGAGAATTGCCTTCACCCTGCAGTTCTTGGCCTTGGATAACCAAGAGAGTCTCTTTAATGCTGCAGTAAAGTCTTCCTTTATTTGATCAAATTTTAAAGAGACTTTGTTCTTTAAAAAAATGTATTGCAACTCCCTTGTTATCTGTTTCTGTCCCTAAAGAGTGGCTGACAGCAAGGATCTTAAGGACAAGCAGTAACGAGTTGCCTCCAATCGCCATTATCTTTGCTGTTACCGCATCGGTTTCTGAACTGCGCACTTCAGCCTCAGCCCTTTGTCACTGCCAAGTGCCAGTGATCTTCTGCATCTCCCTTTATATCTATTTGAATGACACACTGGATGAACAGAGGGGCTTACTGTGTCCAAGTGGGACTTGATTGCAGAAGAACTGTATTAGAAAACTCTTGAGGGAAATCTAGTTTATGCTAATCAAACACAATTTGGATGATTGTAAATGCCTGGGAATTAAGGAGAGTGAAACCAAAGAGGCAAAGGGCTGGCTACTTAATTCCCTGCAAGGGTTGAACACAAGCAATAACTAGTCTTATCATTTTAAACACAATGGGAAATAATCCAGAGCCGAAAGTCTGGTCTATGCAGATAAATCTTCCACAGAAAGGTGAATAAAGCGACTGTTAGCTGGCTCTGAAGAACGTAATATGGCACGATTACGAAAGACGGCTCTTTGTAAACCTGTGCTCTTCTTCTGGGAACGATCACACTGTTTCAAATCCCCAGGCCTATCGCTGGGGATAAAAATGCCCTCGGTTCTCCAGAGAGCTCTCCGTTGGCTGGCTGCCAGCTGTTGCTGAGACTGCTTTTTCTTGAAATTCTCACTGGCACTTCTGTTTGTAGTCCTGTTAAACAAACAAACTGCCTGGCCGGTGACAAGCCTCTGATGGGTAGACGGTCAGGGAGTGGCAGGGAGACAGAAGTGAACCGAACTCTTGACCTTCCTCACAGGCTGAATTAACATTGTTTGGTTAACACAGCTGATCACAAGGAAGGAAGATGTCCCCCCCACAGCCAAAGCCTCTGCCTTCTGTGTTTCTTCTCTTTTACTCTGTGAGGAACTGTTTTGAGGTTAATTAATTAAATGGACTTTTATCTGGAACACCCAGTTATGTGACCCTTCTTTGTTCTGCGCTGGCAAACCGAGGCACAATTATTTTCTGCTGAAGGTCAGGTACACAGTCATATTTGAAAACAATTCATCATCGGGCATTAAGGAGGTGAGAAGAGCATTCACCTCCTCCTCTCCTTGTTTGGAAAGCCATTTTCAGGTTCAGATTAAGTGAAAATTTGGGGTCCAGTAGTAGTGATTCTGTCAAAACAACAGATTAGGTATTCTTCAATTGCAAATGAGAGTGGACAAAATTGATCTGATCTGTATTATACAGAACCCGTTTGGATACTGGGGCATTTAAGCTATGAAGGCGTTATTTCAGATGATATCTCAGCAAAAGACTTTTTCTTCTCCTTTCTCAAGTTGCTTCATTTGAAAAGACCTAGTTTTCTCTGATTTGAGAAACCATCTCTCCTTCAAGGGTCTGATTTGCAGTATTGTGATTCCTCCTCTTGTTTATAGAACTCCCAAAGAAGAGGGAATATATCTGTCCATGAACACAGAAACGTGTTTACACACACACACACACACACACACACACACACACACACAAAGTTAAGAAAGAAAGGTATGCTTTTAAAAGAATGCTGCTTGGGGTTTAGCTTTGGTAACTTCTGATTCAGCCAGCTAGTCCACTAATTTAAATCACCAAGTATTTATAAAATATCTACATGTTCAAGGAATGACTAGGCTGTGCCAATTAAGTCAAATAGCAACCAGAGGGAGGGATCTGAAACTAGTTGAATTTCACAAACTTCATCACTGAGGGTCTCAAAACAAAAACATGGTCATTTTTTTTTAATTTGTGGATTCTGACATAGTTAAATGGAAGGCTTCTTATGTAATCCTTATCAGAAAATATGCTCAACACCTTTGTTTATCACAAAGAATCCATTCCTACTGGAAAATAAAATGTCATTTTTCATACCGTTATCATCAGCAACAAACTCTTACCAGACGAAAGGTGTTAAGGCCTGATGGAGAAATCAGAACACACAAGAGAGGCTGGAAAAGGCTCTGGATACTAAAGGGCAGCACAAGAGAGACTTTGTGGCTTTGAACTTGCTCTTACCCTGTCTGCCACAGTGATTACGAGAGTCTATGTATATATATACAAACTTAGAAAACTGTAACCAATAGAAGTGCACTTTACTGCATGTAAGTTTTTAACATATATTTCTAATGCATAAGAGGAATGCAGAGGAAAATTGGCCATGAAGCGCAAGCTGCAGAGCCCCCCTCACGCACAGCCCCCTTCCAAGGCCTTGTACCTAGTTTGTACTCTTTTTCATAAAAAGGGTCATATCCCAAACTATAAGGACCTATAAAACTCTGATCCACCCCTTGGAAGTATGACTCTAAAGTAATTAAATTTATTTCTATAAGTTAAATATCAGGAAAGCTAAATAATAGGATGGGGCAAAAAATACCAAATTCTGGGAATTCAGAAGAAAAATGATGACCGAGGACTAGAGAGGTCAGTGAGATTTGGGTTGAGCCTTTGTAATGAAGGGCCTGACTCCATCTTCAATGTCTGACTGTTGGCAGCTTTCCAACGCCATCATGCTCATGCCCTCTCTGCCCCACATCTGGGTACGCCGATAAGAAACGTGGCTGCCTCCTCCTATGGTGCTGGCAGTAGGTTCGCACCACTCAAGCCCTGGCCCTAGGGACTCCCTCATCCCAACCCCACTCTGTAATCACAATAAAAGTGGAGGCAGTCTTCTTTCCCTGCTCTCTCAGGCCGGTTTCAGACCACTCGGAAGGAAGTTCCTTGCTGTCCTTAGAAAGTTCCAGTGTGTGAGTAACGAGCCTTCTCAGACCTCTTAGTGCATGTGTACATCACCAGTCTTGACATCAAAGGCAAATTTTGGGTGGGAACCAAAAATTGGATGATGGGTCCATCCTGTTCTGTTTCTGCAAGGAAACCGAAACTGCCTTGAAAATCTATATAGTTTAGTACACAAAGAAGAAAAGAAGGGCATTTCAGGGAGGGAAACTGTTTACACAAAGACATGGAGGTGGAAACATGAAAATTGTATTTGCAAGAGAGCGTAATTGAAACCACAAGTTTGCATAGATGAGTCGGGTCATAGAACAGATTAAGAAATGCACATTTTATCTTTTGTACATCAAGAAACTACGAAAGTTTTTAAAAATAGGGAGAAAACAGAATCAAGTAAGTATTTTAAGATTATCTATCTAGTTATGGAACATAAAATGGGTTAGAGGCAGTGAGGTCAAGGGAGAAGAAAACTGTCTTATTATTCAAGCATAAGATGACAAGGGCCTGGATTGTTGTACTGTCAATGGGATGGGAAGGGAGGGAGGAACTGTTCATATCTGGTGGAATAGACTCTAAAAACAAAACCTTAAGAACTACAAAAAAAAAATCTTAAGCTGTTTTCAGTGATAATTTTGTTAGTAGTAATGTTGGTATTGATATTCTGACATCGATCAGTGTACTATGGGGAAAAAGAAATGTGCAATTATATGATATTCTAGTTTTATTATTCCAATGACATTGAGAGAGGGGATTCTCCACTTAGAAAAAAAGTATAAATGTAAGATCAGATCTACTAAATAAGAGCCTTGTTGTCCTGATATTGAGCTGGAAATATCATTATGAACTCCTAACTTTATCTTAAAAAAATAAATATTTCCTAGCTTTGCCCATTGGAAAGACCCAACACAACACTTTTTTCAGTAGCAGTGAATATCCTTGCACCAGGATTTTTTCTCCAAATACCATTTTCAACTAAAAGGAACTAGGGATCCTTGGAGAAATGTTTGATTCCAAGTCTGGGGCAAAGAAAATAGAAATTTATCCTGGAAGATCTTGTCATAACAGACAGCAAGAATGTTATTAACTAGAATGTCAAAGCAACTCAGGAGCATACCTGAAGAGGCTCCCACTGGCCAAAGATGGGAAATTTTGAACACCTTTACTCTAGAGTATCTGAAGAACTTGAAACAGAAAGTCTCCAGAAAAGAAGAATCAGGCAGAGAGAAGGGTAGAAATGCAGTACTGAGCTGAAAACAGAGGGACCAAGTGAAAATCTGCGTTGTGTATGCTTAACTTCCAACCTTTTCCACTCCCAGCTCTAGAGCACAAGCAGCCAGTTGTATACCCCCAGGTAGTATCCTTCTCTGGAAGAAATGAACCTGAGGAGACAGTACATGCTAACATGTTGGGAATTCAATTAAAAAGCTCTATGCTCCCCAAATGTTCCACAGCATGATCTACCAGTTGATTAGCCCTGCATATCAGGACAGAGCTTACAATTAGCTTTTAGTGCCCTATTCTTAACTACAAATGAACATACAAAGATTACCAGACATTTGAGGATAGCCTTGAACACAAGAGATCAAAATTAACTGAGGGAGGAGGGACACAAAGACAACACAGAGACGAGAAGATAAATTATAGCAAAAATGACACACCCAATTGGGGGATTGGAAAATAAAGTTTAGGAAAGAACAGGAAGTTCAACAACAAAAATAAAGAGGTTGGCATTAAAAGAGTAAATTTTAAAAATTAGAGAATCAGTCCAGAGATCCAGATTAATAGAAGAGAAAAGGGAAAATAATAGAAAGGAAATTATCAAAGAAATAATTTAAGTTCCTAAGGCTATTGGGCATTAGTCTCCAGATTAGAAAACCAATGAAATCAAAGAAAGACCTGCATTATGAAATTTCAAAAAACTCAAAATAGAGAGTTTGAAAAGTTCTGGGGGATGTAATGAGGGAGAGAACAGATTAAGCCATGGATCACAACATAAAATGGCATGAGATTTCTAAGAGCAACACTGAGTTTAGAGGACAATGGAACAATGTTTCAAAAATTCTAAATGACAAAGATTTTTAGTGTAGCCCGGCCGGGCGTGGCTCAGCGGTTGAGTATCGACCTAGGATCCAGGCGATCGGAGTTTGATTCCCGCTCAGGGCACATGCCCGGGTTGTGGGCTCGATCAATGACTCTCTCATCATTGATGTTTCTCTCTCTCTCTCCCTCACCTTTCCTCTCTCTGAAATCAATAAAGATATATTTTTTAAAAAAGATTTTTAGTCTAAAGTTGTCAACCCAATCCAAATATTTATCACATGTGAGGATAAAGACTCTTTAAAATTAATGGACTTTATTTTTAGAGCAGTTTTAGGTTTATGGAAAAAAGTGAACAGAAATTATAGAGAGTCCTCATATATCCCTTTCCCTCATACTTCCCCACCATCTCCCCAACCACACAGTTTCTCCTATTATTTACATCGTACATTAATGTGGTACATTTATTATAATAGATGAATGAATAGTAATAGATTATTATTAACTAAAGCTCATAGTTTACATCAGGGTTCACTCTTTGTGTTGTACATTCTTTGTGTTCAGATAAATGTATGATGTCATGTATCCATACAAAGTAGTTTCACCGCCTAAAAATCCCCTATATTCCATCTAATCATTCATCCCTTCTTCCTACCAAATCCGTGTCAACCACTGATGTTTTCACTGTCTCTACAATTTTGCCTTTCCCAGAATGTCATATAGTTAGGATCATATGGTACACAGCCTTTACAGACTAGCTTTTCTCATTTAGCAGTATGCGTTTAAGTTTTTTCCATGTCTTTCATGGCTTGATAGATTTCTTAAATTGCTAAATCATTTTTTATTGTACGGATCTTCCACAATTTGTTTACCATTCACCTATTGAAGGACATCTTTGTTGCTTCTAAGTTTGGACAATTATGAATAAAATTGCTGTGAATATTCACATGCAGGTTTTTGTGTGGACATAAATCTTCAACTCATTTTGGTAAATACTAGCTAGTGTGATAGCTGGATCATATGCTGACTGTCTTCCAAAATGACGATACCATTTTGCATTCCCACCAGCAATGAATGAGGCTCCTTGTTGCCCCACAAGGTTACAGCATTTGGTGGTGTCATATGTGGATTTGGGCCATTATACTAGGTATGTAGTGCTATCTCATTATTGTTTTAATTTGCAATTCCTTAATGACAGGTGCTCTTGAGTAGCTTTTTATATATTTATTTGACATATATCTTCTTTGGTGAGGTATCTATTCAGATCTTTAGCCCATTTTTTAACTAGATTATTTGCTCTCTTATTGTTGAGTTTTGAGAGTTCTTTGTGTATTTTGGAAACACATCCTTTTTCAGATAAGTGTTTTATAAATATTTTCTCCTTATTTGTATTTTCATTCTTTTATATGAAGACATTTTTAGACAAGCAAAATCTCAGGAAATTGATTTCCTTTGCACCTTTTCTTAGGAAGCTACTAAAGAATGCTCCATTCAAATGAAAGAGGGAACTCAGAAGAAGGAAACGTAGAATCCAAGAAGTAAGGTCCCACACAAGAACCAGTCAAAGGGAATTTCTAGGTTGATGACAAAGAAAACTCTCAGGACAATCATTGTGAGTAAGCCTATCGCATTGGTCTCACACTCCAGTGAGTGAAAGACAATCACTGGGGCACAAGAAAGAAATAATATCTTTGTTGTTGTTGTTGTTTTCAGATAGTAGAAGGGAGAGGGAAAGAGAGATAAAAACATCAACGACCGAGAAACATCAATCAGCTGCCCCCTACTGGGGACCGAGCCTGCAACCCAGGCATGTGCCCTGACTGGAAATCGAACTGGTGGCTTCCTCGTACATGGGGTGACACTCAACCAACTGAGCCACACCAGTCGGGCAGGAAGTAATATATTTTTAAAATGTATTTTTATGTCAGCCTTTTAAAATTTCTATTTTTGTTTATGATCCATAATATACATACTACTTTATTACATAAAAACATATTTATAAGTAAATAAATAATACAAATATTGGAAGTATGTGGTTTTTAAAAACAACTGGTAATAGTCTGTCATTTAAAAAACCTAAAGACTCCTTGCCTAGGGAGAAGCAGTCCAGGATGGGTCTGTATCTGGAGGTCAGAGGCCTTTAAAGGAATTTTATAGAATAAAATAGAACTGATGAATTATATGACAGGTTTGACCATGTGGAAAATTGTATAGAGAGCCATTTTACAGAGCTATTGGAAGATAGCAAGACTTAACACATGTCAAAGAAATTTAAGCAAATGAACATCGAAATTACTAATTCCAAGAAAAAAACAAAAAATATACAAGGAAGAAAACATTATCATGCATATTACTTACATCGGTAGTAAACAATATTCACATAATAATTATCATGAAAATACTAGATATATATTTAGCTAAAAAATAAAATATATTACATTAAGAAGATTCAAGAAAGAGGGTATGTTAAGCAAAAGTCCTCACTATATGTACTAACCTGAGTAAATGAGGAAATAATAAAATATTAGCATTAGTTTAAAATATGGAGGTAAATAGCAAAAGAAGAAGCTATATAAGAATTGGAAGTGATTCCTTGGAACTAAGAAAAAAGTAAGTAAGAGTGGGTGGAGAAGGAACTGGGGTTTCTTAATGACATTTAGAGTGATTTCATTCTGTAGAATATTTGCATATTATACTTTCATAGAAATTTAAATGACTTCTAAAATTTATAGTAACCTTTATAAGGAAATATGCATATTAAATCATATTTTCAATAATAGGTAATATAGGAAAATATTCAAAATACAATGTGAAGTGAAAAAAAGGATAAATATTGGAAAAATTTTATAGTAATATATAGCTATTCAGATAAATTTTCAAAAGTTAGTCAATTCCAGATATACGTGTCTTTTGTTGGTATAGAATCTGGATGGAAATACATCAAAATACATTTTTTTAAATACATCAAAAGTAGTTATCACTGCATGATAAGCTAATGGTAATTTTAATCTAATTTTGTATTTTTCTATATATATGTTTTATCTATCCAGAATAAGATACATTTTTGTCTTAGGTAGGAGGAGATCTTTTTGAAAACTTTTCTGACCTTCATTTACAATGGAACTTGCCGAATTGTATCAGGATTCATGCACCTGATGTGCCCCAGACCACAGCAGCCTGAAGGATACAAATTGGGTAGCACTGGGAGATAACCTTTCTTTTGCTGACTTTCAACTGGCCTACTATTTATTGCAGGGCCCTTCTGGTGCCAAGAGCTCCCACCCACCGGGAGGGCATTCCCAGGGACTGTCTCGAATGTGCTCAGGAACATCCCATCTGGTATCAGATGAGGCTGCTGCTTCTGCTGGGTGAAGATCTTCCAGGCACCTCTGCCACCCAGTGGAAGCCCTGGGGCCCTGAAGGTGACAGTACTGTCCTGTGACCTCTAGACTCCCCTCAGCCTGAGTTACAATCTATTTAAGGACTAGGAAAGAAACTCCACCAAGGCCCCAGGGTTTTAGAGAGCTTTAGGTAAAAATAGCTCTTCCAGGATTTCATGTATTTGTTTTTAAACCTAAAGTTTGCACACACACTGCAAGAATCAGTGCGCAGAACTGGGACAAAGGAGAATATTACATTGGTCAGGCGCTCTGCCTGACTCACCGAATTCACTAGGGCTTCAATTGAGCCAGACCTGCCAGCCTGACTCCCTCTCCCATAAGTCCAGCTCTCCCTAGTTCTCCCTAGTGGGGGCTCCCTTGGGTGTCAGTAAAAGGAGTTTTGTTGAGCCCACCCACAGACCTGTGGAAATGTTTAGTCATGTCTGAATTCCAAAGGAGAGAATAGATAGGTGCTATTACTTCCTCACATTTTACAGATGAGGACACTGAGGCACCAAGGCGTTAAATAAATCATTCAGGTTCACACAGCTCCTAAGTGGCAGTGTTGCTGCAGAGAAAGTGTTCTCACCCACTACACCACACTGGCACGGGGAATGGAGCCTCCACTCTATGCCAGGTTCCCTCCCTGTGGTTACAGAGAAACCATGGCCCTCAGACACTTTACCACCTAGTGATAAAGTGACAACCCCAGCTGCAGATATCTGACAGAAATTGTAAGAATAACCTCATGCATCCTTCAAGTCCCAGTTAGATGACCACCTCCTCCATGTAAGGATCAGCCCCCAAATACAAGGGCCACCTCCTCCGTGAAGTCTTCCTGGGGCTCCCCAGTCAGGACCAAATCTCAGCCTCTCTCTTACTCCCATAGCACTTCAACTCTAGAGAATGTATCACTGTCTGATTGTCCTCACAGTGAGGGATTCGTGGTAGCTTCTCACACTAGAACATGACCTTTGCAAAGGCAGAACTCATCTGGTTGCCCCTACTGTTTGCTCGTCACCAGCCTGGCACAGAGGAAGTGTTCAATGAGTGTCTTGGTTGACTTGCATTGCCCTTATGCTGAGCACTTGGTGGGCATGCAATGGTTGCTGATTGCTGATTAAATGAGCAATGCCCATTGAGGCCTCTCCACAGGAGGTTCTGCAGAATAAAGGAGTAGGGCAAACCCTGTGAAACTGGCATTTTATCAGCCAAATTGTTCAAATATGGGCAATTTCAGGAGGTCATTCGATAGAATATTCTAACAGAATAGCTGATAAACCCTGGAAAGTATTTCCTTGCACAGTTCTGGAATCTTCCTTCTTATATATCTTTTATAACCTACCTATAGCTGTTAAATATTATTTTGTAAAAGCACCCAAAAAGTCCACATTCTAGAGTATAACTCCTCAAATATTCCAAAGCCCAGACAACAGACATGACATTTGATTCCAATGACTTTGTTCAGCCATGAGTCCCTAGGGTCATGTGCACAAGGCCAATTGTTAACAGTCCACCAGAGAGAAAGTGGTTTTATTTGTTGAGTAAAATCTTGACCAAAAAGCCAGCTGAGAAAGGCCCTGTGGTGCTGGTAAGTTGGGGTTTCTCTGTGCACTAAATCCCCCCCCGTTTCTCGCATCCCCTCTTCTGTTCCTTGACACCCTTTAGCAGATGGATCTGCCTGTGGAATGGTGTTTGGGGACCAACATCTGTTTGGAAGGGATGTCAATAGTGGGGATTCTGTCCAATAGATGAGAATGTTTCTCAGCTGGCAGCCTTTTTTGCCTAATTCAAGCCTCTGGAACTGACTGGCGGTAAAGGTAGCTGACAATGTAATTTATCCACATTTCACCTGGAAATAGTGTCATTTCTTTGAGCTCTCTAGAAACACTTGCCTGAAAAAAAGGCCCCAGTTGCCTGTCAGAGCAAACAACACCCATCATATTTTATTACATGGGATGAAACATAAGGCTTTATGCTCCATTAGCAGAAGATTTCATTTTCACTCCAGGAAGGTGGTTCCACACTACAACATCTTATCTTGTTCTTTCTTATGTATTTAATATAAAGGACCTTAAAATTCCCCCACGCCCACCACCCCAGGCATTCGGGAGCTATAGTATCAGGTTTTACAGTCTGAGATAATGTGGTATTGTAAGAGTGCTGATACATATGTGGTGTATTTTTTTTTTTTTAATAAAACTACAGCCTGATAAAAAGAAGAAGTTTGCTCTCTAGTGGCTGACTTATAAAAGGCTCTGAAAACCACACAATAAGATGTGGAAGAAAAAGAGAAACTCTAACAGTAATATTTGTGTAACAAGGTCTCAGTAATTATTTGGTTTTCATTGATTTTTAAGATTTCCCTTACAATGAAAACCCACACCATAGCAAATGTGCTGTGGGTACTTTTCTTATTAAAATTTTTTCCTGTCATTAAGCTAATTTTAATTCTAAATTCTTAGAGTAGCAATTAGGTTTCTGGTGTTTTATTAGTCTATTGTACCTTTAGAAAGCTCTGTGGATCCATTTAATACCATATAATTAATGTCTATTATAGATGTACTGCCCAGTAATATAATATCATTAGAGCTTTTTAAACCATTTTTAGTTCTTCGCACTAAAAAGATTATATATATTCAGGGAGAAATAGGGTAATTGTTAATATAATGCTAATTAGTATCATTTTATTACTCCTTTTACTACAACCCAATTTATAAAACTTTACTGTAACATGAATTATAAAGGGAAAAAGTCAGTGTGTGTCCCCCTTAAACCTGCTGCCTTGTTTTATGTCCTAATTTTACTCTCCCACCAAGCCGCCCTTGTCTCCCCAAGTCCACATTATTTTTCCCCCGCTCTCTCCAGTATCTTAGTCACATAATAGGAAAGAAAGACCACCCTTTGGTCCCTGAAGTTCCCACCATCCATGCTTCAGACAAGGAGAGGTTTGCCTGCACAGTAATCAATACTTTAAGATTGTCAGATCCATAAATGCTTCTGGCCTCCTTTTACCGATGAGAAAGGAATCAGATGGCACGAAGAGGCTTCAACTTCTCAGCAGGTCAGGACGACGGTGGAAGTAAAGTACTGGCCAGTGCAAAGCGGAGCATGTTATGGCGTTGGGAGCGGCATGAAGGGACGGCTGAGGAGGGGTGATCAGGAGAGAAATGATGCAATCCGATTCAGAGTGTTGAAAATTATTCTGGCTGCCGTATGGAGAAAGTACCACAATAAGAACAGGAGTAGGTACAGGGAAGCCTCTCTGGAAATGACTGCAGTCATGAGCACAGTCAAGAGGACAAGAGTGATAGCAGTGGAGCTGGGGGGAGCGAATGGATTTCTGACGTGCTCGACAGGTAGAGCTAGATGGTGGTGGATTGGAGGTGGGGTGGGGTGTCACTGGTGGGGATTCCACTTAATGGGACTGGAAAGGCTGTGGGAGAAGCATGTTGGGGAGCTGAGTGGCAGTGGGCATAAAGAGTTCTGTTTTGGTTGGTCACAGTTCAACTGGAGAAGAGATGTCAGGTGATCTTTTGGAGATATTAAGAGAAAATGTCAGGAGATGTTTGCACAAAGCAGACCTCTTGTTAGAAGTCTGGAGCTTTGGAGACAGGTAGGGACTGGTGATTTATACTTAGAAGTCTTACGGATATAAATAATGTTTAAAGGTGAGATCCCCAAGGAGAGAGTTTGGATGGAGAAGACCAGGGGCATAAACATTTGAAGTAGAGAAGAGAGGGTCAGCCAGGAAGATTGAGCATGAGGGGCCAGGAGTGGGAAGGAGAGCTGAAGATAAGTGAGGCAACTCTGCTGAGAGGTCAGGTAAGATGTGGACACAGAAATGACCATCGAATTTGGCCACACAGAGGTCACAGGTGTCTTGTACCTCCCAATATAGGCATAAAATTTTTCTCAGTGTAAATATGCAAGACAGAAAGAAACTCGTCATTGGTACATAGTGTTTGGGAAATTTTCCTGTTGCTTCTGTTGATAGTTAATTTATACTCAGTCTTGGATCTGGAATCATTTTCTTTGAATGATTCTAAAAATAGAGTCCAAAAGGGTGGGAAAAGGGGCTGCTGGATGTCAGAAATGGAGTTGTGTTCCATTTCCCAAAGTAACTCGTCTTCCCCACAGATTAGGTGGTGAAGTAGAGGGAGGCTGGAATAAAGGAGAAAATAACCAGGAAAAGGTAAATTTGACCCAGAAATGCAAGAAGATACAGGGAAGGGGGAGCAGAACTAGGAAAAGAGTATCTTGGGGAAGAAAGAATATATAAATAGGAAGAAAAAAAAAGAATTCGGGATGGACTTTTTCCGTTAAGCATAGCCCGAAATGAAATTTGAACTACCTGCCAGTCTCAGAGGAAACAGAACCAGACAGACTAAATATGGAAAGCATTTCTACTTCAGACTCTGTGCCAAGGGTTGGGGAACAACGAGAGAGAGTAACACATTAAACAGGAGAAAGAAATTATACTGTGAACAGGTGGACTACAGAAGTTGCTTATTTTCTAAGAGCCTTTTTAAAGTTCACATAGCTATTTAAAACACACCCCCCAAGCCTCCTTAACTGGATAGTTTCTGCATCGCCGTATCTCTTGTTAGGTTGTGGGAATGCCTGGGAGAACTCAAGTGGGAGACAGAACCAAGGAATTGTGGCCAATAGAATCCCCTCCCCCACATAACTTTTTTTTTAACTTGATGTGTTGTTATTTTTAAGAGCTTGAATATAAGCACATTTTGAAAATGCAGAAACTTAAATAAAAACTAAAGAAACAGAAACCAGTTAATTCTGGGTTTTTTTCACTCTGGGACAGGTATTCATTCAACTCACATTACAGTATATACAATTTAATGCCTTACTAATAATATGATGCTGAATGAAGACTACTGGGCCTCACTGGAAATGCTTGTTTGTGCTAATTCCATAGAACTTACAGGCTCTCAGAGACATCAATAAGTCAAGGTCAAGTGGGGGTAACTTTCAGGACTGTCCAGAACCCTCAAGCCAGGCTCAGGATCACACTTCTCATTTGGCCTCACATGGCCTCCAATCACCAGACATCCCCAACCTCCACCACCGCAGGCTTCTCTCATGGGGGAGGGGGGGGCAACGGGGGGAGGGGGTGCTTCAGGTCCAAGGTTAGAAGCCTCTCTTCACTTGATTTTTGTATGCGATTCAGTTGATGGTTCACTTGGCCCATTTCTTTGCCCCATCAGAGACTCGGAAACGTCACTGTTCAGGTTCCAACTTGTTTCTCTTTTTCTGATTTGTGGCGTCAGTTTTTTCACTGTTGTTTTCAAAACAGAGCACTCTGAATAGAAGTGAGGATGAAGATCGTACATACCTACTCCCTGAACCAAAGAAGCACACAAGGAGTGTGGTCAGGGAGGCCGCTGTGTTTCCCTTCTCCTGGACAGAAGCACGGGACTGAAGCAGTGAGATTTCTCCCTAAAAGAAAGGAGGTCATAACACGGTTCAGTGGTGATCATATGTGGAGACAACATAATGGCTGATGAAATGACATTGAAACTATTTCATGACTTCTGTCCCTCCAGCAGTTCAGAAGGGAAAAGTCAAGGAAAGGGTCAATATTGACTTGTGGGCCTCCTGTCTAGAACAGACCGTAAATACTGCCTTCTCAGTCTACGGGGCCCTCATCCCCAAAGCAGCTATGCAGGAGAAGCCGTCCCTGTCTTCATGTCCAGAGCCAAACTTCAACCAGAATGTTCTTGAGCACCCTTCTGGTTCCTAACTAAAGTACTTTTAAAAGGCTCCAAGCTTAGGCAATGCCAAGTCATACCAGAAAGTTATGTTCTTGGATCTTTGCTGAGACTCTGCAGACTTGCTGGCAAGTCCAGGTAACTCTCTTCTCCATCACGGAAAAGTTAAACCTTAAAATAGAAGAAACCTCAAGAGGCTTCCAATAATTAGCTCATATTGCAGAGGGTTTATGCGAAGAAAAAAAAAAAAAAAAAGATTGCAGCCCAGCCCAGGGGCTACATATTATTTTACAGAATGACAATAAGGTTCACACCCTCTCCTCACCCTTATGGCTTCAAGCAAACATCTAATTTGCCTCAGCATTTACACACCGTGGTTTCTATGGTTTGAGGTGTTTGCATTTTGAATTGACATTAAGGTGTAAGTGTATGGAAATCTAGAAAGGGTAAAGAAAAACAGCTTTTATAAGTTGTTTAGGTTTCTGAACAGTTTCAAGGAGAAAATAAGCCAGTTATACACATGTGCTTTAAATATAGCACCCTGAACAGCAAGGCTATGTGCCTATGTATAATCTTGGTTTACCCCTAAATTATAATAGATCCTTAAAGGAATACATGATTCTATGTTTTATCTTACAATAAAAAAAGGATGAATAAGTATAGGCAGGGACTAGATTTGAGAGTATTAAAAGTAGGGAAAAACCCACATGCTTTGATATATTTTTGTTACTGCAGTTGTTGCTAAGGAAACCACTTCCTATCAATACACTGCACATATATTTCCCCTATTTGTTATTCTCACAAAGCACATTATATCACATTTAAAAACTTGAGGACAAGAGCCCAGGAACACATATTCAAGGACACGCAAAGCTTAAAATAATTGGGAAAAGATTAATGAGGTTGTCCCAAGAGTTAGGGAACATGGTGCACTTAGCAAAGAAAAAAGCCTACTTACTCTATTGTTAGTATTTACTGTCCAATCCAAGCTAGCTTTAATGACCTTGAGCCTCAGAAAAGAGGTTTCTTCTATTTCTATGGCTCTGCCTCCCTCGGGTAATAATATTCAAATATGTACTTTATAAAATCATACAGAATATGACAGCTTAGAATAATCTAAGCTCCTCATTTTACAGTGAGGAGGCAAAGAAGCTTTGCCCCTTCATGGAGAAACCCATGAAAAAAGAAGTCATTTTCTGATCCCCGAAACAGGAACAGGCATTCAGGGGGTTTTGGCTGATGGCTGCAATCTTAGAGTGAGACAACTCTTGGTGTCTTTCAAATTCAACTTGCCTTGCATTACAGAAATTCACAGAAAGTTTCATTTTTATTCACACTCTGGGCTTGGGCAATCCTGAGTTCTTGCTTAATCCATCAATAAATATCTATGCAGAGCTCCCAGTGCCTGGGGAGACAAAGGAGTTGAAGGGTAGTTCAGATCTCAGTGGAACAGATGGAAACACAACACTGCTCAGCTCTCAAGAGTGCTCTAAGGCTGGTGCATTCATGCTCCCAAAGCTTTTCTCACAGCTCTAGAAACTCTTTAGCTCACATTTTTTCTCTTCCTCTTCTCTTTTCAGTTCCCTCTCATTATTCCCTTTGTTGGCTACATTAATATCCAAAGAGATGTTACCCAAGGAGAGAAAAACAAGAGAAGGGACTAGGAGCAACCAAGAGGCAACCAAGAGAAGAACCCCACCTTGGATGTCATGCATGATTAATGATGATGGTGGTAAAGAAGAATTTTATACCGATTTGGCTTTCCATTGTTGAAAATCAGTTATTCTAGACAACTAGTTTCAACTATAGTTATCTAATCCCTTTTTGTCCCCTAACAAGAAATCCCTTAGGATCTACCAAACATTAAACACACATTTCTTTTTTAATTATTGCATTTTCTTTTTCACAAATGTCTTAATTGAAAATATTTTAGCTCAATATTTATCAGACTGTCCAATGTCCATTGGTCCTAAGAATGCAGTCTTGTTTGTGTTTTGTCTGAAATTCATTAGTTCTATCTTTGTTCATACTCTCAGTCACCTACCCACCCCACCAATAAACACAGGAACACACACACACACACCACAAAAATAATATTTTGCCTCAACCTTCTGGAACTTGTTTTTAAATCCAAGAACTCTGCTCTATGGGATGTAGGAAAAACTAATGCACTTAAAAACAAATGTAAAATTGAAATTTTACTGAGTTAGATTTTTTTTCCCCCTTTATGATTCCAAGCCTGAATATGGGCTGATGAAATTGCTTCCTTTCTTTAATCAGTACACTTGACCTCTGGTTAACATAAGAGGAACATACAGGGCTATGAAATAAAAACAAGAGAAGTCTTAGCAAACCAAGCTGACTTTCAATTCTTTTAGTTTTCTACTTCAGTGCTTTTGACACTATATACCACCCATGATGTCATTAACTATTTGTTTCAACTTTATTTCTTGCACAATTTCTAATTCTGGATGAAGAGCTTGATGTTGGTCCTTCAAAACCAACTGAGAAACTAGATATCTCTTTTTCTTTTCTTTTTTTTTTTCTTTTTAAAATATATCTTTATTGATTTCAGAGAGAGGACAGGAGGGGAGAGAGAGATAGAAACATCAATGATGAGAGAGTCATTGATCGAGCCTGCAACCCAGGCATGTGCCCTGACCGGGAATCGAACCCCAATCGCCTGGATCCTAGGTCGACGCTCAACCGCTGAGCCATGCCCGGCCGGGCTAGATATCTCTTTTTCAAACGTAGTCAGAATGACTGTTGTTTCACATTATGAAATCATTGAAAGATGTGTGATATAAATATTATAAAATTTGTGAGACCTTTCCTCAAGAGCAATTTCCAAAGAATAGTGTCTTTTATTTGTGTAACTATATTTACCATATAATAATAATAGCTAACATTTTATTGAACACTTACTATCTGTCAGACATTATTTTAAGAGTTTTACATACTAATACCTTTCATTATCTCATCCATATTTTAAAAAGAAAACCACAATGCTGTTTCCTATGTAAACTTTGGTTCCTCTGCTACAAATAACAAATTATCTCACTTGAGCTTTTATCAGTTTGTCAGAAAGATTAGATCTTCATCTTCTGGTCTCTGCTATAAGAACCCAAAACTCACTTATTTTTTCTCTGAGAAGTTATTATATATTCAGCTTACTTATTTTGGTGTGAAAATACAGTCAATTAATACATGTAATAAGAAATGAACTTACAAATTAAAGGTATTTCCTTATTAGTTCTATATGACTTCAGGCAAATTGTTACTGTAAATAAAATATCTGCCTTGAACACAACAGAAGGAAGATTTTTGAACATAGATCTTGAGCAAAATATAAAACTTTTGGAATTCTTGGGCTATATGCAAAGTGGTAGCCTTCCTTTAAAAAGTTAGCCTTCAAAATAGAGACTGAAAAACAAAATGCATGCATTTTATCTACTTTTTCTTTTCTTACTTCAGACTTTCTGTATGTGACCTTTAGCAGTGGCTCAAGTACATCTGTGTGTATGTCTGTGTGTGCAGAAAGATAGAGAAAACAGATGGGCAGTTAGAATATCAAGCCTTTGGAGAGATATCTGGCCATTTGCAACTGGAAGTCACATCTTTTTTTTTCATTTCAGAGAAATATTTAGGATAATCTTAAATTCATAATATTATTAGTTTTAACTTGAGATATACCTCTCCAAATACACTATTATTAGAGAAGTTAGTGCTACTGACTTAATTCTTCAAAATAAATTTGCTCAAATAGCTGATTTTGGTCAGGTTCTCAAGGTTGCAGAAGTGCAACAATGCATCCCACTTATCCTTGTATCTCCTGTAACACATACTGTAACAGCACGACTTGCTGGGAGAATCACAAAACTGGGAAATGGGATACCTGAGTTCTAGTTGTTTGTTCTGCACCTGACTAGCTGGCCTCTGAGCCCCTGCTGTAACCCAGGCTATGACCTCCTCAAAGCTGAGCACTTTATCTTGAGATAAAGTGAGGACACAGAAACTATTTCTAAGTAAATGAAGAGAACCATCTATGATTCTAGTTGGTAATCACAAATACTTCTCCAAATTGGAGCCAGAGGTGATGTCCATTCATATTCCAGCACTCATAAATGATAGTATGAAATTTGTAATAGGGACTCAGAATGCATTCAGGCATTTTGGAAGGAACTCAACTGGCCACTTGCACATAAATGGCCTTATTTATAAATAAGACCGAAAACTAACATTTTCTCATTAAATTCACTCTCTCCCCTACCAAGAAACCTAAAGGGAGACATATGACCTCCATTTCACTAAATAAGAAACTAAAATCAGAAAAGTGATTTGCTCGAGTTCACAGAGCTAGTAAGTGAATAAGCCAGAATTTAACCCCAGACTGACAGATTTCCTGAAGAACAATCTTTTTCTACTATATATCTCATCACCTCAACAATATATGTCTATATCAACACATATACTAGAGCAATACAGCTCCTCAAGGTCAGGGAAAAAGTTCTGTCCATCATTGTATTGCTAGTGCCAGCGTAGTAATGAGCAAAAACCAACTGAATGAAGGAATTCATATTCAACAACACGCAGTTCCCCAGGCCTCCTTGGAAATGTGCCCTGGACAATCTTTGCTCCTCAGGGCAATTGGACAGGGCTCCATCCATAAGTGGCTTCATCTGTTGCCTTAGTTTGTCTACAAATACTATCATTTTCTCTGTGTGCCATGCTGTAGGCAAGGTTGGGGAAGCATCACACAACTTGTCAATGTGAGCAAGGGCAAATTATGTGCTCATCACAGCAGAGTGATTTCTAGGCTGGGAATAAAGGAAATCAGCAATGTTTGAAAGTCACAGCCTGACCACAGCTGGAGTGGAAACCAAGAGGACCAATGGATACCATGATAATGAGCTGCCAGAATCAGGAAGAAAGAAAAAGGGAGAGTTCCTTGGCCAGAGAGAGAGGGGGGGAGAGAAGAAATCCCATACCAAAAACAAAGGAAATAACCTAGTGAGTCATTCATCAGAGCTGTGGGTGGGACAGAGAGAGCTGGGCGCAGTGGGCGAGGCAGGTAATGTGAGCTCCTTAGGACTGGAATACAAATCATTTTTGCCTGAGTAGTATAGAAAACTATGATGTCTCTGAAGAGAAGATCCAATCCTTTTATATCATTCTTTAGTGACAGTAGTTACCATTTATTGTGTAAGTATTACATGCCAGGCATTTTACATACATATATAAGCTCATTTTTTAAAGATCACACAATTCACCAAAGTGTATGTTATTGTCCCCACTTACACATTAGGAATTTTAATCTCAGAGGGGTAGGTAGTTGGCTCAATGTTATGCACCTAGTAAGGAAGAAGTAGCCAGGACTCAACCCCAGATTGACTCTAAAGTTCACACTCTTCCCACCGTGCCTTGCTCCCTCAGCCCATCTTACCTCCAACTAAGAGGCAGATGCTGCCCTTCATCTTTCTTAGCAAACATCTTCCAGTAAAAAAAAAAAGTGGGGAAAAGACTTATCTAACTCCCAAAGCCCTATTATAGCTTAACCAATTAAAGATGGCAGAGTGCTCTGAAGATGCCAATGCAGCTCCTTGAACACCATGCACTTTGTTGGGGCTCTGAGGCCTTGGGATGAAAGGCTCTACAGCTTCTACATTCTACAACAGCTACTAGTAAAGATTTCAAAGAGGAGCAGGAGCCCATCTCTTGGGAGAAGCCTTCACTCAACATCCTGGGATGATGGGGTGGTAGGAAGACCCTTCACAGCAGAGCTGTCTTCTAGGAAAGCCCCTGGTTAGCAAAGGGGGAGAAATAGATCTTAAGCTACCAGAAATATATCAGCAATTTTTTAGAAAACGTGCTGAGCATGCCCGGCTGTGATGGCTCAGTGGCTGAGCATTGACCTAGGATCCAGGAGACTGCAGTCCGATTCCTGGTCAGGGCACATGCCTGAGTTTCGGGCTTGGTCCCCAATGGGGGGGTGTGTAGGAGACAGCAGATCAATGACTCTCTCACCATTGACGTTTCTCTCTCCCCCTCTCCCTTCCTGTCTCTTAGATCGATAAAGACATATTTTAAATTAATTAATTAATTTTTTTAAAAAAACGTGCTGAGCAGAAAAATGGGATGAGAGAAAGCTTATTTATTTGTTTGGAAGAACCATGAATTGCTGCAGGATTTGAATGACATAATTTGAGTCTCTGATGGAAGGCTAAGAAAAAAAGTAAAATGTCCCAAATAAATATTGACAAACAATTAATAGGACCTACTGCTGCCTAGACCTCTGGGCCACCAATGTCTTACAGTTATAACCTGATCACAACCCTCAGAAAGCCATTCAGAGAAAATATTGGTTAAGACAGCAGGAACAGAGATGGCAGCCTTTCATTTCTTTTAGCTCTGAGGCAAACCCCACTAGGAGTTCACATGAAGAGTCAGGTTGATTGAGCAGCTGAGCAGCGTACAGCTCATCACGTGTATTGAAGAAAGTCAGGGTACTGATTCTAGCAAGTGGAGGAGGGAAAAGCTGAGAGACAGGCAGCAATGGGTATGCAGTTCTCCTCTCGTCAGTTTTAATCTTACTTCCATTACGTATGCACAATTTCCCAACCTCCACCTCTCATCTCCTTTGCTCTCCTCCTACTTCCCTGCCTTCCCAAGCCCAAAGTGGGGTATCAATTCATTTTCATGGTGTAACAAAACACTCCAAATCCTAATGGCTTAACAACAGCCATTTATTTAGCTCACAGTTCTGTGGATTGGTCAGCAATTTGAGCTGAGCTCTTTCATGCTACTTCTCAGCTAAGTGACTTTGTTTCTGGGGTTGACTGGCTGTCAACAGGGACTGTGGGGACAACTGAACCACATCATCTAGTAAATTAGCCTAGACTTGTTCTTAGGGAGCTCAGCAGGGTTCCAAGAGTTAGAGCATAAGTGTTCAAGGCCTCTTGAGGCCTAAACTCAAAATTGGTAGAATTCATATCCCTTGAATTCTATTGGCCAAACAAGTCACAAGTTTGGCCAAATTCAAGGGGCAGGAAAACAGACACCATCTCTTCATGGGAGGACCTACAAAGTTACATTGCAAAGGGTTATGGATTTAGAGAGGGAAATAATTATGGCCCTTTCTGCAAAACATTTAACACATCTTGGGTGTAAGGGAAAGGGCTACCATTCCTGTTTCTTTCCTTGCACCATATTGGGCTTTCCATTCCCTCTTCCTATGCAATTATTCACCCAAATACCTAAAAGTCTTTACTTCTTGGTTCTGCCAAACTCTTCTGAGATGATCTGGTCAACAAAGTTTTAAACAGCTACCTCTCTTTTTCTAAATGTCAAATATCTTGCTGAGACAAGACAAATAACATTACGAAAACTCAGACTCCCTGAATCCAGTTTGTATTTTTTCTAAATTGACAATATAGTTTTCATTGAATCCAAAACCCAAACCACTCTAATGTTTTTCTTAATAGCTTTAAGCTTTTAAATTCTTTGTGATCCTGCTGAAAATCATTCAACAGTGAGTCATGGGAGCTCTCTGATGGCCTCCAATGATTATTTTACCACCCACACCAGAACATTTTTTAAAGTTCCATTTAAGAAACTTAGTCCATTGCTGAGATTTCTTCTTGGGAAGGTCCCATTTCTTTTTTTCATTTTCTAGGAGGAACCTCAGGGTCTGTGAGTTCCTGGCACTCAAAGCTCTCCAATGCCCAGCTGCCACAGTCTGATAAAAAAAGGTGACTCCTGATAATAACACTCATTGCTGCTGTTTCTGCCATTTCTTACACCCTGGAATTTGTTCTGAGATGTCCCTAGCCTCACCTTCTACATATCCCCTGCTCACAGAGCTTCAAGAATGGAGATCATTCTGAGCTCAAAGGTGAAGCTCATGCTGGGAATTGAGCTGCTTAAACCTAGGCCTCTGTGTATATCTGAGTGCTCATAGTCACTGAAAATGCATCAGCACCAAGCTCCATAATTCAACTATTAGCAAAAATTATTATTTGAAAAGTCTTGTCAGATTCCTTTGAAAGTTCTCAATCTCCTTTACCAATTATTACCATCTTCCTTTATGTCCCCGGGAAAGAGGCAGCCCTACTCCTTTTCATGGGCAGATCCATCCCACTGAGTCGTTACTTCACCCCATCTACCATGCAAACATATCATTAGTATTCTCTCTTTTCTCTTCTCTCTCCCCCGCTTGGGTCTGTGCCCTCAGCCTACAGACATGATCAAAAGTTCCTATCCCCAAAACAAACTTTCTTGCAACCCACCTGCTGTCCTTTTCTGACTGCTTATCTAACTTTCACACTTCTTTACCTTCTATCCATTACTTAACTCGCTATAACTTGTCTTCAGTCCCCATCACTCCCTTGAGTCAACAACGGACAAACCAAAAGACTTTTTCTCAGCCCCTTTTCTGATTGTCCTCTCAGCAGTATTTGTCACTTTTGATAAGTGCCTCCTTCCTTAATCTCCTTCCTTGACTTTTGAGACAGTACCTTTTCCTAACTCTCCTCTTACTTCTCTCTTCTCTTTTCTAGTTCCTTCCTCCACTTCCTCCACTTCACCCTTAAACGTTGGTCATCTTTTCTCATCTAAACTCTCCCTGGTCAAGATTCACTTCCCCTATCCATATTACTGGACATCGAATACTAGATGTGCCACAGGTTTTTAACTCAATACTTTCCAAACCAAACTTATTTTTCCCTTCCAACAGTTTTCTTACCCAACTAGCTCCTCTTTCTACATTCTTCATTTTAGTTAGAAATACCATTGATCGTCTCCCCAATATTTACTCTTTCCTTTTATAATGATAGTTTTGCTGGGGCACATGGTTTATCAGCTAAAGACTAATTTCCCAGCCTCCTTTGCAGCTAGAAGTCACCTCACCAGGGCCTGGCAAATGGAATGTGAGCATAAGTAATGCAACCTGGTGGTTATGCTCTTATTAGCCAGTGTGGATTCTGTTGTCTACAGCTAAAAACACTGAGCAACATAGTAATTGGTACCCAAATTAAAGCTGAGATTTTGAGATTCTCAGTTATGCAGCTCATCCCAAATGTCCTCATTCTAATTCTAGAGGTCCTACTGCTCCCCATCAATGCCCTAATATTTACTTGTGAGACCTGACAAGACTGCAATTCAAACTATATTGCAATTCAGCAATTCACAGGATTAGACTCTGGATATGACTTTCAGCTATATAAGTCCTTTATTATGAAATTTAAAAAATTCTTCAGGAAAACCTTAGAGATTTCTTGATTATCTGATCATTTATTGAGCTAAGAATTTAAAACTTGAACCTATTATTTTCTTTCTTTAACTTCTCCAGGGTACTTTTTTTTTTTAATTTTTTTAATCCTCACCTGAAGATATTTTTCCCATTGCTTTTTAGAGAGAGTGGAAGAGAGAGAGAGAGACAGAGAGAAAGAGAAACATCAATTGGTTCCCTCCCGCATGTGCCCAGACCTGGGCCTGGGATCAAGCCTGCAACCCAGGCACGTGCCCTTGGCCGGAATCAAACCCGGGACCCTTCAGTCCACAGGCCAACACTCTAGCCACTGAGCTAAACTGGCTAGGGCCTCCAGGGTACTTTGAAGCAGTAAGCCAAGCCCACAGGTCTTATAGTCATCATGTGTCCTCCATAATGATGTCTTACAACAGCCACTCTTTCTCAAGACTTGCATAGGTAACCATTCAAGTAACTCTTGCGTCTTAGACAGTAAGAACTACCAATGACCTATCTCTAGTAATAACTGGATTCTTATTGCCTTCCAATTCAGTCATATATCTTATCCTATATTCCATTTCCTTGAAGATCTGTTTAGAGTGAGTGTATTTAATATATGAGAATGGTGTACATGAAAGTTTGGATATTAAAGGAGTAGACTAAGGCAAAGAGTGCTAGTTCCCTACCTCTACATCCATTTCTCCCCTTCCACCTTAGTAACAGGGCTCTGATTTTACTCGGGATAGCAAGATTGCCAGCTGAAAAGTCACATTTCCCAAAATCTTTTGTGGCTGGGTATGGTTATATGTCTAAGTTCTGGTCAGTGAGGCATAAGTAGAAGATTATTTGGAACTTCTGGGAATTCTGCTTTAAGGGAACCATCTCTGCAGGACAGAATTCTTTTTGCCCTTCTGTCTTTCCTCCTGTCTCTGGCCTATATCTCAAATATGATGCCTTGGCCCCCAGCAACCATCTTGAATTATGAGGTGAGCTTGAGGATAAAAATCATGGACTGGAAGAGTGGGACAGGAGAATCAAAGGTGTCTGTGTTTCTGATGCCTGTGTAGCCTAGTGCCTACTTCCATATTTTATTTACAGGACAAAGTAAAATCCTCACTTGTTTAATCTTCTGTTATTTGGGGATTTACTGTTACATGCAGCCTAACCTAAGTCAAGCTGATACATTCAATAAATGTTTCAAGGACACACCAAAAAATTAAGGAGACAGAGCTTTGGTAATAAAAGTGTGCAGGAATAACAGCAGATTTATTCCAACCTAAGAATGTCCCTTATCTAAAGAATGACTTTTATTACAACCTTTTCCAATAAACCTGTGAAGTGATTCAATTATACCTGTATTGTCCTCATCTTTCAGTTGAGATAATACAGACAGTGAAAGTTTAAAGGATCACTTCTAGGATTATGGGACTATGTGACAGAAAGGTAACCAAATTCAAAGTACACTTGTCTATAATCGTAGTCCCAATAGTCACTCAATAAAAACACCAAAATTATAAGACCATAACAAGAACAGCTAAACCTTCCCTCCTACAGGACTAAGACTGGTTTAGATGATTTACCACCAGGCCTCTGTTGAATAAACTATTTTCTGTGAAGACTTGTTGGGCAAGTCCCTCTATGGGTCATAAAAACAAAGAAGTAGATGGTCCTGAAGTCATTTTAGTCTCCTTCTGACTTTCTTCCTGAGAAGCTCTGGCAGCACTTCTGTTCAACATGTATTTTTTTTTTTTTTTAATATACTTTATTGATTTCAGAAAGAGGACGGAAGAGGGAGATAGAAACATCAATGATGAGGGAGTCATTGATCGACTGTCTCTTGCACACCCCCGTCTGGGGATCGAGCCTGCAACCCCAGGCATGTGCCCTAACCCAGAATCGAACCGCAATCTCCTGGATCCTAGGTTGATGGTCAACCACTGAGCCACACCCAGCCAGGCTCAACATGTACTCTTGATCTCAACACAACCAAAAGAGTCTTAGAGAGAGGGTGTGGATCAACTCCACTGCAGGTTTCAGCCCCTTCCTAACAGAGCTTTGTACTCATTTACCCAACATCTGGCTGAGGCAGGGATCATGTATACAAGTTTTGTATTAAAAGCACAATGCCAATATTTGGTAAAAAAGAAAAGAGAGAAGAAAGGACTTTGCCTTACAAATCAGGAATAAATGTAAGTAGGAAAACTGAGGGATTCTAAATTGCAATCAGAAAGCCAAAGTTGGATTGATGCTTCCACTATTGATATTTCAGACTAAGAATAAATGAATTTTTCAGATGCAGACAAAGCCAGTTTGTAAAGTCTGGCTCATCCACCTGGGTGGATACAAGGACTCAGCATTCCCTACTGCTTTAGAAGATTTCAAATGTTCAATTATGCATATTTTAAAATACATTTAGACATTGTGAATCTTAAAGGAACAGGCTTTGGTGAATAATAGAAAACAAACAAGCAGAGGTTGCTTTCAAGACGTATTATCAACAATCCATTTGATGGTAACGTTCCTGTAGAAGCCAGTTTGATGCCACTTCACAGAGGGTTCAGTCTTCTTTCCTGCGACTTCAAAGCAAAACCTTCCTCAAGAAGATCAGAGAAGTGCCAAGAAGGGATCCGAGGCTCTAGGAACAATCGATTGTTGTTGATTCTAGCACTAGGTTTTCTGATCCTACTGGGAAATCATGTCTTTCGAACTGTTGGCAAATTTCTTCAAAGGAGGCAGAAAGTGTCCAACCCAAAACTGTGAGTTATTATCATTAAAAAAAGCTTTTTTGGAGAACAAATTTTTTTAGCCATTAAACTAATTTGAAAGCATGGTCTTCAACTGTCTACTCACTGGAGATAAGAGATTCCGCATCAGTCTTCTTTATGCCCTGGGCTTCCCGCCAGCCTGCTGGGTTCCCTAATTACACTGTGCTTGCTCAAAACCTTTTGCCTTTAGCTACACAGGTCCCTTTGCCTGTGACATCCTAGACTCACCCATTCTTTACCTGGCTACTTCCCACTTGACTAATTGCCCCGATTCAGGTGTCACTTCCTTCAGAATGCTTTCTTCAACCACCTCAGGACCAGAGCAGTGGGTTTTCTCTGAGCTCCCTATACCCTGGCACACCAATGCCACAGCAGTTATTATGCTGTATTAGAATTCTCAGGGTATTTGAAGGCAGGTTCTGATTTTATCTGTGTTGTCACAATGCCAAGCACAATGACATGTCTGTAATAGGCCCTCAATAGGCCCTTGACAAAAACTGTCAAGTAAATAAATTAAACATCGTCCAGGTGCTAGGAATACTGGGTGACATGGCGTGATACAAAGAGCATTGGGCTTGGTATCAGAGAACCCGTCTCCAAGGCCTGGCTCCCTTATTGCTTATTTACCAGATTACAAAAAGCCTCTTAAACTCAGTTGCTCCATCTGTAAAATGAGAATTATAATCCTTATTTCATAGGGTGGTTGAAAGATTAAATGAGATAATACTATAAGTAAAAGCATTTTGCTCATTTTCTAGTAGCCACCTACAAAATGTTATGTAAATGTTATTTGAACATTAGTATTAACACCAGCATACAATTTGTCCCTTCTGCTTTGAAAAGGATTTATAGCAACACAGGTAAGAGGGGATGCTTTCTTCTTAATCTAAACTTGACTCAGTCTAGAGGAAATGATTCTTCAAACACTGATTCCTGCACTTTGTTATAGGCTGAGATTCCCGCCCCACCCCACTTGCTGCTCACCTTGATGATTCTTATCTATAACTACAATTCCCAAAGGATGGGAAGTTTCAGATTCCTAATTTGTAAAATAGGGAGTCAGACTAGACTGTCAGTCATCTGTCTTTGATTTATGGTCTGTATACGTTAAGGTTCCTATGGGCTAAATCCTTATGTGTTTTCTGCCATATCCCCAGGGCCTACAACAGTGTCTGACATATAGTAAGCCCTCAATAAATATTGCTTGAATGACTACATGCATGAATGGATGAATTAATGATGCTTAAAATGAGATAATGAACATATTTTTCAATGTCTTTCATAAATTAATGACACTCTGGAATAAGTAATTTGCTACATCTACTTTAAATAAGAATCCTCATAGTAATAGATCTTCCAAAGCAGCAGCAGTTGTTCCATTTGCTCTCCTAAGCTGAGGACAAATGACATATAAGCTAATGGATGTTAGCTCACTAGTGGACACCATTGCCTTTGTCAAATTGCAGAAACAAGGTGGACACCTGTTCCCTTGACCTCCTCTAACTGCTTCCACAGAAGACCCAACTGTCCACTACCTATTCTTGGTGTTGTGATTATGACAGTGAAGCAGGTGAGGATTACCAGATATTAACTGTTTCTAGAAGACAATCTACATTGGGTTTTTCTATGTGCTCATATGTTGCCTGCTCCCTAAAACATCCCAGATTTGAGAACAAAGGAAGAAGTCCAAGTCTCCCACAGAAGGCAAGAGGTACAAAAAATAGGACTTCCTTTCTCTTCTCTTCCCTTGGGTTGGAAGAAAGTTTTGAACTCCAGGGAGAAGTTGGTCTCTGCCTTCTATCACCATGGCATTCCATAGTCTCAACCTTGCAATTTAAGAATCTGTTCTGTTTCATGTTTGTCAGGCCTAAGAAATGAGTTTGAATATAATTGAATAATGTTGCACAATGTAATTTTCCTCAATCTTGTATAGAAGAGTTAGGATCTCTGAATCCAAGAAGCAAATGAGAATAGCAATGGGCCTCCGCTGCATACCCAACTTCTTATTAGAGTCTGCATTCACTTCCACTCCACCCAGAATGGGCAGGAGCTGTATTTAAAGGCTGGGTGATTATGTTGGAAGAACAAGGTGCTTCAAGGCACAGTGCCTGGATAAAAGACTATATAAACCCAAGCCCAGAGTCATTACCTCTGTTGGCTGCTTCTCCTCAGCTAAAAACTTGTGAAAGGCACTTATGCCATCTGAGTCATGAACCTACTCCTGGGTACCAATTCATTTCACTGAATGAGTGCTAATCACTCATGTTTTGAAGGGTGTAGTCAAGTTGTTAGAGCTGACTAATGAACCTTTCCAGATCATGCGCACCATTTACTGTAAGCCATGCTAGACCAACACAGTTAAATTACATGTCATTTCATCTCCAAAAAAAGCAGGGAGATTGAATAGGTGGGATTCAGCTCTGCAGCAATTACTTAAAGGTGTACCCTGTAATCTTGGTGTTTAGTTAACATTCAGGAAAAAGAATAGCCATGCCAGTCATTCAGGACTACCCAGTAGGCTGGAAACTAGTAGGTGTGAATGAACACAGAGTATACGATTTTCACAACTTTAACTAAAATAATTTACATTTTTTGCAATGCTGTGACCACTGTGCATAAATAAAATGTCTTCTTTATTGGCTTCTCAGCTACCAAGAACATAGGCAAAACTCTGCCTTCATGTTGAAAACATGCCTCAAAATGTATGCTCTACAAAATGCATCGTCATCTAAGTGCAAGGCCATGAATGGAACCCTGCAGGGCACACAAATGGACCCATCATGGTCCCTTCCCTCTAGGAGACCACATCCTAGTGCGAGATGGACATTACACAAGGCATAATGAAGTAAGTGCTTACTAAAGAAACCAGTTATTCTAATGAAGATGGGAGGAAGGAGACCTTAAATGTGATTAGCAGATCAGGGAAGGTGGCAGAGAGGAAGTGGACCGAAAGTATTAAGGGTATTTCAATTAGGGAACAATGAGGATGATGGCACTGCAAGAAGATGAACTAACAATAACAATGACATGGAGAAATGCAGAAACTATATAATTACATCAACTCCTAAATCCCACTTATATGTCCTGTCTACACTATGCTCAGAGCACAAGTGTCTTGATAAAAAAGAAACATAATACTGCCTTTCCTTCCATACATGAAGTAACCCCAAGCACCTTTTACCACCATCATAGAAGAAGCTAAATGGTATCTTTATTATTCTGTACACAGACCATGGTGATAGCTCCTAATTGATGTCCAGGCCATTGGCTCTCAGTGTCCAATCCACTCTGCACATGAGACATTATCAGCCTTCTTAAAAGATACATTTCTTTAGGTAACAAGTAAGGAAGTGGAAGAACATAGGATATTCTTCTAAGGTAGCTTAATGTTCATAAGATAAGACCTAAACCCTGAGCCTGGACCTCAAATCTCTCCTCAATCTGGTTTCAATTGCTCATTCTGTCTTAATCTTCCACTATTCACCATCATACGAGCCATGATGGCATCTTATCACTAAGAAACTACACAGAACCCAGGGATTACCAAAAAAAAGAAAACTGCTAGGATTGATCACAGACAAGGAAGGGAGTGATACAACTCTTGATGGAGCATCAGAAAGAAGGAATAGAGAGACAGAGATAGAGAGTCTGAGACTTGCTAGGAAAAAGTTTCTGAGGAGAAAAAATATTTTTTTTTATCTGAGTGAAAATTGCATTTCAAATTTGAACTTTAAAAGTAAAAATCAAATAAAATTTAATGAGATGTTAACTTATAATTTTGGTCTAGTGAACCTCATCCCTGACTATTTAAAATGATCACTTATTTATTTGTTCAGCAAATACTGACTGAGCATCCACACTGTGCCTGGCACTGTTCTAAGTCCTTGGGGATACAGTGGGAAACACAACAGAGTGGCCCAATACAGAGCTTAACAAATACTAAAATGAAGTGGTTAGGCCAGAAAGTCTGTCTATGATGTGCACTCACACACCCACACCCTGAATCAGCAGCAGTGACCGGGGACTTCTCGGTAACTAGATAAGGCAATAAAAGACACTATTCGATTTCACTGGCAGGTTGCCCATCTCCCATGTTTGCTTGCCCTTCTGAAGCCAGTTATGTCTATAAACATTGCTAAAATTTCAAACAGGGACAACTTGATCTATTTCCTTATTGATGTTCTTATTCTTTCTTATAACAAACTATTTTCAAATTCTGAGATATTTTCAGTTGCACCTTTAAGCAAGAGCAATGGGTTAGTCCTCCACAAGAATTTTTTGCTTTACAGAAACTGAGTCCCGCAAGGTCTGTGTGGGTGAGAGTAGCAGAAGCCAAGCTGAGCTAGCTAATGAAAGGGAAAGTTTATTCTAAAGGCACAGGAGTAATTCACAAAACCAAGGGGTCTGAAGGCAGCCAAGCTTCAGAAAGGTCTAGAACAAAGACCTGGGAAGCCATTGGAAACACAGACGGTATTTCCTTCCATTTCCCCTCCTCCTTTCTCTCAGTACACCTGTTTTTTCTCTCTCTTCAGACAGTCTTTCTCTGGATGCATCCCCACTATCTGAGCTTTCACCACCTGTGTTCCAGCCATAAAGAAAGAGGAACTGTCTGTCTCTGAATCCCAACACCAAAATCCTGGGAGTAAGAATCTAATTGGCTCATCATCAGTTTACCCTGTTCCAACCACCAGCGACGGGTTGGTGTTCACAAGGCAAACATGACTGCCAGGGTCCTGTCCTCATGAGAGCCATCATGAGCTAGAAGATCGGCAGAAAGGTGTCTGCTATAAGGAAAATGTGTTCAGGGATTCCACAGCCACCTCGCACTGAGAAATTTCTTTCAAGATTCAGTAAGTTACAAGTTACTCTGCTAGAAAGCCATAGAAAGAAAGGGGGAAATAATAGGTTTAACAATTAAACCCAACATCACTTTCTGTCTAAATTTTAAGTTATACTAGAGACGCAGTTCTCCAACTTTGTGGTCTCAAGGCCCCTCCACCCACGTAAAAATTATCAATAATCCCATGTGGGTTATATCTGCATAAAATAAATATTTACCATATTAAATGTTAAAACAGAAAATTTTTAAGTATTTGTTTCAAAATAACAATAAACTCATTAAATGTTAAAATAAATATATATGCAAAATAATTACATTTTCCAAAACAAAAAATGATTCAGTGAGAAGCCATTGTTTTATCTTTGTGTAACACTCCTTTAATGTCTAGCTTTATAGATTGCTAATATATTCGCACATCTCCTTCTGCTTTCAATCTGTTGTGATATCACACATCCTGTGCCCTCTGGAAAACTCCACTGTACACTCTTGAGAAAAAGAAGGGGGAAAAAGAAACAAATGATGTCTTAATTATCTTATGAAAATAGGTTTGACCACACATGACCCTGAGAAAGTCTCAAGGGCCTCCAGGTGAGAACTGCTACATGACAGATTAACCTACCATCTGCATGTAAGTAGACATTTAAATTAAACAAAGCAACTTGGTTTATAGGAGTAACCTCTCTATCTCCATGTAAACTGGCCCATCCAATTCAGCTCTCTACATTAATCATATTATTTTGATGAATCCAAGAGTCAATTGAGTTTGACAAATTTCATTGATAAATAAATAATAGTAGGATATGGGAGTTTATTTTAAAAACTTGGGAGAAGGGCAGGCCTAAAATTAAAAGCTGGGTCCTCTGCGTATTAGCTGTCTGGAATCAGGAAAATCCTATAAGCCTCAGTGCCCCCATTTTTAAATAGGCATTATAATGACACTTACTCATAGGGTGTAAGGATTGAATGACATAGTAAAGTGTTTAGCATAATGCACGACATATCGTGAGTGCTCAATATGTCAACTGTTTTTATTACATTTTGTTACTTGTTAAATCTGTGCTCACAGCCGTTATAGATGAATCTCTCTCGCTATTTGGAGAGTGAGTCCTAAAAATGATAAGTTATGTCTTGTATCTTAGATGTCCCTATCCCACAGGAAAAAATACCAAGTAACTAACTATATCACTAAGATAGCTATTGGGCACATAGTGATTCTGGAGGAAATGAAGCCCTTCCCTCCACATGGCTGGCTTACAAAGTGATTGGTCTCACTGAGACATTCTGGAAAATGCCTTCAACTGGGCTGGAAAAACTAAAATATATTTGGACCTAATTATAATAACACTGGTTCGATTCCAAAACTTTTACTTTACACCTTGATCCAAATGATTTTTTGAAGCTTTCACAGAAGGTTCCCTTTCTGGTAAAAATAATAATAACAATAATAAGGCTCTCCGATTGGTTACTTGCAAATCCAATTTCATCCATTCTGTCTAAAAGTCATCTTCATATGTTTCAGATTGACAGAAAATGATAAAATGAGGGTGAAGGAAGTTAAAAATGTCTTATGGGGCCCATATAAAACAAGTAGTTATAAAAGTGGGAGGCTGATCACTGCTCTCTGGCTTATCCCAAACTTTCTTTACCTTCATTTCATAACTTTTGTTGAGGACACAAAATATACAAGCCATTTAATTTTCTTTATCCAATGCCAGTATACTCTCCTAAAATGGAACAGAAAAGTATTTTATTGGAGCACATGCTGTGTGAACAAAGGCAATGAATGTCTTTTCAAAGAGACAGAAGTGAGAAAGGAAGAGAAGACTTTACCTCCTGTGGCCTCTAATCAGTTTCACCCAGGTCCTCTCCCGCTGTATCCTGCCAGACCTTGACCCGGGTCTGGGACCCAACATGCCACCACAAAGAGCCAGGAAATCTCAGTTATTTGGCAAGTAATGATTACTTGATTTGAAGAATATCTTTTTCTTCCGTTAATCTTTACTCTAAAGCTCTTTCCCATAAGCTTCAGAAGGAAACAGATTTCTCGTCACTCTATAATCTCCAAAAGCAAACAACTAAAATCCAGTACCCTCGGCTTGATTTTAATGAGGGAACGCAACAAAACATCAATCCAGAATTACATAAACCAGAACATTTTGAAAACGTTTTTTAGTTGGCAGCATAACAAAGCACAACTGATAACTAATGCAAACTCTCATGTTTGGATTAAATAATAAAATGTTTATATAATTTTTTTTACTTTTCATAAAACTAAGAAACTCACATTGTGGTTAAATGTTTTCATGATCTGGAGTATACAACTTTTTCCGTCTTCTCCTGGGTCAGTGGTTTGTCAGGATACAGGGCAAGTAGGACCTGGAGAAAACTTGTTAGTGGCCTGTCCTCTTGCTTTCTTACTTATGGAAAAGTGTTGCCATCTGTAAAAAACATTTGCTGCCTTTGGCCACCCAGATGTGCTTCAAGAAAATACGTTAGTATTTCATTGTGTAGGAAAATATCGGTATTGGGTAAAGAAAATTAAGTAACATGTATTTGAGTCCTCAAAAATATTACTTTAGCCCCGGCCAGTTTTGCTCAGTGGTTAGAGCGTTGGCCCTCGGACCAAAGGGTCTCGGGTTCGAGTTCCGGTTAAGGGCACATCCCTCTGTTGCAGGTTCGATCCAGGCTCCAGTTGGGGTGAGTACAGAAATCGATGTTTCTCTCTCTCTCTCACCCTCTCCCTCCCTTCCACTTTTTCTAAAAAAAATCAATGCAAAAAATATTCTCAGGTGAGGATTAAAAATACATATATATTACTTTATAATATTTTATTTATTAATAAATTTTATTTGTCATATATAGCAATATTTGTTATTTCATTATATGCTAAAATGTTATTCAAAAGTGTTTGGAATTAATATTCAAGCATTGATAAAATGTAATAGAAATGTCTCATATTAATAGAGAATGTCGTGGAGAAGAGGCTAATCAGGAAGTGTAATCCCTAAGAGCAAGGGCGCTAGAGTTGCTAGAGACACATCTTTGTCTCCCAGGAAAGTCTCCCATGGGTAAAATGTCAGGGCTCTACTAATTTCATATCTTATGAAATACAGGAAATGTTTGGGAGCTTTAGCACCTCAGGATTCATTGCTGAGCAAAGCCATGAAGTATTTCAGCATTTTCTTTCCCTGTGTCCCAACAACAATACCAACCCTAGTGGTCTATGAGGACCTACGCATGCATCAGTCAAATGGGACGATAGATTGGCCAAAGAAAACATGAGAGTTTTTACAGGATGATGTTATGGAATGTGCAAAAAGCCAGAATGGGATTGTTTTTGAAACATGCAAACATTTATTTCTGGTCTACAGCAAAGGTAAAAACAAGGAGAATACTTCCAAGATCATGCCCTAAAGTAATAAAAATTCTCTAATTTTAGACCCAACTACTCTACCCTTTTACCATAGTTTTCCACAAAATTGAAAATCTAGCTCAGCATCCACACTTTGCACAAATTAATATAAAGAGGACTGTGGAGGATGTCATTTAGAAGTGGGCAAAATACGAAGAGTTTCCATTATTCATGGAAAGGGGGAGAAATCACTAGAAAAAGATTCTTGAAAATTTCTGGTTATTCTAAACCTTCTTGTTTAGGAAACTATCCAATTTTTGAAGAAACATTATCCTCAGATCTTTATAACTAGAACACATTTATTAAGTAATAATTTTTAAATTACTGTACTTTTATTATTACTTTTAACTATTTTAACACTGGAAACATTTCTAATGCTGAAGAAAAGAATTCCTATCAGTGGCTTTACCATATTATTCTAATAAAATGAACATGAAATCAAGCTATACAATCACGGGGCAGGAATAGATTACAAATTTCTATTTTTAGCAATGGCACAGTAGATCATATTAGACCAATCCTCCCAAAGTAACAGTTATGAACTCTGGACACAACATAAGAAACTATATCTAAAGCCACTTAAGAGTGTCCAAAATCAGGCAAAAACTGAAGGTGGTTGACATTTAGAGGAAAAGTATGGCACTGGATAACTGAGCATTTTTATGTCCTTTTGCCTGAAGGCAGTCCACAATTGATGCCTCAAGAAGGTAGCTAAAACTTGAATAGAAACCTTCCTGGCTAATAAATCAGGAGACAAAATTCAGGGCAATAGGAGCTGGAAACTGAAGGGAGAAACACTGGAAAGAAAAGAGCCCCAGAAAGAAAGCTCCTAATTCTATGTACAAACTCTGCTCAAATCTCTGGCCAACCCTAAACTAAGCATACGTTGGGCAGGTACCAAGAAACCCAGGTAAGGCTAAGAGAACAAAGCAGAAATTTCGCTTGCTACACACCACAGGGGAATTTAGAATTTGAGACCGGCCAGGTTAATCGCCTGCTAAAAAAAAGGAATATTATTCAGAGTTACATAACAGAATTCAGGGTCCCTCTAATGTATTATCCAAAATATGCATGATGCAGTCCAAAATTAGTAGACATAAGAAGAAACAAGAAGGCTGTGGGGGAGGATTCATGGAGAGGAGAAAATGTTGTAACACTTTCAACAATAAAGATAAATTTTAAAAAAAGAAGAAACAAGAAAATATGAGTCACGTACAAGAGAAATAACAATCAATGGAGACCAACCCCAAGATGACTCAGATGTTGGAATTAACAAATAAGGGGTTTAAAGCAGTGATTATAATTATGCTTAAATATACAAAAGAAATATAGTGAATGAGAAGACAGAAAACCACAACAGATAAAGTTATAAAAGAATCAAATGGAAATACTAGAATTAAAAATATATTTGAAATTTAAAAATTCACTGAATGAGCTTAACAGTAGATTGAATAAGACAAAAGAGTCAGTAAGTGTGAAGACAGATCAAGGGAATTATCCAATCTAAAAACAAAGAGAAAAAATTGAAAAAAGTAAAAAGCGCTTCAGGGACTTGTGAGAAAATAGGAAATAATAGGTATGACATGCATGTAATTATAGTCCCAGAGGAAGAGAAAATAGAAGAGGGAAGAAAATGCTTTTGAAAAAATAATGACCAAAAAATACCCCAAACTTGGTAAAGGACACACATTTACAAATTCAAGAATCTCAGTCAACCTTAAGCAGAATAAATAAAATGAAAGTTATGCCTACATACATCTTAGTCAAAATGCTGAAACCCAAAAATAAAAAGAAAACCTTGAAAGCATCAGAGAAAAGCAACACATTATACACAGAAAAACAATGATACAGATGATAGCTGACTTCTCGCTGGGAAAAAGAAAGGAAGGCAGAAGAGAGTGGAATAATATGTTTAAAGTGCAGAAAGGAAAGAAGGAGGGAGGGAGAGAAACTTTATCTAGTGACATATCCTTCCATGCTGAAGGAAACAGATGTTTTCCCATAAATGAAAATTAAGGATGTTTGTCGTCAGCCTTACAAGAAATACCTAAGGAAGTACTTCAGGCTGCAGGGAAATGACAGCAGATGGAAGATTCAATCTCCCAGAAGAAACTTCAGAAATGGCAAGTATGTGGGTAGATATGAAAAACATTCTTTCTTTTCTGGTTTTCTTTAAAATACATATGACTGTTTAAAGTAAAAATTACAGCATTGTGTTGTGCGGTTTATCTCACACGTACATGCGGTACATATGACACCTGTAGCATAATTTAGGAGGAAGTTGGAGGTAAAAACGCAGGTGACCGGTGCAAACAGAATCTTCCTGCAGCCTTTTTTTTTTCCACGTGCACAAATCTAAGTGCACAGCTGAATGGACTTTAACACATGCCTTCACCTGTGCAGCACCACCAAGGTCAGGATTTAAAGCATTCCAGGTCCCCCAGAGGGTTCCCTAAAGTCCCTTCCCGTTTGATGCCACTTCTTTCATTTCTCTCACCTCAGTTTAATTTTATGGTCCCAACAACCATTTTTTTCCATGTTCCTTTTTTCTAGCTCTCGTTTCTCTGTTCTCCTCTGGTTGCCTTAAGGCTGTGTTGATTGTCAAAGGTTCATTGGAGGGATATGTGTATCTAGTCCTCCAAGCTGGGAGAATAGACAAATTAATCTCTAAAACAGGAGAGATGGAGCCAAAAAGGACAAAAAGGGCTAGAAAGAGGAGAAAAAATGGGAATTCTATGGAATGCAAACAAACATCACTTCTTTTCCATTAAAACTCCACTTTCCCCACCAAGCCTGTCAACAGTCACGGAGTCTGCCTGTGATGATCTCGAAGGAGTTCTAGTTCCAACTTTCTCTGATTTCACAGCCTCTGCAAATGGGCTTCAAAGCTCTTGCCCAGAGCTGTTCCAACATTGCTGGATGCCTGTGGCAGCCAAGGGCACCCTCGCTCCAAGTCCCAGAATTTGTTAATGATGGCGGTGTTGGCCTTGAGTGGAAGGTGGCTGACTGGGAAGGGTAGGTGGGAATGCAGCAAGCTCTGAAAATAAGTTAGCTAATTACCACAGTGTGTGCTGTTACACCAACATCAAAGCCAGCAGCATGAAGGGCTCTTTGATCTGCAGTTCCGTGCCCTTTCATGTTGTTCCCTTTATCCTGTCTAAAAAGTTTTGGCTTCTTTTCCCCTTGATTTCTAGGGCGAATTCTAATAAGAGTGGCCTCCAGCCCCATCCACCCACCCCGTGGTGAGCAAGAGAGGGGCTGGAGCACCATCCTGAATCCACAGTTAGCTCCCTGCATCTCAGCATTGCCAAAGACCACTGTCTCCAGTACATAAAGTCACATCACAGCTTCCCTTTCAAGAGGAGCTTCTGCACCGGGAGCACTGCACAAGAATGTTCTCAGCAGCATCATCGATATGAGCCAAAAAATGACAAACAGCTCAAATGTCCAGAAACAACAGAATGAATATACTGTGTGTCCTAACAGCAGAATACTATATATCCATGAAAACGAACAAACTACAGCTCCATGTAGCCACATAGATGCACCTCGCAGACATAATATTAGGTGAAAGAAACCAGCAGTGAAATAATAGATGCTGTATAATCCCATGTATGTAAAACTGAAAGTATGCAAGACTAAATTATAGTGTTTCTAGATGAATAGTTTGGTGGCCAAAGCATACAGAGGAGCAAGGAAACAATAAGAAAACCATTGAGGAGGGTGACTGGGAAGGGGCACATAGAGGAGGGATGTGGTTCTGGGAGCTGGAAATGGTTTACTTCTTGATCTGGGTGGTACTTACCTGGGTGTTCCCTTGATGATGCTATACACTTTCTTCTCTGATCTTTTCAGTAAGTGTACCACACATCACAGTTTTAACAAAAGGGTTTTAGAAAGAAAAGAAAAGCCTGAGAATTTTAAGACTAGCTAGGGGAACTCGAGTTTCAAAAAGAAAAGAAAAGGGAAAGAAAAGCCCATTCAGCTGCTGCAATGCCTAATAAAGCTGCGACTCTGGCCCAAACCCACAGGCTGTCGGATTCATGAAGTGTGTGCAGTGTGGGCAGTGGAGATGGATCACTGAGTTAAGTTTCACACACAAAAAATCGGTCCTTCAGGCCACCCACCCTTCACCCACTCAGCACCAGCCCATTGTTCAGCGGTGTGTGCTCTCACGGAGGTGCTGGGGGAAGGCTCACCTGCAGAGGGAAGCATGCCTGGCCCTGCTCCCTCTCACCCCTGATGGTGCCAGAAGCTCTGACGGAAGTAGCAGTCTCCTGGTGCCAGAAGGGGAAGCTGTGGTGCTGCCTAGAGACAAATCCTTGCAGTCTACCCTTCTCTTTGAAAGGGAAGTTTTGCTTTCAGAGCCTCTGTCCCTGCAGGGCAGTAGGTGCCCCTCTGAATTCCCAGTGTGTGACAGTGGGAGGTTCTTCCCATTATCCTCAGACTCAGGCTGTGGTTTATACTTTCTACCGGATCAACCAGCTGAGCTTTGTAGCATCGCAGATGAAACAAATCTGATGAAGGTCACTGATCTAAAGAGCTGGTTTCTACCTCACCTGAACCCAACTGTCCCCCAAGAGGCATTTACTATATAGTAAAGATGGGGGAATCAGGTGTGTCCTTACCCTAGGTCAGGGAGGACCTGGGGTCGTTTTAGTAGACAGCCCCATTCCTTGTAGAAGTAAAGAAGTCCTTTCTGGTTTGTTTCCTTTCAACATCCAGATTGGAGACTTGAACGTGTTATAACAGGAGAAGTAGAACTTGCTTTAATCTAGTGAGGTCACCGCCTGCCATGGATGAAATCAGTTCATCACAGTCACTCTGCTCAGACATGGCTATCCCGCTGCTCTTTTAGCTCCACCTCTCTCATAGCACCTCACACTCTCCACCTCGTGTTGTAATGATTTGTGAACTTACCTTAGCTCCTCTATTAGTGGGCTGCAAGCTCCCAGAGGACACAGTCTGAATACAATGGGTTCCTCTTTGTTTCCCTTTGCCTAGTCCCTCTAAATGTTTGTAGAACAGAAGGAAGAGAATTGCCATGCAGTCATCTCTAAGCTGTACCAATTATCATATTAAGTGCTTAATGTATCTGATCTTACATACTCCTCACAACCATCCTTTGAGGCATTATTATCACCACTTCACAGATTTTTTAAAAATCAAGGCTGAGAAATGGTAGAGGACTTGCCCAAGGTTACTCAGCTAGAGTCGGAGCTAGACTTGACTCTAGAACTGTCCCTCCCCTTTCCTCTCCATGCAGGAGTGGATGAATGAGGCTGGTGATGCCTATGAGATGACTCATCCCAATCCCTCAAGCCCTAGTAACACTGCTTCCCACCAACCCTTGCTTGAGGTTCCTGGGACTTTTTTAATTCTTTGGCTAGTCCCTAGTAGGGCTGGAATTAACCTAAACACATAGATAAGTGGTCTCAGCATTATTTTGTGACATAATCCCTCTGCCCACATAACCACCAGCTCTAAAGTGAATGTCACTGCATCACTTGTGTCTCCTCTGTCTCTAAGCATGACCACACCTACACAGGTTAAGCAGACTTCTGTGCTCACCCAGGTCTGCTCCTTGGAATGCCTGCCCCATCATCAGCCTGATAAAAACCTGCTCATCCCTCAAGACCCAAGTCCTGCAGGAAGTTCTTCCAGCTCCCTCGGCAGAGTCACTCACCAGCTGGACCGAGTTGCTGGACTGAGGAAGGGTTACCTATGGCTGGGTCTGAAATAGTCAAGAATCTCTCTTCTCAAGGGACAGCAAGTCAAACAGATCATGAGAGTACAGTATAACAGAACATTACATGCCTCAGGTGTGGTATAATTAAAGATATACACCTATGACATATTCTTTTCAGAAAAACAGAACCTGACCATAACCAAGCCTCTAGATTTAACTGCCAATTGACAGTAATACAGGAAGCAGGAGAACATGGCAAAAACACCACAAGGACGGAATCAGCCAAAGCCAGTCTATGAAACAGAACAACTGAGTTGATTTCTTCAACAAATACATGGGGGGGGGGGGGGGGGGGGAGGTGATGGTAATTGTCACAGATTAAAAGAAACTTAAGAAGCATATCGACTAAATGCAACTATGAACCTGATTTTGAAAACAAAACTTCCCTGACCTACCCACGTGGGCGGCGCTTCTGGAGGAGAGGCGGGCCGCGCACCGCAGCCGCCGCGGCGGGAAGGCAAAGGCCTGCCCCTCGCGGATGCCCACCTCACCAGAAAACCGCTGCGCCTCGCTCAGCAGCATGGAACTACAAGCAGCTTCGGAAAGGAGCCGGTGAGGCCACCAAGACCCTGAACAGAGGCATTTCTGAGTTCATTGCGATGGCTGCAGATGCAGAGCCGCTGGAAATCATCCTGCACCTCCCACTGCTGTGTGCAGACAGGAACGTGCCCTACGTGTTCGTGCGCTCCAAGCGGCGCTGGGGCGGGCCTGTGGGGTCTCCAGGCCTGTCATCGCCTGCTCTGTCACCATCAGAGAAGGCTCACAGCTGAAGCAGCAGATCCAGTCCATTCAGCAGTGCATTGAAAGGCTCTTAGTCTAAACTGGCGGTCTCTGCCATGCTCTCCCACTGACTCCTCCGCCTGGGTTTGTGTATCCTATCGTCTATGGTAGCACGTAGTATTTCCGGCTACCTTCTGTTGTTATAAAATATTGGAGTAGTAAACCTGGTTTTTACATTTTTATATTATTTTTGTTTTGTCTTAGAGGCCGTGATCCCCACACCCACCTCAGCCCTGCCCTAAATCTCCCTTACTGCTTTCCCTCTGCTATCTTCTTCCCTTTTGAAAGATGAACTAAGGCCCAAAGCAGGTGGAAGCAGAGTGGTGACACCATTCTAGGGCAGGGAAGAGCCAGGATAGAGATCTTGTTCCAGCTTTCAGGCACTAACTCCCTTGTGTGTGCAAGACATGGTGAAGTAAACACCACCCACTTGATTTCCCTTGTGCCTGGCATACAGAATCATTTCATACATGTTTGAATGATCTAGGGGTTCCTTTACTCTCTAGGGGCTTATGTATCATTTGGGGAGGAAGCATGTATTCTGTGAGGTGGTTAAGTCATATGCCCAAGTGTCATTTGCTGATGTACCCCTACTGTTTGCTTTTGGTAATACGATGTCATGTCTGCCCCAGCTTTTCCCTCCCCAACTTCCAGCTGTGCCCCTAAGGGCGCTAGGACAGCAGCGTACCAAAGAGGTGTATGCTGCAGGCCTCCAAAGGGGCCTGGGCTAGTGAGGCATGGGGCAGCCGACCGAGGTCTGAAAGGAGTCTGGAGTGGCAAGAGAAAGTAGGATCAACTGGTGCTGGAGTGAAGGATTCTGGGCAAGTTTTGGAGACCTGGAAGCTACAACAGAGGTGATGGAGTCCAAGGAAACAGCCTCTGATGAATAGAGATTTCTTCAATGGACTTGGTACCAGCTCTGAGAGCCCTTACCTACCCATTTTCTGCCATGATGTGGGTCAGATGTATGTATGCTTTTATCACATCAGAACAGTGCTAATGTGTCATTCTTGTGTGAGTCTTAGTAAAGAAATATATTCATACTAAAAAAAAAAAAAAAGACAAAAACTATAAAAATGGACTTTTTTGAGACAGCTGAAGGGGGGAAAAATGAACATGAACCAGATATTAGATGACATTAAATAATTATCATTAATTTTATTAGGTATGACAATGGTTTTGCAATTACATTTTTCAAAAAGTCCTTATCTGCTAGAGATCATTGTGAAGTATTAGTGAATGAAATAATATGTATCTGGGATTTGCCTTAAATTTCTCTCCCAGGAAAAATGATTGAGGGGATAGATGAAGCCACAATACCAAAATGTTGATAATTATTGAAACAAGGAGGGACCTTTATACTCCTGTATACTTGTATGTATGTTTGAAATTTTCCATAATAAAATGTTAGATTTTTTTTTTTTTTTTCAAAGATAATGCTAAATGCACTAATGGATAAATGATGAGGGGACTTGGGGAACAGGGTGGAAGGGTGCTGAACTAGCCTTAGGTGATTGAGGACAGCTGGACAGAAGAGACAAGACCTCAGATATTGAGCTATTCTAGCACTTATCATGCTGCATTATCATGGGCACACAAGGCATGTAGCCAATTCACCTTTGAGACCCCAGCACTCAGCATAGTAAGGCAAACAACAAGTGCTAAGTACAAGTTATTGAATGAATTAACTATAACCATCCAAATACCTCTTTCATTTTCCCATTAAAGCAGCAGCAGCAAACTTTCTATGCTATGCTGGACATGGAGGATGCACAGAAATAAAAAACAGTCCCCACTTTCAAGGGAAGACAAGCCATTCACACACACACACACACACACGAAATCATTTTCAAAAAAAGCTAAATGTGTTAAGCCCTGAATGAATGGTATGACATGCTGAACATTGCATCTTCGAAGAACTCTTCTGAGAATTTGTGTGCAGAATAGCTCCCTGAGGTAGGGAGGCCAGTTAGATCCAGGCATCTGAGGATGAGGGCCATCAGGTGTGGAAGAAGGGGGTGGGTGTGGAAGAACTGACCACACTATAAGGAAGTGTGTAGAGCACAATAGTGGTGCTCCCAAAATTCTTCTCAGGCCATCAGAGCTCACATGGATTCTTCCAACATCACTGCCAGGAGCATGGTGAAGGGAGGGCTGAGGGAAACACTTGTTCACAGACAAAAGACATTAATCCTTGCAAATGAAAGATCAGGCCAAGAGTAGGAAGAGAGGGTGAAAATGCATTACATTGCCACTGAGCTGTTAAACTGTTTCTACTCTGGCTATTGTGGGATCAGAATCTCAAAACTTCTATTCCCCTCTATAAATATTTCAAGAAACCTACATGGAAAGATTCCATCTGAATATGCCTTTGTTTTTTTCTACATGATCAGGACAAGGTTCACAGGACTGAAAAGGGACCACTAGCCTGCTCTTTCTCATGGCTAGCAGAAGCCACTCCAGGCCAATCATCACTTGGTGATGATTCTGACTGATCTTTAGAGGCTTTGAGGGAGCAGCTTTCCCAGACTTAGCTCCCCAGTGCTTTGATACAACCTGAAAATGGGCAGAAAAAATACCAAGAATGACTCAGCAGCCCAGCAGGATGTAGGCCCAAAGATAAAATTAAGTCAATTTAGAGAAAATTTTAAAAGGTCATATCTCTTGTACACCTGAGCCTGTGGACTGAGATTTATGGTCACCACATAAGGAAGAGACCCTTTTCAAGTCAGCTTAAATAGAAAGGTTTATGGTAGAATACATGGAAATTTAGAACTCTAAATTGGGCAGCATGGCCAGGCTTTAAGAGAGATTAACACCTGGTACAGAAGTCATCAGGAACCAAAGAATCTTCTCTCTCTCCCTCCTTTTCTCTCTCTCTCTCTCCACCCCTCAGTCTCTCTCATTTCTGCTTCTCTCTGAACTTCTATCTCTTGCTCTCTAAATATTAGCTTCCTTTATTCATTTGCCCAAATATGGGCCAAACATAGCTGCCCAAATCTGATTTTTTTTGTGTGTTTTTTTTCAAAAGCAAACAAGAGATTTTAATGACAACCATAATATTGTTTGACATTTTTGCACATGCTTTTAATGGCTTGTTTAATGGAAGATAGCTGAATTCCTACTTCTGCTTTTGCATTCAATTTGTAATATGTTGTTTTGGTTGAAGTATATGAAGAAAATTCAGTCCAACAGAGAGATATGTAGCTAAAAATGAGTAGAGTATTTTAATAAACTTTTAAATAATTATGGATAATTTTCGAAAACTCAACAAGTGGTAGTTTCTCAAAGTTTAGAGCAATGTGGAATCTAAAGTCATACCAATGAACTTTCTTACTGCTACATTAAAATTCATTAGTCTAGCCCTGGCCAGTGTAGCTCAGTTGGTTGGAGAATCATCCCTTGCACGGGTTCGATTCCCACTCAGGGCACATGCCCAGGTTTTGGATTTGATCCCTGGTCGGGAAGCTAGTAAGGGGGGGCCAACCAACTGATGTTTTTCTCTCACATTGATGTTTCTCTCTCTCTCTCTCTCTCTCTCTCTCCCTTTCCTTCCTCTGTCTCTAAAATCAATAAAAACATCCTCAGGGAGGATTTTAAAAAAGGTTTAAAATCCATTAGTCTATTCACTTTGAATAGGTCTCTTACCCATGTATCTGTTATTTGGAAAATATGGGTTCACTGAGTTATGCATATCTTTCAAATGCTGACACATTTCACATAAACATATATTTTTAAATCACATTTGTTAATATCATCACTAATCACATTAGAAAAATATTTAAGTATTGAAAAGCTGTGATGCTCATGGTGGCAGGTTTTCAAAATTCTAATTTTCATTTGGAAACTCAAATTTTATCATTGGCAAAAGATACTATTGGTTATTTTCCTTGAAGTGAAAGGAAAACATTCATTTTTCAAGAAAATGTCTTCCAAAAATACCCTGTCTGAAAAACCATAGTCTGTTCTTTCAAACAAGAATGGTGCTTCTTTCAAAAAGCCACTTGTTTAGTTCCCAACTCAAACCATCACAGAAGTGATTTTCCTCAAGAAAGCTGCCTGCTTTGGCCTGCAGCAGAAGTACAACACGCAAGCTTCCCATTTCGTCACACAGAATATTAAAAAGATGTGTACTCGACGGTCAAGATTTAATTAAATTAATCATTTTTACCACTTCATCGGGAACACTCACTCTTAACTGAAACTGGCCTTTGCTTCTCTTTTTCTTTTACCCTGAGTGCACAGTGGTGAAAAATATGATGACTATAGTTTGATGCCACTGCCTGACCTCGTGCTAAGATGTGCCTTTTTGTTTTTATACCATCAGCAGAAAAGGTCACTAAAAAAGGCAAGTAACCTCTTAGCATTATTAAGAAAATGTTTTCGATGTTGTGGACTCCATGAAACGGTCTCAGGGACCTCCACTGGTCCATGAACCACTTTTGGGAACTGATATTCTTAACCATTCAAATTCAAGAAATTAATAAACTCCCTGGATTCCAATATCTAATGCCAGGGAGACAAAATTTGAGTCAGGTGGCTCCCCCTAGTCCTCAGTGTGGGCAGACATGTGATCATGTGGCCTATTATCCACTTAGCAAGGGTTGTGGGACCAGGCAGTCTGAAAAGAGGCAGACGAAGTTGGCAGAGCTGAGGATCCTAATAGGCGCTTGAAAAAGAGGCGGAATGGCCAGGAAATTCAGCAGGAATATATCTGGGAACCTCACTAGAACACTGCTAACAACCGAAGGTGTACAAAGTTTTACAGATTCCTGAGTGCTTTTATACACTCACCTCATCCAATCCTTCCAACAGCTTTGCGAGGTAAACGTTATTACTGCTATATTTGAAATGAAGACGCAATAGCTTAGGGAGGTCATCACCTTCAGAAAGTCATGTAATAAAGAAATGACAGAACCTGGACCTTCTGACTTCAAATGAAAGGCTCGTTCACCTCCAGCACGGCTGCCTGACGCATAACCCCAGTCCAGGTGCAGAGCAAGCCGTGCCTGAGGGTGTGGCCAAGGGTCAGGGAAGAAGCATCTTGTACCTGGTGGGAAGGTGGGTGAAAACAGAAAGTCTTAGAGCTCCCTGCCTACACCTTAAAGTGAAAAAAGGGAATGGAGCCAGAGAGTCAGGGACTCCTAACTTTCCTGATCCCTGGGCAATGGGCTGCAGCGGAGACCCTGGGGCTTAACTCCCCCATTCCACGCTGTAGGCCACGCTGCTGGCCACGCCGTAAACTCGGGGATGAGCCTGCCTTCCACACTGTGGCCACTGCCATTTGTAAAGTGCTTCTTCGTGTGGACAAAGAACACTGCTTCTGAAAAATAAGGTGTGAAAGTATGTATTATTTATTAAAGAGCTGATGTGAATTCCTGTGTTCAGACTAGGAATTAAAGTATAGACTTTGTTACATTATAAACATTTTTCTACTGCAAACCAGCCGTAGGACCCCCCACATGAGAAAGAAGCATCAGGTCTAAGCAGATGGCGGTCCATGTAGAGAACCTGGCTTTGATCCTTTCCCCTGACACAATCCAGTTTCCTCTAACCCTCTTACCCAGAATCAATTTTTAGGATATTATTCCAAGTGGGCTGAGCCAAGAGGAAATAAAAATGAAAGCTAAAAAGGAAACCAACCACATGGTTTTAAAAATACACAAGCAAAGCCTGGCTTTCCATCAGATCTGGGCCCTGCGTTCCGAAGTGCAGCCAGTGAGACACCCCCACGGAGGAGAACTGATCACAGCCTAGAGTTAGGGTTAGTACGGGGACACTAGCAACCGTGGGTGTCGAGACTTGAAATGTGGCTAATTCGATGTATGCCATGCATGGAAGAGACGTACCAAGTTTTAAAGATTTAGTATAAAATAATACAAAACATCTCATTAATAGTTTTTATATTGATTAGATGTTCAAATGTAATATTTTGGATATATTGAGTTAAAGAAAATATATTTTTCAAATCAATTTTACCTGTTTCTTTTTTATTTTTGTAGTGGGGCTGGTTACTACATAATTTAAAACTGTGTATGTGGCTCACATTGTATTTCTGTTGACAGCAGTTGCCTAGAGGGACAACTCAACCCCACTTCTCTTAGTTCCTCCCCAGTTTTATTCTGAACCATATCAATTGGATCTGTCTTTAATTTTTTAATTCCCTTTCGCATTCTAATGATTATAAAGAATTTTGAAGGGCAAGTCATTCAAATTCAGTTTAGGCAAGTTGTGATAATAAAAATTTAGAAAAGGGAGAGGCAATGATCATGTCCTAGTTTATTGAGAAGGCAAAAAAAAATATTCTGCTCCTCTATTTCCCTTTCATGCTAAAGAGAGGCTGTACTCCTCTCTGTGACAAATTGATGTCCTTCCTAGAGAAGAAAGAATAAATAATGTAATAATGACAGATTAATTCCTATTTGACATTTACTAAAAATAAGTCCATTAAATTTGAGGTTTCCCACCACATATTAGCAAAAGCTCAAAAAGCTGGAACAAATCGCTAGTTAAATGCTATTACTTTGTGAAAGCAAATCTAAATAAGCTCTGACCCAGAGCATTAAACTGCCGGGTGTAGGACGGTGGTGTGGAGGGAAGGTAGACAGTTGCTGCAGGAAGTTACCAGTAGAAAACTGCTGTGTGATCCCTCAGTCACACTTCAGTATTTTAGAAAAGCTAAAGGACATTTGGGGAGTCTAAAGGAATTTTGTGTCTTTGCCTTTGTTAAACCTTTCCTCAGCAGAGCCCAAAGCAGCCTTGAAGGTTAGGACAAAGGTTGAAGGGTGAGGTAATAGTTTAGTGACATTAGCTGGAATACAGAGCAGAGCAGCAGACAAAGGTTTGGGGTGAGGAATGGCTATGTTTGTTGTCATTTTCTAGAGGATCATGATATTGCATTTCCCAGGCTCCCCACTGTCACATAGATGACCTTCGCCTCAGCTCCCAGAGTGATTCATTTGCTTTCTATGGAACATCTCTACACTAATCAGAGGCTTGTTAAACAGAAGCCTGCAGGTAGCCCATCAAACCCAGCAGTGAGGTGTGACTTTGCCTCCGCCTCCCCTCCCATTGATTCCTGCTCTCCTGAGTAATCCCGGGGGCCTGGCTTAGCTATTGAAATACTTTATTGAACAAAGCTACACTACATAGGAAAACAAGAACTCAGGCAGGAGTACAAATCTTTACAAACCAATCCTCCCAGACTTGTTTCTATCCATCCTTCATCCTATACCTGGACGGGTTTCCTCCTTTGTTATTCTTTCCTAGTGCCTGCTCGATTTGCTCAAGGTATGTGAACTGTTTGCTGTGAGGCATCCCCAGCTTGTTGGTCTTTGGCAGCCTCCAGTAAGCATTTCCCAATGCCCTAACCCTTTTGCTTGTGCCTGTGTTACCTTCCCAGCTGCCTGGGAACAACCTTATTTTGCAGGTTACCACCTGTGAATGGGCTGGATTTTGCCAGGATGTTCTGAAATGATGACACAGATTCCTCCCCCAAGGAGACTGACTCAGCAAAGATCATTGCAAATGCTCCAAGTCTTGTCATAAAGGGAAAGGAAAATTCTAGTTAGGATTAGTTTGGAAGATCCTATTTTTCAACATTATACATCTGGCTCTAAGATATCTTAGAGAAGCCATTATCCAAAAAAACACACATAGAAAATACTCCTTAAATTTAAATGTGTACATGGTACAGGGAATATAATCAATAATATTGTAATAACTATGTATGGTGCCAGATGAGTACTTGAAATATCAGGGGGAACACTTTGCAAAGTATATGATTGTCTAAACACTAGACTGTACTTGAAACTAATACAAAATAATATTGAATATAAACTGTAATTGAAAAATAAAGTTTAAAAAAAAGAATCTGAATAGATATAGCCAATAAATAAATAAAATAAATGTGTCTATGGTATAAAAATACTTAAGTCTATACAGACACAAAAGCTTAGCACTTATTCATGTACTTTCAAAATGTGCTATGAACTTTATGTAATTAATCTTAACCCACACCCAGATAGAGAAGTCAGTTTAACAGTTCATTTACATTGTCAAATGGAGAAACTTAGGCACACTAAAAGTTTAAAAATTGTCCAAAGACACTGAGAACCAGCATGAATAGGCAAGTGTTGCTTATTTGAGGGCCAACACCAGGCAAAGGATTGTGGACGGGGCCAGGGGAGGGGAGAGACGGAGTTACATGGGGAGGGGAGCAGGGAATCTTTCTGAAACCTAAACTGCTCTCTGAAAGTGAATATAAGACCAATTCTTTTCATGGAATATTCTTCCTTAAAATAATTGCAGATAATGTATTTATACAAATGGACCAAATCGAGCCAGTGTTTTCTAGAAGACACCCTTTCTTGCTTGGGAATATCCTAGATTAGCCCATACTGCCTTTCACAGGACTTCCTTCACTCCTTCCGAAACTTTCTTGTCCTCCTTACAGTATTTTACCTGAATAGCAATGGGAGACATAAACTGGTGGCCAAGAGCAGAACTAAGAACCAGATAAAAGTGAGTTCAAAGGCTGGCTCCACTGCTTACTAACCACATTGAACATGGGAAAATTCTTCACTCTTTAGAAACTATTTCTTCATCTATGAAAGAGGGTGATAGCGGTGCCCACCTCTCAGGATTTCTGGGCGGATTCAGCAACATAACACATATCAGGTGTCTAGCATAGTACCTGATATGTACGTACTCAATAAATGGTAATAATCACCATAATTCTGTTTTAAAGCAAGAAATTCCAGTTTCTCAAAAAAAAAAAAAAAAGAAAAGAAAGAATGCCAGCAGCCAAAACATATCACTGAGAGATTTTAATGGTCAACCTATAACAGCTTAACTGAGATATGGGCACAGAGCTCAGACAGGGGGAGATCAGAACATCAGTTTGATCACTGATAAAAGCGTGGATAGTAGGACGGGGTTTAGCTGTGTGGCCACAGTAAGCTTGTGTGGCTTTACCTCTGACTTAGGCACAGCTGAACCACCACAGGCCTCCTCCTCAAGAGCAGGCCCGTTAAAATATGGCAGAGAGCAGAATAGGCAGGAGGGTCTTTTAAAAAGAACCTCGGGGGTAAGGAGAGGCCAGAAGGTAACTCTAGAGGAAGTTCTTCAACACAAGCACATAAAGAGCAGAGAGAATGTTCTCACTGTACCCTATCCACAATGAGAAAGAATTTTTTTGCTGGGGTTGTTCTGCAAAATGCTTCAGCTCCCCCCTCCTCTAAAATATCCCTCCACATTAGAGTTCTTCTCTTTTTGTTTCCCATAGTGCATTCTCTGAATCTGAACTATGATGATAGAAAGAATATACCGGAAAGACCAGAAACAGAAAAAATATAGTATTCGATCATCATTGATCTCCCAGTGTGTACCTTCAGGGTGCTGTAAATATGGTTGTGAATAAAACAAGCTCCCAGCTCTCTCCCATGGAGCTTCCACTTGATGTGGGAGAAACAAGCCAAGCTACCCAAAGAGGTCCGTCTCTGCACACATGGAGTAAAACACCCAAGCTCTGTGTTCTTGCCTGGGCTCTTCCACTGACTGACTGTGTGATAAAATTTCTCCAAGCCTCCATCAAGTGAGGAAATAGTATTAGAACTATAAGATGTTGATTGAAGTTCTCAAAGGTTTCCCTCCTCCTGGGTCTTCCCCAGGAGATCCTTTCCTGGATGGAAGTGACAGAGAATGCAGTCATATGTCACCTGGCAGCCGTGCTAGGCAGACACCAATGGGAAACTTAAAAGAATCCACAATTCAAACACCACTTACTTCTATTATAAACAACATTCTTTCACGTTCAGTGATACTTTTCTAAAGCCATTGCTCGTATGAAGATGCTAACTGGAAAAGATCATGGATGTAGGCACAGCAGCAAGAAGTGCCAGACTGTAGTGGCTCTGCCTTACTTTAGTCCTGAAAGCCTCCTGTAATAGATGGGAGACAAAAGGTAGTTATGCTCCTGCCCCATATTTCACATATATGTTTAAATTATGTTTAGTAGGCTCTGGTATGTATATTTGAAATATTTCTATTCAAAAGAACTAAGATTAAAAATGTTTGGTACTTTAAGAAATAAATGTCTCTATTGTGGAAAATTAATTTGTAATTCCTTACACGCAATTTACCCAGTGATGATGAATAAATGTCTTTTGCAATCTATTTCTTACAAAGCAGTTGCAAGCTCACATGCTTCAGGGATCAAACAAGCCATGAATGTATAAAGTAGATGTAGGCATTCAAACTCAAAACACGATAGAGATTCAAAATCAAAACTGTTTGAAAATTTTGACCTCTATTTTAATTAATGTTTAGGGAAGAGAAAGGTATCCCTTGAACTTAAAAGTAAGATCACCCTCTGAATGGAACTGGAGAGTATTATGCTAAGTGAAATAAGCCAGTCAGAGAAAGACAAGTACCACATGATCTCACTCATATGTGGAATCTAATGAACAAAATAAACTGATGAACAAAATAGATTCAGAGACATAGAAGCATGGAACAGACTAAGGGATCTCACAGGGAAGGTGGGGGAGGGGGTGGAGAGAGATTAATCAAAGAATTTATATACTTATATGCATAACCTATGGACACAGACATTGATATGGGGGAAGGCCTGGGAGTGGGGTAGATGCTGGGTGGAAGGGATCAATAAGGGAAAAAAGGGACATCTGTAATACTTTCAACAATAAAGATAAATTTAAAAAAATAAAAATAAAAGATCATCCTCTGAGAGTGATCCTAGTAAGGATCAACAGGTAATGCATGAGATGAGCCATTAGTGGAAATCACCTATCCCAAAATTGGTCTGTAAATACACGGCTGAGAAGGTTTACTAACTCCGGTTTTAGTCAAGTTATCTAGAGTAAGTCTCAAAGAGACAGACTGATGGAAATTAAGAAAACAGGAAACATAATTTTTGGGTTGCCTTTCCAACAGCCATTCCTTTCCTCTTCTTCATCAATGTCAGAACCTACCTCCCATAATTGGCTGTGATGCCAGAGACTGCTTTTTCCAGCCTCTCTTGCAGCTAGGGGTGAAAAGGTAATATTGTTCTAGCCAAAGGAAAAGATGAGGGGCAATCTTCTGAGAGATTTCTGGAATACATTTTCTCTGTGATAATAATAAAAACCACACAAAGGAAGCTTATCCTTTCCCTGGGCCAAGAGACTAAGGAGAAAGCTGGAAAGTCTTCAAAGTAGGTGGAGGCAAAAGTCAGTATAATTTGAATTTCAAAAGAGTTGATATTACAAATCTATGTTTACTCTTGGAGAACGCCTTACAGATCAAAGGGTTGTATCTATCTCTTCAGACACTCTCCTAATCAAACTCTGCATTAAATAAAAAACCATGTTTGGGAAAAATTAAAATTCTGAGATAAAACTGTCATGTTCACTCAGAAAAAAGGTTAACAATGATTACTTTTCTCTTGGACATCAAAGTGCCCCAGGGAGACTTAGAATGATTTTTATGGAGATGCTCCAGCAGTATTAGATATCCTGTTTACCACAAATATTATGATAGATTTTGCAACTGAAGTTAGTGATCTCTGTCAAAGAAAGTAATAAATCAAAACATAATAAAAATTTAACTACTTCTTCAGCTTTCTTCACATAAAAGAGGACACCAAGAGAACATTCCTACTATATCAATCACCTCTTATGTGGCACTTCAGATCCTCTCAGCCTTATCTTTTTCTATGGTCTTTGGCCTCTTGTTCAGCTCAACCAACATTGTGGCAGCCAACTCTATATATATTCATCCAACTCCACTTGGACAGACCAATAGCAACTCACTTCATGCATATCTCTCACTTTCTGTCCGATGACTTTCCTGTTGATACTGCAGTGTGAGGCCCCACAGAACACACTCAGTGCCTACACATGCACACTCAGGAAGTTCAGGGGAATGAGCACCCACTGGGGAGGACCTTTGACCAAAGGGAGATGGAAGCCAACAAATAATTCTTCCCTCTTTCTCCCCTGGGAACAGTGTCCTGAGAAGCAATCAGCTATATGTTTCTCAATAAATAGTTCCTCAAAAGGAAGGAATCAGTCACTCTTAATAAACATTCTCACATTGCAGTTTCCTCCTTCCCTGCCTCCCTCTACTTTTCCCTTATTTCTGCTCCCTATTTTGGATTGCTTTCCTTAATAAAGTAGGAACACAGAAGCCATGGCTTCAGGTTCTGCTGTCGATACAACGTAGGTTCAGACATCCTCCCCCCCCCCCCCCCCATTGCTCTGTAACAAGTTAGCACAAACTTAGTGGCTTAAAACAACACTTATTTACTAGGCAACAGTTCTGTAGGTCAGAAGTCCACCATGGTGTGGCTGGGTTTATTGCACATGTTCTCACAAAGCTGAAATCAAGGTGTAGACTAAATTGAGTTCTCATCAGGAGCTTGGAGCTCTCTTCTAGGCTTACCTGGTTGTGGCAGAATTCAATTCCTTATAGTTGTAGGACTGAGGTTCCCATTTCTTTGCTAGCTGTAGTCTGGGGGCTGTATTAAGCAACTAGAGGCCACCTGCCTTCGTTATCGTGTGGTTCCCTTCATCTTCAAAGCAACAGCACATCTAATCATTCCTGTGATTCAAATCTCACTGACTTCTGTGTTTCTGATCTCTAAACCCAGATTTGAGTGGCTCATGTGATTGGGTCAGGCCTACCTGGATAATATCCTATGTTAAGGTCAACTGATTTTGGAACTTAATTACATTTGCAACATCCCTTTAGCCATATAATGTAACATATTCACAGATTTCACCCATCCTAAAAGGGATATAAATTATATAAAGACAAGGGTCACTGGGGATCATCTTAGAATTCTGCCTATCAAACACACAGTTGGTAACAAGAGTGAACCTAGAAAGCAGACCCTCAGGATGAAGTTTTGGTGCGTGGTTACTCACTAACCTGAAAGCAATAGGGTTCAAATTATTGTGGTAAGTAGGGTGAAAATTCCTGGCATGCAAGGGCATCACAAGTACTAATGCTTTCACTTGAATTTAATATTAGGTGGGGAATGAGGCAATGGGTGATGAAATTGCTGTGGTACTTGAAAAATATATAATCATGGGAGCAATTATGATCATAAAAATTGTGAACTGGCCTTAATGCTATTAACAGACTTGGAAGCCTCAAAAAAGAAAATAGATTCAGGTTAACCAACTACCAATTCAAAGCCTGCTTTGAAATCCAGATGGCTTGTGAGGTAATTTTAAAAAATAGTCTCATCTCTTGTTCCCAAAAGGAAGAGTTGCTAGAGAGACAAGCACTGTGCTTTGTTCTTAGTGGTATGAGGTGTGAGGTGCAGTCTTTCATTTTTTATCTTAGTAAGGATATCTTGGCATTCTCCAGACCACTGGATCCCTAAAAACTTTACCAATGTGGCAATCTCTGAATATTCATGGGATTTCTCTCCCCTTCTCAGGCACACATGATTCTACTAGGATATATATGGTACTTGCTATGCCTGCTCACATTTAGCAAGATGCCGTGTGGTAATCAGTCAACATGATTGAAGTCCCTGTGATAGAAAACATGAGCATTTACATAACCCTGGGGTAGGAGCATGAATGTATACTGTCGTCTTGCCCATGTGAATGTGAACTACTTTTGATTCTCCCTTTTAATGGGATTGAGAAGTACGCATTCATCTGATTGGTAGCTGCTTATCAAGTGTGAGAGGCTGTGTTGGCCTGAACCAGTAAAGATACCACATCCAGGACAGCAGAATACAATTGAAATTAATAACTAGTGAAGTCTATGAGAATCCACAGTCTTCCATGATCTATCCAGATTTTGCAGGAAGTATACAGGCAAACTGAAAGGGGAAGCCATGGTAACCATAACACCTATATTTTTTAAATCTTTTGTGGTGATGCCAATCTCTAAAATTCTTTCTGGCATGCTGTTAGCCTTAATGCTAATTCTTTCTCCATGCAAGTGCTTCTGATTTATTAACCTGGCTGAAGGGGCAGAACAATAAGGAGGAAGAGTTTTAAGAGCTTCTACTTGGCCTTTCCTACTCTAATGGCCCTCACTCTGCTGATTAGGAAACCAATGTGAGGATTCTTTCAGCAGTAGGTGTACCTATTATACCATCAGGGACTGGGGATAAGAAGATGGGTTCACAGACCCATTGGACCTCTTATGAGATAGACTTGGTAAAGAATTCCATTTAATACATGGCTTCCAAAAGCACTCACTCCATCTGGAGGTCCATGGAAGTGTTTTGGGGTTCCCTGAAATCAGTGTTACCCTGGATACCATATAAAAATTTTTTTTAATCTAAATATTCTATTTTTCCCCCAGTATAGACTTACAATGACAAATGTCTCAAGTTTCCCTCCAGAGAACAAGAGTAGGAAATATTTACCTATACACTTGTGCTGCATTATAAGATCCTTTCTGAAAAGAATTTGGCCTCCCATTTAAACAAAGGGAACCCCAAACACCAATCGCAAGGAACTTATGCACCCCTATGCTCATAGCAGTGCAATTCACAATAGCTAAGATTTGGAAACAGCCCAAGTGCCCATCAATAGATGAGTGTATAAAAAAGCTGTGGCACATTTATACCATGGAATACTATGCGGCTGTGAAGAGGAAGGACCTTTTGACCTTTGGCACAGCATGGAGGGAACTAGAGAGTATTATGCTAAGTGAAATGAGCTAGTCAGAGAAGGACAAGTACCAAATGATCTCGTTTATATGTGGAATATAATAAACAAAATAAACTGATGAACAAAGTGGATCCAGTAACATAGGAGCTTAGAACAAACTGAGGGATCTCAGAGGAAAGGCGGGGGAGGGGGGGAGAGATTAATCAGGGAACTTGCGTTTATGGGCATGGCCCATGGACGTGGACATTGGTGTCAGGAAGGCCTGAGGGTGAGATGGATGTGGGGTGGAGGGGATCAGTGGGGTTAAAAGGGGGACATCTGAAATGGTCTCAACAATAAAGATAAAGAAACATTAAAAAAAATAAAATAAAATGGGGGAAAAATAAAACAAATAAATAAACAAAGGGATCTGAATCTGTAAATTGACTTAAATTTGAAAACTGGGTAAGGTACCATAATATTTTTTTGAGGGGGTAGAATTAGCTTTCTACTTACAAGCTCTCGATTCTTTTTTATATTAGCAAGTTGAGTGACATCTTAATTAGCTATCTAACTACTTCATCTCTAAGAACACCATGGCCTATTAAGCTATTGCCAAAAATATCTGCAGGCCAGGGCACCCTGATTGCCACTGTGGTCTTTAGTTAAGTGCCTTTCTTCCTCTAGCATTCAAGTATTGCCATCTGGCCTCTACCATTCTGGGATACTATCATCTCCACTGATATTATAAAATACAATTTCACGGCAATATGGCCTACAGAGAATGACCACTATTGAGTTTCTCAAAGATGGGTCCCCTGTCACCAATGAATTCCTTATGGTCTTAACAAAGGGAATCTTCTCAGGACCCTTTGGGCAACATAATCAAGTGGTAGGTTTTCAGGGTTTCCCCTGACCTTCTGATTCATTCCTCAGTGTTAATCCAAGGCAGCTCAGCATCTTCACCTCATTTACTTTAGGTCATCTTTATATCCAACTTTGGTTCAAGGAGTATTGAACCGTCTATTTAGACAAATTTATGTGTCCTTCATATAACATTAAAACCAAAAATTTATAAGTTCCCAATAAATTCTCCACTATCCAGATTTATATTCTGCCCTCATGGTCTAATTTCCTCAAGATTTACTCCCTCCCATGTTCCCCTAGTTTCTGCTCATATGTATTGCTCAGGCCCAGCAATTCCTTCAGTGCATAAGCTATTTTCTCCTGGAGCAAGACTATGCTTCCCTGTTTGAGCTGTTGTGATAGCCAATCCTCATTACTGCTCTGCAGAAGTAGATGTTGATGAGAACAGAGGCATCTGCCTCAGATAAGCTAAATGCATAATCTCCCTGCAAGTGCAGGCTCCTCACCTTAGCAAGAAGAAAGGGGATTTTTTTTTTTTTAAGCCAACTTAAAAGTTTAAGAGGGTTTGGAAGATTCAAGATTCTCAGGCTTATTCACCCAAATATTTTATCCTAGATCTCAATTGTATTTGTGTTCCATCAAAATCCTGATTTTGGCGTAGGAGACCTGCCAAAGCTGTACATTCTGTCTCCCTTATAATTAGATCCTGGTCCTAATTTCAGCGATCATTGCGTAAGTCTATATAAGGAATATTTAGAATGCCTGATCCTCATTTCCCTCCTCCTTGTGCAGCCAAAAATCACTCTTTCCCTAGCCAGGTAAAAGACTGTTGTTTACTTTCTAAAGAGGTTCAACCAGACAGATTCTGAGGGTAGAAATTGATTGAATACCCAACGTGCCAAATGTTGAGAGGAAACTTCCATTTCTGTCAGCAAGTTTCTGGATGAGTAACTGATAGGCAATGTCAAAAGAAGACTTGGAAGGAGAAGCATTTAGAAAAGGAAAAAAAAAAAAAATGGTTACCTGCAAAGACTACAGGGAAGTCAGACCCATAAGGACTAGCCGCAAAATTAAAAACACAAGTTTTTAAAGAAAAAACACACGTACACAAAGCCACCAAGCTACCAAGTTTACATTACTCTGTTCATGATGGAAAAAACAATTGTTTTCACATGATTATCTTATTCATAAAGGTCGTGCCTTATCTTTAGACATCCCCGTAGTAAAAATCATGTATAAAATTATTTTTGTTAGAGAGTTCAGGTTTACAAGAAGTACTCAATTTTTTATTAGTTAGGGAACAGGACCAGGATTGTCTCAGGGCAAAAAGTGCTTAGTCATATTGGAATCAGGGCAAAATATCAGTTTTTGTTTCTATAGTGCAGTAAAAAAAAAACTTAGCAAGCAATCCAACAACATCCACAAAAGTAAAACAATGATTAACTTAAAGGAAAACAAAAAATTGTACGTGTTAGCTTGCCTCCGCTCTCTATCCATCTTGGCTTCAGGCAGCTGACCTCCAGTAGAATGCCTGACCCAGGCCCCTTTCTCTTCTGGTTTCTAGACTGGTTCAGCCAGTGACACGTCGCCCACTGCTATCAGTGTCTACAATAAGAGATCAAAGGGCAGGAGAGGCTGAGATAGTGATTCCACCTTCCCCCTCACTCCTGCCACCAGGCCGTGGAATTTTGGCAGCAGTCTTGTTCCTTAACCTTTGGCCACAGCTCCTGTCTGGTGACCTCTCCATAACTATGGCTCTCTAAAGGTCCCACATGTGTTGGGACAGAGTGGGCGTTAAGAAAGCTGAATCTTTATCTTTCTTAGTAGGATGTTTGTAGATAAGATCTAAAACTGAAAAAAAGCAATAGTGGTATATTATTTAAAAAGACAGAAATAAATACCAGAAAATTGCTAGCTTCTTATAGCTATTTTTGAAGGTGTTTGAAAGTTTTTACCTCTTAGGGAAAAGATTTAGGACATGCAGGGAGATGGAGCCCAGTAATATTATTGTACTTTTAAAACTATGTACATGCATTTACTTTTAAAAAATAAAATTTCCATTTTAACAAAGACTTTCTAAATAGCCAGAGAGAGGGAGAGAGAGAGGTCAATGCTGAATTCCCCTTTTTGACTTTTTGACCAACAGAAGAGGGAAAAATGCCCAGATATACTCTGTAATCTATTGAGACTTAGAAACAGAGCCCCACTTGCAATGGCCCCCATTTCAGGATCATTGCCCAAGACCTTGGCAACTGTGCTGAGCTAGCTGAATGATTTAACTCAGCGTCAAATTCCAGTTGGCTCCAAATGTTTGCTCACCTTTGAGAGACCCCAGTGTATATGAAACTAAATCCACAAGGCAATCTTTTCCCTCAAACATTAGTACTTTGTTATAAGAAGATATTAAACTACCACATTTGGAGTTAATTTAAGGTGATCATCTCAACAATTTGAGAAAGGTAAACATTAATTTAACTTGATCTGGGAAGTTATTAAAGAAAAATTAACCTACAAACATAAAGCCACTGTAAGCTCTTCAAAGGCAGTGTGTCTAAAGCCGTCCTCTGGATATTCAGCCAAAACTTGAATTTACAATGAAGTCTTACTCTGCCTTAAGGTTAGATTCAAATGTTAGCATATGCAGAGAGAAGCACGTTAGCAAATCCCCTTGACAATCCCTTAGGAAGCCTCTATGTTAGAGCCCATTAACTCACTCAGTAAATTCCACAGTGACAGTTTTTGTTCTATTGCTGGAGCAGATTGTTGTGCTTGAGTTGAGCACCAGATGAAATAACTGACATGCATTTGGGGTTGTAAAAGTTAACTATCTTCGGCAATAGAATCATGCTCAATTTGGTGAGATTTTCACTCCCTGAGAAGCCCTCAGGTATTGAGCAAAGCTGGCTGATTCTCAGGTCTCAGCTCACATTCACTCGGAGACATACACTCACTAAGTGGAATGGTAGGTGGACTCTCCCACACTAATCAAAGAATATTTCTCTCTCTTTTTGCAGAGTATTTAATTAACATAATTAAATGCATATATAATGCAAAAATACAAGTAGTTTGTAATTAAATGAGGAATAATCTAAATAGGTACAGTGGGTGCCCTGGCCAGGTGGCTCAGTTGGTTGGGGTATCATTCTGTACACCAAACAGTTGCCGGTTCGATTCCTGGTCAGAGCACATACCTAGGTTGCAGGTTCGATCCCTGGTTGGGACACATATGGGAGGCGACCAATTGATGTTTCTTTCTCACATCAATGTCTCTCTCTTTCCCAAATCAATAAATATACCCTCAGGTGAGGACAAAATAAATATAAATAAATAAATAAGTACAGTGGGGTACATTTTCACAGTACAAGAGGCCAGATGTGCAAGGATAAATTTTTCTTGTCTATGACTGAAATTAAATTTAGCTCTCAGAATCCTATCTTCTCAGATAACATAACACTTAGTTGTGGCAATTCTAGAGATTTAAGTCACTTCCATCTTAAAATGTAGTCTCTTAAGGTTCTCTTCCTTTCCCTTTTTTTTTTTTCCTATTTTTCCCAATAATCAAAGTTCTGGACAGAATTACATGTTATCCTACCATCAAGGGAAGGTCATTGGTCCATGTGTCATTTCTGTCCTCACTGGCCTTCTTGAGGTGTGGCTTGTCTCACCACGTCCTGGGCAGTAGCCTCTGTTTCCACTGTGACTGTGTCCAAAGTCAGCTGAAGTAATAAGTCCCCTTTGCCACTTTAGTGCTCCAGAAAGGCCCGGGGGCACAGTGGTCGCTCCCACACCAGCTCTCATTGCACTGAAGATCTTCTGCCACTTAACCACTTCTCTCATCCCAACCCCTATTGGGCTGTTCTTCCATGACCTCTACTCTGGGTCCCCTTGTTCCACACCATGGTAACCCTCTGACAGAAACACCCATGCTCAGTTTCGAGTCTTATTCAGGTTCCCACTAAGGAAGGCATGCAAAATAACTTTCAGATCTGTTGCAGCCTCATGGATGGAGGGCTAGAGAGAGGGAGAGGATGAACAAGCCAACTTTTTCACACCCTCTCCACCTAAACATACTGTGTTTCCTTTTCTTCTCTATTATGACTCACAGATTAGCCCAGGGCATACTTCTCAGAGCTCCGGATGGATTGAAATATCCCTAGATTTGTCTCAGATCTCCACCCATACCCAAGTAGAATTTTCACCTTGAGAGAGAGGATGTAAAGTACAAAGCCCCACACTAACACCTCAACTCTAATTTTTCTCTTCAAATGCTCGGAGCTACTCCAGTTAGCCCAGAAAGGGGCCCTATCTCCTCTCTTTCTGGCTGAAAACATCTGACATCATTATGCAAACTTTCTTATACCATGTGTAGATGGTATGACAAATAAAATGGACAGGGGGAAGGGTGCTTCCCTCCCCACCAAGCTCTGACTCTTGCAAACCAAAAGCTCTTTCATTCTCAGGCTGTCATCTCTGTTAGAGGCTTTTCATCCAATTTGGAGAGTTTTAAGAGATTTCATCAAGCATGCTTTCTGCCTTTTTCTCTATCTCCTCTCCTTCTGGGATTCCCATTATAAATATGTATGCATGATGGTGTCCTACGGAGCTCTGAGGCTCTGCTCATTTTTCTTTATTATTTTTTTCTTTCTGTTCCTCACGACAAGTTAATCTCAACTGATTTATCTTCAAGTTTCATGATTTTTTTTCTTCTACCTACTCAAATCTTTTGCTGTGTCCCTTTATTAAGTTTTTCATTTGTTATTATACTTTTAAAATCTAGAACTTCAACTTTTATAATTTTTATTTCTTTATTGATATTCTCTACTTGGTGAAACATTATTCTTCTTTAAATCTTTGGACATGATTCCCAATAGTTCTCTGAATATGTTTGAAATAGCTCACTTAAAGTCTTTACCTAACTTCTTCAAGACAGTTTGAAGAAGTTCTTTCCCCCATATATGTGCCATACTTTCTTTTTTCTTTGAAGGTCTAGAATTTTTGTTGAAAACCAGATGTTTAAAATAATGTGGCAACTCTGAAAATCATATTTCGCCCCCTGCTCAAGGCTTGTTGTTGTTGCTATTTGTTGTGTTTCTTTAGTGATTTTTCTGAACTAATTTTGAACAATTTTGATGTGTGGCTGCTGAAGTCCCTGCTCAGTTAGCTTAGTAATCAGGTAGTGATTAGAGATCAGGAATCTTAAATATATGGAATCAGTGAGTTTCCTAGTCTTTGCCGAAGGACCTGTATGTGCATGTTGAGTCACGCCTTAAATATTTAGTCAGACAGTTAATAGTTTTGCCTTGCCCTTCACTTTCTGTAGAGCCTCAAGTTCAATCAGAGGTGAAGCCTTAAGACTTTCCCGGGTTTTTCCTGAACATTTACACAAGTCTTGACATGCACAGAGCCCAACACATGCACATGGCATTCAAAATTCCCAAGAAGAATATATCAGAGTTTTTCAAACCTTCTGTAGACATCTCACCCCCCAGTTTTCCCTTTGTAAGCTTTTTGGTTAGCATGCTGTTTGCCCCAAGAGTTATCTACCAGCTCAGGCAGCCACAAAGTTAAACACTTGCCTCTAAACATTTTCAACAAACACTTTGTCTCAGGGGTAATAACTCTTTTCAGTGGCAGTGGGCAAGCTCCAAGTTAAATAAAGACCACCTTGAAATGGCTTTCTTCTCAAGAACCATCATACAGGTCAAATAATGACAATTCTCTGGAAATGAAGCTTTGGAAGGAACTACAACCCCATTCTTCCCTCTCCAGTGGCTACCACACTGCTGTTTTACTTTATTGTGGGCCATTGGTTTTCAGGCTTCCGTAGAGATAGAATGAGGCAGAGGGCTAGAGCAAGTTAAAATGCCACAAAGTTCATTGTTATTGAGATGCAGCTGGTTTTTTGAATAAATGCTCCCTGGAGTGCTACAGCCTTTGATTAATTTTGAGAGTTCCTAAAAAAAAAAAAAAAAAAAAAAAAAAGTTGATTCTTTTGCCAGTTTTCTTACTGCTTTCATGGAATTTTTGAAGGTCTTTGCTCTGCTGTTTTTGCTGATGTCACTCTATTACAGACTTTTAAAAGCATTTTAAAACGCAAAGCTAAGCAGTGACTATTTTGTTTTCAGCTGTGCCTGCTTTCTCTCTCTGGACGATGATCATGATAATAATATAATATTCCATGTATTATATTAGTTAATCTTCAAAATAGTCCTATTTACAGGTACTATTATTATCCCAGAGACAAAGAAAATGTGGCATAGAGAGTTTAAGTAACTTGCCTGAAATCAATAAGAACTAAGTGGTGGAAACTGAATTTGAGCCCAGACTGTCTGGCTCTAGAATCAAGGGCTGTGAGGTAACATGGAACAACTAGGAATTATCAGAATGAAAAAATACCTCAGTTGCATTTCAAAAACATTAACCCACTACATAGGCTTTTATTTTTATTGAACTCTGGATTACTTTTGGTGTAAGAAGCATTCATACCAGATATTTCTTGGTCATTATAATATCAAGTAATTTTAACATTTTTGATAAAGGCAAATTATTAATACACAACTAAAGATTATTTAATTTTCAGTTTCATCAGAATTTTCATCGAAGCATTTTGACAAATCAAAACCAAAATTCTTTATCAGTCGTAACTTTTTGCCTTTCATTGAGAAAATATGATTACTATACCTTTGGGGTCTGTTCCAGTGCTGAAATCTTTTTAAGGCTTCGTTTTACCTTGTTCACACTCAATTCAACAAACATTGTGAAGGTGAAGCATTTACTTTGCACCAGACACTAAGAATGTGATGGTGAGCAAAGAAGATTCTGCTGTCACGGGGATCAGAGTGTAGAGGGAAGGAGTCATGAAGTAATAACAGGAGTGATTAGTATTAGAAAAGAGGAAGCACAGATATTACGGGATATTATGATGAGAGAGAGACCTGCATTACTCTGGAAAATTTCAAAAAAGGCAGGTTTTAGGATGTGACATTTAAAATGAGACCTAAAGGACTGGGTGGGGTGATGGGAAGTCTAGGCAGAGGAAATAGACATGTGAAAGCTAGAGGTCCTAAAAGAATGTGGTTTATTCATGAACTGAAAGCAACCTAAGGTGGCCAGAAATAGGAACTATGGGTAGAGGAAGTCATGGCGATAAAAGAACTTGGCTGAAGGATCTTGTTTGTTCAAAAGCCCTTGTTTAGATAGGCTAAAAGTCCCCAAAGACCAACACACTGTATTTATATGTAAATATTGTTTTATGCACGTCATTAAGAGGTTGCCCAGTGGCAGCATATGTGGCAGGGTTCTGCTTTCTGGTCGCAGGTCTATAATGAAGAATTTCTTGCATTCTCCAATAGAGCTAAAATCTATCTGAAAATGGTGCTAAGATATAAGTACAAAAGCTTCAGGAGCAAACTGGTAAAAGCAAGTCGAAATATAAAACATGGAAGAGAGAAAGAGACCAGACAAACCAAGCTTGGAGGCAACAATACAACTGAAGTTATTCCAAGGTTCTCTCTAACCAGACAGTCTTCTCTGGTCAGGTGTTTTACAAGACGTCACTCATCTTCATGGCAACGCTTTGAGGTATTACATTTCCCTCTTTAATAGGAGCAAACCTAGGTTTCGAAATGTAAATGGCTTCAGTCGTCAAGTACTTACTGAGTGCCTACAACCTGCTGATTTATCAGTGATAAATCAGCTAATGAAATTCATATTCTAGTAGGAACTTGTTCGAGTTCACAGAGCTGATAAACCTAAACTAAGATTTTTTAACTAGAAAGACTAGACGCTGCTTCTATTGCACCACACTGACAAAGAAAAGGGCTAATTTTTTTTATTAAAAATTATCTAGAAGGTCCTTTATGGTTAAGTAACAAATTATATGTTAATGTAGGTTCAGCTAAGCTCTCCATTATTTGTTGGTAATTACAACAGGTACCCTGATTTCTGGCTGTAGAAAAAGATATCTAGTGGAAGGTTAGTTTGCCCTCTTTGTCAGGTAGTTAAGTTAAAACCATTCAGACCTACAAAGACTGAGAAAAACAGACAGCTCCCAGCTGGGAGTTGATGTTGCTTGCCTCTCCTTGGCTCCACCTCTCACTCTCCTCCTCCAGTCCCTTTTATTTCCTTTTCTATTTGGAGGCTTCAAAAGAAAGACCTCAAAGCCCAGGCCCTGTCCGTCTTGTAGGGACATTAAAGATTCCCAGGGCCCCATTCATCATTCTGATATGGACATTTTGGTTTCCTAGTTCCAGATCCTTGTCTCTGGTCTCCAAAGAACAAGGCAGAGATATGTATCTTTCTTAGGTTTTTAAAACTCCTCTCACTTTCCTCCTGCTGCCATCCCAACACTCTGAATTAGGAAAGTGTGAAATATTATCACGCACCATCTATCTAGAAGACTCCCACAGAACTACTCCTCTAGCAGAGTCTTTATTTTGAAAACACCGATTCTCTGAGACAATAAAAGGGGAAGGACAACAGGCGGAGAAAGAGAAGGCCGGGTTGTCCTACAGCTCTTCCTTTTTGAAGTATGTTCCTGGATTGTACATGGGTGGGGGAGAGGTGACTAGAAAGAAGAAAAAAGTATTTTTATTGCTTTCCACATTTTTTATGTTCTCAAAAATACAGCCTTAAAAAAAATCTGTAACTATGTATAGTGATGGATGTTAACTAGACTTCTTGTGGTGATCATTTCTCCATGTGTACAAAGAGCGAATCATGTTGCACACCTGCAACTAATTCATTGTTGTATATCAATTTTACCTCAATAAAAATTGAAAAGTACAGCCTCAGCACGACACACTTATAACAGAAGATTTCACCATGAGGCCTTTCTGTTCATATTTGACAAGTTGAAATTCTTTATAGATCTCTTTTATATCCTCAGTTTTAGACCCTTTGAAATCTAAGACCATCTATATATTTGTAGCACTATATTATTATTAGTTAAATCTTTAAATAAATACCAGTAAGTTATTTTGCCAGAAAGAAAGAATTTTTTTAAAGATGTTCTTTTTAAAACACAGGTAGATTCATGCAGCATCAAGCAACCCTTACAGGGGTACAGCCTCTGTCCGCCCTGTGCTGTGTGTATTGTCGTGACATCACTTCATAAAACATCCCCACTGTCCCTTTGTGATCCTCTCACCAAGGAGGCACATCTAGTGAAATTCATCCAGCCTGCAGTCTTATACAAATAAACGTAACTCGAGCAGACAAGAGATTAATGACTGCCACTAAGAGAACATTAGTAAAGCACACAACTCCTCTAGATTCGACTGCTCCTAATGGGCCAATTTGCTGGGATCAAGAGAAGACAAATAATGTGCTTTTTTTTTCTTGGTAGATGTTGGAAAGACTATAAGCACCTTCATTGAAACTTTGGCGTGAAAACAAATCTGTAGTTATAGATTCTCCACATTCCATGTAATTTTGAAGTTTCATTTTCAGAGATTAGCATATACCATGAAGTCCTGTGGATTGAGTCTACCTTGAAAATTACTATACAGTAGCCCCCACCCCCTTATATGTGCTTTTACTTTCCATGGCTTCAGTTACCCACAGTCAGCTGCAGTCCAAACATATTAAATAGAAAATTCCAGAAAAAACAATTCAGACGTTTTCAATTTTGCGTCATTCTGAGCATTGTGATGAAATCTGATGCAGTCCCACTCAGTCCCACCCAGAACATGAATCATCCCTTTATACACTACCCACCCATTAGTCACTTAGCCGCCAGCTGAGTTATCAGATCAATTATCAGAGAGAGAGAGACCACATTCACATAACTTTTAATTACACTACTAAGTTGTTATAATTGCTCTATTTTATTATAGTTACTGTTGTTAGTTGCTCACTGTTCCTAATTTATAAATAAACTTTATCATATGTATGTATAGGAAAAACATACTGTCTATAGGGCTTGGTGCTATCCGTGGTTTCAGGCACCCACTGAGGGTCTTGAAACATATTCCACGTGAGTAAGTAAAAACTACTGAACACCACACGCCTGCTGTCCTCTCTTCATCGTCACTGCCACTTCTCTTGCTGAACGTGTTATATCTCGCCTGGACTCTGCAAAAGCCTCTGAATTGTTTTTCCCACGTTCTCCTCTCCAATCCATTCTCCACACAGCAGTCAGAGCTAAAACATCCATTCTCTATGTCATTCCCCTGTTTAACTCTCTCTAAAGGCTTCCCTTTGAATAGAAGATAACCATCTGAAATCCCTACCCTGGGCTCTGAAGCCCTGCAAGAACCAGGCCCCTGCCTCCTCTCCAGCCCCATCTTCTTTGCTCACTGAATTCCAGCAACATACTGTCCTTCTTGATTTCTCTGGAAACTACAAGTCTTTTGGTACCTTAAAGATTTTGCACACACTGTTCTTTCTCTTGGCCTGGAATATTCTTTCCCCCTCATGCTTTGCCTCATTAACTCCCGCTCATCCATCAGATCTCAGCTTAAATATCAGTTCCTCAGAGAGGTCTCCTCCTTTATCCCAGTCTTAACCAGACCCTTCTATCATCTCTCTCACAGCACTCACTTTCCAAATTTATACCTTAGCTTGTGTGTTTATTTCTTCCACGTCTGTCTCCTCCACTATGATAAATCTTCATGCGTGCGGGGACCTTGCTGCTTTGTGCCCCATTGTCCCAGGGCCCAGAGCAGTACCTAGCACAGTGTTATGTGCTCAACAGATAATTAATCGATGAATGAACAGATGAATATCTGTGGAAGGAAGGGAATCACAAATCCCCCGAAAACATCCCTCAGCATCCACACAGAAGCCCTCCCATATACAACACGAGACTTCCAGAGAACTCAACAGAGCTCCTCCTAGACACGTTTCACTCCATAGTCTCCGGGATCCTTTTTTGGGATAGGGCATCTTACCCATATCTCTGCCCCTCCCCATGAATAATCAGCTCTACAGAGGCTCTTAACTGATTCTTCCACTAACAGCCCCGCTCCCCACCTCTACTCAAACCCCTAACAATTACTGTAGGTCAGAGGAATGAGAGATCTTTTTAAAGACTCCACCCCTTAATACTGTATAGTAAATACATAAACCAGTCACATAGTCATTTATTGTCGTTACCAAGTATTATGTACTGTACGTAATTGTATGTGCTATACTCTTATACAACCGGCAGGGCGGTAGGTTTGTTTACACCAGCATCACTACAAGCAAAAGAGTAATGCATTGTACTATGACATCGAAACGGCTGAAACATCACTAGGCGATTGCAGTTTTTCAGTCCATTATAATCTTATGGCACCACCTTCATGCATGTGGACTGTTGTTGGCCGGGACACCATTATGCAGAGCAGACTGTATGATCACCTAAGGCTCTCAATTCTCTTCTCTTTCCAGATTCTGTGCCTGTAAACCACACAGGTCTATCCTCACTCCGTGAAGCTATTTCAAACAAGCCCCAGCCCTCCAGCTCTATTCACAAAGTATGCCTTGGACCCAAGCTTTGCCCCCACACTTACTCTTGACTCTCCACTCCATTCTGCATCCATCCAGCTTCTGAAACTCTGCTTTGTCTCCCAGTCCGGCACCACTCTCAGTGCCTGGGTTCAGTGACAGAAGAAGCAACCTGCTTTGGCCCTCTCCCGTCCTCAGGGAAAAGTTTGTGTTCATCCTTTAGATGTCTCTATCTGCTGTTTAGGGAAACTCTCACCCTGGCACCAGGCCTCTGTCAGCACTTGGGCCAAGCTTAGACAAACCTCCCTACAAGACAGGAGGTCAGAGAGATGTGGCCCTCACCCACCTCTGTGGCCCCATTTCCCTCTGGTCTTCCATGTGCGTTCCATTTGGCCTCTCTGTGTCCTCAGTCCTGAACACTCTGCCTACCTCCTGCTCCCACCCAACTGCCCCCTAAATCTGGTAACCAATTTGAATTCTCCTGTCAAAATCATCTCCAGATCTTCTAAGAAGCCCTTCCCATCCCTCCTATCTACTCACTATGACTTGTTCACATGCAGCAAAAGAGATTCTCTACAGAAAGCTGGAAAAAGGACAGACCCAGGTTAAAATTCCATCTTTATCACTTACTAGCTGTGGGACCTTGAGCAAACAATGTAATATCTTAAAAGTCTCATTTTTAAATCTATGAAAGGGGAATAATATCCACTTATAACATTTGACTGTTAGCACAGATGTGCCACATTGAAGGCATTCAATAAATGTGCAACAGGGGACATAAAGAATGTGTTAATTACTTGTAGGAACATGGTACTATGGCTATAGCAAAAAAAAAAAAAAAAAAAAGAGACCTTATTTTGACTATATAATTCTTCTAGGTGCTGAGAGAAATTGTAATAGCAGCATAATAAGGGAGGCATATATGGAGAGGAAAGCCTGTGCTTAAAACCTGAGTAAAATACAGATAAGAGAAAGAGAAAGGAAAGCTTCCCAGGATGGCCAACATGAGTACGAGTCTGAGCACATCCTAGCCCTGGGACCATGGGAGGCTGAGGAGAGTGAAAGGGGATGCTGAGGAAAAGCAAAAAATACTCCTGAATAGATGGAGAAGGGCCAGCTCAGGAAAGACGAGACCAAAATAAGACCCAGGTTATTGCTTTTGGTTTTCCCTTCTCTGTAAGTGAACACTTTGGGATGCATCATCTCTAAGCATTTGTTTATTTTGCAATTCAATTAACCCAGCCCAGGGAGTGACATCACGTACACCTCACCCAAGTAACTAATTAATGTTTGTAAAATCCAGATGCCACCTAAAATAATTGCTAGGAGGATGTTGCTGGAGATCCTGCAAATGCCTTGACATCGCCCCGGACATGGCGACAGAAGCAGGGACCTCCCACTCTGCTCCTTGACCTTGCATCACTCCACTTGTTCCTTAAATGTTTACTGACATCATGTGGACATAGTTGTGAAATATGTTCAGCAAATCCAGATATGCAAAAGTTCTTGAAATCTTGGTTTATACAAAAGAGTTGGGAGTTTTTTGTCTTTTTTTTTTAAGTAGACTCAAGGCAAACTATTTGTACTTATTTCTCTACTTCTTTGGACCTCAGCATCTCTGGTTAAGGTGTAATAATAATATCAATTACTTCCAGATAAATTAACTATCACTAATACTAATGCTGATTGAGTATTATGTGCCAGCCATGTTGCCTACATAGTAACATGTATTCTTCACAGCAATCCTAAGAAATAGGTACTATTATTACCCTCATTTTATAGATGAGGAAACTGAGGCACAGAGGCATGTCAAATAGTTTGCCCAAAGCACCCTGATTTCACAGAGAAATTGAGCTGTGAAACAATGAAAAGAATCACCTCAGGTCACTGAACAACTAAACCAATGACAAAGTCAGAACACCACCATCCTGCCTCTTTCTTGGCCTAATCTGCATAAAGACAGTTTCTCTTTTGTCATCATCCTTCTTTTTTTAATAGTCCCCAAGTCAATGGGACTTGAGAATGAAGAGACTAAAATCCATTTCAAAAATAAAGCTATCCCCTGGCTAAAATTCCATTTTCCTGAAGCTCAGGACTCCTAATAAAAAGTAGAAATCAGTCAACCCCAACCTTCTGGCACACCACAGAGTGAATCCCACATGGTCCAAAGTCTTTCTTTTGCTTAGGAGACCAAAGAACGTGAACACCAAAGGACAAGACCCCAGGCCTTTGGCTTTTGCAGTGTCTGAGATTACAACATATAAAGACATAAGAATTATTATTTTAAAAACTTGAAGCTTCAAGGATTCTACTTAAATCCCTAGGAGGTCCTTTAAATTGCTACATCTTTTCTCCCAAACTGAGGAGAAGAAAATAGAGTTTGGGGGTCAAAACCAAGCCCTCCATTGTGGGAGTTGCCTGGAGAACTGGTAACATTCTCTCCGGTTCTCCACTGGGGTGCATGGTAGAAACAAGCAGGAATCTTAAATGTTGCAGTGCTATAAAATGTTATCTAGTTTCTGACTTAAGGGCTTAGTGGTGCCTTGGGTTTTGACACATAGTTATGACACAGTTTTAGAAAAGAAAAATCTGGCTGGCTTTGATTTTCTTCCAGAAACTACAGCAGCCACCACAGTACTGAGAAGACCTTACTGGGGATAGCCTCACCCCTAGGAGGGGATGCTCCTGAAACAGGCTCTGAGCGGGGGTCCCTGTGTATCAGAGCTATACTCAGCAACGACACGCTATAGGACAAGGGACAGAAGGCCATCAGTTCAGGGCACTAGAGCCAAGCAAGATTGAAGTAATATTAGAAATTTCACGTGGCCTGCTCTGTCTGTCGAAAATAGTCCAAAAGTTTTCCAACAGCAGCCAACCAGAAGCCCTACTCAGAGCCAAAGCCAACAACTAGAAACAAAGTTGCCAAACCTTAATATTTCCCACTCTGTGTTGTATTATTTTGTGCTGTGTGTTTTTTACTCTTGGCATTTTGAACTTAGATGTCAGCTCTGGGTGATTCAAAAGCCCGACGCTTTCCTGCTGCTGCATGTCCAAACATCCAGTCACTGAAGGCAGTGATCATCCCCACGGATGGGGGATGTGCTGTGAAAAGAAATTCCTTCTGCATGAGCATAAATGAGGATTCTTCAGAGTACAAAATAATCATTTTTCGTTTTTAGTTCACGTACAGCCTGACTTAACTTCCCTGTGTTGAGGATACACCAGTGAGAAACTGGCAAATGAGGACTCCGACCTTTTCAAAACTAAGCTGTGTCTTTCACCAGTACTCAGGAAACAAGCTCAGCTTCTTCCTTCAGATAAGTTGTGTGATAAAAAGAGAAGCCTCTATTCAAACAACTAAATCATCAGAGTTAGCGGTAGAAACGTAAATATGAATTTCCTCATAAGCACTTGACATTTTCTGACCTTCTCATGATTTGGTTTTTACTTGCATTTTAAACTCTAAAACAGAGTGCTAGGCACGTAGGCAGTACACAAAAGACGTTAAAGTGGATGACTTCGTCTGCGTTGAACCAAGCGTTATCGTGTATATAATAAATAATAGCATGAGTTGAATTAATAAGACAAACAGAGAAATGGCCAAAAAATACTAGCACCATAAGCATAGCTCATTCCTGAAGGGGAAGATCACCTCTAATGTGAAGAGGTCTCTGGGCTCCTGGTCGGACTTTGCTTAGCTCATCGCACATATACGATGTTTGACCGCCCTGTACATTCATCAGCCCTTACGACATCCCTGTGAGATAAGCGGACGAGGGTTATCATTAGCTCCATGTGGCCAATGGGGCAGACCAAACGTGGAAACTAAATGACTCACCTAAACTCACTCAGAAGCTAGTGGAGGAACTGAGATTAGAACCCACAAGCTTCTGGTTTCTGTGCAGCCGACCCACAGGCCCACATTGTGAAGCTAAGTGTGACCCCAGATTGCCACTGAGAAAATGGTCCTCCCTAGTCACTCCCAAACAGTATCCTTGGTCTGGATGCCAGGGTGAAGGGAGAAGGCATCTGAGCCAAGGTGTCCATCATCTCAGAAAATTCAAACATTTTTAATCTTCAGAGTTTATTTTCGAAATGCCCTTCTTAGTAAGTAGATAAATGATAAGCAATTTGAGAAGGAAGTTTATCTTAAAGAAAAATAAGGGATTAAAAGGGGCAACTGAGATGGGCTCTTTCCAGATTAAAAGGATCTGAAACATTTCTGTTCAATGAGTTTAGAATGAAGTTCAAATTCAGTTCATAAGCTTATCTCCAAATTTCATTTTTTAAAGTACCTCAAACATAAACTCCCACTTAACTTGATCAAAAGCTTCTTCTGCTTCAAGAGACTGAGCTACAATCAGCCCTCTTGTTCGGCGAGCCAAGTCAGTGTTCTTAATCAGCATAAAAAAATCAGGAGCCAGAGGGTGGTTTTTTAATAAAAAGTGGTTTGATGAGGCTCCAGGCTGGTGGCAGCCTTCTATGCCCAGAAAAATATGAGTGAACTCCTCAAATACGCAAACAGGTCCAAGAACAGGGACCAGTTCCAGCAGCCAGTATTTCTTCAAGCCTCAAGTCCCCTACTGTGTACTTCTACCTTGCTCCCCACCTCTCCCCCCACACCCCCTGGCATTCCACACTCCCCACCCTGGTTTGGATCAGAAGTTCAGTACTCTCCTTCCTAAAAATATGTCATCTGGGCTTTTCTTTCTCTTCTCTCCCTTCTCTCAACAATTTGCTCCTAAAACCATTAGGTGAGACAGAACACCTACAAGGGGAAGCCGTGATGGGAAGAACTGGCTGTTGGGAGCCCAGCAAGGTTGGAAGGGTGTTAACTAGTTAGTGTTGCTGCTCAGGATGGGTTGGCAGAGTGAGCCGGGTGAGGATGGTGTTCCTGCAGCAGGCAGCCTGGCATGGGTGGCAGAGTCCAAGTGCGTAAGGAGGGCATCCCTGTGGAAGGGCGGCCGGGTGGAAAGTATGAGAGTCCAGGCCTAGTGGGAGGACGTTCTTCCATGGGTGAGAAGATAGAAGTGGAGCAGGAGACTGGTTACACAGAGGCGATAAATGGAGTAAGTAACTTAGTAAGGATAATGGGAGCTGGGTTTCTCACTGTTGGTGAAGAGAGTTGCAAATATTGAAACAGAGAAACCTGGAATGAATGCTGTGGTTGTTGGACTGGATTGGAGGTATCCAGGTGAACTCATGTTTTTCAATATGTTTATATAGATAGAGAAATAAATGCATATATATGTGCATACATATTGTGGAATGTGGAATAATGGACTCCCCACCCCCAAAATGTTCACATTCTAATGCAGCAAGCCTGTGGGTGTGTTACCTACATGGCTAAAAGGGCTTTGCAGATGTGATTAAGGTAAGTATCTTAGGATGGGAAGATCATCGTGGATTATCTGGGTGGGCCCCTGTGGTTGTATTGGAAGGCTGGAGTGTCAGAGTCAGAGATGGAGAAGTGACAACAGGAGCAGAGGTGAGACAGAGGGAAAGAGATTTGAAGATGCTATGCTGCAGATTCTGAAAATGGTAGAAGGTGCCACAAGCGAAGAAATGCAGGCATCTTCTGGAAGCTGGAAAAGGCAAGGAAATGGATCCTCTCATAGAGAATCCACCCAGAAGAAACACAGCCATGCTGACAACTTGATTTTAGGACTTCTGACTCCAGAATGGTAAACTAATCAATGTGTGTTGTTTTAAACTACTACATTTGTGGCAATTTGTTGCAGCAGCAATTGGAAAGTGCCACACATGTATATTGGTTAGTTCTGTCTAGCAGGAGCTCCTAGGAGCAGCACTACCCCAGTAGCAAGGAGCACCCTAACATATAAATATCATCCTACACTGGAAGGAACCAAGGCTCCTTGGAGAAACGGCTGGTTCAGGGCTGGGCTTGGATCACACAAGATATATCTGGAATATAGTTTGTATCAGAAAGCAAGGAAGTGCTCACAGAATGGTGGGGCCTTGTCAAAAAGACACAGGAGTCAGCTTGAAGGGCTGCTGTGGGACAAACCTGAGACAGTCTGACCATCAAAATAAACAATAAAAGCAACAGATTATGAACCACTGGATAAAATGGAAACATGAGCCCATAATGATATAAATTAATAAATGAATAAATTAAATGTTTGATTAGAAATGGGACATTTACACCATTTCAAAATACCTTCCCACAAAATACTATTCATTACAAACAAACAAACAAAAACGTAGCTGTACATCAAAGCAGCTTGGCAGGTAAGAACTTAACCAAACGATCAGAGTGAATATTACCAGTAACTAGACAAATTAAAATACCCACCTAATGGGATGTGATGAGAACAAAGCATCACTCCTGTGTTATTCCTGCCAAAGATTCACAATCTGAAACAGCTGACACAACCCAACTGGGGGACATTCTGCAACACAGCTGCTCCAGATGCCTCAAGTGCTTGAGATCATAAAAGTCAAGTAAAGACAGAGGGATTCTTCCAGATTGGAGAAGATTAAAGAGACATGAGAATTCCAGGCTGCACGTGATTCTGAACTGAACCTTTGGGCTATAAAGGAATTTGGTGAAACTTGAATGAGATTTGAGGGTTAGGTGATAGTACTAAAGTCTTAGTGTTAATTTCCTAAATTTGATGGTTACTTTGTGGTTAGGTAGGAGAGTAAAGTATTTGGAATTATGGGGCATCAGTTTGGGAAATTATTCTCATACGATTCTGGAACAAAATTCTTGGTACTTTATTTATAACCTGTCTGTAAATTGGAGATCATTCAAAAAATTTTAGTACATATCATTTGTTCCCAAATCCATTTCTTACACTGTACTAGAATTAAATCTTCCCCCTCCAGTGGTTGCTTCAGTTCTGGTAGAAATGGGTATTTCTCATTTTCTGGGAGTCCGAGCATCCTCAACACTCACCTTAGTGGAGAATGCCTTGGGTCTGGGGCATGGAGCCTGGCAGGACTTTTTACAGCACTGATTGAATCCTGGGTGGGTGTGAGATGGTGTGAAAAAAGGATTTTGAAAAGCAGTCAGAATATTCTTGCTTCACTTTTTAAATTTTTCTAACATCTGATTAAAATACCCAAGTTCACTCTGGAGTGTCAAGAAGAAAAGTTAAGTATCATCTGTTAGCAATTTTGTCATCAATATAATCTCTCCAGGGCTCTCTCTCAGGGAAAAAAAAAAAAAAAGCAGACCAACCTTTCTGAGAGCCTTGGTCTGAAGGTCCTTAGAATGTCACTGTTTTCTAAATCCCAGGTCTTTTTTTCTTTGGCTTTCCTTAGCAGATTAATCCCATTTCCCTTGCTAATTTAAGTGTACTTATACAAGCCTAAGTGGTAGTTCAAGCTTCAAAGAAATCTGGCAAGGTGTAAAATACAGTTTAAAGTATAAATCAGACTTTTCCATGTCCAAAAAGTCCAAAAATCTTATGCCACCCATTAAAAATATATATATTTGCCTTATTAAAAAAAAAAAAAAAAACTATGAAAGATAATTTGGGACAACCTGAGAAAAATAAATATAATTCAGTATTAGAAATTAGGGAATTCTTTTGTATTCTGTTAGGTGTGAGACTGGTGTTTGGTTACACAGGAAAATGACCTGAATTTGGAGGCACATGGGCAGAGATACTCTGGTATAAAATATCATGTTGGTAATTTTCATTAAAGTGGTTCATATATATATATACGTGTATGTGTGTGTACGGATATATATATGTATATATATACAAACACATATACACATATGCATTCATATCTATATGTGGATCAGAAATGGAAAAATGTTAATGATTGCTGAACCTAGGTGGTGGGTGTATGAGTGTTCATTGTACTGATTTTGTGGGCTTCTAAAACCATGCAGATAGTTTATCTTCCATATTCTAACACCTATTCTCTTTACCTTACTCACAAGCCTGCCTCAAGAGGCTTTTTGGGAACTGTGGATGGCGTTCCAAACTACATACATTTTAGGAAGAATCTGGCAGCTTTGTGACTATTCCAGGTTACTTCAGAGAATTCAAAATCATTATGCACCTGCTCTTAAGTTCTAGACTTAACATGAAATATCCTATAGAGATAGTTCCTTTCCTTTCATGATAGCTAATTTAAATTCTCTCATCCCTGGAGGAAAATGGGATGTTAGAGGAGCTTGTTCCCCTCCTCTCTCTCACCACTTAAAAAATAACTTGTCATTTCTAAGGGATGGAGATTGTGCCTCCCGGCAAGCCTCAGCCTTTGCTTTCCCCCCCTCCTGCAATGCCCAGACAAGCAAACACGTGTGCAGTCACACACAAAGGTCTCACTTGCCATTCAAGGCCCAGTTCTGTTGTCACTTCCTGGATCCTCCAGGCACAATTCGTTGCTCTAGTCTCTGGGCCCCCACAGCATTTTGTTCATGTCCTTGCAACAGCACTTACCACTTTGGTAATTTATAAATTTGTTCACCTGTCTTTGCCATGTGCTCTGAGCTCTTCAAAAGGAGGAACCACGTATTATTTATCTTGTACAGTGACCAACACATAGTGAGTGTGTATTACAAGTCTGTGAGTGAAAGAATGAATGAGTGCATGAATAAATGCCTTTGAGTTGGGGCCTAGGCAAGGTCGAATGACTTATAAAACCATGGGAGCCGTCAGCAGCATTTCTAATACCGCTCTTCAGATCCTGATTCTTAATGCCACACAGAGGCATTAAACAGCACATGAGATTAAAACCAAAGAACATTAGAGGTATTTAAAGTGTAAAGCTTTTCTCCCTAACAAGTTTCAGTTTTCTTTTTTCACAGCTTGAAAATTAGAGCTCTAATAGCCATGCAACACATCCCTCAAACACTTCCATGGGATAATAAAGTCACAAAATAGTCGCAGGGGACATATGGACACTCCAGACAGTAGGGGGTGGTGACCAGGCAAAAGCACTAAACTCAGAAAAAAAAAAAATCCATCTGGAAAGGGAAACATTTTTAAAATCAAATGTCAGCTAACATTTACACCAGACTCTATTCTAAGGGCTTTAGGTATATTATCACATCTACACCTCACAACAGCCGTATATCATGGGCCCATTACTATCCTCACTTTAGAGATAGGAATGGGGCATTGAGCTCACTCCCCAGAGTCACTCTGAACCAAGACAGTCTTGCTCCTGAGCGAGCCTATGCTCTACACCACGTTGGACATCATGGTGCCTTGCCGTGTACAGATATCCAAGACTCATTAATTACCTGCATATTATGAGCCATCTAGTCAAGGTCTAGAGAAGGAAATAAAGACCATAGGGGTGGATGGCTCACCCTGATTTATACAGACTGTTCCCAGCAGAAATGGACTAGGACTGAGGGCCCTGGCATCCAGCCCAGCGTGCCTTCATTCATGACATAGTACTTCTCACATCTTCTCACAGTGCAGCATCTGCTAAGTCGTGTGCTTATCATATGAATTCTCCTGGTTGGTTTAGGGATAGTCAGTGAAATCAGTAGGTATTTCTTAGGAAATGTATCTCAGGGTGCTTGTCCTACCCAGATAATTATGTTTAATATGCTCAGGCTAAGTTAATGCACCTGTAATAATCACTGTGAATGAAATAAAAACTGAAAAAATAAAATAGAAGAAATGTTTAAGGCTGTTTCCTCCCTCAGCAAGTTTCAGTTTTTTTACAACTTGAAACAAAATGGGAGTGCCTATTAGAAATATATGTTATTAAATGTCAATTTTCTAGCAACTAAACCATTGGACACTCTTGTCTAATTGAAACAAGCTCCCCTTTGTGCTTCTCTTCCCCTTTATGGGCGAAGTCCTTTAATTAAAGGCATAGGATTAAGCATTTTTCAGTTGATTTAGGAAAGAGAACCTCAGGGGAGAGAGTGTATTAACTAAAATGATTTTCTTTTTAAACTCTTGACCTTTCTTCTGCATTTATTTTTCAATTCATTTATCATTTAATTTGTTGTCAACAGGATTTCAGATTTTCCAGATTTAAAGTTAAATTTGAAATCAAATATAACATCAGTATGAATTCCAGATTTGTCAAAACTCAAATACTGGATAACTAACCAGCAATTTGCAGTTTTATTTTCCGCCCTCTACCCTTTCAGGCAACAGTCAGACAAGGCACGAACATGTTTCAGAAAGCCTTTTAACAAAGGAAACAGTAATTTGGACTGTCAATTCCTATGTGAAACAAACACTCTTCTGTCTTCTATTCTCCCTTAGAAGGGTGGAGGTGTCTTTCTCCCTCCCACCTGCCACACTCCCCTAGGGAGCAGAGGTTTCCCAGGGTGCACCTCCTTCAAACATCTTTAAAAGCCTAGTTTGCCCTTTCAAGTTTACTGTGCTATTTAATCAAGACATGTAAAATGTGAGTGTATCTAGGCCAAATAAATGTCTCCTAGTGAAATCCAGATTCTCTGACTTGCTTCAGAACCTATTTGCCCTCCTGCTGGAGAAGTCATCCAGGATTTTATTGCAGCTTAGTTGTCGTAATACCAAAGAACCCAGTCAGCATCCACATTATAACCATCAGGGCAACTGCCATTGATTGAGAGCCTACTGTGTACGGTACACCACACTCTGGGATTACGATGATATCTGATGTAGCACGAATGGATTACCTTCTTAGAAACAGAAAAGCGGGTAAAAGCAGGCATTTTTGTTCTGTCAAGGCAATTCTGTCTTTACAGGCCAGAGACAGAAAGGAAAGGAGTTGCTATGCATTTACTTTTTCCTTCCAAGAAAGTGACCCCTTAATACACTGCATTGGTTATTTTGTTGGAGGCTCTTCCATTATTTTCCTTTCATTTGAATGTTTAGCAACCTTGATTCTTTCATAACAAACCATGAGAAAGAAGACCCTTGTCAAGGTGAAAGGAGGCAGAGATGCAGGCCGTGTTCCATCCGCTGCTCATCTCTTCTCTCCCTGTCTCCACCCTGAGCCTGTCACATGCCTAGGGCTGGTCAAACCACTTCTCTCAAACCTGAAGAATTCTACCCCAGAAGATTTTTTGGAATGTCACAAGATTTCTAGTCATGAGAACCAAGACCATCCAGGCCTCCAGCTTAATCTAGATAAAACCACCTGACTTAATAACATTCTATAAACTAAAATAAAGGGCAGGCCAATACTTTATAACCATGGGAGGGAAGATGGCTTCTCACTTTTAGAGAGACAGTAAAAACAAGATATCCTCAAGTTCTTTTCCTCTGAATGTTGAGGAGAGCCTCACAGTGTTAGATCTTGATTCTCCCAATAGAATAGAAGGCCCCTTGTGCTTCAGAGCTCTTTCGCAATGCTGAATGTTTCATGCATTGTGAACTGAGGTCATTTTTTTTTATTAGAGTTTACATAGAGCTGAGGAAGTCAGTAGATATTCCATTTACCAAAGAAGCCAGAAAGATTTTTGAACTCTGCAGGGCCCTCTCTTGTTTAATTCTCTTAAAAAGGTTTTTATTATTATAACGCAGAGCAATGCCTTTGGTGCTATGAGGAATTTAAAAAGAGAGATGGCTAAGATCATCTTGTTTTTGGAGTTTATCATCTAGTGGAGAAGACATATCTATATATAATGCAAAGAGTAAATCAAGGAAAAGAGAGGCAAGAAAAGCACTAAGTATGAAGGGGTCTTTTTAAAATCCTGTCTCAAGAGTGGCGGGTGGCAGTGTGCTGTGGTGGCCTGAGAATTTTAGTCATGAGCAGAGTGGGATGCAAATGATTAATAAGGCACATTCTCTCGGCCTGAAGGAGTCTCCAAGCTCATCAAAATGATAGATACATAAACAGATTACAATAAACAAGGGAAGAGCTGTAGGAGATAGAAATAAAATGTAAAAACTGAGAGAAGAGAATGACTAGCTCTGCTCAGGAAAATCAAGGAAGGCTTCACAAAGAAGATGACATTTGAGTTGGGTCTCTAAAGGTTGTGGTTTTAAAAATATGTCCACAAATTTTTGGAACTCCTTTTTCAAGAGATGGAACTTAATTCTCCTCCCCTCTAGTGTGGGCTGAACTTAGTGACTCATTTCTTTGTAACATTAATATGGCAGAAGTGACAGTGTGTTACTTCCAAGATGAGGTTATCAACAGCACTGTGGTTTCCTCTTTCCTCTCTTACTTGGAATATTCACACGAAGGTCAAATGTCATGTCATGAAGTCTATGTGGGTCTATGAAGAGGACCACATGACAAGAAAGCAAGACCTTCTGCCACCAGCCACGAGAGCGAACCATCTTGGAAGTGGTTCCTCCAGGCCCAGTCAAGTCTTCTGAGGACGGGAGCCTTAGCTAACATCTGGACTGCAACTGCATGAGAGACTCCTGAACCAGACCATACAGCTAACCCACGGCTGAATTTCTGAGCCCCCAGAACTGTGAGATAATAAATGTTCCTTATTGGTTTAAGTCACTACATTTTATCATAATTTGACTTCTAGCAATAGAGTCCTAATACAAGAAATGAGCATCAGTTGGCCATATTGGGAGCTGGGAGGCATCCAATTAAAACTGAAAGGTTACACTGAGTGGTTGAGTGTGGCTAAAGTATAGGACATGTGGTTGTAGTTCCTAAGCTTTTAGCACCTTAGCAATTTCCCTACATCTTCTTTTAAAATGGGATGTTTTAAAATAAATAAATACTATTCAATATGGCTTCCCATTGCACTTAGGGAACAAAATTAAATTCCTAGCCATGGCCTAAAAGCTATTTCTCTGGCTCAACTTACACCACGATGTTGCTTGCTTACATCTGTCACACTGGTTTTCTTCAGTTGCTTTTCCCCCATTAAAACTTTTGCACACAGTTTCCTCTGCCTAGAATGCTCTTCACCTTTCATCTGGCTGACTCCTCCTTCTCTTATAAGACTCAGCCTGAGTGTCTCCAAGAAGACCCCTCTCCTGACTGTCACACCTATAGTATTTTGTAGCACTTGTTTGTTTCTCCCACAAGAGGAATTTGTTATTTGTCTGTTTGCATGTTTTTGTCTGTCTTCCTCTCCAGAGAAAACATTCCACTATGGCAGGAACCACACTGGACTTCGTTGTAGTATCTCCAGTACTTGGCATGGTGCCTGGCATGAGGTAGGTGCTCAGTAAATACATGTTATGCTTATATTCTCTTTCCGCTGTATAGTAAAACCTTTGTATTAGGTACTTCCACTTTAAGACTGTTCATCTGTGGCTTAGCCTGTGTGGCTCAGTGGATTGAGTGTCATCCCATGCACCAAGAGGTCACCTGTTCGATTCCTGGTCAGGGTATATGCCTGGCTTGCGGGCTCGACCCCCAATAGGGGACATACAGGAGGCAGCAGATTGATGTTGATGTTTCTCTCTCATAGATGTTTCTCTTTCTCCCTTCCTCTCTCTAAAAATCAATAAAAACATATTTTTTTTAAAAAAAAAAGACTGTGTTATGAAATTAAATTCCATGACAAACTTTTTAAAATAAATCTACTTAACCTTGTGTAACTTTCTATTTCTATTATTTGATTATCTCATCTCTCATATCTTGAATAGTAATTCATTTATTATAACAGAAAACAATAGCAATACCCCAGCCCGCTCCTTGTGAAAGTGTCCCCTCCCGTCTCCACTCCGTTCCCAAAAGACCTTTTTAATGATGAAACGTTTAAATTATATTGAAAAGTAGAAAAAATAGTACAATGAATATTCACCTCCAATAAATAAAAACATTCTCTTATGTAGCAAACCTAACAAAATTTTAATAATTTTCATTACCATCTAATACCCAGTTTTCCCCAAATTTCTTTTATATCTGATTTGTTCAAACCAGGATCCAAACAAGGAACACACATTGCAGTTTGTTGTTATGGATCTCAAGTCTATTTTAATATAAAACAGCCCTTTCTGCCCTCCCTTCTTCCCTTCTTTCTTTATACTACTTTGGCTTGTTGAGAAATGTGGGCCAATTGGTTTGTAGAATGCTCCAACTTCTACATTTATGTGATTGTTTCCTTATGGTACCACTTAACACAGGATTCCTTAATCCTGTGTATTTCCTATAAACTGAAATGTAGATATAGGAGGCTTGATTATACGTAGATTAAACATTTTGGCAGTCATAATTCACAGATAAAAACCTATACTTCATATTGCATCATATCAAGGAGGTACATATGTCCAGTGTCTCACAATTGGGGATGCTGAAATTGATCACTGGGTTTAAGTGGTGACCTCCAGATTTCACCATTGTAAAGTTTTTTCCCCTTATAACTGGAAAGTTATATGTGGAATAATCCTTTGGCATCACGCAAATACACAATGGACACAATGGACCTCTTTTCCATTTTACAGAAGACCTAAAGGTTGTGTTTATGCTCTGCGTAGGGTGGGACGGAGGAACCCAGGCTTCAGTGTGCTACGGTTCACTTCTTTGTCCATTCCAGCTGTGCCACACTGGCCATGAGGCAGCCCACACATTTTCAGCAAAGGGTCACTGGGCTTGACTGGCCATGAATCGGACAGTAGGAAAGTTAAAAATAGCTTGCCCTTTAGCACTAAAAGAATATTCGTTAGGAAATTCAAGAGGTAGCAAGGTTCAAGATACAGTATTAAGGGAAAAAACACAGCAGATCAAATTGTACATACACTCTAATTAAAGTTAAATATATGTATATAATTTTTTAAAGCTGAGAGAAAATATATCTCTTAACAATATTAAGGTTCGGAAGTGGAATCATAAATTTTTCATTTTTTTCCAATATTGTTATCTTACTTTCATAATAAAAATAATAAATGTATAACTAAATAAGAATGCAAGGAGGTAAGATGTTTTTGAGAAGAAAAATCATGAAGAAAAATATGAACAGAGAACATGATAGAATGGAACAAATTTTAGTTTTTTAACTCACTTTACTTTTTATGTTGAAGTTATTAAGGCAAATTAGAGACATAGTGACATTGTACCTATAAATACTTCAGCACACATCATTAAAAAGTAAGAACATTTTCTTTCATAGCTAAAATAAGATTATTTCATTGAACAACATTAACTTTAATTCCTGATGATCATCTAATATGCAGTCCAGTCCATCTTGAAAATTTTCTCCTAGTCATTCCCCAAAAATGTCTTTTATAGACAGTTTCCAAACCAGGATCTAAACCAAAGAAACAATTTTTAAATGGTTATATATACAAAAAAGTTTTTTAAGTAGTATATCATTTAGATACAGACTTTTCCTTTTAATTTCATACTTATCCACTAATTAAAAACAAAATATTTTATTGCTATCATTACACTAAATGAATGTTACATGCATTTAGTTAGGATATTTGCAAGTTCTTTCAATTCTAAAACTTACCATCACTGATAACATTTATAGCCTCATGATTCTCAAGTTCTTACTATCAATAAAGACAGTTTAAAATCACTCTGAGATTTAAATGTTTGTTTATCATTTGGTCCCCAGAAGTATATCTTGCCCACTGACTCAAGCAGAAAGCAGCTCTTCAGCAGTAAGTACCATCTCAGCAAAAAAAAAACAAAAGCTTAATGGCCAGTTTCAGGCTAAGACATCAGAGATGAGAGAAACAATTCATTTTGACTTGACAGTCAAGGGGATATGGATCTGAAGGCTTCCAGACTCTCCTTTCTCTTTATAATGGCACTTTAAACTTTCCATGCCTTCTCTCAGGATCTGTTTATTTTCTAAAAGAACAAAGATTATTCCTTTTTCAACCACTCTGTGACAAAAATGTGGGAATTAGCAAGTCAAAGATGATATATCCAAGACATGAATTCATGGATCTTTCAAACCTCTGCACCCCAGCGTATTTGAACTATTTCAGATAATAAACTGTGCTTATGTTTCTCTATTAAATACTTCTGAAAATAGAGAACAAAAATTTACATTTATGTTAGCCTTTTTATTAAGTAGTAGGACCTGTGTTATTCAAAAAAAAAGCAAGAAAACTTGTTCAGAAATTTTTGTTTCTGTATTTTGGTCTGAATGTTGATCACTTTCTTGATCAGTAACATTGAAATATGCCATAATCATAACCCTCCTTTTATATAGAGTCTTTAATCCTGAGGCCTGAAGATTTTTTGTATTATCTGTTTGCAAATAATGTTGGTCATTTTGAGAATAAGAAAGGTAAGGAGAGAAAATTACCTGCACACTCAAGGACTAAACATTGGCCTGATCAGTATCAACTCAGTCTGATCAAAGTCTTAAGGACTGACTAAAAATCTTAAAGACCCTCTGCTCTTCCTAGACCAATAGTATTGACTTGAAACATTTAGGGTGCTCTGACATTAAGATAATGAGTCCTCAATATATAGACTGTCTTTCTGTAATTACAGTTGACTCTTGAACAACGCTGGGGCTTGGGGCACTGATCCCTGCACAGTTGAAAATGCACGTATAACTTTTGACTCCCCAAAAATGTAACTACAGACACCCCCTGGTATCTGTGGGGGATTAGCTCCAAGACCCCTCACAGATACCAAAATCTTCAACTGCTCAAGTCCCTTATATAAAATGGTGTACAACAATGCATACATTCAGCCCTCCACATCTGAAGATTCCCAACCAAATTTTTAATCTGCAGTTGGTTGTATTTGCAAATGCAAAACGTCCAGAATATGGAGATCCAACTGCATAATTATTGAAAAAAATCCACATATAAGTGGACCTGCGCAGTTCAAATCCATGTTGTTAAAGGGTCAACTGTGTATGAAATACCTATGTATGAGTCAGTGGCATGGTTTACATGTGTGTTTGCTTTGTCTGTTTCTTTTTAGTGACTACGCCCGCCCAAGAAACAGAAGAGTCTATATAATCAGGAACACAGGAGAAACAGACACTGATCGTTTATTGTTCTTTTCTCAGGTTATAGAGGTAACACATATTTGTTGTAGAAATCTGGGAAAACACAGAAAAATCACAAAAAATAAAATATAAATTACCCAATTTTCTACTTCCCTATTCTAGATAGCTACCTTTATCATTTTGACTTATCTTAATAAATTTATCATGAATGTGCATCTCAGCTGTCCTCTGGCATTTCCCTATCCCTAAAGATATAAACAAATTATACTCAAATCTCTTCCAAGGCCTGTGGAAAGTCCAACAACCTGCTGAATATTTCTGCAAATTCCTCTAGGCCATGTGGAGGTGGGGCAGAGGAGAATTTGAAGAAGTATGTCACATGGTTCCTTCAGATCTCACTTCTTGCCTCTGCCAATTCCTGTTCTCTGCTCAGACAGCCCCTTGGTGGTTTACACACATACTAAATGAAAGGGCCTTCTGTGCCAAACTGTTCCGGAAGGTTTGAGAAGATGAAGAGATAGAGGTTTACTTCACTGCAATGAAAACAACTTATAATTGAATATTTAACATCCTTGTTCTTAAACTCCTTTAGCTTTTTTGGACAACTTGGACTGTAGCCTCCTGCCATTTTGCTGGGCTTCTTTTATACAAAATCTTCACTGACTTATACTGAACCCCCTTCTACAACTCTACTCCAAAAATTAAAATACCTTTCCAATTTATCATGCTAAGCTACTCAGATTTATCTAGACTTCTAATTTAGAGATAGAGTGCCCAGGTTAAAATCCTAGGACAAGCAAGCTCTCCAAGCCTCAGTTTTCTCATTTGTAAAACACGGATGTTGATAGACCCTTCTTCATAGCCAAAGCACTTAGCTTATCATCTGGCACTTTAATAAACAGGAACTACTTTCATTCTTATTGAGAAATATTTCATCTGGACTGTATAAAATCTGGAGAATCAGTCTGCACCTCTGTTGAGTACCCCTTTCCAGTGACCAGAGCAGTGAAACTTGGAGATTAAGAATACGGTTTGGTGCTGGAAGGCCCATCATCTGTGATGTAGTCAGGGCTCTGTCACAGTTGGGCTTCTCAGGAAGCAGACACTGGGATGGAGTTTGGGGTGCAAGATGATTATTAGGGATCAATACCTATAGAAGTAAGGGGAAGGATGCAGGATTGGGCTGAAGTGTTCATTGTTGGGACATAGAACTTTCAGTGCTACAGCCAGAACAGTCCTGGAAAAACTGGGACAATTAGTCACCCTAGAGGAGGTAGCAGTTGAAATATTCTGTAGGCTCATCAAAGACTGCCACCCAGGCAGGGAGCTCCATTGTGACTATTACCCATCAGAATTGTTCTATGTTGGGCCAAGATGGCTGGGCATTTGCACTTTGCCTCTCTGTCACCCAATGCTGGCTATCCTGGGAAGGCCTGGACCTCAAGGCAAGTAGCTGAGGCTGACCCTGAAGGTACTGACTGGTGAAGGCAGCCGGGCAGAAAGTCCTTTCAAGGACAGTGACTCTCCATGTCTACCACAGGTATCATTTTGTCTCTCAGTTTTCTTCATCTACAAAATGGGGATAACACTGGTAGATACCTGGTAGCTTTGTTGTGAGGATTAAATGAGTTAATATGTGTAAAGTGATTAGAACAGTGCCCAGCACATGGTAAGCTCTGAAGTATTAGCTCTGTGACCAGATCAAATATTTTCCTATTGTTTACTGTCAGATCCTGAAATTCTTGATCTTTGGGTCTCCTTTTGTCAAACCACCATACTAGTGTCCATAACTACCTCAGTCTGGTTGTTAACGCACATGATTAATCTATAGCTTTCTTTGTTTAATCTGGTTGGATTTGGTTACACGTCCTCAACTCCTTATGTTATGCTATTTCTATTATTGGATAATGGAAAGGATTAAACAAGAGAAAAGTGACAGAAAAGAAGGACAGAGGAAGAATTTTCAAGTTAAAAGTAGCTTTTACAAAAAGAGACTTTAAGCATGAGACTTGGAAGCTAGAGGGGAAAGCATAAATGGCTGAGTGACTAAAGACCATTTTTAGCCTGGGTAAGTTTTGTGATCATGAGGCCGATGAAATAAATGATCCTCACCCTGACTTCCCTTTCCTCCAAAATAAGCCACACTGTGTAACTCCATCGGGCAGCGGCTGGCTTGCTGGTTCCTCCATCCCAAAGAAGCTAAAGCTACGAAAAGTCATGTGAATCACATTATGAGTAAGAGCAGGGAACAGCACTAGGTTAAAATTTGGACTGTGACATTTTCAGTGTGAAATACTTCCCTCCCCAAAGAGCTGGACATAAATCACTTTTTATAGTAGCCCTCGGCTTTTCATTTATGCAGAAAGGGAGGTATGAGGGAGCAGGGTTCCACACCCTTTTCTACCTGGATGACGTCCTTCTGTGTCATCTAAATAGATGTAATTCAGAAAAAGAAGGTGGGTTATTTACTCCCTCATCTCATCACCTAAGCTCAAGCAAACAAGCAAACAAACCAAGCAAAGGAGCAATCTTAGAGGCCATTTACCAAAAATGCCTACAAGAGTTCTTTGGCCTGTTCTTCCGTTGAATTCCAAGCATTACTTGTGTGGGTTCCCTTGCCTGAACTGTTGGCACGAGAGGTGCAATTTTATCCTCAAAGCAGGGTGTTCCTGGGGCACCGAGCCAATACAGTTGGCTCAGTCACTTCCTTCTCTGCTACATTTCTTCAGGGCTTTAAACATGTTAGAAGCCTATCATATGATGACTCAGGAGGGGATACAGGAAGTATTGTTCCTACTCTGACATTGGCTACTCACCTGTTTCTGGCCCAAACTGGTTTACTTCACCAAGAAAGCCACAGAACGTCCTTCATCTTAGTTCCTTTCCAGTTGTGTAATCATCACGATGGAAATTCAAAGTAGAAAGAAGAACTTCCCCGCCCCCTCTGCAAGGGAAAGTGACCAGGACTTGCACTCCTGGTAAGGAGCCTGGGCTGTCACATACTGAGGCTTATCTGATTTCTAAAACTCTGTGCTGCTGAGTTCTCTTATGCAGATGACTCAGCTGAGCGAGGCAACTCACACCTTCAAGTCTCCCTAGTGGAAGTGTTTGCACACATCTCTGCAACCTTCCTCACTTGTCTGGTCCTTCTCAGGAACCAGAGCACATTTTCTGTTCTAACATATTGTGATTGGAGGCACCTGGTCCAGACTAGGGACGCCCACTCTACATCTCTTTCCAGGAATCACACAAATGACCTTGATCTCGGGGCCCAGACAACTGCACAAATTATTCCCAGGAAACCTAAAGGTCACATTCCTTTCTGTAATAAAGTGAAACTGAGCCAGACCTGCCTGATTTTATATCTCCATAAAGGCTCAGAGTTCTGATCCAAATGGTGTGGGCCGAAGAGGAGCAGCACTGGAAACTTGCATGCAGAACCACAGTACAGGATGATCTGTGTGCAGGGAGGCTGCGAGAAACCAGAGGAGAAAGGGAGGGCTGCGGGCTCAGCCTCCCCTTTTCATCATGGGACTCTGAGATCCTCTTACTCACTGAAGCGCTGCCAGCTGAGGCTTCTGATTCAAAGACGCATGAGGTAAAAATTCTGGGCTGGTGTTTGAGCAGATAGATGACTCACCTTTTTGTCATGAGAAAGACCCAAGAAAGTTATAGTCTTTCTATACATTTTGTACTTTATCCTTATACTTTTCTGAGAAAAGTGAAAAAGAAAACATAATATCTAAGAAATTAATTTGCCCCAGATTCAAATTTTATTTTATGGTCAAAAACCAAAATCATATTTTATCTGAGAACTACTTGAGCTTTATAATTAATGCATTTTAAGTTTTCAAGTTGACCATACATGTGCCATGAGGCTTTTAAGTCCTACAAAAATAATTGGATATATTCAGTAACTTTTGTCATTATCTTTTTGTTTTTACTCTATACTTTTAATAGAAACACTCCTAAAATGATCTGATTACCTATTTCATATACATAAAAAACGTGATGCTTAATTTATGCATGGTTAGACAGTTTAAATAAGTATTTGTATATATCTCTGTGGTTGTTTTGAAAATCAACTAGAAGGCTTACAATTTCCTTGGAATGTCCCTTCCCTTTAAATCCTTTCGGGACACTTCGGCAGCTTGTGAAATCTCTCCCTTAAAACATGGCTGGAAAGCCTTCCTTAGGTTCACCAGTTTTTCCTTTCTTTTCCCTTGGGTGAATTTTGAAAAGATTATAGGAGTTCACTATACAGGAGTAAACTGTGTTTTCCATAGGAATCATAACGCAGACCCAAAAAGCAATGGAAATCTTGGGCCTATAGAATTCTGAGGCCTTTTTTTTGTAATATTTTCTAAAGGAGAGATTTTTGAATGCTATTTGCAGGACTCATCTGTGGGCATAATATTGCTTTATGATCTTTTATGAACCATAAACTGGAATTGTTAAAATAACTACAGGTGGACAGATGCCAAATGGCAAAGATGGGCTGGAAAGTACTGGTAAGAAGAGATTTTTACTGCTCCATTTACTCACAAAAACTCCACCCAATAATTTCTGCAGAGCTAGACTATAATACACTGAATCCTCTGTTGATCGCTAAAATCTGGAGCCTCTGAGTGAGGGTGAGTAAAATATCCTGATTGAAGTCATTAAAATAAGCACTGATACAAGTGCCCAGGGAAAACTGGCAGTGGAACTGCTGAGAAATCCCCTAATTGTTCCATTTTCCTAAGACTCATCGCTTGTGCTGACATTCTGAATATACTTGCCAAGGAAGTTGCCTGTATTCTGTTAATAGACAAATACCCAAGGGTGTCGGGGAAGAAGAAATCTGTAAGAAACTACCCTGGCAAAAGCAGGCTGTGTCAGCATAAATTTCACAGGACGAATTGACTGTTTCAGGTCATACTTTTCTACTTGTTGAGAAATAGCATCCCAACAACTGTGAAACGTTGAAAAAGAAAAATAATGCTTCAGAAGTCCACCAGCTTGGGCCTAATTTGTTCCCACTTTGAGGACACAGATGGGACAAGGCTTGAATAATGAACTGTAATGTCACAGCCAACGATGTCTATTTGCAGATGTCTATTTGCATGAGTTGATTTGCATGGGGGGAGAAGGGAGGAGAGCCTGTGAGTTGGAGAAAGAATAAGGAAATGGGGAAGATAAACGGCACCTTATTTGATCCTTTAGCTCAGTCCCAGGTACTTACTGCAGAGCCTTGAATAGAAGTACTGTATGCAGTCACTAAAGGAAGTATTTTTAAGGGACACTTGTAAAACAAGTGGACATGGGCTGTGGTGTTTTCGGTCCAGGGATGACACAGAGTGAAAGCATTAGAAGCAGCACACATTTGACATGGGTATCAGTCTCGGTGAGCTTGGTATTGAAATCGGTATTGAGCCTGCACCAGCAAATGGATTCCTAAGTCACGACTGGAAACACAGGAGGCAGCGAGAAGGACATGAGAGACCTGTGAGCATGTAGGCCACAACTTGGGGGTTCTGGAAGTCGCTTTGGGTGAGGCCAGAAAATCTACACTATGCAAGTGGGAGGAAGAGCCAGTAAAATTTAGTCTTTGCCATTAATGTAAACCTATTTGTCTCCCAGCTGGTGGAGCATGATTAGTAAGAAAAACACATCACTTCTAAGCCCTTCAACCTAATATTAAGTCATAAAAGTCTGTACCTTATTCAAGATTTTTAGTTGCAGGCGACAGAATCCACTCTTGCCAGCTTAAAAATAAAAAGAATAAATAAAGGATGTTATTTAGCACATAGACTTCTGGAAGGGCCTGAGAATCATGCCCTAAAGCTACTTTGCAAGAAGTTATATCCCAATTACATTGTTGGGCAGTGCAACAGGGACTCACAGGCACAGGCACTGTGGCTGCACCAACCACCTCCACAGGGGACACCGACACCCCAGGGCTGCTACCATTTCGGCCTTGATGCCTTTGCCAAGCTCCACAGCCCTCACCAGAAAACTGATTCTGCCTGACACCTGCTTTCTTATGGTTTCCTCCTCTGCACGGCAGTCTTGCACAGCTGCGTCTGATCGCAGAAACAAGATCACATGCTTACACCCTGGTTGCAGAGAAGGCTGGAATAAGGAGTTCTAGTTTTAGCTTGAGAAGGCAAGATTCATAATGTATATGTTTCCTCGATATGGGAAAAGCTTTCAAGAGATGCTGTGTGGCCACAAAGATAACAAAAGTCTACATGAGATCGCTATGCAACCAAACCCTTATTAAGCAGCAAGAGGCCAGTGTTTAACTCCTGCTTGTCAGGCAGACTTGTTGTGACTGGTTCAGAAAACAGCCACAGAAGAACACTTCTGTAATGAAACAAGGACTTTCAGGTGGTATTCGGTCTATAAATTGTTCTTTTCTCCCCCACCAAATGCAGGCAAATATACAATGCCTCCCCTTCTCACCTCAGCTTTAGAGGGTGTTCCCAGAAACTTTGCAGAAGTAGTTAGCACACTGATGGGAAGTCACACCTCCACCTTGCCACAGATTTGAGAAATAGTAGATAGGAAAACACTAATGAACACAATCTTAATACAGTTGTTGAAATCTGTGTGGTGCAAAGCAAAAAAGTCTCTGTACAAGACTAAGTAATTGCAGACAGAGAGACTGAGAACTCTCCATTCTCAGGAGGGCACGGAAGTTGTGAGTGCTACAGACAGGCATGGAAGTCAATCAGCACAGGGCCCAGATTCAGGCCTATCTAAGAAAAAGTTCAGGACCTGAACCAAGTCAGCAACTTTTCCTGGCCAAAATCATCTAAAGCAGAAATGCCCAATAGATTTTATCCCACCAATCAAGATCTATGGATAGATTGTGGCTACCTCAATTACCTTGTGGAGGATTATTAAGAAAAATGTTCTTATGTGAACCCATTTTCACATAGTGGACACTTATAGCTTTGTAGTTTGCTTTTTTCCTTATTTATTGAATCATAAATATTTTTCCATGTTATTTAATCTTGGTAGTATCTTTTAAAATATCTGATGAATCCTAATTTATGCAGTCATTTCTCTATTATTTTATACTTGCTTAGTCCTAAGAATTTTAAAAGAATAAGTAGATTTTTTCAAAAGGCCTTTCCATTATTCAAAAGAGATTAGCACGGAAATAATACCTGAACTTTTAATGGATATGGCTGCCTCCCAGCTGAGTCAATGTTGATTCCACAAGTACATCTACAGGAACAGAGGCTTTATGAGAACACAGGCTCAACCCTTGGAATCTTTAAATGGAAAGACTCTAGGAAGTGTTGACATATATTCCCAAGGTGGCAGCTACATAGCTCAATAAGATCTCTATTTCTGGACAGAATATCTCTAGCATACTTTGGAGAAGATCCAAAGTGAGGCTAGCTCCCATCTGAAGTTCTGAAAACCAGTCACCTGGAAACCTTGGTCTCCAAGGTCTGGAGAGTTAGTGAGGAGAATGCAGAAAACCACTAATCTGAATGTGGGTTTTGAGATAAAACTTCAATTTTCATAATCTTCATTTAAAAAATAAAAAAAAGAGCAGCCTTTCCACCCAAAATATATTCACTATGAATTGTGGAATGTCTTAGATTAGACAGGGAGAATGTAGATGCAAAGAACAGAATTCCACTTAGCTCAGATAAAAAGGGTTGATTGAAAGGCAGAGTATTATGAGGTTATGATAAGCCAGTACAGGAGATAAGGTTGGCATTATGGGACCAAGAAAGTGATTATGCATATTTTTCTCTCTCTTTCTCCTCTGCCTTTTGAGGTACATGGTTTCTCTATTTGTCTCTGGGCATCTGCCCCATCCTTCTGCTCCTCTGTTTGCAAACCTGCTCTTTCTGCTGACTCATGGTTTCTCAGCTACCCCCTCACTAGCTAGCATGAGGCTTCAGCCTGCTGTGGCAGGCCAGCTGGGCATGACCTTGCAACTTGACTCTGCATAGCTAAGTGACTCAGCCTCTTTGTCCCTATTCCAAATTCTTGGGAGAGTATCCACATGGCCCCGCTTGGGTCAGATGTCTATCCCTGGGTCAATAGCGGAGATTGGTGGGGCACAGTCAGGTGGTATGCAGTGCTGTCCCTCCCAGGGTCATGAGTGGGGCAGAGCCTTCAAGGTGGAATGTGGGTAGGGAGAAGGGAATGTTTGGCATTTCTGAAGCAGACTTGTCTGAGAGAGGCATGCAGAGTTGGAATAAAAAGAGCATCATATTTGGAGTAAAAAAGAAATCTCTGCCACTTCTTAGTCGTGAAACTAGACAACACTCCTAATCTCTCAGCGACTTATTTCCTTACATGTGGCCTGAGGGACCTGAACAAGATGACCTTCCAGTTCTTGCTGTCTATGATTATTATTTTCACCTTTAGAATCTCATCATGTAAGGAATGACCAACTCTAATATCCACGATTTGGCAGGTGTATATGAACAATCATTCAAAAAGCTGTCTTTGCAGTAAGTTCAGTGGTGTGTTATCCCCAACATTACCATTACTGTAAACACTTTGGAAGGCCATTATATGAGCCAGCAATGTTGAAGTCCCTAGGTAGGCATTCAGCAAATGTTTCTTGCTTAGAGTGGAATTCCAAAAGAAGAGGAGAAACAGACCTTGTTCTAAAAGAGTTTGCCTGTCAAGGTGTTAGAGGCTTAAAAAAGTAATATGGTAAAATTCAGTCATTTCTAATGTTGCTGGTGAACAATGTTCTAAAATGTGCTATTGGTGAACTACTTCCTGCAAATAAAGACAGAAGACTGTGTTCATTGCAATTGTTTCCTATCTATGCCAAATTAATATAGCTATCCTGCAATACGTGAAACTGAAGCGTTCTTGTAAAGTTGCCTATACAGCAAAATTAATTTTTCCCCCATTGAAATCCACTGTGGTATTGAAAGAAATTACAATTGGCTCTTTTAATACTTAGTTTATTCCTATCAAGAAAGGAAGGATCCAGCCTTGTCCAACGTTGTCCTGTACACAAAAGGTTGTGGGTTCGATTCCCGGTCAGGGCACATACCTATGTTTAGGGTTTGATCCCAGGGCGCAAATGGGAGACCATTGATGTTTCTCTCTCACATTGATGTTTCTCTCTCTTTCTGTCTCTCCCTTCCTCTTTCTAAACATATCCTCAGGTGAGGATTAAAAAAATAAAATAAAAATGGAGAGAAAGGAAGAAAGGATCCAAAGGGAAACATTTTTAAAATAATAATAATCCCAACAAGAATTTCCATTTCTGAGCCTATTCAAGTTCCTTTAAAAGAGCCCCAAGTGTCCACACAAACCCATGATTGACAGCAGGTAAAAGTGTCTTGGGAATAGAAGGCCTAGGCCATCTTCAATTTTCCCAGCATGGCCTTTAGTTTTTCCTATACTGAACCCTTCATTTGGCAGCACGCCTTAACTTCATCATTACCTGCCTCCTCTTTATAAATATATAAATATATTACCTCTAGATTTGAGCTGAAGGGTTCAACTCAACTTAAAAGTTCATTATTTCTCTATAGCATCAGGAGAAGGCCCTGCGGGTTGTGGTTAAGCCAAATTCTTCCAATAAGATAGCCCTAATGTGCTCTGTGGAATTCCTTTCCACCCTAGAAAGCTCTTGCTCAATAATCCTAGGCCCTGGGGAGGACAGCCTCTGTTGCCACCTACTACGCCTGTTTGCCACTGGGAAAATGAGAAAATGGGTCTTTGTTGTCCTTTAATTTTAAAATATCTAATGTTTCTCTTTCATACGTAATACATGGACTCTTTTTCCCCCCCAAATGGAATAACTTATTGGTTTTTTTTATCCAATTAAAAAAATAATTCATGCTTGTTTTTTAAAGTTCAATAATATAGAAATGGATAAAGCAGGGGGTGAAAACTTTTCATACTTCTATTTATTCCCAGAGATGGCCACAATCATTAGTTTTATATCTATCCTTATGGACAGATATGTACGTATATAAGTTGTTATATATTATATATACACACATATGCAGGCAAATATGTACAGATGTATATGGATACGTATGCCAAATATAGTATGTACAGTATGTTATATACTGTATGTGTTTAACAAAAATGGATCATATTATTTACTTTTTTCTGTGGTTTGCTTGATTTTTTTACTTTAAAAAGCTTCTGTACATCTTACATATAAATCTATCTCATCCTTTATAATGGCCTCTTGGTATTACTTTGTAGATAATCTCTACCCTCCACTGATAGGTATTTATAATGGTCTAAGTTTTTCTTAAATATTAAAAATATTTCAATAAACATCTATATACATATATATATGTGCCTGTGCATGTTCTAATTATTTCTTTAGGATAATTCCTACAACTAAAATTACTGAGTTAAAGCTTATGCACATTTAAAATACTACAACAAAATATCCAATAGCACACCAGAAAAGTCATAGCACCTCATACCCTTAACAAGTTTCCTGCAATTACCTTTATTTTTCATTATTGCCAATATGATGGTCTGAAAAGAAAAAATGAACACCTCACATACTTGTGCTAATCTGCATTTCTTTGAATATTAGTGAAGATATCTTTTCAGATGTTCCTTAGCCATGTGGTTTTCTTCTGTGAATTGTTTAACCTGTGCGTCTATACCACTCACTTCTAGTTCCTCCCTCTCCCATCCCATATATACACACTTTTGTTTGACAGTAGCAGGTCCGGTGTGTGACAGGAGCTAGCTATCCAATAAACTTTTTCTCCTAAAAATTTGGATTTGAGAACAGGGGACCTCTAGGCTGCTGTATTTAAACCAGAAGATGATGCAAAGCCAAGCTGGGTCAGCCACTTTTGGCCATGTGCACCATAAAGAAGAGAAAGTAGATCTGCAGAGGGAAGACAGAAGTGGGCGTACCTTGGAAGCAGAGATCGGGGCCTGTGGCCTTGAGAACTTCCTGGGCTACAGCAGGTGAGAAGGCTGTCTCCTTAAGCTAGTTTGAATGGATTTCTGTGAAAATAAGTAGTATCACCAATTCTTCACCATGGGATTATTGAGGGAGAGGAGAATGATTTTGAAAGAATATTTTGACCTTAATTTTTCCCTTTCACGGTTCCTAAGAAGTCCAAAGGAGCCTGAAGAAACCTGATTCCCAAGCTCAAAGAGAAGCTGAAGCAAAAATCACACAATGGTGCCTTCACTGTCATGTCTTTTGGTTTATTCTTCCAGCATTCCCCTCCCAGTTAGACACTCAGACCCCTGCTGCCATTCAGCTCCCTGTGTGCCCTATATCAGAACCACACAGCTTATCATAGCAATGGTTCCGTTTATTGAGCACTTACTATGTACTTGCTAAGTGTTTTATATGCTATATTATTTAACTGATGAAGTACATATATTATTTTTTAATTTTATAAAAGAGGAAACTATGACTTAAATTTAGTAAGTTGCTTAAGAACACTCAGCTAGAAAGTGGTGGAGACAGACTCTAGTTTTCGCTGTCTGACTCTACTGTGCCTTCTGGTCCCGTAGAACTAAGGTGGCATTGGTCTCTAGAGCAGAACTGTGGTCTCCAAGATCATGGCTCCAGAACCCCTCAGACTTCCACCTTAAGATGCTTGTCTTTCTCAGAATAAGAGGCACACATATCCCAGCAGCTGGCAGCCTTTTTGGCCACATGAGGAGAAGCAGTGCTGTTTGTTTCCAATGTGTTGGGACCTTTTGCTGAACAAATGAGCACTGAGGGCTATACAGGCTATGCCCTGAAGATAGGTCACAGTCACCAAAGGTGCCCTCACCTCTCTACCCTAGGCTAGCCCCTCTGTCACAGGCTTTTGACATGTCCCCTGAAGTCTGCCTCCTTTATAATAATGAGAGCCAACACTTACAAAGAGTTGCAATTCAAAGAGCTTTGTATATATTAGTTAATTTACAGCCCTTAGAGTTAGATATTAACATTCCCACTTCACACGGGGACCCCAACCACCCTCCCTTGGGCTTCTGATGGGCCAAAGATATTTTGAGAGTGCATTTGTCCAGCTTGGATGAAGCAGATGGTGTCACTCCTGCAGATGGTCACAGGGATGGAGAGGAAGAGCTGGTTCTCAGAGATACTGGATTTAGGCAATGTCAGTCCCCAGCTCTCACGTGGCTCCTGGACAATGAAAGACTCTCCACTGTGGTTGAGCAGTGCCTACTTTTCCTGGCCCCTTCAGCCCAGTCCTGTCCTTTCTGTTCTGCTAATCCCTCTTCTGTCTTTGTTCTTCCCCACACCCTCAAGTGCTGAGAAATATTCTTCTAGTCCTGGGGAAGCTGCCCTCTCTCAACACTGCTTTTTTTTTTCTTCTCTCCATGGCCACTTGCTGTATTTTGATATTACTGCTTCAAAGCACCTAGCATAACACTATTTCTGCTTTGGTAACAATTCCTTCACTGAAGCAATGAATCACAGGGATTACTTGCTTAAATAGAAGGGGAGAAATAGGAGGGGTGGAAATACTGGGAGAAAAAAGTTTTCATTAATATAAAAAAATATCATCTCACCACATATTTTTCATATTGAGACTCCCTTTATACTCATGACTATCCCAAAGAACTTGTTTCTATAGGTTATATGTACTAATATTTAATGTACTGGAAATTCAGATGAACAAATGCATAAAATGTTTATTTATTCATTTAAAAATAACAATAAACCCATTACATGTTAACATAAATGATATATTTTTTACTTAAAATAATTTTCTAAAAAAAGATTTAATGAGAAGGATAGCACTGCTTAACTTTTGTAAATCTTTTAATAGTCTGGCTTCACAGAAGGCAGCTGGATTCTCATATCTGCTTCTGCACTCAATGTGTTGTGATGTCACATGTCACACAGCCTCTGGAAAATTTCTCTGTACACTTGTAAGTGAACAAGAGTGAAAGAGACAAACAACATCTTAGTATTATGATGAAAATACCTAGAGGAGGGCCTTTCTGGAGGACCACCAGGAAGGACAACACCTTGAAAACTGCTGTTTTAGATCATGAAGTACAAAGAGTGCTAACCCTGGGAAGGGAACAGGCATGGTTGTCATAGAAGGTAGGAAGTATATGTAACGGGTAAGGACACTAATTTTGGAGGCAGACACTTCTAGGCTTGAATCCCAGTTCCTCACCTTCCCATACAGTGAGTGACCTTGGGAAGGTTTCTGAATTTTTTTAAGCCTCAGCTCTCCTACCTATAAATAGAAAACAATAGTGTCCCTACCTAGCTGGGTTGTTGAAAGATGAAGTATTCTCCAGACTTCATTAGTCATATCTGTTGTCAAGTCCATGTAAGTAAGACCTATACCATTATCCTCTTTATAATTTTCCATAGCTCACTTTTTAAACTTAAATACATTTTTAAGGAAATTTTACATCCTTATTATAAATAGAAAACAACTTGCCCTAAATTAAAGGTGCAATGAAAATTTTTTAAAAGACTTTGTTTCCAAACCAATGTTAAGCCTAAAGCCTACTCTGCTTTTGTAACAAAAGGTAGTAAGTTGATGTTAGGAAGTCATTTAATACCTGCACCGAGAGGACTCTACCAGATGTGAGCAGAATGAGTTGGAGACTTAGAGAAGAAATAGTTTTCTAATTATGTGATGCAATTTGACTTCTGCCTGACCCATGCACCACTTAATCATCTCCCCTATTACCTGAAACCATTTCCTGCATCACCCCACACTGAGGATACACTGAGATCATACATGTAAAGCCCTTAGCTCAGTTCCTGGCACAAGGGAAGGACTCTGCAGTATAGCTTTTGTTATCTTTTCTAATTCTTCCTCTTCTTTTCCCACGCAGGTTAAATGACTCACATAAGCCCATAGTTATTTGGTGAAAGAGTATGACTACAACGCCTGTCTCTGTCCCCCTGCAGATGAGAGCATGGGCTCTGGAACGGGGCCCTGCCACTTTACAGCTGTGTGACCTTGAGCAAGGGGCTCAATCCCTCTGTGCCTCAGTTTTCTCATCAGTAATATGGTGATACAATGGCACCTACGCCATAAGATAAAAGCAAATGAGTGAATACATGTAAAGCACACAGTACATGCCTGACAGGTATTTAACACGATATATGTATTAGCTAACAGTGCTCTTTCTTTTTTGCCAGCTGGGTTTGACAGTAGTCATCACTAACAGGCAGGTCACTATAGAGGCATTTTTCTCAAACTGAGAAGAAGGACCAGTTTTTCCCCCCAATCCATGTGGACCAATACTTTCATAAATAGAACAAAAATGAATTACTGGAAAAATAAACAAAAAGGAGAAAATATAAAATACAAGCCCACTTTAAAAATTAGAATAGATATATATTTCAATAAAGATAATCAGAGGGGAAAAACAGAAAAAATTACAAAAATGTGTACATTGTTCATTGAAAGCCTGAGTACAGGCAATTAATAGTCTTACTTGAATACTTTTTTGTCATTCCATATCTGCAACGAAACAAAAAGTTACGGAGGAAATAGCAATTCTCTATATTAAATGCTGATATGCATACTGGAGAGAAACACTTTGTGTGTTAATTTTATTTAAAGTTTTCATGTATAAGGGAGCTTGCTTTTTTAATTTCCTTTTTCAATTACAGAATACATTCAATATTATTTTGTATTAGTTTCAGGTGGCAAGCTTGCATATTAATATTCAAAGTTTTCATGTGGTAAGTGAGCTTGCTTTTTAAATTTTATTTTTCAATTAAAGTTTACGTTCAGTATTAATTTGTTCTTAGTTTCAGGTGGTAAGCTTGCTTTTTGCTTAATTTATCTTATCAAGTTTGCATAGCCAACAGCACTACAAAGAGGGGTCATGTATATTTAAACAGTTTCTAGGTTTGCTTTAAAAACATTCATAGTAGAGAAACCAGTCTTACAAAGGTAGGTTGATGAGAAAAGAGAATTTAAAGCAATTTCTGCAAGCCTTGAAAATTCATTTTTCACTTTGATCTAAAATAAAGCACGATGTATAGTCAATATTCATTTTTGACTCCATCAGTAGCCAGTTCCAGAATTGATCCTTTAAAGTTATATCTAAATTTAAATTATCATTGATAAACAAATGAACAAGGTGAATTCTGGATTTTATACATTTTGGAGCTACAGTTGACAATCTTAAAATATCACATGTGGTTCTAATGCGGACATCTAGTATGAAACTTGTGTCACATGTGACTCACCCATTCCAGTTCAACACCTGAACTATACCCTGTGTTTTAATTTTTTCAGGCTGCTATAACAAAATGTCAGAAACTGGGTGGTTTAAAAATAATAAACATTTATTTCTCACATCTCGAGAGGCTGGGAAATCCAAGATCAAGGTAAAGGGCTTGCTTCTGGTTCATAGATAGCACCTTCTCTCTGTGTTCTTATGTGGTGGAGGGGTCAAATGAGCTCTCTGAAGTCTCTTTTATAAGGGCTATAATTCCATTCATAAGGTCTTCACCCTCATGACCTAATCACCTGCCAAAGGCCCCACCTCCAAACCCATCCCACTGAGGATTTAGGTTTCAACATATGACTTTGGGTAGGGGGACACAAACATTTTCAATTTATAGCACCCTGTTCAATGAAATTGGTCCTGTGGTGATTCCCGGACATGCTGTGACAATGTCAAATTACTAGAAAAGTTTCTAAACCATCATTGTTCATTTTTGTACTTACCTTGTTGTGGCTGGGAACAAACCCACAGATCACACTTTGAGTCGCAGTGATATGGAGCATAGTGCTGGAATGGTGAGTTGCATAATTTTAGGAGGAATATTGTTGGATGGCAGATGATGCTTCAGTTCTTTATCAAGACTATTTCCACTTTTGAAGAAAGAAACCGTCTCCTATTTATACACTTACATTTCAGGTGCTAAAGAAATTCTTGAGAGGAACACTGAGGCTATCAAAGTAATGCTACAAACTTTACAGAGGAAAGAAAACTGGGGCAGAATTTGTGCTGCCCTCTCAAACTGCAAATAACAGCCTTCTGTTCGTACAGACTTGGGTAGTAATTGTTCACACGCACCTGTGAGCTTCATGAGAGTAGAGACTGTGCACTTTTTACCTGTAACTGGAGCACTTAGCACAGAGATGGGCCTATCGTAATCACTCAATAAATGTTTGCTAAGGGAGTGGATTCTCTCAAGCTTAGTTGTCTTACATCTCTGTTGGAGCGCTGTGGAGGGATAGTTACTGGGGAAAGAGGGAACACTTCAGCAGTATAGGAAATGCATGCATCTTTCCTTTTTCTTCTTACTATTTTCCTCGGTTACCATCTCTTGAAAATCAAACACAAATTCAAGTGTGTTGTCTTCATTGTAAGCCATTCCGAACTCCACTCTTTTGCAGAACAGAAGGACATTTAGATACAGGAATTCTCATTGATCCAGGTGGGCATTTTTAGATTGCCTAGATTCCTTTCTTTATTCTACTTTCTCTCTATCACACAGGCCATGTCTTAGTTACCTTAGTATCACTGCAGATTTTTATTCTGTTGCTCCAGGTGTCCTCCCAGGTGTGTTCTCAAGAGATGCCAAGGCTTCTGGTCCACGGGCCACATTTTGAGTAGCAAGTAACCAAAGGAATAAAAGGAACCTGAACTTCGATTCAGCTGCTCATTAGCAAATGAAATTTTAAAAAGTGGTTAATATGACTTAGGAATAATTTTTAGTGATCTGTAGCTAGCTGTTTTGGAGACACCATGAAAGACCTTTTTAGAAAAGGAAAATAAGTCATGTGGGTCACATGTGATTCCACAATACTCCCTGGAAACTCACGATTGTCTTAGATCAGAAACATGATATCACAATAATCAATCATCTTTAAGGTTTGGTACTCAAACATCAGGTCCCATGGGGAAACAGCACACAGTGAAGCAGTCGTAGGATACATTCTTTTGTGTCTTCTGAAATATATGACGACACTGTCCTTAAATTTTCTTTTATTGATCACTTACTTATTACCATTACAGTGCATTGTAAAATTTCAATTAATCCATCTGTTTCTTTCCAGGTTTCTTTGCTGCCCAAATCAACAGTGCTGAGTGCAAAACACACCTTTGGGATCTTACAAACTTGAGTAATAGTCCCAATCCTGACCAATTTAAGGCTGTGTGGCCATAGGCCAGAGCCACAGGTTCAACAATAAAATAAGATTAACACTCCTACCTTGGAGTTTTATTAGGATAAGCTGAGGAAGCACCTGGCCCATGGTGGGATCCTTATAAATAATACTTTTGTTCCCTCCAGATGTTGCCAACCTAGGCTCTAATTCATGTACCTAAGTGGGATTAAAGTGAGACAGCCTGTAACCTAACTACTCTGATTTGGAACCTAGATGTTGTCTGAGTTCCAACCTAACAGCAGGGGATAGAGGTTGGCTAAGAAACTGACCCCCAGCAGCTGTGACTGGCCTCTGGGCAGTGTAATAAGAAGGTGTTCTTGAAATTCTTTCGCTGCTTCAGCTTGGTCATATTTTAGAGTTTGTCTTAGCAGAATAGTAATAGCCATCCATCACTTACTAATGGTTAACTATGTGCTAAGCACTGTTTTCAGATGTACTGGCTTTTAGTTTTCAGATTGAGGGTAATTGAGATGGACTTATTTTTTCCAGAAAATTGTATTTTACTTTAGAAATAATTATGATAAATAGGATTTTTGTAAAAGAATCTTTAGACAATCACATAAGGTAGAAGGTAAGCTTCTTTGAAGGTGGGAACCGTGTCCTGTTCGTCTTGTTCCCACAGCCGCATTCCACGTCCCACTTCTCAGAGGCAAACCCTGTTAAGAGTGCAGACCGTCTCCTCTAAGGATGATTTCTTGGACTAATCAGACCACACAGAAGAACTGTGCGATACAAGTTCCAGATGAAACCTAGCAGTTTCTTGGGCACCTGGTGAAGCCCTAGCCTGAACACCAGCCTCCAGGACTGTAAGTGACCAATAATTGGTTTCAGGTTGATGCTTGTTATCAGTGGGTGGGGTTGGAAAAGCTGCTCCTGGGGGAAGAATTGGGCTTGTTTCTTTATTTCCTTCACACCACACACCTGACTGATCCTTATAATAAAGGGCTTGCAGAGAAAGCCCAAAATATTGGGGAAGTGTAGGCACCATCTCATTCTCTCAAAAACCCTTATCAGAGAAGGTTGACTGTGGCACCATAGAAGCCGAGGATAAATGGCACAAGTGAGAACAGGAAGTCACCATGGGCAGTGACACCCACTCTGAGTCAGGCTTGGAACTGAGCAGGACAACAGAACTGACACCTGCAGTAGGAGGTGTGAAGGATTCTAAAACTAAGTGACCAGGAGGCTAGGGACAATTTTTAGCAGCTTGAGGTGCCCCGCCACTGGGGAATTGTGTGTCAAGCTTTTCACTATCCATCCAATGTTTGTTAAGTGTTTATTTTATGCCTGGCATTCTGCAGTGCATAGAACACGCATAGCTCAAAGTATTTCACACAAATTAACTTTTCAGACAACTACAAGTTTTGATTTTCTTAAATACTATCAGTGGAACATTTTCTGATATTGCATTTGTTACACAGTTTCAAATTGCATATTAAACATAGGTTGTGCTTTATTGATGACTTGAGGGTCACTGTCTTATTTAGGGTTGCCAGATAAAAGACACCTAGTAAAATTTGGATTTCAGATAAACACAGGCAACACGTGGGACATACTATAGTAACAAATTATTCCTTGTTTACCTGAAATTCACATTTAACTGGGTGTCTTACACTTTTATTTGTTAAATCTGGCAACCCTACCATTATTATATGATGCTGTAATAATGCAGTAATGCCTCAGGTGCAGTTGGGCCAACTGTCCTGATACTTTGGTGGCTCAAGGAATTTTGTAGTTATTTTTTACAGTCTTTTCCTTAGATATCCAGTGATTGTGTTGCTTGTAGTCAGTGGATAGCATCTTCAATTTACGTTTTCCTATCCTTCTACTTCATTGTTCTAATTGGTTTTGGGCTGGAAAATAAGATCCCAAACCTGTTGACTTTTCTGTAAATAAAGAGTAAATCGTTTCTGAGTAAGGATGGGGGTACTTGAGGATACATATTTGAGAGAAGTATGCAAATTTTAAAATAAGGACTCCATAAAAACTTCCTTTGACTGCCCAGAGATCATCTTATAGTTTCTTTCAAAGTCCCTCAGGATAAGTGAATCATGGCTTATTTCCTGGAGTGCACTGTTCTTTACAGCACACTATCCAGGCATATCATTTTATTGCACTTAGATTTATTGTGCTCCACAGGTGTTGTGTTTTTTACAGATGGAAGGCAAGACCCTCTACCATCAAAAAGATTGCAACTGGCTTTATTACATTGTTTGAACAAATCCACAATATCTCCAAGGTATGCTTGTGTGAGTAGAAATCAGCCTCTAATGGAGAATAGGACAAAGCCAGGGATAAGAGAATTTGCGGTTGCATTTTCACAACAGTATTTTGGATGTTGTTCATGAAACTCTTTAGGAAGAGTCAGATGTATGCTGATTTGGCTTGAGGACTCATAGTAATTGTGGTAATCATGCCTTGAGCCTGGGGACTAGACTAGGGGACCTCTTGAAATCACTGACAGATGCGTAGTTTTGATTACTTTATGACCTACCCAATCAACTCAAAATAATGACCACATCCAAAATAATGAAATCAAAGTAAAATTAGCCAGCATCATATCTACAATGGAAAATAGTACGTATTCCAAAAATGGTGCTTAGAAGAGGTTCTGGCCAGCCTGCAAAATCTTATGTGGAAGGAAGTACAATGTCTAGTCCTCCCTGCTGCACTCGTTCACACAGTGATTAAACAATTTTTTTGCCTCTAGGCAATGCTTGTTCTGAATATAGATTTGAAGTGACTCCTGATTTGGAACTGCTGTTCCTAATGCTGAGCCTACCATTACTCAAGTTCAGCATGCAATGTCAGCAAACACTTCTCCACACCTTCCATATTTGCATTTATCTTTGACATCAGAACAGTAGTTTGGAAATTATTGTATGAAGAGGATCTTCAGGCTCAGGATGATGAAATTTTGTGTCATACAGCTATGTCTACTTTTACAGGCTTTCGTTAAAGAATGACTTATCTAAATGAGATTCTTGGGAATATTTTGGGAGGTGTTAGAAAAGTCTAGGACCAAGCAAAGACCAGCATCTTGGTATAACAGTTTCATTCTTTTCAGAGGCTTCTGAGATTGTACAAATCGGAAAATGCTTGCTCAATTGTTGCAAAACTATTCTAAGTATGTCAAGCCTTTAAAACTTGTTATAGGCCTTTTAGTCACAACAAGAGCAATTCTGGTCTGTGTAGGTCACTGGAGCCATTAGCTGTACTATTTAGATTCATGTGACCTGAATCAACTTATTAATGTATTAAATATAGTTTTCTTTTACTCTTGATCAACAAAATAAAAATTCACTTCTAAACAATGTTAAGACTTACAGGCCTTCAAGTATTATTTTTATTTTCAATTTTGGTCTAAGAAGTATTTTGTTAGGTGTTTTGTTTTGTTTTTCTTTCAACAGCTTTCTTCTACCCTAAAAGGGATGTTGTAATATTTTAGTAGATACCTATCTTAAGGGACAAGAATAATGTGGGCTACTGGGAGGATAGGGTGATTAAAAAATATTTAAAGAATATGCAATGGGCATTTGTTGAAGTTTGCAAGGTACTATACTATAGGCAAGGAGTTAAATAGTACAGAAGTGGGAAAGACAAATACATAAACAGGGAATTATATTACAATGTAGTGAGGATAATGATGAAGATATGCAGATAGGTGTCTTTTTCTCTGTGAATCTATAAAACAAATTCATCCTAGACATGTTGGGGGAAGGCTTCCTATAGGAAGTAGCCTGGGTTGCGTCTTAAAGGTCAGTAGTCAGGCAAAAAGTTGGAGCAGAAAGCCTGAGCAAAGACACAAGTAAATAAATGTTCCTTTTGTTCCTCTCAGTTTCTTAGTCATAGTAAAAGGGAAGGCTACCCCAGCCCTGTCACTATTCAATCATAACAGAGAGCCTTACACAGATATGCTGTGCAGTGGTGATCGCATTGGCAGCTGTTATGACTACAATGTCAGGTTTACCAGATATCCCTTACCTCCTTTACATATAACTCTTTCCTAATTTTCCAGGCAGTCCAGGGTATCTCAAATAACCACATCAGTTTCCAAGGGCTAATGTAACAAACAGAGTACCATTAACTGGATGGTTTAAACAACAGAAATTTATTGTCTCACAGTTCTGGAGACTAGAACTCTGAGATCAAGGTGTCAGCAGGGTTGGTTCCTTTTGTGTACTCTGAGGGAGAATCTGTTTATGCCTCTCTCCTAGCCTCTGGTGGTTTGCTGGCAGTCTTTGGCTTTCCTCGGCTTGCGGACACATCGCCTAGATTTCTGTCTGCCTTCATATTCACATGGTGTTCTGCCTGCCTGTGTCCAAATTTACCCTTTTTAAAAGAATACCAGTTATTCTGGATTGCCAGTATTACCTCATCTTAACTAATTACATCTAAAATGACCTTATTTCCAATATGGCCACATTCTGAGATACCTGGAGTTAGGAATTCAACAAATGAAATTTGAGGAGACAATTCAACTCATAATACTCCCTTTCTGATATAAGTTCTAAAATTTAAGGTCAAATTTAATTTCAGAAAATATTTACCAGGAATATAAATGTTTTGTTACTTGTTTTCCGTGGGTTAACCTATCCTTCCTACTCATTTACATAAAATATGTATAGTCTGTTAACGTCACCTTATCATAGATTTCGTAAAATGTTTAAAATTTAATAAAAATTTAATTTTAGTTAAGCTGCTATTTCTTCAAATGCTGATCTTTTTCAAAAGATATTTTCCAAACAGTGTAATATCTTAAAAATTAGCACAGCTTAGTTGTTGGCACAAACATTGTGATCAGGACTGCTGATCTTTATGATGTTGAACAGTTCTATAAAACAAGAATAAATAAATATATTGACCTACTGTCTGAAAATGGTGTAAAGAATAGACAAAACAGAACAAAATATTAGCAAAATAAATGACAGGAACAAATAAGCATCGGAAGCCAGTATTTGATATCTATAATCATTTGATAACATGGCATTCACATAGATAACTAGTTTTGTATTGGACTGGTGATAGCTCACACAGGCAAAGGACTAGTGATAGTTTTTTTCATAAGTCACCTTTTTATTAATGCTGTATTTGATTATTTTAGGTATCTAAAAGTACAACTGTTAGGAAAAAATGTTTTCTCTGCTTACAAAATGGGTCCAGCATTTACTCCCTAGACATTTTAATTTTTTTACCGTTCACAAGGTATACAACAATATTCAGCAGAGATAAAAGAATTTCTGATATCATTCAATTTTTATCCAAAGCAAAACAATTTGGTTCTGTATGTTGTTCAAATCCTATTCATTTACAAGGTAAAACTGGCTTTGCAGAATTACTAAGTAGATGCAAGCAACTACCTGGGAAAGGCAAAGCATCGAGTTCAATCAAGGATCCTGTAACCTGGTACCATTACTGTTGTTCTCTCTTGCAGTCCTAAATAGGTTTCATAATCTTATTTCCTATCCCTTTAATGTGACAGGTTTTGTTTTTGGCAATCGTATTACCGAATTAATCTGTCTTGGGCTGTTTCTTATTTCCTGGTGGAAGCCGTATCCGGACAACTAAATTTTAGAGGTCTAGAGCCTGCTTTTCCTACCGGTTAGCTTTCCTCTCTCCCAGTTTCTTAAAGCCTTTTCTTTTTTCTTTTTAGCTGAGTTCTTTTTACACTAGAACTATGTATGGGGGATTTAAATTCTAACCCGGAACTCGGAATCACGCGCCTTGAATGACGGGAGTCGTAGTTCCAGTAACTCCTCCCTAACCACGTTTCACGCGGATTCCTCCCCACAGCGAAAACCTACAACTCCCAGAATGCACCCTCAGGGCGTCCACCCCTGGGCGCACGCGCCCTGACGCCGCAGAATTTGAATCGGCGGCGTTATTGACGCCATTTCGGGGCCGGCAGCGAGTGGAAGAGTCGTCCTGTGGAGGGGGAAGTGACTGGACGTGTTTGCTTGAGCTCCTGACGCTGCCGCGGCTTTGCAATCTCTCCTCATCGACCGCCGGTCTCGAGCTCCTGACCCTACTCGGGCGTTTTAGGAGCCGCGTTCCAGCCTCACACCTCACGGGGCTGGTATCGACTGCCGAAGGGAGCCGGCTTCAGCGCAGGAGCGCCTCAGGCGGGGCGAAAAGCTCGAGCGGACGGCGGGGGCGCCCGGAGTCTCTCCCTGGGGATCCGCGCCTGAGGAGGCGGAAGAGCCCCCCTGACGCCGCTGGCGTGAGCTGGCGACGCCGCCCCTCCCGCTCCCACCGGTGCCGGCCCCGGCCACTGCCCCTGCCGCGGAGGCAGCGGCGTCTCGCCTCACCTCACCGGCGCTTCGCCACACGCCTTTCTGCTCTTGAGCCCGTCGGTTAGCCTCTCCTCGAGTCCCCGCTCTTCTACCCTTCCCTCGCCCTCCCCCCTCCCCCTCCCCCCGCCCTCCCCTCCTTCCCTCGCCCTCCCCTCCCGTCACCCCTCTCAACCCCACCCGAGCCCGGCAGCTCGGCTGCTCCGGCCATGGCGTGCGGAGCCACTCTGAAAAGGACTCTGGATTTCGACCCGCTGCTGAGCCCGGCGTCCCCAAAGCGGAGGCGATGTGCGCCATTGTCGGCACCCACCTCGGCCGCAGCCTCCCCGTCGTCTGCGGCCGCGGCCACCGCCGCCGCCTTCTCGTCCGCTGCCGCCTCGCCGCAGAAGTATCTCCGAATGGAGCCGTCCCCCTTCGGCGACGTCTCGTCCCGCCTCACCACAGGTGGGACTCGGCCCCGCGGCCGCCGGGGTGGCAAGTGGGGTTCCGGGGTGGGGGTGCGGGACTGGCCCTAGTTCTTAGCAAAGTAGTCGGCGACCACATTTCTTTAACTCCTCCAGCTTCGGAGACACAATGGAAATGGCCTGATGTGAAGGGGCGGGGAGGGGGCGTCGGGAAGTGGGGTGGGGAGGGGCTGTGCCTTGCCGGGTATTGTGGGGAAGAGGAAGGTCCTTTTATTGGGGCCGAATGACTGGAATAGAGTGTTTCCGTAGTCTGGAGAGCCCCAGCGGAAATGATCAGAGAGGGCGATATTATTCATAAATTTAGGCTAGAGAAGGGTCACATTTTACGCGAATCTCGATGTCTATCTCCCCGAATCGATTGGTTGCAGCTATTAGCTCGGACTGGGTGGTTTCAGGCGTGGAGGCAGCCCCTCCTCCAGTTCAGACATGGCTGATTTTAGTACAGAGGGGGTGGGGGGGTGGGGATGGATGTCATTGGGGCGAGATCTAGGCCTGTCATTAATCACCCACAAGAACGCCACTTCGGCTGAGTCAAGACCTGTTTTCCTAGCAGGGTCAACAACAAAGAAAATGCTCTTCCCGAGTCCTGTAACATGATCACACTACACTCTAGACCTTGAGCAACTTGAACTTTTAACGAAAAGCAAATTGTATCGAAAATTGGGTTTGAGTAGTTGCTTTTAGTTGGAAGTGCTTTATTTCTGCCCAACAAACTATGTTGGGAGAAAGCCTAGGCCTTGAGAATAATAAATTAACCCACGATTCCAAGGGACTTCAGACTATTTTTGCTTTTCTTGTTGAAACATTTCCTGAAAGTGACTGTAGGGAAATGCCTCTTGGCTGCTTTGTACCTCATGTGTATGCCATTTTTATGTACTTATAAAATCCTCGGGTGCCCCCGGTACAGTCCTAGGACAGGCTTTTGTGGACTGATACTGTAAGTCTGTTTCCTTTGTGTGTGAGCCTTTGATAATAATATGACCTGTAGACAAAGCCTTTTAATAGCTTGATTAGATGTTTCATTATCTTTAGCTTTAAAAAAAATCTGGGTAGTATATACCACTGTGCTTAGTAACTTCCATTGGAATTAATTTAGGCTAGTTTTGTCTTTTTCAGGTCAGATTTTTAAATACCCTCCCCCAGATAATACCGGGCGTCCCTTTTTCTCTCTTAAATATTTTATCTAACTTGAGTATACACATTGTACAGTTGTAGAGAGTTTTCAGAGTATTTCCACTTTTATTTGGTGACCATACCTAAGCTGTCTTCTATATAAAGGCATTTACTGGTTTATTGGTTAGGCTTTACATTAAAAAAGAAACAATTAAGAATGAGCTCCTAGTGATGAACATTATTTTTAGAGTTTGTCTTTTTAGTAAAATTGAAGTGATACCATGGAACTTGTACTTAACTAATTAGGCCATTTAAAAATAGTTCTAGCTAACCAGCAATAAATTTCAGTCCACAGGGTGAATTAATCCAGTGTTAGGTTTGGGAGTTAAAGTATATCTCAATGCTAAAATGTAAAATAGTCTTGAGCATATATATGGTAAACCTGCCAGGAGTTACAACATTTGTCCTCACTTTGAAAGGAACTTACTCAAAGAATTGTGATCTTTGGCAAATTTGTCATTTCATCTGTAGCATAAACTAATGCATTTGCTTCACATTATCTCAGGTTTCAGTTAAGTGGATGGTAAAACAATTGGAATTGTTTAAGCCTGCTGATTCCAGCACACATTTTCCAAAATAGTTGCTGTCTTCTGTTCTTCAAGGTGTTTCTGACATCTACTCCTGAAGTTTGATCATATCCTGAATTGTAAAATCACACTGTAATTGAGTTTTATTGAGTTTGCTAATAGTTATTTAGCTATTACAACTAATTTGAATATTAACATAAGTTGACTTGAGAAAAGCAGCTAAAATTGCTAAAGTTTTGAATTGCTAAAATTTGCTTTTTCTAACTAATTTTGAATGACACTTTACATGCAATTTGGCCTTGTATTTTCATGGCTAGTTTGGGGTATGCTCATGTGTGGTTTTTGTAATAATGTTGTCATAATGGGAGCTGCAGTGTTGTGCAGGTATCAAAGAGCTTCCCAGTTTTGTTGTCACCAAACTTGGAAATAACTTTTCCAAGCACCTAATTTTTAGATTCCTATTTTAACAGTGGTGATTTTTAAACTTTACAAAAGTGAATGCCCATATATCCTTAGCTGAAGTAAGTAGCTAGGATTGGAAATGGAAAGTGACTTAGAAATTGAGGTTGGGACTCTGGAAACTCTTTGTTTTCCTTTCATTTCTGTGAATTCAAATGAAATTTAAACAATTTAGAGCTAGAGTACCGAAGTGAATTTTTTTCAGAGCATGTATATAATTAATCATTATCACTGTTCTTCTGGATACTTAGAGTGTCTTCTGATGTGTAGCTGAAGTCATGTTGTGGCTTTACTAGTAGTTTCAGGAAAATGGACACCTGTTTTAAACCCTAGTTTATTTTAGGCCTAGGAAGATGATTCCAAAGTTTGACTTGATGACTGTTATGTAAATCAATATTTTTCAAACTGTTGCAACCTCATACCAGGAAAAAGGGAAGGGCTGGCAAGTAAAGTTTTATTGGAACACGCACAGCCAACCCGTTCCCTTTTTTTTTTTTTTTTTTTTAAGGTATTGTTTATTGCCGGCTACAACAGCAGAGTTGAGTAGTTGTGACCAACTGTTTTTTCCCCAAAGCTCAAATATTTACTGTCTGGTCCTTTACAGAAAAAGTTTGCCTATCCCTGGTCTCGGGTGTCAGCAGTTTATAATACTGTGGATGTGAAAATGGTAAATCAAGTGAGGAGCGGAGGGTTGGGGAGGGGAGGATCATTGACTAATTGGGGAAATGAAGATCTCTAGTAGCTGTGTCAGTACTCACCCTGGTAAGTTGGTTGAAAATAGTTAAAGGTTTCTATCTATCTCACTTTGTTTTTTAGACATTTTAGAATATTATATTTAGACAAAAGATCGTCATGACATTCCCAAGAACAAAATTATTTTAATAAAACCAAAATATTATGCAACATTACAAGAGACTGTCAGTCAAATCCAACACATTGTTTTTCGTAATTGTGTAGTGAATGAATGAATAAATGGGTCTGGTGAAGAGATCCTTCTGTGAATGTCAACCTATTTCTGAGTTTGCTAGGCACTTTTGTACACATTGTCTTGTTACCATTGCTTTTGTCTGCCTTTGGAATTGAGTTGGATGAAGAGTTAAATTCCAGTGTAAGGACTCATTGTATTTGCTGGAAACTTGCCATTAAAAATGGAAATTGCAGCTTGTGAATGGGGAAGGGTTTGCATTGATGCATGCCTGCAAACAGACACCAGCTGGCTTAAATGAAGTATAAATGGTTCTAGGCAAACAAATGAGATTCTGTTGGAGGAGGCTGCATTTCACTTCAGATGTCATTTATATTGAACCAGAAGTGTTTTTAATATTTTGTGGTTATTTAGACAGCTGTTAAGTTGCTTTTACTTTCTCAGTGGATTTGGCAAATAAACTCTTTTTATGGTCTTTGTACTTGGGATTTTAAACCTGATATTTTATTTAGGACTGTGTGTGTAGCTTCATTTATTTCATAGTTCTATGCATTAAAGAATCCTGTAAATTTATGGCCATTAAAAGCAGAGTGCACTTGTATTCATTATTGAGCTATTTTGTTTTGAAAGTAAAAAAATAAAGCCTAAATTGAGCACAGAAAAACATTGGGTAAACATAGCTAGATCAGAGAGAAGTTAGTTAGCCCTTTAGATACAGATGCTACTAGCTACCATGGTTGCCACCGAGATATAATCTGAGATGTAAAGAATAGTTTCTTCAGTCCTTGAATGACGTTATGGGTAAAAGAATATACTGTGTATTACTCAGGTAGGTCTTTCCTAAGTGTTTTGGTAGACCCAGGTGGACACAATGATAGCAATGCTTTTGTTTTGAAAGGTTCAGAATAAGAGATTTGGTAGAAGTTCCCGGTTTTGTGTGTTTTTCCTATTTGAAAAGAAACTTTTGATTCTCCTTCAGAATAATAGTATGGGTTAAGTTTGGACCTCTTGGATAGTTGGTTCATGAAACTAGATAATGGTGTTGGGGGTGAGTCTTTTTAAATAACCTATAACTGAACTAACCAGCAACTTGTGGTCCTTACAGTCTTGGCCTTAACAGTGCAAGTACTGTTGACTCACAGTATGTTCTCTATGAATATGTGAAACCACGATGAATTTCTTCCCTTTGAAATTCAAAAAAGTATGAAGGGTGAAATACTTGTTTGAGCCTATATGAACCAGTCTGGCATCTGCAGATGGTAAAGAGGTCTTCACAAATGAATTTAGTTTAAGAGATTTATCTTTAATTTTCTTGCTGAGTGTAGGGATTCTAGAACTCTGCTTACCAATATTAACTTCTAAACGTGCCTGAGAAATGTGATCCATCAGCAGCAGTCTTGTAGCAATAAGACTTTCCCCCTGGATTTTGAGGTGGGTGGGTCACATGGGTCTTGTATAATTTGAAAATAACCCCCAAAGTTAATTTTTTTCTGCCATACCATTCCTCTTAGTTAATGTCTTAATCACAAATAAAGTTTAAAAGTATGAGTGAATCAAGCCTTGGCATTTCCCAAGGTTCTTAGAGATGCTGAAGTTTAAAAAAAAAAAAAATTTAGTTCTGCCCTCATTCTGTACCAATTTTTAAAGACTTTTGTGACAGTATAGCTATAATATGCGATAATATATTTTTTAAATTGTGATGCAAAAAAAAGATAATAAATACAGCAATTTGGTGAAGACTTTGAACCATACTTTTCCTTAGGCACTTGAAGTATACTTAGTATTCCCTCATCTTTCTGGACAATGACCGTAAACATGGATTATGTGCATTAATATATTTGAAATAGCCCCATTTACAAGGATTTTACCATTTTCAAAGATTGGCTCATTTGAAGAAACACATTTTTAAAAAATTTGACATGATTTTTAGGAGAAAATATTTTGTATTATGAAGTTCTGATCTTTTATTTCTAAAAGTTGCATTATTTTAAGTTAAAAAAAAATTCTCACGTCATAAGATGTTGACAGCTATATTGAGCACGGAGATTATCCTTGAAGGTAAATTAAAATTCCAGTGTATGTCAGGTTGTCAACTTTTATATTTATTTTGGGCCTTTTGATCAGAATTTTGTTTTGCAGTATTCCAGATTGTGTAGTCTTCCTGTGATGATAAGTTTTTGGGGGAGTGGTAATGGTTTTTAACATTCTAGTACTAGAAAAACAGCTCATAATAAATACACTTGTAGTTTGTCTTGGATTATAACTTAATTTCTTCCTCTCTTTAAAAATCATAAGTCATAAGTTTTTGTCACAATTGTCATAGGCCAAATCATCCTCACATGTACTGGTACTTCGCAACATTTTTATTTTACTAAAATTGTAATCTTTCCATTAATATAATTTTTGGATTTGACTAAATTTTTAATTTCCAGGTCTACATAAGTACCTGGTTTCTCATAACATTGTTTTAAAAATCTAAACTTATCTAGAAATCACTTGCTCTAGCTTTTACCAACCTCATTTGAGTTCCAGATACTGTGCTGTTTAGGCAGAGAAAACACAAAGTCTCTGGAGGGACTGATAAAGCCGCAACTGCTAATACTTTATTAGCTAGCTAAACTTGAGTAAAAAACTACTATAGTCTTTATGCTTTATCAGCGTACGTATTTTAATTCCAAGTGTATAATTGGTTTAAAGTATTGAAGGTTTTAGGTTGCTATGACAGAACAGGGGAACCTGATGCTCACTGACCACTCATCCATGGCCAAGGTGAAAATAGTACATAATCAGAGGCTGGCATTGTAATCAGTACTGTATGGCAATGCTGATCTGCCAATTTAGAATACTTCCTCACCTTTAAAATACCAATAAAACATTCTAGTTAGATATAGGTCCCTATCCTGAGAGGAGACAATTTAGAGACTCTTGAAGCATCCCTTAAGTAAATATCTAACTGTAACATGAAGAGTTGTTATAACTGTTCTGTTATAGTCAGTGATCATCATTTCAGAGCTCTAGGTAGATGAGAATTATGCTTTGTTTTGGTTACTACCTTCTTAAGAGACACAGGGTTTGAATTTTTAGGATATGAAGTAGCAATAATACATGGTAGTAATCCCTCTCGTATAATTGGCACCCTGTTTTTTTAAAATTAGCTTTCCTTATTGTGATTTATTGTAACTTCAGGTAATTGTGGAATGCTGGCTAGTTGTAGTAATACAGTACTGGAGAGGGGAGTGGATATTGTGGATATTAAGAGTTTAGGCCCAGAGATGATGGTTGGCTCTGCTATAATCCAGCTGACATTGAAGAAAAGCTTCATTTTTCTCATCTATAAAATTGTGCACATGGTGATAGTAAGTATCTCCCTCCTAGGGTTGTTTTGAGGGTTGAGCTTTCCTGTCTGAGTGCCGAAAACAATCACAATAGAACGCCCTCAAGTGTGACTTTTTACATTGTCCAGCAATCCTGCTATTTCAGTGAATGACCTTGCCTTGTACTTCACAGAAGAAAATAGAAGCCAATATACGGCAGATTCTTCCTTTTTCCTCATATCAACACTACCAGCATTTGTGCTTATCTTGTTTTCCTTTTAGTATCATTGAGGAAGATTAAGTGGCATACATGGTTAAAGCACTTTACATAATGAGGGGAAGGATCCCACTTCTTTCCAAAGGAATGTTTTCTTTGACTAATTTTCTCCCCCAACCAGACCTTTGCTTTGGTTTTTAATTCCCCGTTATAAAGTAAAACATCCTCATTTTCCTCCGCAGTCATCCAGATTCCTCCACTTCAAAACCTAATTCAAAGAGCTTTCAAAAAATATGTAGTCTATTTCCATTTCTTGGGTTCCCAAATCACTTGGAATATATTTGTGCCTCAAACAGCTTTTGTCAAGTCACCAGTGACTTCCATGGCACACAGTGAATCCTCTTCTTGTTTGACCTTTCTTACAGCACACTGCTGACCCACTCCCCTTTTTTTTAAAATACTTTTTTTCTTCCTTTCTGTGACAACACTGTTTTCCTCCATTTCTCTGGCTGCTTCTGTCTTCATGTAGCCATTAAATTTAGGAGTTCCTTAGCTATAGGTTCAGATCCACTTCTATCTAGCTGAATAGTCCCTAGCAATCACATTCATGCTTCTGACTTCAGTTTCCCCTCACAGATGACTCTAATTTATCTGTAGTTCAGACCATTCCTCTCAGTTTGGGCCACTGAGAATTTGGACCTTTTATTGTCAGATCTTCCCAGTAGCCTTCCCTCTTCCAGCAGTCAGAATTTTTGTGAAGTCTGTTGACTAAAGTATCCATAACTAATTTACAATATGTATGGGATAAACAAAAGATGTCTGTGGGCTTCCAGTCAGCTCCTTCTGGAGTGAGAGATAGTCAATCGCTTTTTAAAAGCAGACATGCTATAAAAGCAGATGAGTTTGTTCACTATAAATTACATAATGAACATGGATTTTAAGAAAGCTGCGTTAGGAAAAATGAATTAATATGTGTATGTTAATGGCATGTAATGAGTCTCCTGAGGTGTAGGCACAATCAAGTTCAAATTGATTTACAGAATATTTTCCTGCTAGGGAGGAGTATGTCTACCATAGAACTAGAATAGTCATGTAAGTGAGGGTGGCAGGGTGAATTTAGTACACCTTAAATATATTTATACTTGTAATAACCTCTGCTGTTACTGCCTTTCTTCTCCCCTCCATTTCCTAGTATGACCAATAAAAAATAAACCAACCACTTTTCTTTTTAATTGCCACAGTAGGGGAGTTACTATTTTAAGCAGTGGATAGAAACTTAAATGCCCATAGTTCCAGTCAAGTAATATAAATAAGTAAAGTAAAGTAGATGGAAGCCAGTGAATTCCAGCCTTGCTACCAATCAGCAGCTTCACCTGGAAACTCAAAAATGCAAAGTCTGAAGCTCCATTCCTCAGTCTTCATTTAAAAAAAAAAAAATCCCCAGGTGATTTGTGTGTTCATTTGAAGTTTAAAAGCACTTGAGAACTGAATGATCAGTTTGCAGCCTGGTTTCCAGGTATGCTATAGCTCAATGTGTGTGTGTGTTGGGTGCCCCAATAACTTGTTATAGAAGACTGGTGTGTTCCTCAGCTTGATTGTGCTGTCCTAGGGTCCTCAGGGAGCCTGCTCTCTGTCCTTCCAAGCTTTGCCTTATCTTGATGGCCATGGTCAATTGGAATTGAAGCTGTACTTCTTGCCTTGGCACTAAATGTATCTTGTAACATGGATGCTTTGGGATTTGAATTTGGATGGTTCAATTTCCCCTTTCTCTTCCCCATTTACTGTTTTTTGGGTTCTTATTACTCTTACTTTTTTAGCTTGTAAGCTATTTGAAGAGATACTTGCAGATCGTAAAGAGCTGAACAGCAAAAACAACAGGGTTAACATATCCTTTTAGAATCTAGTGTAATGTAAAATAGAGGTATTAAATCTTGGATATCTGGGAGGAGACATCTGCTGATAGAGCATTGTTGGGCTCCTTGCATTAGTGACTCCCATTGTGCGGTTAATTTGTGAAATTTATACTTAGGCCTGCAGGATTTTAACAGATTGAATCATTTCAAACAAATAATCATTGGCTATTATAGTACCAGTGAAATAATAGAATTTGACCAGTAGTGATTATAGCTTTTCTTCCTCTTCTAGGATACCAATGAATGTTTCTTAAACATTAAAATATTATATAATGGAATTTTTAAAGCACTGTAGGTAATATCCTAATGTTTGTATAATTGTGTGCAACTGTATTCTTGTTAGGTAAGATTCATGCTAATCTAAATAGAAGTTAAAACTGTAGATATAACTTTACAATTTTATGTCAAAATTTGGTTCCATGTCCCTTTGACATAGCAATAATTTTAAAGTGAATTAAAAACAGCATCAGCACATTCTTTTTACTTAGATAGTTCTTGTCTGGATAAGAACATTGTCTTTAAGGTTTCTTCAAGAAGAACATGAAAGATGGGTCTCCATTAGCAACTCTTAATTGTTTTAATTTATAAAGTAGACATGACAATGTCTAGTATATAGTTAAGAGCTTTAGATTTGGTCTGTTATTTTATTTGAAACATTTTCTTAGTTTTAGGTCTAAATGGCTACTGCAGGTTTTCTGTACTTAATTGTGTTCAGGTTTTCCATTACATTTGTGTTCCTGCCTAGAGGTGAAAGACTTTTTAAGATTTTATTTTAACCCCACTGTTTGAGTCATCTGGCTAAATGAACTTTCACTTTGTTTTATATGGAAATTGGCATATAATGTTAAATAAAAGGGTTTTATACTAATCGTAAACTTAAAACTGTTAATGAAAGTTAATGTGTGATCTGTTAATGTTGTCAGTAGGAAAACAGTAAGTCTATGCAAGTCCAGACCAAAAGTTTAGTGTCACAGATTTTTAGACATTTTATGGACCCTACTCTAGGAAAAAGATTCCTCCCCTCCCACAATTTTTTGTTTCTCATTTAAACACATTTTTAGTTACTTCTAATTCCATATTTCTCCCTTTGCTCTCAGTACCATCTTATTGCTGTTTCTCTTACCCTCATCAACTCAGTTATTATTTTCATCCTATCAGTTGCTTTCTCCTGTTTCTATTGTTGACCTTATTGATTGTGTTCAGGCTTTAAATAATAATTAGTGACAACTAAGAGTAAAACAGTTTGGAAGTAGATTATATCCTTTAAGCCAGGCCTTTTCTTTTCACTTTTTAAAATACCCCCCTTTCCCCCAGGCCTTCAACATACTATTGTCTGTGTCTATGGGCTACCTTCTTTTCACATTTACCTAGGGGGTTTTTTTGGTTCTATTTCTGTTTGGTTTTTTCTTCTTCTAATATTCCAAAGGACTAAGTGCTGTCTCGTTGATAATCTACCTGTTACAGGAGTAGAATTTTATTCCCAATCTCAGTGGCATTTACTAGATTTGGGAATGAAAATGATAGTAGTCATAGAATTTGCTAATATTGACTTTCACTTAATCTAGTACAGTACAGTAGAAGAAAGTCTTAGCAGTATTCTGTTGTAAAAGAGTGATACAGTTTTTAGGATTTTTGAAAAGGGATATAGAACCATTTGTCGTGTGGATTGTCATGAAGGTAACTACATATTTTACTCTCAAGTGACTTGTTGCAAATTCATTTTTTTTCCTGGTCAAGTATGAAAGCTGCATGATTAAAACTCAAATGTGCAACTGATCATGTAAGTGAAACTTTGACTTTTTCTTTAATGGACTGCAGACTATTGGTGACACAGTGTAAGATGTTACATGTACTTGGAATAAAATGTCACTTGCTAATTTGATAAGAGATGGCTAGATTTAAGTAGTTTATGATTAAGTGGACATAGGTACTTTATTGATATATGGAAGGCCCTATATCCAACTGGTATGGAAGCAACTTAAGTCACACAAATGTCTAGCTTGAGCTTACAATGTGTGTTGGGGTATTAAATTGAGCCTGGAGAAATTTCTTGAGTTATCAACTTCAAAACTGCTTATACCTCTGAAATGAGATAAATTGAGGATTAAGTTTGAGGCTTGTAGTTAGCTGTTTGCTACTTGTGTTGCTGAGATCTTGGTTAAGTTAAATTGGACCATTCACTACATAACTTACTCATGTGTCACATGTATTAGAGCATTTGAGGGCACATTGAGCCTTAGATGACATAGATACATCCTGTTAGATGTAAAAAGCAGTGCAGGCAAATCTTCAGCTCTTTAACTGACAATATCAAGTTGTTGGCAAAGATGTGGAGCAGCTGGAACTTTCATTGCTGGTGGGAATGCAAACTGGTATAAGTACTCTGGAAAATGCTTTAGCAGATTCTTATAAAGTAAAGCCATGCACTTACCATATAATCAGGCCATCCAGTCCCACTATTAGGTATTTGCCCAAGAGAAATGAAAATTTGTCCTTTGATAGATTTGCACATGAATATTCATAATAGCCTTATTGATAATAGCACCACATTAGAAACAGTCCAAATGTCCATTAAAAGGTCAATGGATAAGTTATGGTACACAAACACACACAATGGAATTCTCATTAATAAAAAGGAATTACATACTGTGTGAATCAAGTATTTTACTGAGTGAAAGAAGTCAGACACAAAAATCTACACTTTATGATTCCACTTATATGACATTTTAGAAAAGGCAAAACTATAGTGACAGTAGATGAGTAAAGGTGGCAGTGGTGAAGGTGGTGAATAGGAGCATAAGAGAACTTTGGGGGGTAATAAAGTTCTTTATTATGATTGTGGTGGTTCCAAGACTGTATGTATGCACTTTTCAGAACTCATCGAATTATACATTTAAATTGGTGAATTAATTTGTAAATTATATCTTAAAAATTTCTTAACTTGTTTGATGCTGCTTAAGATGATATGGAGGTTAATAAAGCTAACATTTTAAAAGTTTGACCATATCTTTTTTTTTTCTTTTTTTTTTATATATATCTTTATTGATTTCAGGGAGAGGAAAGGAGAGGGAGAGAGAGAGATAGAAACATCAATGATGAGAGAGTCATTGATCGAGCCCACAACCCGGGCATGTGCCCTCACCGGGAATCGAACCCTGATCGCCTGGATCCTAGGTCGATGCTCAACCACTGAGCCACGCCCGGCCGGGCCATATCTTTTTTTTTTTTAATACTCACCCAAGGATATGTTTATTGATTTTAGAGAGAGCAAGGGAGGGAGGGGACAGAGAAACATTAATGTGAGAGAGCAACATCAGTTGGTTGCCTCCTGTAAGAGCCCCAACTGGGAATCAAACTTGCAACCTTTTTGGTGTATAGGACTACACTCTAACCAACTGAACCACCCAGCCAGGGCAAGTTTGACCATATCTTAATCCTAGGCTAGATCTTTTTTGAGACTATCAAACAAACAAATTGTTTGTTAGAACTGTTCTTTTTGTACATCTTAGATGTGCTTTGATTGATTTTGTGAGGCAAAAGGAAGATTAAAGTAATCTGAGAACAGCTGTGTGGTGATCAAAGACTAAGTAGTACAGAAGATGTTGCTGGTCAAGTTACTCTGTGCCTAGTACATTTGAAATCTCTGGTGAATAAACTAGGATGCTTTGAATGGCACTTTTGATCAGGATGATGTTAGTTTTCAGCAGAAAGTGATAAATGAATGAGACCAGACCATCATAACTGAAACCTTTTACAGTATTGCTACTGAAAGAGTTCTTTTATTTAAAAAAATAAGGATACATGAGCTTGTCCTGGCTGGTATAGGGCGCTGCACCAGGTTTATTGGACACCTCTGTGAATCTTAGGAAACTCATTTCTGTCAAGGTGCTTAACTGTTCAAACAGCCATTTTATTTCACACTGGTAACTTTTTTAAATTATAAACTATTCTAAATAAATGAATAAAGACTGAAAATAACTGTTTGATATAAACAAATGCTAACATTCTGAAAAATATTAAATATAGCTAAAGCATCCCTCACATAGCTACCCTAAAGGTTAATTATTCCAAAGTGTGATTTTATTATACTTACACTGCACATGCATGTATATGTAAACAGGTTTGTTTACACACACAAAATTTCCATAAATGGAACCTTCACTGAGTATATCTTTTCCAATTTGTTTTCTTCCCCCTTTTTTCATTTAAAATAATGAAATGGCATAATCTAAAATGTTCAAGGGACTGATTGATGTCTGCTTAGTCTATCTCTCAAAAGCCTTAGAAGTTCTTACTGGGGAAACAGTATAAAGTGAGAAAAGATAATTAAGTCACCAGTATGAAATATTTAAAAAAATGGATTGTTTTCATCTTACAAAAATCTTTAGCCTTCAGCTGAGTTTTTAGTTAATGTTTAAATTAATGCATCTTTGTATAATTGATTGTTAAAGTTACACTCCATTATATTTATGAATCATATTATTGCCTCTTAGTTACCACAACTTTTCTTTTTTGTTTAATTTTATTTTGGATTGGGATTATTAACTTCTTGGGATGTACAAGTAAGTCATCACTTCACATCATTGACATATAACAAAACCAGTTTTACCATAGGCTAATTAATATAAACAAGAGTTAAATTCCTTTGGCATCCCATCAGTGTTATTTAAAATAACCGACATTGAATGAAATGATGTTATTCAAGGACTTGTTGTAGTTTCAGATGGATAGCCTGTTAATTTAGGACTGTGATGGTTGTGAGAAAGTCTGTTTGGAGGGGGCATGGAAACCTCAGGGAAGGATTTTTTCTGGAGAGGCTAAATGGAACTGTTCTGAATTAGAAATTGTTCTAAAATGAATCATACTGGCCTAAGGGATATGCTTGATATAATGTTACCCGTTTCCATGGTTGTGATTGAAGATAATGGCACTGTGTACAGTGGTTCTTACTGAGTACCTATAATATACCAAGCACTTTACATGGGTTTTTACCCCCAATATTCGGAACAAAACTTTGCTGTTAATGCTCTAATTGTCATAGGTTCTGTTGAGCTTCATACTAATGGCTGTGACTAATGTAGGATAATTTTTTAGTTCTCATGTATTCTGTCATTTTGCTAACCTGTCACTTCTCACTTTCAATTTTAATTTTGCTTTAGATTGTAATTATTAACTTCTTGGGATGTACAGTAAGTTTTTAATTTCACATCATTGACAGGTTCTTTCACATTAAGTAAAATGATGTATAATAGAACCAGTTTTACCATAGGCTAATTGATATAAACAACCCTTCTTAAAAAACTTGGAAGTTCTTGCCAAATTTTAACTTTTTTCTTTTAGAACAAATTCTGTACAACATAAAACAAGAGTATAAACGCATGCAGAAGAGAAGACATTTAGAAACTAGTTTCCAACAGACGGATCCATGTTGTACTTCTGATGCACAGCCACATGCATTTCTCCTCAGTGGACCAGCTTCACCAGGTAATAATAAACTAAGTGAAAGGAAACATTATTTAGTGTGGGAAAAAGTAATCCTTTAGTACACTTAAGCTCCTATTTCTCCCCTTGATTAAAAACAAAAAACAAAACATTTACTCAAGTATTGCATGATCTTTTAAAAATATGGTACAAAATAAGTGCTATGATTTGCAGCCTCCATTAAAAAATGATAATAATATACGATGTGCTTCCCTGTTAGGTATATATGTACATGCCATTTTATAGATTTCCCATAATTATTTAACCATTAATGGAACAGGCTTAGAATTTTTGCTATTTACAAAAATGTCTCTATACATATACCCTCATGATTCACTTGTCCTGTTAGGATAGATTGCTAAACGTGTATTATTTTGATCCAGTGTTTTTATACCTACCTTTTGTTGGAGGGAGTAGTTTGCAAATACACTTTTTAAATGGCAGGAAAATGAAGGCTATTGAAGTGAAGGGGAAATAAGCTTACTGAAAAAGCCATCAGAAGTGGCTCTTAGCTTAAGTGAAGTTCTCAGCAAAATAGTTTTTCTTGTGACAGTATTTGCCTACCTTCTTTCCCTTCCCTCCCAGCAGGATTAGGAAAACCTGGTAGAATTTTAAAATAAAATAAAAAGCACTTAAAGGCTATAAAACAGTGAAGTAAAATTAGATTAGGAAACATAACCTTGTTCAAAACTAAATTCTACAGCATTCCTGCCAATTTGGGAGGGCAGGTATAAATGGGTGAAATGTAGTAAGGGGAGGTATGAGTGTAGAGACTAGACTATATCTGCAGGAAGTGAAGATCATCATCATTCATTAGTCTGTTTATTTTGTAGGTCAATTAACAGGCAGATTGAACTAACAAAGCTGGGAATTTGAAAGATAGCCTTAGTGTAGTTATGCACTACTTTAGATGGTATAAATAAAGTAAAACTCTGGGATACTTTATTCTTGTGATAGACACTGCTCTAAGAAGCAGTTAATTAACTGGTACCAACCATGCAGGTTATAAGGAACAAGTGGAAAAAAAGGAATTGGGGCTATACCATGGACAGACACACAGAGCAGGAAGAACTATTGATAGCAAATCCATGTATTTGTATGTGCATAAAATACTTGCATCAGTGTTAAAATGGATGACTCTCAATCCTGAGTTCTCAAAAAGATTAATTTCAGATGTTCTTTATAAGAAATAAGGAATGTTGATTTTGGAAAATCAAATTGCCTTAAGTAGTACTTGAGGAATACATTCTAAAGAAATCTTTTTTTTTTTTTTTTTTTAATCCTCACCTGAGGATATATTTTTATTGATTTTTATTAGAGAAAAACATCGATTGATTGCCTCCCATACACACCCCAACTGGGGGTTGAACCCACAGCCTAGGTATGTGCCCTGACTGGGAATTGAACCCGCAGCCTTTTGGTGTACAGGATGATACTCCAACCAACTGAGCCATGCGGCCAGGGCTGAAGAAATCTTTTATACCAAGTATCATCTAATTATGCCAAGTAGCTTTTAGATTAATAATCTTTAAGGACTCTGAACCATTAAATTTAATCTTGAATATTAGGAATATAGTCTCAGTATTTATTTTTACGTAGTGGTCTCCTAACTAATATCACTAATTAAAAAACAAAAACTTTATTAAGTTCTATATTTTGTAGTTTCTCCACTCATCTTCATAGTTATTCTCTGATATTTATTGCATGGATCTTGCTGTTTTTTCAGTCACAGCAAAATATTCAAATGAGACCTCTTCAGTTGGAAGATGCTTTCTGTGATGGCTCTAAATCAGGTGTGTTTATTTTGTTCTTCATGTTACATATAGGGACTTCATCTGCAACATCCTCACCATTAAAAAAAGAACAGCCCTTATTCACTCTACGACAGGTTGGGATGATCTGTGAACGTTTGTTGAAAGAACGTGAAGAGAAAGTTCGTGAAGAGTATGAAGAAATACTGAACACAAAACTTGCAGGTATGAGTTTGTTTAGTCTCCCAGAAACTCACCGTAAGAAATGCATTATTTTCTACATATATTTCATGTCAATTAAATTACCCTTCTTATACGCTGGTACAATATGTTTTCTAAGAACCAGAGAATTTCGGTTCAAGAAAGAAAATGAATCTCTTTATAGCTCATGGCTCTCCTTAGGTGATCTCAAGAAATAGTATTTGTTAGCCATGTAGATCAGCACCAGTATTAGTGAACTAGTTTTTTCTTTCAATGTAAATTTGATTGGATTTTGGACTTGATATCTTTAATGGTAACTTTGCCATCAACTTTGTCTTGAAATAATCTAACTGGCACTGTACATCATTTTAGAGGATCAAGCTGCTACAGTCTTAATTATCAAGAAAAAAAATTAGTAAAATTTGATAATGTAAGTGCAGTAAATAAAATTTGTTACATGTGGTAACAATCAAAATCCCTCCACCCTGATTATGCCACAGATTTTACAAGATAACAATATTATAAGCTTTTTGATTAAATGGTTAAATCAAGGCTAATATAGGCAAGAGAATTTACTTAGTTACATGAGACATCTTTTTCTGTAACACCTGATTAGGTTACAAGTGGATGTTTCTTTGGATATATCATATTTTTTAAAGCTCTTTTTTACTTTCTCTCATTGCAGTAAATTTGCCATTTATAGGCCACTGATAATAAACTTTCAGAGTAGAAAGACATCTTTTTATTTCAAGCCCTTTATTTTTAATAGGTTAAGAAATATGCCCTACCCAGCCTATACATGAGGTCATGTGCTTTAGACTAAAATGTAGGTTCCCATATGATATGTTATCATTATTACTGAGGTTATGTGTCTGATTAAGTGCCAACTTAGAATTGTTTCACTATACATATTGGATTTTTCAGAGTTTATCTGGCTCTCATTTATTACAGAGGGCATTTTGCAAGTCATGTAATTTACATATACCTTTATTTGTAGAACAATATGATGCATTTGTGAAGTTTACCCATGATCAAATAATGCGACGATATGGAGAACAGCCTGCTAGTTGTAAGTATTGTATATATGAACTGAAAACAAGACAGTCTTTTAAGGAGAAGACATTTATTATAATTATCTTCATACTCAAGAAGAGAATTAAACAGAAAATCATGGAAAAACTCTGCAGGAAATAGGCAGGAAATTTTACTAAGGCTTATTTTTGGATAATTAAATATGGGCAGTGATTTTCAACTGGTATGCCACAAGAATATTTAAAACATGCAATACCTATTTTAGTCAGGGGCACTGACTTCTTTTTCCCTTAGATTGTCAAAAAAAATTACAGCAGACAACACAACAGCTGTCCAGTGTGAATGAATCAAAATTATGTATTTGTGCGTGTGTGTGTGTCTGATCGGCAAAAAATTTATCTACCACAGAATTTTAGTAATTAGTTTATATGTGCCATGAGATGAAAAAGGTTGAAAATCGCTGACCTAGGGCAATATTGGGGATAAAGATCTGGTATGTGTTAGAATTTTGCATTGGACTTTGCACTAATTTTCATTTTCTCCCCCTTTAGATGTTTCATGAATCACATTTTCCGCGTTTGTGGGCTGCCTTGTCCCTTGTTGAATTGTTGCAAGAGGTCCCAATTATGACATGCAGCAATGCCAATACCCCCCTGTGAATACAGGTTATTTCAAGCTTTCCTCAGTGGCAACCACTCTTAGGCAGCAACTGGTTTTGGAAATTACCCTGATGTCAGTACCACCTGGATATGGACCTTTGCTACCTGTATTAATTCCATTGGTCTCATTTGCTGTATCATTACAATTTGGCTTCTTATATTAATATGTTTGAAAAGGATTAAAGCTGGTATTCTAAGAACATGCCCTTCACTGGTTGTGTAAATAAAACTGTAGAATGATACTTCAGATGAAGTTAGTGTGATTTTAATTGTGCACTACAACCAAGCTGTAAACAGTTATTAATTTAGAATGTAATCCCAGGACATTATTAAGCAAATGCTTCCTGTGAAATAGTGAAGGAGAAGGGCATTTCTTTTTGGGGTTTCAAAATGGGTTTATATGATTTTTCTTTCTTTTTCTTTTTTTTTTTTGGTAGCTTTTATTTATTCTATCAGTCTTTTTAACAAATGTTTATTGCTGCATCCCCCCCCCCCCCAGTGTATCATTGTTTTATTGCCCTTGTAGTACTGGAATTTAGTTGGAATAAAACATTTACTTCTAATCTGCTTGTTTTTTAATGTACAGATGGGTAGTATTTGAATAAAGCCAGTGTTTTAAATGTAAGCATTTTCCAGGAATCAGTTAATTTAATGTTCTGATAAGATTTAAAAATCAATAATTTGATTTACCAAATCTAAGATTTGAGTCTTATTTTCAAAAACTGAGTCTGATTCCAAATTGCATGATAGAATGTTACAGAATTGGTCAGTTTTAACAGCTTTGGAAGTTTTACTTCAAAGATATCAGTAGAATCCAAGTTATTTTGTGTGGTTTTTAAGGACAATGTATGAAAGCGCATTAAAGTCACTTTCAATACATGCTTTTCAAACAAAGCTTTCCTATAATGAAGTAAGTGGAAATGCTTCAGTGAATTTACATGTATATATATTTATAATTGACCGAATTTGTTGAAGAAAGCAAAGGGTTTTTTCCTTTTTAAAAACTTTGGTGATTATATTTTACCAAGTCTTTGTTTAAAATGAGGCCAAAATGAGGTATAGGGCTTTCAGAAGATCTTCAAGTAATTCACATGTCCATTAAATGTTTGAGAAATGTGGATATAACATAGGGTGGCCATAAGTAAGGAAGGGGGATGATTCTACCTGGTTTGAATGGACTAACACAGAGAATCTCAACTGCAACACTTGGCGATTTGAGCCAGATCATTCTTGTGGGGTTGTCCTGTGCAGTGTAGGGCGTTGAGCAGCATCTCTGGCCTCTACCACTAGATGCCAGTAGCACTCCCCCCACCCCCAGTTGTGCCAACTAAAATGTACCTCAAGATACTGCCAAATGCTGGGATAGGTGGAGAAAACAGTCCCTAGCGGAGAAACAAGGATATAGTGGAATAGCATTTTTAGGAGTGCAAGTGATGTTAGAATCTGGAGTCAGGAGTAGAGTGACTGTGTTTTATCAAAATAATGAACATTCTTTTAAATAAGCATGTGCGAATTTTCACATAGATTTAAATTTATAAAAATAACTGGTTTTATTTTTATTAAATTTATTGGGGTGACACTTGGTTTTGTAGTTGGAGGGCAAGATAGAGTAAAAGGGAAATCTGAATGGAGCCACAAGTACAGGCATACCTCAAAGGTGTTGCAGGTTTGGTTCCAATAAAGCAAACATAATAGTTACATAAATTTTTATCTCCCAGTACATATAAAAGTTATATTTACACAAACCAATGTACATGCCTTATTTTAAAAACTTTATTGTTAAAAATGCTAACCATCATCTGAACCTTCAGTGAGTTGTACTGATTTTTCCTGGTGGAGGGTGTTGCCTCTCTGTTGGTGAAAACAGTATCTGCAAAGTGCAGTAAAACAAGGTGTGCCTATAATACAGTTTTAATTCTAGATTGAACTTGACTGAGAATAAAATTTCCTCCACAGCCAAATTTCTGCTTTTATCACCTTACCAAAAAGTCCTAGTTTATGAGCTTCTAACTGATTTCAAGTAGTATATGAGGCATTTCCAGAAAAGAAAAGGAAAAAATGTGGGCAACTTCTTGGATTTAGTTACAATTAGATGGACCCAGTAGCTGACTGCAGTAGTCCAAATACCATCCACACTTGATCTCAGTAAGAAAGACTATATAAGTACCTAGGGATTCTGAATTCCCAAAGATCCTTGGAATTGCTTTTAATAGGTAAATACCTACATAATTGAGTGTGCTAACAGTCATCTTATTCTTTTATAAAGGGCAGTACTGGTATGATGCTGTACTTAATGTGTTCAATAAATTTCTGATTTACCGGGGCAAACTGCCAGGTATAATTCTTTGTATTTTTTGAGGAAAAATAGGGCATAGGCAATCTGAGAAAAACATCTTGGAAGTTTAAGATGTCAAAGCTATCTTTGGCCTATGGTAAGAACTTATATTGCTAAAGAAAATAATTTCCAAATGAGACATTTATTGCATCAGCATTATTAACTGGAGAACTTCTAGGAAAAATCCCATGTTCTAGCCCCAGAGACTTTTAGAAGATGGGGGTATGGGGGAGGACTGTTGGAATCTGTTTAATACGCTCCCTAGGTGACCACAAACTTAGGGTTGGTAGTGATTCTTACTTGGGTTATCTACTCCCTTCAAAATTATACAGTAATTGGTATTAAGTGAATATCTGCTAAGCACCTAATATCCTGTCCCTGTCTACTTGGACATGGCTCCAATAAAGCTCTGCACCTGCATTTGCCCTAGTTAAAAATTAGATCCAAATTTCTCATTCAAAGACAGTTCCAGCAGTCCTCTTTCCTGCATCCATTTTTTTTTTGGTCTCCTCTATCATCCCCATAAGCATAATAAACATGCGGTTAAAAATCTTTTGATCCTATAATCCTCCTCTAGCTCTACTACCCTATTTTTCTGCTCTATATAGCCTTTAGAGCAAAACTCAAGAATTTTTTTTCCATTTTATTTGGAAAACATTCAAACAAAAACAACAGTTCAGTACACTTAAAGTGAACAGATATTGTACCATATTTACTTTGTGTTTATACTTTATTTCAAAGAACATATGTTCTGTAGCTACTAAGAATAAGGTAGTACTTCTATATAACTAGAAACCATTATCCCACTTAAAATAATACTTCCCTAATTTAACATCCAGTCCATACTCAGATTCTCCCATTTGTCCCCAAAATGTCTTTTGGAGCAGGAATGAGTACTATTAAATCAATTGCAAATACTTTATAATCCTGAGTAAAGAGATTTATTACATTTATATACTATGTTCAAGAACAGTTTATTAATGACATGAAGATTACAGTGACAATGTGAGAGAGGTTTTAGCTGCAATATAAGCATCTTATTTGTTGGCTTCTAAAGGACTCCAAAGGTGTTCTGAAACATTCCTGTCTGGGATTAACAGTCTACTTTCTGGTTAAACATCACATGGGGATTACACATTTGTCTTCCTTTAGTAGTATCTATTTATGACTGGCCTCCCTTTTCTCTTAAGCTAAGTGGGGTCCTTCTGGCTTCATTCATTTGCTTTCTAGCAGCCTCCCCATGTTAGCCTTGCCACATGGTCAGTCTTCCGTTTGGTAGGTTTTACAAATCCTAGAAGTTCTAGTTCAGAAACAGCTCTAATAAACCGAGCACTGGAGGGTATAGTTAAGGAAATTATGTTAAAACATTGGTAAACTGAAATATAGTTCAAATATATACTCCTAAGTTAAACAGTAACCCTTATGGGAAAACATTAATAGTAATTAGAATCTAGTCAGGCGTGTGGAAAAATGCTTAATGTTTACCTAATTCTTTCCATAGTATGAAAATTGTGTCCCCCACCCCCACTCCTAATAAGTATATTAATAACCTTATACAAATAGAGAATTCAATAATGACAGTTTTGGATATTTTTGGTGAATTTTGGAATATGACCTTGCTATAAATTTTAAACCAAATATTTTGGATTTGATCTCAGATTAAATTCAGATTAAATGTTTAGAAACATCATTCTGGGATGGTTTGGTTAATATTACCAATAGGGTTGGTAGCACCACATCTTTATAAATCTCTAATGTAGATCTGGAAAAATTACAAACATTCTGTACATATACTTGGACACTGTAGAAATGGTTTTAAAAGGATACTGGATAATTTCATTCCTTTCTTCTGAGGTTATAGAATTGGCATCCATTTTTTCAGCAGCTGTTACAACTGTTGCAAAAGCCTTTTGAGAGACAAGACAGAAGAAAATAAAAACCTCTACTGTTGCCAACATCTGTAATTGCCCTTGATGGCTCTACATGAAGCCAGGTCAAGCACTGCTGCTGCTAACTGGCACATTTTAAAAAATTACACCAAATTTCAGATTCTCAAAACTATACTGATGATCACTTTAAATCAGGTACACATTAGAAGATAATAAAGCGGTTCCTGAATCTTTTTTCAGAGAAGAAATGTGCAGGAAAAAAACTAGTCGAAGTTGAAAAACGGAGAATGCCTTGTATCCTATACTCCCCAACCTCCAGGAAAATGCTTATTTTTCTTGGAACCAGCCAATTATGAATATTTTTAAACCATGACATCTGGAAAATAGGGCCTTCAAAAGAGGTAACTGTAATATTCTGAGGGGGGAAAGAATAGTTACTTAAAAACAACAGTTGTCTGTGGCCTTGCCAAGTATTCCTTGTGCTTCCTGATTGTTGGTGTAGTTATTCCAATGTGTGTTTTTTCTTTTATGCTAGAAGGGAAATGCTAGTTAATACACTTTTATTTTGTGGAATAACAAAACTGATCTAAACTGCTCAGCTTGATCCCATTCTTACCCTGACCTGGCACGAATGCACCATTAGCTTGGTTGAGGGCTGTGGGATCATAGTGCGGGGGATCGTGAGTGGGGCTGTGGAGCATTTAGCTGCTATTCTGGAGGAATTTTTGAAATATGAGATGATTTATGCTTTCTAAACAAGACAATATGTTAAAAAAAAACAAAGTATGAGTTCCAAAGTACCAAAAGTATGAAGTCATATCAGGAAAGTGTCATGGATAGTATACAAACACAGCTTGCTCTTTTCCCCCCACCTACCTCGGACCAGTCCACAAGGTTGATGAGCCTGCTGCACTCGAGGTGCAGTTTATATGCTATGCAGATATCTGGGGCGATATTTGGAATGCAGCCTTCTTCACTTTTCAGTGCTTCATTCTAAAAATAACAGTAAACTAAGATGACTATCTTTTAGAAATGATTAGGAACAAAATCAGACATTAATAAACCCCCTAACCTAAATTTAGTAAGCTATTAGTAAATGGAGTCTCGTTTCATTTAGTGAGTTGCCTTTACTCTTCAACAGTTTAGGATTAAGTCTTGGTCATAATCCCCTAGCTCCTAGCCACTAGAAGAGTATTCCCAGGATCAGAAGACATATTTTTCATCTTATTTGTAATTTTTTTTTCATTTTGGTAATAACATTACTAATTTCTGAGACCCTGATGCATTTGGTTTCAACTTTTCACAAAAAGTTGATGGAATTCTTTGTGGATTTTCGACAAATTGCCACTTGAACATTTGAAATTACTTGAATTCTAGCAGTTAATATACTATTAATACCAACGCACCACTATCAAGGCTATTCCCAAAGACAGACTTGTCAACGCTGCAGATCCTAACCCCTACAAAAACCATCAGTGTTTTTCAATTTATTTGAAATCCATGGTTCATTCTGAGGAAATCTCTTTCACACATACACTTAGCCATGGAGATTGTAATACTCCCAAAGACTGCTGAAATCACCAGTTCTTTTCTGTGACCTACCATTAAGCCAGAAGATTTTGTAAGAGTTTTAATGTGTGCTTTATATAATAAAAATAATTGATGTTTTGTGCTCTATGAAATTAAGCTCCCCACTACTCACCATCACTGAAAACCACTGATTTATATCTTCCTGCACAGGATTCTCTTGTAATACTTTAGCACGTTTATGTGCCACTTTGGAACAGGAAACTAGTACATAAGGACACTCTTCATAGGTTTCATGGAGTCGCTTCTTAGGTGTCCTTTGTGGCAAGATTTCTAGGTGCTTAGCTGAGTTGATAACTAATAAATTAATATTAACTTATTGACAAATTATCAACGAACTATTTTTATATATGTATGTAACTTACCAGAATATAGCTTACTGGAATGTTGTAAGTGATCACTTTACCTGGCTATAAGAAAATCCTGAACTGTCTTGTACTCTCAGTTTAAAGAACAATTTATTAGAACTATCAAATGTGTCTGGTTTTTGGCAGTTTTATCCCTAGCAGGTTGCTAGCCATCATCTACATGCAGCTCTGGAGATACTCTCTGAGTAGATGTTTTTTTTTGGTTTAAAATCCAAGATGAAATCCCAAAGTATTTCTAAGTAATTTTATTAGGCCATATAAGTCTGAGCCATTATTTGCTGTTATTGTTGGAAACATTTCCTTTATTTCACAAGACTAGCAGCATTATACTCAAGTTTTAGTGCCTGTAGTTTTACCACACGAAGGGGAAGACATTTACGCATGATCGAAAGTTGGTAGCATTAGTTGACTATTGATTATTTTTTCTAGCTTAGAAAACGCCTTCTGAAGTCTAAAGGATTTTTAAAGTATCTGAAAGAGGCACAACCCTGAAGGGCCAACTAACTCCCTGGTCCCTAGGAACTGTAAACTTGCAGTATTTTTGTGATGAATAATGCCTGGGGTCTGACCTACCCTGTCAGGTGAATCTGCTCCTCACCTTGAGATAATAGTAAGGGTTGTTGAGTGCGGTGTGGAGGGCCATCCGCGGAGCAGCACTCAGGTGCTCGTGAAGGGTGTGGGCGGCCGTGAAGTAAACCACCTCATACAGAGGCTGTGTCTCTGGAGGCAGAAGGTATTCTCTGAAACAGCCCAAGTCAGGTATCCACTTTTAGACAGGCACAGGTTTAATTTCAATATAACGTTTTTGTGAATCCTTGGGGGAAGACTGAGCAATTTGTTTAAAGAGCAAAACTGACAAAAACCAAAAACCAACAAATGAAACAAACCCAAATATCAAATTCAGTGCAGCTTCACTCAGAATAGTACCTCTTCCATGTATTTTTTAAAACTTCCAGAATTCATTAGGATACAAGAAACTATATTTGTTCTGATTTAAATCTTTAGGAACAAGTGTACATAAATTATACTTCTGCTCAAAATCTTTAAAGTAGAAGTTCTTAAAGTATTAAGGAACACTTTCTTAAATTGTTTAGAAAACTGAGATATCCACATTCCTTGCCAGAGCAAACATTTAACTCCTGCAACATTAAACAGGCTTCAGGCCTGGAATTAAGAGTTTAAAAAATTCTTTTTCGATCACACAAAATTTTTTAATTGATATCTCTCATAGAAATGATACCTGGAAAGTTTTTTACATGTTAGAATTACTTTTTACTTTAGAAAGCAGAAAAGGCTAAATTTTGCCATCAGAGTACTGAAAAACAAGCAAACTGTTCATCATTAAAATTTCAATTATTAAAAAGAATGTAACGTGACTGTTCTCTTATTTATGACAAGCCAACTGTAGATCTGAACTTAAAAAATAAAGCATTTAAAAATTCACTTTCAATCCAGCCAGCGTAGCTCCACTGAGCATCATCCAGTGCACCAAAGGGTTGCCGGTCTGATTCCTGGTCAGGGCACATACCCAAGGTTGCAGGTTCGATCCCTGGTGGGGGTGCGTATGGGAGGCAACTGATCAATTTTTCCTTCACATCAATGTTTCTCTCCCCCTTTCCTTTCCTCTCCCTCTAAAATCAATTTTTAAAAATTCACTTTGAATGTATAATGAGCCCATCAGCTGGCCTCAGCCATGACAGTGATGTTGCTCTTTGGTGGCCTGGAAGGGAGAAGCTTTAGCACACACTAACCAAAGGCAGAATAAGAAGTCACTAACTCAGTCAACTCATATTGATACAAAATTGAATTGAAAACAAAAATAGACTAAAAGCAACTACTATTCTATGCTGGGGTAGAAATGGGAGGTAAGAATGAGTCCTTCAAAGTAGGAGGGGAGCCAGTTGGGGGAAGGTTCTGTGGCTGTGACCCCAGGTGATTACTCAATGCTGCTTCATTTTTACTTTTGGTGGTTTCAGGAAGGTCCCATTTTTCTTCTTCCCCTTTTTATTTGCTTGGAGGTTGCCCAGCTGTCCACATGGCCACCTCGACTTTCCTCAAACTTTTTCTGCCACTCTGTCCCATTTGGCTTTTTGAGCTTCAGTCTTTTCCTCCCTTTGTCACTTCCTTTCATGCACCCCTTTGGCTTCTCTCTTCTTCCTTTTAACTTGCAGCTCAGTAAAGAGTTTCACGTCTGTTTGCATATTGCTTGTTTACACAGCTCTAGGTCATCTTCCTTTGCATTTCTCCAGAACTCCAACTTCTGTTCAAACATCTGTGATGTGAGTGATCCTTGGGGACAGTATGGATAAATGGAGAGGGCCTTTTGACAGAAGTCAGCATACTGGGACTGGGACTCTCCACAGTCAGCCTCTCTCTGGGCTTTAGCTGCCACATGACTCTGAGTGAATTCCTTTTAGCTCTAATATGCTACAAATCCTAATCTCTTCCCTCCTAGGAGAAGGAATCCTAGTATGGAAAATTTTGTGATTTCACAACATACTTCAATTGTGCTCAGCTTTATTTCAGTAAATACTCAGAAACATACAGTCAGACAATCAGGTCAAAGATCACAAAAGAGAAATTGTTTGCTTTCAGAGCCTACAATTTGGGATTTGTGAGAACTCAAAAGGGAACTTGACATCTGGCTTAGAAATTATGATACATTACATTGCAAAATTATTTTTAGCAACTACAATGGTCACAACCTGGTAAAAGGAAGAGCCAGGAACAGGAAAGCCAGTAGGGCAAGATTTACTCTACAGGGCAAGATTTACTCTACGAGTTCCATAAGGTCACATTTCTGGCTTGTAGGTCAGTTCAATATTGCATTGCATCACTTTTATATGAAATATTTCTTTCACTGTAACCTGCCTTTGTCATACTTGGTTGATCATTTGGACCTCTTTCACGATATTAGTGTAATTTCTCCCCAACAACTAGGAACAGTGAATCTGTGCCAACACTGTCCTGGAAAATGGAACTTTTCACTTTCAAGAAGGTGAGGTAATTTATCAGAAAACCACTCTTTGTCTTCAATAACTCAGCTGCTCTTTTCAGTGCCTAGCTGGCTGTTGAGTTTCAACTGCCATTAAAAAAATAATAAGCAATGATAAATAAGGTTTTTTTCCTACTTTTTAACTATTAAATCATTTTATTTTTCACACTTTTCATGTTTTTCTATAGCAATGATCGGGGTTTTCCCAAAAAGGAATCATCTTAAAATACAGGCAGGACTGGTAGACTTCTAAGTTTACTATGAGTACACTTCTCAACATGAATTTAGTGCTGATAATGAGTTGCACAAGCATTCTTTAGAATTAGAAGTCTTTACTCAGAATAAAATAGGACATTACAGCTAGTCTGCTCTGTTTTCGGGACTTGGCCCAGGTCCAGCATACTCCTAGCAAAGACAGAGAAAGAATGTAGTGCAATGCACACACTGTGCTATTAGAAAGGGAAAAGCACTTCCTGCTCCCACCCCCACCCCCCACCCCAGCCTAATGAACAAGGTCAAACTTAACCCTTATTCTTGACTGGCAGGAAGAGCATGAACTAAATCCTGTTGATCTTCGTAAGGATGGAAAGACAATCCGAATTACAATTCTAAGCTGGAAGGAGGGATCTGAAAAGCATAAAGTCTGATCTAGGGGAAAGTGTCCCAGGATGGCTACAGACAGCTGTCACACCAGTGCTATTTGGGAAAAGAGCCTGACTTTTAGCTCTTAAGAGCAACAGACTCACCTCACCAGACTGTCAATGAAGTTCACAACTTTTCCTCTCAGGACTTCAAACTTGGTCAGCTTCTTACCAGTTCTTCTTAACTCTTTCATCTCCAATAAGGACTGTGGGTGGAAAGAACATATCTTTTCTGGTGATTCTGAGAAAGAAAACTCCTCAGAGGGGAACTCTGGCTCAGGCAGAGGCAGCTGATGCCCTTTGCATTAGACAGAATGTGCAAGAAAGAGCCAGATCAAAAAGGGTTATTTTTTATTCTTAAGGTCTGGAAAGAATCTCTCCTCCTCTTAGGTGTTTTGCTCCAAATACTGAGTGAATTTTCAGGGAAAGAGAAAAAGGGCAGTTCACTTCGTTACTCAGTTATATGGCAGAGTGCTCACTATCCGCAACTCATGACTTCATTTAGGTAAAGGACAAGGGGAGAGGGGGAGGGGGGAGGGGAGGGGGAGGAGAAGAGGAGAGAAGCCTTGCCTTGTCACCATACTAACAAGATAGATTCCATGTGTTTTGTTTTACTTAGATTGAAATTTTACTCTATATTTACCATAACTGTGTCTCATGCTATACAAAGAAGGTTCAATACTTCAACAACCAAGATTCTAAAGTTAGAACTATCTGAAAAAGATTATATTGGGTATACCGTGGCTCAATTCTGCTCTACACTGAATATGCATTAAAAAATCAAGAAAAGTATCTAAAACTAATGAGGTAGCCTCAACAGAAAGACAAATAAATACATCAGATAAATAATCTAATTATTTTTGCAATGATGTTCCCATTTTCCCTTATTGCTAGTTAATTTTCTCTCTCTGGGGCTACAGGAACAGTTTCCACCTATGTTCACTAGTAAACTCCAGGCTGTGTACACAGAGAATGAGGACGGCAGTGGCGTAAATAGGATGTTTAATTTGTAAGTGGGTTACAAAGTCTGCTTTGTTCCTGGTTGTGGTTTTAAGAGGAAAATAAGAACATCCATGCAGAGATAATCTAGAGTACATACGGAAAAAAGGGAGTATCACAGTATGTTGTTGGAAGGAAAAGAAAGTGATCTGACCTTCTGAAGATGATACAGGTCTGTCTTCTGAAGCTCCCTGGACTGTGACCCAGAAGCATCTTCCTCCTCTCTGACTTCTGTTTTTAATACAAAACCAATATACAGCAACTGGGATAAATCCATTCAAGTCAAGAGAACCAACATTTCTACTACTCCAAGAGAAATAAAGTTTCAGCTATTTTTTTATGTGGCAGGGGGTCAAGGGCCCATGAGATAAATTATTTCTTCCAGAAGCTAAAGGTCATTAAATATTATATAAGTTATGCTGCAGAGAGGTGTTGAAAAAACCCAGCTACTGAATTTTAAAAATGTGACCACAGTGAAAACAAAGTACAAATACCCTCCCTAAAAAAAAACTAACAGCAAAAAACACCAAATATTTGTGCTGTTATAAATGGCTTCTAAAAAACAAACAAATTTAAGCTGTATTCCTTTGATTATGCTAAACACAAGAAGGACTGATATGGGCACTCCAAGTAAAATGTCTTCACTATGCTATGTCCAATCTCTGTGCTTACACATTATAGACGAAGCTGCCTCTTTCCCCCAAACTCCATTAAAATTTTTCCTGAATAGGGGAAAGTAAAAGGTGCACACTTATTTTGTTTGTTTTACCAAAAGAATACCATATATTGGTGCCTAGAAACAGAGCAAGAGAAAAGTCCATGAAAATGAATAATCAGTATCAATCTGTGGTGCCCATGAGAACAAGAAGTCCTGGAGCGTGAGAGAACAGAACATGGCTACCTGTACACAATCAGGCACCTCCAGCACTTGACAAATAAAATGACCACGTGGGGGCCATCAAAATAAAGGGAACTGGTAACCCATCAACACAGAGAAATGCCAGGCTGCCTCAGTTCATTTTCACTGAAGGATTCAAGCTCTCGTAAATCCAATAAAAGCAAACCTCATGCATATTTTGGTAATCACACCAATGAGCCTCACTGCTGAGAAAGCAATTCAGAGCTATTAATTTTCCAGGCTTACAAATGATTTATTCACTGTTTTTGAAATCTATAAAGGACCTGATGGAATGCTTAAGAAAAACATCTAAAAGGAGTCCTTAATTATGATGCCCTGCTACTCTCATCAAACTTGATTTTTTTTTGCCCCCATCCCCCTTTTAAAGGTAAGTCCTCCAAACTGTCCATGTGGAGAAAGAATGTTTTTGTTTTCCTGCCCATTTGATGCTTTTCATTGTTTAAACCAAAGCTGGAAGAGAACCACTTGGCCTGTTTGTGATTGTCAAGATGTGGCACTCTGAGGCTTGGTGTACTCACTGATCTTGAACCACTCTGTCCTTCCATCCCTCAGTACATCAGAACGTGGGGTTTTCCATGTTATTGTAGTTATGACTGTCACAGTCAGTAAAACTGGCAAGATATTATCTTCTCACCATCAAGGCTCCGAAACTGAGCCAGGAGCTCCTCTACCCTCTTTGCTGTGCCGCCAAGCTGCTCTTCAGGAGAGGACTTTAAAACTCTGAAACATTCCTGAAGTATGGTCATCAGTTCATCCTTTGCCAACATTCTAGAACAGAATCAGTGACAGGAGATGTAATCTAATGGGAAAATTAATTAAGTTAAAAAATAATATCTACATATTAAATGATTCTGGTCAGAAGAAGATAGTGTAAGTTCTTCATTAGTAGCTACTGATGTTTGTTGGAGAGATTTTCCTCAATATATGTGACATTCAGAAGTATTCGGAAGAGTTCTCATGATAAAGCTCAGCTTAGAAAATTTACAAACACCTGAGTTCAAAGTCTGGCTCTGGCACTTACTATGTTTATAATACAGAACAAATTACTAAACACCTCTGATCCTTGGTTTCCTTTTCTGTAAAATGGAAACAGGAACTCACCTATTTTACAGGTTAAAATGGAGGCTTGGAAGGACTGAAAGTACCACAATCATTTCTCTAATTATTACCATTTTAGCTATGCTTTACATCTTTTATGGGCATTATAAACATCAGTCAGGAAATCAGCTTAACTTTAAATAAGATAGGAAATTCTGCCTGTTATATAGCACAAGCAGAAGAGTTGTATAACTCACTTAGGGCTATAGAGAAATCTTTGTTACGAATGGAGAGAGAACACAGATATTCTCACATTAGGATCCTGTTGTGACAGCCATTACTTACAGGATCTCTCCACTAAGAACATACTCAGTAACAGAACGAAATGGAATAAAGTTAATATTAGTAATATTAAGTGCCATGACATAAGTAGACAAGTTATTCTCAGCAAACAGACGTAAATCATGAAGACTACAATGATTAAAAGTTCTTATATTAATCATGAAGAAACAATCAGACAAATGCAGAATGTGTGCCATTCTGCAACATAACTCTCTTATGTTTGGCATTTTTCATAATAAAAAAAATGGGGAGAAATACTAATATTACTAAGTTAGGAAAAAGAGATACAAATCTAACTAGGTTATGATTATTGAAAAAATTAACCTGGTTACTTCAACTAAAGTTTAAATGCAAATTGGAAAAAAAAAAAGTCATACAACCAATAAATATAGAAACTGCTAGGGGTGGACAAAAGGCAAACTTTCCCTAGTTTTAACAAAATGTATAAAATCTCCTCTCCTGCCCTGGTTGGTGTGGCTCCGTTGGTTGGTGTGTCATCCTGTCCCCTGAAAGGTCGCAGGTTTGATTCTCGGTCAGTGCACACCCCTGGTTCTCGGGTTCAACCCCCCCTCATTGGGATGCATACAGGAAGCAACCGACTGATGTTTCTCACTCGCTCTCTCTTTCTCCCCCTTCCCCTCTCTCTAAAAATCAACAAAAACATATCCTCAGGTGAGGTGAGGATTAAAAAAAAAATACAGGAATGATGAACTAACTAAATGCCGATAACAGGGTAAAAAACACAAATGAAGTAGAATTGACCGCTGGATTTAGGAACGTGGAGGTCACTGGTGACCTTGATCAAAGTAGTTTTGATAACAAATAGTTAAAGGGAAAATGAGGAGAGGAACTGAAGATAGTGTGACAAAGCTTTCACATTTTGGTGGATTCCTTCTAGCATGTTGCTTTCAAAGAAATAGAAGAAAATTGAAAAGAAAGTATTTGAATTTGAAAGTCTGAAAGCCATCACACTAGATTACTTTGAAGAGAAAGGAAAAAACACATCTAGGATAGGTCACATTAATACAGAAAAAGAGATATTTATCTTTAACCAACTTGATTACGTGATTATATCACTACCAGGTAAATGGGTCAAAAAAGGCTTGTGATACTTACTATGTTAAAGCTTTATAGGTTGTCATAAAAAAATGTTTCTTTAACTGAGACAGAAAGAGAATCCTTTAGCAATCATTAAAAGCAATCATCCTGCAGGGCAATTGAGTGTTCTGCTTCATCGTGCAGAATAATTTCGGTTAAGTACTGATTATATAAATGTCTGATTAAGGACAGGCTATAAGGAGAAATGGGTCTATCCATGGCTAATGCAAAGGTCTGAATAGGGTTTTCAAGTTCTCAACAGACAATTATAAAATAGCTTTGAAAAATATTCAAAAACTTAAACCTGAAAATATGTCAGTGAAGACTAAAAGAAAAAACAGAAATGCTCACAAAAATAACATTCAGAGATTATCCTCTTCAAAGACAACAGAGCAATTATATATGATCATGACAAGTGAAACAGAAACCAAAAATACGCATAATTCTTCCTAAGCCTCGATATTTCATCTTAGATGCCACCTCCTCCAAGAAACTGCTCAACCTCCCAAATGAAGGTTAACTGTACAGTCTATTAGTTCCTTAGCACAGGAAACCTCACCTATCACTTACTACTCTGTATTTAATTGCCTGTCTACCTGGCTACCTTAATCTCACACTTGGCCAGAATTCAGCGTAGGTAAGAACCAGGGTCATCTTTGCCATTAGTGGCTCAACATATCAAGCACAAGAAAACATTGTTTGAATAGATGAACAAGGCAATGGCTATGCATTGATAAAGAATTTCATGACCTCAGGCCTTAGTGAAGAATAGTTTGTCTATTCTTAAAACGGTTCATGCTAAAGAGCGTCTAGAAGTCATGGTGCCCTCTGTGGAACCATGCTCTTTTTTGTATGTCAAAATGAATAAATTTAATTCTGTCAGGAACTGTTAGGAACAATTTTAGTAAGAGAAATACACACATTTTATTGATGAACTATAAAAGTATAACACTGAGTTCACAAGAAAAAATAAGTTGTCAAACTAAGTTTGACCAGATATTTCTCCATTTTTAAACTTAGTATTTCTTAGGTACCTGTTCATTTTAATAGCAGGAAAGTAGTAGTGGGCACTAACTGTTTAATAAAAAAAAACACCTTAAAATACAAATTCAGATTTTTTTCTGTTTATTGATATAAAAAAATCACTGCTCACTATTAGCAATTAAATACCTTAGTCCAGTTTTGGAATAACAGATCAATTTGAGATCAACTGCCCGAAGTCACCCAACTTCTCCACAATTAAAACTTTTCCTTTAATGGCTTCATCTCTTCCTCAATTTTTTTTTAATCGATTTGAGAGGGAGAGAGAGAGGGGCAGAGAGAAACATCGATGTGAGAAACATTGATCGGCTGCCTCCTGTATGTGCCCCGACTGGAAATTCAACTTGCCACAAGCCACCTGGTCATGGCTCTTACTCCCTTATTTTCTACAACAGTGTTTCTCAAAGTGTAGTTCTTGGACCATATGTCCAAATGTGGTGGAATGCTTGTTACGTGCAGACTGCTGCTGATCACCACATTGAGGTTCCCAATAATCAGATTCAGAATTTGGGGGGAGAGGGCAAGAATTTACACATTTAATACACTTCAGATGATTGTTAAGCACAATGAAGCCTGAAAACCATTACTCTAAAAACATTACTCTCAGCATCTTTTGTTTTTAAAATGAGCTTCAATAATTCAGCTGTTTGTCTGGTTTTACCACAAGCCTACAGATAATTGTTGAGGACCTGGTATGATGCAAATTCAGAACTGGCAATCTCTGTTCTAAAAGCAAGAAATTAGCCCAGCCAGACGTGGCTCAGTGACTGAGCATCGACCTAGGATCCAGGAGATTGTGGTTTGATTCCCAGTCAGGGCACATGCCCAGGTTGTGGGCTCGATCCTCAGTTGGGGGCGTGCAGGAGGCAGTCAATCAATGACTCTCTCACCATTGATGTTTCTCTCTCTCTCTCTCCCTCTCCCTTCCTCTCTCTGAAATAAAGACATAAATTTAAAAATTAAAAATTAAAAAATAAAAGCAAGAAATTAGATGTTAATAGTGCAATCTCATATATCTTCAGCATGGATAAAGCTAGATCATCAAAAGTTAGATTACTGCTATTTAGGAAGCATCTAACAGACTGTACAGCTGTGTCATTTTTCATAACCAGATCTTTAAATATCACCTAAAGATGATATGCAAAGTCAGAAAACAACAAATTATTTAGATACCAAATCTCTAATCTCTTTGAAGTAAGCTAAAGTGATTGATGTTTTTTGGGTCATGTTTTTTCAACTCAGTGAAAGCTGAGCTAACCTGCTAATATATTAGTTTAACTCAAAAGCCTTCTTCAGAAATTAGAATAATTTCTTTCAGTATAAAGTAAATTCCTTCAGCTATCAATCAACTCCAATTTACAAATCTGTTTCTGCAGCAAGCTCATAAACTTACACGCAGGATAAGCAGACTAGACACTGTGGCTCCTTTTATTTATGTCTGCAGCCTGTGCCAAGATGACTAGTGTCAGGACTCAGGGGGTGGGGGTGGGGGTGTTGAGTTCACAGAAACTTGCTCTGCTGGCTCATTTTTTAAAACTGGGTATGTTCTGAACATGGACTATTGGCCACAAGCCCATATAAATTTCCTTTTACACCACCTTTTAAATTACTGGAATAAGATTGAAAAACAGACTGAACTTCGAAAATCCTGATTTAAATTCCAGCTCTGCCAACTGTAGAAAAGTCACTCAATGTTTCTGGCTTTGGTTTCCTTATTTGGGAGAAAATGGAATAAGTATGGATGAGGAATTCTTAATTGATGGGGAAGGTGGCAGAATAAATTCCCCTGAGAAGAGGGGCACACTTTCCTTTATCCCAATTTGAGAATCATTGCCATAGCAATCCATCACTCCCGATGTGCGGGTATAGTACTCTTCAAGTCCAGCTGATCCATCATCTTCCTCTAAGCTGAGGACTGAGATTTAGATCATTCCTTAAAACCTTACCACTGAAGCAAGGTTTTTAGAACTACAGAAGTCTAAAAAATTCTTGATCTGGTATTTAATTTCTAGATCGCTGTTTAGAGGTTCTCTCCAATAGAAAAGTCAGTTTTTTATCTTAGGGTCTTTCATAGCTGAACAGGAAAAGCCAGTGTACTCACCTAGCTCACTGCTGGCATGGCATCATTTTTACCACTACCTGTTCCCAAATGGCACTTTAACTTAAATATGTCGATATATAATAATATGTGGTTGAGTAAAAAATTAATCAACTCGTATTCTGTATGAGGTCTTCATGCTCCAAGAGTTGACTCAGAGAGGAGCAGGTATGGAAGACATGCAGAACCATTGTACTCACATCAAATTATGACATATTATACTGGCATACTTGCATGCTCCCCCCCGTCAATGTCTATTGTATAGACTTTTAAAATAACTGTGATATAAAATTCTGTAGATCTTTTCCACTCATGAATACATAACAAGCATTTCCCCAAATTATGACAAATTCATTGCAAATACTTTTTAAAAATAGGAATATAATTGACATATAACATTACATTAGTTTCAAGTGTACACATAATAATTCGATATTTGTATATATCGCAAAATGATCACCATAGTTAACATCTGTCACCACACGGTTACAATTTTTTTCTTGTAATTCAAACCCTTACGATCACTCAGCAACTTTCAAATATATAATATAGTATTATTAACTATAGTCACCATGCTGTATTTTACATCCTAGGGCTTATTTTATAACTAAAAGTTTTTATCTTTTGACCACCTTCATCCATTTTGACCACCTCCACTCCCCCACCTCCACCCACCTCTGGCAACCACCAATCTGTTCCCTGTATCTAGGAGTTTGGTGTTATGGCAAGATTTTCTTCTTTTTATGGCTAAATGTGTGTGTGTGTGTGTGTGTGTGTGTGTGTGTGTGTGTGTGTGTGTGTGTGTGTGTGTAAGTTTTCTTTATCCATTCATCCAATGACGGACACTTAGGTTGTTTGTATGTCTTGGCTATTGTAAATAATGCGGCAATGAACATGAGAGTGCAGACATCTTTCTGAGTTGGTGTTTTTACTTCCTTCAGATAAATACACAGAAGTGGAATTTTTAACTTTTTTATTTTTAATTTTTTGAAGAACTTCCACACTGTTTTCCATAGTGGCTGCATCGATTTACATTTGTACCAAGGCAAGGGTTCCCTTTTCTCTGCATCCTCACTTGTTATTTTTGTCTTTTTTATAATGTCCATACAAGCAGTGTGAGATGGTATCTCACTGTGGTTTTGATCTGCATGTCCCTGTTGATTAGTGAAGTTGAGTTCCTAGTCACATACCTGTTGGCCATTTGTATGTCTGCTTTGGAAAAAAGTCTATTCAGATCCTCTGCCCATTTGTTAAGCAAATTGTGTGTTTTTTCAATTGAGTTGTATGAGTTCTTTATATATTTTGGATATTAATCCCTTATCAGATACATGACTTATAAATATTTTCTCCTATTCTGTACATTGCCTTATCATTTTGTTCATGGTTTCCTTTTCTGTGCAGAAGCTTTTTAGTTTGATGTAGTCCCACCTGTTTATTTTTGCTTTTGTTGGCAAAGCCAAAAAATCATTGCCAAGACCAATATCAAGGAGCTTACTGCTTATGTTTTCTTCCGGTTTTATGATTTCAGGTCTTACGTTCAAGTCTTTAATCCATTTTGAGTTGATTTTGTGAAGTGTATGATAGCAGTCCAGTCTCATGGATCTGTCCAATTTTCCCAACACCATTTATTGAAGAGACTGTCCTTTCCTCACTGTATGTTCTTGGCTCCTTTGCCATTAATTAATTGCCCAAATATGTGTGGGTTTATTTCTGGGCTCTCTATTTTGTTCCACTGATCTATGTGTCTGTTTTTATGTCAATATTATACTATTTTGATTACAACAGTTTTGTAATATAGTTTAAAATCAGGAATCATGATGCCTCCACCTATATTCTTCTTTCTTAAGATTGTTTTGGCTATTTGGGCTCTTTTGTGGTTCCATGCAAATGTTAAAAATTAAGTACTTTTGTCCGACCAGTGTGGCTCAGTGGTTGAGCGTCGACCCATGAAACAAGAGGTAACCAGTTCGACTCCTAGTCAGGGCACATGCTGGTCTGTGGGTTCAACCCCCCAGGGGGAGAGTGCAGGAGGCGGCCGGCTGATGTTCTCTCTCATCAATGTTTTTCACTCTCTATCCCTCTCCCTTCCTCTCTATAAAAAAATTAAAAAAAATTTTGACAGTCTAAGGGAAAAAGAGATCAGTGCCCCTGACTAAATAGGTATTGCATGTGTTTTTATTTATTATTATTATTTTAAATTTATATTTATTGTTGAAAGTATTACAGATATCCCTCTTTTTTTTCCTCCATTGATCCCCCCGCACCCATCCCCTCCCCCCTCACCTATCCCCTCCCCCCCCAGGCCTTCACCACACTATTGTCTGTGTCTGTGGGTTATACATATATACACATAAGTTCTTTGATTAACCTCTCCCCACCCACTCCCTCACCCCTGCCTTCCCACTGAGATTCATCAGTCTGTTCCATGCTTCTATGTCTCTGGATCTATTTTGTTCCTCAGCCTATTTGGTTTATTAGACTCCACATATGAGTGAGATCATGTAAAACTGAATCAGGAAGAATCAGAAAACCTGAATAGGCCAATAATAACTTTTTTCAGTTGGTTAGACCATCGTCCTGATGCACCAAGGTTGTGGGTTCAATCTCCAGTTAGGGCACATGCAAGAGTCAACCAATAAATGCATAAATAAGTGGAACGACAAATCAATGTTTCTCTCTCTCCCCTCCTCTCTCTCTCAAAATCAGTAAGTTAAAAAAAAATTTAAAAGAAAAAGAAGTACTTAACCCCAATCGCCTGGATCCTAGGTCGACGCTCAACCGCTGAGCCACGCCCAGCCGGGCAAGAAGTACTTTTTAATGGTCAGAAAACATTTCATCAAGTAGATCTATGGTTACTTAAGCATGTCACTTTCCAGATAAAAGGGATTTTTCAAGAGAAGGTACTTAAGGAAAAAATTCAAATTGGAAATGTTACTAGGCTATGGTTCTAACAGTATTTCAGTTTTTCTTGTCAAAGTAACATTCAGTGATCATTTTCTTCTTAATTTCCCTCGTGACTTGAGTTGTTTGAAGACAGGTGACGAGAATGTCTAGTTTCCTAAATTCAGATGATTCCTAAATGCCAAACTGACAAGTGTCCCTGACCTCCTATCTATTTCTGATCTGTACAAAGGGGAAAAGAAATCTAGTACAGAGGTTCCCAGATTCCTTCTCCTTTGTAACACCCACTCTTGCCTGCCCTTGCTGTAGCTGCTCTATTTGATTCTTAGTGGTTTTTATATTCCTATGTTTCTGACCTCAGCTTAGCAAAATGACTGAAACTTTGTTTTCTATTGTTTCTGCTTTATGAAATCCCCAAATCCATAGGTACAACAGCTTTGAAGTGAAGCCTGGATTATAATCCTGGTTCTATCAACAGTTAAGAGAATTAGGCAAATCGCTGAAACTATCTGTGCTTCAGTTTTCTTAACTGTAAAGTGTGGCTAATAGTATCTAATACCTGAGTATTAGACTGGAAAATGTACTGAAAGTGCATAATGCAGTGCCTGGCACACCACAAGCCTTCATACACAGTGGTTACCACTGTCCTATTATTTTTATTGTTCATGTTTCCTTACCCTACTTTGGAATTGGTATTCTTGATCCTTGACTTGTACCCCAAGATTACCAGGCCAAGGGAGACACAGAAGGCAAAGAATAAGTCCCTCCCTGACAAAGGAATCTGAACTTCAGGATACTGAACTGAAAAAGGAAGACAATCACTAATCATGAAGGTTAAAGAGGAAACCTAGCAAGAATCAACTGGGTGTTTGAGATAGGTATGTTAACTTGAATAGAAAGCAAAAGAAGTCTCAGAAATATTCTGGTTGAAGTATATAAATACACAGAAATCTCTTACTGGCATTTAAAAAAATTAAACAAAACATAGCTTTTCAGTGGCAACCTAGTTTCCATGGGGAGCTATTTTTCCAGATAGCATAAAATTAGTTTCCCATCTTAAAATGCACCTGCTAAATCACTAAACATTTGTATTAAGTCTCTGGACTTAAAGTACTTTTAATGTGAATTTTCCTCCTACTGTGCCCATCTGTTCTTTTCATGTGGGCCCAGAGGAAGCGAAAACTTAAAAAATATTCAGTTCTCAGACTTCTTTATATTTTCATATAAGCATTATATCCAGTGAGGAAAATTATAATTTCTGTTAATTATAGCTTCTGTGTGCAGAAACTTAATTCACGCACGATTTTCCTTTTCTCACTGTCTAAGTGGTCACTATTTTTATGGAAGACTAAAAAGTGACCACACATATAAAAAATAAAGCCAAAGCAAATGAATGATTATAACTTTAAAAGGTACATTTGTCAGGGATGGTAACTGATCTTTGATATCTGATAATAATAATTCTACAATATCTTACGTATTCATATAAAATAAATAACTTACTAATTATCCAATGTTGATGTGAACAGGGCCAGCTCAGGTGGGGGACAGTATCAAGGCCCCTGTCTAGTCGTGGATGCTCCCCAGCAAGGTCAGCAGCAACCTCCTTCACAGGATGCCTTTCACCTAGTGATGCTGCTCCTCCACTCAAGTAGGTAAGGGCCATGGTGAGCTTGCTTTCTATGACTACTTCCCCTGCCATGATGTCAAGCTGGTTAAATTAGAATTATCCATACCTAAATTCTCCTCATGTAGTGTCAGTATTTGACTAAACAAATACTTGTTTCACTTTTAAAATCACAAGTTCAAAAACAAGGTAAAACCAGCAAAGAAATGGATGGTTGCTACAATAGAAACACCATAAGTGACAAACATAAATTCAAGGTAGATATAAATATTAGACACACATGGCTACTTATAAAACTCCTTGGCAGGCAGCGGTCTGGAGGAAGGTGTTACTTATTGGCAGGCTTAGCACAGACTAAAAAAAAGAGAAAAAAAAACCTACCTCAGCAGCTGCAAGGCCGACACATACTCCTCTGAATCCCATATGTTCTTTTCTAAACATGTGCAGTACAGCTCTCTGATCTGTAAGTGAACAGCACACTTATGAGGAACCAAAAGTGATATACTAAGCTGGCATACTACTAGTTTGACAAAATCCACATAAATGGTCAAGACAAAAAAATAATGTTATTAAAAACAACCATTTTCTTTAGATGACAACAGAGTTGGCATCTATCACATGAATCAGGCTTTATAAGAACACCATTTACATATGAGGAAAATGAAACTACATTGGAATTAGCTGTTATCTCTGGTCACTTTGCAATACAAAAATCATAAAAATGATAATGTGATTAAAAAGAAGGCATAATGGTAGAAATCATCTTATAAACAAGTCGTTTTTACATATTTATTCTCTAAACCTTTGAGTTAAGGATGCAAAGATTTAGGAATACAAAATTGTTCCATTAGCATCCTACAGATGGTTCACAGGTTTATGATACAAAGGCCAGCAGAGTGTAATTTTGCAAGGAGAAGTACTGCTTCCATTTTAATTCTCAGTAGAATGCAAGGTTAACCACTAAACATTCTAAAACAGGAATTTTCCATTTCAGCAAGGTGGAGGGTCAGCTCTGTTTAAGTGATGAACAGTGTTAAAGAGAGAAAGTTGAAATACCTTAGCACAAATACACTGTAGGGGAAGCAAAACCACTGGGATTCCTGTGGTGGTTTCTAGTTGTGGCCATCAGAACAAAAAACACTGTTTCAATTACCAGTAATGTGCACAGCTGGAATGGCTTTAGATTGTGCACTCACTCCAAATTTGGATCCATTTCAAATTCTGAAGCCCGAATGCTACCGAAATCAAAACAAGAAACTACCAATATTCTGACTTCATAGATTTCAAATGAGGAAATTCTGGTTACCTGTCGACCCAATGGGTACTTGGGAAGAGAAGAAGTGAACTGATGAAGACATTTCAAAACTAGAAAATAATTTGTATGGTACACATGCAAGTTTTCTAGTAATGATTCTGTTTCCTCCTAAAGAAAAAAATCACAGAATACATATGTAAGTCAGTAATTTAAAAAATATAATAAATCTACTCTATGGAGATATATAATTTCTGAAAACCTGACAGGAAATGATTCAGAATTAAAATTACCCACCTTACTTCTGAGAATTTATAATGCATACAAAATCCAGGATAAAGATTGGTGTTTCTGATTTAGTATCAAGTCTGCTGATATTTTACACACACCAAAGTTAATGTTGTAATTTAACCTCCTATCTAAAGCACTGCCACAATAACTTGGCCCCTCAAAATACAAGAGTGAAAAAAAGCACCTTGCTGGATGCCTGCCTCTGCCAGTCACCTGGTGTGTGCCACAGCAAAGCAGGGCCATTACCCTCTGCCTCACTGGCACCTAAAGGGTGAGGAGATGACCAGGACCAATGTAATTTACCGCTGCTGAGGTTCCACTTATGATGTATGCTTTTCTTAAAGTACTGCTAGAGTAATGTTTGAAAGGGAAGAAGAAACACCACAGGTGATTCTGCCTTTTGCTGAGAATCTCCAATATGTACAGGCTTTATTCACTTTACCAATTAAGAAAAAAATAATGAAAAAGAGAAATCTAAAGCCAAGAAGCCTTATAATTTAGAACCCAGCAAATATGATATGAGAGATGTCCATGGCTTAAGAAACTAAAGGATGACTAACCTTACAAGTCAACTTCAAAAGGTTCTTTGGGGGGGGGGGTTGTTGAGGTGAAGGACGATTATGTTTCCTAGAGCCTTCTGAAATAGTTTAGAAACTATTTTAAAACACTGCATCCTAGCAAGCACTTTTCAGGCCTCAAATATTTGTATAACTGCTTACTTCTGTAACACTTTCTTATGATCCGTGGCATGGTCTTCAATTTTTTTTTCTCTTCTGAGAAGTCAAAGAAAGGACTTTAACCACTGGGCTGTCATTTTTCAGTAATATCTTGTAGCTATCCATTAATTTTAGCTGTCAACCATGCAGAAAGTAACACCTCAGGTATCAATAAATTCAAGCAAATCTAATCCTTAAGCAATAAATCTGAGAGATTTTCCTAAACTCTAAATCATTTAGAAATAAATTCCTTGTTCAGCAATCTATGGGTCACTACCTGAAAGCCTAAGGCAAATAAAAATAAAAAAGCTTTTAATATCAAAATGTTCTTTCCTCCCATTATTTTAGTTAGTTGGTAATTTCAAAAATCTAGGTCTCCTATCATCAGTACACCAGTACATCAGTACAGACAGTACTTTAACCACCACTGGGAGAGTGTATTTTAATTCTGTTTGCTATATGCCAGTGATTTTCAATTGGTGTGCTGTAAGAATTTAAAGCTTCCTGGAAACAAATGAAAATGAACACACAACAACCCAGAATCTATTGGACACAGCGAAAGCAGTTCTAAGAGGGAAGTTCATAGCACTACAGGCCTACCTCAAATAGCAAGAAAAATTTTTAGTAAACTAACCCTACAACTTACAGAATTAGAAAGCTCCCCTGTGAAGCTGTCCTCACCAGGGCTTTTGTTTGCTCGGAGTTTTTTTTATTACTGCTCAATTTCATCAGTTATTATTGGCCTATTCAGGTTTTCTGATTCTTCCTGATTCAGTTTTACATGATCTCACTCATATGTGGAATCTAATAAACCAAATAGGCTGAGGAACAAAATAGATCCAGAGACATAGAAGCATGGAGCAGACTGATGAATCTCAGTGGGAAGGCAGGGGTGAGGGAGTGGGTGGGGAGAGGTTAATCAAAGAACTTATGTGTATATATGTATAACCCACAGACACAGACAATAGTGTGGTGAAGGCCTGGGGGGGGAGGGGATGGTGCGGGGGGGGGGGAATCAATGGAGGGGAAAAAAAAGAGGGATATCTGTAATACTTTCAACAATAAATATAAATTTAAAATAATAATAATAAATAAAAACACATGCAATACCTATTTAGTCAGGGGCACTGATCTCTTTTCCCTTAGACTGTCAAATAAAAAAATGACAATAGCCAACACAACAGCAGCCGTCCAGTGTGAATGAATCAGATTTATACCTGTTTGTGTGTGTGAGATCAGCAAAAAATATATTTTTTGGTGTGCCGCAGAATTTTAGTAATTAGTTTATGTGTGCCATGAGATGAAAAAGGTTGAAAATCACTTCTGGAAGCTATAACAGAGATTGCATAAAGCCAGTAATTGCTTCCCTTGATGAGTGTTTAAGTAGCATTTGAACAGGGGAAACATTCCAGAGAAATAGGAATCTTTTATTGAATAATCATACTTTATGCTACTTGCACTTACTTTTACTGTGTGAGTAACTATATGTACAAACAACTGAGTGGTACAGTAGAATTGAATAGTATCTCCCTGAAAGTTACTTGGATGAGAAGAGAAGAAATACTTTACACTGTATGGGCAACATTGCACACTCAAGGAACTGAGTGTGAGATGAGAGATATGAACCTGGTCTTCTTCCAGATGGTTTTCGTCCCTTCGTACTTCTCACTCTGTGATTACATCCCTGTGTTGAGTGGAATTGTAGCATTAAAAAAAAAGTTTTGTTTTGTTCATGTAACATGGCAGACTATTTCATCTGATGCTCACCTGAGGAAATGGATTTCTGGTTCCAAGTAAAATTGGCTATGCTGGGCTTAATAAGACAATATCCATATTACCTTTCTAAGGGACTTTTCCAGACTAATTTTGACATTCCACTCTTTGACTTTAGAACCTAATCACCACATAAGAGATCCCACTGTTTTACATCTGTACTGTCAGCTGCAGCAGAAAATATCACAAATAATTAACTTCATTTTTTCATGTAATCTGTTCTCTAAGTTCTTTGTCTCACTGAGATACGTATCTGCAAATGCCTTTACTTATCCACGCCAACAATTCCTAATGCACTTCGTGGACACTTTTTTATAAACTCAAACCTGTAAAAAGTTTTGATGTATGAGAAAATTTTCCACTTAATCTATTAGAGCAGCATCACTCTATGAACATGCAAAAACAAAGCCTGCTGAAATAGTAATCCTGTTTCCCCATCATTAAATTTTTCCTTCAGCATCTTTTCTGCACACTAGTCACAGCTGCCACTGTTTTATTTATAATTGTTTTTAGGAAGATTCTTTTCATCAGAAATACATTTTGCCTAGGAATATTCATTATTTCCCAGAGACATACTTTCTTCTGTTCTTAAAACATGAAGACCTTTTGGTCTGTACTGATCTTTGATACAGATATGAGACAGAAGTATTTCTCTGCTGTAAGAAAAACAGAGCAAATACACAGCAGCCTCCTTACTCTTCCTCAAACAAGCCATAAATGCTCCAACCTCAGATCCTTTCCACTTGCTGTCACTCAGCTTGGCTTTTCTTTTTTTTCTTTTTTAAATATATCTTTATTGATTTCAGAGAGAGGCAGGGAGAGGGAGAGATAGAAACATCAATGATGAGAGAGTCATTGATCGACTGCCTCCTGCACGCCCCCATCTGGAGATGGAGCCTGCAACCCGGGCATGTGCCGTGGGGGCGGGGGGGGGGGGGAGGAGAAGAATCAAAACTTGATCTCCTGGATCCTAGGTCAAGGCTCAACCATTGAGCCACGCCCAGCCAGGCTGCTTGGAATTCTTTTCCTCCAGGTTCCTGCAGGGCAAGCTCTGTAAGTTCCTTTAGGTCTTTACTCAAAACTTATGTTCTCAGTTGAGGCCATTATTTAAAATTTCAATCCTACTCCCCATACACACGGAACTTCATATTCCCTTTCCTTCATTGCTTTCTCCTTAGCAATTATCGCTGGTATTTTACCTATTTAACTTGATAGCATGTAAGCTCCACAAAGGCAAGGGTTTTTGTCTGTTTTGTTCACCCCTGTATTCTCAGCAACTACATTAATGCTTTGCACACAAAGTAGGCACTCAAAAAATACCTGGTGAATAGGCATTGGCTATTAAGAATGAAGGCCAACACTCAGTCACTCTTCTAAATAAGAACAACCACTTGTTGTCTTGCTGGGTATTGGATAAATTTACTAATTTTTCGAAAGAAGACAAAAGTTTGAATTTTTAATGTAAATTCTCAATTTGTTTTGACTCAGATTTTCATAAAAACAATATGGAACTAAAAAACACATTTATATTGGTCTGTGGGTTGCCAGTCAATGTGAAATACACCCTTTAAAATCAGTTGTGTCCAATTATAGTAATCCTGTCATTCACTGAAAAACCATTCATGTATTGTTTACTTATAGGACAAGGCCTCTATCTTTGGAGAAGGGAATGACTATGTAAAACTTAAATACAGGCAAAGAAAATATGACCACATAGAACTGCATGATGCTTAGTTTCTGCATTTATTTCTCTACTAATTTCCATAATATTTACCACTTTTGTGTCTAAAATTTTATGTATAGGGTTGAAGAGTGGCCTCAAAAAGATTTAAAGGAAGTATGTAAAAGATGACTAATTTTTGTAATTTGTTCCTTTCAATCAAGTCGCTGCTTAAAAGCTGGTAAAACATTTATATTGCATTTTAGGATTAAGAGATATCAGCTGTCCAAGAACACAGCATATTCTCATTTATCATCTTGCTAGAACTAAGATTATTTTTCTCATTAGAGAAAAGGCTGACAGTGTTTCCCAGACTTGACACCATATACAGCTACCTAACAGAGTGCCAGGCCACAGCTTTCTCCCAGGTCTGTGTGGCACAAGTGCTAGTCCTGTTGTGTGTCTCAGCCTTTTGTTCTCTGTATTCCTAGCCCAACAGTTCAGACCGGAAGCACATGATGAAGGGTTTGTAGTTAAATTGCCAGTTCCTAACACACTACTAGGCTAATGCTAGCTTGTTTGATCACAGTTGGTAGTTTGTTTTGCATTTGTTTTCTTTTTTTCTTCCTTTTTCTCTTATTATTTTTCCTAAGAGATGTTTCCCTTCCTCCTGCCCTTTAGGTCTGTCAAAAATAAATAAATAAATAAATAAATAAATAAATAAATAAATAAATAAATAAATAAATAAATAAATAAATAAGGAAATAGAGGTGGTGGGAAAGATGAAAGGCAGGTCTCCACCAAACCCATGCACTAATTTTGTGCCTTTTGTTTATGAAGCACCATGATAAGCATAGTAAATGGTGAAAAGAAGTCCTTGCTCTATCACTGACTTTCTCTGTGAATTCAGATATTTCACTTCCTTTCTCTTGGCTGCAGTACTTCATCTGTAAAATGAGCATGCTGAATCGGGTTATCTTTCTAATGGTAATACTATATTACAATTCTATGAAGTTCAAGACTTACTTCCCACTCTCAATGGATTTTAAATCTAGTTAAGCACATAGGCATAGAAGCAAAACATTAACAAGTCAAAATAATAAAACTTCAACTGTCACCTGCAAGAGAATGAATCTAAGTTTTCTACATAGCACAAAGTTTAAGCCTTTAAACTTTACGTAAAGGGTTGAACTCATGCCAAATAGCTTTAGGGAAGACTTGAATAAAAATACATAGACTTCATTTTGAAGTATATTGAATTAGTAATTCAATAAATATACTGAGCATAATGTAACTTCTTACTGACGAAACCAGATCAACATGAATAGCAAATCATTACTGGTAATATAGACGATGTGGATGGTGTAGAGAGCCCAGGATTAAAATGGACCTAATCTTAGTTATGATGTTGGGACTTGCTTTTTAAAACAATAATAACAACAACAACAACCTTTTGAAAATAAAGTGTCTGTGCATGTCTATGTAAATGACATTGGCACTACAGACACACACACACACACACACACACACACACAAATAACTATATACAAGGCTAAAACTGCCTCATACCAAGTGGTTTTCTAAGCATCCTACAAATTATCTTCACTACTAACTGGCCACAGTATTTGAAAACCCCACTTCAGATTTCTCAAACACAAATAAAGAACCTTTGGCACCTTCTCCTCAGCTTATACTAATTCTTCAATGAATTGTCACATTAAGTGTGTGGGCTTTGACATCAGGCCTGAAAATTAATGCCAGATCTTCCATTTGCTATCTGTGACACTTTAGATAGGCAAGTTACTTAATCATTTTGTGACTCCCCCATCAATACAAAGGGATGTAAAAATATCTGTCTTATGTGGTGGCTGTGACTCACAATGAGGCAATGCATTGGGAAAAGCTGTTAATATTCCTCCATTTCCCCCAAAACATTTGCTCATGGAAAGGAAAATAATTTTTCATTATTCAAAAACCCTTTTCAGTATTTCAAAGCCTAGTGTTTTTTATTATCAGATAATGATGACAATTATGCAAATAAGATGAGGCAACAATCTGCTTAAATTTCAAGCACAAACAATAACACAAAATTGTATCTTTGCAATTATAGTGAATTTGGAAAGTCCTGTTTCAGGCTCTTTTGGCTGCTCAATTTCTCATGAAATAGTTTCCTAAATTAAAGGTTTTAGCTAAAAAAAAAAAAAAAAATAGAAAGCTTTTTTACTAAAGCAACACTATGGGGCAAACATGGTAAAAATATATCCAGTCACTGCTCCTGTTAAAACCTGTAGTTGTCTAACTAACAATTTACCTATCTTCAATTAAACCTATGCATTAAAATAAAATTGTAATGAGGAATTTAAATGATTTAACCAGTCAGAAAAAAATTATTACTAACCTGTTTAATGAACAAGTACATAAAATCATAGCACTCCAGAGACAAAAGAAACTCTAAAGATTATTTCGTTAAACTTCTTTGAAGGGTCTGAAATCTATTGAGTCATCAGAAGTTTCAACTGGGAGTGGTGTAGCTTATTCTGCTTAAACTTAGAACTTGACTGTTAACTGTCAGAGTACACTTTTTGGCCATTGTACCATGTTACATTGTACAACTGTTCAAGGGACAGACTATTCAGAAATAAGAAAATGCACAGAATCTTTAGTCTTTCATCAGTTGTAAATGGCCTCCTAACATTCCACCTTAAACTCCCTAGTGAATTGTCCACAAATGTACATGGTTTAATCAGCTGAATTTTTAAATTTAAAAGTACACTCTCAAAAAGCCCAGTCCTTAAGTTTATAAAAATACAAAGTTGGCATATAGTTTTAAGGCAGTACTTAATAAACTAAAGGTCCATAATTTTAAGGGAGTTAAGGTTTTTTTTAACATCTTGAGTCCAGCCAGAGGATATTTATGATGAATCATTAGTTCAGATTGGGATTTCAGATTAGTTCTATACTTAAGAAAATAAGGTAAGGGAAAGATAAACATTTCCTTCTAGGGAGTCAATCTAGCTCAGTGGTTCTCAAAGAAAGGTCTTTAGACCAGCAGTCTCAGCATCACCTGGAACCCTGCTAGAAATGCACACATACAAAGTCAGAAACTCTGGGGATGGAGCCCAGAAACATGTTTTAACAAGCCCTTCAAGTGATTTTGATCTGAGAACCACTGGTTTAGTTCATCAGAGTAGAGAAGAAAGCAGATTTTTGGGCAGAAACAGTCCAGACATAAAGATTATACATTTCTCTGGAATATACCTGGAGGTATATGTCTTAAAAATCTGAGTGTAGAAACTAGGTACAAAAATAAACTCTAAAAGTAGGCATGTCTATATAGCTATATAATTGATATGACTATATAACAGGATAGTTTACATATAATATTACATATAGTATATAAAACAGTATAATATCTAAAACTATGTATTCATAATGATATCTTAATTTTTATCATAATAAAAAATAAATAGTAACAATATGCTTTACATTTATAAAACTTTTAGTCATATTTGTTTTTAACTCACTCTCACTTGCTGAGCAGACTTTATCACTAAACCTCTGAGAAAAAATAGGGTAAGTGATTTTCTTAAGTACACATGGCTCTTGAGTAGCTGGAGTTCAAATGCAAGACTTCTGAGGTCAAGATAAGGATCTTCCCCTATATCATGAAGTACTATATTATAATGTGAAGTTTTCCAATTTTTTTAATTGTTGTAAAATACACATAAATTGGATTATCCATGTATTTCAAAACAAAACTATAAAAAGAAAAAAGCATTATAAGAATAAAATATTCAAAGGCACTTTCACTCCACAAATTAATCAACAGACATATTGATTAATTTTTTTTCATAGTCATCTTCTGTTCTTTGAATTCAGTAGGTAACCTGCAGATGACTTTTTCAGGCTAAGGGTACAAATCTTTGTGCTCCTCCATATTTCTCACTATATAAGTCTCAAGAAAATTTGCTTTTAAATGACAAAACATAAAATCCTAAAGTGAATATGGCAAAGATAACAAACAGGCTGAAAGTACAAGAACAAGCATAGTAGAAATAAATGTTTAGAAAATACACAAAAAGTTACTGAAAAGCAGAGATAAATGTGAGGCTATTTCTATAAGAGACCAGCCTAGACACTCTCTCCCTTTGTCAACTCAGTGGTTAAAGTTCCTCTTTAAAAATCTATTCCTGGCTTCTGAAAATACACTCTTGACAGAAAGTTCTAGCAGGAAATGCACTTGGCAACAAACTCAGTCAGCAGAGAGCTAATCTATCTGATCTTAAAGACTTCAGTAAACACCCACACATCCTTTTCCAGTGGTTCTTAAATTTCCTCTCTACCAAAATAACCTGCATTAGGGTTTGAGGACTTCCTATACTGCTCTGAAAAGGTTACAGAGATTATTAGAACAATTATTAAACTCAATCTAGAAGTGATTTTCTATTAAGGCCCAGTATGGATTCTGCATTAAATTAATGTTTAATAAAAGCTATTCTCCATTGTAATGTTGTATGTCAATTGTACCTCAAAAAAAAAAACCACTTCATAATTTTTGAGAATTTACAAGAAGGAGGTATAGTACTTAGAACTATACAGAACACATGTCCTCAAGGAACTAACATTCTTTTATTCAAAATCTGAAAATTGTACATAATAGCAAAACTCACACATAGCACCAGGGCTTAACTTCAATCTCATCTTGATTTTATTACAATTTTCTAACAACTTTTTCCTTAAAAAGGCATAAAGAGTATAAAAACAAGTATATGTTTCTATCAGTAAGAGTCTTGTTAAATAAAATGAAGGTACATTCATTCAATAAAATACTATGCCACTTTTTAGTACTGATACGGAATGATTTCCAAGATTACATGCAAAACAAAACAAGGTGCAGAACAGTGTATATAATATACTTATTTCTGTAAAACAGGGGAGGAAACCCCCATAATATACGTAGTTACTTGTGTACATGGAGAATATCTCTAGAACAATATGTAAGAAACTAGTAATACTGGCTGTATCCAGAGAGGGAAAGAGGACAGGTGGAGATAAATGGGGGGGGAAGGGGAGTCTTTTCACTGTATATTGCCTTCTGAATGATGTACCATGTCCAAGTATTATTTATTCAAGAAAGAAAAGAACCCAAACTCCTTCTTTTGATATTCCCTACATCGTATGGCTAATTCATAATATTTTAAGCTCATTACCTCTTTCCTGGCATTATATTATCAATATCAAATTTTTTAAAATATATAACAACATTTTATCAAATCAATACCCACTTAGCAGGGGTCCCTAAGCTGCATGGCTTCTATGTGCTTTTATTTATGACAATCTTTAAAAGGATATTAAAATGAAATTGCCTGCAAATTCCAAAACTGTCATGTGGAAAGAAAGCTGAGACCTAAAAGTGTTTTCAAAATAGACCACAGAAGAAACCTAATGTTCTAGTTAATATTTTTCCTCAATAAAAAAAGTGTTAACTCTTAGATGAGGTTTTGTGTCATCTTTAATAGTCACACTCCTATATGATTATCAAGACCTACTACTTCATTCTGCAAAGCATATTGATACACAGATATGTTGTATAAAATTAACTCAGTAAATATCACATGCACATTCTTTTTCATGAAGAAAACAAGAAGAATAAAGCTGAAAGAAATACATCTACACTCCTACCTTCAAAAATCTCCCATTGGTCAATAGTGCAACTTGCTTTTCTGCAGCTTGCTTTTCCACGTACCTAAAATGTTTACCATATCATACACAAAAAGGGAAAATTAAACATTCTAAATATTTGAAAAGCACATGGGGAAAAAGAACTACCTAGATTGGTGGTCACACTCTTCCATTCCTACTCAAAAATAAGTTCAAGATGATAGTCATGGTTTAATGGTAATTTTTAACTCCTTAAGTCAGCCACAGTTCAGTCTAGGGGGTCTAATCATAAACAAAGACCAGAAACTCCAGAAATAGGAAATGTTATTTATAAAAAGTAACCTGGAGAACGTGTAAATTATGCCCCCTTGTAGAATTATTTTTCTTTATGCCAAATTTTCAGATCTAACATAGAAATGTCACAATTAAAAACAGAAGGGTTTTGCCCTGGCCATTGTGACTCGGTTGAAAAGAGAGGTTTCTGGTTCAATTCCAAGTCGGGGCACATACTTACATTGCGAGCTCCATCCCCAGTAAGGGGCTTGTAGGAGGCAGCTGATGGATGTTTTTTTCTCTCTCTCTCCTCTCATCCCCTTCCTCTCTAAAAAATTTAAAAATTAATTTAAAAAAAAAAAACATTAAAAGAAAGGGTTTTAATCTGATCTAAAAAAATTAAAAGGTTATTTTTCCTCTCTCCTCTTCAAAAATAACTGGATCTGAGATCCAATTTTTGCCCCAAACTCTATTATAAGATATGTTAAATATGTACTTCTTTTTTTACCTCCTAAATGATGGAAGACGTCGGATGTTTTCACATTGATTATCTGATAAAAAATTTATTCTTCTCTTGGCTTCCAGAAGATTACAGCACAGAACACTGAGGGGCTGGGAATAGAAATGCTCTAATAAAGAAAGCTAGAAAAAATTGCAAAGATTAAATATATTTGTTATATTTTAGCAGTAAATCTTTTGCCCTATGTCTGCTCAATTTTAAGTTTGTTTTTTTTAAACAAACAGAAGTATTTACGGCACTAATATGCTTAATAATGTCACAAAAACACTACAAACAATACATAAATGGCTATATACCTTTAATATTTTAAGGCTCCCATTTTATGGACAAGGTCAGAATATTAAAATCTCTGAAGTATAAACTAAAAGAAACTAATATAAATGGATAAATTAGCTATCTGCAGAAGAAACTAACAGTAACAGAACAGTAAATGTGGTGGGGATGTGATTAGGGTGTGACCTAAGGTTCTAATTGATGCCCCAAAACTCATAAAAAATACCAATCTAAAAATCAGTGTAAAAACTGGTCTGCTAAATAAATAAAAATGTTACAATGGTAGAAGCCTTGCCTATAGATAAAAAGAATAATGAAAATGAGGATATCTAAAGAAAATGTATCTTTTTAAACTCAGTTTTACTTCATGGAGGAAAACATAGTACAACATCTGATAGATACAAGTATTCTAGCAACTAGAATGCTATAATCTTCACAGTATAAGGGAGAAAGATTTTCCACATTCATAACAGGTAAGGTATCTTGTAAGACTCTCATGTAAAAAACTTTGACTCTAAGCAACCTTCTATGACCAGTTTGGTTTTTCCAGATACCCTGATGCTAGACAGTTCCCTACATAGTAGACAAAACATACTCTGGTCACTGGAAGATAGCACTCCCCATGACAAATGAATAAATTAACATGCTAGTTTAAATATTACCCTTAAGGTATTTGAGCTTGGTCCTGCCTAAGTAAACTAATAATGAATTTATGAGCCTATAGAGCTGAGGAACAGATACCCAAGACTAGAGGAAATCCTCCAAAATAGGCCATTCTTGAGGAAGCATAAGGCTGTAAGGCAAATGACCAGCCTAACTTAGAAACAAGTACAAATTAGAAAGTAATTATTCATGCCAAGTGCTAAATTATTTTTGTACATGTTAACATAATCTTATTTCTTATTTATATTTTCCAATTACATTAATGTGGTAATACCTACTCTAATGTTAACACCACTTTTTAAACATGAGAAAAATAAAAATCAAACATGATAAGGAACTTCCTGGGGAGGAGGAATGGAAACAAGACATGAGTTATCATAGAGCTATAAATGGGATAAGAACCCAGTATCACTTAACATTTTTGTCCAAGTGAGTTCTCAATATCTGGGTCAATTAACAATAATGAATAAGAAGTAAATCAGAAGTTGTTTCAGCTCAATATCACTTAATCTCTTTCAAATACTTTTTTTAAAAAAAAATCTAAATTGAAATAAAGACAAATATTAGCCTTAACAGACCACTAGTTTTATGTGGAAGAAGAGTACATATGGAAAATAATTTATAAACATCTAGGCATTACATAAACATGAGGTATTATCACACTGCACTTCTGTGCTGAAGTTACTAATACATAGGTTTTAATCAATATGACGACTGGCATGTGTTCATAATGATTACACTTTGCTGAGGTATTTTAGGTAGTTGCCAAGAGAGGCAAGTAATATTAAGTTTCAAGCAACTGAAGAATAGGGTCCATTTTTAGTTTAGAAAAGATGTTATGAAGCTAGGTTCATGAATTTTTTCTGGCAATTCAGGAAATCTTAATGAAAATGCAATCCCAATATATAAGAATAAATATAAATGAACACACACACACACATATGTTTGGGGACAGCAAGCTATGATCCACAGCCCATTTTTACATGGCCCAGGAATGTTTTTTATATCTTTAAAGGGTTATTTTTTAAAAAGAAGAAAACAAAGAATATGCAGCAGAGACCGTATGTAGCATGCAAAACCAAAAATATTTAATATCTGGTCCCTTACAAAAAAAGTTTGCTGACTCCTTATATATATAACATTTCCTAGCTAAAAAGTCCGTAAGTTTTCATCAGATTCTTGAAAAAAAGGTCTCTTTTCCCTCCCCACCCCCAACATGGTTAAGAATCACTAGAATGGAGGGGGGCCTTTTTCCATTTTGCTATCCAATTAATGTATTCTCTACATTTTTGCTGTAGAACCTAGAATAATAGAACTTGAATTTACTTATTCTAGATTTTGTCATTTAAAATGTCTTAATGGGGGAAATACATAAATAAATAAATAAAATGCCTTAAATATCATTAGTCGGTTTAAAATAAGATGCAAATTATTTAGAATCAGCTTGTGAATTTTCAAACCCATTAGTGTCTTCTTACCTGAAGTCCTTTTATAAAGTTCTGAATTGAGAAATCATAATACAAAAAGATGCTGGTCAGAATCTGTAACACTTTTTCACTTAGTTTAAAGGGAAACTGAGTTGTAAGAAGTAGCTGAAAGAGAGAAAGGGGGGGCAGGATACACTCCTTGTTAGTCTTTACTCTTCATAAATATCAAGTATAAATAATGAGGCAAAGAATGAGACTATGACACAGTAACTATGAAAGCTGTAACAATAGCTAGGTCTTTTAGGTCAAACATCAACTAAAAATTTAAATTAATTTACACAACAGTAATAACAAAAAGAAGCTCTTCATACTACATATTCAGAATCACAGATGTCCAGCATCCTCTAGCCAATCCCTAGCTTTAGAAAACTACCTGGTAACTATGTCCTCTTTCTCCCACCAGAAGCCACAGGCTTTGGCAATTCCTATCTGATTTCTTTTTCATCCCTACTGATACACTTTATGTGCTGTTAAATGAGAAACCCAAAACTAATATATGTCCATTTCAAAAATATAAAATAGCTGAATTTGTATTATCCAGCTATTTTTCAATGGCTATAGTGAAGATTTTACATTTGAAAATGAAGTCACACTAGGTTTTTTAAACAGAAGCATGGTTATATTAGACCAACTGAACTTGAATACAACCAAGCAATCTTAAATACTGCAGAAATTTTCCCTAAAGGGTCAGCAAACCAATGGATACCTCCTTCATGGGGAAAAACTGTAGAATTGGATAGTAAATAAATGGAAGGTTGTCATTAGTTTACCTTACACAAGCAACATAAAGTGCACCTTAAAGGGGCTGAGTCTAGCTACAATTTGTGGAAGGTCAATACTAAAGAACCATATTTCTGTTTAGGTGGAAACTTAGAGCTATGGTCTGGGAAAATTTTAGTATTTATTTTCAGTCAAGAGCAGCATGACAGGAAAGAGTCCACTAAAAACTTCAGATCATTTAATATTAAATCTAAGAGTCCAAACATTGTTATTGTTACCAGGAAGTAATTAAATTCTGTAAAAATTTATTTTTAAAAACAACAATTTTCCATTGAGTAATAGCCAATTGATAGCTATATCATTCTTTTCATAAATCTTTTATTTTATCCCAAGAGGCAATACTCTATCACTATAAAAATCACTAAATAAAAATAATAAGTATGTGAAGGAATATGTTTAACATCATACTCTGAAGAGATACAGAAATTTGTCATTAACATTTATAATCTATTCTTGGCAGTTTCCTGTTCATCCTATTTCATTCACTGGTAAATTTTTTTCTTTTTACCTTATCAAGAACCGTACTCAGGTGCTCCTTGCAAGACATAGACTGGAATATTTCTATACACAACAGAGACGATACTGCATGAGGAAGCAACCGATGGATGATAACAGGAGATGTGGCAATTCCAAAAATGAGTATTAGTGGAAATTCATGTAGATGTTGACTAGTTTAAAAAATAAAATACAAAAGTGGGATTTCTTTAGCAAATATATTTCAATACACCATATTTCAAAATAAGGCCTTTATTTTTATGGCTACTTTATAAGACACTGGTAAGAAGAATCATTCTAGACACTAAAATTTGCTAGGCCACTAATTTTCCTCTGTTAAGTAACATAGAAATAATTATTTCCCACGCATTCTAGCTCTGAAATCAGTCTATTAATGGTTCCTCTCATTTTATCAATGAGAACACAGAGGTTTAGAGAGATTAAGTGCCTCCCTCTATGGTTACACAATCTCAAGTGTTAGAAGAGGTGGTCAGATACCATACAATTTAACCTCTCATCCAAAATTTGAGTCCTACCTACAGTCTTCCCTCAGAGAGAGTTATCCAGCCTAAGCTTTAAGAGTTCAGTGACATGAAGCTCACTAATTTTCAAGGTAATTTATTCTGTTTATGGACATTTCTAACAGACACTATGTCACCCATCCATTATAGCTAAGAATTAAAAAACTTACACATATGTAAAACATAGTTTTAATGGACATTACAAAAAATGTTACATTCTTTCCTCGCATTCTTAACTCAAACTTATTGAACATGATTGATTCTTAGCATTACCAATAGTAACACAAATGACTTCCACAGAGTAAAACAGTACTCTCTTTGAGAGCTACTGCAGGTCAGTCCAAAGTATCATGGCTGATGATTTTGTTTGCTCTCTCCTGTTAGGTATTGCTTTTCATATTCTAGCTGTATACAGTTCTACCTTCATAGGAGTAAATTGCCTGGACTGTTACTCTTTTAAGTTCTTTTTCCTTACTTTTGATGGTAAAAGTAGTCACAAGTCTGAGCTCCAAAAAAGTAGAGCTTTTTTGTCACTATGCCATACTGTGCATTTTTCCAGCATGTTAAGCAGTTCAGTATTAGCATTAAGAAAAAGTCTTAGGATCTAGAAATCTTAGTTTTAGTGGGGGGAAAAAGACACTATCAAAATAGAAATAATAAGTATATTAGTAAATTATAACACAATATAGATTAAGGCAAATGTAACCATAACTATTAAGCAAGTTAACATATAGAAGACAAAATAAATTATACTTTTAAAAATGTTCCATGGGTAATGCATGTTACTGGATTTTAAAATAGTTAGTTACTTTAATTCTGAGTCTTATAGGATTGCCTTAAAGATCCAATGAGATCATGGAAGTAGATTCTCACTAGAAATATTATATAAAATAATATTATTTAGAAAACATTCTTGTTCAGTAGAGCTAACCCAAACAGTAGAGCTAACTCGAAACTTCTAAGGGTGGAAAGGTAACAGAAAATAAGATCTGACAAAACTATCTCAACCTACAGTACTTTATACATTTAATGGCCAAGTAACAGACAGACAACCCTGGTGAGAGAAACTGTATTATCATGCTAATTTAAAATTCGCTAACTTCTCTCTTTTGATTCTCATTCTTTGGTCAAAAAGCAAATGAAACTCTGATAGGAGGTCTTAGAACATTCAATTATAAGGAATTTGAAATCATCTTGGTTTCCATCCATTTGGTATTAAAATAAAGATCAAATTGCCATTTATTTTCTCTGAAAAAGGTATACGAAATTTTGCCCAAAAAACATATGATACATCATCTACCTGCTGATAATTATGAAGTCTTGGAGTACTTTTGTGGTGAAGCTTTCCATGTTCTTTAAGATAAGCACAACGGGAGGAGAGTGCCAGTGGCTAGAAGTCCTCTTTTTCCCTGGCTTTCCTGGGTCTGTATTCTTTTAAGCCGTTGTGGAAAGAAGGAATTAAAGGTAAGCTTTACCAATCAAACAATACTATACACATAGACCTATCTCCCTTTACATTTTACAGTAACTTTTTTTTATTTCTCCCACATAATAAATAGAAATTCATTCCAAGTTAGTAGCAGGATCTTTCTGTCTGACATAGGAATAATAACCAAAAAGGAAAAAGTTCAGTAAAATATATAACTGATATAAAGTATTTATATTTTCTGCTATCTGAAAAAAATGACAAAAAGGCATGAGGAGAACAGTCTCTATAAAATTGATTTTTCTGCTGCTAGAATGTCATATTTTGCTTTGCTCTTAAATGAGAACTAGTATTTTTAATTAAAAACCAAAATGAATAACACTGCTCTGCTACTGTGAAATTTCAAGTTGAAAAGCATCTTAAACATTATCTAGTCCAATCCCAATATTCTAAATTGCATGTAGCATTTGATTTCTACAAAATCTAAAATTCTGGCCCTGGCTGGTGTGGCTCAGTTGGTTAGAGTGTCATTCCATGCACCGAAAGGTTGAGGGTTCTATCCCTGGTCAGGGCACATACCTAGGTTGTGGGTTTGATCCCCCGGAGGGGCATACGGGAGGCAACTGATCAATGTTTCTCTCATACATAGGTATCTGTCTGTCTGTCTCTCTCTCTCTCCCTTCCACTCTCTCTAAAATCACTAAAACATATCCTCGGGTGAAGATTTTTAAAAAAATCTAAAATTCTGGATCAAATTAAGATACTACAGTAATCATTAGACCCAGTTTAATGATTACATAACGCAAAAGTATACTTCACTTATAATGACTTCAGCAAATATATTCATCAAAAAATGTCACCACAGTATTTTTTTCCCACACTACCTGGCTACACAGCATCATAAACTAAAGCTGTGGTTTTATGGTACAGTTACCCTTGAATCACCTAGGTTATTCATTTTCACCAGAGACTAACATGGTAGAATGAAACGTCTTTTTATTTATCTGTTTGTTTAATATACTTTACTTAGAGAGCATCTACTCCCCAAGACTTCTAAACATGGAACAAATTAGATTCTTAAAAAATATATATATGGCTATTTCTCAACAGACTAAGTTGGCAATAGATACTGATAGCATGATTCTATTGCACAAAAGCAAATACTGAGGAACCCATGAGGTAATTCCAGACACTGTTTTTGTCATTAGTTGACATTCTCCTACATATAAAATGGCCTTGTAGGAACCTAAACTTTTACCAGGAAGTAGGCCACATACTGATAAAAGAATACTTTTAAATCCTAGTAGCCTTAGGAAAAACAAGTAGCTACTGTTAAATTTATAGCTAGTGCTGCACAAGCATATCCTTATTAGAACAAAGCAGTACTATGCTTAATACAGCTCCAAGCCTCTTCAGTCATATGCCAATTTCTTGGGAGAAAATTGTTAGTTTGCATTTACCTGTGTGACATTCATATACCAACTGGAAAGAGAATCCATTGAACAATGTGTCTTTTTATGGATGTCTTTTTCCTCCTCTTTGGATTCCACATCTACACGGCAGTCCATCAACTGTGAGAACAGCTTTTGCAAAAAATGTTTTATATCTGCAGAAGATAAAAGTAAGAACGTTTATCTCTCCTTAAAACAAACCAAAAACAACTGAAACTTCTTGATCAGTAGATTACATTATTTGAGTAGAATGTGTTTTTCTTCACTTAACATTAACCAACATAACATTTATCATTTAATATACTATTAATGTTCATTAGTATCTTCTCCTTAATATTTAAATTTCATTAATTAAGACTAACACTAGGTCAAAGTTTATGTGTACTGTCTATAATAAAAGTGTGACCTGAACAAATGTATAAATATGAAAACTATTAAGAATAGCATATTTTTAAATTACTTCTGGGCAGCAAAAGGTTTTTAAAGACTCTAAAAAAGACCAAAAGTATTACTTACATAAGTTATTTTACTGATTATAAATATTCCTCAAAGTCATTTTTAAAGATGTCCTAAGGGCTTTCACTTAATTCCAATAAGTTTATGAATATGAAAGTAATATAAAGCACATAAAGTACATAAGCACATCAGTCCAAACCTAAGCACATTTTACTCTATTAGTGTCCACATCCTTTATGATTTGTTTAATGGCTTCAGATACCCAAAGTAAGCTCTGGCAATGGAATATTTTTACCAACGGTGGCCTTTCAAAGTGGAACAATAAGATGATATAAGGCTGGAAGTATGAGCCTGCATAGTCTATTCTCTGTTGGGCTAAATAAGAACTCCCAATTCCTCAATTCTCAGCTCCCTGCCCCAAACATTCCAACTTAAAATGCCTGGACTATTACTGGCAGTGAAGCTGATATGGCAGGGGTTGGGTTGGAATATTCTGGGAGGCACTAAACTTCACACAGCCAAAATATAGTGCCACACTCTTCCTACAAATAAAAAGGAATGAAGAAAGCTTCAGAAAGACAGACAGACAGACATGGAGAGAAAGACACACACACACACAGAGATGGAGAGAGAAGGACTGAAGAGATTGGTAACATCTCACCAAGGTTATTAAAGTATTTATACTTTACCTGGACAGTCTCTAGCTTGCAATGAGACTACATATGGAGTGACATTATTCTGAAGGGTTTCTGTTAGACTTCTGAATATAAAATCATGATCTGTTACATTCACACCTATGGGATTATACATCAATATTACACCATCATTTTTATTATTAATAAATTTAACAACAAAAGCTATTTGTCAAGTGAATTACTAAGTAAAAATATTTTGACATGATTAATAACAGAAACCAAAACAATACACTGCATTAATGAAGAGAGCTCCAGTAATAATAGATATCTAGAGGCACACATTATAATTACTTGTTAGGAAAGGTATTTAGCACAATTTCTCTTTTAAAAAAAATTGCCGGGCCCAGCCAGCATGGCTCATTGGTTGAGCATTGACCTATGATCCTGGAGATAGGAGTTCAATTCCTGGTCAGGGCACAGGCCAAAGTTGCAGGCTTGATCCCCAGTAGGGGCGTGCAAGAGGCAGCCTATCAATGACTCTCATCGATGTTTCTACTCTCTCTCTCCCTTCCTCTCTGAAATCAATAAAGACATATTCTTAAAAATTAAAAAATAGTAATTGCTGGAGATGTGTAGTTGACCCTTGAAAACATCTTAGGAACATCTTGAAAATATTTCATTCCTTTGTCACACTAAGAGCTCTTTAAAATAATTATTCAAAAAAAAGGACTATGGATTCAAACCTTTCTGTGACCCTCACTTAACAACTAAGGAGAATCCAATCAGAAATATTATTTATGATCACAGTAGTAAATATAATAGGTAAAGTATACACTAAACTGATTTCTGAGGAAAGAGCCTAAAAACAAATTATAATTTTAGGTCCTTTAGGTATTTACTAAACCCTGATTCTTATTCCCACACATCAGAATTTTAGTGCTCTGCATGCAGTTATCAGAACTGAGTGGAAATTTCCCCACTACTTTGGAAAAAATACTATTAATTGGTAACTTCCCTGAGGTGACAATCTGTGATGTCTAAAAAGTGCTTTGGCACTTAGGCAGGTGCCAGCAGCAGGCATCTTGAAACTACTTGAGACTTGCTACTATAAAACTTCAACTGCTTGGAAGAAAGGTTCAGAATCATCCAGGCCACCAACAGTCAACTTTTTTTTTTCTAGGAGTGCTAACAAAAATGTTAGCAGGATATTTTTAAATGGACATACACTAAAATAGATAAATAAATAGACATATACCTAATAGAAGATAGAAAGTGTGCAATTGTGCTTAAGTATCTTTGAGTACAGATTTTTTTAAAGTATCAAAATGACACTTCTAGCATGTATTACAGTCTACAATTATGATACCACATCTCTGAACAAATTCAGGAGTTTAGTAAAACAGTGGCTTATCGTGTCTGACTGACTTTATAAGCCATTTAATACTATGTTCCTTAAGACAATGAACTTGTCTATTGGAAACAAGATAATCTGCATCTTTAAATGGAAAAATGTTCTAAACCTCAAACTACTGACTTTGAAACACATGATTTCCATTAGCTTTTCTCCTTTTGGCAGTAGACAGAGAAGGGATTTAAACAGTGCTCTCACAATAATCAGCCCATCCCTCTTGATTGTGTTCCTCCCATTCTATAATTACTATAACATGGCAGTAGAGAAAGAAAGCACCCAACAGTACAAGCCAGCCAAAACTGAGCCTTAGTTTCTCATCCATAATGGAAGGAGTTTTGAAATTAAGTGGCAGGCTGCACTGAAAAGCTGATCCACAGCATTATAAAAATCACTCCACAAAGTCTTATTACTCAGAGCGGTCCCTGGATCAGCAGTATGGGCAACAGCTGGAGGCCTACTAGAAATGGAGAGTTTCAGACCCTACCCCAGGCCTATTAGTGAAAAGTTTCATTTACTAAGATCCCCCAGAGGTTATTTTTAGGTACATTAAAGCTTGAGAAGTACTGCCCTGAATATCAGGTAGATAATGAACAGTATTAGGCAGTATTAAACGAAAGAATTAAACAAAAGAATTCTTATCTCAGAGCCGACTAGTATAATAAACCCTGAATAAATATCAAATTGAAAGTGCAATTAAGAGTATATTAGAAATTCAAACAAATTCAACTTTCTTTTCAAGAGGAATGAAAAAAATTTGCTAATATTTTTCCACTACCTGCAATCCAGATATTTGGTTAAAATGAAATGCTAATGATGGAAATTTAAGTAAGAAATTTACAACCTGCAGTCTGAAAGCAATTTATATATAATTCATCCAAAATGGCTTTTCAACAATTACTATTAATACAATATTATGAAACAATCCAAGATTGAAAAACTATGAACAAGGAAATAAAATTAAGGTCATAGAGTAATTGCACTGAAGATATGATAAAAAGGTATAAAAATCAAATTTATTACTATACTGATGGTTTCTTTATTACTGAATACAGATGTCATATATTTTATAAAATAACTAAAAAAAGAGTAACAGAAATATATTTCCCCTTAATTTTTTAGACAAAAAATTGAGGAGGGTACTAGCTAACCCAAATCAATTTCTTCTAATTTACAGATGTATGATCAGTATAGGGAACTTTTATTGGTTTTGAAAGTATACCTAACAAACTATAATTGGTTTAACTCTGTAAATAAGAGAGACCAAACAGGTTTACCAGAACAGGTTATTCCCCACTATTTTCAAAAACAGAACCACCAATTTAAAACATACAAACAAACATGCACATACCTAGAATAAGAGCAGCAGTTGGAATCTCACTGAGTTTTATTTGACAGCCCCAGTCTCTTGAATTCTTCTGGAATCCAGAATGAGACTTTTGCAGAAATTTGATTAGACTGTCAAACAGGTTTTTATTTAATTCCTCTTGCAATTGCTACACAGAACATACAAAACTTTAGGGATTATTATTAGCAAAAATATGACATGTCTCTCTAAGTTTAGGAAAGAAAACTGTCATCAATTCAATTTCAAATATTACATGTAAAATTATAATCATGATGAAATAAAAAACATTTTTTCCTTAAATCTCCAGTGATTCATGCTTTGGATCCCCTCACTAAATAATCTCATTTATTCATTCAACAAACATTGACTAACCACCTTACAAATGAAAGATGGTCTCTACCCTAAAAAAGTAAAGAAATTGAGCAAGAACACTTAAAATGAAACTAGCCACAGGGTCTAGTGGCAGATCTGAAGGGCTTTACATGAGAAGTAGGGACATCAGTCAGGAGGATATCATGACAATCAGGTTAAGAAATGAAGAGGACCTAAGTTGGAAACCACATACTCAAATACCTTCAAGGATCACATGGAATACATGAATGAGCAAAGCCATTAGGTGTAAAGCAATAAAGTCTGGTGGGAAGCAGTAATAAACTGAAAAGTGCATAACCATCCCACAGGCATTAAACAACAACAACAACACTGTATTTGTCAAACAAAACAAGTCCACTCAAAATGTTGGCCCTAGAACAAGGAATCTGCTATAGTGGAGAAATTATTCAGAGCTGGAATATAAAGAATGTGATAAGTGGATATGAGGATGAGAAAGTGAAGTAGTTTAGAAATAGCTTGATTTCTAACTTGTGTAACTGAATGGCTAATTTGAAGAGTGACAGCATTTCAAAGCTGTGAGGATATATAAAGAGCCCCTTGCCTTAGCAACTATCATTATAAACATATGTTCCAGTACCTGAAGCTGGAACATGAGGGTTTTGTTTTTGTTTTCAGTATATACAGATTGTACTTAACCAATATTAACAACATTTTATCAATTCTCTTGTAAATTGGTGGAAAAGAATATGGGAAGCAACACGAGATTTACACTATTAGAGAAATGTTATTTAAAAAAGTACTCACCTCAGTTTCAGATTTCATCTGCTGCCATATCAACTGATAAGTTTCATATCGAAGCTTACTGTCCTCAGACTCATTTTTCCCTTTATTAAAATATTCCTCTGAAAATACAGAAAGAAGTCAGTCCATGTCTTTTTTAATATAATAAAAGTTAGAAAATACCTGTACAAAGTAACACAATAAATGATGGGGCTGAATTTTTTATATGCATCAAATTATGTATATATATATATATATATATATATATATATATATATATATATATACACACACACACACACACACACACATATATATAATTTGGGGATCAGTAACATTCAATATCCTCTATATTTAATTTTATTTATACATCTTAAATTCTTACTATAATTATTATATGTGTAAGATTAAATAGCTTTTTAATTTTTAGTGTATTTCTATCATTTACTTCTGAATTTCTAAGTTTTTATTTAATGGTTTTGATTTGAAATATATATATTTAATATTAGTATATCTTCATTATTTGCTCTTATTTTAAGGCCTTGTATACTTTGCTTCATATATTTGCTTTGAACTCTCCTTTACTAAATGATACTTACCACTACTATCCTTGTTCATTTGTTCAATTGACATAGTTTTAGCCTAGACTTCTATTTATCTGTATTACTTTATATACTTTTGGAATGTATTCCTCCAAACAGTTGGTCATTTATCAAAATGCCATTTGTTGCAGTGGTTTTCAAACTTTTAAAATCATAACCCACATTAAGGAATATATCTTACATCACAATCCAACATACGTATATATAACAGAAACAAAAACCAAAGGCCCACAAAATAATACTTATCAGGTGATACCAAATGTTTTCTGTTTTTTAAAACTCTCATGACCCACTAAACTGATTTCATGACTCATACCTGGGTTATATATAAAAATCTTCAGTTTGAAAAACATTCATTTCTTCTACTGATTTGGGATGTTCTTATCATCTAAATACTTATAAGTACACTTGGAACTATTTTTGAATTTTTTATTTTGTTCTATTGAGTCCAAACATACCAGTCCTGAACTGCTTTAATTATTGTAGCTTTGTAGTTCATTCTAATATTGAATAGATTCAGGTCTTCCTCCCATTACCACAAAATATCATCATTCTTTTTCAAAAAATTTTAAGGCATTCTTTCAAACTAATTTTGTCATTTCTGAAAAACAATTTCACTGGTATTTTGAATGGACAAAAGAAAAATCTGTAGATTGATTTGGGGAGAAATGATATTTTTAATATGTTAAAAATGCACATCCAAAAACACTACAAGTCTCTATATTTAAAAACAACAACAACAACAAAAAAACGGGTTGCGGGATACATCCCCAGTCGGGGGCGTGCAGGAGGCAGCTGATCAATGACTCTCTCATCATTGATGTTTCTATCTCTCTCTCTCCCTCTCCTTTCCTCTCTCTGAAATCAATAAAGATATATTTAAAAACAAACAAAAAAAACAAAAACACTACAAGTCTCTTCCTTTAATCAATATTTTACATTCCTTATAGTTTTCTACTTTCCTTCATAAAGCTTGTTTACTTCTAGGTGTTTTATTGTAACAGCTACAACTTTCATAATATTACATAATTGTGAAAGTACACATTTTGTTCCTGACTTCCCTGGAATGCTGCTAGTATCCCACCATCAAATTTTAATGTTAACTGAGAGTTTGGAATAGAAGCTCTCTTTCATATTAAGGAACTTTCCTCCTAATCATAGTTGACTCAGTTTGGAACAAATATTGATTTTTTAAATTTTATCGAAAGGCTTAAAATATATTGACGTCATCATATGGCAAAATAATAGACAAGGTTATAGTATAAAAGAGCAAACCACAAAAAAAGGCAAGGAGATATACAATTACTAAGAGGCAAAGCAGAATAACAACGTAGCCTTAAACAGAACAAAAATAGTTATCTTTGAAAATGAGTAAAATCATAGAAAATGTTAAAGTGGCAAATCAAGACATAAATTTTTTTATGTGCTGAATGATGCTACATCAAAATATATAGCAAAGTCAGAAATTGGAAAACAAGAGCAGTAGGACATTTAACCTGTCTCCGTGACTTCTCTCACTCAGCCATTTATTGATCAAGTAGGTAAAAAATAAGTAAGCACTGAAAGGAGCTACAGAATGAATATCAGTTCTCACTGATGACAGGTTCCCTCCTGCTCCTACTCACAGTTCTCTCTCTCTCCACACAATACTGAGGAGAGGGAGAGTTACCAGTCTTTTCTTAGACAGATGGTGGGCACAATGCAGAACATCTTCCTACTTATTTGGAAAATCTTTTTTCAAGAACTGAAGCCACTGAAGGCAAGTGCTAAAATCTGGATATGTTTTCCTCACTTATGCTCCATCTGTCTTAAACTTACGGTCAATTCCTCTAAGATTTTCATATTATAACATTATCTGTTGGTCTTAGATCAGCACAATGGAAAAAACCTAATGTACTTCAAAGTGCACATTATACAACTGTACACATTAGATTTACTAATACTAAAAACTTTAAACAAATCTTAATAAAGTTCGTATGTCTAAGTGTCCCCATTTGATATGTCCTAACAAAAGTATGCACTCATATGACCACCCCCTCAAATTAAGGGAACATTTCCCTAACTCCAAAAGTCCCTCTTGCCCTTTTGCAGTCAATTCCCCATACTTTACCCCAGGAAACCACTGAGATTTTTATGTCAATCTCTTTTAAAGAATGGTGACTTATCCTTTGAAGTAAATTCACTTTCTGATTTGCCTTTTGAAGGAATATTTGTATTCCCTTTTAGATTAGAACCCTGGGGTGTACCCTTATCCCTCTGACCTATGCCTTGGAAGATACCTGTTATGTCAACATGGTAAGTAAGCCATGCTTAGACAAGAGACGTACTAAATTCAATTAGGGGAGGAAAACGAACAAATTTGATATTAAGACATCTTACCTACTGGCTCAGAGATCTTTCTCTTCTTGAAATTTGGCTTAAACACAAAGCAGCCCTACAAAAAGAAAAAATAAAGCATAAAGTCAAATTAGTCAAGGAGCAGATAAATTAACCAAGTATTTTATGGATAAGCAGATTTAAAATAAAAAAAAAAAAAAGTGCCCTGGCCAATGTGGCTCAGTGGTTGGAGCATCAGCCTGTGCACCAAAGGGTCCGGTCGGATTCCCAGTCAAGGACATATACCTGGGTTATTAGTCTGTCCCCCAGTAGGGACCCGTGCGGGATGCAACCAATCCATGTGTGTGTGTCTCTCCTGTCTCCTCCTCCCTCCCCCTCCCTTCCACTATCTCTAAAATCAATGGAAAAATATCCTTGGGTGAGAATTTTTTTAAAAAGTGTTTCTTTAAAGTTCTAAGAAATCACCTCTTTCCAATCTAGTTATAGAAGGAAAATTCTTAAACAATACAACAACCATCCATTTCTTTCTCCTCCCTCCTATGGCATGTTCATCTTTTTTTTTTTTTAATCCTTACCTGAGGATATTTTTTCCATTGCTTTTCAGAGCAAGTGGGGGAGAGAGACAGAGAAACATCGATGTGATAGAGACACACTGACTGGTTGCCTCCCGGGGATTGAGCCTGCAACCTAGGTTCATGCCCTTGGTGACAAACCCGGGACTCTTCAGTCCCCAAGGCCAACGCTCTAACCACTGAGTAAACCAGCTAGGAAGGGATGTTCATCTTTAATTATGCTCTTTGGGACCTGATATAAGAGGTAGACAAAGAAAATAAATGCTGACAAAATTTAAACGCAAAATTATAAAACTCAGAGAAGAACATTAGTAGTATACATTAAAATGAAGATCAAGAAGATATAAAATAGTGATGCTCTCCCATCTCAAAAGAAGTATTTGTTACTTAATTAAACTCCAACTATCTAGAACTGTAATGGGAAATAGAGAATTTGGCTATTATTGTTTCACCTTTCTTCATCTGATAAACTTATTCATTTATCCATTACAGATCAATTCAAATTCACCCACTCTGGGAAATCTTCCCCAATTTTCTAGTTAGAATTATTCCTTCCTGTAAGATCTCACAGTACTTGAATATCTTTATTTTAAATCTCTTTCATTCTGTATCATAGTTATTTAGGGTCTGTCTCCCAAGTAGTTTGTGAGCACCTTCAGAGCACAGACTGCAGTTAGTTCAAGATCATTTCCCCAATGTTTAGGATAGTGTTAACATATATATTAGGCAATCAGTATACAGAATGAATGCTTGCCAAGTAATATTCCTGGTAATTTCCTAGTTATATTTAGTTCCATGTTATTATTTGACTAGTGCTATATAGTCCCCAAGCTGCTGGTCCTATGTTTATTCTACCAATTCTAAAGGTACACGTCATGGACAGCTTCTAAAGATTGCCATTTCTATGGAAAATGGAAAAACATATCTCGAAAAAGTCATCTCAGGATAGTGCTAAAGACAGCAGTGCAAATATAAAGTGCCCATTTGGATTATAGGATCCAAAGTAAGAACTCTGCCTTATACTCTTGTATCTGCAGCTAGTGGAACTATTTAAAATACACAAACATATTTAGAAAAATCATGTGGTACCATGTCAAGCTTGTAATTACCTCCTTTCTATATGCATCTGCAATTCAGTAAAGGAAAAGGAGCTCTGAAGGAATGAGATACAAAGAGTGTCAAGAATGAATCCTAATGTATGGCAGTGGTAGTAATATGGTTAACCACCTTGAACTCCTGGTCAAGGGATGGTGTTTGAGATGGAGGAAGAAGTCTAGGAGAGCCCACAGCAAGAAAATATGACAAGGAAAGAGAAGTTTAGATAGGTTACAAAAAAGAAAGCTGGCAGTTACACGAACTCAGGAGATAGTCTTTAAAGATTATTATTTATGTAAGGCACCCTCGGACCCCTTCATAGTCATTTCAATACAAGCATTTCTGTTATAATGCCATAAGTGTTCTCCTGAAAAAAATCTCACAATTCTGCAAGACATATAAAAATAAGAGGCTTGTCTCGGCCAGATGGCTCAATTGGTTGGAGCATCATCCCATACACCAAAAGGTTGTGGGTCTGATTCCTGGTTAAGGGACATACCTAGGTTGTGGGTTCGATCTCCATTCAGGGAGGGCACGGGAGGCAACCTATTGATGTTTCTCACATTGATGTTTCTCTCTCTCTCTCACCCCCCCTTCCTTTCTCTCTAAGGATCAATAAAAACATATCCTCGGGTTACGCTTAAAAATAATAAGAGGCTTATGCAACAAAAAGGATTAGAGGACAGACCATTCAAAACTTATAGAACTTTACAACCAGGGCAAAACAAAAACAGTACCAATCCTAATTTAAAAACAAAACAAACACTAGCAGTTAAATTTCTTCCGGCTTGCACCTAGCATCACAGTTAGCCAATCTTTTGTAAACTTAAACCTAAGCTTGATATGTAGTTTTGGAAGGCACTGCTTCTCATAATTTTTTTTAAAAATTAAAATTAGATCCATGGTGTAGCCTTCTTTATTGATCTGGTTTAATACAGAGAGAAATGTCTTTGCAGCTTCTTCATCTGCATTCTCAGCGTTATCAGACAGCTTAAGGGACTTCCAATGCACTCATAATATTACTAAAGGTCTTACTTTGTCTATAGCAGTGCTATCCAATAGGACTTTCAGTAACGAGGGAAGTATCAAAATCTGCACTAATATGCAGTCACAGCCACATGTGGTTACTGAGCACCTGAATGTGGCTAGCGAGACTGAGGAATTAAATTTTTAATTTTATTTAATTTTACTTTATTTTAAATACCTACATGTGGCTAGTGGCTACTGAGTTGGACAACAGAGCTCTAAAGTTTATTTTCTTACCAACTATACTATGTCTTGCAATCCCTGGCCATCTAAGCAGCCAATATGAGATCTATATGATCTCCTTACACACATACACATACACACACATCCCTACACTGCTTTTTCATTCTCATTTTTCATAAGGCTCCCTTCTCTATCTCTACTCTCTGTTTATACAGATTCTTCAATTCTTTTATTTAATGTGCCATTTTATTTCCATCTTCTGGGCCAAAGAATACGTCATTCTCTCTGCTAAAGCCACCCCGCGCCCATACCCCGCTCCCCAATCCTTCACCTAACTTCTCATTTTTCAGGTCTCAGCTAAAATGTGACTTTCTCCAAAGGCCTTTGCTGACCTTGGGCAATCTAGATTAGGTTCTTCTGGTTCTTCTGCTCTCACTTAGAAATTTCTTTCTTGCTAACATTTATCACAGTTCGTGGTCAGTTTATCTGTGTTTGATGTGTTTGTGTGCAAAAGCTGAGTCTATTCGGTTTACCCGCGTATCCCGGTACCTAATGGAGTGCTTGGCGCACAATAAACATTTGAGAAGGAAAGGGCGGAGACTGTGGCACATCCTCCTGAGAGTCGATCTCAACAAACCAGAATTTAAAAATTCTCCACTAAGCCAAAACACTAAGGCAGGCGGGTATCTTCGCTCCCCAAGCAAAGTTAGCCTCAACTGGACCTGGAGCAAAGATCTCAGCTCTGCCCGCCGCACCTTCCCCTGAAGTTAGTACACCTAGGCCTACGATACCTCCGCTTCATGCCTCCTTCAAAAGGGAAAGAGACTGTGGCGGAGTCTTAGTGGCGGCCCTCCCCCACGTACCTTGGACACCGAGGAGGTGGCCATGGACCCAGCGGTTCGCTGCAAGCCAGAAACTCGGGATTTCCCGCGCTCCCTCGCGGCAGCAGGGCAGAGGTTAGTGGCGGGCCACTGGGCTTCTTGATTGGCTGGCATCACCCTCCAAGGCGGGCTTCCGGCGCGCGGAGGCGGGGCTGCGGAGGTGGGCGGGGCTCCAGAGCTCCCCGCTGGGACGCGCTTCTTGGAGGCAGACATGGCGTGTGGCTTCCGCAGGTCTATTGCCTGTCAGGTACGGACTTGGGGACTGGCAGAGGAGACCCCTGCGGAGCCCCGCACCCCGAAGCCGTTTCACTGCTGTGGGCCGGTCCTCAATCAGCGGGGGGGCGGGTTCTGATAAAACTCTGTTTCTGCCGCTTCTTCCCAGTGGTTTCAGCTGCTAAGGCAAACCCGGTGGAGGGTTTGGCATGCAGCTCAGATCAGTTTTCAGCATGAAAAGTAAACTTTGAAAGGCTCATGTTGCTTCCTTCTCTCCTTCCCACCCTACAGCTTTGTATGCTTTATCTGGGTTGAAAGTTACTGGGCCATGATTAGACCCCGCAGAAATTAATGTTGACCTAGTGAAACAAAGATTTACTCAAGGATCGTAAACCAAAAAGTACAACTATGCAATACCCAGAGTGTCTGAAGAAAGAAAAACTGAGGGTTCTTATAGGAAAATTAAGTTCTTAAAAATTAGTTCTGGACTCTTACCCCCTGAATTCTCAGGTAATAATTAGTCCTGATTGTTAACATGGAGGGCAGCTGCTATCTTCCTAAGCAGTGGTTCTCAAGCCTTGGCTGCAGACTGGAATCACTTGAGCATTAAAAAAATACGTAAGCCCAGGCCCACTCTATAGGTCTTGAAGCTCTAAAAGTCATCAGGTGATTTTGATGTTCATCCAGGCGTTGTAACTACTGACCAAGGACGACCGGGAGGCAGAAAGGTATAGGGCTACGTTCCCCACACTTCACTGCACATTGCAATCAACCCAAGAACTTTTTAACAGCTTGTTACTCAGGTCACACCCTGTGCTAATTAAATCACGATGTTTGCATGAGCCAGGCATCAGTATTTCCTAAAGATTCCTGGGTCCCATTCCAATGTGTAGCAAATTGTGGGAACCACAGGTATAGTGATTAAGAACACTGACCATGAAGACATGTGGGTTTAAATCCAGCTTCTCTGGTAGGTATGTAAGTTCTCTGTCCCTCATTTGTAAAATCTGGAAAATTATTTAGCTACTTTATAGGCTTGTCATTAGGATATAATGAATTAATACATATATAATACTTAGGATTGTGTTTGGTACATTGTAAACACTCAATAAATATTGTTCATTATTATGTTAAATTAGAATACTGAGAACAGTATTGTGAACCCCCTTTCCACACCACTACCATCCCAAAGGCTTTCTGATGTGGGGGACCTAGTTATACATTACCCTCAGTGAATGCTTTAGCCACGCATGAAGTTAGATTACCAGAAAGCTACATATCTGAACCTTGTTTAATTTTCAATGAAAATTCCTTAGCAGTACTTTTATAAAGTTGTACTTTTGTAAAGAAAAAAAAAATATTTTTCAGTTTTGCAAAAGCAATATCTGTTTATTGTTAAGAATTAAGTGATACAAAAGGTGCAAAGAATTTAAACGTTCCTATAAATCATCATCGTCAACAGGTTGACTTTCATTTAGATATATTTCTTTGCAGGTGTACAGGCAGGAAAAAAGAAGGAAGGAAGATAGGAAGACAGGGTAGATACGCTTTTTATAAAAATTGGGCTGTATTGTAATGAGTTTTTATTTTTAGGTTTGTTTGCTTCTTTAAAAGTTCTATGACGAGAAATGTCCAACTACTAAAAGTGTAATAGTGCTAGGATTCCCCATGTATCCATAACTGAAATACTGTTTTAAATAAAAAGTATTAAACATAGTTTTGCTTGAATTTAATGACAGAAAAAGAAACCAAAGTTCAAAGAATTATTGGTGTATTTCCTAAATGAGTCCTCTGTAGTTAAGAAAAGAGATTATGCAGAACATTACAATTTGGAGTGTTTCTTTAAAATCTTGATGTTTCAAATTTAGACAGTATTAACCCCTAGCATGGGAGACCAGGACATTAGAACTCTTGTAGTTGGCATAACTTTCTTCTACCTTTCCTAATTTGTTTGGGTAACTTTCTCACTCAAAGTTTGTAACACTCATAGTATGTTTATTAACCATATCTGCACAACTTGTCTGCTGTTCATTTTATATTGACTTGGATAAGATGCTTTCTATAATGCTTTTCCTGGCGCATGGCTTAATTAGCTGGATTTCTTTATAAGTAGCTTTTCCATGAGAGGCTCATGGCGCTTTATTTTTTAAAAACTTTTTTTAAAGAAATTATGACTTTTCAGATAAAATAACCCTGGGTATATCAAAAGGAGGTTTAATCATTAGAAAATTAGCATGTTTAGAAATAATATCAAAATAATAGATTTAGAAATAATATCAAAAATCTTCATTTTAGAAATAAAGCTATAACAAAATTGTTTAGTTCTGATTTTGAATTTTCCAAAGACTTGTACCGCAGATGCAAATACTAGAACAATCCAATGTTATTTTTTTAGTTTCCAATTTTCATATGTTGACAACTAATTCAAACTAAAAACAACAACTAAGCAGGTGAAACAAACATACCAGTCTGCAACTTCTTTAGTGGATGAATCTAGTCTGGTAGAATATCATTGCTAAGTTATTTGCTTTAACCATGTGATTAGGTAACATGGCTATAAAGTAAAGTGCATTTTTTTTCATCTCTGGATTTTTGATTGGGTGCTTTATTTTTTGAAATTTAGTAACTTAGCCTGATGTATCTCTGTTAAACTTTCTGTATTATATTTTCCTGACATAGTGATTTACTTTGATTTGTAGATTGTTTCTTTTTTTAATGAAATATTTAATCATGGAGAAGAATAAAGGTAATATTCATGTACCTGTTACTAATTGGGATGCATTCATAGGTTGTAAGTGACTTGCACAGATATGGTAAACACAAAACGTCATATGTGAAGAAAGAGAATTTGAAACCAGGAATGGGTAGCCAGGAGATTTTAATACTTGCAATAATTTACTTTTCAATTATTAAATTTTATATAAGTGGTAATTAAACTATATCCTTCTGCCACCTGGGTTTTTTTGTTTGTTTGCCTCAGTTTTTAAAAAAGATTTATCTATAATGATACATTAAGGTTTAATTTTTCATTTTACTGCTGACTAGTGTGCCGTTGCCATAATATACTACAATTTAAATTTGGTTCTTTATTTCAGGGACATTTTTCCTTTTATTGAATATTATGCCCTATTATCTCCCATCACTTGGTCACACCTGTGATTCCAGCGGCCACTTGTGTGAACAGTTTCACCTGTGCTTCCATTCACTTATTGCTAACAGCATCCCATCCTGTCTGAAAGCCTTCTAGTCCCAGCCCATATCAGTTGAGGTGTGGTGGAGTTAATGTCAAGGACGGCCTTCAGTCAATGGGGATGAAAGCTCCTGCTTCCTATTTTTGGATAGACAATTTTGGTTAACATTGTGTATGTTTCTTAGCAGGTAGTTATGGAAATTAAGCCCGCATTGCCTATAGTAGTGACCTTGATAGCACAATCTTACATTAACTTTTTCTCCTCTTTTACTCTCCCCAATCACTTCTACCCTCAGGAATCACCTCCCAAATAGACTACCTGCATACAATCCTTTTCTCAAGCCCTGCTTTTGGGGGAGCCAAGATATATATCTATGAATATTTTTAATTTATCTTGGGTTTTATTGATTCAGCCCCAGGGCTTCTGATAAGTGAGACCTAGTTAGGATGCCCTGCTAAATAAGACTGCTCTATTCTGCTTCAGAATCTATTATATCTGTCCTTGGCTATCACTTTTTGAAGAATGGCTTTGGGCTTTGTCTCTATCCTTATGTATTTGCTACTGGAGAACCAATGTACCTATCTTCCTGTCCTCTTGCTTTGCTGCTCCAGAATTCTTTTCATCTTGCCCAAAACTGAAAGTCTGACCATTAAACAGTAACTCCGTGTACCTCTTTTCCCCCTCATCCTTTTATTACAAGAATGTTTCTGTGCCTCTGTAAAACTACTATTGAAGATACTTTCTATTTTGGTGTTCATATCTTCATGTGAATATAACTTGGTCTTAGAATTTACTTTTAGGAAAAATTTGTTCCTCCTGACTTGCTAGATCTCTTACTGGATAAAACCCGCTGCGTAGCTATGTGCCCTTTGTGCCTTGGTTTCCAAGAAGCATAGTAACTATCTTTAGCTTGTGTTTTCTGGTATAATTTTACACTTCCACTTTATTTTTATGTTTTTAAGCCCCCTCGGAGCCCTTTGGAGCAAGTGAGATGTAATAATAAAAGAAATAAACATTTTAAAGTAGTTTTTAGTTTATATAAGAAAGAGAATTTTTTGTTTTGTTGAATTGAATGTAAACATTTTGTGACCTAAGTTCACAACGTATTTGTCACCTGAAATGCTTTAAAATTATCTGTATCACCTTTTTCTTCAGCAAATTTTAGTTCTATTTAAGAAAGGCAGAAAATGTTAGTGGTTATGGATAAGTTTTTGAGATGTGTCCAAAATAAAACCTTTGAAAGGAAGAAGGAAATAATATTTATTACATCCTTATTATGTGACACATTTTTCTTAATCCTCACAAGACCCCTGGCTTATTATTTAACAGATGTATTATCCCTATTTGTCAGATGTGAAAATTTAAGCTTATCCATGTAAAATGACTTTCCCAAAGACGCATAGCTAGTAAAAGTTGAACTGGAATTTGAACCCTTTTTTTCTAAGAGAAATTATAACAGAACCTTTATTGCTGAGTATCTGCATTGGCAGGAACATTTTGTGTATAAACATGAACTGTTACAGCCTTTAAATGCTTTGAAAATATTTATCTACTTCTGAGAAAATATCCTAAAGAAATACCTTTTTGTAGGGGATACAGTAATGTAGTTCCTAAAGACTAGATAATTTAAAAATAAGGACTGTACTTTGAAATTTAAATTTAAAAATCATATACTAGATCAAAGCAGAAACGTACAGAGCATCTTAAAGATAAATGACAACTCCAAGTCTTCAAGTTTTGAGTTTTTCCTTCTAACGTTTGTGAAATTCAACAATTTTTTTTTTTTTTTTTTTTACAATTTGAAAGTAATGTTACTAGTCAGGAGACACTCCAGAATGGTTACAAACACTTCTGAAGAATATTTCTTCTTATCTTCTTTACTTTTCCTATTTACCCCATTTCTCCCTTGTCTTCTCCCTCAACAGCCATGGTTTGTCTGTTGCAAAGGCTTCATCAAAATTGAGGAGGCAGGGAAGAAAGATGAAGACAATTTTAAATTCATTATGGCTGTACTGCTATCTCACTGTTTTCATGCATTTCTCATTGAAAGAATATAGGTATGACATGGGTTGAGTGTAGGTTCTGGTTTTAGATTGCTTGCATTCACATCCGAGCTTTTTCACTTAAGCAAGTTACATAAATTCTTTGTATTTCAGTTTCATCATTCTTGAAATATCTGTAATAGTGAGAAAGTCATGGGATTATTTCAAGGAAAAATGAAGGCATGTAAGATGTGCCTGCCATGTAAGAATTATTCAATAAATGGGATTGATTAGGGCAATAGTTCACAACTGTTGCTATGTATTACACTCATTCAAGGAGCTTTTAAAAAATACAAATGCCCCCACCCCTGCTATCCTGGGTTTCATATTTTTCTCATTATTTGTTTGTTTGCTTGTTTGTTTATTTTTAAGTGCCATGAGATTTTTGTCTCTTTTGCTGTATCCCCAATTCCCAGAATAGTGCTTAGCACAAAATAGGTACTCAATAAGTACTTTATGAATGAATAAAATGAATTATCTTTGTTTCCTCAGTGGTTCATCTCTCTTTTTGTCGAAAAAAAATTTTTTTAATTTACAAATTAAAAAAAATTTTTTTGGTGGGTGTAGGCAGTTATGTTTGTTACTTTAGAGTCAAACCCTCTTCTCACCCTCAGTCCCTAGTAACCACAGATCTATCCTTCATCCTGAAAGTTTGGGGTTTTCCAGAATTATAAGTAAATTGAATCATACACTGTAAGCCTTTTGAGTCTGGCTTTTGTCACTTAGCATAGTGCATCTGAAGCTCATTTATGTTGTTAGGTGTCTCAATATTCCTTTTATTGCTGAGTACTAGTACATTGAATCTGGAAAAAATATATTAACAGTCTTGCTCGGTTTTTTTTTTCTTTATTTTTAGCTTTCCAAAGTATTGGATCTTCCACCAGAAAGCTTGATCAAGTCAATATCTGCAGTTCCAGTTTCCAGAAAAGAGTTAAGTATATTTGTAATAATTTAAAATGTTGCTGACTTTATAAATATACAAAAAAATGTTATTCTTCAATTTCCTTGAAATGAACCAAAGTAGTAGTATCCTTGTGTTGTTTTGATATTTACTTATGCTATACTTAAGTTACTTAATAACTATACTTACGGCAAAATCTTTATGAAGAATGAAGAATGAGGTTCACATTTAATCCTGTAATAGCAAAGGGAAGAGCCAAGACTGGGGCGAGGATCCCAGGGCTGTTGAAGGCCTGAGAGATTACACACCTATCTGAATCTTGAATATCATTGTACAACATTTACCTGCTAGGTTTTTGTGGATTTTGGGGGGTCTCTATTGGAGGACTACCAGTGATATAGACAACTATTGGTTAGGACTACTTGCAACCAATAGTTGCCGGTTGGATGAAGGAAAATATCTATCTCTTTGTGAGTTTGGTCTTCTAAATAATACTTGTTTACCATTTGGCTAGAAAACTTTAATATTTGGATAAAATGCCTTCTCATTCAATTAATAATGACAAGAAATTCACTATAGTAGGCATTTAAACTCTAAGTTTAGAAAGATGTAAAGATCATCAGTATCTTATGTCCTTATGTTTTGTCCCCTTTGTCAGGATGTTAGATACAGTAGGATAAATATTCTTGCTCCCAGAATAGACAAAAAGATAAGTGGAAAAGGAAAAGAAAGCTACATATGGCATTGTAAAAGAGAAAATCTTTTTTTTTTTTTTTTTTTTTTTTAACCTCACCAGAGGATATTTTTTCCATTGCTTTTCAGAGAGTGGAAGGGAGGAGAGAAAGAGAGAGAGAGAAACATCGATGTGAGAGAGACACATTGATTGGCTGCCTCCTGCACATGCCCCGACCAGGGCTGGGGATCAAACTTGCAACTGGGGTACATGCCCTTGGCCAGAATCAAACCCAGGATCCTTCATTCCGAGGACCAGTGTTTTAACCACTGAGCCAAATTGGCCAGGGCTAGAAGAGAGCATCTTTAAAATGGCCTGCTGCAATATCTTCTATATTGAGTTCTAAGAACTGCTGAACAAAGAGACCTTATAATTATATGCACATTGATGTATTGTTCCAAACCAGTTACCTATTTCATAAAATCTGTAAATGACATTCTGCATAGTCATGGGAATGTCTCTCTTTTTATTTTATGTTTCAAAGGCCTTTAATAAGCTGAACCGTCTTGGCCCATCTTGTGGTAAAATTTCCTTTACCTGCCTGGAGCTCCTTTGGGCAGCTCCACTCTAACAATCTGAAATGCTAAGACTTTAGTTTATAGAAAATAAACATTGGGGAGGATTTCAGATATTTTCTAGGCTACAAGTCTAAAATTCTACATATTACATTTATTTAAAACAAAGGGAATTTCTCATGCTTTGCCATAATAAACCCAAGTGTCCTTTACAGTACTAAAACTAAGCCTAATTGTTCTATATTTCTAACTTTATTCTAAAATGCTATTAAGTGCCAGGAGATTAAGAAATATTATTTTTGTTAATGTGGCTTATTTAATGTGATGTGAATCAATTTACTCAGGTCTACTGGTTTAATTATATTTTCAACTATGGTGGAATTTCTATTTAATACTGATCATAATAGAGAGGATTAATAATTGTTACGAGCCAGCAGTACTCACATCTAAGGATTTCACTCTGGCACAACAACTACTCCTCAGAAGGAGTGGGAAAGTAGCTATTGCTTTTTAAACTTTTTAAAAATATAAACAGTATTAAAGTAAAGGAAATAGATTAATGACCCCTGTGTGCCCATCAATTACTGTCATTGGATCATGGCCAGTTTTGTTTCATCTCTACCCCTACCCACTCTCCTTCTTCACAATGGGTTGTTTTGACAGCACTGCTTTTCATAGTCTAGATGTTATGTCTTTTTAAAGGGTTTTTTCTTAAATTAGTTATTCTATCACAAAAACAAAACAGATAAATCTTAAGGAAAATACAGAAGACTAAAAAGAGAAAAAATTCCCGTTGTCTTACTGTGTTGAGACATCTGATGTTAGCAAGTTCGTGTATTTTCACATTTTTCTCTTTGAATAAGTCTTGCAGCCTTTGAAAAAAACATAGTTATAAAACTACCGTATACTTTTTAAATCCTTTGACATCATTCTCAACAATGGCTAAGTAATACTCTAATGCTCCCCTGTTGATGGACGTTTAGAATTTTTTCAGACTTTTTACATAATTCACATTTAAGAATTACATCTTTAAATAGACAAAGCCAAACTTTCTTGTGTGTATATCATTGAAAGCTTCCAAAAGAGAAAACTGGGAAATAGGTAAAGTCTGGTTGATCCTTCACCTACCTCCTTAAAGCATTTATTTTCCTTTTGGGTCTTTTTTACTGCCAAATAAACCCTTCACCTAATTTCAGAATTCGTGTTTTAAAACCCTTTGCGGTCGTATTAAATTTGGACATGGGTGCCGTACTGGTCGGAATTAAGAGCTTTCAGAGAAATTATGAACTGATACATGAATGGAGTTAAGATTCGTATGGTTCCTTGCTGTGGTGGCTGAGAGCAGACATACGACCAGAACGGTAAAAAAGCTTTGGTGGCTGAGAGTAGACAAACGACCACAAAGGGTTAAATATTCCTAGTTTAATAAATTATTGTTTATCATTTTTAATAGACTAAAAAGGATGATTTTTTAAAAATTTGTCCTTCTTCCACTGAACTAATTGGGAATATTTGTGATTGTATTGAGATAATAAAATTTTAAAATTCAGTTGAACCAGTTTATTATTCATGTCTAGAATAAAATTGTAGATACCTCCTATCCATGATTTTAAATAACTATCTATAAAAAAATCATGTGACCTCTGTGTTTTGAGAGCCATCCTATAGGTTTATGGTCATATTTAACCTTTTATAAAGTATCCTCGCTGTATGTTAAAATCATAGTTCAATCTTTGGTATATTCAAACCTGTATAATTTTAACAAATGTTATTATGGATCCTATTACTTTTAATTTAATATTTTTTCATTAAAAAAACTTTGTGTTTGTTTATTATTTCCATTTTGTTAAACTAGTATCTTCAGTGTCCCACATTATTGGTGCAAATTTTTGGCTAAGCTATCAAAGTCCTTTGAAAAGAATAAATAAAATAAATACATCCAGACCTTATATGAGTTTCCACAGTTAAAGTTAATCTTTAGAAAATCAGATTTTATCATTAGAGAATAGTCTTAGGAAAAAGAGTGCAGTTTACCAACCAAGCTAGTATATGAAGAACTACAGAGAGAATAATTCTGAAGGCTCAATACTGGTACTAGTAAACATTTTTATTTTACATGATAACTAGGATTAGGATTATTTAACCAGAGTTTAATTTCTCAGCAACACTATGAAGTAGGTGCTATTATTACCATTTTACCTATAAGTTACAATGGAGGTTTAAGCAACATGCCCAAGATCACACAGACACTGATTAATAGATGAACTTGGATCTGTAGTTACAGCTTAAATGTCAGTAGATGAGTTTGGGTAGGTAAGCATAGTTCCCACTAGGATATTGGATAATGGATTAAGGCTCAGGAAAATTCCTAACGGCCATTGTTGACTAGGTTCTTTAATGTGCTATTTAACAGAAGATACAGAGGATTTTTTAGGCATGTTTCTAAATTTGAAGAGTGATAAGAATAGAGTCACTTGTGCCCCTCTAAAATGCGTCTTTTGTGTCAATCAGAGTGGGCTAGACAGACAGTGGTTCAATTCACTCTACCCATAGAGTCTCATGCTCTGGTTTCTTATTGAATATCAGATGTCAATATGGGTACTTATGTAGATGTTTCTATAACAATTAAAAATTATTTTATACTTTGAACTATTGCAGACTACAGAGAATATATAGAGAATAATGTAGCGAACACTCACGTGCTTACTCCTGAACATGTCAGGGCTTAACTTTTTCCTAAGTGGCTGCTCTGCCTGTCTCACAGAAGTATCACAAAGCTACAGTTAGGTAATAAAAGAGGAAGAATTTTATGAGATGATAAAAGATAAAGTTCAAAATAAACACAAGGTGATGATATTTCTAACTACTTCACTTTATATATTGAAAGCATACCTTCTTTCTTATAAAATTATGTCCATGTGAAGAACCCACAGTGATTAGGTTTTTTTTTGTTTGTTATACTAGTAATGTTTATAGGGTAACAATAGCTTTTTTCTATTTCAATGTCTGTCTTTAGAGGAGTAGCTGATTTTCAGCTTTCTTTGGATTCTCTTTTGAAGAACAGTGACCATTCAAGATCAGATATTCAAGTTCAAGCCACACGACTGGCAGAGAAGGTACTTTAGCCCTATTAGCTTTCTTTGACTTTATAATGCACTTATTTTAAAGAAAAAAATACTCTGCAGGTTATCTCAGCCCTAATAATGAATTTAATGTTTCTTTGTTGAAGGCACCTTAGAAAATATAATTTAAATTCATTTTAGCCATGTACTGTAAGATTAGGATGATTTTTCAAGTTAGTTTTAGAACATTCTTCTTGAGCTGACATTGTTCAGTTTTTTGATTAATTACTTACAGGAGGACTGAAGTGTTAATTAAATTTACAGATTGAAGCTGGATGGATTTCTGAATTTAGGAGAACAAGCTTGATAAATTAGAACAGTGGGTCGTACTTTTTTTAATGAGTTTCTGAGAAGATGAACATTAAAATATGAGAATAAATGATTAGATGGAAGTAGAATCATGATTGCAGAGAGAAAGTGGTTAGATGATTTAATAAGCCTCTTTCATTTCTAATTTACTTGATAAGTTTTGTACCTAAAAGAGGAATTGAAAGGATTATAGAGAATGACCAAGTAGTTAGTGTAAATATGTGACACAAAAGAGATGTCTGGGCACCCTGAAGAATTGAAACAATGAAAGTGACTATCATAGAAAAAGATGTTTAAAGAATGAGTATGATAAAGGTAGCTGAGTAAATATTTATTGGATCAAAAACCACCCCAGATTTTTATCAGGATATATACCAGGAATAGAATCATTCTAATTACAATATTTAGTCTCAAAATAAAAACTAGTGGCTCTTCAGTGACAACAGGTAGTTTTTTCAAGTTCCATGGCTATATCAAGTGCTTTGAATATCTAGTTGGTTAAAATTTTAAGGCATATTCACTGAAGACAAAGTATTTAAATTATTTACATTTTATGTGTTGATGCAAGTGCTTTAGCATAAGCTTTGACAGAATGTCATGTTCTGTGGCTCCTATGAAAGGTGGGTGAGATTTCATTGCAGGTCAGGGTACGTAGGGCGGAGTAAAGTGATGCTGTCTTTCTTCCATGTCAGATGGAGAATTTGAGGTGAGGGAATGAGAAAGGAAGAGACTCAGAATACGGAATAGTGTTCTGGTCAGGAAAAGAAGAAAATGCGTTTGCCCAAATAGAGTGATTGACTTACAGGGCCTGGCTGAGGCTGAGAGAGATGACGTACCTGCTGCCTTTGGACAGTTGAAAATCTGATAGTTTTAGAACTACAACTCTCTTTAGGCTTATATTATAATATACCTATTTTACTTGATCTGTTATCTTTTCAGCTAAAATGTGATACAGTGGTGAGTGAAATCAGCACTGGTCAAGGGACTGTAAATTTCAAAATAAACAGAGAACTGTTAACAAAGGTAAGAATGGGTTATGTTTCAGCTCTTGTGTCTTCACTCAGTCTCTCTGCTTTAGCTCCAGTGGTTTCCCTCCAGTTGTTAAACTGATTGTGCCTCTTCTTGCTTCAAAACTTTTGCACATTCTAATGCCTCTGCCTGGAGTGCCACCCCATGTTAACTCCTGCTTATCCTTCAGATTTTGATATTTCCTGGGCAGTGGCTTTCTGACCCCTTCATTTGTACACTCTAATAGCACTGTATACCTTTCCTTGAGGAACTTACCATAGTTTCTATTTTACATTCTTTTTATTTGATTAATGCCTCTCACCTTTAAATTCTAATTTCCATTGGGGCTTATGGTTTCTGTTTTCCTCACCCCCTATTGGATCCGCAGTCCCTAGCACAATGCCTGGCATGTAGTAGGTGTGAGATAACTATTATTGAATGAATTCATGGACTCTGTATTGAATGTAAGAAAGGTTCTGCTGGTTTCTGCTCTCTGGTAGCCTATAACCTATAGGAAGCATAAGATTTATACAGATGAAACCATAAGACAGCTTCTTTTTTTTCCTTTGAAATATCAAGACTAAGGTTTCAATATTATATCGTTGTTGCTTTTATCTTAATAACAAGTTCTAACCTGTTTAAAAATAAGTATCTTGAGACAGCTTCTTCTTTTAATAAAACAATTCATATCCCTGGCTGGAGTGGCTCAGTTGGAGCATTGTCCCATACACCAAGAGGTGGCAGGTTCAATTCCCGGTCAGGGTGCATACCCAGGTTGTGGGTTCAATCCCTGGTCTGGGTGTGCCCGAGGCAACCCATCAATGTTTCTCCTCCTCCCCTCCCCCCCAAGGTCAATTTAAAAAAAATAAATTAAAAAAATAAATAAAGATAATTGGTACAATAAGCATAAGAAAGATTAAAGATAGAGAAATCAGGATGGCCTGGAGGGTTTGGGGAAATCACATAGAGGAATTCGGTTTCACATGAGTAAGACCATGGATGACATGTAATCCTGGATAGGCAATGGTATGAGACCTTTTGTTGAGAATGTCATCTCAATCAAACTTGAAAATTTATCATAATGCATGCTTTGGTGTATTTTTTAAAAAAACACATGAGTATTGAGTTGGTCAAGCTGAGTAAGTGCTGCCTCTTGAATTGCAAATAACTATAAAATCAAAATTTCTAGTAATATATTTTTTCACTGAAGGAGAGATAGTGTTTCATACTCGTCTCTAGAACTTTTAACTTTTTCCTTTTATCTTCTTTCTCTCTTACTTCAAGGTAAATTAGTTAACCAAAATCAGTTACAAGGACAAGAAGGAAATTTTTTTTGCGCTTTTTACATTGTCTACAACTTGCTGGGCTGTTGATAACATTTCATGTCAATTTAGCAAACCCCAGTGAGTCTAATTTACTATTTTTTAAATAAGTGACTCTTCCAGTTGCTGACTTAATTTTATTGAAGCAGAAATGCAGCTCACCAGAGTACCAATCAAACTTTAGGCCATTTGATAGGCAGCAATATTGTACTGTTTTTGTTTTCCCTAAGATGAGAAAATACGCTATGGTAGATGGAGTTTGCCTTTATAGCCAGCTTAGCTGAAAGAGGTGTGGTTTTTATTTTAAGATGTTTAAATTTGTTTTATTTTATATATTTACTTAATAACTTAACAATTTAATGGCCATGAATTTTCATGCTTTATTGCAATTAACAAACTGATATTTTATCTGGTTTAAGGATGCCCACTTGCTCACTTATTAAAAACATTCCCAAACACTTCTCAGTCAACAACAAAGGGAATAAGAGTTAGGGCTTTGAGGCCCAGTTACTCTTTCTCACAAAGAAATTCTCCCTTCATTGGATCTGGATCTGGATCTTAGTGTGGTTTTTGTTAAAGGAACGAGTAGATTGCTCAGTGTCATAGTAACGATACATCCTAGAACAGTGAACACTCATAGTCTAAAAAAAGAGTATTGAATGTGCCTATGTTATAAGTTATAATTTTTAAATGATATTTCTTTTTTGTTCAAAGTCTAATTTCATCTACATCTGGCTCCATTATTTTCAGGCCTTAAATAGTGGTCATTTGCATGTCTAATGAATTTTTCAGACCGTGTCAAGAAAAAACATTCAACCCTTTTTGGAGTATTATAATCTTTTTTTTTTTTTTTTCATTTTAAAGTTCGCAAAATTGACATATAGCTAATGATCTACATCCAAAACTTACTCCTCAGAGAATTAGGAATTTGTCATTGCTTACACCTGTACAAACTTAGCCTGCATGAAACGTTATCTTTTCCTGAATTGCAAATGAGTTATTAGTACTGGCACCACTAGGGATGATTAAATGTTAGCTTAAGTTTGGATCACTAATAGTGGCTTAAAATCTCTTCATGTAAATCATTCTCAAAGGTAGGAGGCTAAAATGCAAAATTAAAGGCAATAAAAACTGCCAAATCTCTGGGACTAGATCATAAATTTTCAAAGCTAGATGATATGACCAGTTCATACATTGTGAAGAACTGTTACTTTGGTACCAAACTTCCACCTGTTAGTAGCTTATGGATGACTTTCAAGAAAAACTGTAACCTGGAGTAATAGTTAATTCAGTCTAGGGAGAGAAAAAAGAAAATAAGAATTTAAATAGGAAAAGGGCAAACAAAATCCTGTTTTTTAGGTATACCTAAGTGGATAATATTTTAATTTCACATGTACACATGCATTTTTTATTTGCCAAATTCAACTTTGTGTGCTCTACCAAGACTTGAGAAAAAAAGAAAAAGAGATATTAATTTAAATGGTTCTAATTCTGTTCATTATTTTACCAATTAACTCTATGTCAGTCTGCAGTCAGGATGGGTTCAAGTCACACGTAGTGCCAGTTGGCTGAACACATGGAAAGAATGATTAACCACTTTCCACTATTGACCAAAGAATTGACTAGACAAATAGGTAGTGGTAGCTTGCTTACAAGTCCTATTGAGAGCCGTAGAGAAATAGCAACCACAAGAGTTAGATAAAATTACAAAAGTCATCCATAGAAAAGGTGATAGTGATAGACAAACAAAAAGTGCCAGCCAATTAGAATATTCATTAATTTGCTAAAGCATTCCAAAAACTGAAACCTTTGAAAGATTTAATTTCTGATTAAAAACTCATTATGCACCTATGTTTACATTACTGAGTACATCTTACATGTAGATGTACATATTGATGAATAGATTGGCCTCTAGCTTGTTCATCTATTGGAATATGAGGGAACTTTATGAACTCGCTAACATTCTATAGTTAACAGCTTTCTTCTGTATGCCCACTAATTTAATAAACCTCCTAAATTATAATTAATTTTATTCATTATAATATGTAAATTAATTATAATTTCTAAATTATAAAATAAAATTCTATTTATGAAAATTATAAATAATTATAATAATAACAGTATAAATCTAAGGATAAAAGTGGCATAGATCCTGCCCTCAAGGAGCTTATGATCAAAAAGAAAAGCACAAAAAATAGTATAATGTGTGATGGGTATGATGGTTGCACTCCAGTGTAAAGAAAGGTACACTTAAGTCTATCTTGAGGCAAAAGGAGAATAACCTTGAATTGGGATAAAGATAAAGAATATACCCGGAAGATACATGGGCAGGCATTCCAGGCAGAGGGGACATCTTGGGCCAGAGTACAGACAGTCAAGAACATGGCATTGTCTGGAAATCAGCAGGTGATTATGTTTTGCACATAGGATGGTATGAGAGAGGATATCAAATTATATACTATGAAGCACCTTATATGCTCTGCATAAAGAATTTTAGCTTTTCCCTGTGTTATCATTCTTCATGGTGTGTTATGTGTTCCACAGCTGGTACATGGAATGATTTTTGGTATTACACTAATGAAATTTCATTTAATAGTTATACTTTATTGTAAGAATACAGTATATAATACATGTAACATAAAAAAAGGCGTTAATCAACTGTTTATCAGTAAGACTTCCTTCCAGTCGACAGTAGGCTGTTAGTATTTTGGGGGAGTCAAAAGTTATACATGGATTTTTGACTGCATCGGGGCTCAGCACTCCTAACCCCAATGTGTGTATTTATATGTACATTACATAAGATAGCTAGGTGTTATTGTTTTGTTGTGGTTGTTGCTTTGTACTGATATAGCTGATGGATGATAAGGCTCTGAACCAGGGCAGAGAAGGTATAACTATAATGATATTTAGGAAATAGCATGAGCAGGGCTTGGTGATTAATAAGTGATTGGTTGTGGATATTAGGGAGGGAAAAGGGTAAATCTTAGGAACTCTTAGGTTTCAGACTTGGTTAGCTGGGGATAAAGTTCATGGAAATGGAGAGTAGAAGGAAGAGAAGTATATTCTGTTGAAGTGCCTGAGAGAGCTGTCCAGTTCTGAACTGGATATATTACTCTGTAGCACAAGAGAGATTTTATTAGGTAAGTAGTAGTTGAAGTCTTAGCAATTTATACCTAGGAGATGTGTAAAGTAAGGAGCTAGAAGCCAGGAAAGAGTGCAAGGTGGGGAGTACAGCGACAGGCAGTGGAAGAAGAGCCTGCAAAGGGAACTGAGAAGCAAAAATCTGTAGAGAGTGATGTCATTACAACCAAGGAGAAGAGAGCAGTCATCAGCTAAGACGGTGTATGAAAGTAGTTATCCCTGAGGAAGGCCGGAAGGGACCAAGGTTAGGGCAGATGATCAGAATGGACTCTAGACTTTAGCCTTACCTTAATTGTTTATTTTTTCATTTTACAAAACTGGTGTATTTATTAAAGTAATATACTAAACAAAATTTAAGCATTCATTTAGGTTTGGCATTTAGAATTTTGATTTAGAGAGCACTTTCAGTGACATAGTAGAGAAAAAAGCTCCAGGTGGCAGGTGGATCAAATTGGAAGTGAAACATACAAGATCTTTATTAAAGTTACTTTTTTGTTTGGGCCAGAGAAATCAATGAACTGAGAGTCATTTGTAAAAGAGAATTCTAATTTACTGCTATTAGCGTTCATGGCGTCTACCATCCATTACATAAAAAGGAATGGAAAGTGAAAAGGATGGGCAGACTTTAACTTTAGAATAATCTGAGTATGAATTTCTTCTCACTGTTTACCTCCCCACTTGCAGTCTTCTCGTTGCCCATATTCATGGAGTAATTAACATTTAATAGGTCCCTAGTGTATGACAGGCACTATTCTCTTTTATGTCTATTTATTAATCCTTTATCTCTGTGACCTACTATACAGTGTAAGAGAAAAAAAAATATTATTTTCTCTGTGTCCTTGGGCAGATAAATGCTGTTTCTGAACCTTAGTCTTTGCAGCTGTTCAATGGCAAGTGTTGCCCACTTCTAAGGTTGTAAGGCTTAAAGATAACATAAAAGCATCTAGACTTGAACCTAGCACTCTGTAGATGCATCTTAAAAGTATTACTTTGCTGCTTCCTGCTACCTCTCTGCCTTTTCCATGTGACCATGTGAATCAACACTATGATAGTAAAATTCTTCACATCATAAACTGCATATTTGGGACTCAGAATCCAGTATGAGAAGCAAAAAACAATATAAGAGTAAATAAAAATTTATTACAAAAATTTAAAACCCTAAAATAAATAAATAAATCATCACCATTGGAAAAAATCTATATGCATGCAGTGAACTATACAGTAGTTCTGTGTTAATAACTAAAAACCTGGAATATGTTTTGCAGTTTCTGTAAGATTTCCTGGTTTTTTACTTATGTAACCAATAGGCATTTGAATTATAATTTTTTATTTGTTTTCTACCATTACTTGTGATCATTAGTATCACAAAAGTAGCAGCAGCATACAATAATTAGCACATAGCTATGGAGTGAAAACAATTTTTACTACATGACTTGATAGCCATATGACCTTGGAAAAGTTACTTAACCTCTCTGTGCTTCTATTTTCTCAATTGTAAAAATGATACTTATCTCTTAAGATTGTTGTGAGCATTAAATGGGTAAATACTTAGCAAATGCTTAGAACAGTGCCTGACACATAGTATGCAGTCAATAAATGTTAGATGCTGCTTCTGGTTTTGTTGTTACTATCTGCTATGAGACTTTTGGCAGTTACTTAACCTTTCTAAACTTCAGTTCCTTCACCTGTAAAATATCTACATCTTCAGTCAATGGGAGGAGGAATAGACAGGATGTATAAAGCATAGATGCCCCATAGATATAAACTCAAGAAGGTGGTGCTGCTGACAATGCTGTGAAATTCTCAGTTCCATAAATTAGAATGAGCAAATTAGCAACATTTAATTTCCAGTAGCAAAGTAGTTAAGAAAATTGCAGTTTTTTTCTATCATTAAATCTCAGCCTTTACTTTTCAGACAGTGCTAAAACAAGTAATCGAAGATGACTCAAAATACGGATTAAAAAGTGAGCTTTTCTCTGGTCTTCCCCAGAACAAGATTGTGGTTGAATTCAGGTGAGTGTCTACTCTTCTTATGTGTTGGTTAATCAGTTGGCTGAGCAGGTGAGTGTTTTACTATTATTGTCTGGGTTCTCATGAAATTACATGTAGAAAAATTGAAAACCAATGAGACTATATTTTCTTAAAATCACAGTAAATTGAATAAAAATTTTTGGACTCTGATAAAAAATGTCTAGTGATTATTATGGGTTCTTTTTCATTTTGAATTAAGTATCAGAAAATAGCTTGAAGTTTTAATATGCTTCTAAATAGTCTTCATAATAACTTTCTTATAAGCTATCAGTAGCTATCAGTATAACCATCTAATTATTTGAACTTTTTTTAAGTAATCAAAAGAGAAAAGGAAACACCTTCAAAGAACGGGTTTACAGCTTGTGAAAATCATCAGAGGTATTGAATTTGCCTTCCTAAAAGCTGGAGAAGAGTCTTAATGAAATTTTTCCCATTTAGAAAAATAGAACTTACCTAGAGCCTTTTGTTTCCTTAACTATATATTCTGTGGAAGATTTTTAAAAATTGATATGGGAAATATGACTTCAGGTTTTCTAACACATTATAAGTTATGAGGATAACTTAATTCCACTTAGATATGATTAGCACCTGGATAATCAGGGGTGGGTGGGTTCTTTGGATTCCACATTTGCACCGACTCTGCTATTCATCTGTGTTCTTAGAAAAGACAGATCCTATAAGACTCAGTAAACTCATCTGTTTATGATAACGACTGATTGTCAAGTAAACTAATGTTCCTATGTAGCAGTCAGATACTATGAATAAATCTCATAGTACCAGTGCACCCCAGTCATGATACTTAAAGTTTAAACATTTATTGTATCACAAAGAGGAGAGGGACTTCATGTGGTCATCCTATGGCCACCACACAAAGAAATGTGCCTGCCATTTCAGTTCTCTCTTCTTGCATAACAACCACTCCAAAACTTAATACAGGGATTAGCAACCTTCAGCCCATGGGCAGAATCCAGCATGTCACATGTTTCAGTAAAGTTTTATTGGAACACAGGCTTGCACATTCATTTATATATTGTCTATGGTGGCTGCTTTTATACTACAATGACAGTTAACTAGAATTGAGTTGAATAGTTGAGACCAGGTGGTTACTATCTGACTCTAAGAAAAAGCTTGCCAACTCCTGATTAGTGTCTTAAAATAACCATTTTAATGTTCATGACTCCACAGATCAAAAAATCAGGGATGGTTTAGCTCAGTAATTCTTTTTCTTGCATATGGTCATTTATGCAGCTCTGTTTTTCTGGAGATTATACTGGGGCTGGAAATACAGGTGGCTCATTTATTTGTGGGGCAGCTCACCTGAGAGCAGCCAGGCATCTCTCTCTCTCTCCACATTATCTCTCCAGCAGAGTAGCCAGACCTCTTTACAGAGGTGCTCAGGACTCCAAGATGGTAAAAATGTCTGGTCTTGGAATAGGCCCAGCGTCACTTTCACATTCTGCTGGTGAAAACAAGTCACAGGATGAGCCCACATTCAGGGGGAGGAAAATAGACTACATCTCTTAGTGGCAAATGTTTGTGGCCATCTGTAATTCTTTCCATTCATGTCTTTAAATTGATGCAGAACACATCACCTTCTTCTCTGGGGAGATACTTCAGTACCATATTACTCACACTTCTTGCTATTACCTAACCAGCAGTAAAGGAAAATCAGTAGGGAGGTGTTATAGTATGTTTCTATGCATACATCCTTGAAATAATGCCTTTATAAGTTTCTTGAAATTTGAAAAGTTGCCACGAGTGCTCACTTCGAACACCTTCTTCCTCATTTTCACTTTACCGTCACCATTTCTTCTCCCCAACCAAGCTCAAAATACCAAAACGTCAGTCTTCCTTACTTATCGATTCTCTGGCTTTTCCCCTTTTTGTTTCCCATATACTGCTCTTTTTTTGTTTATGCTTGTAAGAAATGTCTAAAAATAACCTGTTCTATTTGAGTTGTATTCTGTAGGCTTTTTCTGTGGTGGTTTGTCTATGGATTTGCCCCTCTCAAGTTTTTTTTCTGAAGCAGTTAAGGAGGGCTGGAACTTAAATGCGCATTTGAATGCTGATGAATACAGAGCCCATTTCCCAGCACTCATCTTTGCTCTCTGTTACTTTCCATCTAACATTGCTATGGAACAACCTTAGCTGCCCCCCTCCCTTAGAAGTTTTCTAGTTGCTGTGGTGCTTACCACTGTGGTTTCAAAGTTGAGACAAACAGGTGGGGGATGGGACAAAATTGATAGAAAACATTGTTCTTGAATTTCTTCTGAAAATGAGAGATGTGGCAGAAGAGAATGCTTTAAACTTATAGTATCTTAAATTGACCAGACAACTTTCCCACCCCACCCCCCAAATCAAGAGATATAATCACTGCTCAAGAAACTTGCCCCCTGCATTGAGATGATGGTGATGATAATAGGTCAAGTAACTTGTTCAGGGTCATAGAGCTAACTCTGACTCTGAAGCCTGCATACTAAACCTTTACTGCCTCCCTGATACATAGTGTTGGTTGTAATATATTTTGTCAGATCTAGGAGCAGTGTGATGAAGTACCAGAGTAGATGACTGTCCATCATAGATGGGCTTTACCTGGTAGGTGATGTAAAACTTGTAGATAACTATGGTTGCCTTTCTCCTCTCTGCAAAGTCAGCCTTTCCTATTTTGTTCAGATCAAACCTGCAGGAGCAGTCAGTAATGTAGCCTTTCCTCTCCTTTGCTCAGCACAGTCTTTTCCCACCCTCTGCTGTTCCCAGTGTGAAGTATTCTCATAGGATAGATTGAGGTCCTCTGCTTGGTAAAAAGATCAGAGTACCAGTTCTGTTAGTAACTGATTCGGTGATCTCAGATGGGACAGCTTTTTCCCCCTGGCCTCTTTTCTTACCTGGAAAATAAGAGCAATAATATTTGTCTTTTCTTACAAGATTGAGAAAATTATATGAAATAATCCTTTACAAGTCCCAGTAATGTGTCCAAACTATAATTCATTTATTGTGGCTACTTTGGTTTCCAAAGGAGTTGAATTTGTGTTTTCCATTTTATTATGTTCCCTTTCTAGTGAGTATATGGTGCCAGAGAATGGCAAATTGATGATTTCAAGTGACCTTTTGTCAAGGCTGAAGACCTGTATAGATTCAGTTCTCCTAATCCTAGAGGAAAAAATATAAAAGCTCTGAGAAAGCCTAAAAACCCCCACATAATATAAATACTTAGTTGGAAAAAAAATCAAAGATTGCAAAAGGATATTCAGTAAAAAGGAAGTCCTCTCCCCATCCCAGTTTCCTGGTTCTCTCCTTTGGTCATTCACCAATACTAGTTTCTTGTTTATCCCCCTAGATATATTCTGTGCATTTATAAACAGATCTCATACATTATATATTGTTCTACTCCTTGCTTTTTTCACTAAACAATGTTTCTTATGTTCCTTTAATATCAAAACATCCAGGGTGGTTTGTAATTTTTATATTTTCATAGTAGTCTGTTGATTTTTTAAAAATCAGCTTTAATGAGGTATAATTACATACAATACAATACAGTTCACCATATTTCAGCACATAATTTGATGAGTTTTGGCAAAGGTGTACAGGTTGTGTAACCACTACAATTACAGTATAGAATATTTTCTGTCTTTTTATCTGTTTTATTGATTTTTGCTTTTATCTATATTATTCTCTTTTATTCTGCTTGCTTTGGTCCTCCTTTTCTAATTTCTTAAAGGAAACCCTTAGATTATTGATTTGCAGCGTTTTTTCTTTCTAATATAAACATTTCATGCTATAAATGTTTCTGCTTTACCTCACAGATTTGCAATTAAGGCAGTCCTAGGGATCACCTTGTTTGTTTTCATTCTCAGGAATCACAGACCTTAACTATCCAGTTTTATAAAACCAGTGTTTTCTATATTTTTCTGGTTTTCTGGTTAATTACCCTTTTTAATATTGAAAAACTTATGAAAACTTTAAACATGCACAAAACAGAGAAGTATAAGTAAACCCCATGTGCTCATCACCCAGATTCAAGTCATCAAGATATTGCTACATTTGTTTTTATTATCTCTCTTCCTTGTTGCCTCAGTTCCCTGATCTGTAAAATAAGAGATAAGAGTACCTTACTTCACACCTCTTATGAGTATTAAGTGAGGTAATGCATAAAACTGCCTGTCAGGTAGTGAGTGCCTTAGAAGCATTTGTAGTTTGTAATGTTAAATTATTTTTTTTAATCTTCACCCAAGGATATTTTTCCCCACTGCTTTTTCAGAGAGAGTGGAAGGAGAGAGAGAGAGAAAGAAAGAAACATCAATGTGAGAGCGACACATGATTGGCTACCTCCCGACTGGGGCCGGGGATCGAGCCTGCAACTGAGGTGTGTGCTCTTGGCCGGAATTGAACCCGGAACCCTTCAGTCCACAGGCTGACGCTCTAACCACTGAGCAAGACTGGCTAGGGCTATAATGTTAAATTATTGATTACAACTTCTCAAGGACACAGAGGAGTGATAAAAGTGTTGGCTGAGAATTTGGAGTGGCAAGTCAGATTTCTGATTATTCTGGGAAACTTAATGCATAAATATTTTTATATTTTTCTGTTTTAATTTCTGATACAGTAAATATTGATAGATATTACCCATACAAACAAAATTTCATTGGGGTCCTCAAAATTTTTTGAAAGGATAAAGGGTTTATAAAATGGTGCACTAAATTTAATTCCCTGTAGTCGACATTGTTTGTGTCAAAACAATATCCCTGAATTTCTTTATCTTTTTATCAAACCTTAAATGTGTCTGCTTCCTCAGTGTGCCACCTCTGTGTACAGTATAGCCTCATGAATCACGGGGTCTGTTTAACTAAAGATGATTCTTTGAGTTCTAATTTATCTTTGCTCTAAATTTCTATTTTTTAACTTATCTTTGCCCTAAATTACCAAAGGCCTTAGTCCCCAATTGTGTTGAGCTGTGGAGGTGTGACCTAGTGCATTGTAGAGCTCTTGTTCTAAACAGAAATATAACTTTTGCAATTTTTTATAGTTCACCTAACGTTGCCAAAAAATTTCACGTTGGACATTTGCGTTCTACCATCATAGGTAAGTTTCATTTCACAGAAAATTATGTCTTTGGGGCAGTATTTGCTAATGAAGTCTAGTGGTTTAATGCTTAAATAACAATAGGACAAAAAAGTTCAAATTTATATGAGATTGATGCTAATTAAATATTACATGAAATAGGGAAAATTGGTGTAGAAGTAGAAAAAAGAAATTTGTTTCAAAACCAAAAGATTAACTCAGAAAACAGTTTTAACTAGTATGTTGGTTATGACTTTAACTTTTTTAAAATATGTATGCATATGGAAAAGATATGAAAGGTGTAAAAATGAGAATAGTTATGTGGAGATGATAGTGATTCCCTCATTTTTTTGTTCATGTATTGTGTTTTAAAGAAACTGTTGTATGTTAATTATATCTCAGTTTTTAAAAAAAGAAACTCAACCTCAGTCACGTGAGTACTAACTAGAGTGTTCAGGACTAGAAATTGAAACAAGACTATTCTAATAGAGATTGCTGTCATACTTCATAGCTATAATGCTGCTTTCGTGAAGCAATTTTCACCCTTTTTCATCTCATGGCACACATAAACTAATTACTAAAATTGTGCGGCACACCAAAATGTATATCATATTTTTTGCCAATCTGACCAAAAAAAAAAATAGGTATAATTTTGATTCAGTCACACTGGACAACTATTGTTGTGTTGGCCGTTATCATTTTTTTATTTTACAATCTAAGGGAAAAGAGATCAGTGCCTCTGACTAAATAGTCAGGTATTGCATGTTTTAAAAATTCTTGTGGCACACCAGTTGAAAATCACTGCTTTAGTGTATAGGGTTATGATTTTCATGTATTTAAAACATGATATAAAGCAACAGCCTAATTTAAAAACTGCAGTTAGAATTGTATAATATTAGAATTAGAAGGGACTTTGAAGTTTATCTCATCTGATCTGTCTTCCTGTATAGAAATCTGTCTATTGCATGCTTAAAAGAAAATCATTTAACCCGTGCTTGAATACTTCTAAGAATTGGAGAAATCAGCACTTTGTGGCATAGATTATTATTAAACTGGAGTCAGCTTTCCTTGTTACAAAGTTCTCAGGCTGCAGTTTAAGAGAAAAAATGACAGGACTTGATGAAAAAAGAGAATAAGAAATATACAGTGTAAGAAAAGCTACAGGAATAAGTAATAGGTAGAGCATGATAACGTTGTTTAACAGTTGTTAAGGGAACTATTTCGACCAGGAAGAGAGAATATTTATTGAGAATTTACTTGCCATGTTAAGTGTTTTCATATATTAACTCAATTAGTTTCATAACAGCCCTGTTTGGTAAGCCTCCTAACTCTATGGATGAGGAAACTCAGATACCAAAAGGAGCATTTCCAAAATCACACAGCTAGTTAAGTATCATAGCCAGGATTGAAAATTAGACAGTCAGTTCCAGACACTCAGATTCAGCCTTTTAGTTGGATTTGTAAGGTAATAAGGTGCTAAGAAAAAATAGGAATACAGTCTGAGTACCATTGAAGAAGGCGGTTCCTATTGCTGGAACTCTATAGGTTGGGAAGGTCTGGAAGTAGGGAAGCTGGAAGAGAAGTAGCTGCGGTAATTTAAGTCAGATGTTACATACTTGTGAGGGATTATTTGCAGAAAATTGTATCTACTCTAGTAAAAGCAGGAGAGATTTACTACAGGATATTGACTAATTTACAAAGTTGTTGGGAGTGCTGAATAAGCTTTGGGAAGCTGACAAAAGACTCCTAAAACTGTACCATAGAACTTGGGCCATCAAGGAGCATCTGCCTTTCCTGCAATCATTTCCACTGCTCTAGAACCATGCTGCCACTGCCATAGGCAGGAAACTCCCACTGCTCCTGCCTTGCCTTCTAGAATTCATACTAGCAAAAGAGGCAGCCGCATTCATTCCCAGTCTTTCAATTACCTTGGAGGTCACATGACAGGATACTAGGCCCTCTATTAGTGATGACATACGCGCGCACGCACACGCGCGCGCACACACACACACACAGCCTCCGCAACTACTTTTGTCAGAAAAAATAGAAGTACAGTAGCTCCCCTTCCATCTCATTTCCACCTTCTAAATCTCATGCAACGTATATCTGATTACCCAAACCTAAATTACTTCTGGAGCCCTAACTGCAAGAGATTCTGGGAAATGTAATTTTTAGGTTTCCAGCTTCTGCAGTATGTTGAGGGCACACTAGGAGAGTGGAACATATCTTGAATATCAAACCAATATTGGCAATTCCAGGAGGCCTTGGAATGCCATGTGCTATTAGGGAGCAGGCTTAAGAAGATAGACTTCAGTGATTGAAAGAAGGCAAAGTGAGCTATTTAGAAATAAAACCAGTATGACTCATGTTCTTTAGGGCACAGCTAAATTATTTCTTGTTAATTACTAAGACGGTGTTATATTCTGTCCCTGGGATTAACTTGGAATAGCAATTACTCTAATGTGTTCCCAACTCCCATTAATGTTAATAAAAATTCTGTTCTTGTGAAAGTTAGGAGATTCCTTGTAATAACTACTCCCTCAATAATTCATTACTTTCCATAACATAGATGAAAACACAATAATATTTTAGTTAAAAAAAACAAAACACTGATTTGGTAAATTGTGCCAAAAGAATTTTCTGCTATTATTTTGATAATGGAGAAGCACATGGTTCTTATGCCAAAATGGATAACAAGAATGAGAAACTGTATTTTATTCATTACTAGGAAATTTCATAGCAAATCTCAAAGAAGCTTTAGGACATCAAGTAACCAGAATAAATTACCTTGGAGATTGGGGTATGCAGTTTGGTAAGTTTGAGATTTTATTTTTCATTTCACAGTTAAATTTAATGTTTTACTATCATGTCACTTGATCATCCAGACAGAATATAGGCAGAATCCCATTAGATAAAGTAGTGCCTCCTACCTATTTTTTTTTCCTAATGGCTCTTTTGCATAAATCTTATATTCTATTTATTAGAGTAAGTCTCACCACACAAGTGAGTTTGGGTAAGGAAACTTCACACTTTCAGAGAAACACCCAATAAATACAGGCTTCTGTGGTTTTATTAAAGAAAAATAGCTTATATTTGTAAGGTAAATGTAGAAGGAGTATACAGGGAAAAAGTTAATTTTGCTATATACACCCTTCTCAATGACAGTCCCACCATTTTTAAAACAAGGGAAGTCCAGCCTCCCTGGGCCATCCTATGTGAAGGGTGATCTGTTTTTATTTCCTGGGTCCATGGCCTAGAGGGAAAACAAAGAGAGGAAGAGAGAAGTGAGACCCAGACAGATGAGTGCCACAAATTATCTCCAATGTCAAGAGTTTAGTCAGAATCATTCGTAGCTCATATATGCCAGTAATCAAGGGCAAGACAAATGTAGTTGCTAAGGCGGTAAAGGACTGGTAGCATGTGAAATGCAAACTTTTAAAAATCTCTGGCAACTATGTGTGTTTTAAGATCCAGCCCTTACAGTGTCACCTCTGTAAAGCATTCTGACACACAGATACACCCTTTGCCCACCTTCTCACATCTCCAAGTTCTAGTCAGCTCTATTCAAATAGGCTTCTATCCTACCATCTTCAGATTTGTTTGCTTCTCTCCCTGCTAGATGATATATTTTTTGAGGGCATGGAGTGTGTCTTAATTATTTTTGTATCCATAGTGCCTGGCACATAAGAGGCACTTCGAATGATGAATGACTCTGTCCTGGGAATTATTTTACAATCCTAATCTATAAGAAAGGCTAGTTAATATTTTAAAGCTTCTATAAATTGCAGTGTACACTGCCAGTTCTGAAGTTCACTTTAATAGTATGTTCCATATCTAGTGAAATGAAATCAAAGCTTTCAAAAGACAGACTTATCATGACCTTCTCTTATGAATATTATACTTTCAGTTAAAAATCTTTTTTAGACCTTAAAAAGGGTAGAACTTGAACCTGTTAACAATGCTCTTATATTCACTGTGGAGGAATCAGAAAACATGCCCTGCATTTTAAAAATCCACCTGTAGTTCACAACGGCTGGTAAATAGAGGTTTAGGCTCTAGGCTCAATAGTCAGATTCAATAGATGGTGTCCACTTTATATTCATTTGACTGATTTAGGCGTTTCATAAGCATTAGCAAATCTGTGATTATGGTATTCATGAAATTTTATCTGCAGGATTTTATTATAGCTGTTTTTCTCCAAAAGACTACAGTGGTCAATGATCTGTCAACATTTCCATTATAACCGTCATTGTTGAAGAGTTTTAATTTTGGCTGTTTCAGCTATCCCCTATTGAAAGTTGGCAGACATTCCTAGGCACAGAATTAGTTTTTGAAAATATATTAGGTGAAATGTTAAATGGAATTGGCCTTTTCTTTTCCTATTTCTGCTTTTTAGAACACTCTGGACATCTTTTCATGTCCTGCTTGCTCCCAGGACCCTGAATCACAATCATATTTGCTTTTGCTTGAAAGTGAATAGAGCTAGTACATGTTTCAGCCATCCTTCTAGTTCCTGTCTAAACTCCAAAGTGTTGTATGTCCATATGTTCAGTAGCACCCCACTTTCTGCTGAGCCTGTACGGAAAAATGTACACCAGTCAGCAAAGCCCAGTGGTAATAGCTCCATTGGAATTGAAGCTTGGTAATTGATATAGTTGTAGAAACAGATGGTTTTGTAAATAATTAAACTACCTTTTATTGCTTTTGGCCCCAGGCTGCAGATACCCTTTCAAACTGAAATTGTGATCATCTTTTATCAAAATATCTTAAGAGTATAAATATTCACAGTCCACAATAGGCATTTTCATTGCTGATTTATAAACTTCAATTTTTTTTTTTATGTTCAAATTAATACTGCCAATGAATGCTGAACTTACCATCAAAGACTTGAAAAAAAAGTATTGTCAAAAGACAAAAATATGACTAAAAAATTTTGTTGCTTGTTCACCTTGCATAGAAGTAACCAGGGATGTTTTTAGTTTCTCTTTTATTGTTTTAATTCAGTTATTTAAGGACTAATATTATTATACTCAGATAATTCCTACCTTTGTTTTATTTTAAAAAGGAAGTTTTGAAATCACTTTCCTATCAGTTTTCACAAATTTTGAGTGCCCAGTGCCCAGCATCATGATGTTTTCCCCAGAGTTAGCTGCTCAACAAATGCTTTTTTTATTGTGTCTGCTAGGGAGGTGTTGAACACTGTTAGTACAAAGATAAATTAGTTTTAGCCCCTTCCTTTGATGAGCTCATAGTCTATTGGTTTCTGTGAACTTAATTTCAGTAATTGATCTATTTCAATAATTTGAATTTGTGATTCAATATATTGAATTTGACTTGTGTCAGTTTATGGGGTAGCAGAAGGTGATAGCATGTGTTTTCAGTGTTCTCAAGATACACAATTTTGGGAGATTGATCTTTTTATAGAACTATACCTGTTCCCTGCCATCACTGTTCTCTTCTGTTCCATTTTATAATGTTTTCATTTACGGATTATTGTGGTAGGTCTTCTGGGAACTGGCTTCCAACTGTTTGGCTATGAAGAAAAACTCCAGTCTAATCCTTTGCAGCATCTCTTCGAAGTAAGTTGTCAAGATACAATATTAGAAAATGCTTCAACTTTTTTTTTCTTTCAGAGTACTATGCAGCTTGGTAACACATTTTAATCCCAGAGGTTTTAACAAATGTTTTTTAAAACAAGGAACCAAAAAATTGAAAACGTGTTTTTATTTTACTAGGGAGTTCTTTTAATTTTCAAATCCAAGTGTTCTTTTATTACTGTTTTAGTTGAATTGGGACAGTAGTTCTCTAGGTATGGAAGCTTCTTAGAATAAATACATAGGATAAAAATTTAACACAGATAAATTTCTCAATTTTTGTCAGTTGTTGTATACTTCAGATTTCTTCTTGGTAGTAACTATAACTCATTTAGACTTGAAAAACATGAGAATATCCTTTTTTTGCTCATGTTCTGGTGTGGAGGAAGGGAGGTGTGTTTCTTTCTGAATTTGTACATGCTTTTTACATTTCTGTCTTTCAGCTTCTTTACCTTGCTTTTGCCCAATGTGAACTCCATTCTATTATACTTCTTTTAGTCCCTTGTTTCTCTTTCATCAGTCCTTCCTGGAGTTATTAATAATACTCTTCCTGTCCAATTCATCTCCAGGGATGTGTTTCCTTTTCTTTGTTTCAGTTGTTACCTCTGCTATTTCTGGAAGAAGAAATACAATACACCATCAGCCATGTTGGTGACAGACCACGAGGTCAGAACAGAGATGTTATGCCTGTGTAGGAGGAAGAGCACATGCCAAACTAATGCTTTAGTCCTCTAGCCAAAGCCACAGAGTGCGTTTGGTTGTTCTTTTTATAAATGGTTTTTCTCCTGCAGCTGGCTTTGTAGTTAAATTTCACAAAAATACATTTTAATTCTTGAGGATTTTTAAAGGTTTATAATTTCCTCCTGATTCCACACCTACACTGCACTTTATTTTTTATTGATTTATTTTTTAATCCTCACCTAAGGATATTTTTTCCATTGCTTTTCAGAGAGAGTAGAAGAGAGAGAGAGAGAAACATGGATGTGAGAGAGACACATTGATTGGTTGCCTCCTGCACGGGCCGTGACCAGGGCCAGGGATCAAGCCTGCAACCGAGGCATGTGCCCTTGGCCAAAATCGGACCTGGGACCCTTCAGTCTGCACACCGATTCTCTAACCACTGAGCAAAACCAGCTAGGGCTACACCGCACTTTAAATGCCTAAATTTTGATACATAATATTAACCAAAAGATTTTTTTTATCTCCCATTAAGAGTTCTATTGATAGGCAAGGGTTTAAAAATTAATAATTCTTTATGGTTGTCTGTAAGTAAAGCATGCCACCTTAGTGCCTGGAATTTTTACTGTATTATTTTATTAAACTTTGAATAATAGTATGTATTCTTTCCCACAAGCTTAGTGAACCTTTCATCAGATCCAGGCCAACAGAGACAACCCATGGTGCAGAAAATATCAACCTCTTTGGAGACCTTGAGAGAACATATTTAAGAATTTTGAGTACAGCCCTGGCCAGGTGGCTCAGTTGGTTAGAACATCGTTCCAATATGCCAAGGTTGTGGGTTCAATCCCTGGTCAGGGCACATACAAGAATCAGCCCATAAATGCATAAGTAAGTGGAACAACAAAAACTGACACCCCCCCTCTCTCCCCCCCCACTTCCTCCCTCTCTCCCCCTCCCTCCTCTTCCCCTTCTTCTCTTTCTCTAAGCTTCATATGTGAGAGTAACTGTTCTCACCTTTCCCCCACCCCGCACAAAAGCTTTTATTGAATTCTGAAAACAGTAAATCTCTGTTGCCCATGTTTTAAATACTTTAGTAAAAATCTGTTCTCAAACTCCATAGAAACCTAAACATATGTTTCCAAGTAGTTTAACACAACTCCCTGTCTTTTGAGACTCATAAAAAGGAGATCATGCATGTATGTTAGAGGTGACTAATTGATGGATACACATAGTTAAGAAACACAGGCGGAGGTACTCCTATGAATAACTAAAAACTCAAGGAACAGTGGCTTTGCTTTCATTAAGTATTCTTTTGCCTAATAGCTTCATAGGGGAGCAGCATTTATGGACAAAAAGTGCAAGTCAAATACACCCACCTTGCAGTTTGTAATAGAAGATAGAAATCCATTAGAGCATTCACCTGCTCTCTTTCTCCTTCCTTTGCAGGACAGAGAAATGCAGAATCTAAAGTGACAACCTCCAGGTTATTTTAGCTTTATGCTAATTCTTGCAGACCTGTTTTTTATTTTAAAATAAAATAACTGTCACTGTAGATTACTTTCAACAACTTTTAGCACAAATGAGGAACTTTTTCCTTTTTTAAAGCTTTAAGCACATATTATTAAATGATCTTATCCTGCTCAAAAAAAAAAAAAAGCAACAAAAAACTTAACCATTGTCGAACCCCTGGTTTTCTCCTTGTCAAATTATAGTTGTGAGTTCTTTGAGAGGAAGGACTGTGTCTTCCTGATCTTTTATCCCCAGCCCCAAACGTTGTACCTTGCAGGAAATGTTTGAATGAATTTGGTCTTGCTCTTTTCTCTCTCTTTCATTTAAGTTATGCAATATAAAACCTATTGTGTAGCTCCAAGGAAAGGCTAGCTATGGTAGGACACACTAGTTACCATTTGTCAGATTCTAACTTACTTTACTATGCAGTTTACTAATGAAGAACCTCAAGGACCACACCCAGTATTCCAACACAGGCAATTTGGCTCCCAAATGCTCCATGTGCTACACCGCCCTGCCCCCTACGGGCACTACAAAGTGCCTTTTTTAGCCATTTATGTCCATTGGTTGTAATTACTTACATAGCATTTTCTTTCTTTCATCCTCAAATTGCTGTACCAGGGATGCAATTAGTAATTTAGTTTTGGTAGTTCAACCTCTAGCATATTTGTTTTTGAATTTGGCTTAAGTCATCCAGTAGCAGATTTTGTGACCTACCGCAATCAGTATCCCCTTTTCAGTGTCTCAGCCAGGTTAGAAATTATATTATATGATCGTTTTAGCATTTGTTTTCTGTGATGAAAACATTTAACACCTACAATCATTTCTCTACTGCATTTCCATTTTGCTTCATTACTAGTTTTTTTTCTGTACCTGTAGTCATTCTTTGCCAGTGACATCTGGCTGTGTTGTTACATAAACAGGCCTTTTGTAGGCCAACATTTGAAACTTTTTCTTTAGTTCTAATTTGTTGTCACAAAATAGGGAAGTGGTTTCATAAAAGATCCTCCCCCCTGAATTGACTGATGAGTTAAACAACTAATATATTTACTGTTTGGAATTTACACTGTTGATGCAAGGAAAACATTTGTAATAAGTTTTGGAACATTTACAAAAAGCCTCTCTATTTATATTGAAAAGTAATTTCTCATGGTAAAAAGTTATCAAATGTTAAATCTAAATCATGGGTATATGGATGTCATCATTTACTTTTGTTTTAATAATAATATTTAGAAGAAATTTTCCAGGGTTTCTCCTAGATTTAAACTTTTTGAATGGACCTTGATAACATCTAACACGGTACCTTTAGGAATATATAACCCAGCCTTTTTTCCTTTTTCTGTTTTTTTTTTCCTACAGAAGATTTTAGAATTTGACTCATTGCATGTTGCTTATTAATATGGATTTTGATAACTATAGAAAATCCTCTGAAATATTAGCCACCTCTCACAAGAGATAGATACTATGCCAATAAAGTATGCATTAGCCCTGTACTCTAGCTCTGGCATTTGTAAAGGCAACAAAATATATTAACATAGGTAGTATAAATTTTTTCTTAAGTTCAAAATGATCTCCATGGGCCCCATTCTGAAAGGATTTGAGGTAATTGCAGTGATGGGCACTTTAGAAAGACAAAGTCAGAGGATAATGTATTACAAGGTAATAGTATATAAGAGATCTGACCCTGAGTTTCCCTATATCAGTAGCAAAAAAAAAAAAAAAAAAGTAGTAAGTGAAAATATAGGGCAAGATCAAAACCAGTTTGTTTACTTGCTCTCATTTTTAGCAATGTGGAGGAAGTATCTATTCCTCAGGAGACCATATTTTTCCTGGCGTTAAGAGTCTCAGAACAGTTTCTCAAACTTAAGTAAAGAATTCAAGACTAAATTGATTCTAGACCTATACAGGATTATTTATGCAGTTAGAAATTTGTATAAAGAAATGAATTCTAAAGTTTTTTATTGGTTAGGTAACATTACTTTTTTCAGGGTGATTGTTGTGGTTGCTGTGAATTTTACCTGTTGTAACACTTATACGCAAGAAATTGCTCTTTTAGTGTAAGTCTAATTAAACCTGAACCACAGCATCACTTTTGAGAGTGATGAGAGTCAATTAAGTCATTGCTGGGATTCCCCACCTCCCAAATCACACAAAGTTCCCTAGGCTATGTGCATCCCAGGAAGGCATGAACGCCTCTTCTTGACCTCAGTCCACACTGGTCTTGACTGATATGCCCAGACGCAAGCCTACATAAGGCCTTGCAGGTACACAGCTCTGCTTGTGTGATGAGTTTCACCTCGGAGGTCCTTGTTATGGCCCAATTCCACAGGCCTAGAGACCAGCCTCCCTGTTAGGGACACCGTGAACCGTTTTTCTCCGAGGGCCTGTTGCCACCCCAGGGGCTACTCAGCTTCTGCTATTCCTGGGAGTGTTCCCATATCCCATCTTCAATCTAGACAGTTCTTCCCTCTCTCCAGAAAGCCTCTTTGCTATACCATTGCTCTTGACAGCCCCTCCCAAAACCATTCGAATTTCTCCCTAACACATGCTCTTCTGGGACAGCACTACACATGTTGTTGTCCTCTAAGTGTTTTTAGAACAAGGATGGAAATGCCGAGCAAGGCCAGAGTACATGTTAATAGCTCAGTAATTATCCCACCCCATTGAAATGTGCAAAAAACACGTTTTTCAGCATGAAAAATGTTGTACTTATTAGGCACAAATGCATGATGATCTCAAGAAGTTAGTAATTATTGCCTTTGAGTAAAGGGGTAGGTAATGTATCATGGATATTATTACTTATGTACAGAGAATAAAAAGATTTTAAATATTAAAAGGAGATGAATGAGTGGCAAAATGCTGTTTCTATGCTGCTTAATGTACTAATGAGAAATTTGACAATTAATGAATTAATTACTTCATGTGAGTTATTTTTTTACCTTGCTAGCTTTGACTTTGCTGTTTGATGTGTTGATATATTAAATTATATTAATTTGTTTGAATTTTTTAAATATTTCATTTAACATAGGAATCTGTCTCAACCAAGACATGAAGCGAAATTAAACTAACAATGAGCTTGTTTGAATTATAATTATGAATTAGTTACATGTTCTTTTCTAAAAAATGAGATCAAAATTAAATGCCTTTTAAGACAGAGGACAAATAAATATACAGATTAAAAAGTCTTTAGTGTCCAAGTTATGCTAACCATCCTTAGCAGTTACTCTGAGTTTTCAGGCAAAAATAATGGGATAGGGTTCAGGTCCTGCCCCAAGAGAATAGACTGTACCTATGTGGCTAATGGCATTTTAGAATCAAATTTAAGGGATTGAGAAGGAGTAAGAGGGCTTTATTTTCTTGCTTATTTCTTTACATTTGTGCAGGTCATCCCAAGAGCTGACTGTAATTATCTTAATCAGTTAAATTAGAAATAAGTGTCATAGGCTTTTCAGCAATCCCAGCATCTAGAAATAATGAAAGGAAGAGGTGAATATTTCTTCAAGGAGGTCTCAGACATTTCGTTTTTTCCCTAGTGGAAAACCAACTGGCTTTTGCATGCTAGTAACTAAAAGAAAATTTGTGTTTCCATCTTCAAAAACACTTTGCTTAAGCCATATTCTCTTATCAAATCCAAATTTAAAATTTCCTTTTTCTTCCCTTTCTGTCTAGATCTAGCCTCAAAAGGAAGCTATCTTCAAAATGCATACTTTCTAAGGGTAAAGGTTTGTGATAGTTGTAAGTTTAAAACTGTATTTTCAGAAGTACACAGTATTAAATTTATTTGTGAAGGAAATGGCATTTCTTTTCTAAAACCCTGAGGAATGTTCATAATTATAGTTTCATATTGTGCCTTTACAGGCAGGTTGTTAAGTACTAATTAAGGCTTTTTTATTCTGTTTGACAGTGTTAGTTGATTTTCAGTAATATTTGGTTTATAACTACAAATTGCTAAAATCCCAAGATTCTTAAAGCCTTAGAAAGGGTTTTTATGTTTTGTTTTGTTTTAATTATTTCTATTTGAAACTTTAAGAAAGGAAAAAGATTTTGTTGTTTTTTTCTAAAAATAGTAGTAGTTTGAATGCTTACTAGATTTTTAAATGTTTGGCTATTTAAATTTAGAGTCCTAGATTTAAAAAACCTAAAATCTTTCCTCTTCTGAAAATCAAGATATTTTGTGTATAAGTTTGCTTATAAATTGTGTGTGCATGAGTGTCTGCATGTGTGCGTGTGTGTGTCAGAGAGAGAGAGATGGATTTTGAATCACAAACTATGTATATGTCTTTAGAGACATGCCTCATTTTATTACTTTGCTTTATTGCTCTTCATAATTGTAGGCAACCTTGAGGTATGCCTGTATTAAGCAATGGATAGGTCATTCAAAAGTCAGGAAGTTTGCAATTTACTGTCTTATAGTGACTCTTGTCAGTTTTCCTACACCTTACCAAAATCATCTTTTCCTGTTTTTTAACTGACTTATTTTGGACTTACTCATAGGACGACATGGAAATTAATTTTTATGATATGTGCTTCAGGTCTCCCAGGACTACTCCCAGGTTCAGTGATTCACTAGGACTCCCAGGACTCAGCATATAATTGTACTCATAGCTATTAGTTATTACAGCAAAAGGATGAAGAGCAAAATCAGCTAAGTGACATGAGGCGAAGTCCAGAGGAAACCAGGCCCAAGCTTCCGAGAGTCCTTTCCTAGTAGGGTGGCTCACACAGGATGCACTTAATTCTTCCTGCAACCAGTTGTGACAGTTCATGCGAAGTGTTGTCTACCAGGGAAGTGCATTAGATGCTCTGTGCCCAAGGTTTCTATTGGAGGATCATGGAGGTACCCTCTACGTAGCATGTCCTAAAATTTCAAACTCCTGCCCGGCCGGGCGTGGCTCAGCGGTTGAGCGTCGCCCTAGGATCCAGGCGATCGGGTTTCGATTCCCGGTCAGGGCACGTGCCCTGGTTGCAGGCTCAATCCCCAATGACTCTCTCATCATTGATGTTTCTGTCTGTCTGTCTCTCTCTCTCTCTCCCTCCTTTCCTCTCTCTGAAATCAATAAAGATATATTAAAATTTCAAACTCCCAGGAGGAAAGCAGGTGTTTAGCATAAACCATAGTGTTTGCACAGTTTTAGGTACAGTGAGACACTCTTATCAGTTAGGTTAGTGAGAACATTCCCAAATCCAAGTTCCCAGATGCCAGTCACGGGCTAACCTTGTAAACAGAACATTTTAAGGGTACCAGTCTCAGACCTGATATATTAACTCTTTTCTACGCAATATACTTTAAAGAGGAAAAAAATATTACTTTTTACCTTTATTTGGGTATGTATTCCTTCAGTTCTGCCATTCTAGTAATTAACACAAGCCATCTATGAAAGATGAGACATTTTTACCTTGAGACAGGTGTTTAATGCCCTGTCCCTTATGTTGGTAGTATCTATGGGTATAAGCACATTATGGTCATCCCAATGTATTTTCCAGCAATCAAACCATTTTTTATTTAAATACTCCTGCCATGATATTTTGATGATATTACTGTAAGAGTTTAGAGGCCTCATTTTTTTATTTTATTTTTTGGTACTTTGTCAATTTGTATTACTTTCATGCTACTTAATAGCTTTCTGGCGGAGCGGGGGAATGAGGATAGTAAATTTATCATTCATGTTTCTCTCTGGAAGGTGGTTACAACTTGTAAATGAAATCTTTATAGTTCATATGCATAACTTCAAAACCGCTTGAGCTATAATGTTGATATTTAACCTTGGATTTTGGAGACTAGAAAATAATTAACAACTGTGAACACAGAATCCTAGAACTGCAAGAGCCGGTAATGAGCTCTCCAATTCTAGTCCTGTCATTGGATGGGGGCAGAGCTAAACCAACGAAGGCAGGTGGTGCAAGAACACTCCAGCAGTGAGTGCTCTACACAGTTCTCAGGAGCCCAAGTTGGAGTATAATTACCTAACTATCCAAAAAGTCTCCTAGGTCACCTATTTTACTGGTCTTTTGTGGATTTAGAGAAAAATTTTAAAAAACATTTCATTAAAACAACTTGCTAAATCATCCTTTGGCCTTTTCTTTGCCAGATTGAGGCATCCTACTTTCTTCAACCTTTTCTTAGAGAAGTTGCAGCAATAGCAATTTGACTTGAAAAAAAAAAGACGGCATGCTGGTCTAGTCTAAGCCAGGCTTTCTTAATGTAAGGGTCTGTGAACCTGGATGGAAAGAAAAAATTACACATTATTTTCACTAACCTGTATGAGAAAGTTAGCATTTTCCTTCATTACTATATCTTAAATTTTTAAAAAATATTTGGATAACTGTATTTCAATGTAATTATTTCCTTTGTAAATATATGTATTCTACTTTATGCATTTAGAAGCGTTTTGGGAAGGGGCCTATAGGGTTCACTAAAGGCTCATGGCAGAAAGAAAAGAAGGAAAGGTTACACTGTGATGAGGGCACTTGAAGTGTGAGTAATTGGATAACCTTTAAATGAGAATTTTCGGGATTTTGTTTTCCTTACTGAAGGTAACTGACTAGTAATATACTTCATTTAATGTACTGTGTGCTTTCAGGTTTATGTACAAGTTAATAAAGAAGCAGCAGAAGATAAGAGTGTAGCAAAATCAGCACATGAGTTCTTCCAGCGATTGGAAATGGGTGACATGCAAGCACTTGCATTATGGCAAAAATTTCGGGACTTGAGCGTAGAAGAGTACATTCGGATTTACAAGGTACCTGTCCACTCTTCTGCTTTCCTGTAATGTAGTGCAGCTCATGACTGGTACCACCAGGTAGCCATAGCCAAGTTCCTTCTCAAGCTCATGTTTTAAGAATAGATTTGTCATTCAGTTGGAAATTAGGACTCAAATATTGTTCTTTGGGATGAAAGTTAGAGCTATGAAATAATCCTGAAGTCTGTGAACTTAGCAGACTGAATGTCAGGTGACATTCTGATACTTCGTTTCAGTGTGGCTTTTCTTTTCTCTCTCCGATCATTCCTTCACTTTTTCTTCATTGGTTTTTCTTCATTTGCTTCCTTAGGCCTATATGTGATGGATATAAATTTGTTGATTTAATAAACATTCTAGGGCATGGAAAAATATAACAGTAAATAAAAGAAATGAATTTTCTCATGGACTTTACTTTCTAGCATGGAGCCAGAGAGTGAATTAAACAGACACTGTGAATTACCAAGAGCATATAAGCTGTTAGATGGTGATGATGCTGTGGAAAAGAGTTAAACAGGGAAGAGATCAGGTGTGCTGTCTGTGGGTGGACTGAGGAGAGTTTCTGTAAAGAAGCCCCTGTGGCTAGAGTAGGTAAGCAAGATGAGGACAGCAGGAGACGAGGTTGAAGAGGTTGTAGGGTGGGACCTCATGTGAGATGTTTTCCAGAGCTCTCCAATCTAGCTTCGTGCGGTGATGGAAATGTTCTGTATCTGTGCTGTCCAGTGTGGTAACCACTAGCCTTGTGTGGCTACAGAGCACTTGAAGTGTGAGAAATGTGACTGAGAAACTAAATCTTTAATTTTATTTCATTTGAATTTGAATAGCCTCATGTGCCTAGAACTACCATATTGGACAGCATGGTACTGTTGTGAGGACTTGACTGGTCTGGGAGGAGGCTTTAGAAGGTTAGCGCAGGGGAGTGACTTGATCTGTATGACAGACTATAGAGCAACCTATTTTGTCTTAGGGTAAGGTAATCGGACATTTAAGTAACTCTGTGTTTCTGAACCCTTTTAGCGTCTAGGAGTACACTTTGATGAATACTCAGGAGAATCATTTTATCATGAAAAATCTCAAGAAGTATTAAAGTTGCTGGACAGTAAAGGACTCCTGCAGAAAACAATGTATGATCAGGTTACTATTCTTTATTAAAGTTCTTTTTTGAAATTGGTATTGATATATTAACTCAGTAAGTACAACAGAATGTGATGTGCAGCCTTCTGGCATTTTTTAATAGTGCTTTTTGCTGCTCAAAGTACTTTTGCACATGCTGTCTTTTGCTGCCGTAACAAAATTCCGGTAAGGCTGGGAGAAAGGGTGTTATCTGCTCTTTACACATGAGCAAACTGAAGAACAGAAAGTAACTTGCCTAAGGTCACACAGGCTGATAATGGTATATCTGTAAAAAGGAAATAGAATTCATATCTTCTTATTTAACCGTATCTCTTTAAAAAGTCCCATCCTCTTCAAAAAAAGAAAGATTTAAGGCAGCTTATGAATTAGGTATAATACAAGCTTTTGAAAGAGTAAAAGGAGGAAATCTGGAAGCAAGGACAGATAATTATATGAAGTCAGGGTGATACTGATATATCATATAACACACACTGGGGTTCTGTTTTCTTGTTTAAGGTAGATTTCTAATTTAGCTTGGAGCCTCTGGTCAACCAAACAGAAAAATAGTACCAGTCATAGGAGCTCAGACATCTGTAATGTAGAAGCAAACCAGTTGCTTAGAAGTACCACTTTTCATAGTACCAAAGAGCAATTTCTCTTGCCGTCTTTATAAGGAAGACATAGAAACTGTTTCATAACATCTTTGGCAATCTTGGTAAGGAAAATTTTTAGATTGCCATATACAGATTCTAATTTTTGCTCAGGGAGGAAAGACAACAAAATTCCATGGTTTTATCACTCAAGGGTACTTTATGGCATGTCAAAACTAGTCCAATATTTAATGTTATAATAACTGGAATTAGAGGGAAAATATGATGTTTTATAGTTAAACTGCAGTTGTAATCTCATTTGTTCAACTAGGTATATTAAAGACATTATCTAAGTACCTTATCTAGAGTGACAAGATAGCCAAATATTAATTACATCATACTCGCTCTTAGTAGATTCATGCTCAGATTCCACCTTGCTTTTCTTCACTGTTGGTTATACCACTTAATTGCTACTTAAGTAATAAAAATAGCTTCTGGTTTGCCAAAGATAATGTTATAGATATTATACTTTTAAATGTCTAAATTTATTATGTTGCTTCAGAGTCACCTTTTTGCATTTCTAGAAAAGGAACAGCTGTAGTGGATCTTTCTGGGAATGGTGACCCCTCCTCAATTTGTACCGTAATGCGAAGCGATGGGACTTCTCTCTATGCAACCAGGTTTGTATCTTATGTGAAGGTCAACATTAGAATGTGTATATGACTTCATGTTATTTGTTCTAGAATTACTGCTAAGACAATTATTTCATCCTCAAAACTGTTACCAAATGCTAGTTTCTAAATCTCTTGTTCTCATCACTCAAAATATATTTATTGGGTTTCTGTTTGTTGGCAGTTACAGTTCCTGGGAAGGTTAAATATCATCAGAAAAGTGACTGAAAGCTGTTTATAGTTAGTTAAACATCATAGGATTCCACAGCTGAATACATTATCTACAGACTATAAAATTGAGATACCTCGTAATCAACTATAAGTATTTTACAATTGCACATTGGCAGGAAATGTATACGAGAAGGTGGCTATGTGAGCTCAGTGGTGTCTTCACTCTGTAAAGACCATCTTACGTGCACATATGCACCAGTCCTCATTCTGACTGTGGTAAAATAGGCCAAGGGAAAGTAGGCCATGTCACTTACATTTTTTTCTTCTGTCTCCATGACTGACTCCTTTGGAAAAGAGCAGTCTCTGTTACTCAGTAAGATCTGAGTTTGTCAAGCACACTTATTTCTTGAGACAAAGCTAATAGGAAGGAAAAGGAAGGACAATAAAAGACACACAAGCAAACATGGCCATGCTCAAGCATTGCTAGCAAAAGGCTCTGGTGTCTCCTGGGCTGGTTTTATATTCCATCACAAACTTCTTTTGTAGCATGGTGAAAGTAATGATGTTTTATTATTGTTGTTAACTACTTTAAACAACCATCCATCTCTCTTACTGTCCCTTAGAAAATTCATCTACTTTTTATTACTTTTTGATATTTACCTTTATCCATAATTCCATAGAGTTGGGGGTGGGAAGTGAAAATAACCTGTGTATCTAAGAGGTACATTTCTTTTTCTAGATACAAAAAATACACAGAAAAGTTTTTTGTGCCAGCTAATTATTGCTGGACAGATTACAAAAGAAACCCATGAGCAGTGGTTATAAGAAATGTGTCCACTCAGAATGGAAGCTCCATGACATGAAGACCGTGTAACTGTCCTGATCTGGTATCTTTTTATGGCTGTTATTATGTCTAGATTTTTCTGTGTACAGTCATCCCTTGGTATCCATAGGGGATTGGTTCCAGGACACCCTGCAGATACCAAAACCCACAGATGCTCAAGTCCCTAATATAAAATGGTGTAGTATTTGCATATAAACTACACATATTCTCCTGTATACTTTAAATCATCTCCAGAGTACTTAACAATACCTAGTACTATGTAAATAGTTGTTATACTGTATTGTTGAGGAAATAATGACAAGAAAAAAAAGTCTGTACATGTTCAGTACAGATGCAACCATTGTAGAGTAGTCCTAACTACATGGTACACAGCAACAGCAAGGTAACGTTTCCTGAATTTTCTATTCGCGGCTGACTCTGTGGATGTGATACCCGTGAATAAGGAGGGCCAGCTGTATTTACCTTAATACCTATACTTGCTCTTTTTTCTTTGGGAGAATAATTTTCTTTCTGCCACTCGTTGGGGTGTTTGATTTTTCACCTTACTCTATCTTTAGTTGTTTCTGCCCTTTCAAGTGGGTTCCTTACGGAATACATCTGTGTGTGCAGATGGGAACTAAAGGAGTTGTTACGACAGACAGAGAAAAGCATAGGATACCGACAGGGGCGGAGTGAGGCTGGACGTCTGCACTGTTCGGAGGCCGTGCCCGTCGCTTACCTTCTCTGGGTCACGGTTCCACACTTGGTACAATGAGAGACCTGAACTAAACGACCTGGCATCTCTCTTTCAAAATCAAGTTTTACAAGCTCAACCTAAACTTTTCTTATATTCTTCTATTATTTCATTGGGTCAAACGTTTCTCTGTTTTATCCTTCACCCAGACACAAAGTATCGTGGGGGGGAGGGGGGTGACTTCATGTTTGGGGTAATCTGTACCAGGGTTCCACAGCATTGTTTAAATTGTAACTCTTCTCAGGAGCCTTCCGCCCTCATGAATTTTAATATCACAGATATACTGTATGTCTGCACTTATTGTATGCAAATATGTGTTTTATGCTTAAAAAGAGTAAGAGTATTTTGTCTCATATCAGGATTATAAGGTGGGTACTAATGATATTTTGATAATCCCAACATTTCAAAAGATCTAGGAACTTCTTAAGTCGTCCCAGTGTCATATTTTGTAAAAATAGCTTTCATTTTAAATTTCAATATTTTCATAATTTTGATTTGAAATTTCATAGTTTATGATTTTTTATTATTTTATATTATATTTAAAACTGGGTCTCTTGTACTTAATCAGAAATAAAAGAGATGAATGGAATATTTGTCAGTACTTTATGATCCTTTAAAATGCTTTAAAAAGTATTACTTACAACTGATCAAGACTTTGAAACTCCTCGATTGTACTCAAGGAAGAGTAGCTGGAAGATATGTGTTTAGCTACTTACATCACCTATGTTTTAAGTATGTTCTTTAAGAGAATGTATTGCAAATAAGTGAAAAGTAGGTGGTTCTTTCTAGATTTTTTATTTTTATAATTAACAAATCCTAAAACATTTACCTGTAGACACTTTGCCTAGAACTATTTTAGTTATTACTACTACTTGTCCCAGAGCTCTTATTCATTTACTATTTTTATCTTTTCATAGCACTTTTATTATTACTGCTTTTCCCAAAGCTATTTTTGTTTTTACTTGGTATCAAAGTATGATATTGGGATTATGCAAGCATGGGTAGTGTACCCCAGCCGGTGGGATAATAGAAGCTCTTAATTAGAAAAGCCTCATTGCTATTAAATAGGTAAAGCCAATTATTACCCAGATCTGCTTAGTAACTCTTAATTTATGGCCATTTTTTTTCAGAGATCTTGCAGCTGCTATAGATCGAATGGACAAGTATAATTTTGATACAATGATTTATGTGGTAAGTAATCATATAGTAAAGAACCCAAGTTTATGATCCCTACCTAATGAAAACTGCAGATAAAAATTGGATGCCATGTTGAAAAACTATGGAAAAATAATTTTGTTAAACTATAGAAAGAATTCAATACTAAGTGTGTTTAAGGTGGTGACCATGTTTAAAATATATATAAAAAATATATATATATACACACACACACACATATATATACACGAAAAAGTTCACATTGCTTCATAGTAAAAACAAAACTATCCAAATCAGGAAAATGGTTATGTGAAATGAATATGTACAGGTCACTATAATGCACTTTAAAAAAAATAACTTTTTATTTTAAATATTTTAAGACTCACAAGTTTTAGGAGTTTTCATATGCCCTCTACCTAGCCTTCCCCAAAGATATCTCACATAACCGTAATACTTTGTCCATACCAGGAAATTGACATTGGAAGAGACTTAGTTAAATTTTGCATTTTTACATGACTAGTGTATGAGCTTGAATGTGTTTATGTGCAGCGTGTTTTTGTGAGATTTTACCACATATGTAGATTCACATAATCACCTCATTCAGGATACAGGACTGTTCCATTACAAGACAAACTCCCTCATGGCAACCACTTAATAATCACACCTTCTCCCCAACCCTAGCCCTTAGCAGCCATTGCTCTGTTCTACATCACTATAATTTTGTCATTGTGTGAGTGTTATGTAAATGGACTCACAGTATGTGACCTTTCGAGATTGGCTTTTTTCACTTGGCATCATGAATACCATGAGATCCACACAATCTGTTGTGTGTATCAGTAGTTTGTACCATTTGTTGCTGAGTAGTATTAGAGTCTTTTCTTCCCTTTCCTTCCATGTGCAACCTCCCTTTCCCCTAAGAACAAAAGTTGCCATTAAATATCTCTTTAGAGCTTAGCTTTATTCTTTGAGATAAAGGTTATAACAGCTGGGAGAGAAGAAATTTAAATAGAAAGCTCAGAATATTAAAGTTTGAATTTCCTCCTTACTCAGGGGAGTGCAGCAACTCTACTTCCTTCTGGTCTAGTGCACTCAGCTTAGGCATTCTTCTGGTGGCATCCTCTTTATGTGTTTATTTAAAACATATCAATTGACAATGACTGTATTCTGTCAGAACTCAAATATTTTAATTTGATTCATGTCCAACATATTTTTATAGATTAACTCATCATTGTTCTTCTATTTTAAATACTTTTTTCCCCCAAAGACAGATAAAGGGCAAAAAAGGCATTTTCAGCAAGTGTTCCAAATGCTGCAGATAATGGGATATGACTGGGCCAAAAGGTAATATGTACATGGTTCTTAATTACCTGCTTCAGGATCATTGTTAGGTCAGCCAAGTCCCAAAATGTACCAGATTGTTAAAGATTTTCATTGAAACTTCACTTTGTTTCAAGATGTTAGTGTGGAAAAGCAGATTTGGGGTGGGGGGGGGATGGGGTGTGTGTGTGTGTGTGTGTGTGTGTGTGTGAATTTATGCCCTGGCTGTATTAATACCTAGCTTATAAACATTTAATAAATATGTTTTTATTAGATGTCTGTTCTCAGTGGCTTCATTTTCACAAGTTTTAACCCCCATCTCCTGTTTTTCATAAAGGCAACTATGCTAGTGATTATCTCTATAAAATGACACTGTGTTTAACATATTTTGTGGCATATAACAAATCCCATCATGTTTCAGTGTATTAATTTTTTAAAAACCCATTATGAGAGTTGAAGTTCAGACTATTCTCTAAAGTGGTATTATTCTATACTTTGATCACTAGCTCTTTTTCATTTTTCAGTTAACTAAATGCCCACTGCATTTCAGGTGCCAACATGTGCCCTTTGGAGTAGTGCAGGGAATGAAGACTCGAAGAGGAGATGTTACTTTTCTGGAAGATGTCTTAAATGAGGTTCGATTAAGGATGCTACAGAACATGGCTTCTATTAAGAGTGAGTTCAATTTTTTGTTGTTACAGTCATAACTTAGGTAGCACTTTTATGTTTTGCTGGACTTTTGGATGGTGTGATTTATGATGACCATTCTTCCTGCACTTTCACTAACCTTGTCAAAAAATAGCTTACACTAATTAGAGGTGCCAGAATGTTTAGACTTGCTGCTTGAGTATTGTTCAGTTCAATAATCTGAATTGATATTACCGTGGCCCTCTTTTCATGGATGGTTTTAGATAATCATTCCAGTGTTGGGAGTAGTTCTGTGAAGTTCCTGTTATATAATTGGAAACAAGTCTCAAGTCCTTATGGCTTTAACCTTCACCCTTAGAGAAATAAGTGCCAGCTATATCTACTGTCTTGTGAAGGATATTTGTAAGAAAAATAAATTCACGTATTTTTCCTTTTAATGAAGGCATTAAAGGCATTTAAGTCATTATCAAAGGTAAATTAGCCCAAATTAGGAAAGTAAATTGCCCACTGTGAACCTGTTTGTTCTTGATACTGCCAGCATCCAATTTTGGCAGATTTTTCTCTCCATTTCAATCCCTGACCCTGTGTAGTTTCATGCAGGTTAACGATAGCCGCCTTTGTCTGTTTCAGCTACCAAAGAACTGGAGAACCCGCAGGAGACCGCAGAGAGGGTCGGGCTCGCAGCACTCATTATTCAGGTCTGTTAGACTGCTTCCTATGAGACCCTTTCGTTTGGTAGTAGAACAGATCCCAGCACTGAAGATTTACTTTGTCATTTTAGGACTTCAGAGGTTTACTCTTATCTGACTATCAGTTCAGCTGGGATCGTGTTTTCCAGAGTCGTGGGGACACAGGTGTCTTCCTACAGTACACACATGCCCGCCTCCGCAGGTGAGAAGAGACTGCAGGGAAACACTGGGCCACTCTGCCCTTCCCAGGGTGGGGCTTGGCTGCTGCAATCCTAAGACCAAAGGCCCTGTTTTCTGGGCTTCTCTGGTATCTCATATTCAAATCTAGTTAAAGTGCAGTGGACTACTAGTTATATTGGGTTTTTGTGGAGTTTTTGAAATATTTAGGAAATATTTTAAAAATATTTAGCACCTATGTAGGAAATGCTTTTATGCATATTACTTTATTTAGTACTCACAATAATCTTACCAAAGAATATAATTTGTTTTCAGATAAAGAAACAGACCTAGGATAAAGTGAGGCATCAGGCCCCGACTGGGTGGCTCCGTTGGTTAGAGCATCATCCTGGGTGGCTGTTAGTTCGGCAGGCAACTGATCAATGTTTCTCTCTCACATTGATGTTTCTCTCTCTCTCTTTCTCTCTCTCTCTCCCTCTTCCTCTCTCCCTCCCTCCCCTTCCTCTTTCAATAAATAAATAAATAAAAATTGAGGCATCACATCAGGCTAAACAACCTTACTTAGCATTAAAGACCAGGACTACAGTTTTCTCCACTTACTGACAGGGATACATTCTGAGAAATGCGTTCTTAGGTGAGTTCATGGTTGTGCAAATATCATAGAGTGCACTTACACAAACCTAGACGGTATAGCCTACCACACACACCTAGGCAGTGTAGTATATAGCCTATCGCTCTGTAGGGGAGCAAAAATATCCCTGTACCCTTCCTTCTGGGTTCCTGACTGAGATATTCCGATAATAAAAGACAGATTAACAGGAGAAAAACTGAAGTTTAATAACATGTATACTTCCTGGATACATGAAAGAGACCCAGGAAAACTGAGTTACTCGCCAAAATGCTTGAAGCCACCACCTTAAAGTACCATTTTCAGCTGAACACAAAAGATGTTGGGGGTAAGGGTGGTCAATTATGGAAAGTGACCAGGAAAAGCACAATAAACAAGGGTGAGGTTGTGCAGATTTAATTCCTATTCTTCTGCATTGATAGGAGTTTCTATAAAATCATCTTCATCTTCAGGATACAGCAGGGAGACACCCTTACAAATGGAGATTTCTTACAAATGTAAATGTCCTTTACAAAGAGTAACTTCTACGTGATTTTCAGAGCTTCTCCCATATCTGTCTCTTAAAAAATTAACCGGCCTAATAATCCTTATGCCAAATAGACATACTTTGGGGTGACATATTCTGTTTTCCTACAGCTCCTAGGCTGTAACCTATACAGCATGTTAATGTACTGAACACTGTAGTCGGTTGTAACAGTGTACTTGTGTAATGCGTTGTACTACAATGTTATGACATCTACGACATCACTAGGTGATAGGAATTTTTCAGCTCCATTATAATCTTATGGGAGCAACACCCTATACGTCGTCCATGGTTTACCAGCATAATATTGAGAACAAGACTGTCTTATGAGATGGTGTTCATCACTTGCAGGTATGTGTCCTTGGATGACTTGTTTAATCCTTTGTTGTTTTCAAACTTTTGATAACAGTTTGGAAGAGACTTTTGGATGTGGTTACCTAAATGACTTCAACACTGCTTGTTTACAAGAGCCACAGTCTGTTTCAATTCTCCAGCATCTTCTCAGGTATGGTTTTCTAGTGTTACTCAGTCAGCTTCTGCTTAGTGAAATTGTTACTGAACCCAGGTTCCTGTGCCTGATGCTCTGAAAGGCCAAAACTCAAAACATCAGCATTTGGAGTTTATTGATCAAGGAGCCAGCCGAGATGGTGCCTCAAATCCATCTTACCGCTGGACTAGAGTAAGGATTTTTAAGCTGGGAAAAGGGAGTTAGAGTAAATTCCTGTGGTCTTTGGTCTCTTGATAACCTCTCTTTTATTACAGGAGTAGATTCTAAGATACTGTCAGAGGGTTACATGTGTCAGGGGTGGTACTGGGTCTCCAATTGTTTTCTGCAAAGTAAGTTTGTAAATTATTGTCCTGTGACCATTCCTTTCTTTGAAGAAGCAGAAACATTGTATTGAGATGTTATCTATAATATTCCTGAAACTGTTGTTTGACCAACAGGTCACAAGTTATTATTCCAGGTACCGGTCAGTCTTGCTAAGGCCCACAGTTTAAACCTTAAGCAACCTATGACTACAGGGGAATGGGTACATTAATAATAGCTTTGTTAGGAGGAAAACAGAGGATCTTACTTGCAGAGATGAGCAGAGGACCTGGCTTGTGGGGTCCAGTTATAAAATGACTATTATTGGTTTGCTGACCACTGGAGTGAACAGGCCAGTAGCTAGCTCCTGTCTCCTGCCGCTAGACAGCATTTTCCTCAAGGTAGACCAAAAAGTGATTGTCTGCCCTTTGAGGGCACACAGAGGGCAGGCATGCTAATGGTCACTCATGGGGTCTTAAAAATATCACCACCACTGCATTAGCCCAGAGGCCTACCGTCCTTTAGGTTAGGGGTAGGGAACTTTTTTTCTGTGAAGGGCCATTTGGATATTTATAGCATTCACGGGCCATCAACTTAAAAATTAGCTATGAAAAAAGCTCCCAGATTTATTGAATTTTGAGTCCCGCCTGCAGTTGCCTTGGCAGGGCCAGACCAAATGATTTCTTGGGCCGTGTAGAGCCCCCAGGCTGGATGTTCCCCACCTCTGCTCTAGGTCAAGAAGTTGGTTTTTTTTAATGTTTTTTTTTTTAACGTATCTTTATTGATTTCAGAGAGAGGAAAGGAACGGGAGAGAGAGATATAGAAACATCAATGATGAGCAAGTCATTGATTGGCTGCCTAGCCCGCAACCCGGGCATGTGCCCTGACCCGGAATCGAACCCCGATCTCCTGGATCCTAGGTCAATGCTCAACCGCTGAGCCACGCCTGGCTGGGCACAAGTTTCATTTTTTAACAGATCATCTTCTCACCCTCTGTGATAAGGAAAATCCCTGCCTTTGCGCAGTTTCCCTGAGACCATAAGTCCTTCATTTGCCTATTGGTTTCATTTTAGTTTCAAATATGCATCTGTCTGATGCCCTCATACAGGGCGAAAGACCACACCTTTGAGCTCTCTCAAGCATCACTTGTGAAGCCAGACGAGTGAGGAGAAATCAGCTTCTGGAAGGGATGTGGGTGGTTAACAAAAGTTTTGTCTGATTGCCACACAGTAGTCAATGGTCAGGAGTTAGTTTACTCACATTTGGCTGATTTAGTGAGGAAAAGCAAGCCAACTTGGATTTCCTGGCATTGAGGGTAGGCTCTGATTGCTAGTTTCTAGATTATGTTCCTAAACATCACTAAGTGGCTTTTACATTCAGTTCAACAGCCATGATTTGAGTCCTTGCACTGAGCTAGGCCTATGGGATAAAATGATGATATAGAAAGTACCTTCCATCAAGGAATTTGGGAGAGAAAAATGTGCCTTTACCTTCAACTGTACACAAGGTCTTATCTTCACATACCTTCTACCCTTAGTGATGTCAAGTCAACCTTACATCCTAGATCTTTGTCTTAATATCTCAGCTTAGTGTAACATGCAGTCTTCCCCTGATGGCTGCTCCTGTCATCTTTCTTGTAGGTTCGACGAAGTGCTTTATAGATCATCTCAGGACCTTCAACCCAGGCATATTGTCAGTTACCTTCTAACTCTAAGGTATTTTTATAATCTTGCAATTTCAGGTATAAACAGATATCTGAGATCTGATCTGACAAAGAACCTTTGTTTCATCTAAAGTTTTCCTATACACAAACCCTTTGGCCTAAAAAACTTACGTGCTTTAGGTTACAGGAATTGCTCCATCTTTGCAAATTAGCAATTAACGTTCATTCATTTATTCACTCGGTAATATAAGGTGCAGTCACTAAGGCAAGTGAACAGGAAAGAGCAGCCTCACAAGTGGTTACAGAACAATGTGTACATGTTGGGATAGAGTGGATATGAGAGAAAATGTCAGGGCACTCAGCCCAGCCCTCAGGGAGGGCTTTTCGGAGGAAAGGAGATACTCACCAGGAGAAGCAAGGTGGCATTAGAGGAGGAAAAAGCCCAAAGTTAAAGTTAAGCAAGAACATGATACAGTAAAGGACCTATAAGCATAGTCCCAGGAGGGATCAGAAATGAAGCATGTACGTGCCTTTTTGCCATGTACTAAGGCATTTCATCTTATTTTCAGGGAAGCAGGGTCCACAAAACGTTTTTAAGCAGAGGCACAGAAATATCAGTCAGCTAGAGGGTAAGAATGAGTCAAGAGGTGAGTCAGTGACACTTCCATAGAAATTTCATGGTAGCTATTTTAGAAACTTTGACCAGAAATTGATTCTGTCTTCTGTAGTGACAACTCCATCTCCCCATAATGTTCTTTAACAAAGGAAATACTTGCTTTTACTCAAAACTTACTGAAATCAAAGATTTATTGGGACTGTTCTCTTAATTATGCTTTTTACCTTTTCCCTGATTTAAATAAATTTTTCCTTTACATTCCATTTAGGAATATAGAAATGAAGAAGCCAGGAAGTCCTATTAAATGTCACTTAATCATTGAAATGAATGTCATAAGCATCATTTCTCTGGCACATCTGTACTTGCTGCCATACTTAAATAGAAAAGATGCTTTAAAAATGAGTGGCCAGTATGTGTGCAGAGTTGACTGATAACTGGTCTTTTTTTTTTTTTAAGGGGGAGAGAGAGATTTGTGGTTACACTTATTTATGCATTCATTGGTTGCTTCTTGTATGTGCCCTGACCTTGGTATTGGGACGACACTCTAACCAACTGAACTACCGGGCCAGGGCCTTCAGCTTTCCAACTTTTGATACATTTTAATGGCTCTATATATACTTTTTTTTTTTTTCTTTTTTTCTGTATCTTTAAATTGAGGGAGTAAAATTAGGTATCAGGCTTATATGTTACAACAGGAAATTACTGCTGGTCCTAACCAGAATTTCTCTCTTCCCGTTGCAGTCATCTTGCAGCTGTGGCACACAGAACACTGCCCATAAAGGAGAGTCCTCCTGAAGTCGCTGGGGTATGTTACACTGAGTGTTTTGTGTGTTAATCTCTAGCATCCCCAGACTGATATTACTGAGTCAGTCTTGCGAATGTTTCTAAAATAGCATCCTATTGTTCAACTACAGCAATGTTATAGTCTAAGGTAATAACTATAACTGGGTTGTAACAATCAGCATTTATATACTTTCCAACATACTAAACTATGAAGCACATTTTCCTACATGAAATGTTACAGTGATGAGTTCTCCTTATCTGAAGCTGTACTGTATGATACTGTCATTCCCCAACCCTTGGGTTCCAGTGTTACAGTTAGAGATTCTAGGAATTTTGTGTTCCCTTACCTACAGCAAACCCTAGGGCACTTTGCAATACTGTTTCTACTTTAAATTAGAAAACATTTAGATTTACTCTTAAGAACATTCTTATTTATTCACTTTATAGTTAGCCTATTATTGAATTGAACATTTAATCGTTCTTTGATTTATTTTGTAGGCCAGACTTCATCTTTTCAGAGCTGTCCGTTCTGTCCTAGCCAATGGAATGAAACTTCTTGGAATAACACCTGTATGTAGAATGTAATTTCTAATTAAAATGGCTTTTTAAATACTAAATTAATTTTAGTTATCTATTCTTATAGGCCTTGCTGTTTAGAATAGAATTTAAGCTATTATTCTGTGTCAGAATCTATATATTAAGTCTATAAGTGATTTATCAACTTATTAAATCTTGATCTTTAAAAACAAATCATCTGAGTTCCCTCATGGTCATTAAGTACTAAACAGACTTTTATAAAATTAGGTTAAATCTTTTAAATGCATTGTGGTCTAATGTGAATAAAGGGTTAGAGTTTAAACTCTACGTTGAGGTTTCTTACAGTGTCATTCCTCCAGAAACTGTTTCTAATGTTTTCATCAAGTAAAACTGGTAAGGAAAAATATCTCAAATTTCTTGTAGTTATGGCTGGTTCTGAAAAAATTTAGGGAGCCCAGTATTACACCGTTTTGCCAATACAGCTGACAACTCCCAGAGAAGAGATCTCATGCTTACCTTTTCCTTGATATATATACAAGTAACAATTACTACGTGATCTCAGGAACTGGATACATTTGAATAACAAGAAATTACTTGTACATAAACCATTTCCTTCAGGTATCTATCTGCATATTGGTGAAACATGTTTTGTGTGACTTGTTTAGGTTAACATAGTAGGACGTGGTGCATTTGGTCAGTACAGCTATCCTTACCTGCCAGCTTTTCCATTCAGGTCTGCTATAATTTACTTTAAACGTTGCTACTAGTATTGTAAATACCAGTGGCAGTCTACTTTTATGAATAGAGAAGGAAACTGGCATGAACCAAGCTTCTCTAGTTGAACGAATATAGTTTTATATTAGCAAGTACATGGTATACCTTTAGTCAGAGTTAGTTTATAAGCTATAATAATACAGTTTCAACACAGAAAATTTTAAATGTAATGTTTGGAATTAAAAGTTTGTTTTTGCATTATCTTAACGGTCATATCTATAATACAAAAAGTGATCAAACAAATTTCATATGAAGTTTATTGCTGAATTTCCCTATTAACATAGAAATTTTTTAAAAACACAGAATTTCATAAATTATTGAGAGCCCCACAGCTAAACATACTTTATAAAAAAAGTACAAAAGTGACATTAGAAATATTTTTTGAAGAAAAGTACATCATCTAACAGCAAAGAAACATGAATCCAGACAATGAATGGCACAAACACAGCACTTAAAAGGAGTACTCAGTCACCACCCACCACCCAGGAATCATTGTCTGGGTTATGAAATATTCAGTTTGAATAAGATGCACATTCAATTTATTTCTGACTAGCCTGTCTTGTTTTTGTCTCGCATAAGAAAAGATCTAGGTCTTTACTGCTGTTGGGACAAAATACGTACATGAATTGGGGAACAAGGAGGGGTCGTCCTTCTCCCCTGGTACCTGAACAAGAGAGCAGTTAGTACAGAAATGGCTTTGGCACTTTAACATTGTCCCAAACCTTGATACTTGAATATTATAGCCTCATGTGATTTTTTACCAACATATCATCTCCATACTTTTATATACATTCTATATACAATAAAAAAATCCCTTCATTCTAAAACAAAAATGGGTTGACCCCAACCAGGTCACATTAAATCTTTGTAGCAATCCATTCAAGATAGCTTTCTTCTTAATTCTTTAAATGCCACACAGTTAATTTGTTAGTTTAAGCTATCTTCTGGGATTGATTTAAGGCTCTAGTTTAATGCAAATGGTTTAATCTTAGTGGAATCGCGATTGAGGCTGAAATCACACACCACTGACTCTCTCTTTTGAAGCCGTTTCTCCTTGTTGGATGGATGTAGTGTCTTGTCTGGGTAATCCATAGAAATATATAGAAACACATACAAGAAGAGCACCCAGAGCAAAGGTGAGTGCTGAAAAGAAAAACAAAATAAGCTTAATCTGTATTTGTGTCTGTAAAACTAATATAATGGTGATTAATTTAAAATTTTCAAAATTTCCAATTACGGGTTTACTCCATTCCTCTATCTGCATTTATGACAAGTCAATTTTAAAATGAAATGTAAATATGGAACATAAATAAATATTTTTATGATGTTAAGGTTTAGAAAGATCGAGGGAGTGACAATCACTGACTATACACTTTTCAAGAACACGAGTATGCATGTCCTGAATCAATGATAAAGACCATACTAACTTCCCTATATGCTGATTAAAAGAGAACAGTGGGGTGTAGCTTTTCTGTACTAAAAACCTGTGAAAATTTAGAGCAAAAAAGTTAGGTGATCAATGAATGAAACCACTGAAGATTCCTAAATAGAAGAGGTGGTGATTTACTAAGTAAAATTCCATTTTCTGCTACCCTTATTTTTTATCACCTTAATCCTGAAAACAGGACACCACTGAATTACAGCTTGTCCAAACTTGACCAGTAGTCACTTTATAAATAAATGCTTATGTCAAAACTGTATACTCCATTCAAAACTGAACCATATTCTACATGGAGTACAATGGGAGTCTTAGCAGCTTTAAAACAATGGCATGTAAAGAAATGCCATCAAGCTATGATTTTAGTTCAATCCTAACCAGAAAAGACTAGCTTTACCTTCAAAAAAAGGGGAAGGGGTAAATTAAAACTAAATAAGAAACTGGAAGATTGTTAAGACAGTCTAGTTAATTTCCTTGACCATCATTAAGACAGAACACTGACCAAAAGCATTTTATACTTTTCCCAAATATTCCTTAGGAGCAAAGTCATAAGGATTTATTGGGCATAAGGATGGGTCAGAACTTCAATTAAAATTTCACCCAAATCAGGTAAGAAAAATATCTAAAGGAGGGACTTGATACTTAAATGGTAAGTGGTTGGCCTTATACAGAATACTTACTATGTGACAGGCACTATTCTAACCACTTTACCTGAAACAACCCTAGGTCATAGGTGCTACTACCATTCCCATTTTATAGATGAAGAAACTGAGACACAGGTTAGTAACTTCCCCAAGGTGACACAGCTAATAAATGGCACAGGCAAAATTTGAACCATGCTATAAAATGGTTTTCTAAGATTTCTACAAGATTGCTGTTCCTCATAACAGGAGTCAATTTTTAAATGAAATATAAAATATGGGCCAGGTCTGTTTCTTTTCAGTGTCAATATTTGACAGATTTTCCTTATGTATTAGTAAATAAAATTATTATTACAGCATAAAACCACCCTTAAGTGTTAAGTCAACACCACTGCTTAAATAAGAAGCCAACTTAATGCTGGATGTGGGCTAGCAACAATTATATTAGAAGGACTAGAATAGTGGTGGTGCCAGAATGCCAGCTATAATAATAAATTCTGTATCAATTCCTCAAAAAAGAAAAGAAAATTTAGATTTGAAAACCAGTTTGCATCCAAGTCCAAAACAGTTAGGAAGGTACAAACTAAGGGGGGAATGAAAGAATTTGTCTGTTCTTTCCTCAAAAAGCTTTGTTTATTCTAATTCCATCATTTCCTAAAGTTCTTATATTTATTTCCCCATGTACCTCATCATAGTATATTCACCCTGAAGCACTTAAGTTGTCTTATATCTAATACCTGGGGAACTGGGAGGCTTTGACTGCAAAAAAAGCTCTTTATTTCTGGTAACTAAGTAGCCCCCTCACTTTCACAAAGAACCAGCGCCCCTCAGTGTAAGCGCTAGGACTATTTTTTTAAAAACCTAAGTATTGCTGACGCACATTCCACACATCTATGAACCGCTGCACTTGTAGAATAAACTATAACAAAACTAGGAATTTCTATAAAACACCATGACCAATGCCACATTTAAAAGACAAATCAAGGAAGTGAGAGGCATTTCCATGTTAAAAACTTAAAAATACAAACTAAGACATACTTATCTGTAATCCAAACAGCAGCACTGAAGCAATGGTGGAAAGGACAATGGCTGCTGCTGCAGAAAAGCCTTTCATGATATTGTCTGTGTACTTGACCACAACAGAAGTGTAGAGGCCTCCAACACTTGCAAGAACTTGTATACAAAAAGAAAGAAAATCTTAACACTCAAATAAATGAAACATTCTATGATGGTGAGGCAATTTTCTTCCCCAGAGATGCCATGCTAATTTACCTGGGAAAATACTATTTTCCTTAGAAGCAGCCATCTGAGAGAGTTTATACTAAAATTCAGTAGTAGTTCCTACAAAACTACTGATGCCCAAAGGGCTATGTGATCGACTACTAAAGTGTACACATTTATTGCTAACACATTAGATACTTCTGATTGTGAAGGCAAAATTGCTTTGGGACAGCTATGCCACAAAAGTCAGTCAATAAAACCAAAGTTACATTTTCAAACGTGTTCACAGTATAAAGGAACAATTCCAAAATGCTATAAAGCCTTCAAATGGACATCTAACTTTTAAAAAATGGGTCTACCCAGAACCTTTAATTCCTGGATACTTACAGATGACAAACCAGACATAATATGTGTAACCATAGAAAAATCCTTTTTCTTTAATTTCAGCTCCATCTGACAAGTAGACGCCAACTAATGTCACAACAATCCCTGATAGATACATTTGAATGTTTCTCACCCAAAGGGAAGTGTCTGAACTCTTTAAAACTTTTTCAAAGTACACTCCTGAAAGAAAATTAGATATCAAATATGAAATAAAGATATTAGAAATTAACTTAAAATGTCTTTCACTTAGAACAATAACTTGGAGACATGATAATACAAAGTATGTGATTTGGGAGACAAACATTTTACATTAAATGCACATTTATTATGTTTGTGTGACACATGGCATACTGAACATTACCAATTTTTTTTTACAGCAAATTAATAATTAAGATGGAACTTTCTAACTCACATACTGTTAAGAATAGTTTCTGCCATAATTACAGCAATAAGATCACAAAAACTGTTAATATCAATAAAAGACTTTCTTTGGTCAACTGGAAAACTATACTATTAGAGTCAATTATCTTAGTCACACCCCTATAATATCTGCCTAGTAATGAATAGTCCCAACTTTGCAAAGTAACCTATATAATTGCCACTTGCGATTTTTTTCTGAGTAAACAACACAACCAAAATAAAATTTAAATAGAACTTGCTGGGTGGGGCCATTTTCCTTAAAGCAAGGCTCCCAAAGCCAAGTTCACACACAATGTCAGAAGGATCAAGAACTCCTTAAGTGGATAATACATTCTCCGTGTATGTGCATTTTTCTGTGGTTGGGAGTCCAAAAGCTTTTTTCACATACTACCAAAAGAGCACATGACACCACCTCCCCAAATCACATGCCACTGCTGTTAAGTTTTATACTTAAAATGAACACATGTTTAACAAAGACATTAAAGATTTTAATTATAAATACCATGTTAATTAAAGATTTAGGAATTGCCACCTACTAATCCACTAAAAATTCTAATGAAAAACAAGATTGTTTTTGACAAACATATATATTGGGAAGAGCCAGAGACTAGGAACAAACATATAATGGCTATTCCAATTTCCACCTTTGAATTTCTTATCTGGGAATCCACTTAACTACTGGGTGCTCAGTTGTTCCAGCATAGAGGGGTATTAAACTATACACCATTTCCCCAACTGTGTATTGAGAAGTTGAACTAACTAGAATGTTGGACACAAACATTTAATTGTTCAAAATAATGCTTTTGGGTGACTCGATTTTGTTTCTAATTTGCTAGTTACTAAGAATAAAAGTTTAGCATGATGCTATAAAGTATATTCCAACATTTAGATTTTCCCCTTATCAAACCTTTTTTACAAACAATATTTCACTTCCACATCCAGCCTGCTTCCCTAGTCAAAAATAAAAGCAGAGTCCTAACTCTTGAAATAACACAAATAAAGATAAATAATAAAGACATATATCTATAATTAATATGCTCTTTACTAAAAAGAACTTTCAGTTTCTTCTGTTAAAACTATAAAACACATTTCATTCCTTACGTTACACATTCATATACTGTCTCTTGATTGAGTGGAGAATTGCTTGTCCCTACATGAGTCCAGACTTCCTTGTTTATTTGATGTTAGTGATTTTGGTTCCTGTCCATTTGGGGCTGTTACTTTTATGTATTAAGTTTTCTGAGATACTCTCTCAACCCCACCCCTTTTTTCTCCTTGTTGAAGTAGAGGAAGAACTTGAAGTAACTAGGGAAAAACAAATACTGAGCTAGTGTACCGTAAAGCAGCAGAATCTAGCCTGAGGATAGTGACAGTTCCAGGAAAATGAAAAGTAGTACTGGAATTTTCTGATGGCTAACCTTCCATTTTCAAAAGTCTTTTCATTTACTTTTGGGTTCTTGGCTGGACGAAGGACAACAAATACATTCTTAGATAACTAAGTATGAATAAGGACTGAGGACTGAACTAAGTCAAACACTACCATGCATTTACTGGAAAAATAGCTGACATAAAACTAAACTATAGGTAAGCTTTAAGGGAAATAAAATTGTTAGTTATTGTTAGTTATAATAAAACAAGATAAACTAGACCCTTATTTAAAGTCTGATATTTTTTAAATTGGACAATAGAATAAAATGTTGCTTTTATGATTTACCTGCAAATCCTGAGCACAATACAGCAATAGCTATAGCTCCAAACCCTAACAATGGATTCTGTTCCACCTGCAATAATAATGTTTTAAGTTATTTTTAGCAACTAATAAATGGAATTCATCCAAGAGAACAAATAAATAAACACAAAAATTTGTGTTACAGTTCTACTGAAAGTAGTTACCATATCAAACACAGCTATTCTGTAGAATAACACAGGACCAAACAAAAGGCCATCCAGAGATTAACCAAAGCACTTAAGTTAAAAATGTGACCCTCAAATCACAACCATAGTAAATATTTAAAATAAGGTGTGCTTATTTCCTAGTAATGATGGGCACCCTAGCATAGAATTTTGCATAATCAGCCTGCCTCTTAATTGTAGCTTCTGCCACTACCCCAACTCAAAGCTTATAGCATCAATCACAGAAATAGTAATAGTTTTAATTTGTTTTGAGGTTTCCTGCTTTATTGAATTTTATCAAATTTTAATAGCTTACTTGCTATGTACCAGATATACTATGTTGTATGCTAAATGAATAAAGACAAAGGCGATGCACAGCTGTGGTCCCTAAACAGTTCATGGAAAGGAGTGATTCAGGTATATGTAATCATAACACTGTGCTAACAGATGCATGTATATGGGCTCCAACCTACTGTTTCAACTTTATTTCCCTTTTCTTCCCTAAAGTAATCCTCAGGAGCTTTTACCAGTCTTTCCTCAGAGATAAATACACTCTCTGTACTAACAATGAAACTAAAAGAGTTGAGATGCATGACTATAATATGTATGTATGACAAGCATACACCTTGTTCAAAATAAGTAAGCCTGATATACAGAGAGTATTACTTCATGTTAAGTACCTGAAAAAGAAAGCTTGGTCTAAAATGTTTGCATGAAGACAAAAGGAGAAATAGAAGATACTATGGACTACTGGATCTCAAAGTATGGTCCCTGGACCAAGAGCAGCATCATCACCTGGGAACTTGTTAGAAATGAACACTGACAGGCCCCAGCCCAGACCTACTGAATCAAACTATGGGGATGAGGTCCACAATCTGTTTAACCTTCCATTTGACTCTGATGTACACTAAAGTTTGAGAACCACTGTTATAGACGACAATTGATAAACATGAATGCTTTCCTAATACAAACTACAAGATTGGCATAGATATGAGAAAAAATGGTGTGAGATTTCACCTATTCCAAAAACTGCTAGGAAGGTCAAGCTACTAAAAACAGTATGTGATAAATTCTTGGCTTTTCTGCCAGTTCAATCTCTCTACAGTTAGGAAAAACAGTGATAGACACAGCTCCTCTGGATTTAATTCTGACTAATAAGAAACTTCTGGGTGATGAAGTGGAAGTGATAGAAACTTCAAAGAACAGCCATCATGTCATTTTAGCATGAGTGATAGCCAAACAGCACAATTAAGAGACATACTCTCCAATCTTAAATCAAAATTCAGTAAAATTTCAAGTTAGCATTCCATAACTAAGAGGGAAATGGTTTAAGAGGTTCCAAAGAATGAGATTCTGATGAAGTGTAAAAGAATACATAAAGAAATCAATGTTACTAATTAAAAGCATCTTCAACGAATTCTGATTTTACAGGAACATACAAAAGAACTGCAGTACACATAACCAAGAGGAATCTAACCAGGAGTATCAAGAAATTGAAAACTCAGAATAAGCAGAGACTTGCAAAAATACTTTAAAACATTAAAGAAAGCTTTTAAAAATGTTTAGTTCAGGAAGAAAAGAGTGTGTTTCTTGAGCTAGATAATCTACTGTTAGATAGCAAGAAAACAGCTACACAAATCTATTTTCCATTTTCTCTGTAAATAACAAGTAATAAACATATTTAAAAGGAAACTGAAGTCCAAGACATTTGGTTTGCTGTTATGAGAATACCTAGCTAAAAAAGTTCTAAAGAGTCTTGTCCAACACAGTAGCAAATCAAGATACTGATAACTATGACTTTAAGAAATAATGGAGAATGGAAGCCATGACAGAAAATTTTACTTGGGCAAATACTGTCCTATTTTTCCAAAGGCAGAGGGAAAGAAAAGCTACAGAAATTATAGATGGCTGCTTGAGACCTATAAGCAGCCAGTACAGTTACCAAGAGCACAGGCTCTGGAGCCACGCTGCCTGGATTTGAGCAATGTGACTGGACACATGATTAACCACCTTTTCCTATCAGTTTCCTCATTTAAAATGGAAATAAAAATACCAGCTTCATATGGTTGTAGGCATAAGTGAGTTAATATATGTAAAGCACTCAGAACATTACTGGTAGTTGGTGCAATATAACTGACTGCAGCTGTTACTATTAATATTGATTACTAGCAAAATGCTACAACAATGACTTAAAGAACTTAAAAAGTTTAATGGTCATCACTGGAAAACAGCATGGCTTCCCTAAGAGTGAGACATACCAAATTTCCTTACTGAAAGGATTCCTAGTACAAATGATGAGAGGAATTCCATAAAGATAATGTTTAGCAAGAAATATGATAGATTTGCATAATATTTTTCTAAGACAGAAATTTAGTGAAGATAACAGTAAAATTCTATTCATAGTTGAGTGAATGTTCATACAGCAAAATCAAGCTAGACCAAAAGCCAGTACCATATGAATGAGCCACCCTAGAAACATCCTCTAAGCCCAGTCAAGCATTCAGTTAACTGCAACCCTACCCAATATCTTGACAGCTGCCTTTAAGAGGTCCCAAGCCAGCCAGGCCAGGCGATTGGGTTGGAGCATCATCCCGTACACCAAAAAGGTGGTGGTTTCCACCCCTAGCCGGGGTGCTAAGGGGGGCAACAGATTGATGTTTCTCTCTCACATCTATCTTTCTCTCTCTCTAAAATCAATAAACATATCCTAGAGTGAGGATTTAAAAAAAGAGAGAGATAAGCCAGAACTACCTAGCTAAGGCACCCTCAAATTCCTGACCCATAAAACAGAGAGAATAAACATTTCTTAAACAAGAAAAAGTCAAGCTAAAGGGAGGTCTAATGGTATAGCCACAGAATTCTGGTCCTGTCTAAAAGTTTAAGTGATGACCCAGAAGGTGTATTTGTCAAATCTGTAGAAAGCATAATACTCAAAGAAAAAGCTAATAATGGATAAGGACTGGAAAGACCTCAGAGGCCTGAACAATGACCCAAAGCTCAGAGAAGTTAAATAAACACAAACATCCTGCATTTTGGTTTGGAAGAAGCCCATTGCACAAGACACATTTGAGATAAACTGTATTTGTGAAACAGCTACATATGGTTGTGTATAATCAATTATAGAGCGGATATCCACCACAAAAAATACAAATACTGTATAATCTTATGCTGATTTAACAAGTCTTTAGTACTTACAACATAGCAGGTAATTACCAAGTAATACTTCACACTGCTCAGTCAACATCTAAGATAGTGTGAAGTTTTAGGATGTACTGAGAACAACAGATGAATGCATCTAGAAGAGAAATACAGGGAAGTACTAGGGCAAGAGGCCAGGATAGGAAAGTCTAGAAACTATGTTATAGAAAACCACAAGGTTGTCTCAATTAGGAAGAAAAGACCTGGAAAGTAAGTATGAGACACTCTCCTCAAACATTCAGAGCATATACGGGAGTTAGTAGGAATGTGAGTTATTCTGACAAGAACAAAGAACAATGAGAGGCAGTTACAGGAAGTTGTGCTCTGTTTAAAGTATAAAAGAACTTTTTAGAACAGTCATTTTCAACCTTTTTCATCTCATGCACACATAAGTTAATTACTAAAATTATGTGGCACATCAAAAAATATATATATTTTGCACATCTGACAAAAAAATATTTTGATTCATTCATACTGACTGCTACTGTTGTGCTGGCTGTCTTTTTTTTTATTTGACAGTCTAAGGGAAAAGAGGTCAGTGCCCCTGACTAAAGAGTCAGGTGTTGCATGTTTTAAAAATTCTTGCTACACAGCAGTTGAAAATTGCTGCTCTAGAGGGATCCAAAAGTAGGATAAATTGCCCTAGACTCTGCTTTAGTTTACTAAACTTTTCACGTACATTACCTATGTGAGGTGGACCTAACATCTTTTCTAATGGTGTGAGATGTTACTTAAAGTTCACATTTAACTTTTAATTACATATTGGCCTTACTTTCCAACAAATTATTTCTCTGCAGGTCTACAGCCTGTTAAATGTGCAGTGCATAGTTGATCAGTGTTATGAAATGTCACCAAGAATATGAGCATGTTTAAACATGTTGACACAATAAATATTCATCTAAAATTCATTTTCTGGGGGGGGAAATCTCCACCAAGCTAGAAAAGAACTACGTAAAAAGGAAATGACTTCCTGTTTTAACAAGCTCTCCTTACATCCCCAGCTGCCCTATAGTCCTAAGAGAGCTTTCATTTACTAAAAGTTGTAGAGTGTCTTCAATTGTAGAAGGAAACTAATGAATTTCAGAAAGTCATTCACTGGCGTTCCACTTCCTTCTCCTCTCTAGGGAAATAACTGATTAAAGCAGGTAACATTTTAAAATTCAGGCATGTACCTTAACATTTAACTCTTAGCAAACTAATAGTTATATAAGTACACTTTTTGTCCTATTTTAGTTATCAATTATCTGTAAAAACACTACTCCCCTGTAATCCCTATCACTGACAATGGGAGTATGTGCAAAAGGATTAAAACCTGCGCCGGCTAGATGGCTCAGTTGGTTGGAACATCGTCCCATACACCAAAAAGCCTGTGGGTTCAATCCCCAGTCCAGAGCATACGGGAGGCAACCGATCGATGTTACTCTCTGTCCCTTCCTCCCTCTCTAAAATCAATAAACATATCCTTGGGTGAGGATTAAAAAACAAAAGGATAAAATACTTGGTGAAGTGGGGGATGCGGAGAGATGAAAATTAGATGGATAAACCTTGCCCAAAGTTTCTAAGAAAATGTCTAAAAGAAGCCTAGAAGTTCTGAACATACGCATGTTGTATAGTTGTCAACAATTTTAGTCACAGGTTAGCCATTAACTGTAACTTTGGACAAGTTACTTCACCTCTTTAGACTTCAATTTCTTCATCCATAAAATGAAGGGGGTAGATAACATTAAGTTTATGGTACCTTCCATCGCTAACACTTTATGCATATTCCCCTCTAAAAAGAAAGGAAGCCAATTTAAGTTACATTATCCTTAATAATAATATATCCTAAGGGGATTAAAAAAGCCTATCTATAGGGCAAAGATTCTTTTCAAAGAAATATAATCGTGCTACATTAAGCAATGTGACCGAAATGTGTAAGACATACGCAGTTTCCTATTTCAGTTATGGTAAACATTTTGTTTCTTACCATGACTTTAGTAGCTTGGGCTGGTTTCCACTGTACAAGTGTGACTCCACCACACAGCATAAAAACTGAAATCCACTGTAATTTGCTGAGTGTCCGGTTTAACATTAAAACGGTACATAAAGCAGTACAGGGAATCTTCAATTGGTAGGTCACCTAGAAACAAAAGAATTAATGAACTTAGTTAACATTAGTCTCTGACACAACTATTTCTGATATCATTAACAGAATTATGGGGAAACACATTTGATAATGTGATAAAGGGTTAGTAAAAATAATTTCACCATAAAAACATTTTTTAAGATTCTGCTCTTCATTATCATTTATTTCACTTACCTGGTACACTGCTGCATCCAGGTTGCTAAGAGCTAGGAAAGCCATATTGTTCTGAATAGCATACACTAACGATGGCACACTTAACTTCAGCAGTTCTTTGGGGCTCCCCAAGACATTGTCTCTTAAAGATGTCTTGAATCTGCCCAGACTACCAGTTTCTCTTTGAAAACAAAAGGGAGAAATGAGAAGGAATTGAGGAAAATTAAAGAACATCCTTTTGATAAGAATTCTTCAGTCATAGTGTAGCTATATCAAGTCCATTGATGTAATTTAGCAAACTTACTTTGTTTTATAATTTTCAACTAATTTTAGATTAAAAGGAATACACCAACAAATGCATAAAAGAAAAACAACTATAAGTCCTACTTGGGAAAATATGAAAACAATCAGATTTACCATCGTCAACCTGTGGTCAAAGTTCCAGGAGTTTTTGAGTATATTAAATAATGAAACAACAGGGAACCAGAAATACTGATTATTACCTATAAAAACTTAACCCCTGACACTTTAACTGTCATTACATCAAGTTCACCCTGATTATTTTTTACTCAGGCTGCATATCCATTTTTAAAGGTTTTTTTAAAAATGTATAAAAAAATTTAATAGTAAACAAAAGAAAAAGGCTTTGGTAGCTATGGAAGTTACTTGGGATAGGAATTGATGGATTCAGGTCAATATCATTTGCAAATTTGCTCGGTGCTTATAAAGTGTATTAGACAATAAATCTAAGCATATTCTCATAAAACTCAAGTACATACCTATAATTTTGTGAGAAATTTACTAATACCAACAAAAAAAACTATAATGTATATTAAAAGTTTACTACTTGACTGCATATTGATTATGCATGCCCTTAACTATTCTTATTTTTCCTCAGGAGGAACTAGATAATCTGGCTTATTTCCCCCACTGTAAATCATAAGCATCAACACCAAAAAAAAGTACTTTATCAAAAGGATCCTAACTGCAATTCACAATATCCTTAAGAAGACCATAATACTTTGTTGACCTGTTTCAACTGAAAGTTTAGGATAGTCACAATGAGCCTCTACATTTTCAGTTAACATATTAGAATCGATGGTCATTAATTGAATTTTTTCCTACAAAAATAATCACCAATGTTCTAACGGTGGTCCATAATGTTAAACTGACTACCTATACCTATCCAGTCTACAACACTCCAGCCCCCAAGAAAATGTTTTAGAAAGACAGGAAATTTGGCCTGGGCCATGGAAACTAAAAATATCCTTCTCAGTTACAGATCTTGCTCTGTTGCCAAATTCAGCCAGCTCCAATGGTAAGTCTATATGCTGAAAAGTAACACAAACAGCTTGGTGGGAGACTACAAACTCTATCCAGAAGAGGCAAAGAATACCAGAAAGATCACTCTACTGAGAAATTTTACGTAGTAGGGGTTTCCAGGTATCTGAAGATGGGCCCTTTAAACATTTGACATTCTTTTTCTAATTACTTTTAATGCAAATCTAAGGTGTCCTATTTGCTTTCTCAATGTCTTAAAGAGTATAAAGAATTTTTCAAAGAACATTTTCCCTCAAGTATAAAATTGAAGAAAAAAATTAAAGAGAAAAAAGAGATTAAAATAATCAGAGAGATCCAACTATCTTAGCAAGGTGATGTATTAGAAAACATAACTGACCATTTTCCTTAATGTCATAATTCTCACTAGTAAGCAACTATATGAGAGCAAAGATTAAAATCTTAAAGATTTTGTGAAGTACAGGACACTGCTTTCACTGTACTTTACTTTTAATGCCCCAGGGAGCTTGAGAGGTATTCATTTGTACCCATTTCCACATTCTACCTCCTTCCATGTCCACTGATCTCCCACATAAGATTCCCCAAACTCTAGTATACCAGCTATTTGTCCTTTCCCTAATCTACTGCTATGGGCAATGCTATTTGAATTCACCCATTAGAGATACTCAGCCTTCAACAGTATCAAATTAATTTTTGGCTAATGAGAGAATACAGTTGATTTTCTTTTTTAATCACTGGTACCCTTTGTCCTATAGGAATATGGCTACTTAAGGATCTCACTGCTTTTTCTAATAACCATATCTGCACCAATAATAAAGGCTGCTGTAGTCCCTTTTCTCCCTGTCACTTTTCTCCTTATCTCTTCCACACTTTCCAGCTTTCACATAAAAAGAAGGGCCTATGAGACATCACCAGCCAATCTGAGTACTCCTTTCCCTATGTCTGACAAACCAGTAGAGAACAGTGTGTTCGATTAACATTCAGGTCTTTGGCTCTTCTGACTGTACCCTTTTCTGTTCAGTGCTTAGGAGCTACTACTTCTTCACTGCTGGGAAAGCTGCAGTATCTTTTTCTGGTTCCTTTGCTAATGTGGATGTTAAAGAAGCCAAGCTATACCAGAATGCTAACTACTGGAAAACTCAAGTTTCACTGTAGTACCTTAGAATTACATCAATATTATATAATTATAAATAAATAAGGTATTTTGAAATAAGTTACAAAAAATATCAGAGGATGCTAAAAGAACTTGTAAAAGAAAACACAAGCTCAGGAATAACAGAAAAACACAAGGTCAGGAATAAGAGAAAAAAGATCAGAAAGTAGATTAAGGAAATTTAGGAGGATAAAAAAGAATATGTGGGAATTAGTACACAGAAAGTTTTAAAGATAAATGATTTCAGTATTAATCAGGTTAAATCCTGCTTAATTTAACATATGTATTAATACAGCTCTGAAAGTTTATATTTAGCTTTACTCACTATAGTTAAAAAAAAAAAAAAGTAACAGCAATACATCTTCCAGAAAACACTAGTGATCATCAATCCTTTTACTATTAAGTAGAAAAAAAAGAAATGATCAATTCTAAATATACTACAGCCTGAGTATACTATAAAAAGTAACAAAAACCAAAGGCCATTTTTTTCCTTCTATTTTCGTGCTGATATTTTCTTAGAAAGCAAATCCCAAGTACTTTAATGAGTACCTTTTGTTAAAAACAAATTTATTAAATTTAATTCTATAAATGACATTGCTAGGTAAGAGAAAGAGCACGTATAATCAAAAAGCATATACTAATTTTCATAGATGTAGTATTTCCCATTAAATTTCCTACTTGAACAATTTGTATGATTTTTATCACTAAAACAGAATCTATGTGCAGCCTTTGGTTACCTGAAGAAATTCTGAAGCTCCATGTTGATTGCAGAGATTCCGAGGCCGCCTCCCCCCCTAAATTTCCTATCAAACGGCTGAAACCAATCCTTTCTGACCTATGTTTGGTCAAAAGTAGGCCTCATTCTTCCAGCTCCTGATCTGACGAGAACTACTAGGAGGCATAAAACCCTTGGCTAGGTTACCAAGGCACTGTGCAAAATGGAACACAGCAGAAGTTACTCATGAGCTTAAGAAGTTTAAATCTTGTTAACAAATTTGTATCATCTGCAAAGTTAAGTATAATTAACTCACATAAAAGACTTTGGGGGCTAGGGATAAAAACCAATGATGAGGTCATTTGAGGACAAAAATACTTATATGAGGCACATGACTTTTACTTTCTCCTCCTGTCCCTACACCCACTATAGCACGGGTACAAAGAGTCAGTCAAAATGTAAACTCAGCAGGAGAAATAAAATAGGGCTGGATAACCTACAACATAAGTATTTGATAGCTGCATTAATTATTCTAGGTAATACTTGAAATAGTAAAAATTTTCTCCAGCCTTATATGGATAGTGACTCAAAGATACACTTGGTTTATTACTAAACACACCCAAAGTATATATACATTTATACATCCTGCAAGGTTTAGTCTTTATAAACTGGTGAATAGCAAACAATAAAAAGCTGACTTTGTTCTAAGACAATGTGAAAGTGTTTTCATTTCCTTCTCTCATACCACAAATGACTCAAGCAAAACTGTCAGTTTTAATAGCTATGACAGGGGTTAGTAAAACATACAAATAACCAGTAATTTTCCTGTGAATTGTAGTAGTTTTATTTCAAATGTTGTACTGTTTTATGTACTGTTTCAATGAGATTACAACTTAGAAATTGGTAACTTATAATTCAAAGATTTTTAAAAATTAACTAATCACATAAGAGCTTTTACAGCAAACTACTAATCTGCCCCCTCACCATAACAGGATTTAATGGTTCCCATCTCAATTTAAAAGTGATCTGATGTAATCCTACATGTGCACAATAGTGTATGTAAGAAAATAATGATTTCATTTTGTAGTCACAGAAGACAAAATGACCCCAATACCCATCAACAGAGACTCATATATATGATACATCCATATAATGGAACATCATGCGGCTCTCAAAAAGAATGAGACAGATTTCTATGTACTGACATGGAACAATCTCTAAGATAAAACATTAAGTATACTGCGTATATATACACACAGTGCATATAACTAAAACTCACCAGTTAGACCACATATACCTTAAACCTTATTTATCAAAGTAGCCATCCATTCATTCTTCCCCACACTCCCTTATTTTCTTGCAGTTCTAACTGAACTTCTCATTGAAATAAGTATAATTATCCACTCCAAAAATTACTGGAAATTATAAGTAAAATCAACAAGCATGGGGAAACCCAAAATTAATTACTAAAAGAAATTAAAAAAAAAACATCAGTTTTTTTAATTACAAAATTCATTGAAGCAAAAAATGAATAACTCAAGTATTCCAGTCTTTTTACTATATGCTCTAAAACTAAAGGCAAAAAGAACTATATACAAATGCTAAACTTGTTACTAGGTTTTTCACAGCTGCATGTTAGAAATTCTAAATCTACTTATGTATTATAGGGTTGAGCAAATAAGTAAGTATCTTGAAGATAATGGGAGCTAGACTCATCACCATTGAAGAAGGGAACGAATATGAAAAAGGGGAAGGTTAAAAATCAATTCTGCAGTGTTGCATCAGAATTACAGGTACCAAACAATATGTAACTATAGTTATACACACAGATACACACACACACACAGACACACACACAGAGATAGGTGGGTATGTGTGCACATACATATATTTCCTAGCTCTGTCTGCTGAAAGCAGCAGTGATACCCCAGTAGCAATGAGCACACCTAGTATCTAGATTCTGGTTTCTAAATACCATTTTGGGGGGGGGAAATGAACAAAGCTTCAAGGCTTCTGGAGAAATGTATGATTTCAGAGTTGGGGCAGGGAAAGTACAAGAGAAGTCTTGATCATCTTGACATGAAAAAAGGATGGAGGAACTGTTCTAGATTAAAGGAAGCTACAGATATGACAGCTAGAGGTAAAGTGTGATTATTTTACTATTAAAGGACATTAGTGGGCAACTGGCAAAATTATCTAAGGTTTGTGAATTAAATAGTATTGTATCAATACTGAAGTCTTGATTTTGACATTTTGTGATTATGTAAGAATGTCCTGTTTTTAGGAAATATGCCCTAAAGAATTTAGGGACAAATGGGCATATTGTGTAAAACAGTTCAGAAAAAATTATACACACACTTACAAATGCATACAGAGAATATAAAACATACATGGTAAAATGTTAACATCTGGGAATAAAAACTTAAAATAGGAGAAAAAACAAAATTACTGAAAATTATTGAGATATCTAACAGTTCTACTAAGTGTTTAATCTTTGCCCTAGTTAATCAAAAACCTGCTTAATCATTTCATTAGAGATCAGAGAACTTGTCTCCTATTCCTATCATTGCATTCACTTTCTAGGTATCTTTGGCAAATTACAACTTCCCTCAGCCTAAAATAGAGGTACGACAAAGAAATGAAAATTAGCTGTATTTACCTGTATGTTTCCCTCACCTGTTTTTAAGGGGAGACGGGGAAGAACATTTCCTTAACACCATCACTCTGGCAGCCTGCCATTCTCAATAGCAACAGTCCTGAATGTCTGAAGGCAGCAAATTTAGTTGCTGCGATCTTAAAAGATGTTTGGCATTTTACATAACACGTTTTGACAGTGATTAACAGTGGGTATCCTAGAGTGTAGTTACTTGCTTTCTAAAAAAAAAGAAGTTAGATATCTGCTCATTAGGTTTTCAATATCTTGTTTTTCATAATAGCCCCCCAAAAAATAATATTCTCTGGTTTTTCTAAGGCAATTTTAACTTATAACATTATTACTTATAGCAATGATATATTTTAAGCATTTTCCTCATAATTATCGCCCAGTTTTCTTGGAGATCTCACCAAGGTATGCATTTCTCTGCCTTCTGTTCTTTCACCATACCTGAAAGAGGTGATTTTACTTTTCTCTGAAGAAATATAAATGAAGTCTGTGATCTTTGTTGCCCCAAAATATAGATCAGGCACTCCTCACTGAAGCAAGTCTCTATCTCTTCTAAGAAGCTAAAAATCCTAAACACATCAGGGAAAAGACTTTCAAGTCAATTCTGTTTGTAATTTTTTAATTAGTTCTTTTAAAAATATTATAAGTAGGGCAAAGAAAAGATTTGCTATTAAAATTAAGCTATCATCCTGCAGTGTTTTGGCAAGCCAGCTATACCAGTCAGCCTACAAGGTCTTACAGTCTGATAATGTGAACGTCAGGATACTCATGCTTCAGGGATGCAATCCTGCTACTCCTACCCCAGGGAAGTAGAAGAGAGACAAAGAACCAAAGAGAATAGGTCTCAGCCATTTGACCTAGGTTGCCATTGTGAGTTCTGTCCAAATAGGATTCCCTAGATATAGAAACCCCGTACCGCCTCCAACCCTGACATGGGTTTGGAACAGCGCTGTCACTTTGGGTTAGGTCAAACTCACTAGCCAAAGGTTACGCTAATTAGCCCTTTTCCAGGCTCAAAGTTCTCACACAGAGATGAGAAACTAGATCTCCAAAACTTCACCAGGATCCCTGGAGCCACAACTGCCTCTGCTTAAATTCTTGGGACCTGAAGATTCTAATTTGCCTAATTGGGAACTGCTTAAATTAACTCTTACAGAGTCACTGCACACTGCCTCAGACTATTACTTCTTAAACAAGCTGACTTTATTTGTCTAAACATACTGCAACTATTATTGTGTGTCCTCTTTATGTTAGTTCTATAGTTTCTGGTTATATTGTCCAGAAAACAATAATCTTTCATGTATGTGAAGTCAAAGGACATTGAAAATGAGAGTACTTTTATGAGATGGCTCTTAACAATCTTTTCAAATCTCGAGATTAAATACTTTCATGTGATAAGGACTCCCATATTTATTTCTCCAACCCAGGCCTCTCTTCTGTGTGCCAAGTCTTTCTTCTCCATGCCCACTAGGATGTCTGAGACATTAAAACTTTATATTATACCTACCCCAAATTAAATTGTTGATATCTCCTTCCCTCAAAGCTGCTTTTCTTCCCCTCTTGATAGCTCTCTCTCTCTCTCACACACACACACACACACAAAACCTCTACCTACCTACTCTTCTATATAAATATAAGTAGATGTGGTTCTTTACATTTCTCTTACCCTAATCTCCTGTAGTTGATTCTCATTAGTCATAGATTCTGTATGTGAGAATCTGCCAATTTGCTAAAATGTATTTGTGATCCCAAAAATCAATCCTCGCAGCACTTTCAGTCATCGATGGAAATGCAGAGTTGCAAAAGCTTTGAGTTGCCTGATGCGCACATTTCCAGCTAATGTCAAAAAAAGGCAACACTCTAACTTATTTCGGTCCTCATACTGTAAACACAGTATTTACTGCCAAATTTTTTACATTTTTGTTTTTGTGTGTGATTTTGCTGTTTAAAAGTGGCCCCCAAGAGTAGTGCTAGAAAGTGCTGTGTGGTGCATGCACAAAGGCTGTAATATGCCTTATGAAAAAATTACACATTAGATAAGCTTTGTTCAGGCATGAGTTCTAATGTTGTTGGCTGTGAGTTCAATGTTAATGAATCAATAATATATATTAAATAAGGTGACTTTAAACAGAAACACACATAAAACAAGGTTAAATTGATCAGTTGGCAAAAATGTTACTGGAGGTTCACTGGAACTTAACCAGGTATTTCCCTAGGAACAACAGCATCCATGGTGACTTTAGAGTGTTAACAGTTGCAAACAAGAATCAACTGTGTACCCAAACCCATCACCCATGTCCTTTACGTTCTCCTTCCAGAACATAAATCCATTAGCTTCTCTTCATCATCTCTGGCCTCTAATAAGCTTCCTAACTCCTAACTCCTGCACCCTTCTGATCCAATTCTCGCAAAGGGTTAAAGTGGCTCTTAAAGTGAAATGGGCCACCATGTTAGTTAGTCCCTGATTTAAACCATTCAATGATTTCCTAGTGCACTTGAGATAAAATCCAAAATCCTTCACAGGCCCACAGGACTGCTCTTGATATCCTGCTGACCTCTCCTTCACCAACCTTCTCACAACTCTCTAAACACACTAATGTGCTGTTCTTTAAAACTCAGGGACTTCAAACACTGTTCTTTGTCTTCTCTCTGCCCCTTTCTTACCTATCTTCTACCCAATCTTCACATCTAGGTTTAAATATCCTCAGAGAGAAAGTCTCCAATCCAAATGGAGGCCCTCTATTATAGCTACAGCATCCACTACTCATCCTTAACACCACCAATTTATTATCTCCTTAAGTACCTAGTTCTCCCCTAGATTATAAGTTCCATGAGTATGGAACTATGCCTTTTTAATTTTCAACTATACTTCTTACATCTGGAACAGTGTTGAGCACATAACTGAGGCCTGATGAATGAATGAATAAATGAATAAAACTGACTATCCCATTACATCTTTTTAACAATACAGCCCAGCCAGGCGTAGCTCAGTGGTTGAGCATCAACCTAGGATCTAGGAGATTGGGGTTTGATTCCCGGCCAGGGCACATGTCCGGGTTGCGGGCTCGATCAATGACTCTTATCATTGATGTTTCTGTCTCTCTTTCTCCCTCTCCTTTCCTCTCTCTGAAATCAATAAAGATATATTAAAAAACAAAAACAAAAACCAAAAACAATACATATTACTATATGCTTAAAATGTTTGGAGGGAGTGAAACACATGATTTGGATGTAGCAGTGATATATGCTTTTCTGTAAGTGAACCTTAATTATAAATAAGACACTATGATTTTCAAGACATTTCCTGAGTCTCTGCCCCCATCTCCCCATAGTATAAAATGACATGTACTTACTTTAATAATTAGCCAAGACTAAACATATTACTATGGAGACCATACTAAATAAGCAGCCTAACAGGTTGGTCTACAATGAAGTTAAGCTCTGCATACTTCAGATAAAGTTAAAGTTCTGAAAAAATATGTGTGTTAACTCTATAAAGTTGTATTTTACCACTGGGTACAGTGGGAAGGAGGGAAAAATAATTTACTTCCTTCAATAGTTTTTTCCATTTAAAAGTTCCAGTTTATATCCCTTTTTCTGTCATTCTTTAAAAATTTGAAATCAAAATTTAGTAATATATTATCTAATTTTTACATTAACTTTATTTTCCTGGGAATATGGGGAAGATGCATTATTTTAATCATCAAAAATTTTTTCTTATTTTTTCCTTCTCTAAAGAGGTTTTGTAAGTTCTAAACCTTTTTTTATTTCTAATATAATTCTTTCATTCTCCCACAATATCCTGAAACTATTATCCTTTCTCTCAGATGATAAAAGTATTACTCCTACTGTGAAAACAAAGATTAAAAAAGTTTAATCTCATGCTTTTAGCTTTATGAAAACAATTAGTTTAACACTATGTGGTAAAGAATTTTCAGACAAGTATAAATTCAAAAATATGAAATCAATTTTGGTTAGTTTTGTTGATTTGTTATAATAAATCAACTCAAAAAATGTTTCAAGTAACAAATATTTTCTGATATTTAGAAGTTTCTCCATCACAGCAAACAAAGCACTGACATCCAACATGTGTTTTTTGGCAAACTATAATATCCTTCCTGCCCTTGATCCACTTATTTTGTAATTACCATTTTAATATGCGTACAAAGAAATGACAGCATGGAGAATATCTGGAAAATCTTTTACTTTGCTGCAACTCTTAACTGTTCAGTTCGTTAGTGGCCCAACCATAGTCTAGCCATGTATTTTACTCGTCTTTCCCCTATTCCAGCCTGCTTCATGTGAATTATTATAAGCCAACTGTCCTCCCAAGATCTAAAATCAACTTTCAACACTTTCACTGGGTATCTTTCCCAAGCTGGCAGCTATGCTTTAATTTCATTAAATCGATTGTCTCATCACATATTGCTGAAGCAGTTGAAGAAGCAATCACAATGTTCTTCCATTTCATTTTGTAGCTACCATCCTGTGACCTCATAGGTTGAAATAATTCTCCTTTATCTCTCACTCTTTTATCATTCCAAGAAATTAATATTTTCACAAATGCCCTCTTAAAAGTAGACTCTTTTTGTTCTAAGAAATAAAATATTTTTTGTTACGAAGAGCAGGTATTCCGTTTCTACCAGTGTTTTTGAATTAGTGCATAATTTGCCAACATATTTCTCCATAAAAATCAGTCACTTTAAAATCCAGTAATTTCAAATGTATTTCACTTCTTCATGTTTTATATATTTTTTCCAGTGTTTTTTCTACTTAGAAACTCATGTTTAAAATGTTTTGAATGATTTTTCTTCTCGTTAGGCACACAATGTGAAATGCCAACCACCAAAACCCTGTATATCATAATTCTTTCATTTTCCCTGATTATCCCTGGTCTTTGTATACTTTGCAGGTAAATGTTCACAAAATAGCCTCTTTTGTGGGCCTCTACATTATGTTGGTGACAGAAACAGCAACTATTTATTGATGATGATGTTGATGTAGTACAGTAATTGGTTTTCCAGTTATTTCAATATCATTATTTGACTTGGAAATTTAAAATTTTTGTGCTTTTATTTTGATATAACTTCAAAAAGAGTTTCCACAAAACAAACTATAACTGACCATACCCATCACATTGAATAACTGAAGAATAAGAAATACTATACACCAAAAAACATCAAAATAGAACCAAAAAATCTATGTAGGTGGGCTGGCAGAAGACTAGCCCAACTACTAAGATATACCAAAGGCCTCATTGTGTTTACTGCACATTGGTATTTAAAAAAAATTTTTTTTTTTTTTAATATAACTTTATTGATTTCAGAGAGGGAAAGGAGAGGGATAGAGAGAGACAGAAACATCAATGATGGAAGTCACTGATCGAGCCTGCAACCCGGGCATGTGCCCTGACCGGAATCGAACCCCGATCGCCTGGATCCTAAGTCGACACTCAACCGCTGAGCCACGCCTGGCCGGGCGGTATTTAAAAATTCTTAACAGTCACAAAACAACTGAACTATGATTTGATATTACAATTTAAAGTAGCTCATTTCATGGGTGACAGTCCTGTTTCAACCCTGAGTCAAATGTTTTTCTCCCTATGGAAGTTGAGAAATAAAAGAGAAATGTGTTCCCCTATCCCTCTCCTTCCAACAACCCTATATTGTCTTAAAAGAAGTTAAACCTTAAGATTTTATTCATTTATTAACTTTAGGTTGTTATGGGAAACTGTTCTGAAGTTTTAAACACAGAGACTTTTCCCTTTGGAACGCTTCCTTTTAAAGGTACAATAGGGCCTCTCATTTAGCTGACATTATCCAAAATGAAGAATCCCTTAATGAAAGCCAAATGTCAATACAAATGAATCTTAAGGAAGAAACTGAAAGGTCTAAGATTTTATATTACCTGCAACCCAACAAGTTAAGCTGCCACAGTATTTCTGCCTGTAAGATAAATTTTAAACTCAAATATATTAAAGCTTTCCACCTTCTGGTCTCAAGTTATTTTTCTGTTCTTTTCTCCCACCCCACTCCCAAGCCATGTTTACAGTATTTTTCCCCACATGATTATAAGTAATCATATGTGTGTTTACTGATTTTCTGTCTCCTCCACTAAACCTAAGTTTGAAGCAAGCAGGAACCATATCTGTTTCACTCATACCTGTATATTCAGCACCTATTATAAAGCTGTCACATAGAAATCACTTAATAAATACTAAGTGAAATTTAAATGTAATTTTTTTTCTACCTAAACTGACACATGCTATTCCTCATTGGTTCCCCACTCTCACCAACTCACATCTTGAAACCTGTATGAAGTCTCACCTGCCCACATGATCCAGATGGGTTCCCATATCATAAATCTTTCCCTAATTTCCTATGGAATTTTATTTAATTCTCACAATGCTGTATTTTTTTCCTCCAATTAACAAGTGAAGAAACTAAAGCTTAGAGAGGTAAGAAATGTGAGTAAAGTCATAATCCCAGTGAGGCTAGGATGAAAATTAGGTCTGGCTCACTCCAAAGCCCCTACTCTTAATCTTTCGCACTGAATCCTTAGCTAACATGTTTCTCACACGATGTCACTGATTCAAAGCCCAGTCCTGCCACACATCAACCATATAATACTGAGGACCTCAGATGCTATACAGGTAAAATAGGGGTAATTGTAGTACTTACCTAAAAATATAAAGATTAAATGAGATAAGGAAGAGCACACAGCACAGTGCCTAGCACTTAACAGAGAAAACACTCAAGAGACGTTAACTATGATCATCACTGTAATCCTCTAAAACAGGTAAACACATTTTTTCTGTAAGATAGTTTAGGCTTTGTGAGTCACACAGTCCCCCCTGCTGCAACAAAAACTGGCAGCTGCTGGATTCGGCTCATGGGCCAGTTTGCTATCCCCTGCTTTAGAGCAGGGTTCTTCAGCTTCTTGGTACTACTCCTATTTGAGGCCGGATAATTCTTTGTTGTGGTGGGCCCTCCTGTGCATTATAGGATGTTTAGAAGCATCCTTGGTCTACCCACCAGAAGCCAGTACAATTCCCCCCAAGTTGGGACAACCGAAAATATCCCGAGGAGCAAAATCGCCCCAAGTTGAGCAACACTGCTCTAGAGCAATCAAACATATAAAAATGTAGCTTGATTTTTTCTAATAATGAAAATACCTTAAAGGCAAAAATTAACACACTAAAAAGTAAGTATACTCACTTAGCTAAAATTCCCACACTTAGCAATAACTTTATAACTTCTGTGATACACACGGCTGTAGTTGAAAAGTAGAGTTCTTTGTCTGATGTCCTTGTGTATCTTAAAGCTATGGTATAAGCTGCAGCCACCAGGGTCATCACTGTCAAGCAGTATAACTTGAATAATAAACTGACATGTTCTGGAAAATATGTTTAACAAAGATATTATTTACTAGACAATATTAATGAATATAAAAGTTAATCAACATTATACCTCAAAATGCTTTCCAATTTCAAGCACAAAATAACTTTTTAAATCCATGCTATTTAAAAATTTATTTCAAAACAATACTTTCCAACTACATGAACATAAACAAACATACATAAACAAAACACTGCTGACTTTGAATATTAACCGGTTAGGCACTGATTTTATTCCGGGGAATACCTCAATTGCAAGACTGATTCTAGTGTGGGATGTTAGAAATTACGTACTCATCTTTGTAACTCAAACTTGTGAAAGCAAGATGAAAACAATTATAGCAATGTATATCCTAAATTTAAAGACAGCAGAAAAAAAAACAAAGGGAATAATTGAGTGATAAAAGTGTAGCTTAACATAAAACTTTATCATAATAAAAAACAAACCATATAGCCTCTCACTTCATAACATTATACAGAAAAATACTTCATAACAAAAAAAGAGTATTAAGAACAAAGCCCTATAAAACTTGAAATACAGGATATGTACAATTTAAGAACACTCAACTTAAGAACTGCTTGCAAGTATGCGTGAGCAGGAGCCATCACTTGGGCACCAGGGTGGGTCCAACACCTTCAATAAAACACCAGGCACTGGGTGGGGTACCAGGTCTCCCTCATACTTCCTTACTCCCAGTGCTGCTCTGATACTGCCATCACCCAATGCTCAAACTCTTTGTGCTTTCCTTACAAACCTCCCACCTCTCATCCTTAACCTTTCGAATCTTCAGGCGAGGTTACACAAGGGTCAGCAAAATTTTTCTGTAAAGCGCAAATACTGAATACTTTAGGCTTTTCAGCCTACAAGGCAAAATCAAGAATATCATATAGGTACTTAAGAAACAAGAGAGAAAACAAATTTTTTGACAAATGTGAAATATAATAACTGACTACAATGCTTCATAATAGAGGTCTGCTACTGAGAACAATGGAATTATTTCGAGGGGTAACATTTTGCTTCATTGGTCTTCAGAATCAGTGCTCCATCAAATCAACTGCAAATGTCACCTATAAAAAACAGGCTTAGCTTATGGGCTGTACAAAACCAAGTGAAAGGCTGGATTTGGCCAGTGGGCCACACTTTGACAAGCAGGTGAAGAATCAGAGGGACAGGGGTGACTCTGGGCTGCTACTGTAACTACAATATGCACCAAGTATGCTTTTGTTCACTGCTTTGGGAGCCTAACCACAATTCAAACGGAAATAAAACAGGAGTTTCAAGCAAATTATCTTTACATGTATAAGGCAGAAACTTTCAAGGTTACAGGTTCTTCAATATAAATATTTCCCTGGTGGTAACTAAAGAATTATTTGTAGCCCGGCCGGGTGTGGCTCAGCCGCTGAGCATCAACCTAGGATCCAGGCGATCGGGGTTCGATTCCCAGTCAGGGCACATGCCTGGGTTGCGGGCTAGGCAGCCGATCAATGACTCATCATTGATGTTTCTCTCTCTCTCTCCCTCTCCTTTCCTCTCTCTGAAATCAATAAAAATATATTTTTTTAAAAAAAGAATTATTTGTAAACTGTAGACAATTTTTTAAATTATATTAGGTATTAACTAAAAAGTAATGTGATAGAACAGAAGAAATAGAGCTTATATCTGCCTAAACTTTCTTTCCAAAAGACCTAAGGAGCCAAAAAGCAATGGTTATGTGAAAGGAAGTGAAGATCACTACAACACTTCCTTTGTTCTAAAACTTTCCTACACAAAAATAAACAGCAATAACCTTTAATTACTCAGTAAAGGAGAAAGCACTTCCCATCTTCCAGTTCAGGGGTGAGCAAGCTACATCTCATTTCTCATTGTTATACTGCCTGCAAGTTCAGAACAGTTTTATATTTTTAAATAGTTGGGGGGTGGGGGACTTTTAAAATAACCTTTTGTGACACATAAAAATTATATAAAATTCAAATGTTGTCCAAAAATAAAGCATTATTAGAACACAGCCACGCTCATTAGTTTCCAAATTGTTTATGACCATTTTTTTGCCTTGCAACGGCAGAGTTGACCGGTAATGACATCCAGTCCTTTACAGAAAGTAATTGCCAACCCATGTCCGAGATTATCAACACTTTCATAAATAAGAGAGGTTACGACTGCCAAACTGAAAACTGTCCCTGAAACAACATAGTGAATGTTTAAACACTAAACCAAATACTTATAGCCTACAAGTATATTGTGACCTATAGGTATCACTGTCATCAACTTTGGAAGTATAACTATTTGCATAGTGATTATATAGGAATATATATTATATTCTTGAAAATAATGGTCTAAGTGGAAGAGCAAACAAATAAGTTTAGACACTTGTAAAACATAATAGGGCTTTGGTATGGAACACCATTTAAAAAACAAACTTTTAAAAAATAATTAATGCTTTTAAGCATTATTTTCTCTAATTGCAGTTTAACAGTGGGTCAAAGTAGTTCTTCACTCCATTCACAAATACTCCAATATGAAATATCAATTATTAGCAATTTCCATTTTTTCAAGGTAAAAGAAAAAGTTCATGTACTCACTGTACTCACTGTAAATTCTGCTAAGTATTCACATTGTGCCCAAGGCCAGGAACTATAAACCTAGCTCACAACTCCTGTTGAGTTGGCACAATGGCACATTAGCACATCTGCATTGTTTTCTATTTCTCACAGTTCCCATTAGCTCCCACACATTGTTTGTGTAGAAAATGTTCCCCAAAAGAAATTTACAGTCTGAACTTTTGTTTTTTTGTTATATATTACTATATTTCAGAGGGGGCATTATTTGTAACACCTGAGAACGTGGAAATTCAGGGCATTCCAGATAAATCCTTTGTGAATATCAGGAAGCTATGGCAACTGCAATCTTGTTAAGTTTATATATTTCTAAATGGCATAACATATCTATAATACGATCGAGGCACAACAAATAAGTATTGGCAGTAGCCTAAAATGATAAATTGTTACAACTATTTCAGGTAATGACTTGGACTCCTTTCAAGTTCACTCATTAATCTTGCTCTTCCCATTCTGTTAGTTATCAAAACAATTCTGGTTTTTCCCCTTTACTTCCTGTGTTGTTACAAAAAAAGGCTCTTAAGGCTGCACGTACTTGAAATGGGAGAATGCATAAAAGAAGCATATGCAACTACAGGCAATAATCCTGGGCAGGGCTTAAATGAAAAATGAGACTCCCCAACCAGGAAACTAATTTGGCACCCATGCTTTAAACACTAGTTTAACATTTATTCAGAGGTGAAGCCAAGTGCACTATGGGGGGAGGGTGAAGAAAGAACTGGGTGTCACCCAACCCCTCCTAGCCACTGCTCTACAGTCCAGAAATTCAGCTCTGGTCCTAACTTACCCTACTCAGCAAAACAAACGGGCTGCGGAGTTCACCGCACTCCCCCTCAGGAAAGGCCAGTCAGTCATTAAATAGCACTCTAAAGTTAAACAGCACTCTAAAGTGCCATTCCTGCGGAGAAGGGGGTGGACCTCCTCACCTCCCACCCAAAACATCAGTCTTCCTTCTCACCACACAACACTGTCCTTGGGGGGAACTCTGTTAAGGACTGCTTTCCGCATCTCGTCACGGTTTCAGTGCCGCTTTAAAGCCCCAATGATGTTTTTACTGCCAGTCCCATGGACCAGCCGCTTAAGCTCTGCACCTGGAGCACGCCCTCGGCCTCGGAGCATCTCGGCGGCGGGAGGCGCCGCTGAGACCGCAGGTGCGGGGACCCTGGCCGGACGGGGAGCGGTCCTGCCTCCCGCTGGGCCGGACGGGTCCAGCCGGGACCTGCGCCCCGGCCCCTCTCCGGGTGGGCCGCAGCCCGGGCCTGTCTGAATCTGGTTCCCAGACACCACCAGCTCGTTGAGGCCGCTTGTTCTGGAGCCGCCGAACTGTCCCGCGCGGAGTCCGCCCCGGGCAAGGTAGCCGCCGAGGAAGGCTGGCTGTTCGGCGGCTCCACACAAACTCCTGACTCCCGGCGCCCCAGCCTAGCTCTGGGGCCCCGCGGGCGCCGAGGGCCCTGGGGCGCGGACAGGTGCGGACGAGCACTGACGCTCTTCTCCCACCGCCCCCCGCGGGCTCGCCAGTCCCGGTGGCACCAGCCTCACCTCTTGCGGCTGCCATCTTCCCCAGACCGCCCCTCGCGGAACTGACGCGCGCCCCTCCGCGCCCGCCCGGCCAAACGCCCGGGACCGCCTCCTGTGGTCATAGAGACGAGCACGCTCGGCCTAGAGCGCCTTGCCGGCCCGCTGACCGCCGGCTTCCGGGCCAACCAGGCACAAAGATGAGGCTCAGAAAGACGAGCTTCTCCTGAAACTGAGACGACGCGGACGCAGGAGAGGGCTGTACGGCTGAGTCCTTGCTCACAGTGCATAAAACTCATTTGGAAGGCGTCCTTCGATAAAATACAACTTCCAGAGGAAGTGGAGCCAAGGGAGAGGAGCGTTGCCTTCTGGGAATTGTAGTCTTCACCAAGGTGATTTGACAGCAAATAAGGACTTGCTGTTACACTTAGTGATTTATGCCGGTCAAAGCTACTGTAGAAACTCCCACAACTCATAAAACAACAGAAACTACTTTCGGCAACGTTGTAACTTCCATTCCCTTCCATTGTTACTGATTATTTAAACTTAACATAATTTATATTTCATATTGTTCAGAAGTCTTGTGCCTGTGCCCTTATCGTCAGCATGGGTTATATTTACCTAGCCAGATATCCCAACTACATGATCGTCGAACAACAAAAGTGCCTTGTCGGTGTGGCTGTGATTGAGCATGGACCCGCACACCAAGAGGTGGCTGATTCGATTCAGGTCAGGGCACCTGCCCTGGTTGCTGGTTGACTCTCAGCAGGGGGCATGCAGGATGTTGATGTTTCTCTCTCATCGATGTTTCTCTCTCTCTCCCCCTCTCCCTCTCTAAAATCAATAAAAACATTTAAAAAAAATATTAGACTTGTCAACAGACATTTACTTATACCTCTGTAACTCCACCTTCTATAGAGAATATTAATTAGCATTAGCAATGTTAGAAATAATTTATTGGAAAAATGAATGGCTTTCAAGATATGTGGAATGGTTAAAAATACTATAAAGGTACCTCATCCCTCAAAGGAACAGGGGTACAAAATCCTGAGATGCCCAGCAGGCTATACCTTCTATAGAATGGCATTTCCCAAATGACTTTAAAGGTTTGAGTGGTTAATATCACATACTATTGTCTTATCATTAGATATACATACCGATATATCTAGTCTAGTAACATTACTGGAAAATTTTGCATGCCATATTAGCATCACATTAATATTAGGAGAGGCTCCTAGGAGACCACAGTTGACTTTGTAGAGTCAGACATTTGATTAATTTCACTTTGGAAGTGTTGGACCTTCCCTCTACCTGGTTGTGTATTTGCCCACTGGTGTTAATCACCTCTTCCTATAATTGGTACAGTTCCCATTTGTAGAATTATTCAGTTCCCTGCTGTGTGTGTTTTTATACATACACAAACAAAAAACACATGTGTACTTGAAATTACTTTTAAAAATTAAAATATTCTATCATACATTATTTTGTTTTACAACTAATACTTTGTACAGTTCATCTCGTTTCATTTTGGATACCATTATAGTCTCAACTTAATTTACTATAATTCTCCTTTTGGTGCTCCAAGAATCCGAATATGGCCCTTGTAAGCCTGCTCCTTTAAGCCTGCACAAGATTTCTGAAGCTTTTTTAAAATTTTATTTCTAGCAACAAGAGTTTCTAGGCCAACCTTGATTTTTCTGTATCCTAGGTCCTGAAATCCACTACACTTCAGGGAACTATATGGTTCCTTCTGGTGCAGAAAAGAATTACATACACATACACACACACACAGATCACAATTTGAGTGGTGGGTAAAATTCTGTCATGCCGTTTTTGTGGCATTTCTGATTCAATTAACATATCATGCTGCTGACACCCCCCCCCCTTTCCTTATAAATTTTCATTACCCACAGAGACTTTCTACTCTATTGACATGAACCTGGACTAGATTTTTATGCCTCTTGTCCTAACCTGATCAGCCCAAGATCACCCAGGACAAAACCTATAGTCAGAGTGAGGATTTTTGACCCATTCCAGGGAAGGAAACTGCACACCAGTGGAATCATGGGGTGTTTCAAAAAACAAAGGAAGAGAGTTAATAGAATTTGGAGGAAGACTAGACTGAAGTAAAATTTAAAGGAAGCTGTGTGTAATGAGGTCAGCATCAGATCTGGACTGCAGTAGTCTTGGGACCCTGTTTCTTGGAAACTACAAAGTTGCCATAAATGTGGACTGTTGCATTCAGGGGCCCCTGAATTGAAGGCTTTGCACCTAGGTTGGAAATTGAGGCTGCTTCTTTGTGTCAAAGTGATTTAAATCCTTCAAGCAAAAGTATGGATTCTATTTTTTTTAAATATGTCTTTACTGATTTCAGAGAGAGGAACAGTGAGGGAGAGAGAGATAGAAACATCAATGATGAGTCATTGATCAACTGCCCAAAACCAAGGATAGTACCAAACCCTATATATACTTTGTTTTTTCTATACCTCCCTACCTATGATAAAGTTTAATTTAAAAATCAGGCACAGTGAGAGATTAACAACAATAACTAGTAATAAAATAATTACAACAATATACTGTAGTAAAAGTCATGTGAATGTGGTCTCTCTCAAAATCTCTTACTGTAGGTACAGCGAGGATAGCTGGACAAAGGGATGATTCGCATCACGGTGGAATGGAGCAGGCAGCGTAGGATTTCATCATGTGATTCTGAATGGCATGCAATTTAAAACATTTTGTATTTCTTGAATTTTTAATATTTTTGGATCACGATTGACAGGGTCACTGAAATGGTGGAAAGTGAAACGGAGAATGGGGGGGGACAACTGTACATCAATTGAATCTATTAATGTTGAATAGCTAATGAAGCTGAAAATATTGGCTAGGTTTTAAATTTTTAATGTTTCACACTAAGTATGATTTCAGAAATAAACCTCTATCCCAGGCATAATAATCTTATATTAATACCTAAATGGCATCATAATTTCAATCTTAATGCTGCCAACCTTTTTCTAACAAATAAAAGATGAGTGGACTGAGTTTTACTTTTCAATTTTAATAAAATGAAAAATATGTCACAGGAAACCATTTTTAGTTTTTTCCAAAAACATTCACACAACCAATGAATGTGCCAGCACCACAACAGTAGCTAAATTTCATGGATGCAAAAATACTTTTAAATATCTGCCATTGTTCTTAGTTCTGTAATATCTACTTTAGAAATATGGTCTCCAGCAACTAAGTTTCATCAACAGCTCTGGTTAGGTTCACCTTGACCCCATAGGTGGTTTTACAGTGACCCCCACGGAGACCAGCTATATAAATCTGAGGCCTGGGCACCCCAGTGCTGCTTTCCCTCACAGACTGCGTGCCTGTCTGCTGTAAAGGATACACCTGCGAACAATTATCTCTTCTCATGTGACTAAGATCAGTCTGCACCAAGTGAGTAACTTTCTGACGCAAATTGGCCTAAGGAGAAAGAGAACACAAAGGAATTAACATCTCTAAAAAGCAAATAATATGAAATATTATCAGGTACCAGTTAATATCTGCCTATTATTTTCTCAATCCACAAAGAAATTAGTTTTACAACATAACGTTTTTCTACAAAACATTAGAGCAGTGGAAAATCTAGGAGGTAATAGGAAATACCCTTTGCTGAGAAATAGGCTAATATATCAAATAATGAAAACGGACCCAAACGAAGAACATGCAGGCTCAGACTTGCAGTGGGCTCAATTATTTGTTACTATAATCTTCTAATTCCTTCATTACTGTACTTTGAAATTCATACAACTTGGATTTTTCTACCTTGGTTTATTTTTTCAAAGACAAGTATTAAAGATTTCCATTGTCTTGTTTAAATGGGCTTCAGTCAAGACTTTTAATATAAAATGCTCTGATGTTTTCAGATTATATGTTACATTACTCTACATTTTGCTTACTCCTTTTATGAGTTACCAGTAAACATGAAGTTAAATAGGCTAGGAGTGCCCGGGGCAGTGTGGCTCGGTTGGGCTGGGCACCGTCCGTGCACTGGAGGGTGGTGGGTTGGGTTCCCTGTCAGGGCACACACCTAGGTTAAGCAGGTTCCAGCCCCAGTGCAGGCAGGAGGCAGCCAACTGATATATCTGTCTCACATCAATCTCTCTCACTCTCTCTTTCTCTCTCTCTTCCCCTCCCTCTCTAAAATCAATTTTTTTAAGTATATTTAAATAAAAGAAGAAGAATCAGAGTTACTGAAGTTATGGCGAAGCCCAAAACACACTCAGAAGGCATTAGAGCATGTGAATTAAGGAGAGACCTGGAATTAGAGGAAACATTTCAGAGTTTGAGGTACTGCAGGTGGACTGAGAACCAAAATCACTTCTCCCACGCACAGCTTACTATCTGTATTAATATGGCTTCGCTATTCTATTGTCTTCGTTAGCATGATTTTACTATTCCTAGAGACTCTTGCCAAAACAGATAACCTGATTGTTCATTACAGAACGTCCTGAAAGCTGCGTCAGTTCTTCAGTAATACGCATAAACACACAGATTAAGCCCTAGGATTCTTCACATCCGTTGCCCCAAAGCTGTCCTTGCTGTTCCCATCAGTGCTGAGTTGCTTTTTCATGATCTTTATCCAATCCAATTCAAGCTCCCACCTTGTCCCCTGACCTGCCCCTGGCACTGAAAGACCCGCCAACAACCAGACTGCAAATTCTCCATAAATTCTGACCTTGCCCTTTCTCCTGAGAGACTGCCAAAGCTCCGCTCGGGTGGTGGCTTCCCTCATGACTTCAAGCCAATATACTCAGCTTTGTCCTATCAACAGGTGTGCTGGCCATCTACGGGCGCTGCACTCAACATGATGCAACTCCAGGGGATAATTAGGGCTAACGTGGGAACCAGAACCAAGTGGAGGCTGAGGAGGAGAAAGGGCTCATCGGCACGAAGTTCGGCCCCACTGAATTCCCTGCTCTCCGAACGTTCCCGGTCCAGATTAATGCTGTCACCTCTACCTCGCACATCCTATCCAACCATCACACCCTTCTTCTCCTTTGCCTATTTGTATCTCAAAACCAACTTAAAGTGTCACCTAAGTCAATTAAGTAGAATCTTTATTTCACGTCTGTTATAGGACTTAGCAAGGGGTACTTAAATATTTTTAGTGTATCAGTGCTACTTAGTAAGATTGTTAGCTCCAGAGGAACAAGGTATTGGAATATATATGTTACCTGGTACACAGCTGGTGAGTTAAAGTGAAGTTTGGTAGATAACAGAAAAGAATATGGGAAATAGGAGTTTCAAGAACTACAGGAGAGAAATTGACAGGAATGCTAATGGAACAATTATCTAGAAGATATACCAGGAACCTGAACCTGCCTCATTCCAGAAAATCAGGGGACTGTTTGAAAAGCTGCCACCAGAGAGGGTGGCAAGGGAAATGAAGCGGTTAGAGAAAAGCCTGTGAGAGAGTGTACAGACAAACAAAGGCCAGACCTTACGTGACAACAGAACTCTGACCCACAGCCTCTCTAGCTGTAGCAATCTTGGCCCAGACTGTCAGGACCTGGTAGGTCCCTATTTGGGTGCCCACCCCACCCTCTTGCACCAACCAAAGAAAGCCAAATATGCTCGCCAAACCAATCATGCCTGCCTCCGGTTTCCCCATGTCAACAACTCCCAGTCAGAGAACCACTGAAGCCTCCCTTTTCTCACTACAGAGCTTCCTACTCCTCCCCCTGCTCTTGAGCCTCTGCCAAAGGCAAGTGATGGTGGCTGACTCCCTTACTATGGCAAGCTCCGAATAGCTTCTGTTCTCATTTGGGCAGTCTCCATTTATTTCCACACCTGATTTCAATAAAAGAGATGGATAAAATATACTAATAAAAGCTATAGATATTTTTAAAAAGTGTTTGTTGTCTTCATACTACAATTAACTGTTGTCTAAAATGACAAGACACTTAAACAGGGTGAGTGGGGGGGATTCCACTGAGTCAAATAGGGATGAGCATTTCAAAGACAGGCTTCAATGTTAGGTACCCGATGTGAGTAAGATGACTGAGAATCAGGACGAGAGAGCCCAGTGTCTGGAGAGGACATGTTCACAATAAGAGGGGACGATATTTACGATATAACAGAGGTAACATTCTGCTCCTCAAAAGAGTCCAAAGAAGAGAAAGGTATATTTTAAATGATTAGAGAAAGTTGGGTGTGCTGTATTTAAAAAATAAAAATAAAAAATTTCTTTAATGATTTTAGAGAGAGAAGGGAGAGGGAGAGAAACATCAATGTGAGAGAAACATCAGTTGGTTGCCTCCTATACGCACCCTAACCAGGGATCGAACCCACAACCTGGGTATGGGTCCTGACCCCGAGAACTTCCAGTGCATGGGATGACACTCCAACCAACTGAGCCACACTGGCCAGGGTGGGAGTGCTTTAAATACTCGCACCTCAAAGATTAGCAACAAACAAATTAAAACTATTATATAGATCAATAGAGAGATGGAGGGAGAGGGAGAAAGAGAGGGAGGAAGGGAAACTACTGTTGTTCTAGTTACTGGCTAGTATAATTTGAGAGTAGTTTCATGCTTCCGTATTTCTACATATGCTTAAAATTAGAAGACAATCTTACAAGGTAAAGCTGGCAAATTATAAATTACACTGATTATTTTTATGTTAGCAAAGAACTCTGAACAACTCACTATTTTATAAAAATAATTAAACTTAACTCTATGAGAATCAACATATTAAAATTTTCCAACCTATAAGTAATTTTAGAAAATATTGTTACATACCAATTTTATAGCTTTTCTTCTTAATTCCCATTCATTCCACTCGTATGATCTCACAATTGTTGGTGGCAATATGTGTGTATCCGTCTGTGTGCTAGTTTCACTCTTTGTAATTGGTTTTATATGATGTTTGCTAACATCTCTGAGCTAAAGAAATGGAGTTTGTAATTAATATTTGCAAAAAATAAACATTATTTACAGATAACTAATAAAGTATTCAGCTAAAACTGACAAAAGATTAGAAAAACAAGAATTTTTGAGCATGGGATATACTTGTAAACACCAGCAGTGAAAATAAGCTCGTAATTAGTGAGATGTATCCGATTTATCTTCCTGGGCATTGTGACTTTGTATCTGATTTTGTGAACTGAATGTAGGAAGTGGGTTTTGGAAAGGGGAAACCTAACATCACTCATTGCCAAGTCAAATGCCCCCTCTCTTTCACAAATGGTAGCATAAGTAATACCTTGTTGGAAATGGACAGAAGTTTAAAATAGCTATTAAATCTTAGGTATAAAATCACATTTCTTTTAAGTATCAGAACATCTTTAGGATATATCTTTTTTTTTTAATGTCTTTATTGATTTCAGAGAGAGGAAGGGAGATGGAGAGAGAGAGGGAAACATCAATGACGAGAGAGTCATTGATTGACCGCCTCCTGCATACCCCCCCTACTGGGGATCAAGCCTGACTGGGAATCCAACCACAATCTCCTGGATCATAGGTCTACGCTCAACCTCTGAGCCACGCTGGCCAGGCTTTAGGATATATCTTAAACTCAAACCAACTGAGCCACACCAGCCAGGGCTAAAATGTTATAAATTCTTAAAAGATGGACCCTGCTTACCTCAGAACATGGAATGAGGGTTTCAAACTGTTGATGAAGTTCCAGTAGCTGAATTAATTCTGCATTTTTTTTTGCCTTTTCTGTAATTAAATCAATGTAATGTTCAGGGTTTTCTGCAAATGAATATGCAGCATCTTTGGTATTGAAAGTGTAATGCTTTTCTTTATGTTTGAAAATTCCAATTACTGGATTTCCTGCAAATTAAGAAAAGGAACTGAATGAGCTATGAAATATTAAGTGATTCTATGTTTGTAATACACCCATGGAACCATTTCCTATGTACTCCATTTTAACATATTACTTATGTTTTTATTTTGCCAAAATGTTACTATAAGCAGTTAAGTATACATTTTGTTAAATTATAGTTTATGTGAAATCCATATTAAATGAATTAATTTTATATGTTTTTATTTTAAAAGCATGATTTTATATAAAAAATTTCACTATCCAGATACAAAGTGTTTGAAAATCTTTTATGAGAAGCCAATCATTGGGCAGGTTTCTCAAATCTCCTTAAACTAAACTAACTACCACATAAGCATTGTTTTAAAAATAATTCTGTAAGAACTATAAAAAATGGGACATCTTTTCACCAGTGTAACTTTGCATGTTAGAACGTATTTCCCACTGTGAAAAGATAGTACATAAAATATGGATTATTATTTAATAATATCCACATCGTCTGTGGAGTTATATAGAAAACAGTAATACTGTCTTACTTATTCAACAAATATTTATTGACCCTGTTCTTGGCACTGAGGGCACAGAAGAAAACAAACAGCCCCCCACCCGCTCTCACCAAATCAGCAAATATACCCTAGGCCAGAGAGTGGTGAGTGCTGCAGAAAACAATGGATAAAGCAGCTCAGACACACAGCGAAAGGAAAGCAGACGAGGCTGGTATTTTCAACTGGGCGATCGGGGAAGGCGGAATAAAAGAGGGGCAACGTGCGTTGCCATCCCAGGGATGGCGCTTTCCAAGCAGAGGGGACAGCGAGCGCAAAGGCTCTGAGGTGACGACGGCTGGCAGGTGGGAGACGGAGGCGGCGGCCAGCGGGGCTGGGGCGGGAGCGCGGGAAGGCGGCGGGCGGCGGAGTCCAAGGTCGTCTGAGCAGGACCCTGACCGCGGGCCTCAGCTCCGGTGTCTGCGCCCCGACCGGAGGGGTGCGCTACCCAGCTCCGAGGCAAAGCAGGTCGCTGCTGCCCAGGAAATCAGGGCGTGAGCGGGAAAATGCAGCAAACAGAACCCAGCCGGGACCAGCGTACTCAGAGAGCAGAAGCCCTTACTTTTCTACTTTGCCTCTTTCTTAGAACCACAGTTTGTGGAAGCAGAGGGGACCGAGCAGACCCCCTAGGTGCTCTTTTCCTGACTTGGAAACTGAGGTCCACAGAAGGCATGAGACTTGCTGAAGGTCACTCGGTTCACCAAAGGCACTGCTGGGACCAGAAGCCGCCTCTTCTGAATCCGAGTCCCCGGCTTTCTCAGCCCTTCATGCTACTCTGTCCTCACCGCACACCCACGTGTCTCCGGTTTCCGTCTCTCAAGGCTCGGAGGGAGGGACGGAGGGACGGAGGGAGGGAGAGAGACAAGAAGGAAGCCATGTACCTACATTCCACTGCTTACTTTATGGGCCTTGCTGTTTTCTCCCGGGTATCAATGACCCTCACAGGGTCTCAGAGAACTATTTTCTCAGTTCCTCATGGTCAACCTTTCATCCCATTATGAAATATCCAATACCATAAAAATGAGGCAACTTGTGTGTTCTCTAGCTCCTATATACACAATCCCAATAATTATTCGTAATAAAAAAGTAGTACCCAACTGTGAAATATAACAAAAGAAAGAAGAAAAGGAAGGAGGGGCTTAATGGTGAAGGGAAATAAGACACAACCTTGTCAAACTGTTCTCATTCTAGCCCTAGCCAACTTCTTGTTATCCCAAACTCACAGAGGGCTTTTTGGAGAATAAGTTATTCCATCTCAATTTATAATTTACTGTTTGTTTTGGAGAAGCTCTAGTAATATCAAGATAAATTTTACTTGATAAGAAATTGGCCATTTCCTTAGTGGTATCTGCCTTATACAGAAATCCTGATCCATGTTAGTAGAATGTAACCAGAAAGTGACAAAGAATATTTTAAAATAAACATATCAGTCAAATTAGTGTTGCTCTTTCAAGTAATTACTTTGGAGGATGATGTAGTTTAGCAATGTTATGTAACATTTCTGCAGCCCATCACTGGACATATGAGTCAGCCCCCATTTATGATATGGCAGCATCCATATTTTATTATGTACACATTCAATCATTTATCACTTGTATTATAATTTCATGCTTATGCCAATCCACCAGATTATACTGTGAGTACATCAAAGATGAACACATTGTGTGGATCATCTTTGTAGCTCCTTTCCTGGTTCACCATCAGATCCCATAAAATTTTAAAATGCAGGACTTCATTTAAAGAAGAAAGTTAAGGAAGTGGGAGCAATATTATTTCCAATGACATACCTGGAAGGAGAAGACCATCAGTTGTAGCCAATGTATAACCACAATATCCCCGATACTGAATTAACAATTTATCAAAATTTGCTGTTGTTTCTGGGAAAAGCCATTCTTGTTTTCTGAAATCCACCAGATGTACTCTTTCTTCTAAAATGAAAGGAGGAGGCCAAGAAAAATGTTATTCAATGAGAAGAGTAAAGGGTCTAAAATAAGCTCAATTGATTTTACAAAGATAAAATTTATTGATTTATAAATTTCAACCTGAATCTGAAGTAGATATATGGCAAATAGCATTCCAAAGAAATGAAATCTTTATTTGCAACAAATATAGCAAGGATTAATATCCTTTTCTACTGCAAATCAATAGTAAAAAGCACTAAGACTACAATAAAAACAAGTAAGCACAGAAAATCATTGTTAACCAAAACACTAACTATAACATTAGGGATGGTTATTGCTGGATAGTAGGATATCCAGTTTATATGTTTTTGTTTTCTAAATTTTTGATAATGAAAAATTATCTTAACATCAAGAAAGATGTTTAATGCCTTCTCAGAAAAATATAGTATGAATTTAAAACAAAAGAGTGACTTTATTCTAGAGGTGATTTTAAGAGCAACAGGAAATAATGGATGATTTCTATTACCCATGTGTTCCTTCAGCCGATACATATCAGTTTTCACAGTCACATCATGAAGAAGATCCTGCATTACATTTTCAGGAAACAGTAGGTCATGAGTGCCCAGAAATCGCCCAAGGTTAGTAGTTAAATTAGTGAGGATACCAATCAAAACAGTGTCATCCTGAAAGCTAGTCCACACATTGGAAAGTGCAAGGAAGATAGGCTGAGGAAAAGAAAAACAAAAGTTCAAAATGTAATTGTTTAATTAAATTACAATCACTGTTGTCTGGAAACTAAATACAATTTGTAAAGAAATCAATTATTTCTTAAGTAAAAGTCTCATAAAGTTAAACAACAGAATCTAAATAGAAATTGGACTCAGAAATTATGAAAAAATAAACTTGTGTTTTATTTGAAAGCATTTTATTTTGGTATGATTATTATAAAGTTAATTTACTCAAAAAAACCAAACACATTTGGTCACCTGGTTCTACATCCAAATAGCAGGCACCACAAATAACCTTGTGGCTATAACTTGACGTAAAAGCATACTTTGGAGAAAATAAACCCTTCCTCTTCTTTCCTGACATGTGTAAAAGCAGAAAGATTTATGGGTGCTTCACCTCAAAAGGTCAAAGGGAAAATAAGTTATTTTGTGCGTTTTTTTTAAAAAGCAAAATTTGACTCATGCTTAGACTTATCTGTCTCAACATGATTCAAAAGAACATGGGAAGTCTAGCAATATATCTTGGGGCATGTCTTGTGAGCTAAAGTTAAAGTTTTTAGGTCAGTGCGATAAAATGATTTTTACTTGTATTAATATCACAGACTAACAGAACAAGCAAAAAAATTAACCAGGCTCAGATTATGAGTTAAACAACTTATCCTTTGGTTTCTTAGTTTTTACAACCAAATATTGGGAATGATTATGAAAAATTATCAAAGCCTCAAAATGCTCTATAAAATACTGCATGTGCATCTTCTAACTCCTTGGGGCTATGAGATTTGTCCATAAGATGGTCCAGATAATGAGAAAATTAGCATAAATGCAGGCATGGTAATCAAAGTGATTATTATCTGTCCTTTCAGAAAAGCTGCAAGTTGTGTCACCTCCTTGCTGAAGGCAGTTAGAAATCAGCTATTGTGAACATATTTTCAACACTGCGTTATGGATTCTTTTTGTTGCCACAGCCAACACTGATATTATGGTTATTATTACATATATCTGTATTTTCTTTAGCAGCAAATGCCTACACCAAGAGAATCCTGTCATCCTACTTATACTATTACCACAAAATAACCACAAAGAATAGGATCATCTTGTATAAAATCAATATTAAATTAAATACAGGGTGGGGAAAAAGTAGGTTTACACTTGTGAGTACCCAAAACACAGTTTATTCTTGTATTATTATTTATTAATCATTGTATCATTTTCCATACGAACAACTGTAAACCTACTTTTGCCCTACCCTGTATAATTATAATTACTTCTGATCCAATTTTATAGGATCCAAAGTATGTTCGCCCTTCAATAAGGTAAAAGTTGATGACAGGTACTTACAAAAACTTGTGATGTTGGGACAGCCGTCTTGGACTTTACAGTCATTATTAATTGTTCAAGTAGGGCTGCTAACTGCCTTGTCATCAATTCCACTTCTTGAGCACTAGCAATTATTTCTGACTGTGAAGACAACATATTTTGCATTAATATTTTTATAATTTCACTACAAAAATCATATGTGTTTTAAGCCTGACCTGCTCCCTGAAGTGAGAGCAGGGATTCTGTTCTCTGTGGTTCCCCCAACACCAAGAACAGTACTGGAATATGGATGGTACTCCAGAAACAACTGGTGGATGGATAAATCTTTTGAAACACAATGGCTATATTTTTTCTCAAATGTATACAGGTATTCTTTGATATTCAGTATAAATGCAATTATACTGAATTCCTGAGAAGTGGATCTTACGGCACAGCTTTGCATAGCTGTTATTTTCCCATTCCTCAATGATAAAATTAATGAGGTATTCCTCAGAAAATTATTTCGATACCAAAATTTTTAAAAATTACATTCAAGAATGTAGAAAATCTTAAAAATCTCAATATTGACAGAAAAACATTTATAATACAACAATAATAATATGAAAATAAGGTGCTGAATGCTGAGTCTGAAATAATTACTTTTATTCTTACTATGTGCTAAAACCATATTAAATACGTAAGTACAAAAAGGGGTAAGTACAAATAAGAAAACCAAGGTATAGAAAGGAAGTAAACCGCCCAAGAATATACAGCTAATAAGAGGGAGAATCATGGTTCTACCCCAGACTATCAGAGCCCAGAGCCCAGCTCTTACCCATTATACTAAATAGCCTAAGATGTCATCAGAAATGGCAGTGGTATAGGTTTACCACTACAGTGTAAAAGAGTGACATTTACTTGAAGTGAAAAAATGAGCATTTGAGTCTTCAGATATCTATAGCCTTTTTAAATAACAAAAATAATTACTTCATAAGAAATACCTAATATTACTTAGGTATTTCAACTAATGAAATTTTTTATTCACAAATGTAACATGTGTCCTGCTTTAATTTTACCCATACTACTCTTTAAGCATCTTCCCTCCTCTTGCTTCATTCCCCCATCCACTATTATCTATCCTATTTAATGGGTCTCTTGTCTACCCCCTAGAAAATTATGCCCCTAGTTTGTTAGTTCTGTTTTAGGAATCAAATATGAAAATGCAGTCATTAAAGTCTTTTCAGATTTGTGCAACAGCAACAAGAAAGAAAGAAATATGCATATGTCTTCCAAAGTAAAACTTACATTCAACACGTAACACTTCTTAAAACCTACAATTAGAGATACTCTAGACCTCTTCCCCAATTATGTGTGTACAGTCCATTCACAGAGTAGGTATGCAGAACTTCTTGGTTTTTCCTGATAATGCCTTAGAACAATCACTTTGTTTACATTTTATCAAAAAGAACTTGTTCACAACCGGTAAAGATTTTAATTGTATAGTTATTCCTCACAAATAAATGAAAATATATTTTGTGCTTATGGATTGGAAGAATTAATATTGTTAAAATGCCCATACGTCCCAAAGCAATATACAGATTTAATGCAATCTCTCTCAAAATTCCAATGACACTTTTCATAAATGTAGAATAAACAATCCTAAAACTTGTATGGAACCACAAAAGACCCCAAACAGTCAGAACAAACTTGAAAAAGAAGAACACAAGTGGAAGCGTCATGCTTCCTGATTTCAAACTATATTACAAAGCTATAGTAAACAGAAACAGTATGGTATTGGCATGAAAACAGGCACATAGATCAATGGAACAGAAGAGAGAGTACAGAAATAAACCATGTATATATGATCAATAAATTTACAACAAAGGAGGCAAGAATAAACAATGGGGAAAGGATAGCGTCCTCAATAAACGGTGTTGGGAAAACTGCACAAATACATGCAAAGGAATGAAAATGGACCATTATCTTACATTGTTCACAAAAATCAACTCAAAATGGGTTAAAGACTTGAACGTAAGACCTGAAACTATAAAACTCCTAGAAGAAAACAGGCGGTAATCTCTGTAACATCAGTCTTGATGATAATTTTTTGGCTTTGACACCAAAAGGAAAGGCAAGAAAAGCAAAAATAAACAAGTGGGACTGCATTAAACTAAAAAGCTTCTGTGCAGCAAACAAAATCATCAACAAAATGAATAGGCAACCTACCAAAGGGAGAAATTTGCAAACATATATCTGAAGGAGTGAATATCCAAAATACATAATGAACTCATACAATTCAATAGCAAAAAATCAAACAATCCTATTCAAAAATTAGTAGATGATCTGAAAAGACATTTTTCCAAAGAAGACATAGAGATGGCCAACAGGCACATGAAAAGTACTCCACATCACTAATCATCAGGAAATGCAAGTCAAAAACCACAAAGCAAGATTACCTCTCACCTGTCAGAATGGCTATTGCTAAAATGACAAGAGATAAGTGTTGAGAAGAATGTGGAGAAAATGTGCACCGTTGGTGGGGATGTAAATTGGTGCAGTCAGTATGGAAAATAGTATGGAGTTTCTTCAAAAATTAAAAATAGAACTACCAGCCCTGGCTTGTGTGGCTTAGTTGGTTCGACATTGTCCCATGCACAAAAAGGTTGCGGGTTTGATTCCCAGTCAGGGCACATGCCTGGGTTGTGGGCATGCAGGACGCAGCCAATCAATGTTTCGCTCTCCCTTCCTCTTTCCCTTCCTCTCTGTCTATTAAAACAAAACATAGAACTAGCCTAGCCAGGTGTGGCTCAGTGGTTGAGAGTTGACCCAGGAACCAAGTGGTCACAGTTCAATTCCTGGTCAGGCCACATGCCCAGGGTGCAGGCTTGATCCCCAGTAGGAGCATGCAGGAGGCAACCAATTGATGATGTTTCTCTCTCATTGATGTTTCTATCTCTCTATCCCTCTTCCTTACTCTCTCTCTAAAAATCAATAGAAAAAAACATATTTAAAATAAATAAATAAAACACACAGTAATTTTAAAAAAATAGAACTACCATATGATCCAGCAACTCCATTTCTGGGTATTTATCCAAAGAAAATGAAAATACTAACTAGAAAAGCTATATACACCTCCATGTTCATTGCCGCATTACTTACAATAGCCAAGACATGGAAGCAACATAAGTGTCCATTGATGGATGAATGGACAAAGAAAATGTGATGTTTTAATATATATGTATATGTAATCTTTTATTGTATATGTATGTATGTATACAGGGGTGGGTAAAAATAGGTTAAATTACCAGCCATCATTACCTAAAAGATACATCATAAGTAAGGGATGTGAAATAATAACAATAATAATATGAAGAAGACAAATAATACAAATAAATAATATAATAATTAATTAATAAGAGTTCAAGAATAAACTGTTTCATGTACTCACAACTGTAAACCTACTTTTGCCCACACACACATCTATACACATACACATATCTATCCATACATACATATACAATGAAATATTATTTAACCAGAAGAAGAAGGAAAGAGGTCTTTAGCACCCCATTGACATCAATGAATGGATCTTCCAAAGAGAAAATCAACAAGGAGACAGAGGCCTTATATGACATACTAGACCACATGGCTTTAATTGATATTTTCAAAGCATTTCACCTCATAGCAGCAAAATATACATTCTTTTCAATAGCACGAGAAACATTTTCCAGGGCAGACCACATGTAAGCCACAAAACAAGTCTCAATAAACTTAAGAAGACTGAAATCATATCAAGCATCTTTTCTAATGACATGGTGTGAAACGAAAAATCAATTACAAGAAAAAAATTTAAAAACACACAAATACATGGAGGCTAAATAGCATGTTACTGAACAATGAATGGGTTAACAATGAGATCAAGGAAGAAATCAAAAGATACCTTGAGACAAATGAAAATTAATATACAACCCAAAATCCACAGGATGCAGAAAAAGCAGTCCTAAGAGGCAAATTCATAGCAATACAGGCTTACCTCAAGAAACAAGAAAAATCTCAAATAAACAATCTAACCTTACACCAAAAGAACTAGGAAAAGGACAGCAATCAAAGCCCAAAGTGATTAGAAGGAATGAAATAATAAAGATCAGAATGGAAATAAACAAAACAGAGTGTAAAAAAACAATACAAAAGATCAATAAAACCAAGAACTGGTTCTTTGAAAAGATAAACAAGATTGCTAAAACTTTAACTAGACTCATTAAGAAGGAAAAAAAAGAGAGGACCCAAATAAATAAAATAAGACACTTGCTCTGAGTACAAACACTGCAGTATTACTTACCTACACACACAGCACTGCTTAACTACAGCATGCTAACAATCATACTACTGAGGACCAAACAGAACCAACAATTTTAAAATCAATTCCTACCAATGTATTTTCATTAAAGGCAAAATCCAACTTCCTTGTTTCTGTTTTAGCTCCTGGTCCTTCAGATGCAATATAAACTGAGCAGTTATTAAGGTTGCCTTCTTTATCAATGACCTGATTCTACCTTTTGTTTCAGCTCCATAATATCTAAAGACGTTGCCTTCTATGGAAAAGGCCAGATAATATGACATTAACTCACCAAAATGATCTGAAGGAAGATCTCATACTGTCGCACATTATAGAGTGCTTCTTTTAACATATATGGCTGCAGTTCTACACTCATGAGTGGATTCTTTGTCACTTTCTCAAGGATGGCCGTGTAGCGATATGCCAGCTCTTGAGCAATCTGAAGTTGGGAGTCAATATGCTGAGTGGTGGCTGGGATTGCTTCACGTAGAATATCTGGCACTGTTTTCAAAGGTACATTAAGAAAGACATTAAGAAATCTAAAAAGAATTAAGGAGAAAAAAATCTAGAAAGTGGTAACATTTTGAACATTAAGTTGAATTAGTTTTCATGTCAACCAAATTAATAATGATGAGGCATATATTTCATGGGTCTGACACCATGAAAAAAAAGAATAGAGAGAAAAAAAAACCTGTCCAAACAAAAGATATTGTCAGAATAACAACCAAAAGGTAGAGCAGATCAGCTTTTGCCAGTAAAATACAGAAGAACCTAAAGGACTGACAGGCTTTGGTATTATGTGTTATTGACCATGTGCCTCTAAAAAACTCACTGTATCTTTCCTTCTGTATATCTTCTTTTCTGTTTGTAAAAAAGAAGGAAAAAAACATGCAACTTAAGAAACTCATTGGGATACTGAAAAATAACAGAATAGTCTAGCAAAATAGAGAACTTTATGAAACATGGGAGTTTGACTTTTTAGAACAGTTTTTAAAATGCAAAAATTTACCCCAGTATACTAGATCAGTGATCTGGTAAAAGATACTAACCCCTATCAGCGGGCCTATATTCATACCAAACTCCTAAGGAAGTTATTTCTACTGGTAGGTCCTTGATCAAATATTTCATGAGTAATTTCAGACTTATACACAATAAATGCATTAAATATTACAGCATAGCGAATGTTCCTGAATTTAAAGATTTGAAGATATTTTCTCTTTGATCTTTTCATTCCATTAACTGCATTAGCAACTGTTTTATTTTCAGGTTAAATTCCATTTTTTTTAAATCATTGAAGTTTACTCCCTCTTGGTTATTTGACTTGGAGTAAAGTATACAAAGCCTGATGACTGGAAGAGGCTGGTTTTGGGCAGGCCTCCCCATTCCTTTTACTGACTCACTCTCCTATTCTAGCTTCATCACACATAAAACTTAAAGTCTTGCCCCAGAAAAATTAAAAATTACTACACATTATGAACTGCAGTTGTAACTAAGGTGCAATCAAACCTTAAATCTAAGAATAGTAGTTGTGTATTGGGTATTATTTTCCTCACTATGCAAGATAAATTTTAAACCTACATAACCTATAGAATTAACCTAATGATATACCTACAGTACTCAATGCCTTCTCCTCCCTTTCCGGTCTCTCGGTTAAATAAACGAATTCCAGTAACAATCATGGAGAGTTCTTTCAGCTGGCGTTCTTTGTCCTTCTTAGAAAGAGTTAGAAATGTCCCAAGTTCAGCCTGAGGAAAAACACTCTGTAGTGCAGCTAAAACAAACCACAAAAAGAACAACAAGATGATAAAATAAAAATATCAGAACTTAAATCACAAGTTCCTTTCAGCAGAAAGTTAGAAGGCCTGTCTTTATAGAATTATTTATATGATTCTTTAAATTTCTGATACCTGATTATAGAATACATAGCAAAATTTATCATATATTAAAGCTGGGCTAATGAACTATCATTGCCTCATGTCTGTTTTTAATAGTTAAACATCCATCAGTAATTTTTGGCAATGGGCATTAAAACAAGCTTTCTAGTTAGAGCTATGAGTAGAAAAATTGATGCTTTTAAAATAATTACGAAAGAAAGCCATAGGAGGTTAGAGATTTTGCCTGTTCTTCTTAAAGTATGAAAGAGGGCAAGTATTTGCTGAGGATAAAACAATGTCCTTCTCCATCACCCATTTTTGGTGACAGACTCAACTTTTCTCATCAGTATAAAATCTCCCTTTCCAGTGATCCCCATTACCCACTCAGCCTGGTACACTTAATAATACTGCCAATGTTTCTCTAATGAGGAGCAGTAGGCCCCTGGATATGTAGAGCTCTGAGCCAACAATATTCATTTTCCAGAGGTGCTACTTGAGTTTTAGAGCTGACACACAGTGTAAAGGGAGTCTGGGTAAATTTTAACCCCTTATCTGTGCTAATTTTGTTTTGAGATAAAAAGGAATCTTCAGTCTTCAACATGTAATTTAACACATTTTATAAGATACAGTGTTCATATATTTTCACTTATGGAATGAAAATTGTGGGGTTTTTTACCTGTTGCCTCTCTGACAATCTTGATTTCTGTAGGGGATCCAACCCCAGAGCGCAGTAACACATAGCTGACAATCTTTCGGTAGAGGCTTTCCAATTCTTCTCGAGCACATGCTCTGTTATCTGTAATTTCTCTGGTAATAAAGCCTAATTTAGACTCCATGAGCCGGTGATGTTCTTCAATAAATTCCTCTAAAATTGACAAAGGACAATGTTTCATATATTTGATACTTAGAATTCTTCTCACATAAGAAAGTAGGACCAGAAAAAGAAAATGGCTTGGGTATAGCAATTCTACTGCATGAAAACAACTATTTCATAAGATGTCCTAATAAACAGTGGCCAGCAGTTAACCTCAAGAAAAAAAATCTAGTGGGAAAGATTTATTGCAGCAATTTAAATGGCATACTTGTCAAAACACATAAGACTTTAAATAGGCAATCCAAACAGTAATATCAGAGGACTAAAACCTCCCAATTAAGCAGACAATTTATAATATATGTTATAAACACATATAGTATTAATATGTGTATTACATATAAATGCTTTATGTAAGTACATACAGTATGCACATAGATGTAGTATTAATATTCCTGTTCAATTATGCGTATTTCTATTTTAGCTCTAGATAAATTTCCTTTGAATAGCATTACTGATAATATAATGTTGCATAAGAACAATATCCCTTGCCCAGCCGGTGTGGTTCAGTGGTTGAGTGTTGACCCATGAACCAAGAGGTCACTGGTTAAATTCCTGGTCAGGGCACATGCCAAGGTTGTGGGCTCGACCCCTAGTAGGGGGCATGCAGGAGGCAGAAAATCGCTGTTTCTCTCTCATCGATGATTCTATCCCTATCCCTTCCTCTCTAAAATCAATAAAACATATTTTAAAAAAGAACGATATCCCTTTCCCTTCGTCCCATAATATGATGAGGTCTACGCTTAATTGTAGCAGTAGTCACAATTCACCAGCAGCACAATTCTTGCAACTAATTCAACAAAGCATCTCATTTTACTATTATAATAATTAATATATTAACCATGCACAGTTCATACCTATAATCTTTCTACAAAAACAACAGAACTTTTTGCAATTAAAAAAATCTAAATGATAATGTCATCAACTCCTTTAGTATTTATTGCTTAAGATTTTCATTATTATTAAGCAAAAAAGCAAGATATATGATTTTACATATGTAGCATATGTGAAAGCTCAGTAATCAGGAGGAAAAAAAGACAATGCAAATTAACAAATGGTTAATAATGACTGCAGTACAGTGGGCAGAGGCAGTGTAGTCTATCGGGGAATTCATTTTCCTTTTTCTTGTTTCCAGTTTTTTTTATGTAGCATTAAACTATTTACATAAGAAAATATGTTCTAAACTTTACCATCATTCATTTTATTTTTGTATTAGGTACATGATTTAGGTAAGCAATATAAGATAATATAAACCAGGAATTTAAAAAATCAGCAAATTAAACACTTTTAACTTCAGTGGACTGGTTGTTTTAATTTCTAATTATTATGTATTAGAGGTATAACAGTTAAAACAGAATAGACTTACCCTGGCTAGGTAGGCTCATTTGGTTAGAGCATCGTCTCCCAATGCACCAAGGTTGTAGGATCCCCAGTCAGGGCACGTACAAGAATCAACCAATGAATGCACAAATAAGTGGATCAACAAATTGATGTTTCTCTCTTTCTCTCTTCCTCTCTCTCTTTCAAATCAATTTTTAAAATCACAATAGACTTGGAAATATAATTATTATAGGTATAATAATTAGCATTTACTTTTGCCCTGGCTGGCTTGGGTCAGCAGTTAGAGCATTGGCCTTCAGACTGAAGAGTCCCAGGTTCGATTACAGCCAAGGGCACCTACCTCGGTTATAGGCTCGATCCCCGACCCCGGTCAGGGCGCATGCAGTAGGCAACCAATCAATGTGTCTCTCTCACATGGACATTGGTTCCTCTGTCTCTCTCTCTCTCTGTCTCCCCCTTCCACTCTCTCTGAAAAGCAATGGAAGAAATATCCTCAGGTGAGGATTAAAAAAAAAAGAAGTTACTTCTAACACCCAGAAAGGCCACTGGTATTTTTCTCCTTTAGCATTTCCAACATTATCATACTATTCTTCAAAATGGGCAAAAATTTCAAAAGATAAACCAAAACATTGAATTGTTTATTGTCAACCAAATGAAGCCCTTATTACCTTAAATACAATATAAATCTTTTTTAAAAGCATATCAAAATAGGTAGATATGTTACCTCGACTTGTATAATTCATATCAAAGTAGACTTGCATCTTAATGGTGTCCAGGGATGGATTTTTTCTGTCCAATAGTCGACTCACACAAAGCTAGAAAAGAATACCTCATGAATGCTCCCTAGTTATACTTTCTCAAATGATCCGAAGTATTTTCTAAAGTTATTTCTAACATCGCTTCTCAGTTTTTTTGCTAAGATCAAGTGTAAAAATAAGGGAAACATCAAAATAATAATTTCTAATATTTATCTATCAATAACCCCTCTTACTGTTTTTTCTTCTTGAGGACTTCATGCTTTACAGTTCACTCAATCAACAACATTTATTAAGTAATAAGTTATTTCCCAAGTTAACCAGTATCACCATACCCAGGCAGGCTAATAGTCTAGTTGAAGGCAAGAAACTTGACGTTTGGGTTAGTATATATAGCCTGAATGTGGATAAATGGCCATGAATCTTATGTCTGGAGTTTTTCTAGAGTTCCTCACTCCTACTTAATTGAGCCTTAAACAACACTCCTTTGCTGGTGCTGGAGTCATACGCATTTTATAAAAAGCTGCTGCAGCTACCCTCCTCTGCTCACATAATTTCTCTGGCTCTGACTCCATTCCAAAATCTCTTCCTCTGGTCTGTTTTCTCCAGTTTTTCCCCCTTCTCTGCTTTGGCCCTGTAGATGATCAACCTGAACTTTTCTTCTCTCCTCTCCTCTCCCCGCCCCCAATCCCTCTCTTTTGTTCTCACTCCTTAGGCTTTATAGCTGCAGCCTGCAGGCACAGAGGCAGCTTCACCTTAACCCCACCTTCCCAGCACCAGCCCTGCCTTCCTGGGAGGAGGAAGAGGGGAATGCAAGAGTGAGGACAGGACACTGTCTTTATGACACCTGTGCACCTGGATCCCTCCAAGCGGAGGGCTGTTCTAAACACAGAATTGACAAAGTCTACCTCATCCAGGTGATTTACTGCTACAATATTTTTCAAATTTTAATTTTTTTCAATTATAGTTTACATTCAATATTATCCAGCTAATTTTTAATTGAGAAAAAAATAAAACCAACTTCGTCATTTGAATTATTATATGCATCAATAGTTAATATACCTGTCATACTAAAAGATACTGAGTTTGATTCTTTCCAACTTAGTTGAATTAGAGGAAAAAAGAAACACTCTTCTTGAGTCATGAAAAGAAGAAAAATATTTTCTGCCCCTCCTTGATTCTCCTCCATGGCTTCTCAATAAAATTTCTGACTGACCGCCAGTCATTGGCCCTATTGCAAAGAATGGGTTTTATACCACATTTAAAATCAGTACAGAGAGACCTAGGTCTAGGCTGCCCTGAAGAACCCTGGAGTCTGTACCTACTGCACAGCCATCCTAACAACATTTCCCCAGCCCAGGCTCCCATGGCTCTTCCTGACCCCTCTAGCATCTGCAAACAGGCCTCTGTGCTGCACTGTGTGAACCGTGAGAGAAGAGGGGATGATAAAAATTTTCTCTGCCATTTGCCTAAGCCCAGAAAATATCCGTATGTGAGTTTGGGAAAGCTTGCTTCAAGTCTTGTGCACAAAGGAGGGGATTAAAATCATTAAGCCCAGGAGAAGTGTGTAAAATGTTGAATTTTTAGGAAATGCATTTAAAAATATTTAGAAAATAAATATTTAAGCCAAACTTAAAACATACAAAAAAATTAATGATGTCTTTTAGTTCTTAAAATTGGTTTTCAGGCACAAATAACTATGAGTTACTTTTACTTTGGCTTCAATTTTTCCTTTAGAATTGAAAAGCACAAATTGTACTAAACCAATAATTATATAAGAACTCAGGGACACGGACAACAGTGTGGTGATTGAGGGGGGGATCAAAAAGTCACGAGTAGGTGGAGGTCGAGGAGGATGTGGGGGGATAAATGGTGATGGAAAAATTAAGAAAAAAATAATTATATGAATTTAATTTAGTACTATGTAATTTTACAGTATATGACAAGTCAGTTAATAATATTTTCATTGTAACTTTAGATTAATAACAAAATGTCTCTAAAATACTGTGGCAGACACTACTACCAACCAGTATCTATACCCCCTTTTCCTTACTAACAAAGCCCCAATTTGGATTGGGACAAAAATTTGTTCAGCTAAAAAAGAAAAAAAAATCAACATCTCAGGCTGACATGCAATACCATTCTGGCCAATCAATATAAGCAGATGGGAGGGATCCTGGGAAAGCTATTATTTTCCTAATAGAAAGTGGGAGTCCCAATTGGCATATGCATTTTGCTCTCTGTCCCTCCCCCTTATACCTGCCTCAAGGTGGTATGAAATGCATATGCACGATGGGGACCCAGGAAGCCAGGAAAAACAGCCTATGTACCTCTGGACTTTCTTCTATGAGAAAAAATAAATCCCTTATTTGTCTGTACCACTGTTTAGTGTGTTTTTGTTTCATGGAGCTGAAGTCAATAATGGCTAATGTAATACTATATTTAGAATTGCACATACATATTTCAAAATTTATAAATTGTTGGATAATCACCTTAACAAGGTTCTCCACATCACTTTTTACAAGAGTTCTATCCATGTTAAAGCCATTCCTTGGATCCAGGACAATAGCTTTCACCTGAGAGTAGGAAAGAGTCCATTAAATAATTTTATTTCATATTATTATGAAATTAGCTTAATATGTTTCCATTTTTTAAGCAATTGCCCCTTGATTACTCAGGGGTTGATATTTCAGCTGACTTTCCTATTACCCAGCTCATAAGCACCTTCAGTAGAGGTCGAAGAAAGGAAGCGATAAGCAACAAATTTGAATATGGTGTTAGAAAAATTATATGGAGAAACAGGCTGAAAGCAGTGGCTAGATTTCAGATTGGGAAGCTATTTGAATATTTTATTGTGTTTTTTATTGTGTATTGTTAAACCAAAAGGAAAAATGAGAGACCAAGGCAATGAGTAATTTTTACAAGTGAAAAAAAAAAACACATTATAAAAGCTCTGACACAGTACATTATCGATGTTTCTAAAACTCATCAAGATCTTCTAAATCAGCCTCTATAATTCTAGAACTGATGTGCTTTATAGACTTTTTAAAAACTTATTTTTTGCTAACATGTCCAATGATCTCAATACATTTTCATCTGAATAAGACTTAGGAAAGCTTCACAGAATTTTAAAAGAAAAATGGGCACCACTTAAAAACATTTTTATGTAAAGCAGTAATTCACAAAAATATTCATTCTTACCATAAAAGCAACCAGAGTTTCAGAAGCAACCTCTCCACGGGATGCACATTCTTGTTCTATCTCCCGAATGATACTCTTTATAACACTTTCTGCCTGAGTGGGAGGCATTCTGGCTAAATAAAACAATAATTTTTTAAAAATTTGTATTTATATATTACTTTTTCTTCTTTAGATTTCTCTTTATATTTCATCTGTAAAGTCATAATTTTAGTTATTAACATATAAGTATTTATTAGCATGTAGGCCTCTCCTGTTTTTCATTAGTTAATTTGTTTTTTATTTATTAAAATGAAGGACTTGGTTGATGACGGAGAAATTGGGACTTCAAATGACTGAAGCATTTCCTCTTTATTTAAATGATGGTGGTCACCAAAATAAATTTATATCATTTTTTTAAAAAAAGGCTAAAGAGCAGGGTAGGAAGTAGATTTAATGAGAAACCCCACCCCAACCTCTGCAGGTGGCAGAGTACAGCTTTAAAGAGGAAATGCTTATTCCACCACATTCACCAAATGACCTTTTATAATTATAAGACTCTTGGAAAGCCATCCTTGCTAAGATCATCTAAATTCTCTTAACCGCCCATCCAAGTTGGAGTTCAGACTCTTAATTAAAAACATAAAAACCATAATTCAAAACATATTATGAGAGTTACGCATCATGGGGGAACATGATCTCCTGGTTATTAATTCCATTTACTATAAACCAGGAAAAGCTGGTAGGTTGTAACGGGTATGGGGAGTCCGGATTTCCCTGAGTATCAGAAACTGAGCCCTGGGAAACTTGGCACGTGAAGAGCCACAAAGGCAAGCCCGGGCGGATAAAGCTAACTCCAGCGTTCAGGGAAGGCAGCGCCTGGCATGTGACAACCAGCCTGCCCGGGACCCGCCGCGGCGAGGACCGAGGAGAGCACAGCCTGTGGTTCGGCAGCGCGCGGCTTAGTGAGCGCTTCTCGGGCGGCCGGTGACGGGTCCTCGGTGTCCGCCCCTCCTGCGCGCCCGCGTCTGTGCGCCTGCGCGAGCGCCGCCGGGCCCCGCACACCGAGTCGCTCTTGACACCCTCAGTGCCCGCCACCGCCTCACTCTCGGAAGCACCAAATTTCCCTCGTTCTGGCCCTTGGGGGTGCGAGTGGCGCTCAGCAGAGACAGGAAGGAGAATTAAAGGCCTAACCTGCGGACGCGGGCGCCTGCGGGCTGAAGGGACCTCTGTATAGGCTCTGCGGCGGCGCAGGAGGAGGAGTCCTGACGGGACCCCGCCGGGCGGGACGGGCTCCTCCGGCGGTCGGGGTTCTGCGCGCCGCCCTACGCTCGCCTCTTCACGGGGTACAGCTCAGGAGCATGGGGCCCCGAGCGGGCTGACCTTGGCCGGAACCGAGAGAAAGGGCCGTGTTTATCCGACTCTCCCCGGGAGCCTTCAGGGCGGCTGGGCGCTCTTCGCGGCGGCCGCGTAACCATGGAGACGGAAAGCTAGAAGCCGGGGGCGGGGCGCGGTGTGGGCGGGGCCACGGCGGGGGCGGGGCCAACCTTGAGGGTCTGTTCCCGAAGGATGGGCGGGGAGAATTTTAAAAACCAAACAAGAAACGCAAAGACGGAAATCCCAGGCGGAGAAAGGCAGGCTCGCTACACTTCAAGGTTAAGGGTGTTAAACGCGAGATTTCTAAAACTAGGGTACGACTTGCTAGCGTGGGAACCTAGAGGCGTTTAAAAAAAGGAGAGTCTGAGGAGGCAGGAGGCAGTTCTGAGAGGATGGGACAACCGAGGGGTTGTATCCTTAACAAATGGAGTTCATATGAAAGTATCTAGATATTAAAAACAATTGTAAAAAGAATCACAGTTTAATCTCATGTCCTGTTGTCAAAGGGAGTCCCTAACAGTACGGTCCAAGATGCCAGAAGAGAAAAACTGCACATTCAGGGGACACATGATAAGGACATATATCTGTCTGGACTTGAGATATTGAGGCTTTGTACCTTAACAACAATGTTTGTTAGGCCCACCTACTAACATGAAAGTATAAAACCGGATTAAACTAATATTAGAAGCAGAGCATCAAACAACAAAATTTTACTTTTAAACAGGCTAGTGCCAGTAACTTTTCTCAAATTGCAAGCAAATATACAGAATATATTTGGTTTAAGGACATTCCCAGATTACTTAAAAAATCAATCAGCACAAATATACACAAGTCATAGTGTAAAAGGATTTTATTTTCCCCTTCTAGAAAATTTTCCTGGAATGTGGATGAAACTTGTGCAAAAATAGATGTTTAGAGTAGCAAGATATTCAATAGTAAAACACGGGAATTCTAAACAACTGATATCTAAGGAATGTGGCTAGAGAAAGATACTAGGCAGGCACTAAAACTAATGTAAACAGCCCAGCGGGTGTCGCCAGTGGTTGAGTGACTATCCATGAACCAGGAGGTCAGGTTAGATTCCCCTTCAGGCCACATGCCAGGGTTGCGGGCTGGATCCCCAGTAGAGGTCGTGCAGGAGGCAGCCAGTTGATGATTCCCTCTTATCATTGATGTTTCTATCTCTCTTCCTCTCCCTTCCTCTCTCTGAAATCAGTAAAAACATATTTTTAAAAATAAAATAATGTACACAAAAACCTTAAGTGTTTGTCTTATATTTTAAAAAAGCCAAATGCAAATTTTATATACAGTTGACTCTATTTGGGTCACCTTTCCTGTGACCTGGAAATTGCCTCCAGACTGAAAGTTGGGGCAATCAACCTCATGTGTTTCCTTTATCTCAGGTGTCTCAGTCCTGTGTTGTTTTCCAATGTCTGAAACAGTTGCTTTATACTATATTTTGTCCAGTTTTCTGGTTGTTTAGAGCAGGAAATTAAGTCCAGTCCTTGTTATTCCATCATGGTCAGAAGTGGAACATGGGTAATCTTGGAGAGCAGATAATAGGAACTGGTCATCTAGGAGAGCAGGAAAATGCACTTAATAGAAAATTTCAGTTCATAACTGGAAAGTGTGGGTGTTCATCTGACAGTTATAATCATGAATATAAAGTAAAAGCAACCTGCCAAGTTAAATGGCTTTCTTCAGAAATTGTTGAGTAGCTCAGGAGCTGCATGGGAAGAGTAGATGGTTGGCCTAGTCTGGAACTGGAGTGTTGCCAGACTAGCTGCTGCAATGATAGAGTAGGACTTTTAAACCAGCTTTGATCAAGGAAAGCAATTTAGCAGTACTTTAGATATTGCAACAGCCTTACTAAAAAGGTTTCCATTTACTAACATATATATGTGTGTGTGTGTGTGTGTGTGTGTGTGTGTGTGTGTGTGTGTGTGTGTGTGTGTGTGTATATATATATATACACACACACATAAACATTTGGAAGAGTAGAGTGTACAAAGTTATTTCACATATAATAACAAATGAGCTGTTCCTTACAACAGCCTCACAAGGGAGTTAACTATTGTCATTTCATTCTACAGATTCGGAGAGTGTCAGAGACTAGCTGAAGACCACACAGCTACTAAATCACAGAGCCATCTTAGTTCTATTGCTTTCATCAGTATTTAAAATTTGAAGGGAACTTTTTTTTAAAGTTCTGAGAAAAGGTCTAGAGTCTCCAGAAAACTATATAAAGTACCTAATTTCACATACAATTTCAGAGAATTCACAGATCCTTGAAGCTCATGGGCTCTTGATTAAGAATCACTAATGCACCTGCACAGTGATTGTATGAATGTTCGCTTTATAATTATTTATTCAGTGGTGCATATGTTACATTGATCTTTTCTGGATATGTTATATATTTCACAATAAGAGAGTAAGAGTCACAATTATGTACAACTTCTCTACTCTTAGTTACGCTTTTTGGCTACAGATCATTGAAATAGAGCTGCATTCTGGGTTTGTTTGTTTTTTAATCCTCAAAAGTTAAAAACAAAACAAAACATATCTTGTGCTTTTCAGCCTCTCTCACTCTTATCCTCCATATGCTGCACAACAATTAGCTCCTTTTTTTTTTTTAAATCCAGCTACCGTGTTAGTCTATGTAATATAGGTAGCATATCAACTTTGAAACTATGGAAGTAACGGAGTATTGGAATTAGTTGACAATTCCTTTTCCAGTTTAACTTTCCTTCTCCACAAAAATGCTTGATATTGGAGAGGAAAGGTGAATTTTCAGGGTAAAGTGAGAAAGAAATTGTGCAACAAGCAAGACAATGCAAGCCACCCTTATTCCAGTTTCTCTTAATATAAACATGAACTATTTTAAGTCTACTTCCCCACATCCTTTCAGTCAAGATCAGGAGATCATTTCTTAATCACCCTCCTTAGAAAGATTCCTTTTCAGATGTTATTTACATGGGCACAGGTAAGAAGAAGCAGAAGAAAAGCAGATGGTTGAGTTTCCTGACAAAAATAGGACAGCTTCGTAAGTTCATTAGTCTGACCCTTAAAAATCTACTTTTTTTCTGATGATTATCAACCATCTCTAAAGGTAAGAAGACTGATGAACAAAAGCATTAATTCTTTGTTTTCCATCTCTTTTCCCATCACATGAATCAGTCAGTAGAGAAGCAGGAGACCTTAGGATCAGATTTTCACAATCTGAATTAGGGAGGAAATTAAGGCTTTACTGCAGACAGCCAATACAGGGTCCTGCTCTTTCATGTATTACAAAAGAAATCAAAATTATAAGAGCATAAAATTTTAAAAAATTAAATCAGTGAATTCTATTATAATTATATCCAAGTCTCTAAAGAAATGTGGAGGCAGTAGTGGTTCTTTCTTAAAATTATTTTCCTTCAAACCAGTTACAATTTCATACATCTCATCCTAATCAGGAAAACAGGACATAAAGCATAAAACTTTCCTATTATCGCATCAGAGCCAGTGATTCTCAACACTGGAGAGTGAGGGACAGCGAATCAGGAATATCTTGGGAGTCCCCAGGATAAACTCTGAAATGCCCTTCTTATCTAGTTTGTGTATGTGGAAAACATTACTGTGTAGCTTTTTTAAAAGGTCACTTTCTCCCTGTTTGTTTGTTTTTATCCACCCACTCCCACACCCATCTCCCGAATCCTTAACTAATAACCAAGTCTTCATTTATGTCTCTTAAATCAATTCAATTCTCTCCATCCCCACATCTGAATTGATTAAAGCAACTGCCTTTTCTTGCCTGGATTACAGCAACAGCCAACTAATTGAGCTCCCTGCCTCCAGGCTTGTATCCTTCCAAATCTTTGCCTATACTAACATGATATTTTTAAATATAAATCTGATCGTGTCATTCCCTGCTTAAAATCCTGTGAAGGCTTCTCAGTGGCCTTGGGGTATAGTCCAAACCACTTGGAATGGCATATAAGGCTTTTGTGGCTGGACCGAAGCTCACCCATCCAACCTCAGCCCTCAGGGCTATGTCCCTCCTCCTCTCAGACCATATTGGCCTCCAGGCCTTTGCATATTGGTTACTCCCTCTATCTAAATGTCCCCTTTCCCTCTTCCTCTGGTTAATTCCGACATTTTTTCGGAAGCTATATCTCCTATGAAACTTTCTCTGACTTGTCAAAATTAGGTTTAGGGTCCTAAACCTTCATATCTAATTCTAAAACATTTTCACCACCCCAAAAGGAAGTTTTGTACCCATTCCGCAATCACCCCCCATTCCCTCTCCCCACGGTCCTCACACCCGACAGAGCTCTCAATACTATAGCAAAGACGATTTTCTTGTTTGTCTCCCCACTAGACCCTAAGCTTCTTGAAGGCAGGGAATGCATTTTGTGAAATCCCCAGCACCTATACGCAGGGCCTGGCATGTGACAGTCACGCCAGACTATTTGGTTTAGGGACGTGAGTATAGAAGTGGGCAAAATGAAAAAAAGGGGAAATTTTTAGATGTCTTTACTCTTTTTCTTAAAGGATTAGGGTGATTTTAGAAGAAAATTATGATTTTGGAGGGAAAGGAGGAGGCATTTCAATGACAGGTCTTCAGAACTTCCTCTAACTATACCTTTAGCTCTCCTGCCTCAGGACTCCCCTTACCTGCCCCAAGCACCCTTCTATGCATCCCCAGGAAGAGAGATTGCTCACTTCTTCCCCTCCCTCCAGGCCTCAAATAGGAGCAGAGCAGTTTCCAGTGGGGCCTGCACTTCCGAAGGTAGGTGCTGAGCTAAGAGGCTTCTCGGGAGAGGAGGCGTTAGAGGTGGGCACAGGGCTGGGGGCTGGGATCCAGACTGAATTCCTTTTTCTCACTCCTTCCTACCATGAGGGGCACTATGGCACAGCTCCCAAGGACAAACTTTAATTTGGTGCAGTCTAAACCCTTATTAAAGAAAGAGTTTTTTCTCAGTTCCCAAGGGACACACTGGAGTCCATAAGCCCTCATTTTCCTGAGGAGGAATGTTTTTGACCCTCCTCGAGTTTTGCTGAAATTTTCGAAGAGCTCCATTCCACTTTTAGCAGTTCTGGCTGTTTTCTTATGGCCGAACAAAGGCCAAAGTTTCCATCAGATTATTTCAATTCAGTCGTCCTCCTGCCAGGAGGGATAGACGGCCAGTGTCTCCTGGCACACAGCAAGAAGGGAGATAATACTCTATCATCTGACGTTCTCACTCGACTCCAAGCTCGTTCTCTCTAACGCTGATCTTCTCTCCAAACCCATCCCACCTCTGCATTCTTTATTGGGGCCAATTGTCATTGATTTAATAGTAAGTAGGCCCAGTGACCGAAGCAGCCCCAAACCTGCTTCAGGTAATCCTGTTTCTCTCCCTCCCTCACCCTTTACACTCAGACCTGTCACTAAGCCTCCCTGTTGTACCTTCTTAGCACGTCTCATGTCCATTCCCTTCCCTAATTATTATGCTCTAACTGAAGCCTGTTACCAGAATCTCTTAAACGTTTCATCTGCTCCCAGTCTGCCCCACTCCCAGATCTCCAAAGCTGATCATATAATTCCCTATGTACAGCCTCTGAAGACTTCCCACTACCTACAGGAAAACATTCAGCCCCCCTTGCATGAGATGCAAGTTCCTCCTTGATCTGGCCTCTGTAACCCCAGACCTGCACTGTCCAATATGGTAGCCGCCAGCCACATGAGGCTATTTAAATTTAAATGAGTTTAAATTAGATGAAATTTAAGATCCAATCCCTTGTTGTACTAGCCACAAGTGGCTGGTGGCTGCTGTACTGAATAGTGAAGATATGAATACTTCCATCATTGCAGAGAGTTCTGCTGGACACTTGTCTCACCCTTGCTGCACTTGAACCCAAACTTCCAAATGACTCACCTTTGGAGGGTTCTGTGCTTTAACTGAAGCAGCTTCCTTTAATTGCATTATTTGCCCTCCCCATCTGCGCCTTTCAATCTACAGCTCAAATGTCACCCTATACAGCGAAGTCTTTCCCAACCAAATCTCCCACCCTCATGCAACTGGCCCCTTCTCCATTTGGGTCCCCATCGCACTCTCTGCGGGCCTCTACCATAGCGCCCCCTGCATTCCATGTCACCTGCTGTGCATGTGTGCTTCCCTTACGGCGCTGAGCTTAGGGAGGTGGGAGCAGGAACCCAATCTTATCCATCTTTATATCCCCAGCTCCTAGACTAATGCCTGACTTATAGTAAATGCTAAATAACTATTTTTGTAAATGAAAAAAAAAAATTACGAATAAATATTCATAAGGTCAAGATTCTATCTGTCTTCAGAAACAGAGAGCAACCCAATTTCAATCCTTCACTGACAAGTGAAAACCTTGAAGAAGAAATGTATTTTCAGTTAGGTGATCAAAATACTGTACTATAGCCTCTCTTAAGTCATAGTCTCATGCTAGAGTTGAGTTCCATTTAAAGTTAATCCACAAGAGGCGTGACAGTTTGAGCGGGTAATTGAGGGGGTTTGACAGGTGCGGCGAGGTGAGGCAGACTGAAGCAGCTGTGGCTCCAGCAGTTATTAGATACACACCCTCAATACTAAAGTCATGAGAATTTGGCTAGCATTCAAATATTGATCAGATGCCTAGGTTTAAAAATAGTTATTGGGACATTTTTCATTATAAAAGTAACACATGCTCTTTATGTGAGTTTGAGGGGAAAGCCCATCACCTATAGTTTCATTAGCAAAGATCAGCGTTGTTAACACGTCCATGTAATTTTTATTCATGTGTTTGTCTTGTATTTTTATCATACCTTATGTCATCTTTTACACTTACTATTATAACACAAATTGTTCCACATCTAATTATAGACTCTGTATAGATTTTTTTTTTAAAATCCTCACTCGAGGATGTTAATTGATTTTAAAGAGAAGAAGGGGACAGGGAGAGAAAGAGATATCAACGTAAGAGAGAAGCATCAATATGTTGTCGGGATCAATACACATCCCGACTGGTGATCTAACCCACAGCCTGGGCATGTGCCCCGACAGGGAATGATGCTCGACCAACTGAACCACACTGGCCAGGGCCGTATACATTATTTTTAGTGGCTGTATAATACGCAATTGAGTGCCTATGCCCTAATTTACTGAAGTATACCAGTTATTATTTAATATATTTTCGCATTTTCCCCATTTTAAATAACACTGGGACAAATACCTTTGAGTATAAAAATTATTTGTATTGCATGTAATTTCTTCAGGAAGGATTTCCAGATATGAAATGTCTCAGTTTTGTTTTATTTTTTAATGAATGAATAATCAATTGTCCTGGCATCACTTAGTGACAACCCTCTGTTCTGCAGTGTCAGATCTCTCATTGATCAAATGTTCTTAAATGGGTGGGCCAATCTTTAGGTTCTCTTCTTTATTCTATTAGCCCATTTGGGGAGGAGGGAGAGGGAGAAGCCAGTGGGGCAAGTGGAAGGGAGGGATGACTGGGTGGAACCAATGCCACACTGTTCTAATTGAACTCTTTGTATAAGAAGGCTCTATGCCTGCTGGCAGTGCCCCGCCTGATTCTTCTGTAGGAGTGTCTTGGTGTGTGTGTAGTGGACTGAAGAAGGCCCCTGTACACTGGCCCTGTGCTCTTTACTTCTTCACAGTATGTTGGACAGTTAGCTCAACGCCTGCCAGTGCCAAATTCAAAATCTTACACAGCCAGTTGCCTTAAATATAGCCCAAATAAGCATATTTTTAACCATTTAGAGCCTGCCTGCTTTGCATAACCCACAAAACTGCATCCGACATCTGCTAGCCATATGTAAGACAACCGTGCAGCTAAAAGACCCCAAACCATTGCTTCCTGTTTTAGTCAGCTCACACTGCTATAACAAAATGCCACAGGATGGGTGGTTTAACAACAGGCAATTATTTCTCCCAGTCCCAGAGGCTGGGAATTCTGAGGTCAAGGTGCCAGCATGGTCAGGCCTGGTGAGAGCTGTCTTCCCGGTTTGCAGAACCACCTCTCTGTGTCCTCACCCGGCAGGGTTTGGGGGGTTGGGGAGGTGGGTGAGCTGGAGGTGGGGGATGGAAGAGAGCTCTCTGGTGTCTCTTATTATAAGGGCACTAATTCCATCATGGGGCCTCCACCCTCATGACCTCATGTAATCACCTCCCAAAGGCTCCATCTTTGGGAGGAGCCCAGGGGTTCCCCACAAACATTCAGTCTATAACATTACCCTTCAGAACTCGCTGACCAGTGACTTCCTACCTTCTACTGAGGGACTCGGCCTAGACTTGTAAACCTCTGATTTCACTCTGCGCTTGGACTTCCTTTGGTCTCCCGTTTTATTCTTGGCACTTTGCTCTTCCATATGAACTTTAGGATCATCTTTCGATGTCCCAGAAAACAAACTGCTTAGTTAGTTATTGGAATTGTATGGGTTTGTTTTGTTTTGTTTTGTTTTGTTTTGGTTAATCCTCAACCGAGGATTTTTTTTCATTGATTTTAGAGAGAGCAGAAGGGATGGAGGGAAGGTGAGAGAGAGAGAGAGAGAGAGAGAGAGAGCGATCGGTTGCCCCCCACATGTGCCCTGACTGGGGTCTGGGATAAAACCTGCAACCCAGGTAGGTGCCCTTGACCAGGAATCAAACCCTCAACCCTTCGGCCCTCAGGCTGAGGCTCTAACCACTTAACAACACCAGCCAGGGCTGGAATTGTTTTGAATCTTTACATCAATTTGGGGAGCACTGGCATGTTTAAATCTTTTTATCCTTTAAATTTTTGTGTCACTGAACATGATATGTCTCATACATTTGGGCCTTCCTTATTTTCCTTCCATAGTTTTAAATTTTATTCATAGAGGGCTTGAGCATCTTTTGTTATATTCAGATTATCTGTGGCCAGTATGTAAACATATATTGATTTTTGTCTGTTGATTTTTTTATCCATTAAACTTGCTAAACTCTCTAATTTATCTGTGGATTTTTTTGGATTTTCAAAGTATACAATAATAGCATGCGCCAATAATGACTTTTATTTCTTCCTTTCTTATCCATTATCATAGATCTAGTATGTAGGCTTTTCTGATTGGTTTCTTTCATTTAACAACATGCAGTTAAGTTGCTTCCCTGTCTTTTCTAGACTTGATAGCATGATTTCTTTTTAGCACTGAATAGTAGTCCCTATGCTACGGTTTATTTGCCCACTCACCTACTGAAGGACATCTTGGCTGTTTCCAAGTACTGGTAATTATGAATAAAGCTTCTACAAACATTTGTGTGATGCTTTTTGTGTAGTTATAAGTTTCCTACCCCAATGATTGCCATCGCCGCCCTGAATTGTAAGTTTAGTGTTGTTACACAGCCGCAGAGCCGTCTCCCCAGGTGGCTGCACCGTCTTGCGTTCTCACCAACAATGAGTAAGAATTCCGCTTCCTCTACATCTTCATCTACATTTTTGTGTTGTCAATGTTTGATTTTGGCCATTCTAGGTGTGGAGTGGCATCTCATCGTTGCTTTGATTTTGCAGCTCCCTAATGACATGTGACGGTAAGCGTCTTTTCAGATGCCGTTTGTCACCTACACGCCTGCTTTGGCTCCGATCCGCTCCATGCGTGGACTTTCTCCAGCAGTGCCCTAGAACACAGGACTCCAGCAAAGCGCACGTTAAGTGAAGAAAGGGTATGGCAGTGGGCCAAGCCAGCCAGGAGGGAACTGAGTTCACCAACCGTGGATTTCAGGCCCACTTGGCGGAAAGAGGGACTAGTGCGATTACTTCTGAGACTGAGTGAGGTGAAGCTGAGGTCTGTGGAGTCTAAATCTCAAGGAACGGTGAGAGAAAAGGTTCCTGATGTTACAGTGCTCTTACTAAAGTTGTACGCTAATGTTGGAATTTTCACAAGTCTGAATTTGTGATGTCTTTAGCTTGCATGAGTGAGGTACTGTTAAAGCTGAATGGCAATCTCCAGGAGAGAATTAGTGGGGACATGAACTGTCAACTGCCTTTCATTCCCAGAAAGAACACTAATCAGATTGTTATCCTAAAGGCAAGCATAGCTCCTAAGGAGGAAGAAATTCTCTCCTCCTGCACTAATGTCATCTTTCATACAAAGATCAATGCAAAGAATTGCTCCCAAATTCAGCCTCAATGATATACATTATGGGACATCTGCTCAAATGACTTAAAGTCTTACGTAGACCGGTGTCACTTTTCTTGTGTATATGTAAGGGAGCCACCTGCTGTCAAAATAGGATCCTACAGCTACAAATTCTTCCTTTTTTTTCCTTCCCCAACTACATAACTGCATAAGCTTAGCTCCAATTTATCTAGAACAAGAATTTTGTGGAACTCAAGAAGCTGACATAAAATAACCTCTAGGGAGAATTAACTCACAATACCTGTCTCTTTTGCAAGGCAGGAAATATCCATTTGGTTGTTATGTCTGTTTATGACACATTGGAATTCTCCACGAGGGTTCTGGCATCCTGGGATTAATTAGGCAGTGTGGGATAACACATGCTCCTGCCAATTCCCTTCTTAATGCTTTTGGTAATTCTGTTCTTTCCTGAACTTGTCTTTGCCTGTTCCAAGAGCCCACCCAACCTGCCACGTCAGCTCAGGCCTTATCTCCTCCATGAAGGCTCTCACGGCTCCAGCCCCTGCCTAGGTCCCCAGCAGCCCCAGGCCCCACTCCTGTTGGCACCTCATCACACACCTGGAGCTAGATGGACCTCACGCCAGCACTGGTGTAGGTACTTTACTTTCATTAACTTATTTAGTTCTCATGCTAGCCTATGGGGTAGTTACTATTATAATCTCCATTTTTCAAAGGAGGACACTGAGGCCTGGAGAGGTTAAATAAAACTTGCCCATAGTCACCAAGGCTAATAAGCAGCAGAGCCATGATTCAACCCACACTCGTAAGCACCTAGAGGACAAGAACTGTGCTATAAAATGCTTTTGGGGTTCTCACAATGCCTAGCCTAGTGCTAGGCTTTTAAGGGCTGATGTTTAGTTTCCTAAAGTTGACTAATTTTCTGTGAAGTAGAAGACCCAGGGAAGGGGACCGTTTTGTCTCATTAATCAGGCTGATTTAAAAAAACAAGATACCATAGTCATAATAGGGAACCCGTACTGAGAAGGTACTATGAGCCTGGCACTGTGCTAAGTATTTTTATATATTAATTTATTTAATCCTTTTAAAAAGTCATTTCGGAGAGGTACTATTATACATATTTTACCGATGAGAAACCTGAAGCACAGAGGGATGAGGCAACTTGCTTAAAGTCACACAGGCTCCAGCCCACGCCTAGCCTATCTGCTATCGTCCCACACTTACTGTGTGAGAATGCTTATCTGCAAAGAGATTTAGAAACTGTGACGAATATACAGTGAGCAAGGTGGCCTTTCCTGTGAAACACCAGCTCCTAACCTTGTAGCAGCGGCGCAGGCCGGAGAATCTCAGAAGCCTTGGACAGGTCACTGCTGCCAGCACCGAGCTGGCCTGAGGGGGGCACTGCTCCCCTTTTAGCACCTCAGCTTTTACTGACTTGCTTTTAAAACCCACAGCTGTCCTGAAGCAGGATGGAACATTTAAATCAGAATTTATCGAGGTCCAGGGTAATAAAACAAAGAAAGAGTGCAACAAAGAGCCCACAATATGGTTACAAGATGTGGTCGGCTCTCCAGGCGGGAGCAGCGTGCTGACTCCTGACCTTCCCTCCTGCGCACGCTCCATTTCTGCATTCACCACACCAGAGCACTCAGCTGGCGCCCTTCCTCTTCGCTTTTGGGCCCCTAGAGGGCTGGGTGGAGGAGGGGGTGGGACTTCCCTGTGGTCTGGGGCAGAATCCCCAATTCTGCTTCCTCTCTGAGGGCCTGCCTCTTCCACCGACGGTTGGCCTGGGCATGAGTGGTCTCTTGGGGGAGCTGTCCGCCCTCCAGCCACTCCCTCCAGGAATGGGACCTGTTCTTAAGGCTCAAAAGGATAACAAAATAAGTCTAAGGGCTGTGTAAGATAGTTAGTTACACGTACAGTAGCAGGTGACCACATCCAAGTCTTGTGGTCGGGGTACCAGGAGACAGAAGGAATGCTCACCCCAGGATGCCTGAGAGAGGAGGGAAGTCAGCTGGATGAAGGAGCTCCCGCCGGGAGCCCGTCCCAACGCTGTGCGCCTGCGGCGGGTGCCTGTGAGCGTGCACCAGGCGGTGCTGACGCGCGTTTTTGTTTGCAGATGCTGCCATTTCAGGTGCTAATGATGGCGAGGTCACTGAGAAGAGAGCGTGTGGAGACAAAAACTGAGGCAAGTACGTTCGTCATCACCTCCGCATGATGCCGCCTCCAAGCCTGTCTGTCCCCTGCTGCCAGGAGCCTGACTCCCTGGAGGAGAACCCAACCCATAATTGTTGATGCCCGAAGGCTATCTATTAATTTTACTAAATGTTTGTTTAATACTTGTTGTTTTTGTTTTAAACCAACTATTTCTGAATCTGGCAACAATGCTTCACCTGGAAGTTTCTTTCCTGGAGTGTGCCTTTGAGATTAATTTGGTCTTTGCCTCTACTGAATCCATCCCGTCTAGTCCCCAGATCCATAGATTCTTAAATGCTCCAGCATAACTTCTAACATGGCACATACCAAAAGTATAAGGCCCTGTAGGGTCAGTGGCTATTGGTGAAAACAGGTGAAAAATATTTCCTTTCTGGTCATTTAGAAATAATGTATCAATTTGATACATGCAACTGTTTTCTAAGAAAATCTCCGGACATAGATCTCTATGATAGCTTCCCATCAAGCAAGGATCAATAAAATTACAGCCTGCTGACCAAATCTATCCCCTCCTTGTTTCTGTACGGCTTGCAAGCCAAGAATGATTTTTTCTATTTTAAATAGTTGAAAAACAACAAAGAATCATACTCTTTTGTGACATGTGAAAATTATATAAAACTCACAATAATTTTATATAATTATGGACAATTTCCGTATCCATAGTAAAGTCTGACTGGAACACAGAGAAGCTCATCCATGCTCATCTGTGTATACACTAAGACTGCTTTTGATTACAATGACAGAGTGGAGTAGTCGCAATGGAGACCATATGCAAAGCCTATGGGGTCCTTTTACAGAAAAAATTTAGCAACCCTTGACATAGTGTAAAAGACCCTCTTACTTTGATGCCTAAGTTACATCTTATTTTTCCAAATCATTTTAGTGGTTTCATTTTACAGAATAAGAAATGAGACGCCCAAAGAGGTTGTAAATAGATTCAATGATACAGAGCCTAAATTAAAACCCTTGGCCAAATTACTTAAGCTCTCTAAACCTTGGTGGTTACATCACTTATCAGAAAATAGTGTTGACCTCATACAGTTGTGGTGGAGATGAAAGGAAATAACACATGTAAGGGGTTTAGCACAGTGTCTGGCATATATACGCTTACTAAACATAGCTGTTTTTATTAGCTAATATCATTACTACTATTAAAATTTAGATCTTCTGATTCAGCCTAGTGCCCCTTTCACTACAATAAACACTACTCCCCCTTCAAAGAAAAACAGAAATAGGTTATATACTCAGTGATCTTTAAATATTACTGGTGTTTTATCAAGACTCGAGATAGTGTCCACTCACTCCCTAGACATCTGACCTACCCATGTCCTGAAGTTTCTACCAAGGTGACATCATAATGGGCACAAATGATCTCTTGGGAGATGCATATCACTTACTCAGGAAGTCCCTACAACCATTTTGCCTCAGCTGATCTGTAAAATGAGAATGAGAATGTTTGTCTTACATAACTGGAAGCTCGAAGGGAGGTGGAAGAAGGAAACAGGGAAGACAGGAGGAGAAAGGAAGGGGGAGAAGGGAAGGCAGATGGATAATCAATGGAGATACCAGACATGAAGGCCTTTGGAAAAGTGAACGGTCTTTGCAGTAAATTACAGATCTGTGAAGCAGCCTTTTGCAAAAGGAGGCAGTTTCTAAGATGGGTGTCTATGCACTGCCCGTTGAGAGACTTGTCACCCTGTGAGCCACGACCTAACTATGACCCTTAGGTTCTCTTTAGTCCTGGATTTAGAGAGCAGCAAGAAGTACCCAGCTCAGAACAAGAAGTACCCAGCTCAGAACTTTAGAGACAGTGCCAGTGGTAAAGAAAAGGAGAAGCTGTTAGCACAGGGGAGGGGACAAATGAGGGAAGCTTCCTCCCCACGGTGTCCCTGAACATTACCCACCCTGGGCCTCTCCCGTGGGCCCCCTCTGCCTGCCTCAACCTGCCATTCCCTGTTGCCTTCTTCCATCTCCACCCTCCACCCCACTCTCCTCCCTCACTTGGGAAGAATTAAATAAATAGGACTTTATAGTATGCAAAACTCTTTCACATGCGTTATTTTGTTAATCCTTAGGTCCTTTCAAAACCCCATTAGGAAACAGTGATCCAGTTACAAAAATGGATAGTGACAGTAAAAAGCTTTCACCCTACTTTTTCTGAGCAGGCAAGCATCTCTTGATTGAACCAAAGAGCTTCCTGCATGGTGAATTTGGAGTATCACTCGGTTGAATCAGTTCTTTATTTTCTGATTTTCCTGTGGACACCTTTCTCTAGTCCATTTTAAAGATGCTCATGATCATGTTATTGCCTAGCAGATAAATTCCTCTATCTCTAGCATGGCGTTGGAGAGCCTTGATGATTAACTCCGATCTCGCTTTCCAGCCTTATTTCTCATGACCCCCCTTCTGTACCACACCAGAGTACAGTATTTTCCTGACTGTGCCCTTCCTCATAAAGTTATCTGCTTAAATTACCTTACCTTCTTCTTACCACATCTGCCACAAGGATTGGACTGGTCCTTCAAGGCCCAGGTCAAGACTAGCCATTACATTTCTCTGAACTCCCACACCGTTTTGTTAATGCCTCCACTGGGCACTCCCCAGATTTGGCATTGTGTTCTCATTGTTGCTGTTTATGAATCCATCATCTCCCACTGATAAATCTCTCAAGAACCTAGCACAGTGACTGAACACCATAGATTTACCATCTCCAGCCTAAATTCCCTATTTAAGATCTGAAAAAATTCAATTTTAAAATATTTTCATTTCTATTTTTATTCCATTTAGGAGTCAAATCACTTTCCTTAGTTAGTACCAGGTTTTACCTTAGGATTTATGATGTAATGATGGATATGCCACTGCTAGGTGTTTTTCTACCTGAAGTCATAATTCTGGGAAAAATAAAAAACATCTGCCATCAGCACTCATTCAAGCACTGCAGTCACGGCAGGACCAGGCAAACAGGACTATGAATCTGACACTGACCTTTAAGATGGCTTTAGGTTTTGCAGAACTATTACTTGACCTCAAGGCCGGTTTTACTTTCAAATTCCAGTAATCCCAAACACTCCAAATTATTTATTTCTCTGCAATGGGTCATAAGATGTGACATCCTGGAATAAATTACATTTGAATCCATTTATAATTGAAAGGCAGTATGGTTAATGATACTTTTTTGGAAGTGCCCATCTCTACAGAGAAAGTAGAAATACATTATATAATCATTTGTTTAAAAATGTAATTGGTGCTTTATTAAGACTAAAGACATCTGATCCACTAATGTCTCCGACCTTCTGCCAAGGCGACAGTAGGATGACCAGAGAGGTCCTTTGGAAGATGAGTATCACTTACTCAGGAAGAAAAGCAGTATAGTTTTAGCTCAGATCTCTTAGCAACATAAAATAATTTTGTTAAAATTCAAAAGCCATTTCCTTTAAAAAGCTACTGCTTTTTTTCTTTTCAAATTCAGTAATTTCTCCCCCAAACACAAACTTTTTCATATTTCCTTTTAAAGATATTATAACCTGTCCTTTTGACCTTTTCTAAAATGACAATCCTTTTTTCCCCTCTCTGTTCTAGGACTCTTTATGTTTAAATAGAAATAAATACTGGGGGGCAGAAATACTACATGGAGATTATGTCGGACAGAGAGTCCCGAAGGAAGCTGGAGGCCCTGCCCTGGGACGATGGAGGGGAACCTGTGCAGGCGCGTCCAGGGGGAGGGTGGCAGTCGCCTCTCCCGTCTCCTCAGCCAGCTCCTCCCTCTGCAGAAACCCGCGTCCCTGAAGCCGCCTGACGTCTACCAGGAGTGTCAGGGCCCCTCCCACAGGCCCCGGAGGCAGCCTCTGTGATGAAACAGGCGGACATGTGCGACACCATCCTCAAGCAGGGTTCCTGGTCTCCGGGAAGAGATGACTGCTCTTCAGAAATGTGGTTGTGAGCACAGTTGGCTTGTCATTTGATAAAAGCCGCCCGAGGGTGCCCTTCCCCTCTTCAGCGTAAGCCTTCAACACCCAAGGCCCTCCCTGAGCTCTCTCAACTCTCGCCCTGCTCCTCGCGCAAGTAAACAGTTAAGTGCACATTTAAGGTTTATCATAGCATGGTGGGCATTTTTTTGTTTGTTTTTATCCTCACGTGAGGATATGTTTTCATTGATTTTTAGAGAGAGAGGTGGGGGAAAGAGAGAAAAAAACCCATCGATCGGTTGCCTCCCACATGCTGCCCCACAGGGGATGGAACCTGCAACTGAGGTGTGTGCCCTGACCGTGAATCGAACCTACAACCTTTCGGTGTCCGGGATGCTGCTGCAACCAACTGAGCCACCTGGCCAGGGCTGAGGGGCATTTTTAGTGAAAACAATGTATTTGAAGCAGTTCAGAAACTCATTTAGGCAGTTGGCTAAACAGAGATTAAAAACACTCAAGTATTCCTTCTAGATGCTCCTATCATCACTGTTTGTATCAATGAAGTAGATCTGGGTTTGCAAGCCTGGCCCGTTTCCCTGAGACGCTCTGTAATTCCTGTAGCTGTACACCAGGTATGGGGCCTGACAGGACACAGGTAAGTGGGCTTCTTATTCTTAATGCAGAGATTCTAAAGTCCCCATTGAGATTTCAAAAACATACCTCACTTTCAGTTTTTACTTGACTTTGGAATTCTCACCTTTGAGCTACATGCAATCGAACTCCAGGACCCCCAGGGGACTCTGTCCTTCTGGACATTAGAATGGTGGGAGGGAGCTAAAGGGTAGGCCCCTCTATACATTCACCCCCGGGCTTGGCATGAACAGCTCATCAAGCACGTTCAGGGAAGGTTGTCCAGTTCTGCTCCCCTTCATCCGTGGCTCCCAGCCCATGTGCACTGGAAGAGTTAGGATTCTTCACAATAACTCAGAACTGCCTGCCTACAGTTCCAATGTATTTTGGAAGCAGTGCATCCTTGACACCTACTCGGTGTTTATACAGGGACTAAATTGGGCTGATGTGCTATAGTTGTGAAAACACATGGGCTCCTCAAACAAGTTTGTAATCTTCAGCAAGTGATTTTACTTCTCTGAGTCTGTTTCCTAATATAAGTATCTTACAGGGTTGCTGTGAGATTTCAATGAGACTAGGTTTAGTAAGGAATCTAATACAATATGATATATATAGTAGATGCTCAATAAATTGTCATTGTTATATTTCCCATTGTGGTGTGTGTGTTTGTTTTTTTAACCCATCAGGATCATCTTTATCAGTGCCAAAGAAAACAAGGGACTACAGAGAGGCCCCACAGAATGGGATGGTGGAAAAAGAAGTGAGGTCTCATTTTTAGCCTATTATCAGCTTTTTCTGCCCCTTAGGACAAATTATCTATCCATTTTGAACTTTAATTCTCAGGGGTATATTATCTGGGAGATATTTGAGGTGATCAAATCAAGGGGAAAGATTTGGGTAAGAACAAAGATGATGTTTCTTTAATTTGGCCTTGGGAGAGTTAAAGCTGAGTGAGGAGAACTGAAAAAAGACACCATCCCCCCATGGTGAGTGCTAACTCCAGGCCACAAGGGGGTCAGACTGTCCTGAGAGGATCCCCTGTGATCATCTCTATGGTATGAGGGGTGATTAGCAGCGTGGAGGAGTGGGTGAGAGTCCTCCAGTGGGCAGTGAGTCCTCCTGGGGGTCAAGCTGGGATCAGGACAGTAACAAGATATCCAACTTGCAAAAGCATCCAAGTTACTTTGAAAACCCTAAGGACACTGTGGTTGGGATTGGAGTGGGAGCAGGGACTGGAGTATGAACAAGGAAAGTACTAAAAACAAGGACTATGTAACTTCTTCCAATTTAGCTGAAGACTAATTTAGGTTCCTTTTTCCAAACCAAAACTAAGGTGCCTGTTTTCTTTTCATGCTACTCAGTGTCAGTAAAGCCAATAATAATTACTCTCAAAAGTGGTTGTGAGGGTTAAGTATTAATGTTTTTAAAGTGTTTCACACATGTAAATACCTTAGTACATAGTAATTTTAATTTTATCATCTATAAACAATGGGATAACCACTGCTATCCTCTCATAGATTGTTGTGAGAAGAATGTACATGAAAAAAGCAGTGTAAAGCACTATATAAACGTCACTTCCAGTTCCCAGGCAGCCAATCAGTATAGATTGCAGTAGTCCTGCACTATCAGAGAGCTAAATGCAGAGGAGAGTGCAGTCCATTATACAATTGTAAACGAATTGTTGCTTTCCCATTAAAATACCCGACTGGTCAATGGAAACAAATCCACCTAAGTCGTGCTCAATAATAGAACTTTTTAATTTACTGGAAACTGCTTTCCAAGTTATTAATTTTAAAGCCACCAATATAGGTTGGAGATGAATAATTTAAGGATGTTACATTACAGTGGATAGATTTGGGAGGTCTTTACGGCTTGGGTTTTCTTCCACTTTAATTTAACAGACATTGACAAGTGTTGGTCCTGAGTATTGTGGTGCTTAACAGCTTTCTGCATTTTGAGCCAAAGGAGATGAATTCAAAGAACTCCTGGGCTTGGGTATAAACACAAGAGGACTCTCCATCCCCGAGACAGGGAGTCTGTCCCCTAAAGACACAGTTTTCACAAATGGCAAATGTACGTGAGTCCCTTATGAATTATTTTATACAGGGTTCCCAGAATTTAAATTTTATCCTATTGAATTTGAGGGAAATTGTGTTGTTTTTTTTACTGCAGTGCTATTGCAGTTCACCGAGTAACCTCTCTACTGGAAGTTAGTGCACCTGTCCACAATGGAAATGGTCTAAAAACATGTCCCTTTACTTGTTCTCAACTGCAACAAACACTAACATAGTTGTCTGATGAAACATGAATAAAGCCAGATACAGAAGTGCTTAGACTTCTTCCAAGAAACCTTTTTTCCCTCCTACTTGGTTTCGATTGCTCTCACTCTTCTCTCTCCTCAAACTTGGAACTCACTGAAGCCTGGAACGTGCTTTTGAATATTTTTGTTTCCCATCAAAATGCTCACAGCCCAATAGTACCCTGCAAACAACCAGGGATCAATAAATGGTTTTCGAATGGATTTATTTAGTCTTTGGAACAATGTCTTTTGTAGTGAAATTTCAGTTGAAGACATCTAATTATGAGTTGTTTCGGTCTGAATAACAAAATTGCAAGGTATTTTCTTTCTTTCTGGCAGAATAAAATCTGCATGCCCTGGTGAAAGGTTAGGAAACGTGTAATCGATGTATTTTTGAAACGCCATTCTCGTTTCTTGTAATTCCTCCTCCAGGAAATCTTTCCAATTTGTCATAATTCCCAGTTGTTCCGCTATGGACAGCAGCTCCCCCTGAGTGTTAGCCAGTTTATCCATCACAGTTTCAAGTGTGGCCTGATGTGTCTTCTCTGCTTCTTGCAGCGCTTCCTGAAATTCTTCCTGCTTCTGCCTCTGAGCCAGGCAATAGATGCTCTTTTCGCTTTCTTTTTTGTTTACCGTTTCGATCTTACTCTTCTTCTGATCCTTAACAACACTCACACCAGCATACATAAATTCATCCATGACCTTCCTACAAAAGATAACATGGGTTTATAGATTAGATGGATTAGCCACTAAAAACAAAAGGATTTTGTCTTTCAGCACGGCTGTATGAGAACTTATTGCATTGCTGTTGTTTTTTTGTTTGTTTTTGTTTTTTTAATCCTCACCTGAGGATATTTTTTCCATTGCTTTTCAGAGAGAGTGGAAGGGGTTGGGGTAGAGAAAGAGAGAAACATCCATGTGAGAGAGACACATCAGTTGGTTGCTTCCCGCATGCGCCCCGACCGGGGCTGGGGGATCGAGCTTGCAGCCGAGGTACACAGAATCGAACCTGCGACCCTTCAGGCTGAAGGCGACACTAACCACTGAGCCAAACCGGCTAGGGCATATTGCATTGTTTAGGTGAGATACTAGGCTGAGACAGGCTGGTAGAGAGGAGCTTCTGGATTCAATTAGCTGCTAGCAAAAAACATTGTTTAGAGCAGGGAGGTCGTCCATGGATTTCCCCACTATGGGCTAAGGAGTAGCCACCAGTCTAGTGTCCGGCAGTAACTTTAGGAACCCGAGTCCACCTTGGCCAGAAAAATGCAAGTGCAGTGTGCTTAAAAATGAAGAAACAGGGTCAGAGCTCCAAACTCCTGGAGAAAATATTTCTGTATACCAATCCAGCTACTTACCTTTAGCCAGAAGGGAAAAAACTGTACTCACAGGTTAGGTTTAGCCCTAGTTTTGATTTTATCTGAGTAATACTCTATGACAGTCAACTCAAGCTTTTTGGTCTGGACACCTCTTTTTGCTCTTCAAATGACCAAGGAACCCAAGGAACTTTTGTTTATATGGGTTATATCTAGTGATACTAACAGTATTAGAAATTAAAAGTAAGACAAAAATATTTATAAATTAATATAAAGTATCAACAAATCCATTCACTATTAACATAACTTTTATGAAAAGTATGTTTTCCAAATCAAAAAAACTTTTGGTAACAAAAGTGGCATAATTTTACATTTTTTGCAAAACTCTTTACCTTCTGGCTTAACAGGAAAAAAAAGCTGGATTTTCACTGTTTCAATCTGTTGTGATATTACACATCATAAAGTCCTGGAAAATGCCACTATATATTCATGAGATAATGAGTGTAAAAAGGTAAATAACATCTTAGCATTATTAAGAAAATAGCTTTGACCTCATGGACCTTCCAAAGGGGTCCGAAGACCACACTTTGAGAACCACTGCTGAACCAGTTCACAGACCTGCGGTTACAACGTATGTAATTACATATAATTCATAGCAGCCAACTTACTGAATTCTTACCATGTGCAAGGCAGGTTAACGAGCATCCTGTGCAGATTTATTAAGTTAATGATTCCTCAAAACAACTCTGTGAGGTGGGCCTATTCTTATGCTTATTTGACTGATCAGGAAACAGGCTCAGAGAGATCAAGTCACTTGATTGCTTTCATTTAATCAGTCAAAGTGGCAAAATGAGCACCACAAGCCTGGCAGCAGCTCTCAGCCACTGTGATGCGAGTCAGAGGCATGGCTCTGGTTAACCTAGTAGAACCTCTAAAGATCTGAGAATTTAGAAACACCTACAAATGTCGGATTTAAATATTTATGGTTATTACTAAACACACTCCCCCTATGCCTCCAAGTCTAATATAGTCTTTCCAAGACTCACCACCTCGCCTTTTTTCTAAATTCTGTCCTCCAAGATGCAATTAATTCTCTCATTGTCTCTGATCTTTAAACTTGACTTTCAAACAAGACAGACTTCCCCAGTCTTGAGGTAAACACCATTTGCCCTTAGTCTCTCTAGCTGCTATGCTACTTCTCCCCTTCCTTTTCCCACCAACTAGGCTATATCCATCACTAATAAGAAGGATTAACCTTTATTTACTTACCGTGTCCCAGGGACTATGCCAAGCATTTCACATGCATTCCATTCCATTTAATTTTAACAATAACCCACTGAAGCTGGTATGATTTTTATTCATTACCTCTTATTATTCCCATGTTACAGGCGAGGAAATTAAGGCTTAGAGATCTAGTTATTGTTCAATGTCATACAATTGAGGAAGTGGGACAGCTCCTGTCCTTCACCATTACCCACTTCAATCATGTAAGAGGCCACTACAAATTTTATATCAGAGGGGGAGGGGGTAATACTATAATAATAATGTTTTAGAATTGTTATTCTGGCAATATTGGGTAAATTGAATCTTAATGGGATACAGTAAAGAGACCAATTTATATACTATTTTGCAATATCCTGAGTGTGCAAAGATTAGGGTCTGAGCTCATGATGAAAGAAAAAGAAATAGGAAGAGAGACACAGATAAATCCAAGAAATATTACACAGTCATCAGTGTCAGAGTTTATGACTGCTGGGGGACAGTGGAGGCAGAAAGAAGAGGGAACAAAGCCGACTTCCCTGTGCTCAGCCTGGGTCACAGGTGCCATTGATAGAAGTGATAGCATGAACAATGGGCATCCACACACACCCTTAGGGTTTAGTCTGATGTTTTATGAAATATGGTGGTAAGATTGTGAAGGTGATGACCTGGGGCTTAGATAGAAGGAACTAGAAGGAAGCTTCCTTGAGCCAGCCCCAAATCCCCAAGGAGGAAATTCTGTTCCTTCTCCAGAGCTACAGCTCTGTCACCAGCAAGACAGGTTGGCCTGGCTTTCTCCTGGCCCACACAGAGGAGGTGTTCATCTATGGGGCTGGCTCGAAGGCTCCACCAGAGGTGATCTCCAGTAAAACTGCTCACATAAAGGGCATCTTAGATGACTCCAACTCCTACCCTCCATGATATAACCCCTTTAAATGCCTTACTATCAAAATCTGTTCTTGCTAAGAGGATATGGTATATATACATGTATATTTTAGAATGCCCTTTCCAACTTTCCCAACCTGCTGTAGGGCTTGAATTTTTGACCCTTTGGGATTCACTCCTTTTGGTCTAAGGTCAGGAAGTATCTGACTTTTATTCTGATGATTTCTGTGAAGTTGTGGAATTGAAGCCAGGAGGGAGGTGGGTGCAGGGCATGGAGCATGTGGTGGCAGATGGCCTGGAGTGCCCATTCATCTTTGTATCTCCCCTGCCTGGCATGGTGCCTGGTGCGTATAAAACAGGCAACCAATAAATGTGTGAATGAATAAATGGGTAATAATATATGCAGTCCCCCCCAACACTTTTTTTGTGCCAAATAACAACAAATTTTAAAACAGCTAAATTAGAGCATTACAAAAGCCTAAAAGAGTCATGCTTAAACAGAATTCTCAGCATAAGCAAAATACTCACCACAAGAAAATAGTCAATTCTTGTCATATACATAAAATGTTTTTCAATTTATATAAATTATCCACATTTTCCCCCCAAAAGTGAGTCTAGAAATCATATGAGGAAGGACTGAAGCAACTGGTTTGTTTACTAGTACTTTTTAGGTTTTCCTTCCCTTCACACTAAAGCTGGGATCTCTCTCCTCAACTACCCAAAGGATCTCTGTGCATAGAGGACAGACTCAGTATATTTTGGATCCACTTTAGGAAGCATATGACAGGGGCAGGCATTCAGCATTTGAACCAACCACCTCACCAGCCATAACATTCCTGTCATGTAGCACTTAGGAGGCTCACCAACCCCTGACAGGCATCCAGCAGAAGGGATGGTAGGTTCAACTCAATGACCTCCCATGCCCTACTTCCTAAGTGAAGTGATGGTCTATGCTTCTGTGTGTAGACCCTTTCCAAGAAAATATATATATTTTTTAGTATCTCCTAGATAATCTGTTTAGAATCTAATCACCTCAATCCACAGAAAAGTTTTCTGTGCATTTAACAGATTTGTCATAATATGTAAGAGTTCTGAATCCTTACGTCTTAAGTGAAAGTTTCCAGCCAAATAAAAGATCTACAGGCGGAATTCTAAACAGAGGTCTTCCTGTCTATGTTAGTTTCTGCAAATGCTCTAAAGAACACTGGAATCTAGCAATGTCTAGAAATAAGCTCTGGTGTGCTGCAGAGTGGGTTTAGCTGACTGGAACAAATTTGAACCTTTGTTTAATAAATATTTGAAGAATGCCTACCATGTGCCAGGCTCTCTTCCAGACATTTGGAACACATCGATGAACAAAACGGACATTCCAGTGGATACACTTAAATAACGGGCATGGAAGTCCCTAATCTTAGTCAACTGATTCAATAAAAGGGCGCCAGTGAAAATCTTTCATTCAAACCTCACAAAGAAAATGGACAGGGGCAAAAGCAACCGAGTGAGGGAAGGAGGAGCTGCATGTGTGTGAGGAGTGAACCCACCGGCTCCTGCAGGACGGGCAGAGCTCCTGCAGATGGAGGGCGGGGAGGAGCAGGGAGAAGAGGACACCACTGTCCACGGCATCAGACCACACTCATTTGGGAGCTACCACCTTCTCTAATTCTCTCCTGAAATCTTCTTTCACCTTCCTCTTCTATCTTGACCACCTATGCAAGAAGGGCGGTACCACTGAAACTGCCACAGCTGCAGCCCTCATTCCTATTTACTTGCAAAATAAGAATCCTAAAGGATTTTACCTTTGGCTCAGTTCTAACAAGGAAGACTTTAGCTGTTAATTATATATAAATAGATTTGTTTGTTAATTCAAGGAGCAAAGCAAAAGAGGTAATTCCTAGACTAGGAGGCCAAATACAGAGGTTTTAGTCTTGTTCTGTTGCTACAATTAAGTGATCTTGGGCAGGTCACTTAACATGTGGAATCTGTGGCTTTCTCTTCATCCTGATAATCACTAGGGCTCTTTACTGCTGTCTTGTTAAAATTAGCTAATTCCACCAAATATTCTTTAAAAAAATTTATGTAAAAACTATTTGTGATCATGCACATATACAGGGTGTCCCCCCAAAATGTATACACACACTTTGAATAATTATAAAGACAATGTTTATTAAAACACATTTCATTTTCAAAACTGAGCTATCAGCTGCTAAAGTGTGTATACATTTTTGGGGGACACCCTGTATAATAAGGCTGCACATACATCAAAAGGGCATGGAAAGACACAGACCCCGTTATTTAAAATGATTGTCTCTGGGAGGGGTAGGGAAGCAGTGAATCAGGACTTAGCAAATTTCCTCTATATATTTTCATAATGTCAATTTCATCTACAGCGTGTATTACTTGTGCAATAAGAAAAAGACCGAAACATAACATATCCACAACAGTGTATGTTATGGGCTAAAAAAATGTAAAGATTGACTTTTGTCAATCTTGGGGAAAATATTTCTTGATTCCTCTTCTCAGCCTCTTAAAACTGGATACAGAATGAAAAACAATATTTAGGACAGTGGTTATCTTTTGAGAGGGAGGAGAGGAAGGAAACGTCACTGAGGAAGAACACAAGGAGCTTCGAAGTTTTACCAATTTCCAACCCCTTCAGGTTGGTGCTGAGTCCTTGAGTATTCCTGCTATTTTTTAAAACTACACACACACACACACGCACACACATGCACTCTACAATGCATTATATATTTTCTGTGTTTGATATAGTCCACAATGTAAAAGCACAAAAACTGGGAAAGAGCCACCTGTGTGCCTCAGTCTTATTCCTTTCTCCAAGCTGACTCTGATGGAGGAAGATACTAATTTGCAAACGTGTGCTCTGGAATACCTTCTCTGCGCCTGGATGGCTTCCTGGGCGAACTGCCTCTCCTCCGCCCTGGCTTTCTCCACAGCCGCAGTCTTCTCCTTGTGGCACTCCATCAGGATCCTTTGGATTCTGTGGATCATGCGTTGTTCCACGGCCGAGTTTTCTCTCTTTAGTTCGTCTTCCATGTTTTGATGCATCTCTAGCTTGGTGTTAGCTGTGATTTCCTTAAGCAACAGTAAAACTAGGTTTAGAGGCTACAGCTTTGAGGTTAAAAAATGCACACGAAGAAGTTATTCAGGTCATAGTTAACAACCTGATGGAATGTGCACCTGCAAACACGGATGGTTTAAAAAAAATAGTGGGGCCCGGCCGGGCGTGGCTCAGCAGTTGAGCGTCAACCTAGGATCCAGGCGATCGGGGTTTGATTCCTGGTCAGGGCACATGCCCGGGTTGCGGGCTCGATCAATGACTCTCATCATTAATGTTCTATCTCTCTCTCCCTCTCCCTTCCTCTCTCTGAAACCAATAAAGATATATTTTTTAAAAAAAATAGTGGGTATAATATGGAGAACTTTCACTTATATAATGCTAAGTAAAACCAGAAACATGCGAACTATACAGTATAATATAGACACTCTTGGAAGGGAATATGCAGAAGGGGAAAACAGATGAATTACAGGGTTTTTTTCCTTGATTGTATAAATATTCTACAGTGTCATTTTATCTTTATATACAGTTAGAAATACATACTATGATTCTATTTTAGGAAGCAAGTCCTGGGAAATGGCAGGAATAACAACTATGCCTCCTGAGTGTCTCATGTGGCCAATGCTGAACATCACTGCAGTTCCAGAAACCTGCCTGCCAGGCCCCAACGTCATTAGTGGTGAGGGGCCCTATCTCATTCATCGAGAGGACAGGAACAAGTTTCCACTGCTCTGTGGACACCTTTGGCAGAGTAAAGAGAGGAGAGGCAAGTCAAACAGGCTCCAGGAGACCAGACGCTCAAGGAAAACCCTGTCACCATTTTGGAAACGCCCGCTAACTCGGTGTGCCAGGCACTCTGCTGGGCCCAGGCGCTATCAACACGACAAGGCTGGAACCCTCGTCCTCAGGACTCACTGTCTAGTGGGTGAGACCAACAACCTCACTGTGCAATGAGTGGTTTAGTAGAAATACATGCAAAAAAGAAGGGGCATTGAATTCTGCCTAAGAGTTTTAAGATTTTCATTTAAAGGTAAATGTTAATCTTTATTGGTGTAATGAGAGAATGTAAAGAAATTAAGTTACTTCACATAATGAGTCAGTGGGAGAACTAGGAAGAGAAACCAGGATTCTCAGTGCCAGCTTCTCGCTGCATTGCTGGCTGTGATGCTAGTGTTTTTCAAGAGATTCATCCAATTATTGTCATTCCAAAAATCCTGTAGTCTTATAAGATAGGACAGTGAGCTCTCTCCTCCCTATCTGCCCCTCCTCCCGTTTCAAGAAAAACTGAAATCACTTTAGCTTTTTTAGAAAACAATGCTCCAACAATTAAAATATTTGTTAGAATTCTTTTTCAAGAGAAAGTTTTCAACTTCTCACTTTGGCTACTCCAACAATGAAAAAAAATTTTAATGAAAAAAACAACAGAAATCTACTTTAAGAATCTCCTCAGAATGGCCTCAGTTCATGTATTTACAAAATCTTTTTTGGGAAAACATTGGCTGTTTAGAAATGCTCTGTCAATTAAAGCACCAGAACTTTTTGATAATAAAACATTTTGAATGGCAATATTTCTAAGTGTCTTCAACATTGACCTTACTTCATAAAGAGTACAGTGAGCACACCTGAACATTACTTGATGATCCAGGCTAGGAGCCAGAGATGAATGATGACAGTGAGCTAAATACTTCATACTGCACTTAATCACTGTACAAGTTCATAGGGCTCGTTCTCTCTGTTATAAATGATCCCAGACGGCTTTGCTTTTTTAGATTTGATATCTGATTTTTGTAATTTTTCTTGTTCTTCACATGCCACCGGGCTAAATACAGTGGTGCCTTGGTTTTCGAACGTCCCCGTTGACAAACATTTCAGTTTACGAACGCCGTAAACCGGAGTAAATGCTACGGTTTTCAAACACGCCTCAGAAGTACAATGTGCCACGTGGCTTCCACTAAGGGCAAGATCCTGAGGCCCAGTTGTCGGCTGTTCAGCTCTTGGTTTTCGAACGTTTCAGAACTCAAATGGTCTTCCAGAATGGATTACATTAGAAAACCCAGGTACTGCTGTACTCCCTGTTCTAATTGTCAGTGAGCTTGTTTAGTCATTTCTAGTTTCTGGCATTTAATCTATTTTGGATTTGTAAAGCAAACAAATAGTGTCTGTTGAGTTCAGGTTGTCAAGAAAGTGTAAATTCCATTTGATTGGGAAATAGAGAGGTTCTGCTATGGGTAATACACCTCAGTATCTTATAGTCACAGGCCTTCATTTAACATCTCAGGGGATATTTTAAACTATTTCTGGGTTTTCCCAGGAATATTTTCAGTAATTGAGATTGTTGAGTAGTTGAACCTTAGATGAGGTATTATCATAATACATTTCTATTTGAATCACAGAATTTAAAAAAGACATCCCAGCCCTTTATTTTGGCTGGGTTCCCAATTTGGTTTCAGAGAATTCAACCCTGTCCCTGTTTAATGTAATAATTTAGTAAAACCAAAATCACTTTACTGCCTCACATGGCATGTGGAATACATATTGAAAGGTACAAAAATAATTCCAGGATCTACTGTTTGACAGTGTTCTTATTCAATGTGAAGTCCTCTAAATTACTTTTACTGAAATGCATTTTGAGTGCATTGAAAGATAAGAGATATTATAATTTTGAGATATTGTAAGAAATGGCCTCACGAAATCCATCATATTTACCGTACAGGTGTTTGACAGACACGTAACACACATCTCCCTCAGGAGAAGTCTCTCTTAGGCATCGCGTATACGAGTATCTGGGCCTCTCTGAGCACCTGATTTCTTTTTACCTTATGGATGTAGTGATTCATGGCATTTTCTCCTCTGCACTGACTGCCACAAAGCTCAAGGTCCAGTCGGTGTTAACACACAGGACCTCACAGCATACATATATTTTTAAGTTTTAAATTCATCCAACTTCATTATATTCCTACTCTAATTCTTATTTTCTCACTTTCTCTTGTCTCTCATCCTCTCTTTTACTTTTTAATAGTATTGTATTTGAGAGTATAAACACTTTTTCAAAATACTATCTCCATTGGATAAGATCTTGAAATTTTATTTAATATCAAGCATTTGAGACTTATCCCAAATCCTTTATATCATATTAGAGCAATACCTAGTGGTCTCTACAGGTACTTTAATGGTATTTAGTTCTAAAGAACTTGGTTTTCTGCTCTACCTATTGGTAATCTCAAAATTTAATATGTGAGAATCATGCAGGTTCAAAACACTGCCAGTGACTCTGTAGGTCAGGTAGGGCCCAGGACTCTGCCTGTTAAGCTCCCAGGTGAGTAGGTTCTCAGGCAGGGGCTCATGGACACCCCCTGAGCAGTACTGATGCCTATGACAGCTGCAGTAACCTTACACATCCCTCTTAGATAAATCACTCCTTTGTTATATAAAAAACATCCCTGAGACAGCACTATAAATGTAAATTCCCAAACACTAGAGAATTATTTTAAAAAGGTCATCCTCTCTCTACCTTTTCCTTTTTAAATATTCTTAGGACTTGTCTTTTAATATTAAGTGCATCAACTCTGCCCAAAGGCTATATGGGATGTAATCAAATTACTTAAAGAAAGACTAGGAGGTGAGCTCCTTGAAACAGGCATCACATTTATCTTTGTCTCTCCACAACCTAATCAGAGGAGTGATACTCAAAGTGTGATCTCCTCGCTGCAGCATTGGGGCAGGGTCCTCGAGCTCCCTACAAATATAAAGTGGTGTCCCTTTAAATTGCTGGATTTAAAAATCCAGCAAAAAATCCTGGCAAAGACACAGAGGTAAGAAGGTGCACCGTGCTTTAAGGTCCAAGGACTCAAAGAAGGGCAGGAAGGGGAGGGAAAGAGAACAAGCGGCAAGAGATGTGATGGGTCAGGGGTCAGGCAAGCGGGGTGGCTCCTTGCGGCCCTGAAGCCCTGCAAATGTTTGGTTTCATTACGCCAAAGGATTCCCCCGAGCCCGCTGAGTGTTCAGCACCCTGTCTGTGGCAATCCTGGGCCTCCCAACCAGCTTCCGGAAACACCTATCTGGATCTCACACATTATTGTTTTTCACTTATTCCCTCGTCAGAGCTTTTTATTAACTTAAGTACTTTTAAAAAGACAACAAACAAGCCACTGTAAAAACCTGTAAATGTTTTTGATGCTCCTCTTCCAGAACCTTAATTTTGATCTGATGTCTGTCACTTGCTTCTTCAAGTGCTTTCTCCACTGCTTGTTTTTGGCGTTCCTCAGCCTTTGAAAGAAAGAATCCATTGATTAATTAACATACTTATATTCAAATTGAAGATTACCCACAAAAGCATTCCCTTGAACTAGGGCGTATAATTAATGATTCACAATCAATTTAAATTTTATTACTATTGATAAGGATAGATGACTACTAAGATTTTTATATCATTTACCCTTTGCACTGGAGCATTTTAGACTTTCATACTTTCATACCAAGCTTTTGCTGGCACTACTACTGGACAATTCCAACACTCTTTGCTATGATTCCTATTTTATACAGAAACTGAGAAATAACATTCTAAGCACTGTGGCTTGTCCTGCTCTCATGGAGCATTAATTCTCTTTAGGAAATCATTTATGTCGTCCTTTCGATGATTGGAAGAAATGGGGGCTGGATGATTGAGATTTTGCTTCTCTAAATTTAGTGTCTGCAACCTGACTGTGAGCCCCAACACACTCAAATGACCCCTACAACCCTCAGCAGTCACATGGACAAGGGATCAAGGGCTGTAGAGAGAAGGGGAGCAAGGAGAAAGGTAAAAAGGAGAGTAGCCATAGTGAAGTATTTGTAAAAACAGGCATGTGTTATACACTACACAAATGGGCAGGCTACGCATTAGACATTAAGCAATAATAAACAATTATCAACAAGGATGTTTTTTAAAGTTTTAATCCAATGAGAATACAGGGAGCAGGAGTCATCCACACCTAGAGGGCAGCGTAGAAGGGATGAAGCTCCTGATGACGCCTGCTTCTTACTAAGCATCTACTGTGTGCCAGGCACACTATTTGACTGAATTCTCTCAAGCATCCAGTAGAGTGGGTATTATTGCTCCTCTCTGACATCTGAAGAAGCCAAGACTACAGAGTTGAAGAACTTGCCCAAGGTCCCACAGGTAGGCAGGATTCAACACCAGTTCTGCCTGACTATATTGTTTTGAACAAATCCAGTGAAAGGAAGGTGTACTTAAATTGATTTACAACTTTTTACCTGAGCCCACACTTTAGCTTCTGCTTTTGCAATACGTTCTCTGAGCACAACCTCTTGAAATATTTCTTCTTTATTCAAGATATCTGCCCCGATATCTGTGTATTTGAAAAGAAATAATTACAAGTGTCCACAGATGTCTCTCTGCTTGCCTTGTTACTATGATCTAGTTATTTATTAGTCACCCAAGAGATATATATCCTTTTAGGAGATGTCAATCTTTTCCTTAAAGGTACTAATGAAAGTGGTGAGTTGTTTCCTAGTTGATTAGGAGGGAATGCACAGCACCGCTAGGCCTGGATGCAGTGATGTGGTTCTAGTCCACATGGTAGGCAACGGGGAAAGAATGTGGCAGAAAGGAGCATATTTTGTGTTCCCAAAGCAGAACAGTAAGTGAATATTCAAGATTATCCAGCTCCTCTCTCCCTTCTCCTATCTGGGTATTGGTGTTACCTCTGTCCAAAAAGTGGTAGCAGAATAACTTAATATGCTACGTGCCTTTCTTTAGTGTGTAGGTTTTCCTGGGTTTAGCTACTTCAGTTGTGGAGTGAGTTAAGGGGTAGTAGTTTAGCACTTCTCCACCAATGATCTAATTTAATTTACAAATAATAATAATATTCCCATAACAGTCGCTTCCCTACCTAAACAAGGAAATAAAAGCCTAGAGGTTAGAGGATCACACAGTATCAGACAGCTAGGGACAGAGTCGGACCTGGAACCCAGCCCTGAGCTCACTGAGCTGGGCACAGGGTTTTCTTCATCTTCTACCAAAGTGTATTGTCACAGGTCACCCATGACCTGTATGAGGATGACAAGCCCTATAAGTGTTGAAATCACACACAGCGATCTTTCTCTCCAATCCAAACTATTATAGCATTTATTCTTTATTCCATTCATTTCTCACATTTAAGATTTGTTGAATTATTCACTTTTCATGTGATTAGGTCTTGATGATTAACTTCCTAAAATTATAAAACACATATATATATGTTTTTTTAAATCCTCACCCAAGGACATTTTTTCCATTGATTCCAGAGAAAGAGGAAGGGAGAGGGAGAAAGAGGGAAACATCAATCAGTTGCCTCATGCACACGCCCTGACTAGGAACTGAACCCACGACCCTTCAATGCCTGAGACAACGCTCCAACCACTGAGCCATACCAACCAGGGCAACAAAGTACATCTTATACTAAAGTGTTATCTCTGATCATGCCTAGCTTGGCAATGAGCACAGATTAAGACATTGCGGTCTCGTGTTTATCAGCCCAACATTTCTTCTCTCCCTCTGGTAACAGAACCCATTTCTCTCAAGAACTTCTTCTCATTTCAGGAGAGCTACATGATAAATTTCATGAAACTATATACCAGGGGCTGGGGGAGTGCATGTAAGGCCTGTGCCTGAGTTAATTGTATTGTTCCAATACCAATTTCCTGGTTTTGACAATGTACTAGCGTTATGTAAGATATCAATGAGAATCTGGACAAGGCGTATATGGGAACTCTCTAGTCTATCTTTAAAACTTGTAAGTCTTAAACTATTTCCAAATAAAAAGCTATTAAAATATGTAAAAGTATTTTTTAAAAATAGGCCCTAGCTGGGTAACTCAGTTGGTTAGAGCTTCACCCCAATATGCCAAGGTTGTGAGTTCAACCTCATCAGGGCACATACATGAAGCAACCAATGAATGCATAAATAAATGGAACAAATTAATGTTTCTCTATATCTCTTTCTCTCCCCCCCCCCTTCTTTAAAATCAGTAAATAGCCCAGCCGGGCGTGGCTCAGCGGTTGAGCATCGACCTAGGATCCAGGCAATCGGGGTTCAATTCCCGGTCAGGGCACATGCCCGGGTTGCGGGCTGCAGTCGATCAATGACTCTCTCATCATGATGTTTCTATCTCTCTCTCTCCCTCTCCTTTCCTCTCTCTGAAATCAATAAAGATATATTTAAAATAAAATAAAATCAGTAAATAAATAAAATTAAAAAAATAAAAACAACACATGCTGAGGCCTGATTCTAAAGGTTCTAATTTAGTGGGTCTGTGTTAGATTAGTATTAAATCCAATGAGTCTATGTTTGGATATTCACAGTAAAAACAAAATTTTTAAAAGTTCTGTAGTACACTGTTGGCTTAAGAACTACTGCCCTATGTGACACTCATTAGCATTTATACAGACATTTCAACATGCCTTTGAATTTACTTATAAAGAACAGAGAATATTGACTCTTTGGCTTTAAAATAGTCAATGACAAATACAGATCATTCACTATAAAAGATTAATTTCTAACTAGCTAGATTTAATTTATCCACTTAATGTTTGGATTCAGATATCCTAGAAGGTATAAGAAATCAATCAATAAAAGCTTATCTAAGAATGGATATCCACTGTCCTGGGTGTAAAAAATAAAATCATTTTAGAGATTATAGTTAATAAGTCATATCAAACATTTACTAAAGTTAAAATCAGCTTTGGTATTGATATTTTTAGAGGATGATTCAATTTGATCTCCCCCTACATTTTAGTTTTTTTCAAAACACCATCCATTCTCTAGCTTTTATATCTGCAAAAATCAGGAATGAAATTAAATCACTACTAGTTTACCATGTTAAAGGGAAAAAAGATCAGAGGAGTATTTTGAGTCTTTAGGAAAATACTTCTAAGGCTCAAAGTCAGACTGAAAAAACTGATGGGGACAGGAAAAGAAGGAAACCAGCTAATTACACTTTGATTTACTTATTACAAGTGTATATATAGTAAATGTTCTCATGTTATCTCTATGTATCTACTTTTACGTCACTAGCTACTAACACAGAGCTTCTTTTACCTACTTGTTAAGGTGTTAGGGATATTTCCTCTCCTATGTTTATAGAAGGTGCCAAAGTGTGGGCAAGCACATAAAGAACTCCCACTTACTACTATGTGCCAGGCTTTATAAGAGGCACAAATACAAGGTGGGGCAAAGTGGGTTTATAGTTGTTCATATGGAAAATAATACAATAAGTAATAAAATATAAGAATAAACTCTGTTTTATGTACTAACAACTATAAACCTACTTTTGCCCAACCCTGTATTTCTTTAAAGCCTAATAATAAACCTGCAAGATATTAACATTCTTATTTACATGTAAGTTTGCAGACTGAGAGGCTAAGGATCCTGTCTAAGGCACACAAATGGTAAGTGGAGAAGCTGGATTTCAACCCCTGTTCTCATGACAGAAACCCCTGTAGGACAAGCAACTTTGATCAGGGAAGCTGATAAAAGTCTATATAACAGGAAGAAAGACATACAATGCTATGAAACATTAGAACAAAACAGCAAAGTCACTTACCCAGTATATCTTTGTGGGTGTAAAAGCGAGTCTTAAATGGCCTGTATTCATGGATCTGTTTGAAGATTTCCCCTAAAGGGGCTGGTGGAATTATTTTATTACAAACAGCACAGCAAACAAAGTCTGAGTAATTCGAATTCCTGATCATAATTAAATTCAAGATGTCTTTTACTATGTACAGTTAAAATACTCTTAAGAGCATAAAAAGTAGTTTTGAGAAAAGCTAGATGTTTAGAGAGGTTCAAGGTTTAGGACAGTGCTAGAGGCTGGTAAGGATTAAATGATTCAGCATGATTAGGTAGTGGTTATGCACCTAATGTTAAAGAATGTTACTGAAAGCCTCTGCATGTAAGGTTGGGAAGATTTATGCAGCTGCTCCTTCCTAGACACTAGCATTAAATTGTTAACTTACTTAGCAACTGTTGCTAGGTAAGACAAGCTTTGCTCATAAAAGCAACTAGAAATGACAAAAGGGTAGCATGGTACAGCCATTCATTTCCCAAATACTTTCTGTATTAGTTTCTTATTGCTGCTGTAAAAAATTACCACATATTTAGTGGTTTAAAACAACACAAATTTATCCTCTTGCAGCTCTAGAGGTCAGAAGTCTAAAATGAGTCTTATGGGCCTAAAACTAAGGTGTCAGCAGGGCTTTAGGGGAGAATGTTTCCTTGTCTTTCCCAGCTTCTACAGGCTACCCGCATTCCTTGGCTCATGGCCTTGCATCATATAGTCTTTTTTCCCGTTTGCATGGTGACATCTTTTCTTCCTCTGATCTTCTGCTTCCCTCTTATAAGGACCTTTGTGATTGTATCTGGCCGACCCAGGTAATAAAGAATAATTTCCACATCTCGAAATCCTTAACTTAATGATATGCGAGGTCCCTTTTGCCATATAAGGTTCCAGGTTCCAGGGACGAAGAAAGGGACATCTTTGGAGGTGGGGAGGGGAATGGAAGCATTATTCAGCCCACCACACTTTCTTTTAAATGGTTTACTTAAAGGATTGAGTCCCTTTAGGCCAGCAAAGAAGGGAGTGTAATTTTTTTCCAGATTACCTATAAATGTGGTTTTGATCCCATGGCAATAAAAGTGGAAAATATCACAGTATTTTAAAGGAAAAATTACTTTTCATTAAGTCAGCATGCAGAACTACTAAGCCTGGTTTTTGAAATCACACAGTTAAATAATTTACATAGTTAAATAATGTGTTGTCCTTGTTTTAAAATGGAAAGTCCTGTATGCCAAGAACCCCCCGGGGCCTGACAGACTAGGGCAGATTGGACACCCTATGAAAGATAAGTCTATAAACCAATAAATAATTTTACTGCTTGCTTCAGGAAATTCTTGAAAACCAATTTATGGATTGAACAGCTTGCTCCTCTGGGCAAATAGCTCTTCTATCAGAACAGATTGACTCCCTGAGCAAAAAGGTCACTTGCCACTTATCAATAGTCTACTTATCAAGACTTGCTTCAGGACCTAATCTGTTACTGAGTTTTGCCCAATCTCTGCCAGATTCCCACATTAAAAGACAATCCTTTAACTACTTGAACCCACACTACAAAATGTTGTCAATATCTTGCCCTGATTATCCCCTTCTTAGACACAACTGACTTTGTCAAAGTGGCATTTTCCCTTAGAGAATGAATGAAAACATGGACACACAGCCAGGCAGTCCTTGACACTCTACATACACAAAGACTGTGCTATAAATATAACTACCCTGTTAAAAAGTATCCTAGTTAGGTACTTGTTCCTCAAATTCAATGTGATTTTTCCCTCGCACTGTTTTCCTTTCATAGCCGTGTGCCTCACCAAATCTACTGCTACCCTGGTTCATTCATGCACACGTCACACCGCTTAAGGCTGCACTCTGTACAGTTCCTGCTATCCTTCTTGTGCTGTGATAATCTCTCAATAGTCCACCTAACTAATATCTCCCCCATCAAATATCAACTTACTTTGTTGAATACTAGAATTCTAAAAGATGATAATGTGACACTAAATGCATAAGTTGAAAACAGAATTCAAGTTCATTAATAACCAAAGTCCACAGGGAAATCAAAGAAAAAGATAATACTTTAAATTAAAAGGCATTTTGCCCTGGCTGCTGTTGCTCAGTGATTAGAGCGTTGGCCTGCACACCGAAGGGTCAGGGGTTCAATTCCCAGTTAAGGGCACATACCTGGGTTGCAGATTCAATTCCCCAGGCCCCAGCCGGGAGTGCACAGGAGGTAACCAATGGATGTGTTTCTCTTACATCAATGCTTTTCTCTCTTTCTCCCTCTCTCTACCCCCCTCCTTCCCTTCCACTCTCTTAAAAAATATCCTGGGGTAAGGACTGAAAAACCCCAAAACAATTCAAAGGCATTTTATAGCACCTCAGTGTGTTTTAAACTATATAAAGTGTACTGTATATAGAGACACAGCAAAAAATGTTTAGGGCTCAGTAGTAAAGATTTAATTTAGTTGCATATAGGTAACTCAATTAGCTAAGCTCTTTAATATCTACAAATCAGACATAACTGCATTTTCATGTATCTTTACAAAACCACAATAAAGTTCTGGAAATTAAAAATTTACATTATGATGATAAACTTTGCTTGTGCAGTTATTATTACTTTGTAATAATAAATGAAACAAAATTTCAGAAATGAGATTTATTACTGAGACCTAATTACAATGATTTGGAGAATGGGGTAAATATCTAGAAATAAAACAGGTCCAGAACCACTGTCAGAAAGATTTAAATGATACAAGGTAAACCCAGGGCAGTAAGGAGGTCTTATCTACTGAGCAGTTCTAGTTTTTAAATAACTATAAGGATGTTTGGTCTTATGCTTATCATATAATTGTAACATTAATTTACAAAAACTAAAATAGATAACAGTTGTAGTCAAATAAAAACATCATACCTTATTATAACATACATTTTCTCTCAAAAAAAACCACTCCAATTACTTTGGGTTATTCGCTCATTTAAATCTTGGTTTTAGTAGTTGAGTGGGAGTATCTTTTCAAATAAAATAAAATTCTGGACCAAAAATAGCTGAAATGGAAAACCAAAATACATGAACTGTAAAAATTATTTGTCTTTAAAATTAACTGCAGGCTTTATAATAATTTAAAATTATTTCTTTTTTTCCACAAATATAGGTTCTAGACCTCGTAGGAAATAAACATTTCCTTTGCAAATAGCAAAACAAAGCTAAACCCTTGCAATAATTGCAAATGCACAATTCACCTTAAAATATTAAAAATACCATGCAAATTTAACAACACTGGGTAGTTTCATTATATAGAACTTAATAATGAACAAAAACAACTTCCATTCTCATAGCACTTTCATAAGAGGTTTTAATTTTAAAAATACATTGAGAAGCTTTCTGAGGGAACGAGTAAGATCACAGCTGCAGCTCTGAAAAGAAAAATTTACTATAGTGGTCTGGTCACAACTGTACAAGAAACATGACATTGTGCCATTATGAAGTCCATCATTTGACAGTTCCAGAGCCCTTATTTAGCTCCATCCATAGTAGCCAGGACTATTAATCCCATTTAGATGTTTTCCTTCTCATATAACTGTGTCCCTCACCATCAATAGCCTCATAGAGGTCGTTTTTATTCTCTTGTGTCGCGTGCAGATAACCAATGTAAGCCACGCACAGCGAAAGTGTTATCAATCCAAAAGCCATTACAGGTTTGTTCTGTCAAAGAAAAAAAATTACAAAGCCTCATTAAGACTAGCAATTTGAGGAGACCCAAATATCTGTTGCGTTTTCCTCTTGACAAACCAAGTCTTTATTACCACACTAGCATTCCTATGATATTGTCAATTATAACTTATCTAGTTCTTTATTTAATTAGCTCAACTCCTGGTAATTTAGAGATTCCTCCTCCTCTCCAATCTTCCTTCTGGACATCTCAGACTTCCACCTTCAGGAAGGTGATGGCTGGGAAAGGGGCAGAGGAAACAAGAGACACAGAAATTGGTTCAGTGCTCAAGTTTTCAGTACTATCTGTGTGACATGGAGAAGTTGCTTAACTTCCTTAAATTAGTGAATTTTATTAGGAAGTGAAGAATGAAGAATACATGCAATTCTTCTCTCCTGAGTTCATGAACAACTGACAAAAAGCTTCTTATATTATACGTTAAGTACAGCAAAAATGGCAATGTATATACTCTTCTCTGGGACTGTGCTCTATCGCCTCAAGAAATTCAGTGACTGGAACAGATACAATGCTGTTATAATAACCGTGATTTTCTGCTGGAAAATCCAAGACCCTAAGAGGCAAAGGGATTAGCTTTGAATTTTAAAAAAGTTTTTAAATGTAGGAAAGATGTTCACAACTCCACAGAAGTGTTTATCTTTATTACTCAGCTCAGACACTCCTTTTTGAGTGTTCACACTCAACAAATGGGCATTCTTAGGTCAATGTGAGAGCAGAGCTGTGATACACATTTCAATTTGTATTCTGCTTCTGTCACCATACCTGCTGTTTACCACTGTTTCAAATCTTAATCAAAAGAATAAAGGTCAAACTTTTTCACTTGGACATCTAAGAAAAGCCAGAAACTCAGAGCAGTTTAAATCTGCAATTCTTAAAATGCATTTGGCAATTAAAAAAACACATTAGTTCAAAGTTTTTAAAACATTCTACCTTGATTTAATGATTTGATTGTTAAATTGATCTATTTAACTGTAAAAAAGTTTACATTGGCAAGTATGTTAAAGTTCTAATCAAATTCAATACATTTAAATATATTTTATAATAATTTGACTTAACTAACATTTATTTAACAATAAAATTTATAGCCCTAGCTGTGTAGCTCAGTTAGTTGGAACATTGTTAGTTGGAACAAGGTTGTGGGTTCGATTCCCAGTCAGGACACATACCTAGGTTATGGGCTCGATATCGGGTTGGGGTGTGTATGGGAGGCAACCAATGTTTCTCTCTCCCCCTTCCTCTCTCTTTAAAAAAAAATCAGCTCAGCCAGGCGTGGCTCAGCGGTTGAGTGTCGACCTGGGATCCAGGCGATCGAGGTTCCATTCCTGGTCAGGGCACATGCCCGGGCTGTGGGCTCTATCAATGACTCTCTCATCATTGATGCTTCTATCTCTCTCTCTCCCTCTCCTTTCCTTTCTCTGAAATCAATAAAGATATATTTAAAAAAAAAAATCAATATACATATCCTTGGGTGAGGGTTATAAAATAATAATAAAATTTACATCTATTTAAAAGTAAAATTTATCACATCAAATATAATCAATAATTTGCATCAAGAATATAAATGATTAGCTGACTCCCTAACAGTGTACAAATGTATGTTTTGAAATTTTTCACCAATGTTTGCAATATGCCTTAGGTAAAAACATTAATAAAAGCTGGAATTGTAGACTATAATAATGATCAGATTTTCATTTAGCTTTGTTTCACTGGAAGGTCTCATTTACTTAATAGTACCTGATAAAACACTAAAAATGTCCTTCAAATTACTACAGCTATTAAAATTTTAAATACAAATCTGAGTTGATCCATGAAAGTGAAACTATTTTCCATTAAAATTCTCAAATGTCCTTAAAATAATTCATTTAATATGTGTATTTAATGAAACAGCATTTAAGATTTCCTCCCACCTGCATTTATTCACAGAGATCTTAATAGTCAATACAAATTTCCATGATAAAATTAAATGTCACAGGAAAATAAGAACTTTCTATTTCTGAGAGCCTAGTTAAATTAAACATAAAGCTTCTGTGTGTATTTCTTACAGGTTTAATGAAGAGCTCCGGGTTCACAGCTCGAAATAAAGTTGTTGTGCGGACACCTCTAAGCCCTGGGTTTGGGAAGTCTTTCTCTTTGGGTGGTTCCTTTTTAAAGGCTGGTGGCTCAGGTGCTGAAGACATCTTGACTGATAGTGATTTATTACCTAAAAACAAAATATGAGATTTTTTCCTTTGTGATTGTTTTTTGATAATGCTCTTTAAAAAAACTACACTAATTTTTTTGCGTTCCAGTCCAGATATATACCAAAAGTGATTGTCAATTGTTTGCTTTGTATAACACATACTTTGCAAATGGTGCTTTTAGTTTTGTTTGGCAAAATGGTTATTTTATTTTTCATCTCTCAGAACCAACCAGTGAGGTGGGCAAAAGTTGTTTTCCTACTTATGGAAGCCTGGAGAATCATTGGTTGGTCTGAGTCACATTGTATCTTGTAATATGAAGGAGGTGCTAGGTTAGGAGTGGCCAGCGGGTTATCTACGGCCTTCTCTGTTTCCTCCCACTTTCTCTTCCTCACCTTCCAACAGCCCTTTCAGGACACCAGTCTGAGCGAAGCACGAGGATTTCTTTGCTGTTTCTCCTACAGCTTCACCCGTGTCACATTTCCCCTCACTCCTCCCCTTCCTCCACTGGCCCAAGCACTACTACCCAGCAGTAAGGGTAAGCAGGCAGCTGTCTGCCCTCACTCCCCCTTTGCCTACAGCGACTCTCTGGGAAGGGCTGCTCTGCTGTCTTCTTCACATGCATATCCTCTTCTTTCTTAATTACTCTAAATCTACCCTATTAAATCTAAGTGTCCTTTGGCTTCTGGTTCTCCCTGCTGGAGTGGTAACATTTTGTGAATAATTTTCTCTTCTAGGTACATTAGGCAAAGGCTTATTGTTATCACTCCTGCCACCTAATGGTGGGGGAGAGGGGAGGTTTGGAAGGGAGGTGGTAGGAAAAGAAACCTTCCAAAGAAAGGCTGAAATTAGTGACACTAAAATAAAATTTGGGGGGTAAGGGGGTAGGAAATTCTGCAACCCTAGCATGCAGTAAATGTTAAGAAATAAGCGCCAAACACTCACATTTAAACACTCCCGGGGGCTTTGTTTATACAAATATTAAGTCTTCCATTTTATAGACCTAATAAAAGCAGTATTTTTGCCACTTTATTATAGCACTTCAGTTTTTTCAAAAGTATTTGTTGCAGTGGTCACTAAATACTTATCTATCCCACTTAATTGGGTAAACACCTCCTCAGGAACATCTGCTTTAAGGGAAAGGATTGTCAACACTTCTGCACTTGCAAGGACTTCTGAAGTGTTCACTGTTGGCTGTGCCATCACTTGTTCCCCTTGGATGTTATGGTTATCACTGTCTTTGTCATCATCATCATCACTTTCTGGTTCCATTTTGACATGTTATCATTCCTGCAGCAATTTTAGGATTTGCTAAATCTTGGGAAATAGTTAAATTGGTATCTGTAGCCACAGTCTTCGAAATCAAACTGATTTGGGAGACCAGTGACAATAGCACTTGAGTACCAGACTAGTTCAAATACCACGTTTGGTTTGCAGTCTTCTTCCAATGTGACCTTAGGGGATTCCATAGGAATCATGCCTGTTTTCTGCTACCATTTCAATACTGTGGACTGCTCTACCGACCACCAGGTCTCAGCAATCATGCCAATGGCTTCCTTCATTTCCCAAAAGTTTCTATTTTCCCTTCATCATCTACATTTAGGAGAGTTGTTTCCACAGTGAGCTCTCACCATACAAATTACACCCTAATCGGATGGCTACAGAATGGCTGTGCAGTTCAACGGGAAAAAACTCAAGACACGCATGATCCAAGCATAGGAGAATGTTGTGAGCAGAGCAACCAGTTATCAGCTAGGGGATACTGCATTTTGCTCCTTTCATTCTCTTGCCAACCTTTCTCAGCCATTCATTAAATAAATCTCTCTCTCGTTCTTCGGGCATGCATATTAGCTTGGTCATCACAGGGGAGTAGGTGAAGATTTCTGAAGCCCTGAGGGTTAACTGACTTGGCAGTGACAAGCGGTCTCATCTTTTTGGTCCAGGATGCATTATAGCAGAACAGAGCAATCATCAACCTGTTTACCTCCTTTTGTAAAGTCCACCTAGGGCATGAAGTATATAAGGTAACAACTTGTAAAACTTAAATCAGCATTTAAAACATCATTCAAGCTGTAACTAGCAACTGCTTTTTAAATTTCTTTTGCATGCAAGTTACTAAATTTCTCTACTGGAACAGTGCTTTTTTTCACTAGACAACTTCTGAAACAATTCTCTAACATGCCTAAAATTTGTTCAGCCAGCACACAGTTGCTTGATTCTCATCAGGCCCAAGGTTGGCAAAAAATCCAATGCTTTCTGCTGAACAACTGGTCCACTTACATGCCCATTTCTTGTATAAACTTCTTGATACCGTGCAAAAACAGTTACAAAAGGGATTTCGCATTCAATAATTAGTCTAATCCTTTTAACTTCCACTTCAGTTTTGGCTCAATCTTTCAAAAATGTCAACAATGTAGGGGGAGTGACACTAAATTCCCGTTACTTCTCCTTTCTTGTGGGAACCATTCACTGCTTCTATTGCTTTTATTTTCTTCTATGAAATCTGCTGGCATTTCACCTTTCCGTCTTAGCCATGGGAGTAGGATAAATGGCATGTATAAATGTATTTAGAATTTAAGTCAAAATGCTGGTCACCAGATGGCTTAGGCTAGGTACCAGTGATATTTCTCTTTATGCTAATAATGTGTTTGACTGTAATGTGGGAAAGAGAAAATTGAGAAAGAAGCAATCATTAAAGTGGGCGCAGTATTACAGTCTGTAAACAGGTCCTGTCTATTAGAAATGTGAAGCAAGAAACAGTTAACACAGTTGCCATGTTGTTAGTACTGAATCACAGGCTCAGAGTATACCACTAATTGAAACTGGGGCATTAGATAAAAATACTAACAGGGCCCTGGCCAGTGTGGCTCAGTGGTTAGAGCCCCGTGAACCAAAGAATTGCGGGTTCGATTCCCTGTTGAGGGCATGTACCTGGCTTGCAGATTCAATTGTGTGTGTGCAAGGAGACCAACTGATGTGTCTCTCTCACACTGATGTTTCTCTCTCTTTCTTTTTCTCCCTCCTTCTGCCTCCCACTCTCTAAAAATCAATGGAAAAATATCCTCAGGTGAGGATTAACCAAAAAATATTAACAAGGCCAAAAAAAGCAAATATACAAAGGTAACAGTCATACTCACCAGAAACAGCATTTTCCTTTAATTATTGATAAATAGCTGCACTTAATTAAAACAAAGCTATCTGGTAGAATATGGTTTAAAATTGTTTACTGGAAAGAAAAATGGGGTAATGGAGGAGGTGGGCATGGAGAGCACATATTGCAGAGCATAAAAGGGTCCTCAGACCACAGTTATCACATACACTTTATATTGATGATAATGTGTCAAGAATTGAGGATGATTAACTCACTCCTCATCTCAAGTCCAAAAATATATATATTGACATACATGTGTGTGGATATACAGTGTCCTCCCAAAATGTATACACACTTTGAATGATTATAAAGTCAGTGGCAGTTCATTTTCAAAAATTAAAAGTAGCTACAGAAATGAATAACTTTTTTTGTCAACGCCTGTTTTCAAACCGACGACCCTTCTGGGCCAGGCACTGCGGATAACGCAAAGCAACGGAATTGCAAACATCAAGAATCATTTCATTCGGCATTTGTATGCTCTGAATTCGCCAACTGTTGCCGGTTTTGTACCGTAAACTTTGTCTTTTATGTATCCCCATTAAAAAAGTCTAGTGGGTGAATTTCCTCTGCTCAAAGCTTAGTCCGGCTGAAAGGAAAGAAACATCAACTGAGCTCTCAGCTGTTAATGCCTATGCCTGTTTTTGGGACACCCTGAGACAGAGAGAGAGAGAGAAAGTTACAGCCAAGAGACATTTCACTCTTTTAAAAAGGATGCAACGACGTTAATGTCATGAAATTCAACTTATATATATCAAATGTCTGTAAAAATTACGTATAAAGGCTGTTCTAAAATGAATTGTAATAACTGAATTTTAATTGTAAACTTACTTGGTCTCCTCTTTTCCTTTGTAATGAATCAAGGAAATAAGTAAGGCGGTAACTGCCCTGCAGCCCCCAGCCACCCGCACTCACCCTGACGGCGCCCCGTACACGTTACGCCCCCGGGTGTGAGGGCGGGCGTGGGCCTTGTGGGGTCAGCGAGGTCCCAGACTCGGCTCCGGGCGCCCCCCGAGCGGCGAGGACTCGGGGTGCGCGACAGAACGCCGCCGAGCCCCGCGCCCCTGGGAGTGAAGCCCGCAGCGCGGCGGGGCCCGCGAAGGCCAGGAAGGGGCGCGCGGGGGGGACGGCCCGGGCCCCGCCACCCGGCAACCCTGCTGCTCACCTGCCGCGGGGTCACCTCCTCTCCGCGCCCGCGACGCCCCGCTCGCCTCCACCCGCGGGAAAGAGCGTCCTAACGCGCCCGCGGCTCTGCCCCACAGCGGCCCCTACAGCCCGGAGGCTGCGGCGCAGGGACTGGGGGCTGCGGCGACGCCGCTCCGGTCACCTCCCAGGCCCTCGGCCCGCCCCAGAGGATTGGTGGACTGGAGTTTGCAAGGGGCCTTTTTGTTTTCTTTTGTCTCTTACATTTTTACTTTTAGTTTTCAGCCTCCCAGGTTCAAATAACTTCCAATTTTGTGTGTGTCTCGTATAAAGAAATCAAGGCATCATCTAGAATTATATAAATTTATAGAATGGAAGGGCATTGAAGGAAGGCTTAAATCTGGTCTCCTGCCCCCATTTTAGGGGCACAGTCATTCAGATGTACAGTTAATACTCGGCCATTCTCTTAGTGCCTCTAGATGCCAAGATGCAAGCTATGTGTGTAGGATAGATATGGAACCCTGTTTGCAAATACTTTCCAGATTAAAGTTTGTGGGGATATAAGTTATAGTAAAACCAACAAAATGGAATAGCAGGTGCCCAGATCTTGGCATGGAATTATGTAAAGCTTTGGCAAATAGATTTTGAATTTAAAAGTTGTTCTCTCAAGCCAAATTATCTTTATATTTGATTTGATGTTTCATTTTTAGAAGTTCACTCATATCTGATACTACCAGGCAATCTTCTGACAAAATAAGTTAAATTTCAATAAAAAACCTGTTCGTGACATAAAAAGTTGCTGAACATTACTCATCATCAGGGAAATGCATATCAAAGCCACAATGAGATATCACCTCACACCTGGTCGAATGGCCATTATAAAAAAGACAGGGTCTTTTGCAAAGCAAAAGTTTTGAACTTTGACAAAGTCCAAATTATCCATTTTTATTTATTGTTTGGCTTGTGCTTTTGGTATCATTTCTAAGAACTCTTTGTTTATTCCTAGTTTGTGAAGAGTTTCTCCTATGTTCTCTTCTAAAAGTTTTATAGTAATGTTTTACATTTAGCTCTATAATACATTTTGTATTAAATTTTTTATAAAGTGCAAGATTTAAGTTGAGATGTAGTGTTTTTTTTGTCTTTTTTTTTTTTTGGCCAATTGCTGTCCATTCATATACTTGTTTTAATATGGGCATCGTCTTTTACAAAAATATTTACTCTTCTTTATTTTTCTATTGGGTTTTCTAATTTGTTCTTACTGATGTGCATGAGTTCTTAAAAAATACTAGATATGAGTCTCTTTTTGGATGTATTGCAAATATCTTCTGCCAATTGTGACTGATTGTGATTGATTGATTGCTTTTTCATTCTCTTAATGGCATCTTTTTTTTAATCCTCACCAAAGAATATTTTTTCCATTGCTTTTCAGAGAGAGAGAGAGAGAGATGATTAGTTGCCTCCTGCATGCACCTGGACCAGGGACACAGATCAAGCCTACAACTGAGGTATGTGCCCTTGGCCAGAATCGAACCCAGGACCCTTTAGTCCGTAGGCTGATGCTCCAACCACTGAGCAAGACTGGCCAGGGCTCTTAATGATATCTTCTGATGAATAATAGTTCTTAATTTTAATAGTTCTTAATTTTAAATTCAATGATCAATTCCTTGAAAAATTGAAATTCACTTTACTAACCCTTATGATTAGTGTTCTTTTGTATCATGTTTAAGGATATCATTTTCTACATCAAGGTCATGAAAATATTCTCCTTTGTCATCTTCTAGAATACGAGAATCTTTATTGTTTTCTCTTTCTTGTCTAGATCTACAATCCTTTTAGAGTTATATTTGTGTAATGTGTGAGGTAGGAATTAACATTCATTTTTCCCCCATATGGATTTTTAATTGACCGGCACTGCTTATTGAAAAGACCATCCTTTCCCCATTGCACTGCAGTACCACCATTATAAAAAATTAAGGACTGTATGTGTGGGGGGGACTTCCAGGGAACTGGCTTATGTAATTGTGGGAGTTGGTTAAGGATGTTCTGTAAGGCCGCCTTCTCCTGGTCTGATGCTGGAGCTTGAAGTCCAGTGTTGGCTGTCAGGAAGGGAAGATCATGAAGCGGGTTTGAACTCACAACCATGAGTTGGAGACCCACAAGGAGGGACTAAAACCTTTTTTTTTTGTTGCCTCTGACCTTGGAGACAGGGGTATCCTGCAGAAGCCCCCAGTTGTAGAGCTAAACACATAACTGGCCAAGGAGTCAGGAAAAATTTAGGAGATTTTTAGCCAACAATTAAATGTTGTATTTTCCTAGTTTCTCTCTCCTCTTTTTGGGATTCGAAGTATCCATATATTAAAACTACTCTTTGTGTTCCAAATGTCTGTCTGTCTCTCTCTCTCTTCCTCTCTCTTTTGTATTTTTCATCCTGTTTTCTCTCTCTGCTTCAATCTGGATATTTTCTACTAACTTGGTTTCCAGATTGCTAAGTCTCTCTTCAGCTAATGTGAGATAATAAAAAAGGCAGGAACCTTTATTGTCTGCATATTCTTCTGTTGTCTCTTCATATGACAATAACTTTGTTAAATTTTCTCTAGAGAATAAATAAAAATTACCCAATCATTTCTGTAGTATAGCTGTTCAAAAACTTTATTATTAATATATTATTTAGAATAATATTTTTCTGATTACTTTCTGGTAATAGCATATAAATTGGAGATTACTGTCAATTTGTGGAAAGCCTCTATTAAGTTTCTTCATATTTGTGGAAGAATTTTCCAGACTGAAATCTCCTTGATCTATTTCAGGCCTATTTCTCCTCTGCAACCCACATCCTTCTGGTCTTGGGTTTCTTTGGACAGGTACAAACTGCAATGAGACCTCAGTCTCTGCACTTTGGGTTAAGGCAGTGAGTGGGCACAGTGGGCAATAGGATGATTCTTAACATCAGAACACCTTGCAATAACTTAAACAAAAGTGAATGTAAACCACACAAATATATTTCATTAAACCGAAACTAAACCTGTAACAACTTTCAATTAGCTGGGTCCTCAAAATGCTCATGGGGAAGTGCAACGAAGGAGAAACTGGAGTAGAGGGAGACAGCAGTCTCAATTGATTATCTTGTCAGTTAAAATATCTTATATTTGCAAATTTTATAGAAACGTGTAAGTATGAAAACACAGTGCTACGGCCCCTTCCACTGCTTGGAGCGGCCTGTGCAGGTGAGGGGTCTTGAAGCTTAAGCTTCATTAGCTTTGGGTAAATCTATCTTGTATTAAAATATTAAAGACCCTCCAAAGAATTAGCTCATCTGGGATCATCATAGACCAAGAAAGGAGAGCTCAGTTCTTGCCCTTTATATAAATTCACATACATGATCTTGGAGAGATTCAGTTATCACATCAAACCCTATCCCCTAACAGTCTCATTTCAGTAGGACTTCCTAAGGGGAGGGTTAAGAGAGCAATAACTGTTACCCAAATTCTCTCTCTCTCCCCAAGTCTCCAGTCAAATATACTGCTCCCAGCTCTCCTGTTCTCACTCTCAATGTTCTCAGAGGACAAAAAGTGGCAAGGGTGTTTCAGAAATACATTATCCTTACAGAAGGCTGGAATGAATCCTACCTGCACTCCCCACCCCCCACCCCCAAACCCACCGGCATAATCTTCAAAAAGAAAGGCCATGACACATGCTGGGCTTCTCAGCTCTTCGGTGGGCTACAGATGCTGAACAGTCTTTGGGATTCAGGGTGTGGCCGCAGAGTGCCAGCTTTGGGCGCTATAATCTTAAATCTATACACAGCCCTAGGCAAGCTGTGTGCAGTTAACTGTGTTTATTATACCACAAGGAGCAAAATGTAAACATACTTTGGCCATTAAAACTTCGAAGAACGGTTGGCTATTTCCTGTCTGTGTTTACTTTGTGTTTCTGTTTGTGTTCGCCATCTGCTGAGCTGTTAGGGCAACATACAGAGTGGCACGATCCACCGACCTTCAGCCCTGAAAGGGAATTGAAATGTGCGCTTCTCATCTGAAACACGAAAAAAAAATGTTTAAGATACTTTTTAACTGTTTTTGTTTATTTTTGTTTTTTAGTTTAGTCAAGCACTGGAGGAAGCTTCCTCTTCTATAATTTTCCATGTATGTACACATTACTTTTTTTTGGCCCGTCTATACCATTGGAATAGGCAATGACCTGAAGAAATAAAGCTGCTACTTTGAACAGATTGAGAGCCCTTTACATAGGGGAAGCAAATGTTACTCATTAGTTCACCCTTTCAATCCTAGATTGACCTGCCATTTCTCAAATGCCTATAAGACGAAACTACTACCCTGTGCTTTCACATTCCTGCCAGGTAATCAGAGCTGACAGTTCCCAAGCACATACTGAAGCTGTAGTTGCAGTGAGTTTATTCCAACCATCCGGGAGTGGAAGGCCCTTACTCATGTGTGTATTTATTTATGTTTGATCTTACTAAGCTCCAGGTCACCTAGACAGAATTATAGATTTTCTGTATGAAACGGGATTTTGTGCCTATATTTACCTCTCCATCTAAAATTTAACTATTCTTTCTCAGCAGGAGCATGCCAGTGACTAAATTAAGACCTGATTATCTGGCCAAAGCTGATGGAGAAGAAATAAATGTGTTGTTTATTCTCCAATATCTGCGTTAACATCTGTGTGCACAGGAAGTCATCCGTACTATTCCTTAAAAAGCAAATTCAAATACTATGGGGAGAGGGATGGAAACCTAGGCTTATCTGTCGCACCGTTGCACTGTGTATGCTGTGAATGTAAGTTGTAGCTGAGTGTCTCCTGCTGCTGCGCACTTGCTTCCTGAGTGAAGGTGCACAGAATGTTCATGAGGAAAACATGACCTTTTATTTGTTGACTCAACAACAAAAATTAACCGGAGCTTGGGGCACATGCATCTGTCTACTTTGAGCCCTGCCAAACCCTGAAAGGTTTGAGAAAGTGGAGGTTTAAAGATGCTAGGTAATATGAGTTCTTTTTTCTTAGGAAAATGGGATCTCAAACATTTCTTAGACATGGAAAATGTTCAGAAAATCTGACGCTTTGAGCGCAAATATTGAAAATGTGAGCCTTTCAATGACCTGGAAGGAAACGTGACACCTGGATGGGGCCTGGAGCTACGGCTCTGCTGACAGCCAGCTGTGGCCTAGGGCACAGTTCGACACACCACTGGGCCCAGAAAGGGCTGATTTAAATAGTGGCAAAGGGCAAATTAGGTAAAAAGCGGGGGGGATTTCAAATATATAGTAACAGGAGAAAACTAGACTTTGGGTGGTGAACATGCGACATAGAGTACATGGTATCAAATTATAATGTTATACACCTGAATTCACATGTCATTAACCAATAGACTTCAACAAAGAGACAGTGTTTCCGTTTTCATATAAAAATGTTGAAAACTCATTTAAATGTAGGAATTGTGCTAAAATGTGACCTTTTTTGCCCCCCTCAGATGCTCTGCACCCCGGGAGCAGTTTTGCCCGGTCCTTCCCTGCATCAGTCAGAAGAGGGATGGATGGATCCCCTGTGGCACCGGAATACGAGGCAGGGCCTCCAGGCACAGTTTCCCAACACATCCTTACCAGAACGTGAAACCTCAGCAGCACCTGATGTCACAAACATCAGTGTTATTGAGGGATATTTATTGTGTTCCCAGAGTTGTTCTAGATGCTGCAAATCTCCTACAAGCTCCTGGTGTAACTGAGAATTGCTGTTCTGAGGAGATGGGTTCTTCCCTCTCATGAAGGTATCGTGTTCACAAACCGAACTGAAAAGCAATTGTTCTGAGAATCAGGGGCAAGTTCCTCTCCTACGTGCTTTGCTTCCCAGCACGAAAGGTAATTTGTTTGTTTTTGAAGCCTATGCAACTTCCGTCATTTCTGGTGCCATGTGTTATGACAGGAAATCTCACAATCTGAGATCAGTGTTGCTTTCAATAGACAAAGATAATGACAGTTGCCACCCACTGAGCAGTTATACTGAGGTAGGGAATGCCTCTCCCATTTTGCAGACAAGGAAATGGAGGCTGAGAGGGCTCCCAGCATCTAGAGCAAGGGCACAAAGTAAAGTAAGAAACAGGTCCAGGATTCCAACCCTGATTTGTCTGTGGGATCTCTACTATTGCAAATAATAATAATAAAACTTTGAAATATAATTGACATCAAATTCTTTATTTTTATTAATTCTCACCCCAGGACATTTTATCCATTGCTTTTCAGAGAGGTTAGAAGGGAGGGAGAGAGAGAGAAACATTGATGTGTGAGAGACACATCGATTGGTTGCCTCCGGCATGCACCCTGACTTGGGTCAGGGATCGAGCCTGCAACTGAGGTACATGCCCTCGGCTGGAATCAAACCCAGGACCCTTCAGTCCTCGGGCCAACGCTCCAACCACTGAGCCAAACTGGCTAGGGCGACACCAAATTCTGATTAGTAACGCCCTTGAACCTTGCCTCTCCAGGCTAAATAGCCCTCATTTCTCCAGTACTTCTTTTTATGATGTTTAGAGACACCCTCTCCACCCTGGTCACTGTCCAGAGCTCACGCATGATCCTCCTGTCGTTCTGTGAAGGCCCAGCCCATGTCCTGCCTCTCCTGCAGAGCCTTTCCCGACTGCCCCTGCCCCTGGCACTTTCTCTCTCCCCCAGCTTCTGCGCAAGGTGCTGCAAGATCCTTGGGAACAGGGAGCTTGGTCTAGAAAGTTATGCCTCTGCCTCACTGAATCATTGGATGCTACCGTTGCTTGGGTTATTGCTGCATTGTTGGAAAGCCTGGATCCTCTAAATCTTAGCACTTGGGGACTCAGTAAGGCCACCCTGAAGGTCGCCCTCACAACAAACTACCTCAGTTCAGCTGGGCCTGGAGGAAGGTGTCTCAGTACAAACAGGTAATAATGTTTTAAGACTATGGATAAAGTTTGATAAGTGCTAATAATAAGCAATGGAGTGGAAACTGAAAGAGATGATCAATTGCAGAGACAAGGCTTTGGGGTCTTATCACGATAATAACCTTTCAGAAACTGGGTCGCCATTCTGGGACCTTGGAATCTCTGTGAAAACCAAACAAGATTTGTTTTACTGGGTATGGAGAAGTTTCATCCAGTAATAAAATTAATGAAAATTGATGATTTTTCAAAATAAACTGCATTCTTCCTTGAATTTTGGATTGAAAATATGAATACATGGAATATTTTTAAACGTTAAGAGAAGTCAGAGAACCTGCACTGGAATTCACGTTATCTGTGGAGGTGGCTATCGCAGAGGGAAGGAAGGAGCTCAGTCTGGGACTTGGGTCTTTCCTACTTTCTGTACTGGCTCTGGGACCAGAGGCAGGCCGCTCTCTGTAGTTCTGTTTTCTTATCTTCAAAATGAAGGCATTCAGCTTTATGACATCTAATATCGTTTCCAACTGTAAAATTCTGTTTCTAAGCTATTCCTATTCTAAGAGACACGATTTCATTTTCATTCCTACATATTTTAGCCAAACTCACGCCTAGAAATGGGTCCAAAAAAAGATAAAAGCACTCTCTCCTCCCTCTTCTGTCTCACTCTATATGCATAGAAAATGTCTGTTTTTAATGCTTCCTGGGGCTGGGAAAGTGATTTTTACAATGCCTTTTACCTCCTGGATTTCTAAGAATAGGGCATATGAAGTAAAGTTAAAGTGAGCTCATCAAAGGCAGACTGAATTAAATTGCCCTTTTGCCTATTGTTTTTGTTTTTGTTTTGTAGCTAGGCTTTAATAAATAACCTTGGAAACTCATTTAAAGAGATGAAACTCTCTTTGTTCCAGCTTCTTTGTGTAGATGATGACAAGGTTTTATAACAAGGGATGTTCAATGAACTGTGTACCTGAGTGGCTTTGAATTCGTTTTTCCAGTTTCAGTTCTCTTTTAACGTATATTGTAAACGGCAGAGACACAAGAATTCTCATCTAGGTTATGAGCCAAAACAAATGATCAGGTTACACCTGTTTGGCTCACACTACCTTGGAAACCACTGGGCTCCATTTTCCTGAGTGCAAAGCACTAGTAGTTCCCTGTCAGGGAAATAATAGAATCAACTCACGATTTTTTAAATCGAATGAGCAACCAACTGGATCTCCTCTTCATCTCCACATCTGTGTAAGGAGGTAAGCTTATTTCTCTTATGATAGGATTTATTTAATGGGCAAATGGCATTTCTTGTAATTGGGTGGTCATTACTTCTTTCCAAAATGTTTCGGTGAGAGAAGTAATCCTAATTATTGCAAACCTGGACGTACTGATGTTTGGTTTTGTGCTGCATCACAGATGACCTTTCAGGATAAGCTGCCCCTAAGTAATGTTGCCCATTTGGAACGTGTCATTGACCTGAGAGCTTTGGAGGCTGTGGCCAAGTCGGACCCCCTCGCACAGTGTGAGCTGATGTGAATGAGGGGGACGATGGGGCAAAGAGGAAGGGCACAGGACCTTTCAGTGGCCCTTTCTGGGTGACTTGAGAACCTTTGCACTGTTCCTAAGAGGTGATCCTCTAAAAATGTCAATGCCTTTATTCGTACAGGAAATTAAACCACCAGGCAAGTGGTATATGTGTGCATGTGTTGGCCTGCATGGGTACATTCTACTCAGCATTGTTCATGGAAACCCCAGTGTTGACAATTATTTTTTTTTAGCATACTGTTATTTACATGCATAAAACTTAAAGTTAGATGCAAAATAATTTTACACCTACAGGCTAATCGTTAGGCATGGTTCTTATGCAACTATATTTGGAAAAGAAAAACATCACAAAACTGATACATTTAAAAGTAATTAAAATTTAGTGGACAAAAGATGTTTTGCTGAAACTAAATCATACTCATCAAGAGAATAAGGCACTGGCCGCAGAAGTTCCAGCTCTTTGAGCTAGTCCTGCCGGGCCCACCCCGGGCTGGGTGATGGCTTGTCTTCCACCACTTGTCTCCACTCAAACTGCTCACAGCCTCGCTCCTGCTGCACTCAGTGTGGCTTCCTTTGGCTTTCTCTTGAGCACAGCACATCATGTGTTATTCCTCATCAGCCCAGATAATTAAAGTTCTGTAACTTATTTCCAGTATGATTTTAAATATGATGTAAGTATCAGAGGTCAGCCAACGTTTTCAGCAAAGGGTGATAGTAAATATTTTATGCTCTGAGGGCCATACGTACTATCTCTGTTGCAATGACTCAACTCTGCTATTTTAACATGAAAGCAGATGTAGACAATAAGAAATGAACAGGCATGGCTGTTTCCCAAAACATAACCCTGTATTTACAAAGCAGGTGGTAAGCTGAATTTTGCCTGAAGGCTGTGTGGTTTGCCAAATTCATTTGGGATTTTTAATAAAATTATTACAGTTGAATCAACATTGATGCCAATAATGAAGACTATTGTTGCTGTAAGTTCAACATTTGAATTATCTGAGTAAATGAGAATGAATGGGTATTTCCTAACTACCAATATTAATATTAGATATGACAGCCAAAGGATATGAAAATTGCTTTAATTTTTCGTCTTTTAGCTGAATCTCTTAGTGTGGTCAATGGGAAGAGTTAAGGCCCTTGAAGACTGTATGAGCAATTTATTCTATAGCAAAAAGCAAAGAAGTTTGAGACTAAATACTTCACCTGAGATTCAAACTTGCTATTTTTTTAAAGCTAAATGTAGCTAATAAATATTTCCTAAACAGCTACTTTATGCTAAGTGCTTTGGAGGATACAAAACAAGAAGGAAACATGGTCTTCAACTCCAAGCAACACAACGTTCTTTAGGGAGAAACAAAGACTGGCTAAGATGTTATATCATCAAATGATAAAATATGTGCTAAGGCTTAGGGGCGACCAAATCTGAAGAGAGGAAAGTCACCACTTGGAGGGCTATGGGGAGGTAGGGGAGTGAGGAGGAAGGAGCAGTGAGAGAGGAGAATGACCTGTGGGCTTGAGTAGGTGCATTGGGTAGGCTGAACCATCTGACCAAAGTGGGTGTTGGTGAATGTTGGTAGACAAGATGTTGGGGACGGCTCCCACTTGCTTTTCTTGCAGAGGTGAAGCAGGATGGTCTGGATCTCAAGTCCAGCCAGGAGTTAGAGGAAGAGGGGACCTCAGAACAGGAATGCCCAGTTTAATGGAGAACGGAGTGACGCTTACTTCAGGTAGAGATTGAGAGGCTGGGTACGAGGAGAAGAATGGTTGAGATTCCCAAGTGTTGCTGGGGAAGTTTCTAAGATCTAGAGAGGCCGTGTTCCCATTTATTACCAAATTTTGCACTGTTACTTAGGCACTGGGTATACAATAGGTGTGACAATCAAGGTACTTGCTTAGGTTGACAGGTAAAATATATGTAGCAGTTAGATTTTATTTTTTGATAGACAATGAATACTTGTTTAGTATAAGTAATCCCAAATAATGGATGGCACAGTTATACTAGAAAATTATTGTTTATCTGAAATTCAAATTTAACTGGATATCCTACATTTTAATTTGCTCAATCTGGCAACCCCAGTCCCTTCTCTCATAGAGCAGAGTCTAAACTGATATTGATCATATAAATATGTGATAAGTGGAATCAAGGGCGAAAAGCCAATAATATAAACAAGAATACCAAGGAAGACCGACGTTCTGTGGGTGGGGTCAGGGAAGGCCTCTCTGATTCAGGTGGACAAGAGCATGGCAGGCCGGAGGGACAAAGCGGGTGCAGGGTCTAGAGGAGGAAGCGAAAGAAGGGGAGCACGCCTGGAACCCGGTGTACCTCAGAGCTGTGCAAGAGGCGGCGGCACAGACAGGCAAGGGCACCCCTACACGGGCTTTGTCATCCAGGGAAGTAGCAGGCCTTTTTTCCTACCTTAAATGCGATGGGAAGCCATGCTCGTTTTAAGCAGAGAAATGAGACAATGCAACCTCCATTTAGAATGTTTATCTGGCTGTGAAATGGAGAATGAGCTGGAAGAGGCCAAGAATGAGAACAGGGGAGACAGGCAAGAAGCTAGTGTGGCGTCCCAGGCAGGAGAGGAGGGCGGCCTGGGTCAGGGCGATGGCAGGGCCCGTGAAAGGAGGGAGAAGCTTCGGGATACATTTTGAAGGTAGAAACCTCGGACTTGAACATAGATTGGGTGTGGGGACTGGGCGGAGAGAAGGTGAAGGACGATTTCCACGTTTCTGGTTTCAACACTTGGGTGGATAGTGGTGCGACTTACTGAGGGAGGACTCTGGAGGCGGAGCGGTGCTCTGGGGGAGGTGGAAAGTGAACGGTAGCACTTCTGGATATTATAAGTTTATGAGATGACAGCCTCGTACAGGTGACAAGGAGGCAGCTGGAGCTCAGAAATGAGAGTTCTGGATGGGAAATATATAATTTGGGGAGCCATTGACATGTATGTAGAGGCAAGAAAGGTTTTAATGACAATAAAATAATAATAATGCTTACTGAGCACCTGCCATGTGTCAGATTCTGTTTTGAGCCCCATGAGGTAGGTACTATTACCACAGGTGAACTTGGACTTGAACCCAAGGAGCCCAACACTGTGCCCAGGCACATCCACAATGCAAAACCAGCTGTTAAAAGTGAACTAACATTAGACTACCCCTCCCTCCTGAGAAAAACCATTGACTCTCCATCAGCAGAGAATTTCAAAATAGGTTGGACGTTTGATAGTCAAAAGAAACTCATAATCCTCACACATTCAATGACATCAGTCTTCAGGTTCTGTTCAAATACCAGTCACTTTTGTACTGATTTTCTTTTAGCAGAACAGTTCGTAGTCACTCTCACCTTCCTCCTTTTTCTAAAATGCCCAACAGAGCACTTTTGAATGGTTTGGAACATTATATAAACATCCGCTTGAGTAATGTGGACAAATGCCCAATGACAGGTCATAGGGAAACCTAATACCTTTTTATTCCTTTATAATCTTTGGGGCTTTGTTTTAATAATTCATGGAGACATTAACCTTTCAGGTGGATTTGAGAATCCTTTTTATTTAATGCAATTTTGTTTGTGTTCTTAAACCAAGGACATCGGAGTATTTATTCCCTACTGAATAGGGCATTGTGTACATGTACCTTTGTTTCCTCTGAAAACAGCTCTTACCCTTCATACATCTGCTCATGGCTCGGCGTGGGGCTTGCTACATGTTACATTGTTCCCTGCACAGGAGATGATTCGATGATGTGATGTGCTCCAACAGGTGTGCTGTTAGGACAATACCCCCATTTTCCTAACGCCCTGGTTCCCCCTACAGCATCATTTCCATAATACTCTTTTGTCTGAGTCTATGAAGAAAGTACGACATAATTATTTTTGTAATAGGAAACAGGACCTGAAATGGCAAGGTTTTCACCTGAGACATCAGGTGAAAGTATGTTAGTGGCAGACTGTTGAAAAACTGTTTTAAAATAATGAAAAGTACTCTGTGAGGTATGCAATTGGCTACTGTGCTGTGCACTTGAAACCAATGCAGAATAATGTCGAAGGCAGACTGTGGTTGAAAAATAATTTTAAAAAAAGATTGCATTGCAATCTGTCACTTCTACTCAGCCTTCCTTTCTTCCTTCCCTGGGGTGAGACTTGCATCACTGTCTGATAGTTTTCCAGGCGTCTCCCAGCTTCCTTCCTGTTTTCTCTCACAGGCATTTTCCCCAATAAATTTCTTGCACCTTTAACTGAAAATAAAAATGAAATTGGATTTGAACCCTGCTCTGCACCTTAGTTTGTAACCTTGGGAAAGTGGCATTTTTCAGTCTGCTGTCTCATCTGAAAACAAAAACAAAAAAACCCCACCCCCACAACCAAAACCAACCAAAACAAACAACCCCTTTCTAGGGTGGTTGTGAGCGCCCAACTCAAAAGCACTGAACAAAGCTCTGAGCATATGATGGGCTCAACAAACAAAACCCAAAGCCCAGCCCATGAAGTTCAACTATAAACAAGATGGAAGCAGAGTGCACCAGAAAGATGTCACTGCATGAAAAAGAAGGCTCCCCAGCTTTTTATGAGCCTTTTTAGGGAAAAAAGCAAAGGAGATGGAATCACAAGAGAAGCTGCATGGAGTAGGTGCCAGGAGGGTAAGGGAAGGCGTGAGGAGACCGAGGGCTGCACAGGTGAGGAAGAGCTCAGCAACGATTTGGAGATAAAGCTGGGAGGCAATTAGGAGGAATCAGAAGAACTTGGTAATTACAAAGGGTCATGAGAGGAGTCCGGAATGAATATGGGATTCTGACTTGGGGGCTTGGGTGTTGGTGATGACAGTGAACGAGATAAGGAAATGAAAGCGCAGGGAACATGGACAGATGAAGAACGGGATGTAGAGCTGGAATGATCATCCTGAGGCAGGAGGAGACTGACCTCTCCCTCCAAACTCGGCAAAGGAGGTAACTTGGGCACATAAGTAGGTCTGGAGGGATGAGGGAGCATGAGTCCGAGAAAGCTGATATTGTCGAACCTCACTCTTCACTATCGAATCATAGGCAAGCTCAGGGGCTCGTATGGGACACAGTACATGCGGGAAGGTAGGGGCAGGGAATAGCCGTTAAGGGTTGGGGAAGCACTCTGACAAATCAGGGAAAGTGAATAGGGACAACTTCAAGAAGCTGGCATGGGAGGGTATTTCAAGGCATCAAGGTAACCTAGAGAGTTATATCCAATTCTTTCTAGATCAGCAACAGAACCCATTCATCCTTAGAGAGACTAAACTAAAAGGATTTATTTTCCAGTGTAGTATGTGTGGGATACCAACCAAATTCCCAATTAAACTGGGCATGGGATCAATTGCATCTGTGGACTAGTTGTGTCATCTCCTGTATGAAAGTGAGAGTATCCTACGGGATTCTTAGAGAGCCCTAAACATCTGGAATCGTAATAATGCAGAGACTTGAGTTTCTCCCCCATAATCCCATAATCAAGTAAGACAAGAAATGAATGATCTACGGAATAGAAATAAATGAATCATGATGAAATTGTTTTCTTTTGCAGAATCTTGCCTTCTTTTGAGCCTAAGCCATGAGCTGGATGCTGCTCAGAGACCTCCTAAGTGGAGCAAATAAATACTCGACCGGGATCGGGCGGATCTGGCTGGCTGTGGTGTTCACCTTCCGCCTGCTGGTCTACATGGTGGCAGCAGAGCACGTGTGGAAAGACGAGCAGAAAGAGTTTGAGTGCAACGTTAGACAGCCTGGTTGTGAAAATGTGTGTTTTGACTACTTCTTCCCCATCTCCCAGGTCAGGCTTTGGGCCTTACAGCTGATCATGGTCTCCACACCGTCACTGCTGGTGGTTCTGCACGTCGCCTACCGTGAGGGCAGAGAGAAGAGACACAGGAAGAAACTCTACGTGAGCCTGGGAACGATGGACGGGGGCCTGTGGTACACTTACCTCACCAGCCTCATTGTTAAAATCGGTTTTGAAATTGGCTTCCTGGTCTTATTTTACAAGCTGTATGACGGCTTCAGGGTCCCGGACCTGATGAAGTGTGCTGTGGAGCCTTGTCCCAACACTGTGGACTGCTTCACGTCCAAGCCCACCGAGAAAACCATCTTCACCCTCTTCATGGTGACTACCTCATGCCTGTGCACTGTGTTGAATTTCATCGAACTGAGCTTTCTGTTTCTCAAGTGCCTGCTTAAGTGCTGTCTCCAAAAATACTGTAAAAGACTCAAGCCCTCAGTGTGTGAGTGCCCCCCTCTCAGATATGCTGAACGTGGTGAGGCCGGGGCCCCTCGGCTACTCCAGGGTCACCATTCAGCCTCCGCCATAAGCACACCCCAGCGAAGTGAAACCAGGCTACGCTGTGACACACAAGAGGGTTAAAGAAAACCTGCATCCCTCCTAAGTCAGACCGAGGCTGGGTTGGAAAACAAAGGGTGTCAGCCTTGATGCAATTTGGCATTAAAACTTTTTTCAACAGGTGCTCAATCATGTGCACTAGACAGGTCTCACTGTTCTGTCGCAGGGTTCATGAATTGTGTTTGAACACTTAATTGCAAATTAGTCTGAAGAAATCCAACCAACAGCATCCTTAAGAGCTTAGATCTGTCAACTGGAAAATATAAGACGTGATACTTCTGACAAACGTGATGGCCTCCAAGGTGCAACTGAGGCACCCCACCGGCAATCTTACCAAAGCCGCGGCCAAGGCTCCACTCAGGCAGCGCTGCCCAACCCTGCAGAGAAAGGCTGGGCAGGGAGGGGCCGGAGCCAACCAGGGGCACACAGCGGCTTACGCAGCGAGAAGGCCCAGCCTAGGGAAAGGCCAGAGGCCCCCTCTGCAACTGAGGTGTCCCTGGACTTCTGAAAGGGTCACTCTACTCATGATGGAAGGCAGGTCACACAGAAAAGAGCACATTGATAGGGAGCGGGGGAGGACCAGAAAAAGAATATGCCCATTTGATTTAACACTTCTCAACCACAGAACTTGAAAATACTTTGTAAATTTCCATAGTGCCCTTTTTATAATCAGGAATTCACAATGTACCATACAATATGTCACAGTTTGCCTACAATTTCTAGTACACATCCCCTCCCTCTAGAAAGTTATGTACTATGCTGTTACTTTCCTTTTTAAAAAAAATCACAGAAATATTCTCTTCGCTTAATATTCGAACACATGTACACTTCTCCAGAATAAAAGTGGCTTTGCGGTTGACCGCCATTGATGTCTTTACTCGGCTGCACTGAGTATGATTATTCTGTGAAATAAACTTGTTCTGACAATTAGAACACGATTTGCCACCCTGCTTGATAAAGATAGCTCAAATAATTTTTCTTCACTGGGAATTAATTTTTAAACAAAAACTCAGTGCATAAAAATGTAAGTTTAACTAAAACCAATGTCATGTCTTCTATGGCCTGCCCTCTTCGGCATAAAACATCTCACTACAATTCAGGTATAATGAAGGTTGTACTACGTAGCCTACAGTCCATGCCACCAAAAGTGGTCATAATCTGTTCTAAAGACTGTGTCCTTGACAACAGGGAGGAAAGTGAACTTTGTGATTTTCCCCTTCCTTCAGTTTATAGCCCAGGCGACTGCTGGACTCATGAGCTTATATCCATGTACTTGACCATCTTACATAGAACTGGTTATAAAGATTTCTCTTCTTTAAAATCATGACGTAATAGTGATATGTAAGAAACTTATTTTGTATGGTTTCATTCTTTTCTTCTCCATCTTGAGAAATTCTAATTTCATTTTAAGACTTGGGTCAACTATTACTACCAGAGAGCAAACTTTTGATGTACAATGGAGATAAATAATACCTATCTCATAGGGTTGTTAGAGATTAAATGAGATGACCCAAGCAAAAGCACTGGCGTATAAGATTTTAAATGTTAGATAATGTAATTCACAATAGATGGCTTCATTATATCACTTACCCCTATATTATTGGCTTATACACTTGTATCCCCCTCTAAATTATAAACATCTTGAATGCAGGCAACAGCCATATCCTTCATCATACCTTCAGGGCTTTACCCACAGTAGTTGCTCAGTAACAATGAACGTATTCCTAAATCTTACAGCAAAACTATGTTGTACAAACTAAAAAGTCACAGCATTCTGAAATTGGAAGAAATCTTTTCAATACTTACAAATCAGAAGACTACAACTCAGAATGATAAAGTTACTTGCCTAATGTTAAAGCAATGGAGCAACAATTCAGGTTTTTTAAAACTCCAAATCTAATCTTGGAGATTTCCTGTACAAAATTGTTGCAAAGATATCTGAAATACTGGTATCCCATGTAATGACGAACTGTGTCACACCCATTTTTAAAACCTTATTAGAAAACTAAGCATTAACTGATTTTGCTGGGGGTGGCAGTGTGCCCAGCTGAAAAAGCACACACATTTCCAAGTCTCCTTTGCATGTAGACGTAGCAGTGTGACTACCTTCTTGTCAAAACAAGATTCTTGACTGGTGCTTTGGAAAAAGTTAAAAATATCTATAATCCATACAAAATGGCTTTAGCCCATTTCCATTATAAAGTTGCCTAGTCATCCTAACAATGTATCATAGACACCTCACAATTTTTAAAACTATACTTCAGTAAATGTATTCAAAAATATAGATGACCACCACACATTAGCCCACATCCCCTAGAGTATAAATAAAAAATGGAAAGGTAATTTCTCTTTCCGTTCTAGAATTTAGCCATACAGATTTCCAGGGTTAGCTTGCCACCTTGTGGCCTCTCACTCCAGTGCAGCTCAGTGAAATGGATGAGCTTTACACCCATGCACACATACTACTTGTATGTAGTATCTAAGTTCATTGTACCTCCAATGTCACTCCCGGACCAACTTTCTTCCAACAAAGGCTGACAAACCTTAAGTCAGAGACACAGATGCTGGCTAGCTACATGTGAATCACCTAATCTTAAATATATGCTCTGTGAGACAAGTGCTCAGAAAACATTTGAGTATTTACTGAATAAAACATTCATATGTTTCCTGAAAAGGAGTGTAGTTAACTTTTTTGGTGAAGCCAACGTGAACATGGCCTCTTATAAAGATGGGAAAGCAAGGTAATAACAGGATTTAAATGTAGATTTTACCGAGTCCCAATGTTGACATGGTCTTCCTTCCCAGTCTGACAAGACTATGAAATCTAGAACGTCTGCTCTCCCCCGAAGGTGTACACACTCACACAGGTGACTATAAATTTTCCTTCGAGCAGTATGCTAAGGATTGTTAGCCTAAGAACACATGGATTTCTTAGATGAGCCAGGCACATGAATAAAAACTCGTGATAAACTCCAATGCCAGCTACTCTCCTCCTGTGGTTGTGATTGAATGAGTCAACACATAAGCAGCTCAAAGCAGTGTCTGACACACGCCTATTTATTAAATACTATATGGTGTCCTTACTAGAGAGCCAGAATTCAGTCTTGGGCTTCCTAAGACTCCCTTCCAGGATTTTGGAGCTCAGCACTTTGTAACTGCTCCTCCACTGAGAGCACAATTCAATGTACATATCAGACTTGAAGGCTCTGCGGGATCAATCTGCCTTCACTTCAAAGTGTATTTCTGAGAAAAGCTGTCTAAACAGATGCTATAGCTTAGTAAGTGAGAAAAGGAAAAAAAATAGCTGGGCCATTAGGAATGCTGGGTTCCAGCCTATAGTTTTAAAATAAAAATTCAGATTTTCTCAGTTACACACACACACACACACACACACACGAAGAGGGAGGGGTGTGTATGTGTTGGGGGGGGTGCAATAATGTTCAGTTAAAAGGTCAATGTACACATAACTGTGACTGTGTTGGAAAGACCCACACCATTATCAAGAATATTTTCAATATTTCAGTCCTGGCAAAGCAGCTGTTTGCTGCCTTTCATACTTCTTTTTGACTCAGCTACTTTGGCTGGGAGCTGGTGTGGGATCAAGATTTTATTGGAATAAACTATAATAGCGTCCTTCAGTTTCTCATTTTTACTGATAACGATTACATTAAAATAAACCACCACCCTAGTTTTAAAGGGTAAGACATCCATGTATGCTGTGTGATAGAACTTAAAAGTTTACCTTATTTACCAAACACACTGCACTGCTCTCATCCTTGCACTGCGTTTCCCCACACACCCCTGGCCTGCCCCTTCAGCCAGCAGGACAGCAGAGAAAGCATCCTGAACCAGGGGCCCGGCCTGCTTTATGTTTCCCCAGGTCTGTATTCATCTATGAAACGGGGTTCCTAATTTTCCTGCTCTCATGGGGCAGGGGTTGAGAATTACATTTCACAGTGCATCAAGAACACCCGACCTCTATCATGGGATTCAGAATTTCCTTTGAGGGCATACATACTTGAGTGAAAACTTGTAATGCTCCAGTTTTAAGAAGCCGTAAGTAGATTTAGTGAATACAGTAATGGTGATTTTGAAATTTTCACAGTAAGTAAATGTGATGAGTTTACACCTAAAGCAGCAGGTTTTTCAGGTTAGAGGCAGTGAACGAGGGCCAGAACGACTGAGTTGTCTGAACATTTGGAATGTATTGCTATCAGGTGTATTGGAAATAATGAGGTTCATTCTTGGTATACTCCATCCCCCTTACCATCCCTAAGCGTCTAGGTGTTGGTTAACATCTTGAAGCCTCCGCGTAAAAGGGGCTACTCTGGCTTGACCACGGGGGATGAGGGGCACTCTCCTTATGGCTCCTACATGCCTGTTTCCAATGAAAAATTTCCTGGTGTGATCTGCTCCTGAACAGTTTAAACCCACCTGTGTCCTCAGAAGCCCAATGACTTCTTGAACTCCTCAAATATTTTGAATACTTGTAAGTCACTCTATAGAGGGACTTGGCACATGAGGGCTATTGTTATCACCAATGCCCTGTTCTCCAGCTAACCTGGGGGGATAAGGGTATTTAAGGGATCGAGGTGTAACGCTGAAGCCTGTGTAAGTGCAGCTTCATAGCAAATTCTTTTCCATGCCTGTAGCTATTTGGGGGAACACAAGAACCTGGTAGCTTAAGACGGCGGCAAACCAACCTCTGACTACAAGTTTCAATTACAGTGCTCCCAATACCCAACTGACTAGGGTGCAGAGACAGCTGGTCAGAAGCCATTCAATCTTCCCACAACTGTGTCTCACTCAGTTCCTTTTCTGCTGGTTTCTGTGGTTTAGGAATACACCACTCTAGTGAAGATACCTAGTAGTGAGCCCTTTGTTCTTCTGTGTTCCCTACCTTCATCAATAATCACCTCCTTTATGGCTCTAGAAGTTCTGTTTTCTTTTCTTTGTAAACCAAGTAAATAAAAAATATAAAAATAAATGTGGGTCTTAAAAGTCATCCACAAATTATCTCCTAATACTGTTTTGTAATCACCTGGGGAGAATTTTCTTCATCTACCAGAACGATTTTTATAGCATCATTCCAGCTAAAGATGCTGAGCCATCCGTGACCTCATTTGGGTGCCTGTGTTCTCCAAATCAAGGCATGCACAAGCTCTGATTGGCTTACCTGGTTTCAACTCTCAGCTGACACATAATAGCTGTGTAACCCCTTAGGCAAAACACTTAGCCTTTCCTCATCTTGCTCAATTTCCTCACTTTAAAATGAGAATAAGAGCACTTAACTCTTAGGGTTAAGAATAAATGGAAATACACAGGCAGTTCTTACCACAGTACCCAGGACATAGTAGCAACCAGTAAGTATTAACTGTTACTATCATTACCAGATTTGATACATGGGACCTAGGCCAGGGAAAGCTAGAGACAGCAGATTTGTTAAGACTGTAGCTTTGGTTTTAAAGAAAGTATTCAAGGCTTACCTTTCCTCTTGGCCACTAAAGATGACCACCTTCTACCTATACTTACATTTTTACTATTCTCACTCCTTTCCCCGACTTTCTCTGTGTAAGCCTTTCAATCCTATTCATTATGCTCTTTAAAAGGGTCCCCTCTAGAACTGTTCTTTGCTGCTTCACAAATTTATATTCTGCATCTTTTCCCCCCCTCTTTCTTAATATCTTTATTGATTTCAGAGAGAGGAAAGGAGAGGAAGATAGAAACATCAATGATGAGTTATTGATTGATTGGCTGCCTCCTGCACGCCCCCAACTGGGGATTGAGCCCACAACCCAGGCATGTGCCCTGACCGGGAATCGAACCACGGTCTCCTGGATCCTAGGTCGATGCTCAACCACTGAGCCATGCCTGGCTGGGCCTGCAACTTTATCTTAACCTGTATCTCCCAAGACTTTGGGGACAAGCGGATACTCTGAAAATTTCCCAAACTCCTTACATGTGCCACATAGCCTGGAGGCACTCTCTTTACTCGGTCTTATTAAACCAGCTTCTACTGAATGCATCTTTTGCGTCCAGTCCAATAAATTAGACCAAAAATTCTCTAAATTTCTCAACTTCAACCACCTCCATTTACATTCTAATTCAGCAATCTACTTCTATGGCTGTTTCCAGACACTGCAAGCTGCTTTACCCCTAAAATCTTAAACTTCAATGTCCTAGTCTTTTATGCCTATTTCTTGGTCTTATTCCCACTATACCCTGCCTTTGACAGCATAAGACCTCCACTCCCTTGACCACTCCCTTTTCTCCTTGGCTTTGTTTCCTAAACCTAACCAGAGTCAATTCATTGATGCATCGCCCATACCAGGACTATGCAACCTCTCCCCTCCTCCTTCTGCATTCAAGCCAAGAACACTACTGGATATACTACATAATCATGTAGTGCCACAAAATTATGCTCTCACAGCTCAGCTGAGCCTTGACTGCTGTTCAGTAATTCCTCTGTACCCCCTGCTTAGCTCCTTCTGCCATTCTCATCTCATGCCTTCACCATTTATACTTTGGTTTCCTACTCTTTCAAGGTTTGCTGACGGGCAGGAATGTTTTTTTCATCACAAGAAGCTCAACATTTCTACTTAACAGACTTAAGTCTAAGAAATGTCCTTTCTACTTTGTAATGCTAATACTTCCACTTATCTATGTTCTTGGGACCAGGTTCTAACTACTACTCTACTTCAACTTTGAACTTTTAATGGATACCTCTCTAGAATCCACAAATATTCATGACTAATCTTAGAAGCCTTCAAATAAGGCCAGCTATTAACCAATTTTTTCTTTAGAGAAGATAATTTATTGCCTTCACTTCCTTAGTTAGCTCATTCACCACACAACTGAACAGAACTGGAAAACAAACATTATTTAGCATCCACTAAAACTTCTCTAAAGGTCAGTGCCACCTATGGTTAATTCTAGTAGCCTCTCTATTCTTACCCTTCCTTGCTCTCCCAGTGGTATTTGGTATGATTATCTACCCTTCAACATTCTCTCTCTGGCTTCCATAATGCTTCATGCCCTTACCTCATTTCCTGGTTCTCACCTATCCCCTTCCTTCCCAAGTCGTCTTTGCTCTTTTTTCCCCCCACTGCCCACCAAGTATTGGTGTTCCTCAGGGTTCTCTCTTTGCAATACATGTTTGCTGCTTCTTTCAAGTCCAGCAAAATGCATTGTGCTTATTATCTCAGATTCTGGGCTAAATGCTCAGGAGATGTAAGAAAAAGATAGAATTCTTGTCCTCAAGGGGTTTAAATTCCGTACCTGTAGTTTCAGACCCCTATTAATAACTGATCACTATACCTCTCTGCCTTGATAACCTACAAGTACCTCAGCCTCAACATTAACCTTTCCTTCAATCCTATCCTTCTATACTATCTTGGTAAACAGCATCACCATTCACAATTACCTAAGCCAGAAACTTATTCTATAATACATCCTATTTCTCATCTTAATCACTTTACCAAATCCTTCTCATTGGCACTAGAATATGCTCTATTTGTCTATAATTTTAAAAACTGGTTATGATACCCTCCATAATCTATCTTCTCTACTTCACAATCAAATATTCCCCAAATAGGTGTTTACATTTGCTCTCCACACTCCCAAAACTGGTTTCCATTCAAACTAATTGCAAAGGTCACTGATCACTTTCTTAGCACTAAATCTAAAGGATACTTTACAATATTATCTAACCTCAGCAGAATGTGACAGAATTGAACACACCTCCTTAAAATACTTCCATCAAGCTAGTCTCATGATGCTTTTCTACTTCTTTTTATCTACTTTTAAATACTGAGTTACTCAGAGTTAAGCCCTGGGCCCTTTTCTATATACTCTTTACCAGGTAACCATTCATTCACAATACTGCTCCTCTCTTGGCCTCACCTACCTGAATAAATGGTATTTCTTCAACATTTAAACCAAAAATCTGGAAAATTTCTGGACTTTCCCCCTCTCCTTCATTCCCCATAAATCCGTAATGACCAAGTCTTGCCAAATATTCTAGATCTCTTCAGTCTGTCCACTTTTCTCCCTCAGCCATCACTCTACACCAAGACAGTATCCACTCTTCCCTGGTGGACTTGGACAGCCTTAACTGTTTTTCCATTTCCCACGGGAATGCCCCCTCACCACAGTGAACTTTTAAACTGCAAATGTTAAGAATCTCACTTTTGCTTACAACCCAAATGTAAACTCACTGCGCTTAGGATGAAGTCCGACACCATTAGGTCTAAGATACTGTGTGATCAGGCCCTTGCTTACCTTTCCTTGTTCACTCTAAAGGTTCTTAACCAGTTTTTAGCCATTTCCTCAAAAGCTATTCCTATCAGAGCTTACCTTGCCTAGAGTTTTCTCTGCCTTCCTTCCCCAACCTCTCCCTCTCTAGGGAAGTAATTAATTGCTCTCCCTTACCACAGACTACATAGCACCACATGCTCACCCTATTATAAACTCTTATAACACCCTTATAGTGATTGTGTAGACTCTGAGCTCCATAAGTCAGAATCATGTTCACTTCACCTCCCATTTACACATTCAATAAATTTTTACTACTGCAAAAAAATTACTATATTCAAGGTACCGGACTAGGTACTTAGCATAGAATGGTAGGTGACCTAACCCAAAAGGATTCTGCCCTTGTGCAGCCTACATAGTTCAATGGATTTTGGGGGGGAAGGGTAAAAAAAAAAAGCAGTTATAACTTGTGATAAACATTGTAAGTCAAGTGAGTGTTGGAATGGAGGAACTGGTTGTGGGGCCAGAGGTCCAAGACCTGACGAATGAGTAAGGAAAGAGCCTTCCAAGCAGAACGCCTAGTGCAGGGGCCTCGAGAAGCACAAGAGCTGGTCTGGTCTGAGAAAGTCAAAAGAAACCAATGTGGCTAGAACACAATGTGCTTAGAGAGAGAGGCAGGAGTCATAGTAAAAACAATCAAACCATATTTTATTCATAAAGGGCAGTGTGAAGACAGCAAGTTCCCCAAACCTGCCCCTTACCCAAAAATATTACTTAAAAAGAAACAAACTAGCTGTCTGGTGAGGACTATTCTGGAATAAAGCCCATAAGAAGAATGTTACAGTGGTCTAGGCAAGAAATAACAGTGATTCAGATGAGATAAGAAGTGAGAGGGCTCCTTTTACTTAGGAGGCAGAAATAACTGTAATTGTGACCAACATGGGGAAAGTGCATGACAACACATTAAAGAACGTAGCTTGAGAAACTTAGGTAGTGATTTTACTTATCCAGATAAAGAATACTGAGAAACAGAATGAAGGTGGGGTGGGAACAAAATAAGGACTTGGATGTGGTTTGCTTAACTATGAGATATCTAAGTACAAGCCTGAACTAAGTAGTTTGGTATTAGAAGTATAAATTTGGGTGGCAGCCATATTGGTAATACGAAACTCCACAGAACAGACTAAATCATCCAAGGAGTACACAGGCCTACACAATGAGCCAAAGGTAAGGTACTGGTAGAGGAACTAGGGTTAGAGTCAGTGATGAAGCAGCCAGAAAGAGTAAGGAGAAAACCGAGAGAAAATGTCAAGAATACTAAGAGAGTACTTCAAAGAGGAAGTAATCAACCCTAGGAATGCTCCCCAGGCAGAGAATGAGGGCAGAAAAAGAACCAACAGATACAGCACCATGGACGAGACTAGTGATCCTGATGAGAGCAATTTCAGGAGTTGTGGGCGCATATATAGTGGTAGTAAATCAGAAGTGAAGACATGGGGTGTTTGAGTAGGCAACTTAGTTATGATGGGGAACAAATAAATGGCAGCCCCTTCTTTCAAGAATAGTAGCTACTAGGGTATATTTATGTTAGAATGGATCTAGTAAAGGAAGGTTGATAAAACATGAGTAGTTAATGAAAAGCTTTTGAGAAGGTGAGGGGGGATGGAATCCATACTACTTGGGTAGGGGTTGGTTTTTAGTAAGTAAGAGGGTGCAGATATAGATGAGTATATAAACTTGGTGGTGGAAAAGTTGAGAAAGTTACTGTAAAATTTTTATATTTTCTCAGCAAAGTGGGTGGGTGGGAAGAGATTAACCAAAGAACTTATATGCATATATGTATAGCCCACAGACATAGACAAGAGTGGTGAAGGCCTAGGGTGGGGGGGCATGTGTGGGGCAGAAAAGGTCAACGGGGGGATAAGGAGGAACATCTGCAATACGTTCAACAATAAAGGTAACTTAAAAAAAAAAGATATTCAGATGGAGTAGGAATATTGAGTGAAAGAATATATAAATCACTTGTTTGTTAAAGTTAGTTACAACAAAACTGCAGAAAAATTGTCAGGCAGTTTTTAGATAAACCTGCCTGGTGTAATCATTCTCACTCAACTGCTTAAGAGTAGACAGGTTTTGAGATTTTTTCTAGATCATGACAGAGAGCAGCATGGTCTTAGGATATTTGCAAAGGAGTATGTTTAACAGTGGGATCTAGTCTCTAAGCTGAAAAAGCTGAGGACATGAGCGAGCTGACCAATAGTAAGCAAGTGCTAGTGGTAGGATTGATTAGTTGTGATATTTTTTAGTGGAAGTAACCCCAGGTGAGCTGGAAAAAATTTGTGGTTGAAGAAAGGGAATCTTGAATCCAAGATTTGGAAGAGGTTTTGAATATAACATGGTATAGAGTTCCCATTTATGGGAAGCATATCAAAATGAGAGGCACCTTGATTGAGCAAGGAAATTGGAAAATAAATCATTTTGTTCCTTGAATGGTAGTGTCATGAGGCACAGATAATAAACAATGTAAAAACTTAAAAGCATTTATAGAGAATGGGAGTGTGAAACTTGATTAAAGAGTGATCTGGATGTCTCTTTAATGAGGTGACATTTAAGCTGAGAATTGATGGATAAGGAATGAGCCATATGAATACAGAAATAAGCATTCCAGACAGATAAGACAATACAAGGGGGAAGAAGCTTAGTGTGTATTCAGAGAGACAGAACATAAGGGAAATGGAAAGTAGGTGTTTAGAGAGATTGGCAGGGACTTTGAGTAAGGAGATTTAGATTTTAATCAAAGTGCACTTAGTTGGCATTCAGTAATTATTTAATGCAGGATGATACTCAAAACATTACCCAACACATTCAATCAATTGGAATGGATAAGTTGACCAGTCATTTGTAAACAGCTAATGCAGCCACACTGGCACACACCTGCTGATTATGAGTCCTGGCTGAATAAATGCCATTTTAGATTATTTCCCCAGTGTGTGCCTTAGAACACTAATTTAGTGGTATATACCTAAATATTAAAAATCTTTGACATAAACCTCACTTTCCAATCCTCTTAGTGTCTCACTACAATAATTTTGAAAAAGGCTTCCATACTGCTCTACGTTTTAATACCACTCATATCCATTTCTTTCTTTCTCAACTCCATTAAAATTCCTTCATCAGGTCCCCATCTTTTGCCTGGATTATTTCAAGCCTCCCTGCTTTTTTGCTTTGTTGTTGTTAATCCTCACCAGAGGATTTGTTTCCCCCCCACTGATTTTCAGAGAGTGGGAAGAGAAAGGAATTGATGTCAGACAGACACATCAATTGGTTGCCTCCTGCATGCACTTCGATTGGGGACAGGGAATGAACCTGCAACCCAGGTATGCGCCCTTGACTGGCAGCCAAACCCTCGATCCTTTGGTACATGGGCCGATGCTCTAACCACTGTGCCACACTGGCCAGGGCATACTTCCCTGCTTTTAATCTCCAACTTACCCAATATATTCTCTCTATAGTGCCAACTATCTTTCTAAATTGGTACCTAATCAAATTGTTCAATTTAAATGCATTAAGTAACCACTTAAAAAAACACACAAGATAAAGACTAATATGGCATACATGAACCTTCATGTGGCCCATCTGCCTCTTCAGCTTCTCCAAGTTCCTTTCCACATGGAACACTTGCAATACTGCAAATGCACTGTGCCCCTTCCTATCTCCACGCCTAGAATTCCTTTTTCCCCTCTGACCATCAGATGTCTACTCAGTCATCTTTCAAGACTCACCTTTTCTATAAGACTTTCATAACTGCCAACCCTCTCCCCCCAAAGCAAGAGCATTCCTTCTTTGATGTCCCTAGCTGTAATATTTATGTACTTTTACCTTAATAGCTATAGCAACTGTATTTGCTAGCCTAATAATCAAAACTGGCCTTGTTAAAACTCTGTCTAGCCCTTTAAAATAATTTAACTATGCCAATTTAACAATGCTGAAAATTTCCCAAACTGTTATATTTCACTTAAAACAACAATGTATTTTGAATAAATAACATGTTCTGATCTGTAAGATTCAAATTCTTTGGGTTTAAAAGAGGAAAAAACCCAATTTATAGCGATGAAATTTCAGGCAAATTTAGGCTGTAGGAAAAACGTATCTCAAGACAAATGACTGAGGAAAAGTATACCATGAAAAATATATATACTTTATGATTCTTTTTTTAATACTTAGGCATTACATTCCATATCAAATTTTACCAACATGCTATTCTATAAATTCGTATTTATTTTATACCATAATTTATTTCTGTTCCATGCTAAAAAGCCCACTCTTCCATATAACTTTTAGCATACAGAATCTGGAATATAAAAAAATGTAACTTAATGTTGGCAAACTCTTTCCCCTAACATATGGGAGAACCATTACAGAAATGTCTAGTGGTCAATGTTAAGGAGCAAAAGAAAAGCCCCAATACATTGTCATTTTCACTTAACAGTGGCTTATCACTAAATTGATCAGAAATAAACCTACTTGTCTCTATACAATATAGGGCAGTTTTGCCAAATGTCTATCTTTAAGAGCTAGATCAACTTCGAAGAAAAGTGTACGAAAACATAAGTTGTTAACAAAAATTTAATATTAAAATTGCTCAAAGTTAAGTTATTGTTAATTTAGAAAAAAACATGTAATCACCCATAAGAACTTTTATTTTAATAAATAACAGTGAACTTACCAAGGGGTAGGGATTTTAATGTGTCAAGTTTTATGCATATTGGTAATAAACCTTAAGGAGGTGAAACCAACTATTCAATATAACCCATTAGGCCCTAAAAATAAAAACTGTAATACTTGCTCATTTATTCAGAGTACCAGCAATTTCAGTTAATATTAAGTGCTTCATTTTTCCTGCAAATCTGATGTTGCACAGGGAATATACACATTTTCATATCATCACAAACTCATCAATATCTCAGGCTAATAATATTGTGAATGCAACTGGTTTATAACAAACACAAAGTCAAAAATCAATGCCACTATTTATGGCAAACAGAAACAAAAGTCAATTTGAAAGGATGTTTTCTTTTGTTTCCAGTGCTGATTTAGTTGGGACTTCAACTAAACTCTCCTGAAATTAGCTTCTATCTCTAGCTGTGAATCCACAGTATAAATATGGTAAACAAAGCTAAACTATAAGAGCTAACTATATACTGAATAACCAAAATAATAACAACAACTAATACTGCTCTGGAAGACCAATCTAATGAAAAAAGTATCATTAGAAATGGTGGGCAAATACAGACAAATCTGTACAATCTAACATCTATAAACAGGAAAATCAAAACATCCAACTTCCTTATAGAAAGTGTTTCAAAGGACTCTTGCATTTTATAAACACAAGATGGGCTCACTTTGATGATACCAATATTAAGATTTATAAAAATGTTTAAAAAAATTTTTCCACAAAAGTTTTTACAGTTTAAAGCTATACACCAATCTATAAATCTCAGAAAATGGAAAAAAACCTTTATAAGATCACATGTAAAAAACAAAAAATGAAATGTGATTTTATTTAAGGCAATACTGGGCTACTTCACAAATCACCACCTCAAATATTTACACTGCTCCACACTACTAGTTTCTAGCACATTCACAAAGGATTTTTTTTTTTAAACCAAATGTTTAAAATCTTTGATGTAAATTCTTTATTCACATTTCCATCATATTTCATGGAATCATATTATCTATATCCAATAAGAGCATTAGGGGGGTGGGGAAAGCTGTAGCTATAGGAAACTGCTAAACAATCTGCTTTAATGTCACATAAATACCATCCCAAAATCCTGGGTGGTAATTTACAAAGCAGAGCAAGGTGTTGATATAATGTGCCTACTTTGTGAAAAATAATTTTGAGATCTTGTAAATAAATGCTTTACGTAAAAATCAATGAATTATGGCAGGGTTTCTAGTTTTAGTTAAAAAATTCTTAATTTAAAACAATAAAAGAAGTTTTAAAAACTTGATTACTTAGTTAAAAATTAAAATTCCAAATATAAATGTGTCATTTAATAGTTTAGACTTACATACTGCTGGTGGCAGCAAATGATTTACAGTAATAAATATATACAAAAAAGATATCTACAAACAGAGAGTACTGTTATACATGAGCAGTGACCTGGTGAAACAAATCAATCACACAGATAATTCATTTTAGTTCATGAAAGGGCAATTGGTTGATATAAATTTGAGGTTTAGCTCAATATTTACAATAACTTAAGTTTTGATTCTGTTCTTCCAGTCCCATAGGGATAAAAAAAAGTTTTACATGACAAATGTCATGTTTTTTTTTTTTTCCTTTTCTTTTTTTTTTGGCCAGATTAATTCATGTCAACAACAAAAAATAATGAAAGTTTCACAATTCTAGCATGCTTGATGGCTTTCTATTTAAAATAAAACTGCAAATGATGTCTTTATAGCACATTAGTTATCAGTACTGCCCTCTCCCTGTGGCTTTACCCATACTGATTTCTTTCATAACAGACACATCTGGATCATTTGAATGTACTTCAAGTTTTTTCAGACTGACGGTAGGTTTCATTTCCTGAAGTTGCTTCAAGACAAGTTCAGTGCAATCTTTCAGAGTCTTGTCTAAAACAATTTTTACATTACCACTGCACTGAAGCTGTGATGGATTGGCAAACTGTACAAAAGTTTCACTTTCTTTATAAGAACATATATGATTTCCACTATTCACAGCAGTCTTGTCGATATTTTTTCTTGAATTTGAATGGGATCCTTTTTTATTTCCACTATTTGAATGGTCTTTGTCAGTATTTTTCTTCTGCTTCACTGCAGACTCCTCAAGAAACTTCAGAAATGACACTTCAAATCCCATTGGTTTAAATGAGCTCCAGTCAAAAGATGCAGGATGCTCCTCAGTGGTTTGAATTGCAACAGCAGTTTCTTCTTCTTTACGCATATTACTTAACTCAACTGCTGGTGCTGGTTCAGCCTTTTCGACTTTCCTCTTTTTATTTTGGGAGACATTTTTCTCTTTATTAACTCTCTTCAAATTACCTGCTTTTTGTTTTTCTGGTTGGCAGGAGTTATTTTCCTGAAAATCATTACTTACATTTGAAGAGGTATGAGCTTGGGTCTCCACACTTGTGTTGTCTTCATTTATTAATTTTGTAATAAATAATTCTGTTAGTTCATCCATTTCATCTTTTTCATTTTTTTCAACTTCCTTTTGTAGAACTGTAGTTGTTCTTGAGTTATCATTACTCTCTGATACACAGGTATCAGATTCTTTCACATCATTCTTATCAACTTCTTGCTGAGAAGTTTCCTTTAATTGTGAGTTGCAACACTGTTTGAAGACAATAAGAAGATTGCGGTGTTGTGAAGTAAATGCCTTAGATAACTTATGGCATTTATAATGTCTAATTATATTGCTTTCACTTGTAACAACTGATGTACACCCCTTTATCATACATGGATACTGGGTTACAAATCTGCTTGTACATTCAGATAAAGCATCATTTCTAGCCTTTATAGAATATACATGTTTTCCACGTTTCAGTGAATAAGGCTTATTTTCTTCAATCTGTACAATTTTCGCATTCTTGTTTTCTAAATTATTTTTTTTCCTTCGTTTGGTCTTAGGCATTTTGGTTCCTTCCTTTCCAGATCTGTGTTTTGTCCCTCGATATTTAGACTTTGTCTTTTCTTGGTTTGCTTTGCTTGATATATTTTCCTGACCAGATGTTAATCTTCTTGGCCGAATCAAATGAGCTTTATGTTTGTCATTATGCTTATTAAAAATGTGTCGAAGAAGATTAGACCGAGTTGCATATATACGGTCACAGCCTTCACAGTCACACTTGTATATACCATCTTCTTCAGTTTTACTTCCCCTTATCCTGATACCATGGTCTGCCTCGAGGTGAACAACATAGTTCAAATATGTGGTAAATGAAGATTTACACTCTAACTGGTCACATGGAAATTTCCCAACATCCACAGAAGCAGTCATACTTTCAATCTCCTCAGGAGTCATTTCATGAAGTTTCATATAGTGCTGTATTAGGCCAGTAATTGCTTGGAAAATTCGAGAACAGTCACTCACTTGACATCGAAATTCTTTCACAGTTTGTTTAGTTTCAATTTCTTCACTTTCTTTACCAGCTTCGCTTTCTTCTTCAACCTCTGCAGAAAATGCAGGTAGATCTGATTTGTGTACAGCCTGGTAATGCAGAATTAAGTTTTGCTGTATAGTAAAGGCAGCAAAGCAGCCCTGATGAACACATCGATAAGGTCTGTAGGGACTATATCTTGTTGGAAACTCAAGGGATTGGGAAACTGGCGTCTTGCGTTTTCTCTCCTCCTTTTCTTTTTTATGTCTCCTAATTTTCCGTCCTTTGGTTTGTATGTTTGTGAGAGAATTTGTATTACATTGTTCTGAAATTACTGTAATCAACTGTGAAGAATTTTCTGTTTTTTCAGGGCTTTTTTTTTCTGTAAGTTGTTTTTCTGGAATCACTGCTATATTATTAAAGGCATTTTCCTTTATTGCTCCCAATTCCATAGCAGACTGGAATTCCCTTTTATTTTCCTCTGTCACAGCTAACTGTCTTTTTACTTGTGTTATTCGTGGGGCTGACAAATTTTCACTCTGAGATTTTCTCCCATAAGGTCTTTTTATTTTTAACTTTACCATTTCTTCTGTTGTAAAATGATGTACCAACTGACAGTGTGCCCGGAGGTTAGAATTTCTTGTAAATGTTTTTGTACAGGTAGGTACTACACATTTAAATGGAGCAAACTTCAACTGATTCTTCTTAATTTCAAGAATCATCTCTGGAGTGTATTGATGAATTTTACCATAGTGCTTAAATAGTGCGTCCTTTGTCATAGCACTGTAATTACAGCCTTGGTTTTGACACACAAAGGGTTTATTAACTTTGTCAGAAAATTGAATATTATTTAGCATTTCAGAAACTGGCTGAACAACTGTAGCATTTGGAGCTGATTTAACAGGAGCAGGAGTCAGTGTCACTGACGTATTTATTAGCAGACACCGGGACACTGGAGTGGACAGGTCATTTTCTAATTTTAATTTCTGTAAGCCTTCTAAAATTTCCTGAATTTGATCCTCCTTATGTAATACTTCAGACTGAGGAATGTTACTTTTTGTTGGCACGACACTTATGAAGGAGGAAAACTGAGAAGAATCAGGTAATTTATTATTTTGTACAGTGTTTACTGAAGGAAGCTGAATGTTATAATTTATTTGAGCATTCTGTGATGTTTCACCAACACCCTGAGATCCACTTTTCACTTCAAGTATTTGAGAATTCATAGCACTTTTAATAATTTCAAGAGTCTTTTCAAAGTTTTGTATAACATTGTCTTCAGAAATCTGCAAATCAGAATTTATTGAAGTTGTGCATGAATTCAAAGCCATCATTTGGGAATCACCATTTTCAGTTTTTAAAGGTAAAGGAGCTAACACTGTATGAGACTCAAGATTGGTTTTAAAGTTTTCTTTCACATCAGTCATAAATAACTGATTGTCAACATTACTTAATTTCTGTGTTAGGTTTTCCACCAAAGCCTGAGGTTCACAATTTGGAATTACATTTGAATGAAGGTTAGTAGTTGGTATCTCAATACTTTTTGCTATAAGTCCCATTGACGTTAAATCACTAGTTACCAGGTTTTGGGAAGCATTAGGGGCAATTAGTGGAGGAGTAACTTTCTTTCTTCTCTTAGAAGCACTGTTTCCCTTTTTATTTAAATGACTGGACCTTGTGTTCTGAGGACCACTTATAACTGAAACACGAGAACTGTTGCTGGTAAAATTCTGTGATGGCCCATTAGAATTAGGGAATGTACTAGAGCACAAACCATTTTCAACAGCCTTCAGTAGTAAGTCATTTGTTGGAAAAACAGGCAAACTGCTGCACTCCTCAATGGAGGGAGTTTTGGAGTTTGGTGCCCTATTCTGGTTTGTCAGCAGGGAGTTTGGGTGGCATACGGTCTGCAACAGGGGTGGTGGCACTGCTGGGTTTGATATCACTGTCGCATTTACTTGTGCTGCATCTGAGACACAACCTGTTGGAGCATGAGAAAGCATTTCAGCACCCTCAAATGTACTGGGAATGCCAGCAGTTTCCAAAGCCTGTTTAATAATTTCACTTCCTTCTTGACTAACGTTTGTATTAAAGTTAGTCACGCCAGTCCTAGGAAATGTATTTGGTAAAAATGTTGAAGAGCGATTTTCAGCAGCAAGAAGTTGCAGGAATGATGGATCTTTAAAACATGTTTCTGGACTGAAGGTAGACTGTTGTGGCTGCTGCAAATTTACTGCATTTGTGGAGAGAATCATGCTGGCAAGAAGAGAAGGCTGTCCATTACTCTGTAGAAGTTCTTGAGCAATTTCTGCTCCATCCAGTGGTTTACAGTAAGATCGCTTAGACAAGTGTCCACCCAGAGATCTGGGATTGGTAAAAGCCCTATAGCACCTGCTACAGATGAATTTCCCATCTCTGATAATTGCAGGCCACTTAGCCCTTTTGTTGTGCTTGGGTTTTCTTTCCTTCCCATTTGGGCCCCGCCCACGCTCTTTTTTAACTTTTTCAGGAGCAGATTGTTGCGCACTGTTGCTACTGAAGTCATTTGCAACATTTACTTGTGAGGGAAAAACTGCATTTTCAACATTACCTCCTTTTAGAAAGGAGGAATTAGTGTTTCCTTCAATTTGTGAGGAAAAATGATTTGTATTGTTTTCCAGTTGGGAAAAAACAGAATTTGTTGCACTATCTGCTGGTGAAGGGAAGAGAGACATTGAACTACTTTCTGCAGGTAAAGGAAGGAAAGGATCTGAGCCACTGTCAATATTCAAAGGCAAAACTGTTTTGGTTAGATCTTCCATTTGTGCTGGCAAGGTAGTATTAGACAAATTTTCCATCTGGGAACATAACATACTACCACCTTGTTCACTTTTATCCTGAGGAGGTATATTTGGACTTATGACACTTTCCACTGAGGGCAATAGTGGAGTTGACACACTGGATAAATGAGCTGGAAAAATGGTAGATGAGACGTGCTGCAACTGATTTGAACAAGTAGAATTCCCACTGGCTTTGGTCTGTGGTGTAAAAAATGCATTGTTAGAGCCGCTCATCTGTGATGGCAAAAAATAAACAAACTTTCCATTATTTGGTGCATTTAAGTTGTTAGATTTCTGGCCTTTTTTACTTTTGCATTGCATTTTAAATGCAGCATACTGGTCAGGGTGTGCTGTCTTCATGTGCTTCCCAATACTCTGTGAGGAATTATAGGTTCGAGTGCATCCCTCAACCTGGCAACTGAACTTCTGAACTGGTGCTTTTGGAGGCACTGATGGAGTTCCTAAAGAACTACTTAGGTTAGGCTGTGGTTGAACAAATGTGATACTTTCTAATGTCTTAAGGGGTAAATTATAAAGACTGGATGATGTTTTAACATTACCTCCACATTCAAACTTGGATGTTGGCAAACTGTTTTGAAATCCTGTCTGATTTTGCACAGAAAAGGTCATCAAGTTGTTCACTTGTCTTTCTAAGTTTTGTGGGGTAAGGTCCCCTATTTTGAGGGTTTCTGAATTTACTAAAGAATTCTGAGTAATCTGGGCTTCATTAAAGCAATCCTGTTCTTTTCTCCCCTGGAAACCTGGATGACACAAATCATTACAAGTATCTTCAACTACTGTATGTAAGTTTGCAACCAGTGATTCACCAGTGTCTTCCACAGTTGAATTTTCTTGCTTTCTAAAGTTATCCTCAATCCCCTGATTGAGGGACACCTTAATGGACACAGCTACTTCACTGGCCTGTAGCAGAGTAGCAGCAGCAGGGTTTTCCAAACCATTTGACAATGGTTCATCAGCTTGCCTGAGCTCAGAAGCAGAAATCTGGTCTTGTTTGGCCACAGCTGATTCTGCCTTGCTTTTATCGCAAGCATCACTTCTACCTGCTGATAAGGTATTTTCAACGTTATTTTGTGAAAGAAGCATAGACTTCTCTTTCTCGGTATTCCCTTCTGAGTTTTGATTTACTTTTGAAGGCTGAACAGAAGCTCCAGACGAATTAAGTTGTTCTTCTGGAGGAAGTGATTTTTCAGGAGTACTGTGATCATCCAGATGCTTTTCTAGCTCACTCTGAGAACGATACACTTTACCACAACCTGTGAACTTACAAGTATAGGTATTATAATGCTGTGCTTCATGATCATATAGTAAATAAGCTTCTGAAAAAATCCTGCCACATTTAGGAAACATACACTTTGCTCTAAAAACTTGATGTTCCTTTCGGTGGGTTAAGAGCTCTGCATAACTATTAAAACCAGCCTTACATTTCATCTGTATACAGATATATGGTTTACTGCCACAGTGCATTTGTAAGTGATCATTGAGATGAGTAACACTTACGAAATGCCGCCTACAGTACTGGCAAATAACTTTTTTGCTTTGCATTTCAAGAAAGCGCTTGGCATCTTCACTATCCTTATGCCCCTTTACATGAGCAATTAGATTTTTAAAGTACTTAAAGCCCTTTTTACAAAAAGTTACAGGGCAATTAAATTCATTGACAGGTACTGGTTTCTGGACTGGGATCACTTCTGGCTCATAAGATTTATCTTTGTCATCATTTTCATCATCTGAACCATCATTGTCATTAAATACTATAAAGTCTGTTGAATAGAGACTATTCTTTTTTATAGGCCGCTGTTCCTGCTTGGCCACAGCATTAGTCTTCTGATTCTCATTGGTAGTTGTGATTTTAGGAGGCCTTCCCAATCTTCTTAATGGTTTCATAGCTGCTAGTCTCTCTTTACTAGATTGTTTAACATGCAACGTGACATGAGGGACGAAAGTTTCTTTAGAATTAAAGTTCTTTGCACATATAGGACAACTATAAATCCCATCTTTGTAATGTTTTTGAGCATGTCGTACTATTCTATGACCAAGGAATTCTTTGTCACATAGCACACAATACTGCATGTAGGCTTGCCAATTCCGAAACCTAGCAGATATAAATCCCCTCTCTCTTAATTGTTTTATCTCTCTCTTCTTCTGCTTTTCATCACAAAGAAGGCCAGAATTAGCACCAACTCCACCAGAAAGTCCATTCACAGATGTTTCTTTAATCTCTTCCTGGTAGTCTGCTACTTTCTCATAAACTTCACTGTCATTTAGTTCATCGATTGAAGACACAATGGATGCTTCTTCCCCCATTAATGCAAGACACTGTCGCTTTAAGGTTTTCCAGTCCCAGAATTCTGGATCAAAGGGCCACTGAGTTTTTAATACAAGTAAGAGCTCACAGCGTAGAGAATTTGGTATTGGGAGATTCTCTTCATCATATTTCTGGTCCGGCTGGTTATACAACATTTCCACAGCATAATATGCATCTACTGTAGGCTCAATAAGAAATTCGCTCAGCTGACAAGCACGTTTAACTTCCAGATCATCAGGCAACAAGCACGAAATGGTCTTGCAAATAGATATTTTCACTTCGGTATTTTCTGTAGAATCCAAGCGAAGAGCTTTTACACATAGTTCTATGCAGGTAGCAAGTCCAGCCCCTTCAGTCTATGAAAAAGGAAATAGGAAATGTTAACTTAATCTAGGCTCATCAACACAGATTTGTGAATTTAGTACTTTAAAATTGAGGTGTTTTTCTCAAATTTTACGATAGCTAATATATAAGATGTTCCTCCTTACAAAGCATTGCAGCTTAGCCTGGGGTGGTGGTGGTAGTGGTGAGTATGTGTAAAATGTACTGCATAGAGTAGGAGAAAAAGCACAAGTACTGGCAGCCAAAATTATCTAACTAGCAGCCAAAGTTATTTAACCTCTCTGACCTTTCATATCCCACATATAAAACAGAGACCAAAAGAGAACAAACTCTGTAAAATTGCTGTGAGCATTAAGTGGATGTTATGTATCTAAAGTAGTTGGTATAGTCTGGTATGTCTGGCACACAGTAAATGATGAATCGATGCCATTACCTTTATCACAAATCTCATTTCCTACGTTTGCATTTGCAATCCTTCTGAAACAAAACCCTCTTAACCCAACTACAAAACTGAGAATGTACCCGTATTTCCTGGATAATGAAACAAGGCTTTCACTTTTAACAGAATAAAATTATTCGACCTTAATAGTGGAGGTTCCAGTTCTATCACAAAATTGAATGCCAAATCACCTATCACATGGCCAGACCAGCTTAAGAATTAGAAGACATAATAAACTTTTTTCATTTTGAATTAGTATCTTGAACTGTTATTATAAGATAGCAGTAATGAATGTCATTTGAAAGATACATGAAGATAAAACGGGTTTTAAAAGGATAAAAGGGAATATATATATGAAAAATAAGCCAACCAAAAGATGTGGTCACATTTATGAGAATGAAATATGTGTGGTATAAGACCAAAAGGCAAGAAAGAAAAGAAGACAAAAGCTGATAGGATCTGTACTTTCACCAATTAAGAAATAAATAAAATGTTTTACTAAACAGAATATTAGACTTGCGGGCCAAAAAGAGAGTGAGGAAAGGAGGCTGGTATACTGAAATGGACTTGATTTCAGGTAGAGTACAAAGACCAAGAAAACAAAGAAAAAAAGATGGACAAAACAAGAATATGAAACTCATTTTTAAAAGTGACAGTGAAGAAAGGACAATTGGGAAAGAGGTGGAACCATATGGTTGTCTCTGGCCTTCGCATAAACTTGAGTCATTATTTTATACTTATCTGAGATAGGTCTGAGCCAGAAAACTTTTACAGTAAAAACTTTTGCATCATTGTTACATGCCTTAGGGGCTACTAATAATGGTAGACAATTAGACAACTTCTCTGTTAGAATATGGAAGGGGGAGGGGAGATGAGGTCAATGAAGCTGTATATTGGAAAGAAGAGGGTTTGAAGAAAGAAGTCTTGGAGGAATTAAAGGCCAAGTCAACCATAAAGATGATCTGAAGTAATAATGACAGCATATGTCAGAAAAATTGGTAAATATGTAGAGAGAGAGAATTCTAGAAAAGGCTGAACTTATTTAGAAAAGTCAGGAAATGTTGGAGAAAGTACTTTAAGAAAGTATTCAGGGAACAGAGGATTTGTGGATGAAGGATACCTACTTTGAGTAAGGTAACTATTTTCTGTCATATGAATATCAAGCTCCTTCTCCTGAGCTGGAAAAAACTGATTCAAAAAAATCTACTTACTGCTTAAAAAATGCAACTCAAATTACTTCGGAGAGAAACTCAACTGACATTTCTAATTCAGTTTGCTACTGGATTCAAGGGTTCATTTCAACTCATTAAGGGCAAATAGCTTTGAGTAAATTTGCTTTAAAAACATCTTTATGGCCTGGCTGGGCGTGGATCAGCAGCTGAGCATTGACCTAGGATTCAGGAGATTGCGGTTCCATTCCCTGTCAGGGCCTGGGTTTCAGGCTCGATTCCCACTGGGGGCGTGCAGGAGGCAGTTGATCAATGACAAATCTCTCATCATTGATGTTTCTATCTCTCCCTTTCCCCTCTCCCTTCCTCTCTCTGAAATCAATAAAGATATATTTAAAAAAAAAACTCTTTATGTTCCCTGCCTGGTGTTGCCCAGTGGTTGGAGCGCTGCCCGAACACCAAAGGGTCGCAGGTTTGATTCCTGGTCAAGGGCACATACCTGGGTTGCAGGTTCGATCCCCAGCCCTGTTTGGGGTGTGTGCAGGAGGCAACCAATCGATGTGTCTCTCTTATATTGGATGTTTTTCTCTCGGCCCCCCTCTCTCCCTCCCTTCCACTCTCTCTAAAAATCAATGGAAAAAGTATCCTCGGGTGAGGATTAACAAAAAAACAACAAAAATCTTTATGTTATAAATAAATTGAAACCTTAACAAATAACACCAACAAAACAATAAACTACAAAATTTTTATTCTTCTGAGTTTTCGAGTTTGTGTAATTAAAAATTAAGTTTATAAGTAATATTCATATAATAAACTGGTTATATAAGAAGTGTTTTTAAAGTTGAGTTTGAAATCACAATTTCCCATAAGTACATGTAATTAAACAATTAGTCCATAAAAATTTACTTAATAACCTCATTTAATAAAAGTACTGATAGCAGGAGCTTAAATTTATGAACCACAGAAACAGAAAGCTAAGTGATACCAATTCAAAGGAGGAATAGAGATAAATGCCCCTTCCTGGCACTAGTATAGTACCAGGAAAACTTCTAAAAAAAATGCAAGGTTTTATCTTTGATATCCCTTTGTTTTTCCCCTTTCCTCTGGCTAGCTAGTATCCTTGACCTAAAGCTACTCAGGGCTTACATGCTAATAGCAGTTCCCCAAATATCTCCCATTAGCCTCCCCTAACCCTCCACAGTATTTTGTTTTATCCTGCTTCAAAATTCTTAAATGGTTAATTTCAGAATTAAATATAACTAAGCATGGAATACAAAAGGGCCTTCACAATCTAACCCATGTGTCATATCATCTAGCTTCATCTTTTACCTTTTCCTCTATCCAAACAGCCTACAATTCTAGGCAAACTGAAGTAACTGCAGGTCCCCAAATATGCCATTCTCTCATTTGTCTTGATACTAATTTGTGTTATTGTAACATAATAAGAAATATGTATTTTGTTCTTCATCCATAGTTCTGAAAACAAAGCTATTCATACTTTTTAAAAAAATCCTCATCAGAGGATATGCACTATTGATTTTTTGGGGGGGGGGAGGGAGGGAAGGAGAGAGAAAAAAATGAATTGGTTGCCTTTCACACATGCCCTGACCAGAGATCAAACCCAAAACCCAGGTAATGTGCCCTGACTGGGAATCGAACCCACAACCTTTTGATGTACAGGTCGATGCTCCAATCAACTGACCAACCCTGCTGGGCTACTCATGCTTTTAACTTCTTCCTCATGTGCTTTACGTTTGACAAAGTCTCTAGAAAAGCACTACTCAACAGAACTGAGATGATGGAAATGTTTTTTATCTGTGCTGTTCAACATGGTACTAACTAGCCACAGGAGCTATTGCGCATCTAAAATGAGGCTACTGTGATTGAAGAAAGAATTTTACATTTTACTTAATTTTAATAGCCATGACTGCCTCACAGCTACCATAATGTGTAGCTTTTGCTCAAGTTCCTTTTGTTTCTTCAACACAGTGTCCTTGTGAGAGTGGTGTAAAGCTGAGGGAGGAAAGTATTTTCTACCTAACCTTCTAGATTATCCTGATTAAGAAGTGAAATCCAAAGTGGTTAAAGTCACCAGGTGGTCAATAGCAAGTCAAGATTTATACCCAATTTGTCTGACTTCTAGTTCTAAGTTCCTTCTATTTAACCATGATGCTCTTTAAGTTAGATAAGAGCAGCAGCACAACCTCTATTTTTAAACTGCACAGTAATTTCCTAAGAAACCTATTGTTCTAAGTTTATTTTTTTAACGGTAGAACTATGATATATAAAATGAAAAATCAGGATGAGTTAACAAGGATGATACAGAAAAACAGGAAAGCAGAACTCATTCCTGCTCTTTACTCCTCAAAATGAAATTATTTCAGGAGGGAAAAAAAATGAAGATACATGTAAGATATACTGACTACAGATTTTAAAAGGTACTTTAAAAAGGAGAGGAGAGTGTCTTTTGGTTCCTCCTTTCAAAAAACAAAAGTATACATTAATTTAAAAATACTTCTTGTCACGCTGCATCCCAGTTTTTAAGGGTTCCTAAAAACTGTTTGGCATTCCATGCTATGCATGGTAACATGTTTGGAAAGTGTCTTCTGTGAATATTTAAAATGGAAACCAACTGCATTCCTACAAGGGTTATCACAAGAAAATAAATTAGTTTTATAAAGAAAATAAATTAGTTTTTGGATTCTGATACAGTTAATAAATAAATGGAAACACATATGCAACCTCTGCTTATCACTTCCCTCTTCAGTTGTATCTACTCTGTTTAATTCATCTGTTAAGTGTTTTCATTTCAATGACTATGTTTTTTTATTTCTAAAAGTTCTTTGACTCAAAATCTGCTTGGTCATTTTGATAGTATCTTTCTCATGCTTTCATTCCTTATTTTATGTCTTTAAACATGTATATTATAGATTTATCTATAATTGTATTTATTATCAAGTATTAGGGAAATAATTCTACTATTCTACCTACTGAAATTCATTCATGCCAGATTGCTTCATGTTTTATAAATCTTTAAAAAAATGTTTTTATTGATTTCAGAGAGAGGGAGAGAGAGATAGAAATATCAGTGATGAGTCATTGACTAGCTGCCTCCTGCACCACCCCCGCCCTGCTCCCCCCCAAGATGGAGCCCACAACCCGAAAATGCCCTGACTGGGAATTGAACTGTGACCTCCTGGTTCATAGGTTGATGCTCAATCATTGAGCCATGTTGGCCAGCCTGTTTTTATAAATTGTCTTTTTTTTTTAAAGTCCTCTAAGTGGTTGGTTATCCACTTTATTTATTTATTTATTTATTTATTTATTTTAAATGTCTTTATTGATTTCAGAGAGAGGAATGGAGAGGGAGAGAAAGAGAGAGAGAGAGAGAGAGAGACATCAATGATGAGAGTCATTGATCGGCTGCAGCCTGCAACCTGGGCATGTGCCCTGGCTGGGAATAGAACCCCGATCGCCTGGATCCTAGGTCAATGCTGAGCCACGCCCGGCTGGGCCTGTTTTATAAACTGTGATAATTTGTCTTTAAATTTATGTAGTTTATAGTTTTTATTCTTGCATGTTTAATCCTATTGTTTTTTTCTCTCTGCTAAAATTCCCTTGGCAGACTGTTTCATGTTTTGAAAAATCTTGATTGTGACCTCATCATAAGCAGGGCTTTATCTGAGAATCCTGTGCTAAGGGTTTATCTCTCTAGGTTTGCAATTGCTTCTGCCAGGAATGCCAGGTATTACCAACCCAGACTCACTTCATCCTTACCCTGTTATCCTGGACTATACAGGTAAGGTAAGTTTAGACCCCAAATCTGTGTGGGGGCAGACCAATGGTTATAACTTCTTAGAGGAAACATTTTGTTCTCACTCACAGAGCAGTTGGACATGCAGAAGGTTCCCTATCATCCATCTGTGTTAGAGAGTAATATTTTTCTAATCTATTTTCAATGAAATTATACTTCACAGGTTGGTGGAGGAGGGGAGGGAGACATAGAGCTCAGCTCTAACTCTCCAACTTGAGAGAGCCAAGATCTAGCTATCTCCTGTCCCTATGTAAGTATTAAAACTCAAACCCCTTATTGCAAGTAGTAACATATCCCAATCTCCACCAGGAAGGAGGGGTCCAGCATCAGCTCAAGCTCTCTGCTCCAGTTTTTAGGTTCCTCTTCCTTTTGAGCCTGGGGGTCTCCCTAATTCTTGCAATCTCAGCTACTATACATTTAAAAAAATTGTCTTATTTCATCAAGTATTTCTGGGTGTTGTGTACAAGAAGGATTTTTAGATAGTGTGATCTGCCAGATGGCTGGCAAAGGAAGCTAACTCTATATTTCTCTTTACACTCTCTACATTTCTATAGAGGCAAATTATCAAAATAGTATGACGCCTATGAGTAAAAATTATACAATGGTAAATTATTAAGTGTATTAAATATTAAATTGTATTACTTTTCCACAGGCTAAGAGCTAGCCTCTGGCTCTCATCTGCATTTTTAAGTTTCTCAGCATCAAATGCCTTAAAGGAATAATGAAAAAATTGACGTCCAAAGCACTAAATAAAAGTCAGTGGAAAAGGTGCCAAAATAATAAAGTCTTTTATTAAAGATAATTTATGTATTTTAAATTAAGAAATAATACCTTGATTTTTCTTACCTCTGAATTAATAACTTTAATCAGGAAGAAAATGTGATATACCGTCTTGGTTAATAAAGAAAGTTGACGACATCTTTCCAGGTACACATGTACGGATGGTTCTACTCTCTGCTGTAATTTACTCCAAAAGAGAGTGAGTTCCCTAAAAATATATAAAAAAATAAGTTGGAGCAGGAATGTAATAAACATGGATTATGTCAGTGCAGTCATGACATTTGAAAATTAAAACTGGTTTTAGATTTGAATTCTACATGTATAATTAAGTTTAAAAGCAAAAAAAAAAAAATTTTTTTTAAATCTCGATTTCTAGAGACTAAATAAAATCAGAGTATAATTCACCATTTTATTAATATCTTTCAATCTCAGAGAGAAAAGCACTGCTTTTACTAGAAAAGTATCTGACATTTAAACAATTTACACAAATTGCAACTTTGAGCCACATCTGAACTTTAAGTAATAAGAAAACACAAAATGTGTGTGTATATATAAAATGCACTGATGGTAAAACGGTTTTTAAAAAGCATTTAATTTTTTTTAACTTAAATTTAAAATTGATCCATTTAATTGGTCAATTAAATTAAAATTTTCAAATAGCTTATTATCAGCTAAATGTTAAGAATCAATGACGACACAGAACCCAAAAGTAACAACCTGTGTCACAGCAGTGAAACAGTAATAGAAATTTTTAAAAATGAACTTTGAAATGTATTCAAATGCAATTACAATGTATTTTTCGTAGAAAATCATCTTACTGAAGGGGTGAATTTTTCTCCCTTTTACCTATCATCCTAATTCTCTTCTGTCCTCCATGGTTAACTTCCATAAAAATCTTCTTTCACCAAGTATTGTCCTCAATACAGGCTTTCCTATTAGCATTTCCTCAGTTTCCACTCCTAGGAACTCTGATCTTTTCACCACCCACTGGAATAACTTGCTCATTTCTGGATTTTAAACTATATATTGAGGACTTCAAAATCTGTCTCTCCAGTCTTTACCACTTTCACCTCTCTAGTTCTTTATAAGACTTCTCCACTTTGATCTCTTCTGAAACCTGAAACTTAATATATGAAAAAGATGATTAACATTCTTTACAGTTAGCGATCTTTCTAACTTAATGTATCATTATCACTGACCCTTATTAGCCTCTGCTGCTTACTATCCTCAAGACTGTTACCTTATGTTTCTTTCACTACATCCTACATCTATAACGAAGCCTACACAGCCTCCCAGCTGGACTATTTACTGGCTTTCTAGTTGATTTGCCTGTCTCAACTCAACTTCCTATACTGCCACTTCATTCCCCCCCAACTCTGCCCTCACCATTCAGCTCCCAATCCATTCTCAACTGCTTGTCTTAAACAGTGTCTCCAAACATAAACTTCTCCTTCTCCTTTAGGTCTTATAAGACTGCTTTCAATTCTCATATATATACTCTTAGATGATTTTTAAAACCAATATAATACAGTAACTTCTTAGTCATCAACGATACTTTTATATAGGAAATCCACTTGTTCTCAATAAATACATGTTATTTATCCTGTCTTCATAATCTTTATACCTGCCTTTTATATTAATTTTCTGTATATTGCATGTACAATTTTCCCTTCATAACAAAGCTCAACTGCTCAGAAAACCTTTTTAATTATGCACTTTACTATTCTTTGATTACACAACCATTTATTTAGCTTGCCTGTTCTATACTCATTTGTATGCCAAGTGTCACTTGGTAAACATTCTTAAATGTCAGACTACTGAAAACTCAATTTTCTTTTTTGTTTCCGTAACACCCAACAACAATTAAGATTAATAATGCTGTTGACTAATCAGATAAATGGTCAGTTTTAGCACCAATTTAAGACAGCTGGTCTTAAAGTGTTTTGAGTTAACTGAAGTCAACATCTCTTTTAGCTGTATCCTCCCCCAAAGGACTAAATATAACAGGCTACGCCCACTTGGAAATGTACCATAAATAAAGAAATATGCATTGAAGAAGTCAGTGAAGTAGAATGATCTCTTACAGAAAACCCCCCCACTATATTTCCATACATAAATGACTAACAGCTAGTTTCATAGAGCTAAAAGTGTGCAATATGAAGAGGAAAAAAATAAGACACATTCAATCATAGACTGTAAAAAATTCTGATAAATTTTTTATTGTAGCGTAAGACAAAATAAGCTTTTCTTTCATTTTCCAACATTAAAAATTTCCTGACCAATACTGATAATTATGCGATCATTATCAGTATATTAAGGAGTTGTGTGGTCCTTAATACAAAACGTTTTTGAAGTTATAATATGAACTACTTGATAATCAGTTTAAACAGCATATAATATCTGAAAATAAGTTTACCTTGACAAGACTTAAAAAGATATTTGAAAACATTCTTAAGCTATCTGAATTCTTACAATCTATCTTGCATTCTTATTTGACAAACTTTTCTTTACAAAAGAAAATCAACTCACCAAGCACAGTACATTTCTCCTTGCTGGAGCTGACGAGACAAAAATGCAGTACATAAAACAAGAGCACTTTTTTCATCACCCTCAGATTCTAAGTTACAGATCATTTCCAGAGCATCTTTGCAATCAACTTCTGAAATCTACAGAAAAAGGATATAGAAACATGCTATAAAATGGTTTTATATTAAGACTATAGTAATATACTTGCAAATTTTCATGAGATATTTATAGATCATTTCCACCAGTAAAACCTCATTAACTCAAGCACTATCAATTCATAATTTGTCATTACTAAGCTAGACTTTAAAGAAATAATCTTTCTTCAAGCCAGAGAACCAACTATTTTCAACAACTTTACAAGCATGCATTTCTCTGTAAATAACTAATGCTAATTATAAGCACCCTCTATCCATTAAATCACATCTATGATACTGAAAAAACTGTGGTACTTGTATTTCCCCCCCTTTATCCAATAATTTAAAAAGCGTTAGAATTAACAGAAAGACACAGAAAGGTCTACTGGATATAGACTAACAAATAAAGTGTCTATTCATTTGAGGGGAATATTAAAGTATAATATGAAACATTTTATATAGCTATAACACGTTTAAATTAAGCTCACCTCAGTTTTCTATAAATCTCCAGTATTTTTCTTTTCATATACAATCGTTCCATCTCAAAGCTTGTCAACAGTCATGCATGCAAAGGTATAACCTAGATGATGGCAACTTGCTTCATTTAATTATGCACTTACATCTATTGCTTCTTAAAAAATTAAAATTTACTACCTCATTACAATGATTTACTACATAAAACAAACAAAATTTACCTATAATTTCCACAAGCATTTGCTCTAAGACAAGGATGTAACAAATAGTATACAATTGCAAATCACTGGTGTTCCACAGAATAGAAAGACTAATTCCAACATGGCGCAACTGACAAATGGCAAAAAGAATTGAAGACCAATACAGACCATTAGCACCCATGTACCACAGAGGTAACCATGCCCCTCCTTGTTGATCTTCTACCTCTCCCCCATCAACTTTTAAGTGTGCGTGTATATGTAATGTGTTTAGGACTGAACAAGTGTCTGGAGATGAGGGTATCCTGAGATTGATCTTTGATAATAAGGATAAAGGTTGCATGGGGATAGATTCAGAGGTTCTACTTTATACATTAAATTGGGCTAGAGAACAACTCAGAGTCTGTGTTTAAAGACAGTAATTTCTTAAAGTAAGTATGAAGTTGATGGCAGAGTTAAGACTAACACCTAAGTCTTGAAACTCCTTGGTGCAGTGTTCTTTTCACTGCTGCTCTGTCTGCCTCTTTCTTAAAAAGTTACCCCATTTAAACAAATAAAAAACAGGGCCAAACAATATATATTTATACAGTAAATACTTTCAAATACTGTAATATTAAATGCATTATCAGACATTATATATATATTACATTTGATCACAATTTTCCCACTAGGTTGGTATTATCATTAACATTTCATATATAATGAATGTGAGGTTCAAAGAAATTACCTAACTTGCCCAAGTTACCACGGTTAGTTAAGTGTTAGAACCACAAATCAACTTATATCTGACTGACATCAAAGACCAACTCTCTTTCCATCTTATCACAGCATCTTTTATTAAAAGCTGTATTAACTTTAAACAATTACCCTGGCATACCCATGGAGACAAATGTTAGGAATTCAATCCATGAATTTTGTTTTTGTTTTTTACTTTTTCATAAGATGTTAATAAAAACAATAGCAGCTACTATTCATTTATTAGTGTCAGCTTCTTCAGAAATAGCATTGCTAGCCAGCACAATAGCTTGCCTGGTAGATACAACTACTTCTTTTAGAGATAAGGTTCAGAGAGGTAAAATTACTTACTCGAAGGCACATGCTTAATTAGTGGAAGAGTCAAGATTTTAACCCAGGCCTAGTTTCAAAGTCTGTGCACTTGCCAGAATTCCACAGGCACAAGCACACTGAAGCCCTTTATTGCTAAACACTGATTTTTACATGTTCAAGTTTAACAAAAATTTGCATATCTTGGAAAGTCTGATTAATTTTGATTCTGATTATTTCTTTTTTGTTCTTCTAAAACCTAAGTAATTCTTGTTAAATGCTCAAATGATACAAAATGTGTACATTATGTATACAGAAATTTATTTTCCCAATAATATTACCTACATTAGCTTACATTTAATAATTTAAAATATATTTATATATATGTAAGATAGCCTCTATATATTTATTCTTATATATTCAATATACCAACTGAAATATTTGCTATACTCAATAATAAAGAAAAACCTCACTTGTTATACGTATACTATGAAAATTTATACTGTACACTTGATAGGCTTTATTAAATCCCTCATTTGCCACTACATGGCCCTCTTGAAAAATATGACACTAAAGAGAATGGCAGGGAAAATGAAACCATACTTAAATGAATGGTTGAACAGACACTGTAAAAGTGAAATACATGTCAAATATAGCCATCAATAACTAAGAATTATTTTTGAAATCCAAGGCAGCATAAGGTAGGGATTATCAATATATTACTTATACAGGGACTATGTATATATTACAGATAAGTATTCTCTATTGCTTTGAAAAGTGAGCAAAAATTTAAACCAGAAAATTGAGAACTCTGAATAAAATACTTAAAGTCAATTAGGTTGATCTGTTTGTTAAAGATATACTATGCTAAATCCCTTTGTACAGCAAAAAACTCAAAAATGTGAACAACTTTTGTGTTTTATAAAAGTTGCTATTTATGCCAGCTATTCAAAAAATACAGAACACTTGATTATATAGTTTCATCAAGTATATTTTTAAAATGTACTGGCTCTAATTACATTTCAAGGACAGTGTTTGCTTATCAAAATAAAATTGCTTTCCATCCAGAAAAGAAGTTAAATGGTAAAACCTGTCATACTAAGAAAATGTAAAATCAAATAATGAGCTCCTATTGTTTTTTAACTCTCAGGCTAGCACAGATTTAAAAGATGGATAACCTCTAGTATTAGAAAAGAAGAAATTTCACATACTATTCATGGGAGCATAAATTGGCATAATCTTTCTTGGATGACAGTATGGCTCTGTGTATTAATTTAACATGTGTAGATTCTTTGATCCAGCAATGTATCACTTCTAGAAATTTATCCTACCAGTACAACCCCAACAAGAACAAAAGGATGTATGTACAAGCCAACAGTTTAAATGTCCCCCAGTGGCTTAAAGATATTACAAATCCACAATATGAAATTATGCAGCCATGAGAAAAATGAGGTTGATCTATAAGAAATGATATGGAAAGATGTCCATAATAAGAGGTGAAGAGTGATTAGCACCCAGGATGTGTGTATGTATGTTTTAAGTGCATAAAGTATATAATATATATACATATACACACAGAAAAATGTCAGAAAGTTTATATATCAAATTTCAAACTTAATGACTACTTGGGGGAGTATTAAGTAAGGAAATGATGGCTAGAAAAAGACAAGATAGAGGATTTTACTATTCAGATTTCTATGTTTGTTTTAACGACAAAACCAATAGAAATACTGAATCTAAAATAAACACTGCTAACTTTGTTTTTATACCTACACCAAGAATGCAGGCCAAAGCTCATTCCTTCCAGAGAAGCCAGACAGACACTAATTTCCCTGAGTAGCAACTCCTCTGCCAGGGCTAGCTGATAATTCTATCATGTTGAAAGGGTTCTAGAAAACAGCCAATCCTACTGGCTCACTTGGATAAGGATTTCTGCAGAAGCACCACAGATCCAAGGTATGGTTGATTCTTTCCAGTATCTATTCCCACCACACTTTAAGGAATGGGTGAAAACTCAGACGCTTACAAGAACCAGACAGATAAAGTAAGTGAATGAAGTGGGTCATGTGAGACACCAAGCACACCTATTCTGACGGGGCAATGTCTTTGGGCAACTGTTCCAAAGTGACTACCTTTACTTGGGGCAGAAAAAATAAGACAATTTACTACACATAAAACAAAGAAAATTTTTCTTTTTGTAACAGAATATAAAATAATCATCAAACAATCTCTAAGCAAAAAGGGACTTTTAACAAGAAAATGTGTAGACTTCACATATTCTGTCCTGTACTATGTGATCTAGTTTTGTTTTTGAGGTAGGGTACAGAGACTTTAGTGAATTCTGTTTAAGAACATGGAATGTCTTAATTCTTCCTGCTTAACACAAGAAGGAAATATAATAAAATAATTTCATATGACATCAGAACTACCCAGGGTCCAAATAGAGAATTTTCCTTAGGCTCTCCCAGAGCAGGCTGAGCTGCTGCTCCTCAACTCTGGATAATTAAACCAAAAGGGAATTTAATTTAGGTGCCGTATTACATAATCTTTCGATTATTCAAAACAGCTAAAAATACAGATGTTTTTCCTGGAGATTACAAATTCATAGTCTTCAACTTCAAGTAGGACTTCAAAGCTAACCCAACAACTCTATGTTTAGATAGCTTCCTACTAGACAGGGTGCCTCTTTAGGGCAAGGCCTACGCCTCACTCACCTTTAAATCTCCCCTCACCCCCAACCCCACCCTCCCGTGCTTAACACACATCATTCACTAAATAAAAATTGCTACAGGAAGAATGGACAGATGGACAGACTGACTTAAGGGCAGGGGCTGAATTGATAATAAAAGCTTTAGTGGAACTGAAAAACATCTAAGACGTAGCAGCACAATAACTACGAATTTTAAAAAGAAGTCTTACACACATATCAAAGACTATCTCAGAAACTTTATACATCTACCCATTAACCTGTCTCCACAGTTACTTTGAATATGGAAACTTCAACTTTCTATTTTGCTCTGCTATATACTGATTAAAAAACCAATTACCTGAGATAAAAGAGAAATAGCAAAAAAAATCTACAGAGGAGCCAATGTTCAAACTAATATAATTTCCTAAGCTAGAACCCTTTGTGCTACTCCATCCAGCCTAGAAATCACCAGATTCACTCTTCCCAGTATCCTCATTATCCTTCCCATACACAACAGGTTTATTTCTAATCTTGGTCAAGCCTACCATCTCCCTCTTCACTTTCTACTCACCATTATAATTACAGCCTCTAACCTCATATGGGTATTCAGCTTTCTGTCTGAGGCTATCCTCTTTCTGGACTCTGATTATAATCTCTGTATACTTGGGTGATCATGCACACTGTTAAATGTCCTCTCTGTCTTGCATCTCAACTTTTCCAGTTATATATCTTCAAGTTTGTCCCATAATCCCTTTGTGCTCCTCTCTCTTGTTCTGAAGTTGAAGGATACTTATATTAAAGATATAAGACACTTGTACACGTTATATTCTCACACAATACTGCCTAACATATAGTTTTCTTTATCTAAATACATATTCTTTCAATACCTATTCCCTGTTTCTTGGTCAACATTTAATTCTCCTACAACTGTCTCCAACTTCATTTTGGAATTATGAGTCATCCAAAATGCAAAATTCCCATTTGGACCATGATTCTACTCTCAGAATTCTGTAATATAAAACATAAAAAATACATGAATGCCATGTTTTATGTCAAACTAGAAGTAAAAACCAAAAAACAAAAAACAATCATGTCTCACAAAGAAAATAAAGTTTTACATTAAATATGAAAATATAAAACTTATCTTTACATATAATTAGAAAGAGATATAAATATCCAGTTTTCATGAGAATGAGATACTTTTTAAACATTAAAAATATTAAATGTTTTTTATACACATTAAAAACAGAGAAAGTACTCCTAGGAGGAAATCATATCAATTCTATAGTTACTTAAATTAGCCAGTTAAAAAGATCTGCAAGTACCTTGAAGTAAGGTAAAACAAAGTAAGCCCCAAATGCTGACAAATACAAACATCCTACTAAATTGTTAGGTCACCACCATCTTTCCCATAATTTAGCCAAAGCAGTTAAAAGATCCAAATTATTTAAAACAGAAGCTAGGTGGAATCACTTTACATGTAATTCTGAAAGTTGTTTAGAATCACTGTCCAAGAGCATACCAAATATAAGATTGACAACAATGGTCCCTCCCTTACTATCTAAGAGAAAGGGAAGTCAAAAAACTCTAAAAGTTTCTTCACTTTAAAAAATAATTACTAACAAAAGAAATCATACTCACCTCTTCGATTAACTTTTCATTTGGTGACGATGTACAAAGACAGACAAGGTAAGTTTGCTTAAAACTACCTTTTGTACCAATCTCTGGATGGTCAGAACACAGCTTTGCTAGAGCAGTTGCTTGACTTAACTGATTTGTTTTGATTAGATGTTTAATTCTCATATCCAACAAGATGGGACCCTCAAAAGCTAAAAATTCATTCACTTTAAAAAACAAGACATAACAGATTATTAACATTTGGTGATAATTCATTTGCAATAAATATTTATAAAGAATATATTTTTTAAAAGCACAGAAACTACCCCACCCCTTCTTAGCAATGATTTATTACTGTTAGTCAGCTATCACAAAATACTTGACCTTATAAGTAAAATAAAATTATATAGCTAACTTTTTAAAATTGCATTAAATATTTTTGCTCCTGAGCATATCATTTAGAATGAGGTGAATTAACTTTCTGATGATAAAAATAATTTCACATTAAATTCTAACAGTCAATGTTATTAAAATTATACTAATTTACCCCCCACAGCATTTATTCCTGAATACCAGGGATTAGCATCCTTAGAAATTTGCAGTGCTAGGGAATTACATACTTATATAGACAATCACAAAAGAACGTTTGGATATTCTAGAAAATGAGACTCAACTAAATTTGTGTTGCAACACTAATGATAAAAGTCTTATCTTGCTTTAATAGGCGTTTCAGAACAAATTAAAATATACAAAAAATAAATAAAAAGGTGGGGAGAGTCTGCTAAAACTCCTATAGATTTGTGCTGTTATTTTTAAATCAATAAACCTCAACATTTGCCTAAGTACCACTTAGGCATAATACATTTTTATTCTTTTCAAATATTTTAATTTCCTAGTGCTCGTCTGATCCACTAAAAGTAAGAATTCCTTTTTTTTTCTATTTGTGAAGAAGAATTTAAATTTTAACAAGTGCAAATTTAAATTTTTCCCTAAAGTTTTCCTTAGCAGGATGAAAACCATGTTGAAAAATTTACTTGGTGATGGCCAGCTTGAAACCTTTGAAAGACTTTTAGTAATAAAATTTAAATGCCCTTTAAATAAAATACACAATTTCATTACTTATGAACAGACTGGAAGATATGTCTAGTACATAATTTGCACACTAGAAGATGAAGAACGAGAGATGTTCTTCCCTTCTTTAAGTATCCTTGCTACCTTCTAGTGTCTATAAGATAGTATGATCAATGCTCCTCAATATTAAACCATGACCATATAAGCAATTAAACACAGGATCCCAAATTTTACTCTTTTCTTGAGAGACCTTTGTACCTGCTACTCTCTAATCTTTACATTAAACTAAACCAAAAAGTATAAAGACTGAAGACAGATAAAGTTTATAAATGTAGTAACTTTCTGGTACCTCTGACTCTATGTCTCACATATACAGGGCATTACTTTTCTTTCTTTAGTATCACATGATCCCATTAGGTCAATTATACTGCAAATATCCTTTTACAGTCAATTCAATGTCAAAGCAAAATGTGTAAAGATTTTAAATAAAAACTTTAAGAAAAGTAAAGTTAAAATAAAGTTATTCTGGCTATAAATAAGTCATAGACTTAACAGCTTTAGTTTCCTAATACAATAATTCTCTCAAAAGGAAACTCTAATGATACAAAGTCTGGGAATTATTTAAAATACTCCCACAAAAATTCATAATCAACAAACTCTGAAGATCATGCAAAAAAATTATTTATAGGTGGCAAGTATTTAACAAAACTGATGACAATCTTAATAGGAGAATCTCAGCCCCTAAAATCTCAAATAGCAGTAAGTTAGAATGACAAATTGTGCAAAATAATTTCTGTGTTAACTTGATATTTAGGAGAATAAATGTTAATATTATACATTTCAAAAACACAGTTGTGTTTTATTTTTTTAAACATGGGAAACCACTGCCATACTTAGGGCAAAACTGATTTCAAAGAAATATACAATATCAGAGCAGAAGGAATTTTATGGATCATTTTGTCCAGCTTCATCATTTGGCAGATGAGTAAACTGAGGCTCACAGAAGGTAAGTGACTTCCTAGGTTCATAAAGTCAGTTAATGACAGAACCAGGGCCAGAATAATGGAATCTTCCGACTTCCAGCTTTAACAGTGGTGAGAGGAGGGGAAAAAACCTCATTTGACTACTGTGTCTACTAATTAGAATGACATTTTATAGCACTGAAGAGCTATGAAGTAGCATTAGCTTTAAAAGGAAAAAATTACGTATTCTGAAGTTCATGATTCAAATGGATCAAAAGTAGGATACATTCTAATACTCGATTGAGGATCTATTCAAAACTCACTCCCCTCCATCCCCTCTGTCTATTTCTTTCACTGCTTTCCTTTCTCCCTTTTCTTCTCTACTTCTCTCCAATCCAGAACATGTTTTTCCTTATAGTTATAATATCACATCAAAGACCACCTCTTTTAAAGTTTGCCAGGCCTATGAAAAAAGTACTATGATTTTTATCCTTCAGTAGCTAGTCACATCAAATTTTATTCCGTTCCCTGCTTTTCCCACTGCCATCCCAGAAAAATAAAAATATCTTGAATTTTACTTGTGTGTAACCTTTTAATCAATTTTCTCTATATTTATGGATTTGGGGGGGAAAAAGCAGAATTTACTACATTCAAGCCTTTAAAGAGAGCTGGATGACATAAAATGGCAATATAAACAAATGACACAGCCCGGCTGGGCATGGCTCAGCGGTTGAGCGTCGACCTAGGATCCAGGCGATCGGGGTTTGATTCCCGGTCAGGGCACATGTCCGGGTTGCGGGCTGCAGCCGATCAATGACTCTCTCATCATTGATGTTTCTGTCTCTCTCTCTCCCTCTCCTTTCCTCTCTCTGAAATCAATAAAGATATATTTAAAAAAAAAAAAAAATGACACAGTCAGTTTGATTAAGAAATAATGGCTTTCTTTCCATAAAATGCCACTTACATAATACTAAAAAGAAAATATTAGTTCTTACACTACAGATAATTAAATGTACTACAATGAGTTGAATTTTTGTAAGAAATCATTACACAAACAGTAACTGAACATGTACTATGCAGCAAATATTAGATTAGGTCCTGGATTGCCCCCAAAGTGGAGTCAACTTATTTACTGATCCACTGTATTATTTCCATGCCCAGATTCACACACAATTTGCTTTGCAGCATCTCTGACCAGCTGTTTCGCAAGCACCTCAAACTCTGCATACAAAAATCTCTAAACCACACTGTGTAATCTCAGTCCAATTAGTTGTGCTCAAGCCAGAAACGAATTGGCCTTAAAAATGCTCTCCTGCCTTGTTCTCAGCCATATGTGCAAACCACCATTTGATTCTGTCACTGCTAACTCCAAATATAGTACCAAATCCCATTTCACTTTTCTCTGTCTCTACTCTTACCATTTGCCCTCCTCCTAGCCCAAATCAAACCACTCTGTAGCAATCTACTAGTCTTGGGCATCCACTCTTACTCTCTCCATCATAGGATGTTTTTTTTTGTTTTGTTTTTAAAGCTAATACTTGATCGTCTTCCCCCACTTTAAAACCCTCCAATGGTTTCCCTTTGCCTTCAAAGGGTAAATTCCTCAAAATTCTCATCTTGGCCTACATGAATCTGCACCACAAATTCCTTTTTTAAAAAATATAATTTTCATTTTTTCTTAAAAAATTCACAGTATTTAGGCAAGAAATAAAATACATCCAAATTGGAAAGAATAAAGTCATCTTATTGCAGATGACATGATCTTCTATGTAGAAAATTCTAAAGATTCCACACAAAAAAACTATTAGAATAAACAAATTCAGCAAAATTGCAGAACACAAAAAGCAAAACACAAAAATATCAATCTAAAAAGAAAATTAAGAAAAAAAAATTACATTTACAATAGCAAAAGAGAGAATAAAATCTTAGGAATAAACCTAACCAAGAATGAAAGACTCATACACTGGATCCTATAAAATGCTGCTAAAGAGAAATTAAAGCAGACACAATATACGGAAAGATCCCAAGTTCATGGATTAGAAGACTTAATAATGTTAAGATGTACAACTAACCAAAGCAATCTACAGATTCAATATAATCCTATCAAAATCACAATGGCAATTTTTGCAGAGATAGAAAAATTTATCCTTCAACTGTAATCTCAAGGGACCTTAAAGAGCCAAAACAGTTTTGAAAAAGAGCAAAGTTGGAAGTCTCATACTTAAAGCTACAGTAATCAAAACAGTGTGGTACTGGCATAAAGATAGACATATACGTAATGCAATAAAGTAGAAAGCTCAGAAATAAACCCTTACATATATGGTCAAATGATGTTCAACAAGGATACCAAGACCACACAATGGAAAAAGGACAGTCTTTTCAATAAATGGTGCTGGGAAAACTGGATATCCATATGCAAAAGAATAAAGTTGCGCTCTTATCTTACACCATATAAAAAATTAATTCAAAATGGATTGAAGACCTAAATGTAAAACTCAAAAATATAAAGCTCCTAGAAGAAAACAAAGGGGAAAAATTTCAAGACACTGGACTTGGCAATGATTTTTTGGATATAACATCAAAGTACAGGCAACAAAAACAAAATAGACAAATGGAACTACATCAAATTTAACTTTGGTGCATCAGAGGACAGAATCAACAGAGAGAAAAGGCAATGTACAGAATGGGAGAAAATACTTAAAAATCATATATCTGATAAGAGGTTAATATCCAAAATATATATAGATTCCTACAACTCAACAACAAAAAATCAAATCCTATTAAAAAGTGAACAAAGGACTTGAATAGATATTTCTCCAAAAATGATATACAAATAACCAATAAGCATATAAAAATATACTCAACATCACTAATCATCAGAGAAATGCAAATCAAAACCATAATGAGCTATCACCCCACACTCACTGGAATGGCTACTATAAAAAAAACAAAGTGTTTGTAAGGATGTGGAGAAATTGGAACATTTTTGCATTACTGATGGGACTGTAAAATGGTGCAACCTCAATGAAAGAGTCTGGAAGTTCCTCAAAAAGTTAAAAAAGAACTACAGAATGGTCCAACTATCCCACTTCTGGGTATATACACAAAAGAATTGAAAGGAGGCTCTTGAAGAGATATTTGCATGCCCATGATCACAGCAGCACTACTCACAATAGGCTAGAGGTGGAAGCAACTCAAATGTCCATCAACAAAGGATGAATAAACAAAATGTGGTATATACATACAATGGAGTATTAGTCACCATTAAAAAGGAAGGAAATCCTGTCACATGCTTCAACATGGACATTTGGCTAAGTTAAATAAGCTAGTCACACAAAAGAGTAAATATGATGATTCCACTTATGTGAGGTATAAAAAGTAGGCAAAGTCATAGAAACAAAAAATAGAATGCTGGTTAACCAGGGGTTGGAAGTGGAGGGTGGGGGAAAAGGGAGTTGTTTTGTTATAGTTTTACTTTTGCAATATAAAAAAGTTCTGGAGATCTACTTAACACCAATATGAACATACTTAACACTACTGAACTGTACACTTAAAAATGAATAAATGGTATGCTTTATGTAATGTGTTTTTTTATGCATTAAAAAAAAAAATCAATTCAGCAACGTTAGTCAAAAAAGTCCAGCCCTGGCCAGCATGGCTCAGTTGGTTGGAGTGTCATCCCTTACACCCAAAGTTCACGGGTTCCATTCCTGGTCAGGGTACATAATTAGGTTTTGGGGTCAACCCCTGATTAGGGCACATAAGGGAGGCAACCAATAGATGCCTGTGTGTCTCTGTCTCTCTCTCTCTTTTCTTCCTCCCCCTCTCAATCAATGGGCATGTCCTTGGGTGAAGATTATTTTTAAAAAATCTAAATTTTGAAATTTAATAAAAACACAACCCTTCAAACTCTGTAGCAGAGGTTCTTAACCCCAGGTGTACAATTATCTCAAACATCTAAAAAGTACTAATGCTTGGGGCTCACATGCAGAGACTCTAATATAATTGGCCCGAGGTAGGCCTCCAGCACTAGTGTGTAAAAACTCTCCAGGTGACTTAAGCACAGCCAGGACTAAGACAACTGCTATAGGTAAGTACAAGATGTCCTTTACTAGGTGAACTAATAAACTGTGGTACATTCATCCAATAGAATATTATTCAGCAATAAAAAGGAATGAGCTATTAAGCCATATGCATATTGCTAAGTAAAAAAAACTAGATTGGAAAGGCTATAATTATGACAATCTTGAAAGAAAAGATGGTAAATAGGTCAGGAGCTGTCAGGTGCTCAGGAGAGAGCTAAGTGAAGCAGTTGATTTTTTTAGGGCAGTGAAACTATTCTGTATGATACCATAATGGTGGATACATGACACCATGAGTTTGTCAAAACCTATAGAACTTTGCAGTACAGATGGAATCCTAAGGTATGGAAATGAAAAAAATATATATTTAGGAGGTTTGGGGAGCCCAGGATGGAATGCAAAATATGGCAAAAGAATCTAACTGTATTTCAAATGTTATCAAAGAACTTCACTGAAAGAGATGGGGAAGTAAGGTGCTTACCTAACTAACTTTGGATAGGTGAAGTCTATTATAACGACAAAAGAAAGTATACATAGCACTCTTAATTCTGAAACCATTATACTAGGACTCATTAAGTATACAGATGGTCAATGGTAGAAGTAGATAAGCTGAAAATACATATTGTATGATTCCAATTATATGACACTTTGTTGAAGTGAAGGTTATATGTAAGCAAGAGGAGTATGCTAGAATGATCAATGTGGTATGGAGTAGAGTTAGAGACATCAGTATGAAGTCTCATATTTAGTTTAAGATAGATTCAGCTAGTTACATATAGAAATATTTATAGATATGTGTATATACAAAGATTAGTATACCAACATATATTGCCTTGTCCACTGAGAGGTCCTAGAAGCAATGTCATCCTAGTATCAATGAGCACACCCAGTTACGAGGTCTTGGTTTCTAATACTATTTTCAATAAAAGAAACCAGGGTTCCTTGGAGAAACAGCTGATTTTAGGACTGGGGCAGGAAATATGTAAGATAAACCTGAAGCATCTTGTAGTGCCAGAAAGCAAGGATGTATGCAAACAAAAAAATATAACTCACAATGATGGGGCTATGTCAAAGGAGCACAGAAGTTAACTCAGAGTTCCCAATGGCCAAAGCTGGAACAATCTGAGTGACAAAATAAAGTAGTATTGGATTATGACCAAGTATAAAATAAGCATCCAATGAGTCCACACTAATATAAATGACTAAATAAATAAATGGGGATGAAAAGACAAATCTGTGTAGAATTCCAAATAATCTGTGTAGATCTTGCCCTCCTCAGGGAGGTGGAGCTTAATTCTCCACCTTTTAAGTGTAACCTCTTTCCAAAGAGTACAGCATGGAAAGGGGCGGAAAAGAGTAACTTTACAGTGGAGAAACCTGAAAAACACACTACCTAAGCCAAGTGATCAAGGTTAACATCAACAGTAAAAAGTAATGTGAACAGTATGCATTCTTGATATAATGTAGTGACAATGGCACTTTACCTCTGTGATATTCCTCCCACAAGCCCAGTTCTAATCATGAGAGCAACATCAGACCAATCCCAATTGAGGGCCAGTCTACAAAATACCTGACCAGTATTCCTCAAAACTGTCAAGGTCATCAAAAACAAGGAAAGTCTGAAAAACTGTCACAGCCAAGAGGAGCCTAAGGAGACATGATGACTAAATGTAATGTGGAATCCTGGATGGGATCCTGGAACAGAAAAGGGACAACAGGTAAAACTAAGGAACTCTGAATGAAGTATGGACTTTAATTAATAACAAAGTATCAATATTGGTTTATTGTGACAAATGTATCATAATAATGTAAAATATTAATAGTAGGGAAACTTGTGGTTACTCTTCATAATTTTTCTATAAATCTAAAATAATTCATTTAAAAATAATAAATTAGGTCAGACTAACCTCAATATTAAACAGTCTAACTTAATAGAACTCTAGCCAAATATTATAGTTTTTCATCAAATCCTTACAGACAAAAATGAGAACCATGGGCCAGACGTAAGGAAAAAAAGTTGTGTTTGATGAAGCAATAATAATTAAAAAATACTGACTGAGGGGCTGAAGGCAAGCAGGAAGATTTCTATAAGTATCCTAGGGGCTAGGTTTTCTGGACAGGATCTTTTCATGATTATTAAGGACTTGGATGCTAACAGAATGTGCATTAATACTAAGTCTGCTAATTAGAGGAAACTGGGAAGGAAAATACCTTGAAAAACAAAATCAAGATTTAAAAGGATTTAGACAAGTTACAGAGACAGAATAAATCTTATTAGAGTGAAATTAGAGAGAGAAAAAAGTAATACCTTATGTGCCAAAAGACAAAGTAAAAATACATAAAGAATTTAATCATAGCATTTACTTAAAAAAAAAATTTTTTCGGTGGTTTTAGTGACCTTGCCAAGTTGTGAGAAAGATCTGGCTACCCTAAAAGGCAATGTCACCTTAAGTCATACTAGGTTAAGTATAAATTGTTCGGATGAGGGGAGAGAGTACCAATGACCTCAAAGCCGGACAGCTCATATTTAGGGTACACATTAAGTTCTGAGAATTACATATTAACGAGAACCACTATCAACAAAATGCACTGAAAAATTAGGTATCATGATTGCAGATTTAAAAGCATGCCACACGAGGAAGGCTTTTAGTCTACAGAAGATGACTAAGTGTTGACATGATGGCAATCTTTAAATATCTCAATTGATATGGCTCAGAGGGATTTATAGTCTTGTTCAGTACAGCTTTAGGGGTAACACTAGATTCGAAAGATGTAAATTCTAATAATATAGTTTTCACAATGAATATTTTCCAATAGAGGGCTAAGAATGGACTGAACTACATAGCTACCATTCTCTAAAAGTATTCAAACAAAGGCTGATTTATTTATCAGTGATGTTTTAGAAGGGAGTAAAAATTGAGTAAAAAATAAATGACCATTCAATGCCTTTCCAATCTTGAGATTATGACTAAAGAAAGACACAAGCCTGAAGTTCCTGTTATATTCCAAGGCCATCTATTTGAATTATGTTGGTTTAGTTATTAGAGTTAACCTTATTCTAAGAGGCCAACATCTTAAAGTGAAACCAGCATTTTAAATTTCGAGTCCTCCCACCCCCAAACCCTTAAAACCAAAGAGCATTTCTGGGTTTTTGTAGGTCCGAAATTAGTTAAAACAAAACAAAAAATGAAAACAATTTAGGATTACATGGATTATCTACTGTTGAAATACTACAGCGATTTGCAACCTTTTTCACGTCATGGCACACACAGTTTAATTACTGAAATTTTGTGGAACACCAAAAAATACGTTTTTTTGCCCATCTGACCAAAAAAAAGGTCTAATTTTGATTCATTCACAATGGATGGCAACTGTTGTGTTGGCTGTTGTCATTTTGTTTTAAAAATTCTTGCAGCACACTGGTATGCCTCACGGCACAGCAGATAAAAATCACTGAAATACTACATCAAAACTTAAAGGCTTCACTATAAACAAACTAATGAGCAATGCCTACTGACATGTACTCATTGTTCTCTGAGCTCTAGCTCCTCTTCAAAGTTGCTGTAGATGAGATTAAGTTAAACCAAGGGGCTGAATATATAATATAAAAAGCTCCCATCCTTTTGAATCATCAAGTTTGAAATGTAAATAAATTATTATGTATGTGTAAAATGTTAATTTCTTTGACTTTTTCAAAGGAGGAAATGAATAGTTTGTGATTATACATAAAATAACTCCCATCAAAGATGCATTCTAAGTAACAGAACAAAGTAAAGATTATGGTTGCAAAATTCCTTAGTCATATAATATTTCTCCAGTTGCTTCATGAGTTGTATGAGTCTGGCTACCTACAATCCATCTGCCATTGTAGAAACTCCTCTTGGTCGCACAGTCCAAATTATTCCAGTGGCTATGTCAGGTGAAGACCAAGAAATAAAGCAGCACAGAGATGGGCAGACATTTGTTAACACAGACATGTTAGGCACATTTAAACAAGTAAGGAAACTGAGCACCCTTTCTTTTAAAATAAATTTTAAATCTCTGCTAAGATAGAAGTTTCATTTTCATACTTTAGCGTAATGTGTGAGTTTGCCAAAACACTCTTCAGAAATTGACAACAGAAAAATGGAGTTAATTCCTTTTTTTAATCCTCACATGAGGGTATATTTTTATTGATGTTTTAGAGGGGGGAGGGAAGGGGGGGGAGGGAGGAATATTGATTGGTTGCCTCCCATATGTGCCCGGACTGCGAATCAAACCGTAACCTTTCGGTGCAGGGGACAACGCTCCAACTGAGCCACCCAGCCAGGGCAAGGAGTTAATTCTGTATTTAACCTAGATGCAATTTTATTTTATTAGGTTTATATTATAAAGAGGACAGACGTTAAGGATCTGATTTCAATTCCTGCCTTGGCCTCACATCACTGGCAATGTGATGCAGAAAACACAAGTAACCTTTCTGAGCCTCTATTTTCTGATATGTAAAATAGAACAATAAAGAGTCTACCTTTTTCATAGGATCATTGTGAGGGTTAAATAAAACCATGCATACAAAAGCACATTTCAAATTGTCAGGAACTATACAATGTAATTTGATATTATTAATGTATTACATCCAATATTTTTAAAAGCTGAGAACATTAGAAAGTATAATTTGATTATAGGAGTAAAAACATAGTGGTATTAATATAATGGAAAGAAAACTAATATGCCAATGGCAAAAAAAATCTAAGATTCTAAGCTTTTAAATGTTCTTCTTCTTATTTTAAATAATGAATGTCTACTCTCCATTTCTCTATGGTCTTCAGAACACTGTAGCTAATCTGTGGATATCCACAAAGGAAAGGGGTACTAAAAATAAACTTCTTGTGAAAATTAAGAAGACAGATAACAATGCTATGAACTATCAGAAAAACAGTGGAGAAATGGTAAGAAGGGAGGTCATGTAGGAACAACCAACTTGAAGACAAGTTTGCAGATTAGTAGGGAAGCCTTCCAGAAGAGTTCACAAGGGCTCTATACTCCCTTCTCAGAGCATTCATAATTTGCTAACACACTACAAAATAGTTAAGAGCTTGTGATCAACCAACAGGAAAAGCTGCAGTAAACAATGGAAGCAGCTTATTTAATTCTCTAATTAAATACCTTGGGAAAGGTTAGGGTAAAAGCTGGGCACTTTCCAAAATAATCTCAAGAAAAGTACTAAAGACAACAAATGTGCCCTTGTTTGTGGTATATGCAATTTTTGAACTCTGAACATCGTTATACGTATTAGCGATTTAGCCATCTACTTCCAAAAGGATACCAGCCAGTTTGAGTTTAACTGGGATCTTTACTGCCAAGCTCATATAATAACAACATAGTTGGATACAAATAAGACTGAGCAATAAGCTGCTTGAGAAACAGTACTAATCTTAGAGACAGAAGACTTGAGAGTTCTAGCATTAATTTTGTATTCTTTTTTACAGAAAATCATTTAACTACCCTATTTCTGCATCTCCATCTGTCAAGTAAGTTAGTTATCAAATATAAGCCAGATTGCCACCTGTCAGGATGCTGTAAAGGGAATTCCTCTATTGAAAAGATGTTGAAAAAAATTTAGTTTTTCTGTAATGATAAGATTATAAAGTCCTAGATATACATCCTTCCCCCAAATAAAATAAAAATGAAGGGCCTCAAGCACCTTAAATAAAATGTAATTAAACGGTCCTTGTTTGGAATATCGATATGAATTATATCAAAACAATTTTAAGTACTTATTTTTTTTTGGTCTAATGATTCTTTTTTTTCTCTCTCTCTAGAAAATTTACCTTTATCCTTATCCAATGGTTCCTGGGAAAGAATAGTGCACAGTACCGGGTTTTTCCACACCCCAGTCTCTTGAGCTAGAGTAGCTAAAAAATGCAATTCACAGCTGCCATTCTCCATCAGCTTTTCATGAGCTACCTATAAATATTAAATAAACATCCAAAGAATTACAACAGATTTTTAAAAGCAAGCTTATCAGGCTTTAAATATAATACTAAACTTTTGAAAAATAAGACTTTTATCTTAAAATTTTCATGTCATATTACAAAATACTAAATTCCTTTACTTCTGATTTTTAAAGTCAAATCTCAAGGATAGGCATTATATCAATTATAAATTTTAAATAAAAACAATGTATTTTTATAAGTAAGTCTATATTATTTTCCCCCCAAAATCTAAATCAAGAGCAAAGTTATTTCTCAAGGAAGCTATCGAAATATTTATAGCATAAAAGGCCTTACACATTTTACATCCTCTGTGATAATAAAAAAATTTTCCCCAAAATTTCTACCATTAATAAGTGACAGATCTGCATCAAGGCCTAAGTGACAACTTACACGTATCTCAATAAGAGACTTAGGAAAAGAAAACAACTAAATGCATTAGTTGAAAACAACTAATTTCATTTGTTCATTCACTATATAGCCTTGGCAAAATCTTATTAAAGCTGACATGAACCTTGCTTATTAGTTTTCTCCAAATGTTCATACAATTGGCATATTCTTCAGGCCACAAAAGACCAATGATTTTTATTCAATTCAGAAAATGTTTACTGAAAATTTCTATGGACAAAGTACTGGGGAGGAGAACAACTAGTCCCTGCGTTTACTGGGCTTATCCTCTAGTGGGGTAAAGAAATGTTAAACAGTTAACACACAGCAAAATGAAAACAAATGCTGTTAAGCAGATATAAAATAACCCTGAGGAAGCTCTAAAATAAAAGTGTCATGGAAACTCTTAAAACAGCATGCTATGTTTATACAAAACATCTATTCCTCTACACCATAAAAAGGTTCCCATTGCAACAATTTCAAGTGCTTTAAGAAATTTTCTTTGAGCAACTGCAGAAAACTACCATAGAACAATTTAAACAGTTATTTCCTTCTCATTAACTCATTTTTAAAAGTATCGACTAAGTGCTATTGTTTCAAAAAGGAAAGTTTAGAAATTTATCTTATGCTGACAAAGAAAAAAAAATAAAGTAGCATGAAGGATTCAGTATTATATTTGTCTATAAACAACTTATTTAATTCTGTGATAGAGTGTCTCTGAATGCCAAACAGTGAGAAGTTCTGAATTATTTACCTAAAAATAAACATGCTAGGAAAAAACCTAAGACACAAGGAATGATATGCTGAAGTAAAAATTGCATGATCAAAAAGTTAGCTGCAATGTGACAAATAGGACAAGACACTTTCATTTCAACAAACAGTTTTTAAGTATCTATTATGTGTAAGACATAATAGAATTCTATGGTATTAAGATATGAATCCTACCTTCAAGAATTTTGCATTTGATGTAGAGCTTAATGCTTAATATTACATAGGAAAATTGATTTCTCTATAATGTATTTCACATGTTTCTAAAATTTGAGGCTAATTGTCTTTTATATACCTCCTACAGAAAAACATAAGGCCAATGGATATTTTAAGAACTCTGGCTACAGAAAAATAACTACACTTTTTAAAACTAGCTAGCAGGAACAATCTTTTTAACTAATTAATCAAAATTTACTTGAAGTTATAATGTATCCAGCACAATCTAGTGCCTGAAACAAAATTTAACATTCTTGAAAATGCTCCAAAATAACAAAGTGCAAAACTGTGCAATATTCGTCTAAGTAGAATAAAAATCATGAAATAAAAGAGATAAAGCATGTGCTTTCAACTCTAGGAAAAAAAGCATGTGCTTTGGAATGAAGAACCTGGGTTCAAATAACTATCTGTGACATTAGCTGCATAAGTATGGGCAAATAAATATTTTAGAGTATGAGCCTCAGTTTCCTCACCTTTAAAACGGGAAAAACATTCCTACCCCCACAAAGTTTTCATAAGAATTAAGTGAGATATGCTAAATTATGACAAAGCATACTGCAGATTTTCAACATTAGTTAAATTTTCTAAATACAAATGAGGACATTTTGTTTTGTGTTCCCTTACTGCTCTGGGAAAGTCCTTTAGTTCTCTGATCTTAAGGTAACAGTGCATCATTCAGCCGAACTATCTAAATGCATATATTCACTTAGGAAATATTTATTGAGCATCTACTACATGCAAGACACTAGTGTTAGTAACAGCAATTAAAGTTTGTCGCTACTTAGATGTTTTAAAGTTTAACCCAATAATTTATTAAGAATAAAGAAAACTAACTTAAAATGTACCTATATTAAAACTTATAGGTAAATATTCTCACCTGCACCAGTGTCTGAAATTGTTCCCACTGTTTGTTTGATAACTCAACAGGCAGACACAGTAGAAGTTCAACACAGCTTCTAAAAAATAGAAAATTGGTAAAATAATTAAAATTTAAAATAAATAAAATGAATAATTCTAACATGAATAATTCTAACATTATTAGATGTCCCACAACTAATCTATTTAAAATTAAACTATCATAAGGGCTAAGATATAAAGTTAAAACAAAAAAGCTACATCTAATTTTTTATTTACTCAAAGGTCTACTCACAATGCCAAGCGTTCCAGAACCAATGCTACATTTTCACATTCAGAGGTAAGATAAGGTCGGGCTTTAACATAACTTTGGATAGCCACTGTGTATACCTCCAATAAAGGTAAGGGATCTTCTGAAGTTTTCCATTTCTCTGCATATTCAAGGAGTGTCTGTTTGGGAAGGAATAATAAAAAGCAGTCAATGTAAATCAAAATTTACACTGAATAACTCTTTTCCTTTCCTCCCTGAGAGATTTAAAAAATAAAATATTCAAACTTATAAAACAACAGTCTTATTTCCAGCTCTCTACAGGAAAAAAAAAAAAGAGTCATAATGCATCCAACAATAGCATTATTTCATAATGGCTGGTTTTAAATAATGTAAGCATCATCTCCTCTCTACTCTAGTCAAAATGCCACCTGTCACCCAAAATTTCTAAGATTTAAGTTATTTTAAATAGCAAACACCTGGGCAAGTAATAATACTGGACAAGACAGGCAGTGAAAAATTTAAAAAAATATTTGTTTTCTAGTTTTTGTATAAGGAGCATAAAATTCAACACATAACAATAAAGGAATCACATATGATCGGAAAAACATGTAATTTTTCAGTTAATAAAAATTATAGTGCATAACCTATTACTGTCTTTTATGACAAGTTTTATCATTTAAAAATCATCTAACAACCTTTCACATGTAATCAATATTAAAGAATGATTATAAGGTCAAGTGATTTTTGTAATAAAGTGCTTATTTATTAAATTAAAAACACTTCTCATTCCTTAATGAAGCACATATTTCAAATTCACCTTATTAGAACTACCAAAAATTCACCTTATTAGAACTACAGCACTTTTATGCTGTTTATCCTACAGAATAAAGAGATGGAAGAAATTGGCTACAGTAATTAAACACCCACATGTTAAGACTCTATAACTACTAAAATCATGAGTTACTAAAAACTATCTAAAAGGTTCTACAATTATGCTAATTAAATGTTATTTTTATAATATAAAAGACAGCCACCATTGGTCCTCTTCACATTTCAAGGTTTAAGACTCATCAAGTGAAAATTCAGATGTCATTTCCTAGAAAAGAGGTTATTTTGAAGGAAAACTCCATGAGGGCTTGTATCCTCTGGCATACAGAAGCAGCTTTAAAAAAAAGTGTAGGTAGCTAGGAAGGAAGAAAAGACAGTAAGAAGGAAGGAAAGAGGAATTATATTCTAATACCAAACATTCAAAAGAAAACACATACTGCCTTGTCCTCTGTCTACTAACCTCTAACTAGCAGAAGTAGTAAGTGATCACAGAGCATAAGGATGAAAGGAAAAACAGAAAAGGTAATCTGGCAAATTAAAGAGCAACATAATAAAAACTCACTTTCTGAGTAATCATATATTCATAGACCCTGACCCCCTCCAACTTGGACAGAAGTGCAGGTAACGGAAGAGCCAATACTTGAAACTGGCATCTGAAGTTAGGGCAACCTTGTGGGACTGAGCCCTTTAACCTGTGGAGTCTGACACTAACTCCAGCTAGTGTCAGAACTGGACTGAACTGTAGCACACCTATTTGGTGTTGGAATGTTGGAGAAGTGGTATTTGGTGTTGGCAATAAAAACAATCTCTCATCAGGACTCAGAAAATCTAAAATTGCCAAATTAATGAAAAACACACACAACACAACCCTGCATTCTGGGATTCTTCTGTGATTATTCCTCTACTTCTAGGACTAAAACTGAGTATGATGTTTTGTGTCTAAAAATGTTACATGGGCAAATTTTGGCATGGTTGGTTTTAGTATTTTCCGTGGGCATTTTATGATGATGTGACAGAAGATGACCTCACTTATATCTTTAAAGATTTCCAAATTAACACCAACTATGCATAGAATTCTTACTTTGGCTTTCATCCATCTTTCTATACAAAGTTATTAAATAATATTTTTCTTTTCTAGAAAAACAAGTTTAGATGTCTAGGGAACTTCATGGCTGGCAAACACTCCCAACCTAATATGGATTAAATTGAAAACTTACGTTTTACCTATTAGTTCTCTAAGAGTAATGAATCGATTTCCATAGTACAGGGTGGGGCAAAAGTAGGTTTACAGTTGTGAGTACGTGAACTTTATTCTTGTATTATTATTTATTAATTATTGTATTATTTTTCCATATGAAAAACTGCAAACCTACTTATGCTCCACCCTGTCGCTTTAACTTCTGCTGGAAGAGAAAAGAAAATACATGAAACAGATTTCCCCAAAAGCTTTAAAAGAATAAGCTTCTTCCTTTTATTTCCCAAACCTCAGGAAAACTTAAAAAAAAAAAAAAAATCATATACAGCTATATATATCTACATTTCTTGACATGTCTAGCTCTGCAAGGGTACTCATACATAACTTCTTTGCTTTATGTAATTGAATTCTACTGTCCTCAGATGAGAGTTTTTTAACTTAATTCTAATATGTAATCAAAGATGAGTTCTTTTGGGCATAACAGAGTCCGAATTGATGAAAAGAATAATTGACAAATTACAGAATGCTAGGTCCAGAAAGCATCTCCTTCGACTTTATTTTATAATGAGTAAAGAGGGAGAGAAAACAGTTTCTGCTGAAAAGGAGACCATTTAGGTGGCCGTTGAATAGTCTTGGAATAATATAACTAAGGAGAGGGTAGAAGAAAAGAATGAGAGCAGATATGAGAAATGGTATCAAAAAGAAAACTGATGACATGCTCATACTGATTACATATACAGGAGAAGTTAAAAGGTTGGGTTAAAAGCAATTATCTGTATAAAGCTATGAGAGTTGATATTCATAGCCAATAAGTACAGTATACTGATGGTAGAGCTTACCTAGTTTCTCAAGACACTAAAGATCAGTAGAACGACTGTGAAACTGGAAGCATCCCCAACATGACCGGTTAATAAATTATGCTTCCCTCAATGAAAAGAGTTACTTATTTCCCTGGCCAGTGTGGCTCAGTTGGTTGGACCTTCATTCTTTATACCAAAGGGTGGAGTTTGGTCCCTGGTCACGACGCATATGGGAGGCAACCAATCAATATTTCTCTCTCACATAGATATTTCAAAACAAAAAGAGTTATCTATTTGTACCTACTGACTTAATCTATACAAGGGCTTTCAGGTGGTAATCCCACAATGATCAGACTCGTTCCTTTCACAGGATTATAATTCTGTTTTACAGAGGACTAATTAAAGGGTCCAGTGACCTGCACAATATTAATACAATTGGTAATTAGCAAAGCCAGGCAAAGCCTCACTCTCTGTGAAACGTTCTATCCGCAACAAATACTGATTGTGGTAATGAACAGAACTATAAATCTGTGGAATTACAAAATGCCTTTTACTTATATTATTTCAATTATTCCTCATAACTCCATGAGGTTAAATAAATACAAATTATCCAATTTGCCAGCCACAACAGAATTAAATAACTTGACTTCATTATCTGTTAAGATTATTTTAGCTTAAAGAAAGAAAATCCAACTCAAAGCAGCATAAATAAGAAAGGTTTACCACATAACAGGAAATTAGGAAAAAAGGCCAGTTCCAGGATTAGTGCAGTAGCTCAACAATATCTTCAAGGGTCCACCATCAACAGATGATGCCTCCACCCAACACCCAGGTCTCTAGGAAGAAAGTGAAACAAGCTTCTTACCCAGACTCAGCAATAACCAGGAGAAAAGATGAGGCCATCTCTTCATGTGCATCTCTTTTAGGAACAAGGAAACATTTCCCAGAAACTCCCAACCCACCCAATTCCCATCAGTAGATTTCTCATCGGGTCTCAATGGCCAGAACTGCATCACATACCTATGTCAAAAGTCACACAGCCATACTAAAATCCTATGGCTGACTTTAAAAAAAAAAAAAATCCACACCGGAGCATATGTTTTTATTGATTTTTTTTTTTTAAGAGAGAGAGACATCAATGTGAAAGAGAAACATCGATCAGTTGCCTCCCATACGTGCTCCAACCAGGAATTTAAGCTGAATCCTAGTTATTCCCTGACTGGGCTGATCAAACCCAAAACATGTTGGTGTATGGAACGATGTTTAACCAACTGAACCACCTGGCCAGGGCCCCAAGGCTGACTTTTAAACCTATGAGATCCCACTCTCCATGGTTAGAGATAGGGCCTGCTTTGAAAATGTGTGAATAAAATCAGGGTTTTATTAGGGAAGTGGGGGAGAGGGGCAAACTCTCGCACCGATTGTCTCACCAATGGTTTTTAATCTATCATCTCCTCAAGAATGAATAAGTAAATGTGTGTATATGTATGTTTATATTTATATACACATACACAAATAAAGATAAAAGTCCTTGTGATCCAGTTTGAGGGATGGTACAGAGAACAAGAGATAAGAGAAAGAAACCCAGGTATTCCTACAAGGCACCACATTGCTTCCATTAATGGATAAACTAGAAACTACGTATGGTAAGAAAATTTAAAACTGTGTTAGTTATATGGAGAACGACTGATGGGAATCAGGATGCCTAATCTGGGTAACAAATAACATTTACTGAATATTTCCTATATACTAGGCACTGTTCTGAGAGCTTTGCATGTATTACCCACTAGTAATTAGGTAAATTATAGTAATATGCTTTTTTAAAAATTTTATTCTCACCAGAGGATATGTTTCCATTGATTTTACAGAGAAGGGAGAAAGAGAGACAGAAACATTGATGAGAAACATCAATCGGTTGCCTCCCATACATCTCCAACCAGGGGTTGAACCTGCAACCTAGGCATGTGCCCTGACCAGGAATCGAACTCCCAAACCTTGTGGTGTATGGGACAATACTCCAACCAACTGAGCCACTCGGCCAGGGCAGTAATATGGTTCTTTTAAAAATGGACAAACTGAGGCATAACCAGGTTAAAGTAACAAGCCCCAAGACCACAGAGCTAGTTAAGAGGAGGAGAGAAGATTCAAACCCCAGTAGTCCAACTCCAAATTTTAAATTTTTGACTAATACGCTCTACATTTCTGGACAAATGGAAATTTAATTCACAGCCCACATCACAAATATTAAACTTGTCACATAAGAGAAGAGTTAGTTTTATTCTGTGTGGTCTCAGGGCAAACCAGGAGCTCTAGGTTAAAGTTTGAAAAAGATATACATTTCTGCTTCCCACGAGGCAGAAACCTCAAACAATTAGAGTTAGCCAAAAATAGAACAGGTTAGCCTCCTGGGACAGAAGGTCCTAGCACTGAAGCTATTCAAGCAGGAGCAAGATGACTCTAAGTTCAGAAAGCTGCAGAGGAGTCACATTTTGGAAACACATTCCATCATACCAGAAGAAACTACACCAGTGTGTAATGTGAGTGTGCGGGGGAGGGTGGCCTCATACAGGTTTTGATTGATGTATATGTTGCTTAAAAATAATTTTAATTAGTTTTGTAATATTTAAAAAGAATAAGTATAACATAAGACTTAGATTTTTGGAAAATCAGGCAACCCATATTCCAGCATGGCAACAAATGGCTGGAGTGAGTGATAGATGAGCCAAGCTCCCTGACTGAGACCAGGTATGGGCTCTCTGATTGCTAAAGCTTCACCTAGCTGCCTCCCTCTATAAGGTACCTACTGGACCCCTACTGGTATTTGTGGTGACACCCTCTATTCTCTAGTGTGTATTATGGACAAGCCTGAGACAGGAGAAAAAATACAAACAAAAGAAAGGTTAAAGGATCATGCTCTAAGATCTCCAACACAGTATTTCTTAACCTCGTCTTCATTATCATCCTCTCCCAAGAAGCCTTTTGACTTTTTTCCCTAACTGTCCCCCATCCCCAGTGACATTTAATACTACAGATATACTGTAGTATATCTGTTTATAGGCAACAAAGTATCTAAGATGTACATACATATTTTTTTGCTCCCCAAGAGCCAACTTTTGCCCCCTTAGGAAAGAAACTGCATGTTTCAACATTTGGCTCTTAAGGTGATTTCTCATCTAAATTTCCCTTAGTTCCTCTAAGGATTATTAGGAGAAAAAACAGAAGAGGAATAAAACCACAGTGTTAAATTTAGTGAACATGAGGATTAATTACATTATTGTTGTATGTAAAGATAAATATAGTGGAGTACTGAGTATGTTTATACGGTTATACTCATGTTTCAGTTCCAATTTTTTTAAAAAAAAATCTATCTTTATTGATTTCAGAGAGAGGAAAGGAGGGGGAGAGAGAGATAGAAACATCAATGATGAGAGAGTCATTGATTGGCTGCCTAGCCCGCAACCCGGGCATGTGCCCTGATCGGGAATCGAACCTCGATCTCCTGGATCCTAGGTCGATGCTCAACCGCTGAGCCACGCCCGGCCGGGCTCCAATTTATATCTAGGATTCTCTAGAAGTTCTCAAAAGTTTTGGTCTCATGACACTTTATTCTCTTAAAAATTACTAAGAATCACAAAGAATTTTTGTGTATGTAGGTTACAACTACTGATATTCACCATATTAGAAATGAAAACTAAGATTTTCAAAGTATTTATGAATGGAATTAAAATAATAAACCCATCACATGTTACTATAAGGTATTTTTAATGAAAAGAAACATTTTAAAAAAATTAGAACAGTGGCATTGTTTTACATTTTTCAGATCTCTTCAATGTTTGACTTAGTTGAAAAGAGCAGGCGTCATCTATTTCTGCATTTAATCTGTTAATATATCACACGTCGTGTAGCCTCTGAAACACTCCATTGTACATGAAGTAAAGAAGGAAAATATCTTATAGTTTTGATCTTTTGGACCCCCTAAACTTTTGGTGAATGTGTAATAATACTCTTTAAAACTTCAAAGTTATTAAAATTTATTTTAAGGTTTTTGTGGAAAAATTAAGACACATATTTTGCACCTTGCTCTCTCCAAACTGCATTAACACAGTAATTGTTTTATAAGTGGAATAAATTACACTAAGACAATAGTAATGGAGGAAAAAGAAACATAATTTTAAACACTGGATAAGCATATGAAGATTGGCACTCTAGGCTTTACATAAAGATACTAACTCTGCAGAAATCACCAAAGGGCTCAAGAATGGAGAGCATTAGGTGCCTCTGAAAATAGGGTAAAGGTGGAGATAAGAATGAGGATTGGCTGAAAGTCTATTTCAGCAGTTAAGCCTCCCAGATTTCCCCATTCCTCCCCATAGCCTGGTGACCTAAACTAGCACTACTTCTCTCTATCCCCAGCAGAAGTTTATTTTGTACAGAAATTTTTAAAAAAATGGTGTCCAGCCGGCTTGGCTCAGTGGTTGAGCATAGACTCATGAACCAGGAAATCAAGGTTCAATTCCCAGTCAGGGCACAGGCCTGGGTTTCGGGCTCAACCCCAGCAGGGTGCATGCAGCCGATCAATGACTTTCTCATTATTGATGTTTCTCTCTCTCTCTCTCTCTCTCTCCCCCCTTCTCCCCCTCCCTCCCTCCCTCCCTCCCTCCCTCCCTCCCTCCCTCCCTTTTCCTCTCTCTGAAATCAGTAAAAACATGTATTTTTTAAAAAGTATCTGTACACAATTGAGGAGCGGTATCTTACCTTTAACAGGGCAGTAAGTAACCTACACATACCGACTACATAGAGACAGCTCCCTTCTCAAATCCTTTCCCCCAAATCATGGCCAGACCCTCAAGAGTCCTTAGCTGAGTCTCCCTCTGGGAACTCAAGAGAAAAGACTCAAAGATTCTGGCACCAGGTGTTTCCCAGGAAAGAAACCAACTAAGTTCCCTTATTGTGAAGACTATAATAATTTGTGGCCTTATACCTCTCAATCAGTTTTCAATAAGTATACCTTTGAATGTGGATAGCTAAGGACTGCTAGACATTAACAGATGAAAGAACAAAATAAGCACCTTTTCACAAAATTTCAGAGCTCCAGGACAAAGAGAGGATCAAAATAAAGTTGGGAGAAGCAGAGAACAGCAGACTTCTCAACAGCAACACTGGAGATCAAAGGAACATGAAGCAATGCATTATAAACGGAGAGGAAGTTATTTCCACCTATCATAAATATTAAGACAGAAAAGTCATTTTCAGATATGCAAGTACTCGAAAATGTCACCTTTTAGGCACATTTTTTTAGGATGCTACTGAAGGGGAAATTTCACCAAAACAAGGGGATAAACCAAGAAAGGAATGAGAATGGTATCTGGGGAAAAAGGGAAACTAACACAAGGGAGAAGCGATAAAGATCCCCCAAAGATAGCTATGTACTGACCCTGAAGAATAACTAGAATATGAGTATAACTCAGAGTATAAATAGAGTATGGATCTAGGAGAAATTTCTTCAATATGAACTTAAAAGACTATTTAATGTGCCTGAATAAGCTGAGAGGAAATTTATACAACTAAGAGAATTTGGATTGAATTAGTGATTATAAATACACACACACACACACACACACACACACACAAATACTCAATTAAGGAAATAAGATAATTTAAGTCTACAGAAACCTGCCCTCAACAATTAAGAGAATGCACATTCTTTACAAACACAAATGAAACACTTAACAAAAACTGACTACAAACTAGGCCACAGAGACAGTTTACAAGAAATAAGAGTTAATATCAGACATTTCACATTCTTTCAACACAATGCATGTTTGACACTTATCTATTTGTAATGCTCACAAGTGACTCTAATTTCTTAAGAAACATGATGTAATGGAAGTAGAGATTAAAAAAAAAAATGTCTAGAACATGACCTAGAGAGGAAATGTTTGTGGAGTCCATCCATTAAATTAATTCTCACAATGCTAAATAACTCTTTCCATATAGGATGCTCTAAAAATGACAATTCTGACTTCAATTTAGTCTCCACAATATGTCTGACTCTGTACATATATTCCAAACATCACGACAGCGTGTCTAGTTGACCTGTACCGTTACATCATGACTCCAACAGTCTAGTAGTAACAGTGTAGGTAAATACATGGCTCAAGTCTAGAGTGATGATTTCATTCCATCAAACAGCTTAACACCATATGGCAGATCCAAAATCCTAGAGAGGAAATCCTCTACCCAGAATGTAACCCTAATATCTCCAGGGACCTACAAGCTCAAATATGTACATAATCACATTCGAAGAAGCAGAGTCAAACTGCCATAAGCAGTAACAGCATGAGTTTCAATCTCAACTTGCTAGGGCTCAAACAGAGTACCATAGTCTACTGGCTATATCTATCATGAGCCAATTAACTGCCAATTATATGACATCCCTACTGCTATGAACAGAATATGTTTAAATACTAACCCCAAAGATGATGACATTAGGAGGTGGGGCCTTTGGGTGGTGATTCGTTCTTAAGGGTGGAGCCCTCTTGAATGGGATGATGGTCCTCAAACAAGATGCCCAAGAAAGCTCCCTTGCCTCTTCCATCGTGTGAGCCACAGTGAGAAAACACTGTAAACCAGGAAGCGGGATTTCACCAGATACTGAATCTGCTATGCCTTGATTTTAGACCCTCACGCTCCAGAACTGTGAGAAATGACTTTCTGTTGTTTAAAAGCCAACCAGCTTATGATGTTTTTGTTATAGCAGCCCAAACCAACTAATAGGTACACCTAACTTTAGAACATGAAATACAATGGCAGAAAGCTCAGTTTAAAAGGTGCTCAATTCCTTTCATTTCTATAATCTATAATAACTATCCTGGGTGGTAATAAAATACAGCAGAAACCAGTTTTTATTTAGTCACTTATATTCACTAACCCACAAAGAACTTTCTGACTTAAAACAAATTTAAAAATTACTTCCTTTTCCTGGGAAAAATGTTAATCAACACGAGCTGCACTATGAAAGATTGTGATCCATTCTCACCATAACAAATGGTACCAAGACAACTGGATATCCACATGGAAAAAAATGAAATGAGACACTTAACATCATATACAAAATTTAACTCAAAATGGACAATACTTAAATAAAGAGCTAAACCTACTATTTAGGGAAACAGTTCTTAGATACAACAATGAAAGGTATCATGTATAAAAAGTTTATAAACTAGATTTATCAAAATTAAAACTTTTTGCTGCTCAAAAGATTCCATTAAGAAAATGAACAGACATAAATTTAGTAAAGTTGCAAGATGCAAAATCAACATACAAAAATCAGCTGCGTTCCTATGTACTAACAACAAATTATACGAAAGGAATTAACATAACAATCATATTTATAATAGCAAAAAGAACCCAATTAAAAAATGGGCAATGGAACTAGATAGACATTTTTCCAAAGACATACAAATGCCCAAACAAGTATATGAGAAGGTGCTCAATATCACTAGCCATCAGAGAAATACAAATGAAAAAATTAATGAGCCCTGATCAGGTGGCTCAGTTTGCTGGGGAGCATCATCCCATACACAAAAAGGTTGCAGGTTCAATTCCTAGTCAGGGCACATACTTAAGTTGCAGATTCGATTCCTGGCTGGGGTACATACAGAAGGCAACCAATAGATTTTTTCTATGTCTTTTTCTTTCTCTCTCTCTCTCTCAAATCAATAATAATAAACATACAACAAAAACCCATATCCCCAAGTGAGGATTAAAAAAAAAAAGTCTTATTAAAAAAATTAATGAGATATATCACCTTACACATTAAGATGGCTATTGTAAAAAAGACAAGATGTAAGTGTTGGTGTTGGTGTGGGTGTGGAGAAAAGGGAACCCACGTACACAGTTAGTGGGAATGTACACTGATACAGCCATTATGGAAAACAGTATGGAGGTTCCTCAAAAACTTAAAAATGGAACTACCATATGATCCAGCAATCCCACTTCTGGATATACATTTGAAGGAGATGAAATCAGTATCTCGAAAAGGTGTCTGTAATCCCACGTTCACTGTAGCAGTATTCACAATAGCCAAGACATAGAAACAACCTGTCAACTAATGATTAAATGAATAAGGAAAATATGGTACATATATACAACAGAATTATTCAGTAATACAAGAAGCAAATCCCATTTGCTACAACATGGATGAACGTGGAGGATATTATACTAAGTGATTAAGTGATATAAGCTAGACAGAGAGAGAAATACAAATACTGTATGATTTCACTCATATATGTAATCTTAAAAAGAAAGAAAGTCGAACTCAGAGAAACAGAGAGTAGAATGGTGGTTACCAGGGACTGGGGATTGGGAGATTTGGTGATATGTTGGCCTAAGGGTACAAACTTTCAGTTATTAGATGAATAGGTTCTGGGGATCTAATGTACAGCATATCATGACTAGAGATAATACTGCATTGTATATTTCAAATTTACTGAGAGAGTAAATCTCAAGTGTTCTCACACACATGCACACACAAAATGGAAACTATGTGAGGTAATGGATATAATTAGCTTGATTATAATCATTTCATAATGCTTATGAAATCATCATCTTGTATACCTTAAATATATACAGTTTTATTTATCAATTTTATCTTAATAAAGCTGGGGAAAAGAGTATTTCTCACTAAAAAAAGATAACAAAATGAAAAGACAAGACATTGGCTGGGAGAAAATGTTTGCAAAGGATATATATAATAAAGAACTTGTATCCAGAATAAAGAACTACTACAACTGTGTAATAAAAAGACAACCCCTCCCCCTAAAAATCAGCAAAAGTTTAAATGGACAGTTCTCCAAATATAACAAATGGCTAAAAAGCACATGAAAAGATGCTCAATATCATTAGTCAAATGCAAATTAAACCACATAAAATCAATATACATCCACTAGAAAGGCTGTAATTTAAAGACATTATATTGCCCCAGCCAGTTCGGCTAAGTGTCAGCCCATGGACTGAAGGATCTCAGGTTCAATTCCAGTCCAGGGCATGTACTTGGTTGCAGGCTTGATCCCTGTCCAGGTCAGGGCACAAGTGGGAGGCAACCAGTTGAGGTGTCTCTCTCCCATTGATGTTTTCTCTTTCTCTTTCTCTTTCTCTTTCTCTTTCTCTTTCTCTTTCTCTTTCTCTTTCTCTTTCTCTTTCTCTCCCTCCCCTCTACTCTCTAAAAAAAAAAAAAAAGAAAAAGAAAAATCAATGAAGAAAAAATCCTCCGGTAAGGATTAAAAAAAAAAAGTATGTGAATGTTCACAGAACACTAACTGGGAACAAATCAAATGGTATAGATGAATAAATAAAAGGTAATATATCCATATCGCTGAATATTATTCAACAATAAAAAGAATAAAAAAGCTTTTATACCATTTAGTGAGAACATTCATATACTTTGCTGTATGTTTATGGGATGCAACCCAAAGTTCCTCTGAAGATACTGTGTAACATACAGTATATGTATCATAGTACTTTGAAAACTATAAAATTAGGAATTCTGAATCACATCTGGCCTCAATGGTTTCAGAAAAGGATTGTGGAATTTACAGAGAATTAATAACTTTACTAAGCCCATCTAACACATTTAAATATTTTATAGCTTACGAGAACCTATATTAACCAAAATCCATTTCCCAGCTACAAATTTGTCCTTGTTTTAATATTTTAAAAATGGCTGAACATGAAGCACACAGTATGTAGTAGTGACCTGGTTATTTCATGATTTAAATTTTAAGCAAATTAGTGTTATTTAATACACAGGTCCCTGGCTATGTGAATTTTCTACTGGTTTAACTCATGAAATGTATAGAAACAATACAAAACTAAGGAAAAAGAAAATATCAATCAATATATATTAAACACTGCTTAAAACATTAACATTTAAAATCTTTCCCCCCCAGAAAACATTAACTACAAATCAGAGGTACTTATATAAAGGACTTACAAATATTCCTAAAATAGAAATTATATGAAAACCACTTGAACTGTAGCACCCTTGTAACCCAGAATCAGAGATGAAAAACAAAAACTTCCAAAAGGCTTCTCCATCACAAAGCATATATCTATAAAAAAGAAATTTCAAAACTCCTCAGCTGTCAGGAATATAAAAAACAAAAATTAAAAGCAGCAAAGAGACACCATTTCACCAAAGTGGAAAAAAACACACAAAGCTTTAAAAACAACCAGTGTTGTAGAATGTTTATCAGTACAGTCTTTTGGAGGTCAATGTGGCAATAGAAACATTTTAACATGCACATACCACTAAACCAAAAATTCTGGTTCCACAAAACAATCCTAACCAAATACTGTCACATACGTACAAAGATATTGAAAGAATATTTTTACACTTTCTGTAACCCCAAATATTGGAAACACCCTAAATGTCACTCATAGAAGATTGTTTAATAAATTATGGTATGTTCATACTATAAAAGGTTTATTATATACATATACACACACATATATATTTTAATTTATTGATATGGAATAATGACCAGGATATATTATCAGGTGAAAAAATTGTACAGTACAATATGTATTATATGATCCCACTACTGTATGAACATATAAATGAATTAAATTTATGTGAATCCATAGGTGCATGTCTAGAAAGATACTTAATTTTGTAACTAGTTACCTCTGGAGCAAAGAATAGAACAGATAGAGAGGGTAACACCTTTGTACTGCTTGGATTTTTAAATAAAAAAATGTTATTTTTATAACAAAAAAAGGAAATAGTAAAAAAAATGGAAAAACTATTAATACTATGTACTGGAGAGTTAAGAAAAACTAATCACACACAAATATTTTATCTGATTTAAAGGATACTTCTATCTAGAAAACTGTTAAAATTGAATTTCAAAAGATGCTAATGACTAAGTTACATTTCTAGGGATATATTACCACCCCACCCCACCCCAATGACTTCACTGACTCCTGGTAAATCAACCTCTCCAGGCAGATTATATACGAGTTCAATTTCTAGAAAGGAATTTTAATCACTAAAAAAACTAGAGTTGATCCAAGGAAAAACAACCATATGTCTCAAAGATGTTTACTTGCCATTTAAATATTTCTTTAAAAGAAATTTTCTGCAGTCTTTTAAAAAATATATATCCACTGGCCTAAGAACTCTATTGCTTGGTAAATTTCCCTGTAACAAGCAAGGGACTTTTTCACTCTTTCAAGAACTTCAAATTCTTCTCAAGTCTTCTATGTTGACAATGTTCACTTCCAAGATAATGTTTACCAATGTCTCTAAATATACTTGAATAAGAATGCTGAGAGTAGGGCACAGCCATAATAGTTAGAATTTTGTTATTTATGGAGTTTTAAGGTTAGCAAGGGTGTAAAACTGGAAGGATTATCTATATATAAACCTTAACCTCTATTTAAAAATTTTTCTTCTAAATCAAGTCATATTGTGCTAAAACACACAACATGCATGCACGCGCACACACACACAGATTGGGGGGCTGCGTGTCAAAGGAACACAAGTAACTGAAAGAGCTCCCAATGGCCAAAGCTAGAACAATTTGAGCAACAAAATATAATAGTATTAGACTATAACCTAAAGTACAAAATAAATTATCCACAAGTCTGAAATAATATAAATGACTGAACAAATAAGTAAATTTAGGAAAAGAGACAAACCTCCCATTTAGAAGAATTCCAAATAATTTATCTAGACTCCACCCTCAAGGAGGTAGAGCATAACTTCCCACTTCTTAAGTGTGGGCTGTACATAGAGTACAGTATGCAAGGGTGAAAAAAGAATAACTTAACACTGAAGAAACCTAACTAACACTACTACTAAGCCAGGTGATCAAAGTTAACATCAACAGTGTTAGGTCATGTTAACATGTACCCTTAATATGACTACAATGACAATGGCACTTTACCTGTATGGTCTCCCTGCCAAAAACAACAGCCCCAGTCTAATCAAGAGAAAAACATTAAACAAATTTCAATTAAGGGGCATTCTATACAAAACCTGACCAGTACTCCTCAAAACTCAAACACAAGAAGTCTTAGAAATCATCATAGTTTAGAGGGGCTTAAAGGAGATATAAGACAACTATATGTAATATCGTATCCTTGATGGGATCCTGTAACAGGTAACAGAAAAAAAATTAAGAGAACTACTAAGGAGCCCTGGCTTTCCTAAGTGGTTAGAGCATCAGCCCAAGCACCTAAGGGTAGTGGGTTCAAGTCCTGGTCAAGGGCAGGTCCCTGGGTTGCAGGTGAACTCCCTGCCCCCATTCAGGGCACGTGCTGGAGGCAACCAGTAGGCAACCAGTCAATGGGTCTCTCTCATATTGATGCATGTTTCTCTCTCCCTGCCGCCCTGCCACTCTCTCTGAAAAGCAACAGAAAAAATACCCCCAGGTGAGGATTAATTAACATAAACAAATAAATAAAAATAAATACAAAAAATTACTAAGGACATCTGAACAAAGGATAGACCAGTTAATGATAATATTTCAATACTGGTTCATTAATTGTGGCAAATGTAGCATACAAATTCAAGATGCAACTAATGTGGGAAATCGGCTATGGAGTGATGAGAATCCGCTGTATTGCCTTCACAATGTTTCTGTAAATCCAAAACGATTCTAATAAAAATTTATTTTAAAAATGATTTGTAGTTTTTTAAATCCCTCATTATGATGTTCATTTTCAAACTTGATATTTGGCTATTTTTACTTGAAAGACAACTGAACTAAATTTTCTAAAATAATCAAAAGGTAATACAATACAGCTGGCCACGTATTAATCTAAACTTAAGAATTTTTCTTACATAATGAAAACAAGTTAAGCAAGAATACTAATATTCTCAAAACTAATTTTAACATGTTTGTTTTTACAACTTTAATCACCTAAGTTTCAAGTTAACATGGTTGCAAGCTAGTGTTATCTGATTTGCTCTCCTCTATCATTGCACTCAAAGCTCATTAAATAACCCTTGGATATATACAATGTTTAAATATTTCTGAAAACTCAGAATATTGGTTTAAAATCTGTCAGATGGCAGGTCCCAGCAGCTCGGAGGCAGGAGAAGTGGCAGCAGCCAGGCAGTTCAGCTTCATGAAGGTGCTCAGTGCACCATGGCCCTGAGGCACCCTGCAGCACTGTGCTGCCCAGGTGCCAGGATTCCCAAGAGCAAGGTCAGCTCTGCCCAGGGGTTAGCAAAGGAATTCAAGAGGAAATCTGTGAGGTTTTTAACTATACCTGCTCCCACAAAAGTGGAAACAAAGCCAAAAATTCGGCAAGAGAGGATAAATCTGCAGACAAAAAATTGCAAACAAAAGGGAAAAGGGAAGCAAAGGGAAAACGGACCAAAGTGACTAAGAAACTAAGGAAGATTACCTGCAGTAAAGGGAGAAACTAAAAACGAGGTGAGTCCAGCCTCTGATAAAAAAGCAGGAGAGAAAGCCAAGTCTGATTAATCTCATATACCATGTCTTATCAGTGGTCCCTGTCTTCTTTCTTGTACAATCCAGAGAAATACTTTTATCAACTATTTTGTAAATGCAAATTTTTTAGTAGCTCTAGGAACCTTTCTTAGTAGGAAATTCCACCTCATCCCATTTTTCAAGTGTAAATGTTTTTACTTTTTTAAAGAGGTGAAATCATTTGCTGGATGTTAGTTGTTGGTGCAACCAGAAAATTGTGGAATGCTGAATATGACAGCTTTGATTGTCTTGGATGTTAGCTTAACATTCCATAGGTAGGGATAGTTTTTATATCCTATAATACAAAGTATACTAAATGGCAATTGGAGTCAGTTATGCATTTAATATATCTTGAACATTTTAAATTACTTCTATTCCCATGTTTTTGGTAGAACTGTTTCCTAAAGAAAATCATACTCCCTGATTTTGGCTCCCCCTGTAAGAATTTTGTGCACTCTAACATGTTTGGTGTGGTAGTCTGTCTAGTTTTCCTAGTAACTTTGTTAACGTGCTGTGAAAGATTGAAAATTTGATTATGTAATGTACATGATATTAAATTGTGAATTAGTGGGACTTTGATGTAACAGCATATCAACATTTAAAGATATTGATATTCTATTAAGGGAAAAATTTGCCTCCAAATTTTAAGCTGCAATGTCACTAGAATACTATGTAGAAAAGAATCACAACTACATGAACTTTTTAGGTTTTTGGTGTGCACGTTAAAAATTGTGTACAAACTGAAACGTCTGTGTACATATCCTCAGACCAACCAATAAAATCTCAATTATGAAATAATTTTTTGAAGCATACATGCACACAAATCTGTCAGGCCTCAGGATAAATTAAAGCACAGAGTTCTATAGAGGAATAGAAGAACAGGAAAATGGTAAGAGACTTTTACCTATTTGCCAATGGGTATCTTTACCTTAAAGGGCTCTCTAAGGGTGTCAAAACAACCTGAGTTGTTTCCCTCCCCTTACCATATTGGCCAATTGTACACACACCCCTCTTTCCAGATGCATTCAGAAGACTACAATTTCCAGGGATGCAAATGAAGGAGGGAAGCACACAGACTGTGATGTTATCTTAAAGAATCAAAACTCACTCTAGGGGAGGAGTTGTTTTTCATGTACTGTTTCTGGCAAACTACAAACTGCTCAAAATATCCAGGAATAAATTCCCCAGACATGTTTTATTTGGCTCACACACTGTTCTGGGGTTCCCCGCCCCCCAGACATTTTGAATTAGCTGCCAATATTTCAAAATTGGGACATTACACACAAGAATCTGGATTTCTAGTTTTTTTTTCTTAAAAAATCAGAAAATCTAGCAACACTGGGCCAGTTAAATCCTATCCCACACAGCAGTAATAAGCAGGTAGGCAGCACTCGGGTGAATCAGTGGGAGCTTTCTAATTCCGCAATGCTCTTTTCCTAAGTTTTTTGTTTGTTACTTTACATTCCTGGAGTTTACAGGCATTTAATACTGTCACTGCTGGCATAGGCAAAGGTTAAGTGGTGAAAGTAGTTTTTAATCCAAGAGAACCAAACTACATTAAGTTATCAGTAAATACCAAAATGTTATCCACAGAACAAGTTCATCCAATAGCTCTTCAGCTAATATCTGGCTGTGGATATGTCTATTTTTCAGTACTAAATGTTCAGGCCTTGGAATCCAGAGATTTAGTCAAGTAAGATATTGGACAAGATGATTTTTAAAAGTTCCTGGATATTTATCATGATTGATCTGGACCCATAATTAACAGTACTTTTTATGTATTTAAGACAGAAAGGGCTGACAACTTGTTATATTTTCCTCCCTAAATTTTTGGATTATTTTTATTAGGATTAGAAATTCAACACAATGTTATTTAATAAAAAAAACAATTTATTTGCTCACCTAATAACCAAGAAAGACCAGAGTGATGATTAACACAACTGGAATTCTGAATTTACAAAACTATACATACCAAAGACTGCAGTCTTACCCTACTCATCCACCCCATGAATCCTTGATGCTAATGTAATGGGAGTAGCTAAAAGAAAGTTTTAAGTTCAAGTTTTCAGAGAAACCATGAGTTCAGGAGTATAGGAACAACTTTAAAAAGACTGGACTCAGGCAGCAGCAACAGGGTGGCTTGTCTTTTTAGAGACCCTTCTATTCCAAATTATCCTTCCTCAAATTATCTGTATTTTCCCATTTTTATTATCAATTTGAAATCTTATCTACTTATGACACATCCACACATTATCATAAATTACTCTAGATGTTCCTTAACGGCTAGCTGGATTTTCCAATACTGATGGAACAGGAAGTTTGAGTGAGGATACAAAGTGGGGCTCACAGAAGTATGAGAACAGTGGCAACCTAGGGAAAAGAGGTAGGGAAGAGAGAGGGGAATATAAATGAAGTGATAAGAAACGCTCCCTGCAAAAGAACACAACTCTTATTTCTAAATTGGACAGTAAGCTTGCCTAATACTCAGAAATGGTGGAAAACCCTTCTTTTTCTGCCTGGCATCCTGTTCCCAGAATACAAAATAACATTAAAGCATGCATTGTGAATAAAAAAAGACTTGTGTTATTAGTCTGGAAATTATATCTCCATTAATAACAGAAAAAGTATGCTTGAAGTTCTAAAAGAATACAGACAGAACACCAACAAAATAAAAATTATTACTGTGTTAAACTGTCACACTGTGTCAATTAAAGGGGCTTTAAAAGCAAAACAGTAACTTTTTAGTAAGATACAATATATACAATATACTTGAATTTCATATTATATTTTCTTGAATGGTCCAGCCTGCAAGAAAAAAATGTATACTTGATAGCAAAATATAAATATTTTCCTCCCTATTATTTACCGTTGCAAAAAATTATATTTTCCAATAAGATGACTAATGATTGGATTCATCTCCTTGTAATTATAATCTCTCGATAGCACCTCACACCCTTGCTGAATCTCATATGTCAAGGACTTGAATAAAGTACTATTTTTACCACTGCAAGGGGAAAAAATCCTATTCTTAACATTATTGAAAAGCATTTTTTTCCTGTATACATAGTAATTATAAGCTAAGTTTAAAAAATACAATTGGCTCCTCTATAGAAAATATCATTTGCTTTTAAAAATTTATTTTAAATACTAACTGGATAAATGTTCCATTGGGAAGATTGTCATCTACAGAGCCAGGGCTATTAGTATTATCTTCAACAATATCTCTATTCAAAGTTGTCACAAATAATGAAGCTAAAGCAGTGGGACCAGGAGGCAGAAAACCCCTCAAATAAGATTCTGGTGCCCTACTAATTTTATTATTTTTTAAAAATATATAATTTATTCAGTACAATATGCAGATTCATTACTTTTGTACCAATGTAAAGCCTACTAGATATAGCAAATTAAGCAAAGTTTGCTCTATAGTCAATTATCTGATTATTAATTTACTTTTAATCTTTCTTCCTTCAATTTCCGGAAACATTATCATTATTCACTTTAAATACAGTGTATCACAGTTTCAAAGAAAAAGCTAGAACAAGGATATACAAAAGCCAAAAAAGTTGGAAATCCATTAATCACTGAATTGAGAAAAATTCCTAGGAATGAGGTAGTATTAGAACTATATGCTATATAGAAATAACTGTAGATACGTGGTTATTATTAAACATGAGGAGAATCTTAAAATTAACAAAGCTAGTGATTTTAAATATCTACAAAAAATTCAAATATGAAAATTATAAACAGAATCAAATTTAGATGTCTACAAATAAACCACTTAACAAGGTAGCACTACTAACGAATTAGTAACAATACCACTTCTGTGTCTTCTTGCCTCACCAGCCCCATATCCTCTGGGGGTGGGGATATGCTTTTCTTTTAATCCAACCTCCTACCCGGGGAAATTTTAAAAAGATAATTCACGTGACTGTAGTTTGCTAATTTATTAAAAAAAATGACCAGGTGAAAATTTTTTGAGCTATCAAATATGCTAGTAACATAAGAGAATTGAAAAGTTCTCACTTGATATTTCCTGATCACTTAAATTAACATAGGTTATTTAATTATGAAAACATGCTTACACAATTATTCCATTGCCTCATCTCAACGATTTTTGGGACCAATGACTCCTGCACCATTAAAATCCCACTAGAACAAATAACTGAATTTACAGTCATTGTATTTTTTAAAAAAAAAATACCAAAGCTGGTTTCCATGGAATAGCAGATGATCCAAATATACCATGTGTATAGGGGGAAAAGTATTGGTACAAATCTAAAACTTTTATGCATAATCATAGTATGTAATTTATCTTGTTTTAGCCCCATGGTATCACATAGGGTCCAACCAAGAAATGGGACCACACAGTAATTTGATCAGGGAAAGTTTCACATAAAGAGTAATTACAATGGGACAGCGATTTTCAAGTAGTGTGCTGCAAGAATTTTTAGTACACACAATACCTGACTATTTAGTCGGGGACACTGACCTCTTTTCCCTTAGATTGTCAAATAAAAAAATGACAACAGCCAACACAACAATAGCTATCAGTCTGGTGTGAATGAATCAAAATTATACCTATTTTTTTGTCAGATTGGCAAAAAACATATTATTTGGTGTGCTGCGGAATTTTAGTAATTAGTTTAATGTGTGGCATGAGATGAAAAAGGTTAAAAATCACTGCAATAGAGGAGTAACATATATAAACATGTGAAGAGAACTCTAAATGATGCCCAAGAGCTGAGTGTCAGTACCCAAGGAACAAACTTGGAAGAGTGCCCTTCCGCAAAGCTAGGGTTTGGACCTTGTTGGAGAAGGTGTGGTTGCAGCCTACTGGAGTGCAAAGTTGTTCTCCAGGTTGGATTGGGCCAAAGAGGCTGGTGAGTGAGCACACAATGGTAGTTAGGACACTGAGAACCTGACTGCCAGCAGCACTTGCATAGGAAGGGTGAGGGGAAACAATCATCTGCAACACCACAGACATGCATGAGGAGTTGGGGTATGCAATGTCCATGTGAGAAGAACTGTGGTCACTAAGTTGGAGCTCTGAGTTCACAAAGTCTGTCCACTCTGCACTCAGCTGGGGCAAAGGACCACTGGATGGCCACATATCCGTGCCACCTACAGCCATGCATTAGGAGTAAGAAACAAAAACAGAATCCCCTAACTTATGTCAAGTTCTCTAGGCATCCTCTACTGAAAAAGCTTAACTTCATACAACCGAAACACCTAAATGGTCAAGCCAATATCGCAGAGCAAAATAATAAAGAATTGACTTAGAGCTGGAAGAGAATCTGTTAACTGCCACACTCCATACTCCTCAGGGATGTTCATAAAGGATAAAGCATGACAGAAGCAATAAACTGTAAATATATACATAATGTTTAGTTGAACATTAAATTTGACTAAAAGACAGTTTCAAAAAATCTGGTTGGGTCACTGCTGTCACTTATCCACTGCACTCTGAAAATGGGGGAAATAGGTCAGTTATTTAACAATGTATCTCAGAAACTTGAGCTACTCACAGCACTATAAACTGTGGTTTCCAAAGAGAGCTGGAATGAGGTACAGATGGGGGGAAATGTCTTTTTCCATTAAATTTATCTAAAACAAACTCTTATTTATTGAATTTATTGGAGGTGACATTGGTTAATAAAATTACATAGGTTTCAGGTATACAATTCTACATCATCTGTATATTTGTATTGTGTTTACCATCCCAAGCCAAGTCTCCTTCTATCACCATTTATCCCCCTTTTCTATCTTCCCCCACTCTCTGCCCTTAAAACAATCTTTATTATTTAATAAACAGACTGAAATAACTATATAAACCAAAACAGTACATGTGTATGCATATATGTGTGTATATATATGTAGACAATGACCCTACTTTCCCCTCCGGATTTTAGGTACATCTTTGCACCATACAAAGAGGCCAAACACTTAACAAATGCCGATTTTAAAAAATTAGTCCAATAAAATAAAGAACTGTACTTAGTTATATTTGGAGATTAGAAACCAATTTCTTCAAGTTAATATCACTGTAGCTCACAAATATGTATTGATTGCCCTTAAAAGATCCACATACTACTAAAACAACAACAAAAACTAATTGCCACTACAGCTAAACAAAGAACCCTAATTAACACATTCTTTAGTAAGGCTATTACTCAAACTCCACTACAATGCTCATATGCATTGTTCTGCTTTCTGAAGTTTAGTTTCAAATGATTAAAATTTACTATTGTAAATCCCCTCAGTAACCTGTAAAACAAATTTTAATAATCAGCAACTTACAAAAACCAGTGTTTTACCAATTTGGGGTTTGCTATTTTTTGGAAAATTAAATCTTAGTTACTTGACTTGGGCAAGTTATTATACTTCTCTGTGTCTCAGCAGTCTCTCTATATAAACAGGGCTAGTAACTACCTATCGAAGAGGGTTGTTGAAGATTAAATGGATTTTTCTCTCTCCCTCCTCCTCCTCTCTCATACACACGTTTGCTTTATAAAAACTATACATATTTGATCAAATTGAATCCTTGCCTGCTCTGAACATAGGTACCCAATGTCAGAATTGAGATGAAACAAGAGTTGTCCTAAGAAACCTAATTTCAGTAAGTAATGGCCTCTTATGACCATAAAATTCACTCCTCCCTCCAAACAATTAAAAACCACTTATTCAAGGAAAAAAGAGGAGACAATCATTCAACAAAATTTAATTACTTATCATTCAGTAAAATAAGGTATGGCCCCTTCTTTTAAAGAGCTTCAATTTGGGGGTAAGGAGTAAGGAGACAGACACAATCATAATATAGAAACAATAAAAGCCAGAAAAACACACAGAGTCCAATAAAAAAGCATGTGGAATATGTCATTAAATCCATTTAGGACTACTATAGAAAAGCCTCATGAAAAATGTAATACCTAATAATCTTATCATAGGTTGAGGGAAAGAAATGTGCAGAAATGGGGATTAAAAAAAGGAAACACTAAAGGAGAAAGCTAACACCAAAGCAGAGGTGTGGGAAGATGTGTAAACTATACTATAAAAACAGACTATAAAGGTCAAAAGCTACAAAGAAAATAAGAGAGATGGCTGCCAATCAGCCATGCTGGCACACTGGGAGTCCTTGAAATCAGCCATGCTGGCGCACTGGGAGTCCTACTAGTGAGCTCAAACTTTATTTTTCACAGAATAGCATTTTATGTGGTGTTTACTTATGTGATGGGCACCATGCTGCTGTCTCATTTAATCCCCACAACCCAATGAAGTAGGTATTATCATTTAATAGCTTAAGAAACTGAGCCCATAGCTAGCAAATGGTAGCTCCGGGATTTCAACTCATGGTGTCCAACCCAGAATCTGAACTCTTCAACACTGTACTGCCTTTTAAAGTCTTTAAGGACAGAACGTGATATTTGATTTTTGAAAAGATAACTGATAATCTTAGTGACAATACAGAAGAAGACAAACTGAAGAGAATAGAGGACAGAAAAGTACCTTAAAAAAAGTTTTTGTTGAATTTTCTTGTTGAAAGAAACTAAATGGCCATTAATAACAGATCTAACCGAAGAAGGATACAGTAAACTGCATGAATGAAATTGACAGGACCCAGTGACTGCGGAGATGAAAGAAGGGGGAGCTAAAATGACTCAAGATTTCAAAAACCTCAATTTAGAGGAGGAGGGGCTGTCACCAATACCAACATGCTTCTTTTTGGTGTAGGGTGGGGGCGTAGAAAGGAGAGTGGATGAGTTCAATTCAGACATGTTTAATTAGAAATACCTACCGAACATCTGAGAGGAAGAGTTTCACAAGTGGTTGCAAATAAAAGCCAAGAGTTAAGAAAAGTAGTAATGTCTAAAACAATGGACACCTGGAAGTCCTATCCAGAGTGCGTGATGAGGGATGCTGAGAGTGGCTGACTGCTGAAGATTAGTAGGTAAAGCATGGATTATCAACCAGGATATTATGAGCAACTTGAGGGAGTCAGTCCTCTGTCAGATGCCATAATGAGGAGGGGAAAACTGTTGAGGTTCACCAATGAAGAATGAAAGAAAGAAAAGAATATTGAGGAAATCTCTCTCTCTCTCTCTCTCTCTCTCTCTCTCTCTCTCTCACTCACACACACACACACACACACACACTCTGAAATTCTGAATTAGTCCTCTTAAACATATTAATGCTACCTAATAATTACTGTGTGCTTCCAGCAGGTGAAAGGAAGAGTTAGTGAAGACATGAGATAATAGAACATATATATTGGTCTCTGCCCCTGGTTCCTGGCACAGAGTTCCTAAAATCCTTGTAATTTCCTAAGTGACAAGCACACTAGGAGCATCTCTTGTTCTAATATTTGTCTTTGACTCCATTACTGACACAGGACCCCTAAAACCCTTGTAAATTCCTAAGTGATAAGACATAAAAGTATTTTTGTTTCCTGTGGACAGGAAGGCTCTGGAGAGGGAGTGCTAGTTACCAGACCACTAAGTCATTAACAGCTTGGAAGTTTCAGCCCCATCCTCAATCCTCCAGGGAGGGAAGAAGGGCTAGAAAGGAGTTAATAACTAATCATATTACATGAGGAAGCCTCCATAAAAATACCAACTGTGTGGGGTTCAGAGCTTCCAGGTGGGTGAATACGTTCAGAGGGAGAGGGTATGCACCTTAACTCCGCAAGTACAGAGAAGCTGCTGCCCTTGGGACGCTCCCAAACATTGCCTCGCTCTATGTATCTCTTTATCTGGTTGTTCTTTTTCTCTTTCTTTCTTTTTTTTCAGTTTATTGGTTTTTAGAGAGGGAGGGAAGGAGAGAGAGAGAAAACCACTGCTGTGACAGTGCAACATTAATCGGCTGCCTCTACGCTCCAGGGCAGCAACCTGGGCATGTGCCTTGACCAGGAATCAAAACCACCACCTTTTGGTGTATGGGATGCTGCTGCAACCAAAAGAGCCACACTGGCCAGGGCTCTCTATTGCATCCTTTAATAAACTGGTAAACACAAGCACAGTAAATCTTTCCCCAAGTTCTGTGGGCCACTTGAGCAAATTAATCAAACTGAGGCTGAGCATGTGAGAACCTCAGATTTATAGCCGATATGGTCAGAAGCACTGGTGATAACTTGAGCTTGTGATGGCCTCTGAAGTGAGGATGGGGAGGGACAGTCACATGGGACTGAGCCCTTAACCTGTGAGATCTGACACTTTGGGCAACAGTGTCAGAACTGAATTAAAATTGTAGGGCACCCAGCTGGTGTTGGAGACTTGCCTGTTGCAGGAAAAATCCCTCATACATTTGGTGACCAGAAGTGTTTTGTGAGTAGGAAAGGAGACTCACAGGGAAGAAATTCACAGTAGGAAAAAACTGGGTTTTCCCCTACATAAGAAAGAAAAAACTGAGTTTTTCCTTTACAGAAGACAACTATGGAGCAGTCACAAAGGTAACAAAATCAGGAGAGCAGTGTAAATAAATTGGAGACAAACTAAGATGGGGTCACAAACATTTTAAAATGCCAACAGCGTCTGAGCTGGCAGCAACTTCAGCCTGTAGCCGTGAGTCCAATATTACCAGATCTTCTGATTTTCCAAGAGAGGCCAAACATCCTCATTTCAACATGAAAACATGATTTTTTTTTAAATGCTGACAATTAAATTTTCTTAAAAACATTATGTAGGCACATGAAGTGGTCAGAGTTGCTGAATTGCTACTCAGGCCTACAGTTAATAAAGTATTATAGATATGCCAAGCAAGGGATCTTTAAAAGAACATTTTCTTAAGTGTGGTGAGAGATAGAGTCCAAACTGCAATGGAAGGTAAGAAATGAAGGCAATAAATATGATACCTTTCCAAAAAATTTGGTAATAAAGATTAGAAAACAAGAGCTAAAGAAAATCTCTTTTAGGGCAAGTCTCGTATTCGGAGAGAAGGGATTAGAGAAAAGGGAGAAATCTGAAGACATGATCAAACAAAGCAAAAAAAAAAGAGAGAGAGACATACGCGCACACACATATCTACAGGCTAAAGAACACGAGTGATGGGAAGAAAACGGAAGACAGGGAAGTGGACAGGTCTCCGAGGGGATGAGGGTCACGCGCACAGAGAAAAAGTCCCACTTTCCAGAGAACTGCCGCTTCTCCGGAAACCCAAGGAAGAAAGTCAAAGATGTAGAGAAAATAGAAGATGATGGTGAAAGAAGGAAAGCATATGCCTAGGTCTTCTCAATAAATTTTCAGAAAGAATAAACATTAGCGCTGGGCGTATCTGTGGAACGTGTCTGGGTAAGTTTCATTAGGGCTGAATACTTGCTGTTCCCCTCACAGGTACAGTTTCTCTATTCATACCATATGCACATCCAGTGCCATGCTTCCAGAGAAACAAATTTATTCTAAATCTGAGGTACAATAAAGTAAGCTTATTTAATGTGCCTTAGTAAGACGAGAATAAGCAGCACAATTAAAAGTCAAAATTAAAATATATGCAAGTCTTCAGTGATGGCTTTATTACATCTCACAAACAAAAACATTTTCTTTAAGAAAGTACAGAGAAGAAAGCAGGAGAATGAGGAAAAAAAGAAAAACCCCTGTAAGAAGAAAATGTCAGAAGACAAGTACAGGGTATGCTTGAACTCCCTTTACACCCTCTAGCAATGATGCTGCTACATTCTAGATTAGGGCTCGTCACACTGTTCTGCAGAGGTAACTCTTCCGCTGTATACATTAAGCTATCCGGTAAGATTTTGGGGGGAAGGAAGTTTCCCTAATTTTTTTCAACTTTGAAAACTTCTACCTAGATGATAAGAAACTAAAGAGTATTTTACTGACACTAAGATTAATGTTCTTTTATGAAGGAAAATTTTGGATCAAGTCCTCTTAAACGCATTAACAGCTAACATTTAACGTGTACTTCCAAAAGTGCTCAGCACTTCGTGGTGTTTTACTCCCCCCTTCCCAAGAATCTCTTTTTATAGATTTTGTTTTACTTGATGAAAAAAACCTACACTCCAGATTCTTTCATATGTACTTTGCCTGACAGCCCATTAGATACTGTGAATTAAAGGCTTAGGATTCTGACACTGGTTTTAATTTGAACAAAATTGTCTATTGTGACCCATGGCATGCTCCTTATAACTTTTGTTCCTTTATCCTTGAAATGGAGATGACATAGACCTTTGTTGTTTTAAGAATTGATCAAAGGCATAGTTATTTTAAATGACTGTTGTAATATAAAGGGACATTTTCATTTACACTTAGAGACTACTTTAGAAACATGTTTGATGATAATGGCCAATATAATTTTAAAGCATTAATAATTGTGTAATTTTCAAGTCATCCGTTGTCATTACTTTGAAAAATAACATTAGATTATTTAACAACTTGATTGAAGTCCACGTTTTAGAGAAGGCAGGATTAGATTTTATTATAAAAGATCTTTTTATTTTGGGGGTGGAGGACAGATTACTTGGTGTGACAAGTGTGTCAGATTACTGGCTTTACAACTGAAACCTTTTCTTTTTCCAAAATTTTATTTACTTATCTTTAGATTTTATGCACATCTTTAATTATTTTCCTAAAACACATCATTTTCCCAAAATTTTAAACCTGGGATTTGAGAGTCTGGGGATGAGAGAAGCTAGTATTACATAGTAACTAAAAGTATAGATTTTTGAACTATGGTTTTGATTCCAAATATATTACTTTCTGTGGGTCTTAAGGGTTGGCTTTGTGCCTGAGTCTTCATCTATCAACTGGAGGTATATTATCTGCCTTAAAGGTGTTATTAGGCAAAACGTTTGCTCTGGGCTCAAGCTTCATTTTGTACTTTATCCTACGTACCAGTATTTCTCAAATTGGGTTCCCTGGACATAATGCTGGATTTCTAGCATTTACTGTAAGAATTTAAAATTGTATGTTAATTTTGATGCTCTTCCTAAATAAATGTAAGAATGCTCTGAATCAACTACAATCTTAGAAGGCCACATGTTAACTTAGACTGCCTGCCTTTGGGCTTACTACTAAATTGAACCAACAACCCCCTAAAAGTAGTATTTTTTAAACTGTTGGTAATAACCATAAGATCAAGAGCACCTTTAAAAAATAATAAATAAAAACGGAATGTATCACACATAATAAGGATAAGTAATGTTCAGTGATAATTTTGTTCTAGTGTGACAACTAAGTAGTGAAGTGAAAAAAGTTACATCTTACTATGAGCTGAGGTCAAAAATTTGTAACTCTAAGATTTACAGACTCACTTTTTTGGGTTTCTGCAAACTCAAATTTGAAATACAGTTACAAGTATAGGATGCACACTGAGGTGGAAGGATAAAAGCAAAATGCTGGGGAATTTCACAAATTGAAAGGAAGGCTAAAAGCAAATTCATCAGTTAAGAAAAAAGAAGGCCAAAGATTAGGAGAACTAGGATGCTATTATTAGACTTTAAAAGGTAGAGACAACACAAAACTCCAAATTCCGACCAGATTTAACATTAAGGTAAAGAGCCAAGTAAATAAAGATATTGTTCCACAAAATTTCCAAAGTTACAGCAATGGAGTGGGATGCCCTTCTATTTAGATTGAGATTAGAAAGTAGGAATGGAAATGCCTTTTGCCCACTTAAGGGAAAAGGGAAAGTTTGATGTACTTTGATAAAAGAATGTGGGTAACAAAAAAGAAAACAGAGGCTATAGAGAGGGAAAATTTAAAGTTGGTCTATAAAAGTGCCAGAATTACATTGGGGAATAAAAGGAAAGGGGATATGTAGAAGACTATAATAGCAATGGTCCCTAAAGAATCACATCTCCCTGTGCCCACAAAGAGGCTGGGTTTGACCTCTTGATGTAGCCAATGGGACAACGGCAAACACGACACAAGCAGAGCCTTGAAAAGCAGTTGTGCCCTCTAACTTGCTCTTTTGATGTCATGTAAAAAAACCCAGGCTACCTTTACAAGAGGGTAAGAATGGAGTAGAGATGAACCAACCTAAATGAGGCCCCTCTACCAAAACACTCGACAACCATAAGACATACGAGTTAGACCCTCTGGGACCACAGAGCCCCAAACAACCTACCAGCTGACTGTAAAACCACCCAAAAGACCCACAGAATTGAGAATCATAATAAAAAAAAAATCTGTTCTTTTAAAGCCACTAAGTTTTGGGATAGTTTGTTACATGGCAATAACTGTTATAAAATACTTCAAAACAAAACAAAGCTTCTAACATTCTGAATTTAATTTTATTTCAATATCCCAAACTATTAGGCAATGTAACCATATATTTATACTTACAAGATTAATTAAAAGTCCTTGGTTTGGATCCTAAACCCTTTGTTTTTTTCTATATGATTTTTCATCCTGAGCCCTGATATTTTTTTGCAAGATGCCGGTCTAAACAGTTGTTTCATTTCTCTGTTTATTCCCATCCTTCCCACTTCCCTTTGGTTATACAAATTCATTCAAGGCTCTATGTAAAGCGTTTTCCTTTCCTGTTCAATTTTTCAGCTAAATTAAGTAATTTCAAAATGTTCCAGTTCTCTTAAATCACACTCTTATTACTAGATACTTTACTACCTTATACTGTTGCTTAACTATTAATATGTGCACAAGATTTTGTAAACTCTTTGAAGGCAGAGATCTACTTAATAATTCTCTATAACTCCCTTAGTGCTCTCACATAGAGGAATTTAAATATCTGGTTAAAATAAATTAAGATATGTCATTGAATTTTAACAAATCTTCTTGGTAAACAGTATGTGAACATAGAGACCACTAAATTTTTGTAATGTGAAGTTAAGGGTGGAGAAGGTATCTTTTCTACCCCCCTCCCTGGGGCGCACTTTGCAACTCTCAACACCAAAAGAGAAACAATGAATCAAGAGGCTCTCTTGGAAAACAATACATAGTTAAAAGTTACATGGGGGGTGTGTGACAAACATTAATGAAAAGCGAACTTTCCATTTTATACATGAGGCTGCTCACATACTGATTGGTTAATTTTAAGAACTAGATGTACGTGTGGGAGTTGAGGAAAATAATTACTCTGACTGAATCTCAAGGAAAGTATGTACAGAAGCTGTTTCATATAGTATTATGAACATATATTTTCAAAAATCCTTGGCTTTGCAGGTCAGTCATATAAGATATTATGAAGGGCAATTGCAGAATAACATCTTCTCTTTCCCATTTTAATTTAAAACCAAAAAGGGGCAAGCAAAATTTGGTAAAAATTTTTCCTTTGCTAAAATTGGTAGAAATGTGAATTTTACTATCTCCAACATGTAGTCATACTAATTATGAACACTTTAAAAATTATTTCCCACCCTATCCAGTTTGGCTCAGTCTTCAGAGTGTCAGCCCTTGGACTGAAGGGCCTGGGTTCGATTCTGGTCAAGGGCATGTACCTAAATTGTAGGCTTAATCCCGGCCACAGTCAAGGCGGGAGGCAACCAATTGATGTTTCTCTCCTTCTCTCTCTTTCTTTCCCTCACTCTCTCTCCCTTCCTCCCTCCTTCCCACTCTCTCTGAAAAGCAATGGAAAAAATATTCTCGGGTGAGGGTTGAAAAAAAAATTATTTCCCCTGAGCATTACCTAAACTTTTAAAATTTAAATGACTTATTACTCCCTTAATACCTAAAGTAATTATCACTAATTAACAAGCAAGCCATCTTTTCTGGTGATTTGAAGTGTCCTACAAATTAACTTAAGATATCCTCTAATAATCAAAAGGAAAATGTCTAGTTTTTTAGGGAAAATGCTCAAGCATTTTCAAAATTTTTGCCACTATAAATAAAGCTAAGCAAAACATGCAGATAAACAAAGGAATCAACATGTACCAAATAGATAAAACAAATATACAAAGAAATATTTTAACTACATAATTTAAATACTCAGTGGCTCCCTAATAGTTTGAATTTGATTTTTGTTTCTTATACCAATAAGGCACTAAGAATAGTTAATAAGGTACTAAGGTCTAGCAAAAATCCTACTTCCTCAGTAAAGCCTTTTGATACCCTAGCCTGAAGTGCTTACCTACCTTGAACTCTTTACTGAAATTACTACACATAAAATTAACTTATTCCTCTAAATAGTCACCAATAATTAACTAATTAATTAGACACAAGCACAGACTGGAATTATACAATCTGAAACAGAAAGCCATAGATTTTACATAAGCAGTTATGGAATGACGTCCAAGACACTTTTTGGGAGTGAAAAAACAAGATGCAGTGTATAGTATGTCCTCATCTTTAATGTTTTTTAAAAAAGAACAAACTATTTCTGGAAATATGCATACAAAACTATTAGGTGACTATCTTTGTGGAAGGTGACTGGAGGTCTAGGGTGGGAAGATCAAGTTTTTGTTGTACACCCTCTTTCTTGGTGTTTGAATTTTTAAAAACCATTTCAATGTACTACATTTTCAATTTTAAAAACAGAGAACAGAAAATAAAATGTATTAGTTAATGACACACTACCTTTTGACATCTTTTCAACTGTCACCCTGAAATGATATTTAAATCTTTCTATATTATTTTATATCCTACTAGCTTCTCCAGTATCTTATATCCCCTGCTAACATCTAAACCTAGTCCTTGCATTAAATGCTTTTTAAAAGTACAGAATTAAATTATTTCAAAAGGTCAAATCTGTTTTAATCAAAACCATTAAGTATGTTGAATTTGCTACCCTCTTTAACACAGTAAAAGTGAATTGTTTTATTAATTGCTTGTAATTCCTGCTAAGGAAGTGGAAATTTTCTTGACCTTGCAAGCTCAGTGTGAATTTGAATATGGTTGAAGAGCATTTACCTGGACCTATTCCAGATTAACTACATTTCTTAGTTTAACTACATTATCTTGACATGAAAAGAGCATAATGATTTTTTAAAATCTTAATATATTCTTTTTCATTCTTTTTGGAGTTTCTTAAAAGGGCAGTGTGGGTAATTAGTGAGAGGAATAAATTTCAATAGGGTGGGACTGTCCTGTTCACTTCAGAAAATTGAGCATCCATGATCCACAGGCACTAAATGTCAGTATCACATCCCCAGTCCCTGAAATGACCAACAACTGACCCCACAATTTCCAAATGCCCTCGAAGAGAGAAATGCAGGGAGGAAAGTCCTATACCCAGTTGAGAAACACTGCTTATATGAACTAAGGTATAAAAAGTGTGTGCGAGACATATTTCCACAACTGCAATTCAACTTTTTAAAACAATGATCAGCTACAAGAGATAAATGACCAGTAAAAGTCATAACTCATGTATTAGTCATCCAGGCCAGTATAAAATACTATCAACAAACATCATGTGTCCCAAAAAATCCTTCTTCAACTATTACAATGGTTGAATTTTTTTAATGAATATTTATTTCAAAATCATTTTAGAACAATTCTTCTGTTGAACTGCTTCTGTTTAAATTTTCCCCCAAAATAACCTTCCATCCACTGTACTGCACTCATCTCAGAAATAAAAGATATAAATCACAGTTTACTATCATTATTTGTCTACCTTCCTCCAGGGAGTATAGGCTCCTTGAAGCCAGGGACACCATGATCACGCTTGCCTGGCCCACAGTGTAAGTACTCAATAACAAGGCTGAATGAGTGAGTGAATAATGGGCCCAGTCTAACACAATAAATAGTCCAAGAAGTTCAATTTTTATATATAGTAATATCCTGAAACAAATATGAGAAATTATTTTAAGAAAACTACTAAGTCAACTATATCACCCAGATTAAAGCTGGCTTGTAAAGATATAAGGAAACTTAAGATTTTTGACTGCCACTTCAAATATGCCCATCCTCTACCACCTTCCCCTCCTCCCAATTAAGCTTTAAGCAAATGTTGATGTAAATAAGTGGGGCGTGCTTTCAGGAAGCAACCCAATATAAAGAGCAAAACAATACTGTAGGTTTCACTGTATTCTCCAGAAACTCACCTTTTGCTGAGGTAAAAATTTAGAATATACACTAATTCATTTCCAAATAAATGCAACAAATGAGGATTACACAAGCACTAAGCATAAACACATAGAATATTAACTCTGAAGCCCACTAACTCTGACAAACATGTACTTCATTCACCTTTGCCTTCTTGAAGCATTGTGAATATCTCAGCTTTCCAGGAAAAGATTAGAAAAATATTAAATGATAACCTTAAGGTTAGGAACAAAGACAATTTCTAGCTCCTAGTATTTCTAGCACTGCTTTTAGATTGCTTCAATAAATGCTATAATTGTTAACCACTGCTTTGCTCAACTCATATCAAGAGGTTAGGTAATAATGGCTAGGATACAATTTTAAAGAAACGAAACTTCAAGTTACTCCCACATGACAAAATCACTAACACAAATAGGTTACTTTAAAAAACAAATTACAGAAAATGTTCTAGAGGGGATCAAGCGTCAGATACACTCTATACTTATTAAAGTAATGGAGATCGCCTTCAAATGCATTTAAATTATAGTGGGATTTCAGTGCATGAAATCTTTCATTATTTTTGAAATCCACAAACCCAGCATTTTTTTTTATTTCTGTTTCATGTAGCACTGGTCAGTAAAAACAATGTGTTATAAGACGAATCACTTAAAACTAATACATGAAATTACTTTCATACTGATAAAAAAAAAAAAAGAATGCTGTTTCAATCATTTAAAATATTTTCAGTGATAATTTCATGATGTTGCACACCCTCAAAAAAGTCCAACTTGCATGAGATTCCATTTTCCTAGAATTATTAATCCTGTTTATAAATAGTGCTGGCCAAGAATTTACAATAATTAGCCTTAAACCCATCAGGACACTGTTATCTGAAAAAAATGTCTTTCAGCAAAGAGAGACTTTAATACTTTTCACTGATTAAAAAGCTGACCTAACTTATAAATGAAAGACTTCCTTTTATGGGCATCTTACTGAAGTATATTTTTATATCTAAAATAAGTCTTTATGTCTAAAAGACCAATTAAGAATGAGTGGGTACTACCAGGGTAGTGAAATTGGCAAATTCCAAGAATTCTTTAAATTCACCAGACCTATGTTACCTTAGGGAGCTTTCACATTGCCTATACATCCTCCTACACAAATCACCACTTGATCTCACAAAGTTGTTTTTTTTTAAGATAATGAATAATCACCAATTAGTGACAATAATGTACATACAGCAATGGAGAATTTTTTTGTATGGTATCAAGTATCTCTGATCTTATAAATTACAAAGGGAAAGATTTCAGAACTTGGAGACTAAGAATCGAGTGAAAATGTAATCTACTCTGAAATGCTAACATGGGCCACCATTGTTCCACCTTAAATTCAGTATCTTTCCAGAACAATTTCTCTATGATACATTCACAAAGCCAACTCTAAATGTGACCTGTACAAACCGTGGGTCTTTTTCCATCTCAAGAAGACAAGCTAACCAAAATCTCCACCACAGCCAGCAGTAGTAGCTCCTTGGCATTTCAGACATAACTGGAGGTTTTGTAATCAAGTCCAAACGTAGACCCAAAACCTCCGATTTGTATCCAAGTGTTACTAATTTTCTAAATCCTGGTTAGAACGCAATTACTGGAAAGCAGTGCCCTTGTGCGAGAAAAGGAAGGGAGGGTCTGAAACTGACAAGAGCGCACACAGGTCCACCAGAACCTCAGTCCTCCGGGTTTCACCAGGAGGCCAAACAGGGAAGGCTCCAAGTGCTGGGGGCGTGGGGAGATGGGGAGGTTAGGGCAGAGTCAACCGCACTCCAAGACGGGTGGAAGCAAACGAGAAGCGACTCTGGAAAAGCGGCCCCGGAGGGACATTCGAGCTCAGGATACACACACGGAGTCAGCTCCGCTCTACCCACGAGAGCAACCTTTACCATGGAAGTGGTGCACCAGGCACGCAGAGGTGGAAAGGGACAACCTCCGCGCCCCCATCCCAACCTCTCGCCCCGCTCGACCGGGTCGGCAGGGACCGCTTCTCCGAACATCAACAAAGGCCCCTTCAGTCCCAAGGCGAAACTCGAACAACAAAGGCCCGCAGACAGCGAGGACGGGGCCGGGGGCGGGACGGATGAAAGCGGGGAAGGCAAAGGAATCAAACCAGAGGGGGCGGAGGCCCGTCGGAGTGGGAAACAGAAGCGCAGAGGCGGGGGGCGCGGTAATCCCCAGCGCACAATGAGAAGAGGAGGAAGAAGGGGACCTGGCCTCCAATTCCCCCGTTACCCTCTCCCCGGGGCGGAGAGGGCGCCAGTTCTCGCCGTCTACATCTCCTCGGCCTCGGGGACCGCGCAGCCCGAGTTCGGGGAAGGAAAGGGGAGGGGGATTTTCCGCCCAGACCACAACTCCCTTCCCCCAGCCAGGAGCCGCCGACAACAGCCGCCACAACGGCAGCCACACAAAGGCGCCTTCCTCGTACTCCCCGCTCCCTCCGGGCGGCGGCTCCAAAGACGCCAAGGCACGGACGACCACCGCTCGGCCCCCGGGCGCTCGCTCGCCCTCTTCCCCGTCTAGCTGGGGAAAAGGGGGAGGGGACCCCCAGGCGCTCTCACCTGGCACAGCTGCTGACAGTATTCCGTGGCCGCTTCTACGGCCGGCACCCGGCTCTCCCGCAGCTGGCGCTCGAGCTCCTGCAGCCGCTCGCCCAGGCGCTGCAGCTCCGCGACGCAGCCGCCTTCGCCGCGACTCAACCTCTCCTGCTCGGCCTCTTCGTCCGCCATCTTCACACCCCGCTCCGTCGCGTACGCACCTGGGTCACGTGATAACACAATGCCACGTTCGGAGGGGTCACGTGCCGAGCGCGCTCGCACGCCGCCGAGCACGTACAAAGGGCCCTGTGGGGAGGACGGCGGGGCCAGGAGAATGGCGCGAGGGAGCTGGGGGGCGGTGAAGGGAAGGGGAAAGGGGGAGGGCGGGGTTGGGGCGGTGTGGAAAACCCGCGGTTTACTTTCCCCCGGCGGGAAGTGGGCTGCTGCGGCCAAAAGGGGCGGGCCGGTTCTGGCCTGTCCTCGGTCACGTGGGCGCCTGGACTGAGGGCAAATCTTGGGGAGGGGCTGCCCTCCAGAGCGTCCGGATCGCGGCTTCGCTGTCCCAATCCCCGGAGTCTTATGCGGATTTACGCCCCACTTCCCCGAGAGGACGGGTGTGGGGGAGCTCTAGGTGGGCTGGGGCAAGGGCTGCATTTGCGGTTGGCCTGTAGGCAGGCCAGAGGCAGGGAAAGAGAGAGAAGATCACACCTACCCATGGACCACAGGCGTGCGAGCCAGAGCGGGACTAGGAACTGTCAAAAGTGTGACTTCTCACGGGCTCGGGGGCGGGACCGAGCGCCCGGGTACCAGCTCTCGCTGCACGGTCCTCTGCAGCCGGGAGAGCGCTGCTCCCCTGGAGACACAATCTCTAGGAGGTGGAGGCAACGGAGAAAAATAACCATTGAACCAGAACAGAATGAAACTCAAATCCTCCTCGGGAGAGCGGAGCAAATGCAATAAAGCTTGAAAGACTGCAGGCTATGAAATTGTGGACACTGTAGCAAGATGATTTTTAAACCACCAAAGTATTGTAGAATTTAAGTGATGGTCAACTAATCCTTTTCACTGCGATTTAAGATTCTTTCTCCTACACCCTACAGAAATCACCATCACTGAAAACACGCTATATGTGAAAGAATTTAAAAAGAAAGTAGGTCAAGAAAAAAAACAAAAAAACAAAACAGCAATAAGGACTCCATTAAAAATCACAACTGAGGAGGAGAAATTGATGTTAAAATAAAAATACGGTAATACTGAGAATTATAAATTCAATGGCATTTTTTCCTGGTGCTGCAAATAGAGAGCATTCTGAAACACATTTTACTTACAATCTGGAAAGAATACATACTTGGCACTTGAACAGAACAGTAGAAGAGGTACTATAAAAATTCAAGTAGTTAACCCTAAAGTTCAGAATAAAACAAATATTTTGTTAGTAGCAGAAAATAAGATACTTCTTACAACTGAATGGTCTACAGAATTTCAGAAACAATGATTTTAAGACATCTACTCTTTTTGCTATCACGTTCCAAATGAATTATATTTTTCTAGTACAAGCATTTAAAATAAAGAGAATTCTATTGTGAGAGATTTGTAATATTATTAGAAAGTGTTCTAGATAGTATGTTGTCCAGAATGAATGTTTTGTATGCACCAGTGGTGGTGATGTTCTTGAAGTGCTATTATGTAAGGTGAGTGGGCACAACTGAACCCTTTATGAAAAATAGTATCAGCTAAAATATTAGTATATGTGTGCTGATACATATTAACAAGATAGGTTCTTCACATATCTACTCATGGAAAAAGTTGGGGAGTACATTCAAAGGCTAAGGCACGAGGATATAAAAGTAACACTGAGAATGGAAAAAGCAACAATTAAGGCAGCTAATGGATTTTAGTATTTGTAGCTCACTTTCCCAAGTTAAGTAGATATCCAAGTCAGGTTTCTCCAATTTATGTTATCTAAGGATGCCAGTGAAAATATAAAAAGTGAGAATATGGGATTAGCCAAATGTATCAGTAAATCCAGGGACAGATAAGGTATCAAAGGTTAGCAAAATACATTTTCACTTCAAGTATAGTGGCTTACACCACATCTAGTTTATGAAAGAAAGAAGAAAGGAAAATATATTGAAATATTAATTTTTTTAATTGCCTGAGAATGTAGGTCATTCCCACCTCCTGCCCGTGACAGTCCTAGAACCAAGGAGATTTGATTAGCAAATTGATTCTGAGCACTATACTGTCTTGCAAATGTCACTCAGCATGGATGACTATGTCCTTTACTTTTACTTGGTATCTTCAGGACCTATCTTCCCCTTCATTCCTCTGTTTCAGACTGTAGAAATGTAAGGACTAAGAGTGAGTTGTGTCATTATTTAATAATTATTTATTGAGTACTTATTGAGTGCAGGCATTGCTTGGCGGGAAAATCAAAGGTGAGTAAAAAGCATCCCTTCCTCAAGGAAATGCACAGTTTGTGGAAGAGTGACATGCAATGGCAATACATACAATATAAGTGTTGTTTTATGAAAATGTATGTAGATTCAGCGCAGAACATCAAAGCAGTCTAAGGTGCTAACTGGAATGTCAACCAGATCTCTAGAGAGGCGCAGGTTTTTAACTAAATGAGAAGGATTGGATATGCTATCCCTGGACAGGAGGACCTTGTCTTGGAGATCTCAGAAGTATTCTTATTCATAGAAAAGTTGTATCAACAAGTGCACATGACTAATTGTATCTAAGTCCCAAGCTGCCAGGTAATGGGGATCATTATATATGTACTTACTGAGACGTTCCTGGGGGAATTCGGAGGCCCATTCCATCGAGAAAACAAGAATAAACTCCAGGGCCAAGAGACTCCTCGTCTGGGGGAAACTCGGTGAGGCTAGGGCTGGTGCCCATTTTGGACACATTGCACAGACGGGATATAACCATATGGACCTTCGTTCTCAAGACTGGATTTCAGAGTGAAGCTGGGAGAAACCGACCTCTACTCCACCCCTGCGGAGACCCCGAGGGGGCAAGCGTGTCCGCGCGCCGGCCTCGCGCCGCCTGGCCTCGGGAGCTCCGGGGCTGCGCACCCCGGGACGCGCCGGTGCGCATTCCCCCCAGAATTCCTGAATAGCAGGGCCCAGGGGCAGGAAGGTAGCTGGGTCGCGCCTGCTAACAGAGCCAGGGGAGAGCGCCGGGGATGCCGCCAGAGGGGCGTTTGCAGATGACGCGTCGTTCAAGACTAAGACCCTGCAGCTCCCTCGGACCCCGGGCCCAGAGAGACCCTGCGGCCGGGCCCGGGGCGGCAGCGAGAGGCGAGGAGGCGGCGGGAGCGGCGCCGCCCTCGGGCTGCTGCTGGTCTCTCCCTGGCGGGCCCGGCCACCGAGCAGGTCCGCGGGCCTGGCGCGGGTCTGAGGCGGGCCCCGCTCCGCTCCGCCGGCCCTGCCCGCGGGCCCCCCTCGCCCGAGGCCAGCCTGGCTCCTCGGGCCGCGGCCCGGCGCTCGCCCGCCCAGCAGACGCGTGGGTGCTCGAGTCCTCGGTCTCCGGCCGCGGGCGCCTCGCAGCCTCAGCCCCGCATTTGCAGCCGCGGCTTTTCCACCCAGAGCTGCGAGTCGAGCCCGGAGGCCGGCTGCGGCTCCCGGCCCGGGTGCGGCGGCCGCTCGGGGCCTCCGGGCCCAGAGACGCTGCAGCCTCTCCAGGGCGCGCGGGGCGCAGGGCCTGTGAACCCGGCCCGCGGGCGCGGCTGCCGGGGCTCGCAGGCTCCATCTGCTCGCTCCCAGCGGGCCGAGGTCCCGCCCCGGACAGGCCGCTCCTTGATCCCAGAAGAGAGGGCTGGAGTCGGTCTGGGGCTTGGTCCGGAAGAAAGTCCTCCCCAGGGTCTGGGAGCAGCGCCGGGCTCGCAGGCACAAAGAGGGAGCCCGGGTGGGAAGCTCTGGCGGGATCGCTGAAAAACACCACCCTCTCCCAAGGAACACATTTTTCCTTGGGAACAGCGAAGCTGAGTCACATGAAATGTTGAGAACATAGGACAGGTGCTGCGCCCAGAACTGAAATGACTCCGAAGGCACCGGAAACGTTGGACCCACACTTCAGAGGATTAACTTTAGTCCTTAAATTCATCTCAGAAAGATGAGAGCATATAGGTGTAAATGGTCAGGTAATTAAATGAGGAACGATATTTGTATTGCCTATTTGGGTATTTTATTTTCTTTCCATCTGAGGAAAAGCCAGTGTGAACGAGAAAGTAACATTATTATTTTTAATCCCTCACCCAAGGGTATGTTTTCATTGATTTTGAAAGAGAGAGAGAGAGGGAGGGAGGAACATCGATGGGCTGCCTGCTCAACTCAAACCCCCCCTCCCCCCAGGGATCAAACCTGCCACCTAGGTGCGTCCTGGGACAGGAGCAGACTCTGCAGCCTTTGGTGCACCAGAGGAGGCTCCAGCCAACTGAGCCAGCTGGCCAGGGTAAGAGTAGTAACATTTTTTAAAAAAATGCTTTTAATAGAGCCTCAATCACTGAAACATATAAATTAACCAAGGTGAAAATAATTGAGAAATGAAGCAAAATAGAATCTTGCAGGCGTAACTGTGGTATATCCCGCCTCTATAGAAAATCTTCGAGCTGGTTCACAGCATCTCTCCAAAGAAGCAAAGAAAGGAATATAGAAAGTGTCTTTCTTTACGGAGAGTTTTAAGTTTCGGCCACTGCATCTTATTGGAAATCCATCAGAAAGTAGCACTTTTGTGACATCTGGATTTTAAGAAACAGAGCTGTCGAAGTGTGATGGGCTTGGAAATGCACCGGTCTCTCTCTCTCCACACTTTAGGACATCAACTCCTTAGAGGTTTTGCTGATTGCAGTGATTCCTACAGATATTCTTCAACATAGCAATAAAAGTGATAATAATTATTCAACAGTATCAATTTGAGAATTTAGTATCTATTCGTATACTGGAGCAGGGTCAGTCCCACCAAGAACCCTCTACCACACCTTTCCAGAAATGTCCTTCCTCACTGCTCCTCTCCCCACAGCCCCGCCCCCGTCCCCCGAGAGTCCTCTCTAACCAGAGCTCCTCTGTGAAGCCTTCCTTTGCTTGGGTGGAGTGAGGTCTGGATACGTCTGTCAGTAGAGGAGTAGATTGCACTGATTTGGTGTGCTTTCCTGCAGCCCCCTCTTCCCATACAGAAAGAGCCACTCTTTAAAACTCTGGTATCTTTGATTTCTTACTCACTGTATTTTGATCTGGAATCTGCCATCATGCCTTTTATCATAGTCTACAGAGAAGCCTCACTCACAAGCCTGTAAGCCCTTTGAGGGTAGAGACTGGGTCTTATATCCAGCCTCCCTTCACTAATACCCTTTGGCACGTTGCAAGGTAATGGTGATAAGTCGTCAGCAAAAGCCCATTGAACTAAATTCAATTCAGCTTATGTCTGGCAGTCACTGGTATGTATTTATACCTATTCTCATTATTTTAAAATATCCTAGATTACACAGGGAGATCAGATGCTCTCCAAACTTTAGGAGCTTATTTACAACTGTCTTTTAAATATTTCAAAGATCTATGTTTTATTAATAAAATTTTCTGTAATAAGAAGTTGTAATAGTATAATCAAAAGGAGACAAGAGTTATGCTCAGCTGTTTCACTGTAACAGGTGAACTGTAAAAATGTGGGCTCTAGTTTCCTTCCTTTTTCACAAACTTAATCTGTGCTTTAGGTCTAATTTAATTTTGTCTTTGCTCTTATGTTTTGTCACAATATTGATTTTTTTAATCATCTTCTCAAGAGATTCTAAATCTCCAAGCCAATTATTTTCTTAACATGACTGAACCTTTTCTCAATTTCTTCAACATGAGTTTACCCACTAATATCTAGTGCACGGCTTAATATGGGACCTTCCACCTTCCTAGAAATCTAAGGAGAAAATAAATGTAAGGAGATTATCTCTGACTCCAGATAGGACTTATTCTTCAGGATCTGAATTATCTTAGAGGAGACCCTCTCAAACTTTCGGTCACTTAGACAAATTGACTGAAGGGCAGACTCTCTTAAGATAGGGCCCTATCAGAAAGTGTGTGCAGGAACAAGAGGAAGAGACTTTGAAACTTTTCCCACATTTATCTGCCTTAGTAAAATGCATTTTTTATACGTGTAAGGGTAAGTGGAGAGAAAAGAAAGGCTTAATTTAAAATTTGATTTCTGGCCCTGGCTGGTGCAGTTCAGAGCGTCAGCCCAAGCACCGAATGGTCTTGGGTTCAATTCCTGGTCAAGGGCTGGGTTGCAGGTTTGATCGCCGGCCTTGGTTGGGATGCATGCAGGAGACAACCAATTGATGTGTCTCTCTCACATCGATGTTTCTCTCTCCCTTCCACTCTCTCTAAAAATCAATGGGGAAAAATTCCTCAGGTGAGGATTAGCAGCCACAAGACACAAACAAACAAATCCTCTATTCCTAACCCCTAGTCCCTGTTTATTTATTCTTAAGAATTTTTTCTTCTTTGTATACAGGTATTTGTGTGTATGTCACCACTCCACTTTCTTAAATTTACTCATACCACTCATCTGGGTGGTTTTCCACTTTGCTTTTTTCCCTTGATAATTTTTAGAAATTTGTCTTATCAGCATTATTTCTAATAGCCACATGGTATTCCACAGTATAAATGAGGCAAATTAATTAATAAACTGATGAACAATTAGGTTATTTCCTTTTTTCCCCACTATAAAAATGCTGCAATGACCTTTCTTGTTCATATATAAGATCATTTGAGTAAGTAAATAGCCATGGTATAAATCCACCAATGAGGAATTGTTAAATCAAAGCAATATATGATTCTAATTCAGTCAGATGTTGCCAAATTGCCTTTCCAAAATGTTATATTCCTGTAAACAGTGTAGAAAGGAGCCTGTTTTCCAGAAATTTTTAGTAGTGCTATGTTTTGTCAATCTTTTAAAACAATTTTATAGTTTAAAAATAATATTTAATTTTGATGAGCATTTCTTAAATTTGGGGTCAAATTGAGCATCTTTTGACTTGTTTATTGCTATTAATTTCTGAAGGACATAATCAATTAAAATTAGACATTATTTTGATCAATTGCTAACTGTTTAATATTAATATGAAATTTCATGATATACTGTGCTTGAGATTGGTTATTAACTTAGATATTAAAATATACCCTTAAGGGGACAAGAACTTAGTCTCTTAAGTCAACAGAGGAATATTAAGATGGAGTTAATGGCCCTGACCAGTGTGTCTCATTTGGTTGGAAAGTATGCCAGTTTGATTCCTGGTCAAGGCACATGCCCAGGCTGAGGGTGCACAAGAGGCAGCCAACTGATGTTTCTCTCTCTCTCCCTCTTCTTTTCTCTCTCCCTAAAAAAATCAATAAATATATATTCTTTGAAAAAGATGGAGCTAATGTTTATTTCTTGTTTTTTATTTCTGCTAATAGAATAGCTTTCTGGTATGTTATACCCCTTTTGAATTAGTGGCAAAAGGGAAATGACGTGATTCCAAGAGGAGTGACTTATTTAGGACACAAAATATTCAGTTAAGCAAGGAGGCACCTTCCTTTACCTTTGCTTCAGTATACTATGTCTTGCTCTCATTTCCATGCCACTGTAGGATTTCCTTCTTTGGTGCTCTGCCCTATTTCAAGTGTAGAAAGTAGCAAAACACAAACACTCAACCGTCTGCAGCCTTGGTGCATCATTTAGAAAGCAAGACTCATTTCTCACCACTGACACAACACAGCAGGGGAGTAAAGCTGAAAGGAGAAACCACGAGAAACGTATATTTTCTTTCTGCTTGGGTTTCCTGTCAAATGCATAAGACCAGGACTTAAAAACGAACCAAGTAGACTTCAAATGAACTTTCAAGATGAAAGTCAAAACATTATTTTTTAACTTCCAAGTGATCAGTACATGTTGCTCCTCCAGAATTATTAGAAACCACTCTGTACATATTTGTTTGTTGTCATAAGGCTGTAGCTATGAAACCTAGTTTTATGACAAATTCAATCTTTTGGAGTATTTTGCATCTTTCATGTACTTGAACTATTTATATGGGAAACAAAAAATTATTTTTAAAAAGGTAACATCATCATTACTTCCCTGTATAAGTTTTTTGCACAAAGAATTTTCACAGTTACTCCAAATACTTTCCCCTTGAAGCATAGTGAAAGTAAAGCACCTTGTTGTGATAGAGACGGTTGCAGGTTAGCACATGTGCCTTGAAGTGTGCAGTGTAGGATGCCCAGAAAATCTGCAGGGAAGGCCTTTATGAATCGAAGCGCAAGTTTCTCACTTTCACCTTTGGCCTCATAAGGCCATTTTCTGTACAATTATTTTGGAAAAGAACTTCCTTGTCACACCTATACACTGTTTAGTTTCTATTTTGGGGGCATATCTTCTAAGACTCTTAAGACCTGAACCTCTGTCTTAGTTGCTCAAGATGTTCAGTGATTAATTATTTTCTTTGTTTTTGCCTCCAGTGATATAACGTGGTTCTATTACATTGGATCTTTGATTTCACTAGAAACCCCTTCGGGCTGCTAAACGTTTTTCTAAGTTTCTCCCATCAGCCTTCTCATTATATTCTTTCCTTTGGCAATCTCCTCCATTTTTATGGCTTTAATTTTTATTTTTATGAACGTGACTCCCAAATCAATATCTACAATCTGAACTTTCCCCTGAGCTTCAGTTTCACACAGCCACCTGCCTGCTGGACAGCTCCACTAGATAGATGTTTTGCTGGCATCTCAATCCCAAATAAACTCATCAAGCCCCCTCCCGCCCTTGCTCACACCCAGGCTAAGCTTTCTCTTGTTCTCCTAATTCTCTACAGGGCATTACTGCCCTTCCAAGTTTTAGATTCCCAACCTTGAGTTCAGCTTTGACTCTTTGCTCTCCGTTTCTTTTGTTTTTACTTCCCGTGATATAACGTGGCCATATCAGCTGTGCAGACTTACCAAAGAAGTCTTTGTATCGCTTCTCTTCTCCATGCACAGTGCTGTCCCCCAGTGGCTCTCTTAAGGAAAGGCTTCTTAACTTGTCTCCTTACCTTCTGCCTTTTGTGCTAAGGATTTCCAGCTACAGCCATCCTTCTAAAGGACTACTCTGACTTTAAGGCAACTCAATCTAGAAGAGTTGAACACTCAAATCTGGAGTGAGCTAAGTGTGGGGGATTGGTTGAGCCACTTTATTTTTCATTCCCTATTTCTATATTTGTATTTTGGATAATAATAATTTCTATACTATAACTGTTGCAACTGAATGAAAATGAAAATATGCACACAAAATACTCACCCCTGGCACTTAATTAGCACCCAGTAAATGTTAGCAGTTATTATTGTCAATCAGTTTACTGCTCAAAACTGCCAGTGGTGCCATAATGCCCGAAAAGTGCTGCAGCTCTAACCTACCTCTCTAGCATCAGGTTCCACTTGCTTACTGACCTTCACAAACTTTTTTGCAGTCACACATATGGAACTGTTCTCTATAAACAATTTGTTTATCAAAAATGTTGCTTACTTTCAAGTTTGACTTATTGTTATTTATTTTCCCATCTTCATCAACAATAAGTTAGTTGCATCTGACCTATACTCCTTTCATGGTAAGTTAGGTAGGAAGGAGGGAAAATTTTAAGTCACATGTGTGGGCTGGCCAGGGTCTAGAAAGCTGCCAGGAACCATGGAAGGTACTCCCTCAGTCACTCTCCTTTGAGGGCCACATGAGCTCCACTTCTTTTTGTAAATCAGCTTCATTTTGTGCCCATGCACATTGGCTTTCTCTGCTTCTGACAGATTATGACCTGACAAGATTCTTGATGCAGAGAATGTACCAAGTGGCAACACACCTCTCAGGTTTACACTTTGTTGTTTCCATTCACTCAAATAACCCTGCATCCCAACCCAAATTTCTGGGAGAGAGAATCAAGTCAGTGTCTATTCCAATCCAGTCAGTCACACCAGCAGGGCAGATCATCTCAGACAAACCTGGCTGCCAGGGCCCACCCTATGTGAGCTGGCCAGTTCTCAGGAAAAGCTCATTCAGAGTTTAATATATCAGAAAATAAGTTCATTAAAGCAGCAGTAATGTTTTATTATCTTTGTTTTCTCATTGTTTTTGCAACTGTGCTTCAGAACACACATACACACACACATATATCTGAAATTTTTTATTGTGAAGTTGCTAAAAACAATACTGGTATTTAAAGTGCAGTTAAATTTATAATTTACTTTGCCTGCAGAAAATGATTGGAAGTTACAAGATCTCACAATGCAGTGGAAAATTTTGCTAAAAAGTGAAGGAAATACTTGAACATGTTTAAACACAGGAACTTTGAAGAAATGCAGGATGTCATCTCAACTCATCTTTGGTAAAACTCCATTTTATGTAAAGCATCATAATTTTTTCCTAATTTGGAGCCAATTAAGAAAAAAAGTGCTTACAGACTAGACAGTATTCATACGGGGTGAAAGAGGTGATAAGAAAAAGAGAGAGTATGTATCAGTTTCTTAGGGCTGCTGTAACAAAAGTAGCACAAAATATATGACTTAAAATAACAGAAATGCATTGTATCTGGAGGCTAAAGGTCCAAAATCAAGATGCTGGCAGGGCCACATTTACTCTGAAACCTGCAAGGAGAAATTCTTCCTTGCCTCTTCCTAGCTTCTGGTGGTGGTGACTGTCAGTCCTTGACATTCCTTGGTTGTCAGCTATATCACTCCAATCTCTACCTCTGTTATCACTTCTCCCTGTGTGTCTATGTGGTGTTTTGTCTACCTATCTATGTGTCATATGGTGTTTTCCACTTCTTTTAAGGACACCAGTCATATTGGATTAGGGCCCACCCTTCATCTTAACTCAATTGCATATGCAAAGACCCTATTTCCAAATAAGGTCACACTCACAGGTCCCAGGGTTAGGACTTCAACATATCTTTTGGGGACAACCCATGACAGATTATGACATACAAAAATGAGTCTGTGAGGATATGATAAATCACATTAAATACTAGAGTGCTGTGTTAGTCAGGATAATGTCCCCTGTCCCCCAATAAATATTTATGTCCTAATCCCCAGAACCTGTGAATATGTTAGGTTACCTGGCAAGGGAAAATTAGGGTTGCAGATAGAATTATAGTTGCTAATCTGACTTTAAGATAAGGTGGTCACTTGCAGAGTAGGCCCAATGTAATCAGAAGTGTCCTTTAAGTGTGAAAGATTGATGCAGAAGAGGAGGTCAGAAGGATCTGATGTGAGAAAGACTTGAGCAGTCATTGCTGGCTTGGCTGATGAAAGGGGGCTACTAGGCAAGGATGCAGCAGCCTCTAGAAACTGGAAAAGGCAAGAAAACAGATTATCTCCCAGAGCCCCCGGAAGGAACGCAGCCCTGCCCAAACCTTGATTTTAGCACAGTAAGGCCCACTTAGGACTTCTGACCTCCAGGACTATAAGTCAACAAATTTGTATTGTGCTAAGTCACTAAGTTTGTGCTAATTTATAACAAGAACCTAATGTTATTTTTTAAAAAAGGAACATAGTCTGAAACTGGTTAAATTTAGTGTAATTGGGAACAACAACTTAAAACTTTAAAATAGAAATATTTAAGGTAGTCATTTGAAAAAATAACAGTAATTTGGCTCATATAATAATTTATCAAAATAAACAGCTAAAATGTTACTACTGGAGGTAAAGTCTGCCACATTAAATTGACAAGATTCTTGATGCAGAGAATGCTTCCACATTTGTTCAGTGGCATACATTTAGAAGCCAAGAAAGACTTTCAATCACATTATTTGTGCTTTGTTTCCCTTTACCAAAATAAAACTTACTAAAATGATGTGTGTGACCGCTAGAGTGTGTCGAATTCAATCAACATAGCTGGATTTAGAATTTCAATTTCACTAGCAGTATCAGAAAGTTCACCTGTAACCAGCTCCCTCTGGGAAGATTGCCTTCCTGTGTAATCTAATTTCCATAGCTACATAGAATGAGAACCTGGCCCCTTAAAACAAGGTATTGATCTGGTAAGAACCTACCTTATTCGTATTCATAAAATCTCTTTTCCGTGGCAAGCATTTAAGACTCTGAAAAACCATCCTCTTCTAAAGGAGTGGTAACTAAAACTTGACGTGATGCCTGTTACCCTCATTTTGCTTCCAATATTTTACAGATTGCTGTATATTCAAGTTGTGTTGTATTTGGAAAAATAATATTAGCTATAGAGAAGTCAAGAAGTCTCTGGCCGGGGCTAGAGGCCCTAACTTTTCATGAACTGCAATTTTTAAATGAGCCTTACCTCCTTTTGGTTTGTTGGTGCTTTTCAATAAAATATCTCTGGCTCTAATTTATAAACCAAAAGGCAGGAGAAGGGGGAAGAGCAGCTCTCTGAGAGCTTCTGTGGAGAGGTCAGAAAGACTACAGAAGGATTCATGGGCCCAGAAATGTTATGGTTGGTATTATAAATCCCCAATTTCTTGCAGAGATTTACTTCCAATTATTAAGCCTTATTCCGTACAAAGTGTTTACTCCCTTCTCTTCTTTTCCTTTCCTATCAAAACCTTCCCTGACAACGTTTCCTCTGTACCCTCACAGACATGCATACACATGCAGCATTGCTACTTCAAACACCGAGTCAATTTAATGAGGGTAACGTGCAAAAATAATTGCTGCAAGTTTCTTTAAGTCTAGGGGCAGTGTTTCTAGCACTGTTGATGCTGTGCCATGTTAGTATAAGAGAGAATTATTTTTTGATAAACACACAACCATAAATTTCCTCCTGGCAGGTTGGAGAAACATGCAGGTGGCTTCCAGAACTCAAGGAAGTGCAGGTTGGACTATGATGTGCTGTGATGAAGGAGTAGGTACCCATATTAAGGGGGGCTAGACAAAGAAACTGACAGATGAAAAATGTGAGGCCCTGGCATAGCAGCTCACTTCTACCATCTCTGTATATTCTCTACCTGGAGTTGGCTGGTTTTCCAGACCTCCAATTGCTGGCTGGATTCTTTTGCTCTGTGGGCTCCTCTATGGGCATATTTTCAACTTTCCTTATTTTTAACTATATATTTTCCTTTCTGGTCCCTATTTTAATTAGTGTCATATTCTAATTTAGGTACTACATCACTTTAATAATTTGACCTTTAAGTTTTTAGCTTGTCTCATTTTAGTTTCTTGACTTGAGCCAAGTAGTACAATTAGATAACCAAAGGCAACTTCATGTTTCAAGTAGCTTTTCCTAAAGGTATTAGTTTGGTTTTGCCTTCCTGGAAAGCAAACATTCTATCTTCAACCTTTTTCCCAAGTGAAGGTTTTCTATGTAAAAATTACACAAAATCAAAGTAGCCTAAAAACATTCTGCTGTCCTACATTGCCAGAAGCAGAGAAATGTGGGGGAAAAAGGGGTTCCACACTTTCACGTCCCAGCTATGTGCAGTAAATAATTCTTTTGAATTATATTTCCTTAAATTTTCTGTCAATTAGTATTGAGAATTGCCAGTTTTCTCAGTAAAACAAACCAGAGCCTCTAAAAGAGGTCGCATAACATAATAACAGTAAAGACAAATTCAAACTCAACTTTAGTAAGTGCTGTGTTAGGTCCGTGGGGTTTCTGATTGATGATAAACCTATGTATATGACTTGTTAAATGTCTATTGATTTCAGCCTCATGGTAAAAATCATTGCTTAGTGGAAAAACAATAGCTGTAAAATGATAAAATGAAAAGCAATATAATATTTATTTTTTAAAAGATTAATGAGGATACAATAAATGTAATAAATTCCTCTGTAACACAGTTGCCTAGAAGTAATAAGAATGTGCAAAATATTGAGAGAAGAATGTAATATTAACCACTTCTTAATAAAAGGCCTTGAACATATCTTCACACCTATATATATCTTCTTACAGCTCTTTGAATAGAAATAATTTTCACTCATACAAACATTTGCCCTATTTACAATTAATTCATAATATTATGGTGAGTGAAAATTTAACAAGAAAGTATTAACTTCCTCCTTGATAGCTCCCCTGAGATCAATGACTTGCAAATACATTCTTTATTAGGGATATATAGTCTCCATTTTTTTTTTTTTTTAACACCATGATAGCAGCTCTTTACACAGCTATTTTCTTGCTTGATTAGGGACAAAATGTCACCTTTGCTAAAAGCAAACCACTGCTTTTCACAGCAATCAAATGATCAAAATTTCATTTTACAGATAAAAATTGTTGATGAATTTTCATAGAAAAAAAATGTTGTTGCATGAGCTAAGAACTGGGGAAACCTGAAGGAATCTAAGACAAACAATTTTATAATTCATTGAAAAATAATTATTTAAATTTATTACTAAATCCTGTTTGTCTGTTTTTTTTAAAAAAAATATGTTTTTATTGATTTCGGAGAGAGGAAGGGAGAGAGAGAGAAACATCAATGATGAGAGAGAGTCATCAATCAGCTGCCTCCTGCACACCCCCTACCAGGGATCGAGCCTGCAACCTGGGCATGTGCCCTGACAGGGAAACAAGCTGTGACCTCCTGGTTCATGGGTTGATGCTCAACCACTGAGCCATGTCAGCAAGGCTGTTTTGTTTTGTTTTTAGCTAATGTTTATTAAGCTCATGCCAGGTATCACTTTTTTAAAATTATTGTTGACAGTATTACAGACGTCCCCCGTTTCCCAGCCTTTGACCCCCTCCACCAGACCCCAACCCAACCCAGGCCTTCACCGCATTATTGTCTGTGTCCATGGGTTATGCATATATGTTCCTTGGTTAATCTCTTCCTGACCCCTCCCCTCTCCCCTCTGTCATCTGTCAGTCTGTTCCATGTATCCATGCCTCTGGACCTATTTTGTTCACTAGTTTATTTTGTTCATTAGATTCCACATGTAAGTCAGATCATGTGATATTTGTCTTTCTCTGATTCACTTATTTCACTCAGCATAATACTCTCCAGTCCGTTCATGCTGTTGGAAAGGGTAGGAAATCCTTTTTTATTTATAGCTGCATAGTATTCCATTATGTAAGTGTACCACAGCTTTTTAAAAAATATATACATCTTTATTGATTTCAGAGAGAGGAAGGAGGAGGGAGGGAGAGAGCGAGCGAGAGAGAAACATCAATGATGAGAGAGTCCTTGATTGGCTGCCTCCTGCACGCCCCCTGTTGAGAAGCAAGCCCACAACCTGGGCATGTGCCCTGACTGGGAATCGAACCACCGTCTCCTGGATCATAGAGCCAAGCTGAACTGCTGAGCCATGCCAGCCGGGCAACCTCAGCTTTTGTATCCACTCATCTACTGATGGGCACTTGGTCTGTCTCCAGATCTTAGCTATTGTAAATAATGCTGCTATGAACATAGGGGTGCATATATTCTTTCTGATTGGTGTTTGGGGATTTTTAGGATATATACGTAGACATGGGATCACTGGGTCAAAAGCCAGTTCCATTTTTAATTTTTTGAAGAAACTCCATACTGTTTTCCACAGTGGCTACACCAGTCTGCATGCCCACCAGCAGTGTACTAGGGTTCTCTAAATCCTGTTTCTCAAAAATATTATTTTAATAAGTTCTCCAATCATTATGAGACTACTTGAGAAAGTTATTATACAGCCCATACAATACATGCTTTAAGAGCCAGAGAAAGGAAAAATCAGATTCATGGAGGAGACAGGTCTTGGGTGGGAGGTGAAGACATAGTGGTTATTAGTAAAAATAAAACAAACCAAAAGCACAAAACCGGGCCAGGAAGGAATAGGTCCTCAAAAGGATAATTTTTTTTATTCCTGGAATCCCCTCTAGACAAAACCCAATCACAACTCCTTTTCCCCTCTGTGAGGCTCTGTTGCGGATACAGATATATGAGGTGACTTCACTTCAGCAGGCAAAAGGACCAGAGGAGAACTATTGCTCATTTTTGTTTCTCCTGCTGGTCTTCAGGTAGAATTATCAAAAACAAAGCAAGCAAACAAAAACCCCACAATCCCCCCCAAAACCCCACTCCAAATTATTTTGCAATGAAAATTTCCTTAATAGGATCAACAGACTGGAAAGTGCTTTGCTTACATTAAAGTCCAAGCACTGCAGTTTGGGGGAATTTCTCAGAGGCCATGTTGTGACATGGTGTGTGTGTGTGTGTGTGTGTGTGGTTCATGATAAAACCCTTACACCTGTATCTCTATTGCTACATCACTCCCTCCAGGTGCTTTCCCCACAAAGCACAGTTTCTGCATAACTATTTAATTGCTTACTTGGAAAAGGTATTATAAAGATGCTATGGACTAAATTGTGCCCCCTCCCATTAATATGCTTAAGCCATAACTCCCAATGTCTCGTTATTTAAAGGCAGGGCCCTTGAGAGATAATTAGGTTGAGATGAGATCATCAGGGTGGGGCCTCACATGAGTTTAGTGCCAATTTAAGAAAAGATGCCAAAGCTTGCCCTTTCTCTCTACCATGTGGAGACTCAGCCAGAGGGCAGCCATCTGCAATGCAGAAAGAGGATCCTCACCAGAACCTGACCGTGCTGGCATCTGATCTCAAACTTCCAGCTTCCAGAACTGTAAAAAAATAGATTTCTGTTGTTTAAACCCCAGAGTCTATAGTATTTTGTTATGGTAGCCTGAGCAAACTAAGGCAGAAGCATTGGGCTTGCCAGCATGAGAATGTTTTCTCAGTTTCAAGTGGTTATTGACTTTTAGTCTCCAGGAATGCATTATAATGAACACAAACTACTGCTTCTTACCACTTACAGATCATCATGCCAGTGCTGAAGTTGGCTACTCATAAAATGCCAGTAGCAAAGAGACACCAATTATTACTTAAGAGAGTATCACTTAGAGAACAGAACTATGCACAAATGCACAAGTGACAGAGGAGCCCTTAATGTTACTATCTTAGGGATTAGAAGTCTCAGCCTTCCTCTGTTAGGGCCATATTTTTACAATTTGTATAGATCACAAACTTTCTCTGAGAGTCTTATGGAAAAATAATCCTGTGCCTCTATTATCACATACAAAGAGCTCAAGATTTTTTTTTTTCTTACTGGGTACATTTAGCTGAACAAGTATAAACCTAAAAAAAAAACCCCTACTGCTTATGATTTGAATCACCTACCACAGCAAATGCTAAACTCTGTAATAATACCTTCTTGGATGGAAAGGGTGGTGTTGTGAGCCTTCAGGATCATCAGACTGAATGAATAAACTAATTCTAGACTGGTTAAAGGCTTGAACTAAGTGTGAGGACATGTGCAGGAGAGAAACTGCTTGAGTTATTTAAGCTGCTCATAAGCCAGGAACACGAGTTATCAGTCTCACCTTTTGGGGAAGGTTGCATTATTCCATAAATTATTGTGACTGTGTTGTATATACAGAATCTTGGGCTATCTGCATGAAACTAGTGACTAGAAATTATGTTTAAAGGCTTGTAAGTCCAGCAATCCTCCCCTAAATGCAAGTTCCCTTTATATGAAATTCTAGTATACTTAATTTTATTTTTGTATGCATTTTAGTAAGTTGAAACTTTTATTTCCAAAACAGGTGAATGATTATTTTGGGGACAATTAGAGAAAGAGAGAATTGGAAACAGAAAAGAGGGAAATGACAAAAATATTGATGGAAGATTAGGAGAACGGGATTTTAGAAATCTTGAGCTATAGAAACAAAGATGGAGAAAAAAAAATCCAAATGTTGGAACCAGCCTGCTACGTCTATTAGAATGAAGGACACAGAGATGCCTCTGAAGGGCAGGTGAATCAGGGGCCCTTCAGGCCTACAGTGGGATTCTGGGGCAACAGTAAAAGCCCACACTTTACACATGAAGAGGCTAAGGCAAAGACCAGAAAGGCTTGAACATTTGGGTGAAGAAACAGGCCACAGAAGGGATAATTTTTAGGATGTGCGTTATCTCTAGAGAAGCCAATGGCACCACTAGAGAGCTTCCCCTCTAGGCCCTCCTGATTCTTGTCTAGGTTAAAGTCTCTGTCATAAATTTTTACATAATAATAGTAGGTTGTGTGTATGGCCATTCATTTTGTGCCACTCGTTGTCCAAGTCCTTTTTGTGTTAGTTTGCTTTTCAAGGCAATCCTATAATGCGGCAACTTTCACCTTTTCCATGTGTCTACGGGGAACTATTATTTATCATTACTTATGACTGGAAGATGAGACTTTCAGCTTCAATTCTATTCTACTTTTTATTTGTTTTAATTGTGTTAGCTCTGAGAAATCATTATTCCCATGAGTAATGGGAATGGGAGAAATTTTATTATGGCAATATTATTCAATTTTAAAACTTTCAAGTTACGGCCTAAAAATACTGCAACTGACAACTCAATTAGGTGCTTCTTCAATTTGGTTGAAAGCACAGAATTAGAAACCACCTGACTTGTGTAGTATTTGTTACCTAGTCATTAGAGTTCTTCATTTCGGGGAAATCTCCCAAAGAGGCTCTACTAACAGCTATCAAACAAGCATCAGGTACTCTTGTTCACTTAGAGGCATCTTGATATATGCAGAAAGGGCTGGGGAAAATTGGAAAACTGTTAATGTTGATTAGCCTTTTTGAATGTAATATTTTATCTTTCCTGATTTACTTTTTAAAACAATCTTTTACATTTCAATTATATGTACAATATCGTGTTAGTTTCAGGTGTACAACCCAGTGATTATACATTTATATAACTTACAAAGTGATCACCCCAATGAATCTAGTACCCACCTGACATCCTACATAGTTATTACAATATTATTGACTATATTCCCTATGCTGTACTTTATAGCCCCATGACTATTCTGTAACTACTAATCGGTATTTCTTTTTTAAATCCTCACCTGAGGATATGTTTATTGATTTTAGAGAGAAAGGGAGGGTGTGGGGGAGAGAGAGAGCAGTGATCAGTTGCCTCCCGTACGTGCCCCTGCCAGGAATTGAACCTGCAACTTTTTGGTGTATGGGACAATGCTCTAACCAACTGAGCCACCTGGCCAGGGCTAATTTGTACTTCCTAATCCCCTTCAACCATCCCCCAACCTCCCTCCCATCTAGCAACTGTCAAAATGTTCTCTGTATCTGAGTCTGTTTCTATTTTACTTGTTTGTCATTTATTTTTTTTACATTCCACATATAAGTGAAATCACCTGGCATTTGTCTTTGTTTGATTTATTTCACTGATCATAATATCCTCTAGGTCCATCCATGTTGTTGCAGATAGCAAGATTTCATTCTTTCTTATGGTGAGTCATATTCTGTTGTATATGTGCACTACTTCTTTATGCATTAACCTATTGATCAACACTTAAGTTGCTCCCATATCTTGGCTATTGTAAATAATGCTGAAATGAACATATAAATGTATATGCCTTTCAATTTGGTGTTTTGGGTTTCTTTGTTTAAATGCCCAGAAGTGGAATTGCTGAGCCTTTCTTTGTATCTTATTATAGCCTTTGTTTTAAAATCTATTTTGTCTGGTATAAGTATTGGTACCCCGGCTTTATTTTGTTTTCTTTCCTTTTCATAAAATATCTTTTTCCATCCCTTTACTTTCAGTCTGTGTGTATCTTTCCATCTGAAGTGAGTCTCCTGTGGACAGCATATGTAAGGGTCCTGTTTTCTTATTTGCTCAGCTATCCTATGTCTTTTGATGGGAGCATTGAATCCATTTGTATTTAAAGTAATTATTGATAGAGTTACATTTATTGTCATTTTATTATTCATATTTTTGATCTTTTTCTTTCCTTCTTAAAGAAGACCCTTCAACATTTCATGTAGTACTGGTTTGGTGGTGGTGAACTCCTTTAGCTTTTTCTTGCCTGGGAAGCTCTTCATCTGTCTTTCAGTTCTAAAGGATAACTTTCCTGAGTAGAGTAATCTTGGTTGTAGGTCCTTGCTTTTCATCACCTTGAATATTTTGTGCCAATCCCTCTGGCCTGCAAAGTTCCTGTTGAGAAATCAGCTGACAGTCTTATGGGTGCTCTCTTGTAGGTAACTAACTATCTTTCTCTTGCTCCTCTTAAGATTCTCCCTTTATCTTTATCCCTTTGGCATTTAAATTATGATGTGTTTTGGCCTGGGCCTCTTTGGGTCCCTCTTGTTTGGAATTCTCTGTGCTTCCTGGACTTGTGTCTCTTTTTCCTTCACTAGGTTCAGGAAGTTTTCAGGTATTATTTCTTCAAATCCCTTGCTCTCTCTCTTCTTCTGGTACCCTTCTGAGGCAGATGTTAAGCTTGATGTTTCCCCAAAGGTCCCTTAAACAATCTTCATTAAAAAAAAAAAAGTCTTTATTGATTTCAGAGAGAGGGAGGCAGAGGGAGAGAGAGACAGAAACATCAATGATGAGTCATTGATTGGCTGCCTCCTGCATGCCCCCTACTGGGGATCCAGCCCGAAACCCGCGTGTGCCCTGACTGGGAATTGAACTGCTTTCTCCTGGATCCTAGGTCAATGCTCAACCTCTGAGCCACGCTGGCCAGACATTATCCTCATTTTTAAAAAGTCTTTTTTTCTTTTGCTATCCTGATTGTTTTCTGCTTCCTTATATTTCACAATTAGGAATGTGCTTCAGAGTAGTGCTTGTCAAATTTTACTGTACGTATAAATCTTGTTAAAATGAAATTGTGATTTTCTAGGTCTCAGGGCAAATTAGTTTCTGCAAATCTAAGAAGCTCTCAAGTGATGCAGATGTTTCTGGACTGTAGATCATACTCTGAGTGGTGAGAGAAGGGATAGTCTGCACATTCTATGGTCAATCATTCAAGTATTGTTTTTCTTTCTGGGAGTTTTGATAGGAATGAAAAACAAGGGTAAATGCGAGGTTATACTCCCTGACATGTGTCTGAAAAGCAGCATTTATTCAATGTGTAGTGCCACAGGCCTTAGCTTTTAACACTAAACTGGCTGGGATGGCAGTTTAGGAGTCCAATAAGGAAGCTACCTTATTGGAGCTGTCATTCTGTTTTCAAAAGACAGGAAAGATAAATAAAAGGTAAGAAATATATGATATTACTTGTGGCAGAGACAGGAATGCTTACCAAACATTCCATTTAATCACCTGCATTTTTTACCCTCTTTGTAGTTTGTGAGCCCATGTGACTAGTTTTGGCCAATGAAATGGGAACAAAACTGATCTTTAGCCTGAGGCAGTAAAAAGCCCATGTACAACTTTCTAGTCTCTCTCTCTCTTTTTTTTTTTTTTTTTCCAATTGAGGAAACCATGTGTTCCACATGGAACATCTACAAGTTGTTCAGCCTTAGTTCCCCTGTGGAGCAGAGACTCTTGCTGTCCTACGATGGGCATGTAATGTGAAGAAGAAATAAATCTCCATTATGTTAAGTCACCAGAAATTCAGGGTTAATGTTACCATAGTATAATCCAGTATATCTCAACTAATACATTTTTGTCATAGATTTCTCCACAAGCTATTGGGAGAGTTTAATAATGTTAATAGGGAAATGGCTTTCTCTAAAGAATCCCTGTTCTTCACGATGAACATTGGTTTGAGAAAGCCAGCATTAGTTTAAAAAACATGGAACTGGCATACCCATTAGAGGGATGATGTAGTAAATTTGTAGGTTAAAGACTTGTCCTCTGAAAAATGAAATTAAAGTATTGTTAGGATTGGGATTAAACTGACAGGTTTAGCCCTAGCCGGTCTGGCTCAGTGGTTAGAGCATTGGCCTGGGGACTGAAGGGTCCCAGGTTTGATTCTGGCCAACAACATGTACCTCAGTTGCAGGCTCAATCCCAGGCCCTGGTCAGGGTGACTGTCCGAGGCAACTGATCGGGGTGTGTGTGTGTCTCTCTCTCCCTTCCACGCTCTCTGAAAAGTAATGGAAAAAATATCCTCAGGTAAGGATTAAAAAAAAAATAATAATAAATAAACTGATAGATTTATGTGTAGAGTTAATGAAGGTAAACAAATTAGCATACATTCAAAACAGTACTTAAGGCTTAACAATTCTTGAGTCAGAATCTTGTACTATTTTTTATTCATTTAGGTTGAACTTTTAAAGTTAATATACAACAGATGAAAACAATACTAACACGCAGTCAGAGAGCATCTTGGGGTGTGGAAAGTTAGGGTTTGGGTTTGAAGGTTAGCTCTACTGCTTCTTAGTTTTCTAAGGGCTTTTTCATTCATTTGTAAAATGGAGGTAAAATTTTCTATCTTTCAGAGTTGTTATGAGGAATAATTATGATAATATAAAGTATATCCGCTTAGTCTGGGTTCTGGCCCTTATTGCTGTGACGATAATGATGATGGTTTCATCAACCAAGATCAGAGACTTCACAACCTAAATCACAAATTCATACCCTGAATCACTTGGCTCCAGAACTTGCCCTCGTTATACGATCGGATCTGATAGATCAACTCAGATCCTATGGTAACCTGAGATGTGTGTGTGTGTGCATGCATGATTTCTTTCCTCCTTTTTAAATAAAGAGAATTGACCGTCTGGGGGTGGCTCAGCTGTTGAGCGTCGACCTAGGATCCGGGCGATCGGGGTTCGATTCCCCGTCAGCGCACATGCCCGGGTTGCGGGCTCGATCAATGACTCTCTCATCATTGATGTTTCTATCTCTCTCTCTCCCTCTTCTTTCCTCTCTCTGAAAGCAATAAAGATATCTTAAAAAAATAAAATAAAATAAGAGAATTAAGGAGAATAAACCATTTGTAGGGAATAAGCCAACAGCATGTTCTAATTGGGACTCTCGCAGTCTTTATCAAACAGCTTGCTGGGAGCATCATCAGTTTGCTGAGAGAGAACAGCATATTTGTGATCAGCAATCCATTGATAGGTGAGAAGAGCAGTCTCACCTTTGAATGGGCAGTGCTGAGTTTTAGAAGTCACTGTATAGCAAGAAGCCACCCACAAAAATCTGGAAGATTCCTGACGCCTTTACTCTTTCCAGGGCCTTAATTTTTACCATTCAATCCCAAGCACAAATGGCTTCTGGGTAAACGATGTGAAAGGATGAAAAAGATGGGGGTGGGGGGATTACTTTATCCAAGCCTAAGTACTCAGTTTGTGAGAAAGCAGGGAGGAAATAAACACGATATTTTCTATAACTATACTTAATGTAGAAATACAGCCAAAGCTTTTTCTAAATTAATCTTATTTACTGCTTTTCAGAACACACAGATTCTGTGCTTAAATACATTTAGGAAGAATGTTTCCTTTTAGGTAAATATGTTCCTATCTTAAAGTCTGGCTCAATGAAGAGTTTACGATAGGGCTCCCCGAGAAGTTTCCACCAATCCTTCATGGGCTACTTAGAATAAATAAAACACAGAAGACCATAAAAGAGAAGTGACATATCCAAATTTCAGATTGGACCTCTACTAGAGAAATGTTAGTATTAAATTATCTAAGGATAAAAGAGGTGAGCTTGGCTAATTCCTCTTTATTTCTGATCAAATTTTCCCCCCTTGAAAACTGGAGATAAAAATTCTAAACGTTCCCTATCCTTTTTCCCCAGTTAAATTTTGTTCAGTTTTATTTCATATTTTGTCTCCTATTTTCCATCAGGACATTATTACAATTTATAATTATATATTTACACAAGTTTGTTTATTATTTACGTGTCCTACTCAACCATAAGCACTGAAGACAGGGAACATATATATTTCGTTCACAAATAAACTTTTGTTTACCCATCACCAGTGTCTGGTACATGGGAGATGTTCAATGAAAGCAGCTTAATAGAAAATTACATCTTGTAATGTTATATTATTTTATAATATGCTATAAAACTTAGTTATTTTTCAGAATACATATTAAAATCACCCATAAATCAAGATATTAGAATCTTTACCTTTAATTTAACAAGTGGCCATATTACAGTAAATAAATGTTAAATTTTGAGGATATTCAAGGGAGTTTAATAGCTTAAATAAATAAAAATAACTCCACAACAGTCTATCCTCTAATAAGCCTGGAACATAGACACCATCTGTGGGTGGTATTGGTCACAGGAAATCAATCTAAGGCAGAATCTGACTCAGGCTGGATAAATCTTAGCTGGTTCCCTGGTCATAATTGATTGGTGTATTAATTTCCTATTGCTGCTGTAACACAGTCCCACAAATTTACTGGCTCCAAACAATGCAAATGTATTATCTTACAGTTCTGGAGGTCTGAATCTAAACCCGTTTCACTGGGATAAAATTGGTGAAGGCAGGCTTGCCTTCCGTCTGGAGGCTGTAGGGGAAAATGTATTTCCTGCCTTTTCTAGCTTCTAGAGGCTGCTTACATTTCTTGGTTTATGGCCTATTCCTCCGTCTTCAAAGCCAGCCACATGGCATATTATCTCCTCTCTGATCTCTCTGTTTCTATTCTTATATTTCTCTCTCTCTGATCCTCTAGCCTCCCTATTATAAGAACCCTTTTGATTATATTGTGCCCATCCATATAATCCAGGATAATCTCTCCATCTCAAAATCCTTAATTTAGTCACACGGGCAAAGCTCCTTTCACCATGTGAAGTAACATAGTCACGGGTTCTGGGGACTAGGATGCAGCTATCCTTGGCAAAGGGACATTATTTAGCCTGCCGAAATTGATCCAGGGGTACAACCTGACTGAAGTCAGGCCAGAGCCCTGAATTTTTTGTCCTGGCACATGAGAAAAATTCCCCATGGTGATGGGAGCTCTGGCATAAGAGGTTTAGAATCCACCAGCAGTCATATTTCTTGAGGTACGGAAAAAGCTGGTATAAAAGAAAAAGAACAGAGTTCCCTGGAAGAGAGACAAAAATGGAAAATGGAAGGGCTGGGGCCCAGGTGCACTTTTACCTCACGAGTCACCGCAGTCTCCCTACTTTTCCACCTTTTGCTTAAACTAATTTGAGATAACTTTCTAACACTGCCAACTAATTCAGTTAAGTTCTGAACGACAGGTGGGATAACTCACTCCGGTTATTCCAAGCCAAGGTCCTGAAACTCAGACTTGCCCATGTCTGACTAGTTGACAGACAAGACAGACCTCCTGAACCACATTCCTGGGCCAGGGTGGTCAGTGATTCAGATAAACCAGGAAGGTACTCAAGATCAAGCCCGGGGGAGAGTGGAGCTGACAAAGGAGTGAAGTGACTAAGAGCGGCTCTCTCAGACAGGGAAGTCTAGAGAAAATCTGAAGCTTCTGCCAGTCAAGGTATACAATAAAGGGGCAGACCTCTTCCCCTTGAGGGGCCCCTGGACAAATCCTTCTTTCTTCTCTCTGGCAAGCTCTAACTCATTTCTCAAAACCCAACTCAAAAGCCTCTTCTCCAGGTGAAACCTTCCCTGTGTGTCTATTTCACCCCCTTTCTTCTTCTCTGCCACCTCCCACTCTTCCAGAACCAACTCTTCCATCCTGTGTGTCCCTATGGTATTTTGAGCATTTTTCTGCTGCTGGTGTCTTTAAAACATGGTATGTTACATTTGGTTGTTTTTCTTCATGTACCCCTAACTACCTGCCCTGAAGGTGAGTTCCTTGAGAACATGGCACTCTTCAATGTATGTCAGGTAGTATGCTATGAAAAAAATATGCAATAAAAGACAGTTTTTACCCCCAAAGAGCTAATAGTGTAATGGAGGCAGAGCAGTAAAATCCTCATTGTGTATGAAAAGCACTATGGCAGGGGCATTGACAATATCATGGGAGCACTCTTGGGGACACTTTACTCAGGAGTGTGTGGGCCAGGGATGATTACTAGAAAGATGAGGCTTGAGCTGAATCTTAGAGGATAATAGGAGTTTTTAGAAAGTCAGGGAAAAAGACATTCCAGGCAAAGTCACAGAGGCATGAAAGAACATAGTAGATTCAGTGCACCATTAGGTGTGTGATACTATAAGAACAAAAAGTTTGTGTAGGAGAGTGATGAGAAATGAGGTTAGGGAGCTTGACAAGGGCAAAATTGAAAAGGTCTCAAGGGTCATGCTAGGGAGTTAAGATTCTATTTCCAAAAGCAATCACACGATGTCTGGCATAGAATATTGACCATCACATGGCTGATGGTTCTGATGCAGGGACTGCTCACAATCGATACAGAAATCAAAAGACATGGTCACAGAATTGATGTTTGGCATTGCAACTATTACACTGACATCTTTTCTTTGGGAGAGGAAAATCAGTTGAAGACCTAGATTTTTTTGCATTTTTAAAATCCAAAGATCAAAGACATAAATATGATTGGGCAACTATAGATGAAGGGCATGATGAGTAAAATTGGAAAGCTTGGAAATAATATACGTTTAATACTTAGGACTCCCCTACATTCTTAATACACTAATTACTAAAGCAGGGATCTTAGCCTGAGGTCTGTTCATGATGATCTTCTTGGGGTTCTGAAAACATCTTGAAATTTTTGGCAAAATTTTGAGCATATGTGCATTTGTTTATTTCCCTATCAATAAGGGTTATGAATTTTTAACAGATTAAAAAAAGTTTAAGATCCACTGGCTTCTAGCATAGGCAACTAGAACAAAAAGACAACTTGAACAAGACAACTCTGTTATAGATATTGCATGTTGGGTTATAGTGGCAAAAATTCTTTTGGGTGGAGTGTAGAGTTAGCAGGTAGGCCAACACACAATGGCCTAATAAACAATCCCATTAACCCAGTGCCTTATTATAATAACACTTTATTTCTTGTTCTCCTTGAAGACATATGCAATCGGTGAGGGAGGGTCTTCTGTACACAGTCCTTTAATGATCAAGTTCCTTCCAGGCTGTGGTTTTGCCATCTTCAACATGTCACCTCAAAGGTACTCTGGCATTATCAAGGTAGCACTCAGGGAAAAAGAGAGAGCACATGGGGGAGGCACATCCCTCTTAAGTGCCTTGATTAGGCACTGGGACATCCCTTCTTACATTTCATTCATAAGAACTGATCATGTGGTTCCATTTCTAAGTGCAAAGCAGTTGGGAAATATCTGGGCACACAGGAAGAAGAAACGTACTTGGTGAACATCTAGCTAATCTTTGCCATGAGGTATTAAAAACTGTTTGGATTTTTACTTGTTGGTCATGGTTTTGGTCTAGTTCTAAATGAAAAAGATGGAATGAACTAGATATCCTTCGTTAAAGACCTTCCTGTAAGTGTAAGAAGTTTTTAAAAATGTGTCTTTTGTTTATAACAATGTTTTAGGTCAGAAGTCAACCTCAGGAATTCACTGATTCATCCTCAGAGGTAGTCACCCACCGAATGACACAGATGGAATGTAAGGTAGAGGTCTAAAACTCCTCTATGAAGAAAAAGATTTCTCCCTATACTCCTATACTGAAAGCAGCTAACACTTTCAAGGCCTGGTATATTTTATTGTCAAATAAGATTCACTTTCTGCTCTCATTCTGATAAGCTCTTTTCTAAAGCATTAGTCCAGGAGCTCCTTAAATCAGACTGCAGAGTGAGTCAGTTCCAGCGGGGAACACAGAGATAAAGTGAGGTCGATCCTCTAAGAACTGGAGCATATTAAAATGCTTTACTTTGAAAGTCATGTTCAAGTGATTACTTTCATCATATAGAACTTTTGCTAATTAAACAGCCAATTTAAGTGCCAACTCTACTAACTGGATTTTGAGTTACATTTAATTTTAATTCTTTCTGTTCTCTAAAAATATACACCAGAGCTTTTTAATTTTAATTCCACATTTTATGCAGCAGTTAACTCTCCCACACAGTCCTCTCCAACAGTCACTAAAGCAGAAATAAATGCTTGCCGAAGATACTTTCCCAGTTTTGAGCTTTTAAAAAATTCACCTGTTGAACTGTTTAGATTAAATTCTGCCCTTTCCAGTATCTTACCAGAATAAAAAAAGCCAAACACACAGTGTGGTCTGTATGAATGTCATTGTGGTTCAATTCGGACTTTACATAGCCTTTTTCTGACTTTAAATAGTTTCTTGTCCATTAAAAATAGCCATACCTCTTCCTCTTGAAACCAAACCAATAATCTGGCTCAGGTTTTATTTGTTTATTTAAAAAATGTAGAGTATCAAAAATCTCCTACTTAGCTGTGTGGATTTAGACAAATCACTGTGCATTATAGAGCCTTGGCTTTTTTACCTTTAAAATAAGAACAGTCTCATAGGCTTGTTGAGAAGACTTCAAGCCAGATGATGAGTAGGAAAGTTCTTTGCAATCTTTAAAGGGCTGTAGAATTATGAGCTACCATTATTAACATAACCACTCAGACCCCAAATGGGTAAAACAATAAGTGCTGCAGAGTTCAGAGGAGGAAAGTGTGACTTGAAGAATCTCGCTGAGAGCGAGAGGTGAGAATGGGGAGGTAGGACTTGTGCGAAGTCTTGTTGGAAGAGGAGAATTTAAATACGGGGACAGGAAAGGGGAGGGCGCCTCAGCAGGACTGTAAGGTCTGCCTTGAGGAAAATGTACACAGGTTGCAGTGAACACTCAAGCTGGCTGGCTCTGAAGCAGGTTGTTGCCCTGGGCGTATTAAGAAATACATTCAAAAAGTAGATTAGGATCAGGTTGAGGGGGCCTTTGCATTGACAAGGACCTCATATCAATTTTTGTTTGGGAAGTGGTAGGATGAGGTTGGTATTTTCAGAAGACGTATCTGGCAAAAAAAGAGAGCGACCAAATTCTCTAAGACCAGTTAGAGGGCTGTCATGCCAATCCTGGTGAAAAGAAATAAAAGCCTGAACTGCATGAGAGCATTGGGGTAAGAAAGAATGGTACGTGCGAGAAATGGAAAACCATTCGTTATCATTTTACCGCCACCTGCCACCACCAAAACCACAAAAACTGTGGTATTGCAAGAGAGTTGCATGGATTTGGTAGGGCAGATAAAGGGAGCAGTTAAGAATGACTCTAGCTTTACAGTTTCGGTGACTAGGAAAATGACATCATTACCAGGCAAAATGGTAATTTTCCAGGAGAGAGGGATGCAGCCTTTAGTGTTGGATATATTGAATTTGAGGTGAAAGCTGGAGATGCAGGTGAAAAGCTCAGGATTCCGTTGCTTGCCACTCCTTGCTTTGAATGCTATGTACTTATAATATTGAACAGTGTAGTCTCTTTCTTGCATGCACCACACTCATACTTCCATGCCTTTTCTCTTGTTTTTATCCCTGATGGGAATGCCCTTCCACCTGTATTTGGTTATTTTTTAAAGTCAGGTTTAGTGATGTATAATCTACATACAGTAAAATTCACCTTTTCTAGATGTATGGTTTAAGTATCAACAAAAATATAGAAATATTTAGAAGTTTCTTTTGTGTGGTTTTGAGTCAATCCCATCACCTTATCCCTAAAACACTAATCTGATCTATTGGGGACAAGGAGATGGGGAGGGCTCATGTGACAGATTAACTCATTGGTATTGACCAGAACATTCCAGACTGATTAAAATTATGTTTTTGGGAGAGGTTGAAACAGCAATTGGGTCAGGTATTAAATCTAGGTTTGGTAGCATGGGTTTTAGCACAGGTGACACCACATTGGGCCTATGATTTTCTCTTTAACGGTATATACATTCACCAGCTGAAGAACAATTGAATTATTTTTAGTGTTTGGCTATTATGCTTAAAGCTAGTATACAATTTCATATACAGTTGCATGAACATATGCTTTAATTTCTTTTGGATAAATACCTAGGAAAGAGATTTCTGGATTATAATATAAATATATACTTAATGTTTTAAGACATTGCCAAACTGTTTACTCATCTAACAACATTATTTATATCCCAACCAATAATGTATGAGACTTCCAGTTATTCTGTATTCTTGCGAGCAGTGGCTGTTTTGGGTGCCTTTTCTCTCTCTCTGGGGGAATCCAGCAGTCCTATGGAGGGAGAGGCCCACGTGGTAACCAGCCTGTCTCTGCCCAATAGCCAGTGAGGAACTGAGCTTTCCTAGTAACCACGTGAATGAGTTCAGAGGTTGATTCTCTGTCCTAATTGAGCCTTAAGATGATAGCAGCCCCATCTGATGATAGCTTGAATGCAATCTCATGAGAGATCTTGATGCAGAATCACTGCGTTAAGATACTTCCAGATTTCTCCCCTCAGAAACTATGTGAGATAATGTTTGTTGTTTTAAGATGCTAAGTTTGGGGTAATTGGCTACACAGCAATAGATAGCACACTGAACTAAGATACCAGCATGAAGCTCAAGGGAGCTGAAAGGTCTGGAACAGATTTCACATCAAACTATGAGAGAGGATGAGTTTTGCATACTTTGTGCTTGAGACCAGAGCTTCCAACCCTATTTCTGGGACCAAATCCAGAATGTCTGTATCTCAAGGAATATAACTAACAAAACAAAATTAATTTTAAAAAACACAGCATTTTGGGTGTAGGAAGAGAGGGCCACATACTCAATTAATGATTATGTTATCTCAATTCTCTGAACTTTAGGAGTCCACTTCCACACTGGTCTTTTTCTGTCTTTTTATCAACAACTCTTATGCTATGTTTTATGATATTCTATTCTACTGGCAATTTTCAGGTATATAGGAATTCTTTATATCTCACTCTTTCTCTTCCTTTTCTTTATTAATTTTTCTCCCTTTTCCTGGAACCCAGCTTAAATGTTTCACAGAGTGACTCAAGTTAAAACAGCTCCCATGAAATCTGCTCAGGCATAGTGATGAAGGAAGCGAGGCCAACCTCTACTCCCTATTCCTGTTCCCTCCCCAGATCTCAGAGGGTACATTTATCCTGGAGATGTGGGAAGTGTATGGTGCAGAGAGGGCTTGGTGGGTAATGGCTCATTCATACTGCCTCAGACACGCTGGAGAAATATGGAGGCATCTTTGGGAACAGCAGAGTATCCCATTGTCTGAACAGTGACTGGGCCTTCACAGCTCAGATGAGACTTGGGCAGCATTTAGAGGCCGAGATTAGACAGAATCCTTCCACCCTCCAATGCAGCCAGAGCTTGGGGGTAGGGGTAGTTGGGTATGTGGGGAAAGGGTGTTGGGATAATGTTTCTGACAATATCTCCATCTTTCCCCTTAAACGTTTTTTCATTGAATGGCAGTGAAGATTTTAGACCAGACGACTGGTACTGCTGGCTCCTCCTTCTCGTAGGAGCTATGGATTCCTGTGACCTACGTCATCCAAAGGGAAGCTCCTGTCCTTAATAAAACTGAGTCTGATTCCCTCCTTCCACGTTCTTCACTGTCTCTAAAGTGGCCCATGGCCATTCATACACATGAGAAGGAAACTGCACAGGGTTTTCTGAATGCAGCACCCTTCCCTCTCACGGCAAAATTGCCATGCCCTTTAGGATAGGGGTGCTTTAGACAAGCCCAGATGATATCTAATGCCCCCCAAGACTACCCCTGCAGAATTAGGGTAGGAAGGTCTTTTGGGCTTCATCTCTACCCCTCCCACACTGCACTATAAATATAGCTGAAGCACTCTATCAATACAATTGTTTCTCTTTTGATTCTTGCACAAACCCCACTTCTCCTCTGAAGGCTTTCCTTGAGAGCCCATCGCTGAAAGCTTTCTGAAACAGAAGTGGGAGGAGATATGAGCAAAGTAAGAAGAGATGGGAAAATGTTAAACCGAATACCTTCACCCGTGAGGTTTTCCTCCCTTTCTTCCCAGCATTATTTGCCCAGCCTTTTGGACATTTCAGGTCAGAGGAGGGTTATGCATAATTGTACCATCAGTCTCCTTCTCTCTCTGAGGGTTCCAGTGACAGAGGTGGTTAGCCTGAGACAGGGGTTGTTTGCATTATTGACCAGGCCACTCTGTTTCGACTGAAATAGCTGTGAATATTCTCGGCTGATTTGCTTCTGTCAAGTTGGCCTGCTTCTTGTCCATCCATTCTGAGGAGACTCTGTTGCCGCCGGGTGTGTTAGACATCAAGGCGCAGTGTGTTCTTTCAGACTGTCAGTCACCTTACCTGCTGCTGCTGATTACAACCCTTATCTCAACCAGCAAACTCTCTGCTGCTTGTTTCTGTGGCTGTGACCCCGGGTAGTAGCTGGGTGCTCGGGGCTATCCTTATCCTGCGTTCCCATTGCTGGGAGCTTCAGCCCTTTGTGCGAAGCAGAAGCTCACATTGCTGAACAAACGACTTGACTATTTGCAATTTAGTTGTGCTACAGGGGCCGCCGAAGATGAAAACAAACCGCATTGCCCCTTAGCTACATTTCTGGCTTACTAAACAATGCTGTACAGTCGTGCTTCTCAAGCTTTGGTATGTAAAATGCAAATTTCTCAGCTGAACTGGCAGAGATTTTGATCCAGTAGTTCCCAGAGAGGACCCAGGAAATCTGTGTTTTAAACAAACAGCTTGGTAAATTCTGATTTAGATGAAACACATTGCAAGAAAAACATGGCTACATAGCACTAAGGAGTCGAGTGAAGGTTAAAAATCAGGTCTGTCTTAGTTCCATGACAAGTCAAAGATAATGTTGAGGGAAAATCCCAGTACTTCTCATTTATAGTAACCAAGTTGTTAGCAATTTAAAGATATGTTTTATGTCTAATTTTTCTTTGGTAATGCGCTTTGGTTGGTACGCTTGGCAGATAGGCACTAAATAATTAAATCTAATACTCACCTTAACTAATGTAATACATTCATTATCATTTATTGAACATTTTTATTAATATAAATCATACTAGAGAATCCAAAACTAGACCCCCAAATATTGGGGAATTTAGTAGCATTTCAAATTAGTCAAGGAAAAAGGCTTCATTACTCTTTACATGGTGCTATAAGAACTAGCTTGCCATTTAGATTTAAAAAGCAGCTGGATTTCTGCTTCACTCCTCGCCCCCAGATAAATTACACATGAATTAAAGATCTAAACTGAAAATAAATAAAGCTGGATACATTCTAGAATAAAATACAGATAATTCTTTTTAGTCTCTTGGCATTGCATAAAACCAACAAGTCTAAAAGTTAAAGATAGGCATATGTGACTATATGAAAACTACTTACTGTATGGTAAAAATATCATAAAAGAGTTAAAAATCAAGCTTAAAATTAAAGATAAAATTAACAACAAGAAAAAGATTTTGAACAGTCAGTTCATAGAAAAATAACCCATAAATGACCTAAAATTTAAGAAACAATGTTCAACCTTGCTCAAAATTATGTAAATGCAAATGAAAATAAGACGCTATTTTTCATCTCTTTCACAAAAATTAACATATTTCATGGCATCAGCTTTGAGGAAGGGTGGAGAAGAGCTCTTGAGCAGTCTCTATATAAGTTTAAAATACATTCTTTGACCCAGCAATTTCACTTCTGAAAATGTATCCTAGAACTATAATTGTCTATGTATTCAGAACAAGGATGATAATTATAGTATTTTTTGTAATACTGAAAAAAAGGAAATGATGCAAATGATCATTAATAGAGGCTGATTAAATAATTAATAATCCATAATACTTTGTACTGTTTAAAAAGTCTGATTATTGGATTTGCATATTTGGATATGGAAAAGCCACCAAGATACATTGTTAGAGTTTAAAAAAACAAAGAAGACAGGACACTAATGTGTATATCGTTTCTATTTATAAACAGCAAAACCTCAGAAAGTGTGTGTATATACATATGAAAATTTCTGGAAACCTTAAGAAATTGTTAAAAATTAGTACCTTTGGAAATGGGAGTAAAGATTTTGGGGTAGGAGGAAAACTTATTTTTCATGGTATATCCTCTTGTATTGCTTGAAGATTTTAAATCATGTAGTGTATCATTGAAATTACTGAAGAAAAAGCTAGCTGAAAAAAACAACAATTTTATATATCTAAGCTCTTCCGGTTACAGGATAATGTTTCTGGTGATCATACTTCAGTACTAAAAAGCCAAATTATGTTTAATACAACAAATCAAGCAAGCATGTGAAACATTTACAAAGGTGGTTATTTTTAAAAAATTCAGTGTGTAAATGATGAAAAACTCCTGCAGCTGGCGCAGGCTATATGTACTTCACTTTGTCACACTGCTACACAAAGATGTTCCTGGCTCGCACCCTGTAGCACAGCATGCTTTTAGGACTTTGCCTAGCAAAGGTGAGTATTTGCCGTGCCATCCTAGTGTCTTCAGCCAGTCTACTTTCTTGGCATCTGGGAGGTAACTGCAAATGAATGAGGAGTGGTTTGGATCTCTTATCCACCAGCCCTACAAGATTCAAGATGGGGAAAACAGAGCTTCTAGGGGAAAAAATATCAAAAATACATGGAGGCAGCTGCAAAAAACACTGAAACTTAAAAACATTTTTGATAACCATTTTACCCAATGAACTAAAAGTAATTTCCTCAATTATAATGAAAAGTAATATTTGCCATTTTAGAGAGCATAGAAAAGTATAATTTAAACTATATTAACAGAAAGAAAGTTCTCTAAACTATAAGCACGAATGCAGAGTTTCCTCCAATTTTTGTATTCTGCTCGTCATTTTAAGGAGAATTTGGATGGCGATGGGGAATTATGTATAATTTACTTTACATATACATAGGACATGTGTAGAAACATATATAAGGAACTGGACACATCACTCCTGAAGTAGGGAAGTCAAGGGTCTGGGGAGGGGAAAGGTCACTTTTGGAAGGGGCTGTTTTGACAATTCTTTTGTATAATTTACTTTGCTGCATCATGTTTTTTAAAAAAATACAAAAGCACTGTAAACATTAAATTCATAAATTCATATGAATAAAAACACATATAATTCTTAATATAAAAACATATGAAGTAAAAATAAAGCCCATTACTAAATAAATCATAAACAAAATTAAAATGATTTAATAAGAGCACACAAGAAACAACCTTTCTTCTTAATCATCCAAGTAAGAAAGAGAAAAGAACTGAAGACGGACAGATGGAGGGGAGAGACTAGAATAAAGGAGAGTGAAGTGGCTTAAGGAAGGGAAGGAAGGAAAAGGAATCTTTTCATGACTTCAAAGGTGTCCGTGCCCTGAAACTATGAAGGCTCCAGATTTCCAAAATAAGTCTGCTACTTAGAAAATATGCTGCCAGTCCTTTGAGATTTATTTATTTATTTATTTATTTATTTATTTATTTATTTATTTATTTATTTATTTAAATCCTCACCTGAGGATATGTTTTATTAGTCTGAGAGAGAGAGGGGGAGAGAGAGAGAGAGAGAGAGGTTGCCTCCTGTAAGCATCCCAACCAGAATCGAACCCACAACCTTTTTGGTGCTGGGACCATGTGCCAACCAAGCGAGCCGCCCGGCCGAGGCATTTGAGATTTAAATGATAAAAATTCGTGAATAATGGTGACACCCAATAGTTACCAGGAAAAGGTGAACGCATAGCGTGCAGATGCTGGGAGAAACCATCTGAAAGAGAGAATGGAAATCTGAAAAAGGTGTAAGAACAGAAACAAATCAATTTATCACAGATTATAAACCACAAGACAACTTTCCTTTCTTTAGTGAGTTTCTTTGTGTTAAACAAGAGTTGATTTCCCATTACAAAAGCAGACTTCACGTGGCCTGAGGAGCTGGGTAGGGTTAGAGAGACACTGTGTTGGGCATCTTGGAGTTAAGTGTCCCACAGCTGACAGGCCACAATACGTGTATTTTCCACTTAGAAAGAAACTGAGCTTTACGAAAACGAAATGAGATGGGGGAAAAAGGCACAAATGTTGAGACCCCATCAGTCCTTCTCAGAACTGCCTCATGCCTTCTCCATGCATCCTTATTAAATCCAGATGTGCATTTAAGTTTAGAAAAGTCTCAACAGGCATGTTTTATTTTTCTGTTTCCTGTTGGAAGAGTGTTGTAGGCCTGGCAACGCTCTATATCTATGACCTGAAATTTACAGCTCTTCTCCTGTTTTAAGTAAACATCAGGTACTTAGCTAATTAAATGTCAGACTCGTAGGGCTTTGTTTATAGGAAAGTGTCAACTTTCAGGATGTTGTGTTTAAGTCTCGGTAGAATTACGTAGAAAATGACAGTGTGCTCTCATTTCATAGGCTGACCTTGCAGTCATCACCGCCTGAAAATGGCTCAAAACTAAAAAATGATCTGAGGGTTGAAACAAGATAAGATCAAATTGATGTCATGGTAATTACACGAAGTACCATTCAGTCATTACGTGGAATTTACTGTTGATCCCTGGGCTTAGGAGCAGGTGGGAACATGCAGTTTTTGTTACTCTGCTGGTATAAAAGCAGTGAGGGCTTTGTTTAAACTGCAGTTACTGAGAAATCACAAAACGGAGCTAAAATCCCTCTTCAGATCCACAATCAACTGCCCTGAACACATCCTGCAAAAAGTCCAGAGGAAGGTAATATAAAATGAAAAAAAAAAAAGATTTTAACTGAGTGAGGAGTAAAATATTTGAGAATATAGGGGAGCTGTGCATAAACCTTAGCAAAAATAGGGATAGGCCTTTACACAGTCTTTTTTCAGCACTCATGACTGAATTGGGGGGAAGTCTGTAATACTGTGGTCTGTGATCACAGCCCAAGATGTTATCTAACAGAAGCCAGAAACCAAATGTCTCCTGCTGAGATGCGTGAGTGCCTTTGGGTATCTAAAAAATTTTCTCAAGAAATATTGGATGTCATTTGAAAGGCATTCTTGTGAGTGGCTTCCAGGGGTCAGGCAGAGGTGAGTAGACATTACAAAAGTTGCTGATTCTGTTTTATCATCAGTTTTTAAATGATGCATAACTGAAAATGCTGCCCACTGATAAAGCAGCTCACCTGTTCGGCTGAATGATCATAGCTCCTGATATCTTTTGAATAGATGTTCTTGTCTAGACTTGAATAGTAACACTGAAATCTCTTGAACAACATTGTTTCCATTTTCTTTTTACAGAAAAATGCTACAAAAATAAGAGCAGTATTTCTCCAACTATTACTGATGACCTTGCAGTTCTAAATCACTTGCCCAAGTCTAATGGGTTTGTTACAGAGAGAGTTTCTGGAAACTTTTGCTAACCTTACTTATATTTGTATCAGTGGTAGTTATATTTGCATCAATATTAGTTGAAATGGCAACCAGTTGGGAACTTGAGACTAGAAAAGTCCTCTTTTGTCCCTTCCTATTAGTGTTGAGGAACAGGATTTGAGCACAAGGAAGAATTATGGGCTGACACTATGCAGGCCTCTTAGAATACAGAAGCTCCATTTCATCTTCATAGGAAATTTTGATTCCTAAACTCAACAATCCTTTCACCATTTAAAAGTAAGATATTTTACATTAGAACAGAGGATTATTTTTAAGTGTCCCAAAGATGTCTTTTAAATATTTACTTGACTTAACACCAATTCAATTATTCAAAATATTTGTCACCCAAATTACTTATAATACTTTGCTGTAGTCTTGAATTATTTTAAAAAGATAAGAACAATCACCATTTATGAAAAGTGTATGTGTTTCATTTCAACTTTAACTTTGGTTTTAAGTTTTTTTCTTTTTGCAGTAGTAGAGTTGTTGAAATTTTGAGTCATATTTCTTACCATTTCCTGCTGAAAAGGGTAGCAAATGAACAATGTTAGCAAAGCAATTATGTTCCAGAACAGATTCTCAGTTTCATTGTACATTCTTTTATAATGTGGGACTCAGACTTACATGAAAACTCAAAGTGAGAGCTGGGAAAGAGAAATAATAAAACTAGAAGGTAACATGTCTTGTCCAAAGGTAGATGAAGATGATCTGCTTTCACAAAGAGAACATGTACAGGAATCAGTTAATAGTTCTGTTGAGAACAGCATGACCTATAGCCCCAAACGCCCATTTTTATAGATTGTGAATCCTAGAGTAGTTTGCTATCAGCTCATGATCCTTGCAAATTCTGGTTTTGGTGTGTAACACTTCAGCATTACCCATTAATGCTGCACAAAGTAATGTAACATTGCACAGAGCAATCCAGTAATCCTTAGTTCATCAGACTCAGAGATAACATTATAGAAATGCTCTAGCGTCCTTCATACACAGGGTTGAGTGACGGAGAGAGAGAGACAGGTTGGACTGGGAGTGAAATCAAGGACAATATTAGGAATCAAATTAGAAAAAACAATAATAACAGCATGATCCATGTGTTAATCAGTGTCCTGAAGAAGGAAATGGATTAACTGCGTTCTTTGAGGCTAAAGCGGTAGCACAGGAGGAAGAGCACCATCTTAAGCTCAGATCACTTTCCAGGTGACTCTGGCCGGCCCTTTTAGTTCTCTGAAGCATAGTTTTCTAGTCTATGGATAGGTGCCGTGATGCTTTCCTCATAGAAGTATAAAGAGAATCAGACAAGGGGATGTATGCTGTATTGTGTGTTCACCACCCCAAGTCAGGCCTCCTTCCGTCACCATTTATCCCCCCTTTTAATCTGGTAATCTCCATAGTGTCGTCTGTCTACGAGGCTTTTGTTTTCTGCTGAATCCCTTCACCTTCTTCACCCACGTCATGTTTCTTCTTCCATCAAGCACATGGTCTTTATTCTCATTAGTTTTCCACCTCTCCATTTTCATGTGCCCAGCTTACCAAGGGTCTCAGTGTCTACAGATGCTTTTATTACAGCATCCATCACTTTAACTCGTAGCTGTTTGCCTTTGTACCTGGGTCAGATAGCAGGAAATTTATTTATATTTGAGTTACTTGGCACAGTGCCTGATACGTAGCGGGTACTTATTCAAAGTCTTTAATTCTTTTACGTTTTTAATTTGGACCTCAATTTTGGCACTTAACAATGTTGAATTCTTGTCAAATTACCCAAAACTCATCTTTTTATAAGAAAGGGAAAACTAATTATTTATATCAAAGAATGAAGGGGGATTTGAGAGGGATTGTGGGAGTGTTAACGAGGCTCTCCTTGTCCATCTCCCCAATCTCTCAGATATTCCTGGTCTGCCTTTGTAGAAAACTATCAGTGAACGTGTTAATGGGTCTCAAGGTCACTCTAGTGCCTGGGAGCAATGCTTGAATGTCTACTTGGAAAAACTGGGAACCTGGATAATTATTGAAGTTGGGGGCTAGAGCATAGGATTATGGAGACACTCCCTGCTAGACTGGGGGTTCAGAACATGCTACAAGAACAAGGTAAAAACCCACTTACTGCAGCTAGAGTGCATGAGGAAAGAAAGCTATTAACCATGGCCATTCCAAACTGAATTTCCTGATCACTGACTCCAAACTCTTTAAATTTGTGCACCGGCAGACAGAGGTGAGCCTGCTCAGGGGCCTGCTGTGTGGGAGGTGGTGGAATGAAGGATTCCAAACATTCTGCTCTCCCTTGTGACTTTCCATTTTCACATCTTTCATTGAGGCTGAACTGTTACTATCTTCTCTGGACCAGGCAAGATGCTAAAACTTACAGGCCTATTCTCTGTTTAACAGACACTTATTAAATACCTATCTCATGACAGTGTGCTGGGGATTAAAGGCTGTACTTTCAAGGTTCCCTTTTATTAATTGCCATTCTCTGAAGGCAACCTACCTTTCCCCTCCTTGGTAGTTAACTGGGTTAGATGAGCTAAGGAGGTGAAGTCTTAGGTTAACCCTCTAGAAGTCCGTTAGATTAGTCTGTTTTGGTAACAAAGAATTATGCCTCCTATCCTAGCCAGTCATCTAAAAAATGTGCTATGAGTAAGCTGGGGTTCCTGGTATAGAGAGTATGGATGAGTCACCCCATCTGTCACACCGTTAGAAAAACAGAAAACCTCACCCTCTGACAGTGGGGGCAATGGCAGCATTTTTGTAAGTGAAGGACAGGATGTCACATTGTACCAAATACTTATAAGTCTTCTTGGAACAATCTTTTATATATATATGTGTGTGTGTGTGTGTGTGCGCATGCATACATACATATATACATACATGTACACGCATATATACATACACACATACACATATCTATCTCTCTGATATTTTAAAAAGCAATTAATTTACCTTGAGGTCTTTCAATAAAGGGATAGACAGGCCAGGATCATAGATTTCTCAATCCTGGCACTTTATAAGGATTTTGTGTGTGTGATAAAAACAGAGCAGAGGAGCTGCAAAGAGAAGCTCCCTCATTGTTCACTGTCCCTAAGTTTTACTGCTATGGCAGGTTGTACTTCCCAAAGATGGCCACAAAAGCATCTCTCAGCCTACATTCCCTCTGTAGTGTGAACCTGCCACTCCCACTTCAAAAAGTGGTGTGTCTATCTTTGTACCCCATTTGTGTAGTATGTGTATGTGTATATATACACGTGCAGCTACTTAAAGGACTTTGAGGTAGATGGGCTGAGAAGGCAGAGAAAGTCCCTACAGGCTAAATTGAGAAAACACCTATTTTTTTGGACTCACATTATTCTGATGTGGCAGGTGGCAGGAGCTAAGGGCATGCTGAGTGCACATTAGGAATGGACTATGGGATTGAAGGTATAGAGTCTGTGGTATCTGTGATGTACTTGGAATACCAGAGGCTGAGGTTAGCAAATCTGATTTAGGTTGAGCATATTTTGCAGAATAGCATAAATATCAGCTGAACATTATTTTTTCCTGCCCTGGTTTATAATGTTTTTCTTCCAAATTCTAAAACAAAAAGACATAAAGGTATAGATTAGCATGATAAAAACATTTATTAAACTGTTTTAAAAAACCCTAGAATTTGAGGGTTAATCCCTTTCTGCTTGGTTAATCTTATTTTTTAAAAAGTGAAGACAAAGCTGTTTCTGTTATTGAAAGCTTTAGCAATTGGGGACTAGGGTTCTGTTTCAAAATCTTCTCTTTATCATAAAGCAAATTCTAAAATGTGGATTAACTTTATGCTCTTACATTCAGTAATCTTGTTATAAATGTTTTTCTCTGAATTAATTCTGATGTATGTTCACTACATAATGCTGAATTTTCATAATATATGAGCTGCAATACCAAAGCCCAAAGTGATGCTAGTTTAAAAAGGAGATCACTGTTAATTCTGAAACTTTCCTTATGGCTTTGTATATCACCTCAGCAGAAGTTCTCAAACTTTTTTGTCTCAAAACCTCTTTATGCTCTTAATTATTGAAGGGCCCAAATAACTTTTAAAAAATCAAGTTATATTCATCCATATTTACTGATTTAGAAATTATGTCAGAAAAAGTTTCAAAATATTTATTCTTTTAAAAACAAGAACATTTTAAACCCATCACATGTTAACACAAATACCATATATTTATAAAAATGATAATTCCCAAAACAAACAAAAAACATCAGTGAGAAGAGTGATATTGTTTTACTTTTGTGCAAAATTTTAAAAAGACTGGCCTCATAGGACATAGTTACGTTCTCCCGTGTTTCTTTATTTAGCCTGTTGTAATATCACGTGTCATGTAGTGTCAAGAAAATTTCTTTGAACACTTATGAGAGGATGAGAGTGAAAAAGGCAAATAGCATCTTAGAATTACTATGAAAATCATTTTAACCTCTCAGACCCACTGAAAGTGTGTAGGGGCCGCAAATCACACTTCAAGAACCACTGACTTGGAATATTTATTCAGTGTTAATTATGGATGAAGATAAAACCGAAAATTACTTGTGTATAATCATATACATCAGGTAGGAATAATGACCTATACTTATGTACCCTATTTTTCTGTATTATAAACTGTTAGTTCTGTTTGACAAATCGTTCTTATGAGATACATGGATTGATATGAACATCTAACCAAACCGTGGTCTTATTATGTCAAGAATTGAACGTATTTTTCTACATGAAAAATAACCACAAGTTTTGACTCAATGCAATTTTAAATCTCATTCTGAACTGTCTTTTTGGTTTTTTAACTTTTTAAAAAATAAGTATAGATTTAGAGGAAGTTGAAAAAAAATGTACAGGGAAGTCCCAGGTACCCTTTGGCAGGTTCCCTGCGTAACTATATAGCACGGTGAGAAACCCAGGAGACTGACACTGGTACAATCCACGGAGCTTAGGCAGGTTTCACTAGCGCCGTGTGCGTGTGCATGTGTGCGTGGATGTGCATGTGCGCGTGTACTTCCATGCAATGTAATCTGTGTGTAGACTAATGTGACAACTACCACATCAAGATGAAGGACTCCCTCCCCGACACTAATTACAAATAAGGACAGTGAGTCGCCTTAAGAAGATGATCTATTTAAAAAGGAACATTTATCGTTGTTATCATTAAGCCCAGTCCTACTGGTTGATGTGAGAAATGAGAAGACTCACTTCCTTACCTCTTCCGTAAAGACAAATTGTTGTTTTATACAGGGCTTTAGAGTGTGATGGGGAGCCGTAAGCAGAGGGCTCAAGACACTGACGACTCTTCGTAGCAGTCACGTCAGATGTGCTGGTGGTTGTTATGGCCGGCAGGCCGGTCTTAGAGCAACGTCTCCCCCGTTCTGCTTTGCAGGGGAGCCATGGATTACTACAGAAAACACGCAGCTGTGGTCCTGGCCGCCCTGTCTGTGCTCCTGCACCTTCTCCATTCCTTTCCCGATGGCGAGTTCACAATGCAGGGTACGTGACCCAACCTGGGTTTGCAGTAACAAGGAAAACACGTCTTTCTAGATGGACATCAATAACGTCATTAATTATATACCCACATCCCTTTCAAATGTGGTAAATCCTGGCTGCTGGATACGCTTGTAGATTCTGAACATAAATTAAGTTCCAAAAATGTACAATAAAAATGATATCTTACATATCTGTTTAAAAGCAGCCTGTATATTTTCATCTGAAATAGATTCCTGATTATTCTTTATCTGCGTTTTACAAACAGAAAACGTTCCTTATTCAGTTTAGCTCAGTTATTTTAAATTTACATTTCTCCCAGGAGACTTGAGAGGATTTTAACATTGTCTTTGTAGATGAAGTGTCACATCTGTTAACGAGTGAGAAAAACAAAATCATTCTTTTGTGCAGTATTGTTTTTTGCTGTATTGTTTTAAAAGTGTCATAGAGTAGCTGAGGTAATTCCATCTGCTATGACATTGTGAGCTACTATTGGTTCTGGTTTTTCTCTAGACAAGTGCTGATATTTTAATCCCAGATCCCAAATGCAGATGCCCCCTCTAATATCAGCCTCTCTGCTCTCACCAAGCTTTCTGAAGTCTGCCATACTTTTCTCTGTCAATATTTGCAGTTTCTATGGGAAAGAACAATAGCAGATTTTAAAGGGGAAAAGAGTTTGCCTTTAGGCAAAATTCTTTCAAAAGAGCATGATGGTTTCATCTGTCAAATGGCGTTTTCCTATAGGCGTGCTATTAGTATTGGGACACAGAAGTCTTGCTTGGAGAGAGAGAGAGACTATTACTATTGAGATTTTTCAGGCATTTCTGTAGAAATTGTTTTCCCATGAAAATAACTCTAATTAATATAAGTAGATATTATATATTAAGATTAACATATACAGTAGTCAAAAGGTATTTATTTAGCCCTAGCCGGCTTTGCTCAGTGAGTAGAGAGTCAATTGAGGACTGAAAGGTCCCAGGTTTGATTCCGGCCAAGGGCAGGAACCTTGGTTGCAGGCTTCACCCCCAGCCCTGGTCAGGGCACTTGTGGGAAGCAACCAATGAATGACACATCGATGTTTTTTTCTCTCTCTCTCCCCCTCCATTCTCTCTGAAAAGCAATGGAAAAAAAATATTCTCCTGTGAGGATTAAAAAAAATAAAATATTTATATTATTTACTATGGAAAAAAAACTATCTACCATGCCATAATAAGGAAAAACTTAGTTTCTTTTATTCTTTGTTTTTTGTATGTGTGTGTGATAGTTTGCCCAGAGTGCAAGCTAAAGGAGAACAAATACTTCTCCAAGCTGGGCGCCCCAATTTACCAATGCATGGGCTGCTGCTTCTCCAGAGCATATCCCACTCCAGCAAGGTCCAAGAAAACGATGTTGGTCCCAAAGAACATCACCTCGGAAGCTACGTGCTGTGTGGCCAAAGCATTTACCAAGGTGAGAATCTAACGGGCCCCAGAAACTTTCTAACCATCCAACCAAAGAAATGCCCCAGAGTACATCCACGGGGGTTAATGTCAGAGGCGTCTGATGACATGTCCTTGTTGGGCATTAATACAGGGAGGAACTGCATTTGTCCCTTATAATAAAAAGAGCCAGCAACCTCGTGGGTACACGTTGGTTTTATTTAGAGTAAAGAGAATAGGGGCAGAGGTGGTAGGGGGCAAGCTGGGAGAGAGGATAGCATGTCACACAATGCACCCCTCACCTTTTAGAGTCCAGATACCAGAAAGGGAGAAAATGCAAATCTAGCCAGCATCTATTTAGCTCAGCTGGCTACAGATAATTTTATTTAACATTTTAAATTTTGTCTATCTATCTAACTACCTACCTTCTTTTCCTTCCACTTTAGGCCACAGTAATGGGAAATGTCAAAGTGGAGAACCACACAGAGTGCCACTGCAGTACTTGCTATTATCACAAATCTTAAATATTTTGCAAAGTGCTGTGTTGATGATGACTGCTGATTTCCTGGAATGGAAAATTAATTTGTTCAGTGTTTCTGGCCTTTCGAGATAAAACCTCCTTTACCTTACCACACCCTTTTTGGCATGCTTCAAGGGTATACTGTAGCTTTATTGCTTTTCTCTACTCTACAGGATAATCAGCAGTTGGTTCTTTTAATTTGGAATGAAATACAGCGTTTAGCATGACTGTAAAAAGCTGGTTCTGCTGGAAATAAAGTCTTTTAAATCATCGTTCTATCACTGAATTCTACTTTTTTCTTCAAAGTTTAAAGTCAGTTCATTTTCATAGAATTAGTTGGAGGGAGTGAGCCCATAGGTGAGCTGGAGCTGCATTCACTGAATGACCTGGCCCTAGAGAACCATGTCCCCACTAAGCCTTCTAGAGCAAGTTGTGAATCATTCAGCCAGTGGACTAGTTATAGACATTCCACTGGGATGAGGGAAGACAATATAACTTGTATTTTTATCCATTTTTATATCATCTATTTCAATGGTTGATGAGCTTTATAAAAGTACAGATACATTAATATGGTGATGCATATACAAAATTTACAAATAGATAATTATGCATATTTGGGGATGTACCAACTTTTTACTGGTAGAGGTTCTCAATTAAAAAAAAAGAGAGAGAAAGAACACTGCCCTAGGGTTTGGGAAAGACAAAATCCTTCCCAGCCTAAAGTTTCTATCCATTTGGCTTATGTCTAGCAACAAAAGAAAAAAAAAATGCATCTTATTAGTCCCTGGCAGCCAGGTTGTAACTGAATAGGGTGGCTCAGGAAAGGATATTACTGTCCTCAACTAAAAGTAGGCATTGCTCCGAAATTCCCAAGGCCTCAGCTCTTACATTCCATGTTCAGGTCTGAGTGGGAATGAATACATGGTAAGCAAAGTACCCACCGACTGTTCACTGATGGAGTACCAAGCACTTTCACTTAGTTCTATGCAAATGCTTAAGAGGTGCCATGCTTCAAAATCACATTTATTGAGCATTTATACTTAAAAAACAGAGATCGTCCTTACTTTGAGGACCATGGTTTTTGCTCATTAATTTATATTGGCTATGGTAGTGATCAAAGCCACCCAAAAGTTCTAGTTCTAAAGGAGCCTGAAATTGGGGGGGAGGGGGGCAGCGAATCACACTAGTCACAGATAAGGTTTTCATAAAAATTTTTCAGTCATCACCAATTTGTCAAGATTTCATTTCTGAGTGAAAAATCCCTTTTTATAAGGTTGGTAAACACACCAGTTGTCAAGGTGAAAAATTAAAACGAGTGCATGTACTTTTTAAGAAACACTGAAATCCACATGAACATATTACTTCACTTGTTAATTCATTTATTTATTATACATTTATTTAATGTCTAGTAAGTGCTGTCAGATTGTTAGATCATGGGGATTCAGAGATATCAGGGTTCTCTGGAAGATAAGATTGAGAAAATATAACAGCTTAATTTGAAAGAATAACTGTGCTGATCATTGGCTCATTCAAATATTTAACAAATATTCATTGAGAATCTACTATGTGTAAGGTCTTGAGAACTTGTTTGGGTGAGTCAGCAGGAGAGGAGATCTACTGACACACCTTTGACTGGAGTGCCCTTGTCCATCTGGGATCATCCCATTTGACAGAAGGAATGGAAGGAGTAATGAGAGAGGAAAAGGACCTCCTCATGATCATTCAGAGCAGCAAAATCAACCCTGGTGAGCACTAGGGTGAAATGTCTTGGCTTTATTTACCTCCCATCTGACCATGTGCCAGGCATGGTGCTGGTCCTCGGAAGGCCAAAGTGGCTAAGACACAGACACTGCCTTGAAGCAATCACAGCCCAGTGAGGAAGAGAGACATGAACAAGGAGTTACAATCTAGTGAGATATCTGCTATGGGAATGATGAGGACTTTTGTGGCATAAAGGAAGGGATGGTTAACTCCATCTGGTGGTGTCCTTCACAGAGAGTTCATAGGGCAAGTGATACTTAAGCTGGGTCTAGAAGATAAGTAGATAGATGGAGGAGGGCTCATTCTAGTTCAAGGAAACAACATAGGTAAATGTCCTCAGATGAGAACCAGTATGACAGTCACAGAATTGTAAGAAGTCAGTGTGACTAGACTTCAGGTAGCTGGTTGGAAGTTTGGAGCTGCAGAAACAAATAAACACCTGCCAAGAAGTTCCTTGTATAACATGCAAAAGAAAAATGTGCATTTTATCTAGGACCCTACCTTCTCAAACTAGAGGACCTGGGAGTTTCTGAAAGCCACATGATAAACATGTATCTTCTTGCTGGATCAATTTTCTTGAGGATTTGGGGAAATGTTATTTTCATTTCAAAACAAAAACTGATCTATTATAAAATAGAATGCAAAATTGCAAAAATGGGATTAAAAATTGTGACTTCAAGATAAATTTTATGTTGTAAGTGAGGCCTTCAGGATCCTGCTCTTCTGACCCTCCGAGACCTCCTGGAAACTTGTCCACACTTCTTACATTAGGAGTACTTAAGTGGAGGAGTGTGAGAAGTTCTATTAAAGGAATAATATGCTCAGCCTTGCACTTTAGAAAAATCATTGTTGCAGCAAGTAGAGGGTGATTTGAGAAGGTAGGAGACTGGACATAAGATCACGAATCGGGACCTTTGCAATTACCTTGGCAAGAGATGGTGATGGACTACTGGCAGTGAGGGTGAGGGTAAGAGGAAGGGATGGACTTGGGCGGAATTAGGAGGAAATAAAGAGATGATTGTGCGTGTGGCTTCTGGTTTTGGGGTGGCTGGTGGATGACTGTGCCAATAGCTGGGAAATGGAAAAGTTTGGCATGGCAGCAGAGGGGAGATGACAAATACAGTTGGGGACCTACAGAGCTGAGGCTCTAAGGAGCAGGCGAGCCTGGCCGACGGGCAGCGTGTTCAGTGATACAGAGCTCAGGAAAGGACCCCAGCCTGGGGATACCGGCTTGGGGAGCAGCGGTGGTCAGTGGTATCAAAACCACAGGAGAGCTAGGATTGCTCGGGAGCCTGTGAGGGCATGAGGGAGAGAAGATGCTGGACCACCCAGGATAGATTCTGGACCAGTCTGGCTGAGAAAAAAGGTGCTATGTCTTTTGGGACAGTCAATTAGAAACTCCGATAGGAGCTTTATCTAGAGAAAAGATTATAATCTCAGATATATAAGCAGTGAAGAGGAAGAGAGGCAGGCATGGAGGCTGGAAATGGCACTTCAGGCCTCTCTGTGAAAAATGCCTAAAAGAAGTAACGGAGGTAGAGTAAGCACAAGCTTGAAGGGTGCTTCTTCAAAAAATGTTCTGTCATTCACCTCACCCAGAAAGCTGCCTGAAATTCCCCCATTTGAGATTCCTTCCTTAGGTCGAAAACACAGTATTTCAGGCACCTTCCTTTTAAGTAGCAACACATCTGACTGAGGCAACACGCTTGGCCATTAACACCACAAGGTAAGTTAACAGACCACCAGGTCTGTCTGCACGGGGGGTCCTGGATTCTGGTTACCAGAGAGAGAGAGGGTGTCTGGCAGAATGATAAAAGGCTAGCACAGAAGCAAGACTTCTGCTGCTTTGTAGTTGTGTCAAGAACTGACCATGAGAAGAAACTCCTAAGTGATCACAGGGATGTCACTGATGACGAGGGCTCAAGAAGGAGGTCAGTAAAACAGGAGGGCTCCTGTGCACCAGCCTGTGTCCTGGGAGTGAGAGGAAAGGGCAGGAAAAGATGAGAGAGAGACAGAGGAGAGGGAAGAGAGAGAAGAATGGGGAGGGTATACAAAGCAGTGGAAGGAAAACGTGCGAGAGGCAAGGCGGAGAGGCTGGAAGGGCTGCCGGAGGAGTCTGTAGCCTCAGAGGAGGCTGAACTGGGCCACAGCAGAGAGAAAGCCTTGACTCTCTTTGCTTCCACCTCCCCGCCTACTACTGTCAGAGGCTAAGTAATCACCCATAGTCAGGATCTCTAGCCTATGGGGAGCTTTCGTTCAAACAGAAAAAGATGCCCTCTCTGGGCAGGCGGAGCACCTGGAGTAAATGCTTCATAATTAAATGGCACAGAAAAGTGGATACCAGTCAGTCCTTACCCTCGGCTGGCACCTTTGTGTAGTACGCATACTATGCAATCTTCCATGATGGCCCTGCCCATAATCTCACCATCCTAACACGGCCATTGTTGCATTTTGGAGAGATTATATCTTAAGTTGGCAAGAATCTTAGTCGACATGGAAGATTCCAAATATTGATGTGTTAATTATCCTAATAATGCTGGGAGGCTTCTGGAGAAAATATTGCCCCAAACAGTTTTGTGTTGCTTTTGCCGTCTATGGGGAAACTAGAAGAGCTGCCCATAATCTGCTCCCGACAGGAAGGTAAAACCAAAGAATCCATGTGTAAATGACCATAGAGCTGACATGAAGGAGTTGGTTAGGACCACAAACCTCAAGAAATGCAGAGAGGTCCTCTTATTTGGCAAAAAAATTAATCGAAGCCAAACCACCTGACTTGAATACAGAACTTTTACTTTCTCAGAACTTTCTGTGCCTAATGTGTCATGAGTCTCAATCAGCCCCTTGTGGACCACAAGTCAGGGCAGGTGGCACCACCTCCATTTGACAATTGGATAAATGGAAGAACAAAAAGCTTTGCTTGTACAGGGACTGAGCCTGCGTGGAACATTGAGTCTCCCCTATCTCTTGTTTTGTGCTGCTTTTTTCAAATTCCAATTTATTCTCAAGGTAAAGAACTTATTTCTCCCTGGATACTGAATAGGAGGGCTCTCTTGGAGATTTGCCCAGGGTGAGAAGCCATCACATTAAAATAAATGAAGTCTGAACTGTGACTTGTCCATCGATGTTTGTCTAGCAGGCTGGACTTCAGCTTCACTCTTACAGCTCCTCTTGATGTACTCAGCCTCCTTCAGACACTTTTTTAAAGCTTAATTAGAAGAAACACAAAGAGATTTCTCTGTTCTGAAAACCAAGTAGGATTTTCATATTCTCCTATTCAAAACTGGATAGCGTACGGGATTGTAAATATGAAACACTGTTTTTACAAAGAACTGAAGATGGGTCTGAGTTTTTTTGGAGCAAAGAGAGAAGTTAATTATTACATCAAACTTCAAAACAGGAGACATAAAAAGAAAATAACTGGTGGATGTTTTTTAATGAATTCTGCTTCTGAGTCCCAGAAGAGCACATGCTCTGAAAAGTACTTTCCTACTGAACCTGACTTCAGGGCTCACCTGTCTAAAGAACTTGAAAGCTCAGGTTTGGGGAAGAGAGTGAGGGAAATGAGGATCAGGACAGAGTCTCTAAAGAGGTAGTCAAAAGTTTGGCACACAATTGAAAATTTGCAAGAATGTTTCCCACAAAGACATTCTGCTGTTTTAAAGCCATTTCCACTAATGGAATATTTGCAGAAAGCAGGCTAGGGGAGTGAGAAGGCCAAAAAAACTATCAATTTTCTCCAAATGCTCTTGATCAGAAAGTGTGTTTGAATTATAGTCACTCAATTGTAAATTATCTGTGAATAGTAATTGATTCTCAGAAAGTGTGTTTGAATTATAGTCACTCAACTGTAAATTATCTGTGAATAGTAATTGATTCTCAGCTATGTTGATAGTAAGTAGAATTTCAGCATGTGCAAGTTTCCTTCTATGTGCTCTTTTCTCAATTGCAAATCATGTTGGGGAGAATTAGAAAAAGCCAGTATGAGGGGTAAGCTGGGAAATGGAGGGGAACTGGGAGGTAGAGCAGAAGTAGTGGTTTGCCCAAGACAGCTTCTGAGGGTTTTCTAGATATGCACTGCAGCTTTGAGAAGGTGAAGGGAGTGGGATGGGTGTGTGCCTAAGAGGTTGCTAGCAGGTACTTGGGTTGAAGTTACGGTGGGAGGAAATAGGCCCTAGCCTTGGCTATAAGGGAGAGAATTCCTCAGCTGTCTAAATTATGGCTATTCTAGTGACCGTGTGCCCCTGGTACCGCTCTCTGACATGGGAGAGAATCATTTGCATGGGAAGAGGGGTCTCTGAGGTGCACCCCATGGTTCCTGAGGCTGAAGCCACTAGTACTCAGCCCAGCACTGGGAAGCCTGAGCGTGCCAGACGGAGGCTCTTGGGAATGCCAAATCCTCTGTCAGCTGCAGAGGCACTGCTGCTCCTAGTGGACAGTGTCACTTGGAGCTTTTAGAAGAGTTAGTGGGCGAGGTTGAGGAGCGTGTGTGCTTTTGCAGGGAGCGTGTGCCTGGCACGATGGGTCCACCTGACTGAGCACATTTGTCTTCATATTGATGGGACCCTTCCAATTGTTTGCCTCCAATGTGCCCTTTTAGTGGCATCCAGCTAGCTGCAGGGTGACAGCTCTAATGCATGGGCATTCAGCGAATTACAGCTTCAACACCACTTAGAAATATTTGATAAGCTAAAGTTGAAGCTCAAAATCCATTCACATTATTATACGAATTTCACTTGACATTTGTCAGTGAGACAAAAGGAAAAGGCATTAGGTCCTTTAAATATAATTTAAACTATTTTAAAGTTTGAATGGTTGTGAGGTAACTATTTTAAGAATTTTTTATTACTTACATGTACATCATTTATTTTATTTTTCCTGGTAGTGACTATCAAGAATTTGAAGGGACTGTAATTAAAAAGTCCTGATGATGAATTTCATATTGCCATTTCCATCATAAAACCTGGCAAAAAGCTCAAATTTCCCACTGAAATATTGGAAAATGTTTTATTTAAAAGTTTTACATAAATCTGATACTTTGTATTTTTCTCATAACTATTCTTTTTATAAACCAAGCCTCATAAGGACATCCCCAAATGCCCTCCAGTTCACTCCATTTTTTCGTTGTGTGCCATGACATGGAAGGTTGGGAAACAATGGGATAGGGAACTAGATTTTTTTTTTTAAAAAAAAGACTGGTGTCCATCTATAACAAAACACAGCATACACAAAAACCTCTATTGTACATTCAGGAAAGGGAAATTCTGAAATATATTTAGCAAGCTAAGGATGGAAAACAGAACTAATTATATAGTAACCTGTTAGTACTAGTTTAAGGTGTGAAATGCCGTTAACATTACCTTCATTCGGTTTGCTGTCCTCACTGTTTTAAATAGTGAACATACAAATATTTATAAATATTTAGAAATGCTTTCCATAGTTGATTCTGCAGAGTCTATTTTCTCTCCTGTGGTTGAGAGAGGGGCCCCGAAATATTTTTTTCATATCTATGAACTTATTTACTAATCTGTCACTTTACTTGAATTTGAGAGCTGAGTTTGGATAGGATGGTAAAAATAATTTGCTATTAAGTTTTCAGGGAGTTCTGAGCCTTGTTTACAGTAGGAAAACTGAAGCAAGACTGGTGACTCCTGATCTTTGAAAGAAATGATTTCCCTCCACCGGTCTATGCACTATTTGCTGTGCTTTATATGAGGGGCTGCAGCTGGTCCCCTCTGGAGCACAAAGGGGAGAGGGCCCAAAGAAGGCAAAGGGCGGGTGGAGAGAGAGGGGAGCCGGGCAGGTCTTTTACTGGGCACTCCACGAACTTCTTTCTCACAGAATTGTACCCCATGCAAGTAGAATTTCAGGACGAGCAAATGACCCCCAATATGATGTGCTTTGAAGAAATGATCACTTCCACAACTTTCCTATGGGCACCAGCCAGTTGCATCACCATTTGAAGTTTTTAGGCTCTTTTACTCCAAATATCAGAACATCAGAAAATCTTTGATTATATTTTAGAAAAGAAATAATATACTTTTTCCTTTTAGTTGAATGACCAATTTCAACACAAAAATGGGGAGCAGCAGTTTGTGGTGAAAGTTGGGGGTGAGGGAGACCTTCCTAAAGGCTTATGCTTACCCCACACCAGGGATATTAAAATCTCTGAAATGCTCCTAGCTCCCCAGACAGACCCACTGTACCCCAGGTGGCCCCTTTGCTTGCTCTCTCACCTGCCCTTAACCCACTTGACAGATAGCAGTAGATAATTTAAAATCATAATGTCTACTTTACTGCAGCGTTTGTCATTACCTGAGGCTCCTTCTTACCATCTGATTTCTGCATCCCTTACTCTACTGTACTGAGTTTCTCTCTCTTTGTTACTGATCTGTTTATTTACCAAATTCCATTGTTTTTGTCTCTCTAACACTCTTGGGCTTTTCCTCCTGTAAAAAAACAATATAAATGGAACCACTTTAAAATGGACTCTGAGTTGCCATTCTGGAGGAACTGCCTTGCATGTCTTATGCCTCAGACCTCTGGAATGTTAAAACAGGGCAAAATAACCTTTGAACTGGGCCTAAAGCAGCCTTGTGTCCCAAACCACTGTTTGCAAAGATAACAAGAAAGCCGATATTATAATTCCTAGACTAATGACTACCAGACTAAAAATTCTGTATTTTGCATTTCCCCCCTTAACTCTCTTGATAAACATCTTGAGCTTCAGCAAGAGAAAGCAGCATAATTATTGTCTTTAGTCCCTGGAGTTTTAGCTTCACTCAAATTAGAGGAATTTCCTGATAGATTCATTTGTCATGTCACTTCACATTTTTATGCAAAAAAAGATGGGTTCTTTTTAATGCATGTTCTTTCTATTAGGACACAGGTAATAAAAACTCACCACCACAACTAACAGCTTCATAAAGTCACAGCACAAAAGAAAATGTTTTTAACTTTACTCTTGACCCCAAAAATTCAAGTGTTTCTTGTCTGACCTTTCTCTACTGAGAAAGTAAAATGTTTCACTTAGTCACATTTTATAATCACTCTATTAATCAAAACATCAAAGAAGGCCTATATGGTTATTTCAACTCAGAGGCAGATGTTAATGGCACTCAGAAGAAATTTAATTTCCTGATCCAGGAATTAAACATACTGTAGTCGTCTGCTTGGACTCTCTATTCTCCCCTGTGTGACTTAAATTTAAGTACATTATTGAGTTTCCTATACCTTTTCCAGAAGCAACAGGCACTGATATCCATTAGAGAAGAAATTCAGGGCAGTGTGTCTAAGACATTTTGGATAAACACAGGAATGCTCTCCAAGAAGTCCATCTACATTCCCCCCTCACATATAGGTAGAGCTGTGTGACCACCCCTGGCCAATGAGCTGTGAATGAAAGTGACTTGTCACTTCTGGGCTGGTGTGAATTCCCTTTGCCTCCTACAGGGACTATTCCAGGGTGATGTTTAAGATGATGGAGCCTCTATGAGCCTGGGTGTCTGACTATGTTTAGCAAGACTCCCCCCCCTGCAATAGATGTGTGGCACCAGTGAAAAATTAACCTTGCTCTTGAACCTCTGAGATTTTGGGATTGGTCACTACAGTCTTGCTTACCCAGACTTGATCTACACAGACACTACGAGGTATCAAAAAATACCGCAGGGCATGGGTTTCCTTGCTATGTTTGCCTCAGAGCAATGAGTATTTGGAAGACCCAAAAGAAAACTCTTGGGTGGGGGCCAGCATGTAAATTAAAGGAAACACACGTTTCATTTAACAAACTTTTTGGCCAAAGGACTCTGATACTTTATTAGAAAATAGCTCCTTATTCAAGAATGTTAAAACCATTAAAAAATATACTGTATGTCTCTTTTTGACCATTTCTAATATTTCTTGGTACTGGTTGTCTCCATTATAACCTTAGAGGTCGCTGGAGTGTTTTGTAGGCTAGAGCCTGCAGGAAAAATCCATCTGTTCGGTGCTCGGTGCCAACCACACTTTACTACCTCAGGGAATCCAGAAGGACCAAGTACCTCACACACAGCTTCTTAGAAGCTTCCACTTAAGTTTCAGGCTCTCCGGACCACAACGACAGACCTCTGTGAGCCTGGAGTAGTTCTTTCCACCTTTGTTTTGGGGGAAAGTTCCTCCAGTGTTTCTCATATACCAGCTCAGGACATTTAGCTACAGAAATAAATATACAATTTTGACAGTCCCTGCCCTCAGCCTGCTTATAACCTGCCATAAAAACGAGTAAAATAACAATAAAACAAGTGAACATTTGGGGTGCAAAGAAATGCCTCAGTAGCAATCCCCCCCCAAGAAAAGCAAGAATTCCTGCTTCAAAAAAATTACTTCAAGATGGGGGAAAGTAGAATTTAACCTCTGTCTTACATGATGCCACCTTTTGGCAGACAGGGGTGGGCAAGAAGGTATGTGGAATGGTGTGTACAACGGCATGATATGGGCACGAGTTATGACTGGGGTAAAGCAAGGATGGGGGAGAAAAGCTTAGAAAGATTGGCTGGGAGCAGATTGTGGAAAAACATTGGATTTTAGACTAAAAATATAAACCTTGAGTATCTAGATAATGGAGAGTCAAGATTTTTTTTTTTTTTTTTTTTAAATATGGAGAGTGTTGTAAACTGGGTGACATTTTGGTGGTACTGGTCTGTCAGTCAGCTGCAAGATTCTTTGCAGAGGTTGGAACCTGGAAATGAAGATGCTTTCATGGTAGACCAGTAGTCACGTGTGGAGAGAGGAGGCAGGTAAAGAGGCTGTGATGAGAAAAGGGGGTGCAAATCTGGAGATGCTGGCTCAATGATAATATAATACTCAACATTTATTGCTTCCTACAGTGTGCCAGGCATTGGAAACATTATAAGCAGTAACTCGTTTAATTCTCACAACACCTTATGAGATAGGTGTTTTTATTATTGTTTCAAAGGTTTAAAATCACAAACGAGGTTAAATAACATGCCCAAGGTCTTACAGCTAGATTTGGGGTGCTTTCCAGTGATTGCCATGGGATGGAAATCAAGGTCAGCAGGGTCAAGACTGTCTGATGAGCCTCTCCACTGGCTGCAGAGGGGAGGCTGAGCTTACTGGGTGACATTGTTTTGGGAAGCCAGGACACGGTCTTCCTTCATCTTCAGATCATAGTGCTGCTCTGTGGGACCCATGGGGAGAGGCCAGCATGACCATAACCAGGACACCGTCCCTCAGGCTGAGTTCTTTAACTAGGACGTCCTGAATCTCAGTGAAACATGTTTACAGAAAACGAAGAGCAGGCACTTTGGTGCAGAGATGCATTGAGCCAGGCACTACCTTTTTCTAGCTGTGTTTCCTTGCACAAGTTAATTAACCCTGCTGAAGCTTCATTTCCATACTTGCAAAGTGGAGATGATAATAATTCCTTCCTCATAGGATTGTCGTGAGTATTAAAGGGAGTGAGGAGGAAAATTGCTCAGCACCTGCCATGTAATAAAAGCCCATTATTTTAAGTGTCAGCTATTTTTTAATGACCAAGCACCACCAGCTATTTTGTTATTTCCTAACTATATCTTGTTAAATGTATATTAGGTAAACCAGCATAATAAATGGATACTGAAAATTGGAAAAATGTTAGTATAGTTACCAAAGAAAATGCTAGAGCCAGTTCAGACACACCGGATTTCCATCTTCTCTTTGTCAAAGGACCTTTCAGTACACGCTCTATAGATAATGAAAAGCTCATTATTCTTGCCCCTCTGCTTTGCAGCCCTTCCTTTCAGGAGTTTGACAAAGGGGGAAAGTGCAAGTTGCCTTATCTAAAACAGTGCAATAATTGGTTGTCTGAGCGGCGTTTGTATTTGATTTTCCCAAGGGGATAGTTCTGGAGCCAGACAGGCCATCTGAACCTCAAGGGCAGCCCCTGGCCTTCTTTGCAGAAACATGTTTGACACATATTCATAAGATTCACACATACCCACAGTGTACACATGCAAAATATAGCTGCAGAGAGGCAAGCGCCTCTGTGCAACTGAAAAAAGCTGATTAAAAAAGTCCAACAAACCTCTGGGCAACGACCTCAATTCTGTCATTATTGTAACCCGCCAATTACACCCTCAGCTAAAGGAGATTGCACAGTATTGATCTCTGAAGCTGCCTCAGCAACCTCTTTCCTCGCTGGCTGTTTCTTTTTTTTCAGTTGCAGAGATGCCTTTTTTTTTTCTTTTTAAAGATGGCCACTTCCTATCTTTCCATGTTTGTGTTTCTTTATGCATCACTACAAGAGAGAAAATATTTTAAATGTTTTGTGCGTGTGTCTGAAAACCAGTCAGTGGTCGCCAGCTTTATTTACTTGCTTTCTGTAGTTCCATGATATTCGTGGACTTTAAGCACCACCCAGTGGCAATGTGTAGTCAAACACTTAAAAAAAAAAAAAAAAGGAATTTGGAGATGGAATATCGGAAGCAATTGATTGATTTTTCTTTCAAATGAGTTAGAGAAACTGGTGCTTCAAAAGCAGGAATATGACCAAGTCATTACAATAACCATGGCTGTAGTCCTGACCTTTTCTTTCTTCTTGCTTTTGTTCCTTTGGTTATTTTGTGCCATTTTATTGTATTGTTGCTGCCATGTGTAAAAATGAAAACAAAACCAAGTTTTTGTGATGGTTTAGAGTTCCTATTCTCTAGGGTTGTTATTATTTTTTAAAAAAAATATTTTTATTGATTTGTAGGGAGAGAGGAAGGGGAGGGAGAGAGAGAAACATGGGTTGGTTGCCTTCTGCACACACCACAGTCAGGGATCGAACCTGCAACATGGGCATATGCCCTGATGGGAAATCAAACTGGAGACCCCTCAGGGCATGAGGCTAAGCTCAGCCAACTGAGCCACACCAGCCAGGACCTGGGGCTGTTATTGAAATAGACATTTTAGTAGTTTGAAAATTGGATTGATATCAGTGACCCAAGTCTGCATGTTACGACCAGCACTTTGTGAGGGTCTCTGAGAAGGGTAGTGGGACTCCAACGAGGAGAGAGCTGCCTGCTCTGTGTTTTGCGGCTGGGCCCTGCCCTACCAGTCTTCTCTTGCTTTCTTCAGGACACTGCCTATCTTGTCAAGTAATCTAAATTTGCGTCTGCTGTGCAGCTCTCACAAACTATTAGCTCATATCAAACTCAAATCTGCATGGGTTTTTAGACTTGGTGCTAGCCCAGTGTCACGGGCAAATGTCCGAAAGATCAAGCACGGGGCCTTCTTTTTACTCATCAAATTTTACCTTGTTGGTTTTGGTTCCAGTATTGTTGGGGACCTCTGACATGTTTTAGTCGTCTGGTTCAGCTTTATATCATCTAGAAACTTCATCGATGTCTCAAGCTACTGACAGACACGTTGAACACGACAGAGGTAATAAGGACAGTGGCAGCACTCCAGGCTCTGTCCAGGACCCTTAAATCAACGTTCTAGGGGGTGGTTTCAGAGTGTAGCTGGCTATCGCGAAATTAAGAAAATAACCACAACTACACCATTTGGGTCATCTTTTACATCTAGGCCCTGCGTTAGGCCCTTGACTTGTATTATTTTGAAGGTTCATGGAATTTATGCAAAACAGGAATTATTATCCTAACTTTAAAAGATATCAAGCAGAAGAATGGAGACATTAAGTGATATGCCCCAGGTCACACTTGACTTGGAAGTGACTGAGCTGGATTTGAAGACACCCCTGATTGACTTCGAGGTTACACACTTTTCACTGTTCCAAATTGCCTCACTGATTCATCTTCTGAAGGCATGGATCTCTAAAAGATAACCCATGGTCAAAAGAAGCAGAGAAATAGAATTATAAGTCCACAAAAGTTCAGCTCAAAACAATTAGTATTGGTGTACTTCATTGTGAGAGGAAGTTGGAACTGCGTATTCATAGTCGTCCCTGGGAGTATGGCAAAGTCACCTTGTGATGAGAATGTCAGTCTAGCTTCTGCCAATATAAGAAATGGAGTAAGTACCAACTGTTCATTATTGAGTCAAACGTTTTCAACTTTATTTAAAAAAATGTACGGCTCTCCTACAGATGAAGACTAGCTATTACCGTGCATCCTTGCAGCTCTCCTCACTTCAACGGGGATGCTTTTAATTTTCTGCTCTTACTTGTACTGCTTAATGCATGTTTCTGTTTGCAAGCCAGATATAGAAAGCTTTCATTGAAATGAAGTTTCTTTCTATATCTGGCTTGCTGAAAGGATTTTTGAAAAAGGCAAATGTCTTTTATGTGTCTAATGAAATGCCATATTGAACATTTTCATTGTAAAATACATCATATATAGGGGAAAACTCTATAAAACATATGTATACAGTCCAAAGAATAATATTAAAATGAGCCCCTGTGCCTGAACCCATTTGTCAGGTAAAGAAATAGCGTCATCAGTCCCTTAGAAGCCCACTGAGGTTCCCCACACTTCTCCCGGGGTAGTTATTATCCTTACTTGTGTTAATGGTTTGCTTGTCCTTAAGGTTTCACTATCCATGTACATATCATTAAGAATACATGATTTACTTTGCCTACACTTGAAATTGATACATGGAAACACTGTATTTCATTACTCTTCTATAAGTTCCTTTTTTTGGCCCAACCTTGCTTATGAGTTCCATCCATGTAGCTGTAGCCCAGTCACCGCTGAAAAGCTTTTCACTATATGCCCGCGCCACTGTGTGTTCATTCATGCCCCTGCTGATGGACACAGTTTGGGGTTATTATAAACACTGTGCTACAAATATTCTTGTCTATGTCTCTTAGAACACATACCCCATTTCTTCCCTCTGGCAACTTTGGAAGTGCTCTGCTCAGATGTCCTTAAGAGAATCTGCCAAGAGGGGTGCGGCTGATTCCCAGCCCCTGCTAGGGCACGTTCAGATCTAGTGGGTTCAGAGCAGGCCACGCCTCAAACCCCCCATCCTGAGTTGCTCCCAGCCAATGACTGAGTGCAGTGTAGTACCAGACTGTAGGACGGGGGATTGCTCTGAGACAGAATTTAAGTTCAGGGCCTTACCATCAGCCTGGCTGAGATTTCTCAGAATCACACCGCTGACACTTTTCCTCTCTGATGGACCTTCCCCAGATCCCCTGCCTGGCCCCCAGTTAGGTCCTGGGCCCACACAGTGAAGGGCAAGGGGAAACATCTAAAGCATCAAAAACTGCCCTGCCCCAAATAGTCAAAATGGTAACACAAAATCATATCACATCTTGGGCCCTGGTGCCACAGTGTAGAAAGGAAGCGGTGATGTGGTCCTTATCTTCATTTACATTTGACCCATGAACTATTTGGGTTTGAACTGTGTAGGTCCACTTATATGCAGATTTTTTTCAATAAATATACATTGGCCCTCCTGCCCCCCCCCCCCCCCCCCCGGTTTCACATCCGTGGATTCAATCAACCTCAGATCCAAGACCATATATTTTTTAAATTTTATTTTTTTATTGTTGACATTATTACAGATGTCCCCTATTCCCCCCTCCCCAACTTACCCCTTCCACCCAGCCCCTACCCCACCCCAGGCCTTCACCACACTATTGTCTGTGTCCATGGGATATGCATATATATGCATATACGTTCTTTGGTTAACCTCTTCCCAAGGCCATATTTTGGATCTGCAGTTGGGAATCTGTGGATACAGAGAGCTGACCATATGCATTGTTGTATGCCATTTTAGATCAGAGGCTTGAGCATCCACAGATTTTGGTATCCATCAGGGTTGAGGGGTGGGGAGGTGGGAGGGTGAGGGTGAGGGCTATAACCAAGGGGCAACTGTAGTTAAGTTTTTGAGGAGTCAAAAGTTATACATGGATTTTTTTCTTTTCTTTCTGACTTCCATTACTCAAAGGTCAGTGCCCTTAACTCCCGCATTGTTCAGAGGTCAACTGTATTTGGTTCTGAAAGCTGATATTTTCTCACTGATGTAGAAAGTCCCTACATTCCCCTTGCAACCAGTTTGCCAGATGGCCTGTTCTGACTCATGTCTCTCCCTCCTCCTTCCCACCTTCCACAGATATAATACATTGTATGTTCCTTTAATTTTGAACCTTTTATGTCACACAAGCTTTTTATACCATCACACAGTAAGCTACATAATTTGCAGGACCCAGTACAAAATGAAAATTTGGGGCCCCTATTTTCAAAAAGCAGGAAAAAAAATATGAAGCTCTTTTTCCTTCCTCAGTCTCTCCTTTCAGTTGTTATAGTGATTTTTGCTACTTAATGTCATTCTAAGTAAAGAAAAATTAAAATTTTAAATTGCCATGAATTCTATCATTCATCTTTACATTGTGCAATGCCAGTTTTGAAGTGTAAGAGCGTTTATCTTGTACGTTGAATCACTGAAATTGCACTATTTCCATTTTGTACTTCATTCATGCATCTATATTTCTTCTCTTCAGTACAGTGGAAACATTTCACAAAATGAACTCAACTTTTTTCTTTCACTTTTGGAAACACATTCTACCAACACTTCCTGTCTTCATTTACTGATGAGTAAGGAAGGACTGAAATGACAAAGAACTACGAGATACTCTTTTTTTGCTTGCTTTCTTTCTGAGTCACCACTTTCAGCTTACGGGGTTGACTAACACAGAGAAGTAGAGTAAGGAGATTTTATGGGGGTCCTTACTCACTGATGTTTCTTAGAATGCTGTGGCCTCCTTTCTGTGTTCCAAACAAGTTCTGGTGGGAGCAGAAAATGTAGCCCCTTGGCGCTGTCAGAGCCCTACTCACTCTATTCAAGGTGTAACATTTATTTTGTATTTGCTTTTAGTCTCGCTGAACTTCCACATATTGTGGGTCCATTGGAACTCTGTGCTGTCAGATGAATGGTTTAGGCAAACGGAGCAGCAAGGGACGGTGGACACTCGTGTGCTGTATCTCTGCTGCTCAGGCGCGTGCTCAATTGTCCTATTGGACTTTTCAAAACACAGGTTCAAAGATAAAATTAAGAATTTGAAGACAGTGAGCTCAGAATATTAAACAAGCCTGAGTGCCATGTGCTAAATTTCCAAAGGGTTATTCTTGTACCTTAAGTTCAAAGGAATGGAAATTAAAATTTATTCATAAATGCCAGATACCATGTTAAATAATTATAATTGATCTTACAGTAATAATAGTGTTGAAAAAATATAGATAACATACTGAATGTTTAGTCTGTAGCAGGTGTTTCATATACACCACAAATTATAAATCTCTCCAAATCCCTGTGGAGGAAACAGGAAACCTCATTTTGCTGAAGAGGAAACTAAAACTAAGACAGTTAAAGAGGGTAGGTCTGTTATTCTTGTTTGTTTACTGGAACCCGGGAACATGTCCCCTTTTATTTTAAATACATGTAAACTTAATCAAGCAGTGCCATCCAATGATGCAATCACACTCCACATATACAGAGGACACCCTCTGGTGACCTCAGCTTTTCTGAGTACAACCATAAAATAAATAAGAGGTCGGCTGGGCAGTTAAAAGATGACTTGAAGTCCTCACTTAAAGCTTAGAGACTTTACTCAGGGGTAACCATTTAAACACCTTAGTTTCTCCTTCAGGTACTATCTGCACAGTCCCTCATGTCCCCCCCCCCCCCTCTTCTGGAACCCAGCTATTGATTTACTATATAGAAATCAGCATCCAAGTTAACTTCTTGGCCTTGATTAAATTTAAACACTCTATTTACTCAGAAATGTGCAGCTTAAGGGCACAGGCTCTGGAGCTCTGTGAGTTCAACTCCAGGCTGGCCCACTTAATTTGCTTGGTAACTGTAGGCGAAGTTACCTAACTTCTCTGAGCTTCAGTGTCCCCATATAAACACAAATAATGGTAATACCTACCTCATAGGATGGAGGTGCTTAAATGTGTAGAATATGTAAAATGATATCTGGCACCTAGTAAGCCTTCAATAAATATTAGTTACTCTTATTATATGTTAAGAATCTGAAATGTGAATTTATATAAAGGGTGCAAAGAAGGAGCAATTGTACCCTTAGTATAAGAGACAGATACAGCATCCCTATTGTCAAGATGGGTTTTGAAATGATCTGGATCATACATATACAAAAAGTATATGTTTAGAAAAGGAAATTTATACATAGGTGTTTGTTAAGCTGTCTGTTGATTTTATTTTTGATGCAATGATCTCCCCATTCCCCCTTATTTTTCTTAGATTCTTTGGAGGCAGCGTGGAGAACCTGGAACTTCTGGTCTGCAGTAGCCCTGAGTCCAATTCAATTGGTCTGGGGTAGAGTCTAGTCAGGCACTTTTATTACCCTTTAAGTCAGCCAGGTTTGACAACCACTGATTGCAGGACCTACGCATTCAGATTATTACTAGCAAAGCTGACAAAACCATTCTCTACCTCAGTCTTTTCCTGTGTAATGTGGGACACTGGATGAAACACTTTTAAATTAATTTTTTAGATGAAGCACCCTAAGTTTGGCTAGCAACCATTTCTCTTCTTCTTGTGAAAATTTCTACAAACTTGACTCTTAAAGGTTATATAAGTAATTCATCTTCATTAGAAAAAAAAATTAGAAATAAAGGTAAATAGAAAAGAAAAGAACAAAAACTACTGTTGACATTTCATAAGCTTCCCATACTTTCAGAGTGAGTACATGTGTGTGTTAAATTTATCACTTTTATTATTAGTTGTTTGAGAGATTTTTAAAAACAATATCTGTCTGATATAGTAGCTGAAAACTGAGTAGAATAACAGCAATAGTGTGCACTGTTGGCAGGAATGTAAACTGGTGCAGCCACTATGGAAAACAGTGTGAAGGTTCCTCAGAAAATTAAAAGTAGAACTACCACACGATCCATCAATTCCACTTGTGGGTGTTTTTCCAAAGGAAATGAAAACACTAATTTAAAAAGATATTTGCACCCCCGTGTCCATTGTAGCATTCTTTACAATAGCCAAGACTTGGAAATCTTAGTGCCCATCAACGGAAGACTGAATAAAGAAAATGTGGTGTATATACAATGATATATTATTCAGCCATTAAAAAAAGGAAATCCTGCTATTTGCAACAGCATGGATGGAACTTGAGGGCATTATGCTAAGTGAAATAAGTCAGAAATACAAATAAAGTATGATTTCATTTATATGTGAAATAGTAAAAAACTCATAGATACACAAAGAACAGATTGGTAGTTGCTGTAGTTGGGGGGTTAACAGTGAGTGAAATGGGTGAAGGTGGTCAAAAGGTATAAACTCCCAGTTACAGAATATATATTGTAAGTCCTGGGGGTGTAATACACAGCATGACAACCATACTTAATAATACCCTATTGTGTACTTGAAAGTTGTTAAGTACACAATATATACATATATAAAATTAGTATGTTGTACACCTGAAATTAGCATCATGCTAATATAATATTACATACTTAGGTTATATTTTATTATAATATATGTTATTAATGTAATGATATATGTTAATAATATCTCAATTTAAACACCCTCCCAAATAGTCCACTTTGTTAATTTTTAAATATATACATAGTTATAAATAAGTAAAATCATAGTTAATAATCCGAGTGTAAATACAACTCCAATTTTAATAAATTTATCCTTCCTATTTCAGATGCTATTCACAACTCTGTTCTATTTGCGTTTTTAAACCTTCTTTTAACACCATCCACATGACCAAAGCTGCTCTTCTTGAGGCCACTGATGATGTCTATGTGGTTAAATCCTTGGACAATTCTAAGTCTGCATCTTATCAGTAGCATTTGGCAGTGGATCATTTCCTCATTCTAGAAATGCTCCTTCATTCAGCTTCCAAGATACCACATTTTTCTGGTTTTTCTCCTACCTCACTAGCCACCTTTTCTCAGTTTTCTTTTGCTGGTAGATATATCAGTTTGGTGAGAAAGGATGAATTATTTAATAAATGATGCTGGTATAAGTGGCTGTTAATATGAAAAATAACATTTCACTTCCACTCTTATCTTCATCTTAAATCAAAACAAAAAATTTCAACTAGATTAAAAATTTAATGTGTAAATATTAATATTTTGCAAGAAAATCTAGGTGGGTATGTGAAAAATCTAGGGGCTGGAGATATTTTCCCCATGACTGGAAACCTAGAAACAGTTAAAGAAAAGATAGAATATATGACTATACAAATATGGCAAAAGACACTATAAATGAAGTCAAAATGCAAGTGAAAGCCCTTGGAAAATATTTGGAATACAGAGAGCAGACATAGGGTTAATATTTATAATACTGAAAGTCTTCTTATAAATGAAAACTAATTGCCAAAACACCCCAATAGAGATATAATTAAAAGTATGAACAAACAATTCAAGGAAGAGAAAATTCAGATGGGTATAGCAAACATGAAAAGATTCTCAGACTCACTAGTGATCCAGAAATGGGAATTAAAGTTAACACCAAGATGTCATTTTATAACTCAGACAGATGGAAATTAAAAAGCCCAATAACACCTATTGCCGGTGGAGACATAGGGCAAAGAGTTCCATCATTCACTGAAGGTAAAAATATGCATTATTATAGCCTTTTCGTAATATAACATCTGGCAACAACAACAAAATTACAAATGTAAAATGATAAACACATAGTATAAGTACAATACATATAAATATATACTCTGACCCAGAAACTTCGCTCCAGGGAGTCTATCCCTTATAAATAAAAGAACCACCACTTAAAATATCTGTGCAATGGTGTTTAGTGTAGCACGGTTTAGTAACAGAGAAACTCAGGAACCGTAGTGCATGCCCATCACGCAGTAACCAGCCTGTGGAATTTATGCAGCCCTCCTGAGGAACGAATTAGATCGACCTGTTCCAATTGACTTGAAGGGATTTTCATGAGGTAACCTGCGAAAAACAAGGTGCCCAAGCGTGCATAAAATAACCCAGTTTTTATTACACAAACAATTGCAAACTCCTGTGCGTGTCTGCGGCTGGTAGCTTTCTCACACGCTTGTGTGAGAAAGAAGCCAGTAGTGGGGCCTAGGCCGTTAACCTGGGCTGCCGTGGCCAAGGGAAGCAGGCGAGGGATGGCGGCTAAGCAAGGAAGAAAAAAAGAAAAACGCTGAGGTAAAACAGAAGTGTGTTGATACAGTCACATTTGTGCCTTTACGCACATTTCTATATATTTATTTGTAAAGGTGAAATAAAACCGAATGTTATAAAACAAAGTAAGGTGGACTATGTAAGATCGTCCCTCCCATGCCCTTTGCTCTCCTCCCACCATTTTTCTTCCTCTTTCCTTCATTTCAATCTGCTTATATAAGTAACCAGTATATTTCGTGGCTTGGTAGTCGCCCAGCGCAGACCTGGGAGTGGGTGGTGTGACGCTGGGTGTGCGGCTGAGGAGCTCAGCTGTCACATGCAGTCGAGACCAACTCTGTGAATAAAGCAGAGGCTGTGCTGGGTCACTGGGGACACGCAGTAGGCCTTCCTTAGGGTCCTGCAATCTGGTCTGAATGATGAGCAGAAATTAGCCTAAACTGTGCCCTAAGCAAACCAGTGCTTCTTTTCTGAATCCTGTTTGAGAGTCTGTCCGGTCATTCCACGTGGGGTTTTCAGTATGCACTCACACTGCATTCAGCAATCACCCACATTTCCTTAGCACTCCATGTATGCCCAACACCGGGCTAGGCACTATGATCTGTATAAAGATAAATGACGCCCACTGTCAGTTCTCAAGGAGATTTTTTTGGTTTGTGGTGAGAGACAAACACATTTAAATTAAATGTGTAAATGCTAGAATAGAGGTATTAACAAAGTGATTGGTTGATGAAGGAGAGTGAGAGACCAGGGAACACTTTCAGAAGCAGTGACGGCTGGCCTGGCCTGGGTGGCTAAGGGAACAACACGAACAAGGCTTGGGTTCATAATGGTACCCCATGGCTTCAGGACTTGGGGAGCTGTCCGGTGTGTCTGGGTTCAGAGCATCTGACAGACAGCAATTGCAGGGTTGTTTGAGAGCAGGCCATGGACACCTTTGGATTCTAGGCTAAGGATTTAGAGTGGGGCCATAATATAATCTGACTCATGTATCTTAGGAACCTTCATTTAGGTCAATCTTTGGGATGAACTGAAGAATAGAGGTGAGGCTGGAGGCGGAGGCAAGTAAGGCTTAAAGTTATGCAGCAGTCTCTGCGATAGACATGGGAGGTGATGGGACCCTGGACCAGGGCTGGGGAAGTAGAAATGGAGTAGGTAGGAAGAGGTGGACCAGTGGGGTTTTAAAATGACTTAAAGTAATTTTACAGTTGACAAAGGGATGAAGAGAACGTTTGTTGGGAATAATTGAAATTTTCAGTCTGAACGAGTGGGAGGAAGCAGATGCTACTAAGTTTGGGAAGGAAGAGGAGCAGATTTGTGGAAGATGAGGAGTCTTATGTGGGGTGCAAGAGGGGCAATCATTCATTCACTCCATTCAACAGGCAATAATTGGGTGGCTACTTTGTGCCAGTTACATTTTAGGCACCAGAGATGTAGAATTGAACTAAGGAGAAAAAAACAATTCCCTGCCTTCAGGAGCTTACGTGGAGAGATAGACCATAAACAAAATAAGTAAGTAAAACATATGTTGTATAAGTAGTAAGTGCTATGGAGAAGTGTAAGGCTGGGAAAGGGAATCTGGAATAGAGGGGTCTGGGCTAGTGTGTGTTGCAGTTTTAAAGAGTGTGGCCGGGAGGAGCTCATTACATTAGAGAAAGAAGTGAAGGGTCAAGGACGCCAGCCGTGAGTATGAAGGGAAATAGGGTTCCAGGCAGAGAAGATGACAGACGCAAAGGCCTCGAGGTGGGAATGAGCCTGGTGTGTTTGAAGGACAGCAACAAAACTAGTCTAGGCCACTGCAACGACTGTGAAAATAAACGAATACACATGTTGATAAATAAAGATGTCAGACACAATGGTGGAAAAAACTGTCCGGAGTTTAAGAGGGAAATTTGAGCTGGTGATGCAGATTCAGAATCAACTCCACAGACATGGAGGTGGAAGCCAAGAGAATGGGGAGAGAGGAGGAGGAAGGTGAGTGGAAGGCTCTCCCAGAGGTCTCGACTGTAAGATGTGGGCAGAGTCAGAGGAGCTGGTGAAGGATGCTGAGAGGGAGGGTGGGCTACGATGTTGTCCTGAAGACTTTGTATGAAATGCCATGAGCAGGACAGATTTAAATTTGTTTACTTAATTTATAAGCTATGATTGTTTAAAATAATAGTATATTCAAAATTATTCTGGAAAATACCTTATAGATAGGGTCTTGTCTATTTAGAGTAAGGTTTGCCAGAATGCCAACTCCAGCATTGGCAAAGATCCCACCTCCCTGCAATTTCTGTCATTTCTCTATGTTTTCCTTTGCACCTCTTGTTATTAGCTTTGAAAGCAGGAGAATTAACTTACTCTGAGCAGTTACTAGGTAAGTGTAGATGGTTTTGTGTGGTTGCTGGGTGGCAAGCTCTGTGACACAAATATATACTCATAAATCGAGTTTGTCCAAAGCGTGGAGAATATCCACCTCTTTGCAGGTGCTCTATTTCACCAATCTGTTTTCCCTTTTCTCTCACCCACTCAACTGCAGCAAAGCACCTGAGTGAATTCTCATGTATCATGATCAATAATCTCTTCCTTACTCCTGGAAACATATCATTTTTTCTGTTTGTTCCTGAGTACTTTTCACATGCAATAAACCCAGCTGACATATGGTTCCATTGATTAAGTGTGTGGAAGCTTAGTGACTGAGGGTGCCAAAGGAAACTATCTATCAGGTCTAATAGATTGGATAGGTTTACTCAGAGTGCAAATCAACTGTTTTTAGATTCTCTTTATGGACCAAGCAAACTGGTTAAATGTGAGTTATAGGCTCAAAACAGATGGTCTTCTAGTTTCCTCATTGCTACTTCCTGTGTTAAGAGGAAGGTGCTGGTTAAAGACATGTCATTGGCAAAACCCTTCTTTGGTCCAAACGCTGTCTTATTATTTATAAGCTGTGATCATGAGCAAGTAGTCTTAGCTCCTTAATCTCAACTTTCTAACCTATCTGCCAGGGTTAGGAAGGTTAAGTGAGATAAGGCATGAGAGAACATAACACAGGGTAGGCAGCTGTAAAAAGTTTGGAGGAGGTTATGTCTGCCAAAGTAAATTCACACTCACCAAAAAGAAAGTCCAACAGAGTTGCTTTTCTGTCAACCTAATTGCTGGGTTCTGAATATAGGGGCTATAATTATTCATTACGTGGTAAGTGTCCTGAGGGATTGAGTTTATGTCTCTGTAATAGGAAACCACAGAAATCCCAGGTTGATCAGACCTGGCCTTCTCTTTTTCCTTTGGCTCTGGAAGATTTTCTCTCATGAAGGAGGTTCATTGGATTATTTATTTTTACAATATGAACTGAAGCCTGTGGTCATGTAGCACCCAGTTCACTAACTGACAGGAAGTTAGGGTGTTTTAACTGTAGAAAATCTAGAGTATAATTTCTAACAACTTCCTTTTGCAACTGTCAGTATCAATTTCTAATAATCATGAAATTAATCTTAGTCTGTGCCCTCCCAGGATGTAATGAGCTATTAAATAACATTTCATCATTAGACAATGGGGAGAGAGGAATCCACTTTTCATTTTTCTTAAGTGTGTGGCCTTAAATATTCCTTCTCTTCCTCCCTCAGGAAACTTCCTCATCCAGTATGAAAGAAAAATCACTGCTGTTTTAACATAAAGATTCAGTGCTGTTCAACTCGAGAATGTCAATTCTGTTTTTATTCTACTAAGCTTCTAGTTTTTGAAAAAGCAAATGGCTGGCTTGTAGCCAGAAGCTGCCCACATCTCACCAACCTGCCTACCAGACAGCTGCATTTTAAAGGGAGCGGGTCTTCCTTTAGTTCATTTTGCCATCACGTGAGCAGAGTTTCTGAAACCCTGGAGGGAAAACAGTCTTCAGAGAAGGAGGGGCCCAGTGTCTCACTCAAGATTCCACTGAGAATATTAAAGCCCTTTTGTCTTTTAATTCCCCCAAATGAAATGAGCATAAAAGTGGCAAATAAGAAAAGTTAAGGAATAATAACCCTGTCTGAAGACTTAACTCTAAAAATGTGGCAAGGATTCTCCCCAAGATATCTGTTTGTGATGAGTCTCCACTTAAGTTGTCCGTTTTTGTCACCTCAATGGCTGATGAGAAAAATGATTCAGTGTAAGTTTTGGTACGAAGATGGATTTCAGCTTAGAAAACTTTTGGGGGAAATCTATTCAAGTGACCTCACGTTAAACAAGAATCGTCATCAAGTATGCAAAATTTTAAAATATCATATTATGTCATGTAAATTAATGCAAAAATAATTATATCTATAAGACTACTAAAACAAGATGATTTTTATCTGTGACATAAATGAATAGTTTATTTTGGATGTGTGACAACTTAGATTTATGACTCCCACCTTGTTCAATTTTGGAATCTCTAGTACAAATATCTCAGATAGTTGGGGGGCTTTGATTCAGGGTTAACCAACGAAACTGTCAAATTTCTGAAATTTAAATGCTCTTTTTTTTTATTCACCCTTTAAAAAAAAATTTATTTAATTTGTTTTTATGATTAGGTTTTTTTGTCTTTTTTAAACTGTCTTTATCTTTATTGTTGAAAATATTACAGATGTCCCCTTTTTGCACCCATTAATCCTCTCCACCTTGTATCCATCCATTCCCAGGGCTTCCTCAGACCAATGTTTATGTCCATGGGTTATGCTTATAAACATGTAAGTTCTTTGATTAATCTCCCCCTGCCCACTCCCCCCTCCCCACCTTCCCTCTGAGACCCCTCAGTCTCTTCCATGCTTCTAGTCTCTGGACCCATTTTGTTCATCTGTTTATTTTGTTTATTACATTCCACATATAAGTGAGATCATGCGGTACTTGTCTTTCTCTGACTGGCTTATTTCACTTAGCATAATACTTTCCATTTCCCTCCATGCTGTCCCAAAGGATAAAAGGTCCTTCTTCTTTACAGCTGCATAGTATTCCATGGTGTAAATGTCCCACAGCTTTTTTATCCACTCATCTACTGATGGGCACTTGGTCTGTTTCCAGATCTTAGCTATTGTAAATTGCGCTGCTATGAACATAGGGGTGCATAAGTTTTTTGTGACTGGTGTTTTGGGTTTCTGAGGATATATTCCTAGAAGTGAGATCACTGGGTCAAATGGCAGGTCAATTTTTAATCTTTTGAGGAAACTCCATACTGCTGGATTCCACAGTGGCTGCATAGATTCCATACTGGCTGCAAAGATTCCACAGTGGCTGCCCCAGTCTGCATTCCCACCAGCAGTGTACTAGGGCTCCCTTTTCTCCACACCCTCACCAGCACTTGTCATTCATTATTTGTTGATGGGAGCCATTTGTTGAATGCTCTTTTTTGGATATAGTGTGCCATCTGCTTTGTGTATTTAAGGAAACAAAGAAAAAGTCTCTTTCTACTTGAAAGTTTTCATTGTTTCACTAGGTTTCAAATAAATTTGCAAGTAAAAGATGGTGGACTTTTGTGCTTATATTTCAGCCATCAGTGTTTTTCAGCCTTTTGGGACACATTACAGCTGAATATTAGTAAAACCCAGCTGGTGAAAACTATTGCATTCCATGTATGAGACTATCTTGAATCTCTGAATTGGTTTCCAGACTGCAATACCATAATCCTCTTGTGTTTAGGAAAACTTAAAAGATCTACTAGCAATGACCAATTTAAACAAGGGAACAGAGGAGTTGAACTGAAGGGGTGAGGGGAATAGTAGGCTGGTATTTGAAATCTTACGGTGTGTCAGGTTTTACTGAGTAAGGAACCACCTCACAACTTAGGAGTTTAAAACAACTCCCATTTATTTAGCTCCCACTTCTTTGCAGCGGCAGTTTGAATGTGCTGGGCAATTTTTCTGGCTCAGGCTGGCGCTCATGTACCTGTAGTCAGCTGTAGTCAGCTCTGCTCCTGCAGGTGAGGTGGTTCTTGGCATGGGTGGGAGGGCTGACCGGACCACATGACTTTTATCATACAAGTGGCTTGTTTGGGCGTCTTCACATGGTGACGCTACTTGTGGCAAAAGGGGAAGCCCCGGTGCCCAAGTGATTTCCCAGCCTTTGCTGGCATCACATTTGCTACCATCTTGTTGATCAAGGTATGTCCCACGGCCAAGCTCAGAGTCAAGTTTGAGGGCATGCAAACTGACATGACAAGGGGGGATATGAGTAAAGTGAGAGGAATCAAGTGTAGCCAGTTTTCCAACTTACTGTTTATGGTTTACTAAGTAAGATCAGCCATTGAACTAAGCGAGGAAACTTTGTTGTATAATTTGGCACAAACTAAAAGCTACCATTTGAAAAATTTTTGGAGATGAGTCAAAGGTAGGCTTTATGTGAAATAACAGATACGTTCAGCTAAAATGAATACTTTGTCCAAAAACCTGTGGGAATGCTGTTTGGATTATTAGACCACATGGAATCCAGTCAGAGGATAGTTACAAGCTCTCTCTGCTCAGAGTTATGTAGCTTGTACTAGAAAGTGCTGAGTCTTTGTTTAGGTTACAGCTTGGTTATCTTAGGTAAGTCAGTGCAATCCATCCAGTCCTTTTGTGTCTAGAATTTTAGTAGAAGTATGTGTTTTTAGCTTAACTGCTCTAAAATGTGTACATAATTATACCACAGCTGACTTTTAGTGAGCTGGTAGTTGTAAGGGCACACTAGAATGAGATACTGCAATTCTAAAGGGTTAAGAATTATTGATTCACAAGGCTGAAAAGCAACTTTTCATCACTGCCTAATATTATGCTGAGCCAAGTGCGACACCTGTAGCTCATTTCCAGAAAGGGGCAGAAACTGCTCTTAGGTTATAGGATTAAACTGGAAAAAAATTTCAATCATTATTCCACTCCCATTCTATCTCAGCCCACTCTACCCAAAACTTTGCTTTAGTACTTCAGAAAATTCAAAAGGTTTGAATTCATTTGGTTTTAAGAAAAGAAAAATTTTGTTCTTATTGTCTAAATAATTAGCACTGATGTGCATAACTCAAGTTAAATTGTTTCTTCCATGTAGTATTTCAAGTAAGAGCTTTCTTTTCTACAGTAAAACTTCTCTAAGTGACTCTTTCTTTGACTAGTGCTCAGTGATCCTTTCCACCTCTTTTAAGGAGTTTGTCAATTTTCCAACCTTTTTTGGATTTCTTCTTGCTTTCACATACTTGTTGGTCCAGAATTGGTTTGTGGTGTCAAGCATGAACAAAATGCCAGCTGCAGCACACCCTCGGCAATGAGCATTAGTTGAGAAGATTGATTTGAAGTAGTGAAAGGTTTGAACTCAAGCCATTTTGGAGAGAAAAATATTTATCAAATTATGTTTCCACACTTTTTTGAACTCTTTGGATGTTTAAAAAGCAGTAAAAGTCAGCGTTGCCTGACTTGAAGGAAATTACAGTCTATTTCAAGACTCACTTATGAAAATTAACTAAGAGGGAAAGCTGTACTGTGTAGCAGGAATGGGTGGAGTGGATCTGCAAATTCAGAGAAGAGCAACTCCATAAAAATGAGAAGAAAATCAGCCTTTCTTCAAAGAGGTGGAACTTGAGGTGAAACTTATAGGAAGTGAGAGTTCTCAAAATGAAAGTGACTAAGGAACTGAGACCCTAAATCCTGGCTATTGGAGTCCTAAGCAAGGGAAGCATCTGTAATTTTTAGGTTCTGCTTTGTAAGAATCCTCTCTAATGTGTAAGGTCCTGAGGCACCAAGGACAGAAGGGGCAAACCAGGGATGAACAGCTATGGGATGCCCAGGAGCCACAAGAAGAGTGGTCTGATGGAAGTAGGGGGTCATAGTGGGGAGGAATGGGAGCCAGTGGTGGGTACATAGAGCTGGATTAAGAAGGGCCTTGACTGTCCAAATGAGGATCTTGGGTGTGATTTCTATACATTAGGAAGTCAGGAATGTTTGAAAAAATATTTTTTAAGATTAGAACTTTGAATTTATAGTTATTTGACTGAAGATAGGCAGTGAGTGCTTGAAGGGACAGCCTGCCAAGCTGCCTTTATGATCAGATAAGGGTAATCAGAAACCAGCTTATTATTTATATACCAATGGCAGAAGTTAAATTTTATTCTCTGTTGGTTTTCCAATTCTTCTGCACTCTTGTTAATACTTGCAATTGCCTCAGTAATTCCTTTTGCCTATATGATACAAATGGAAGGTTCAGATTCTTCAGTGAAACAGCACTAGTTTCAAATTAGTGGTATCTGAATCAATAAATCATTACTTATGTTGAATAGTTATCTTAGACCGCTGAAGAGCTAGAGAACAGAATTAAATTCTGCATTTCTATCTCAGGCAGTCTTAGCATTAATCAGGGTGCTGTTATTGCAGAAAAGGTGTTGGGGACTGAATCATGCTCTCCCCTTACTCCCTCCACCCCAAGTAAAATCATATGTTGAAATCTTAACCCCAGTGTGACTATATTTGGAGAAAGGACCTTTAAGGAGGTAATTAAGGTTAAATAAGGTCCTAAGGTTGGGGCCCTAATCTAATAGAACTGATGTTTTTATAAGGAGAGGAAGAGATACCTGAGAGCTCTCTCAGTGTGAGTACAGAGGAAAGGCCATTGAGGACACAGTGAGAAGGTGACCATCTACAAGCCAGGGTGAGAGACCTCAGCAGAAACTGAATTTTCTGACACTTTGATCTTGGACTTCCAGCCTCCAGAGCTGCGAGAAAATAAATTTCTATTATTTAAACCACCCAGTCTGTGACACAGTAGCCTCCCCTTATCTGCAGCTTTGCTTTCCGTTTCAGTAACTTTGGGTCAACTGCATTTGGGAAATATAAAATTGAAAATCCCAGAAATAAACAATTCATAAGTTTTAAATTGTGTACTGTTCTAAGTAGTGTGATGAAATCTCGTTCCCACTCTGTTCTGCCTGGGATGTGAACTATTCCTTTGTCCAGAGTATCCACACTGTATATCTTCCCTGTCCATTGGTCACTGTGGCCATCTCAGTGATCAGACTGACTGCCCCAGTATCGCAGTGCTTGTGTTCAAGTAACCCTTATTTTACTAAATACTGGCTCCAAAGTGCAAGAGTAGTTTAAACTTTATCACAGGTATGTGTGTGTAGGAAAAACATAGTATATATAGGGATCGGTACTATCCGTGGTTTCAAGCATCCATGGGGGTCTTGGAACGTATCCCCCCTAAGATAAGGGGACTATTGTGCTTTGTCCCCTAGCAAATTAATACAGGTAGTAACCCTCAAAATGAAGAACATGAGGGCATGTGGGCCGTGGCATACAGCTTCTTAATTTGCCTTGTTGTTTATACTGAGTTGTAAGCATGGGATGTATCTAGGGTTGCAGGTTTCTATTAGAATTACATTAAACAGTGTGAGGTCCCAGATCTTGACTTTGGATCATTATGTACATACAGCTCTCAGCTGTCAGGGGATAATTTCTTCACAATACCATGGCAAGGACTATTGTAAATTTTGGTCACGGATGAGAAATTCACAAGATAATTTCCCTGAGGAAATCTGCACTTTTGTGCGGATGGGGGCAGTTATGCTTCTTAAAACGGAGTGTTGATTCACGGGCTCTAATTGAAGTTGGCGAGTGACTGATTTTTTGACAGTGGCGGGACAGACACATCTGCTTGCATAGCAAGTAGGTTTCCATTTGGTTGATGGGCATTAGTATTTGATACTGTGCCAACAAGCTCTTTATGTTGAGCAAATCTGTGTTACAATTTGTATTTGAGTAATAGTTGGTTTCCAAGAAGAATCAATGTGGTTTTGAACAGCGATTCTCACCTACGTATCTTAGAACGCTTTCAGGTTTTCCATTCCCTCCCAAATCAGTTTCTTTGATTCTAAGGTTAAAGCTCATCTGCCAGAAACTATGTATTTTTTGCCACAGGATGTATAATAATAATGATAATGATAATGATGATGGTGATAATAATAATAATAGGTAGAAAATTGATCTTCTCTGACCTAGCCTAGGAAGTCAGAGGATGATTTTGTCCTACTCTTTTGGTTTAGACAATCGCAAACCAATCTAGATACAAAGAAAGAAGACATATGCTCTACCTCAAAATGGGAGTAGCACCATAGCATTTGGAAACTATGTTTTAAAATTGCCACCAGCACCAAAATGTGTTCAGTTTTGAATGTATTTCTTTCCACAGCCTATGTAAGTGTGTCAGTCTAGCATCTGAATTCTGATTTTGAATGCCACCGAAGAATTTTTACTTGTCCCATCTCTTTCAAGCATGGGCTAGCGTTCAGGGATGATTATAAGAGAGACAAGGCAGGAGATGGCTTAGCTGTTGTAATAGCTCAGGGGTGTGGGCAGGGCATGGAGGTGCATGAGGCGTGGTCAAGAGCATGGGCTTTGGTGAGAAAGCCCTGAACCTCAGCTCTGCCACTAACTGGCTATGTGACCTTGAGCAAGCTACGTAATTTTTAAGAGTCAACATATTTTTATCTGTAAAATGAGGACAATTATAGTCTTCATTTATTAATTTATTTATATAATTATTGAGCATCTATTTTGCACCAAATTTACAGCATTGTAGTGAGAGCTATGCATGAGAAGCACTTGTCTGATGCTTGAAACATGACTAGAACTCCATCCATGTTTTAATCATTATTGTAAGTATAGTAATATTTTGGCAAGATGATGTTGATGAGGAGGTAGATGGACCTGTGATTCAGCCTGAGACCCAGTCAGTAGACCAGAAGAACCAATATAAAAGTCAGTATGAACTGCAGAGCTGTTACCAAGGCTGATCAGATTCTGTGTTCAGGAGAGAAGTGTTGGTAGAGTCAAGCAGCAATCAGAACCTCAGCTTCCATGGGCAGATAGGAGAGGTTCAATCTACTGGCAGAACAATAGGGCAGGGGATTCTCAGTCCTATATGGACACGAGGTCTTTCTCCCTGGGGCCTATTAAGTATTCACTGATGTTATGAGTTAAATTGTGTTCCCCCCAAGATCCAGATGTTGAAACCCTAACTCCCACTACTTCAGAATGTTGACTTTATTTGGTGATAAGGCCTTCAAAGAGGTGATTAAGTTAAAATGAGGCAATTAGGGTTGACCCTGATCCAATATGACCAGTGTCCTTATAAGCAGAGGAAATTTGGACACAAGGAGAGACACCAGGGAACAATATTAGGACACAGCAAGAAGGCAAGCCAAGGAGAGAAGCCTCAGGAGATATCAAACTTGCTGACACCTTGATCTTGGACTTCCAGGCTCCAGAACTGTGAGAAAATAAGTTTCTGTTGTTTAAGCCACCCAGTGTGTGGTGTTTTGTTATGGCAGTCCCTAAAAATGAATACAGAATTGGGCTGGGATGTGGGGGATGGGTAGAATAAGGGAGGCAGGTAGGAACCAAAAGAGAGCTTTGAGACTAAGAATTGGGGTCTACAGGGTTACATTGCTGAGTGATAATTTCAGACCTCAGTAATTATATACATGCCTTAGTTATATTTTGAAAATAGAAGTAGCTCTTACTTATGTTGAATGGAAATTGCTGAATTTTGACATTCCTAGGAAAAAATAAGGTGTTAAATTTCAAAATAAATAGTGTGACTTCTAACTTTCAAAATATGTATATACAGCCTCTTAGTGCCTTAGTTTTCTCATCTCTTAAATGTGGGGGATTGAGGAAGTACTCTCCGCAGTTTATTTTAGTTATAATGTGACAAGCGAGTCACTGTTCATCTTCTGGCATCACCTCTGCAAACAGGAGAATTTAGATGCATCCTGTCTGTCAGCCACTGGGGGGCTCCCTTGATCAAATCAGAACTTGTATTAAACGTGCCATACAGTTTCTGGACATTGTGTATCTGATTTCTTAGCATTATTTATCAAAATAGAATCCTTATTGCATTGCATTATCTTACACAGTTTTAGAGATTTTATTATTTCACTTCCTATCCCCTCCAACTCCCTCCCCACCCTGTCAGTTTTGCAGTTCACCAAAGCACATTTTTGAGTATTATGTCATTTAAGTCTCATAACAACCTGAGAAGTAAATACTTTCACCCTTGATTTTATGGATGGAGAAACTGAGGTTCCAAGAGATTAAAAACTTTTCCCGATGTCACTCAGTAATTTTGAAATGTATATTTAAATCTAGTTTGTCTTACTCCATGTTCAGTATTTTTTCAGTCTACCAGAGTAAGTCCCAATTTCTCTTTCAATGGGTTTGGATGACAATTTGCTAGACTGAGTTATATGACCCCATGTCATACAGAGTGTGGTCCTTTGGCCAGGAAAAACAGCAACATCACTTGTTAGAAATGCACGCTCTCGGGTCTCACACCCAGACCTACCAAATCAGAAGTATGAGAAATATCGCCCTGTACTGTCTTTTAACACACTGTATCAAAAATGCTACTTAAATGATCTCTCTCTTTCATTAGACTGAAATTTCAGTTAGGCAAGGGATCTGTACTGTCTACTTTACCATTGAATATCTATGAACTAGCATAATTCATGGCAGATAGAAGGTGCTCAGTAAATATTTGTTGAATGATACATGGATGAGTATTTGCTGGAGTAAGCACTGTTTGCTTAACTGAGTTGTTAATAACCAATGTATTTAGAAGGGCTCAACGAAAGAGTATTGCTAATGGTGGAGATGAATCAAGTGTGGAAGGAACATCTCTGATCCTATTTTTATTTCCTAGAAGAGATTTTTCTGCCCTGTTGACTGTGATTACGCAAAGGGTGGACAGGCTCCAACACAGAAAAAGCATTGGTTTATTTGTCAAAGATGACCCCTGCTCTAGTCCACTATATTCTCAAATCGTGAGTTTATGATCTGCTGCTGAAATTACTCCATGTTCCCCCGGCCGTCTGAAACTTTGCTCTCTTCCAGCTTAAAAAGGTCATATTCCAGTAAGATCAACTGGCGTGTCTGCCCTCCAATTCTGTCTCTAAAGTCTAAAATACCCTCTCCCTCCCCTCCCGTCCCTCTTCTTTAGTACAGATCTCCCTTCTCGCTCTCTGTCTTATTCCAACACCCGTCTACCTGGTCCTCATTCTTCCAGCCTCTTTTATTCAAGGATGCTTCCAAAACTGCAGGTCTGGTCCCGTTCTCCTTTGGTTAAAATCATTGGGCAATTTTCTGCTGCCTCAGGGTGAGGTCCAATATCCTTAGTGAGGCATTTAACCCTTCATGGACGTGTGTGCCTGGCCGGCCTCCACTCTTGCCATTGTCCTTCCTACACACACGCTCGCTGGCCACCACAGGCCACTTCTCATTCCCCGAACACCATCGGATCGCTGTACCTCCAGGCCTTTGTTCATGCTGTTTATCTGAATAAATGGTCAGCCTAGTGAACTCTTATATCATGTGCCAGTTCAAATTTTCAGTGAAGGCTCCTCTCCCCATCTCCTACAAAGTGTGTATTTCTTTGCTGTACTTACATAGCACATTGTACACGTCTCTGTTACGCAATGTATCGCACTTGACTGCAATCACTTACTTGTTTGCTTGGCTTTTTCTTCCGATAGACCATATTTTTCTTAAGGGCTGGCTCTGTCTCACTCACAACACAATATGTTGCAAAACTTCACACACAGATGTTAAGAAATGTTTGTTGATTAAATGAACTTTATCTTCAAATTATTTTTTAGTAAATTCTCCCCAGCCCCTGCTGGATTATAGTCGTTTTTCCTGTTTGATTTTTATTAAGAAAAAGCTCATTTCACTGGAAATATGCCCATTTGCTTGAGTATATTCATACCCACAACACTTTTATAGGCTGAAAGGAGGTAATTCTATCCCCAGGGTAGTTGTGACTGAGCTAAGCCTGGCGGAGTACATAGTGGTTGTTAATGTCATGACTCTGCTCCCCAAAGCCCTCAAAACACCCAGAGAGGCCACAAGTGGAACGAAGGCCTGACTTCCCTTTCCAATCACACACGTGTACATAGAAACAAAAACAATGTTTTCAACCCCAGTAAGGAAAGCAGAAGAGAGGATATGAGCACAGGAAAGCAAGGAACAGGAGGATATGAAGCCATCAGCCTCATTGGTGATACTTAAGAGAGATCCTGATCAGAGTTTCCAAAATGTGTCTGCACTGAAAAGATCTTGCCTTAGAATGGCTACCTGCCCACAAACTCCTTCTAAATGGGTTACAAGGCAGCCCCTGCTCAGAAAAGCAGCTCTAGGTGTTTTTTTAAGTATAATCCACCATGTAGCACCATGTGACATGATATGACATGCACACACACACACACACACACACACACACACACACACACACACACATACTCAGCCCTCCCCTACCTGCAGCTGGTTGGTTGGGGTAGTTGGACTTATGGCCCCCAAACAGCCAGATCTCTAGGCTGGGCCGTGTGCTATGAAGTGGTCTGGCACAGAAGCTCCCCGAAAACAAAAGGTGATCAGTTACAGTGATGACATTCTTGCTGCTCAAGAACTTGAACAAAAAATATACGAAGAGACAGTTCATTGTCAGTGGAAGCAAAAGTAGAAAGGTAAGCAAAGTGAGGCTGAAACAAAAAGAGCAGCTGACTTGGGTCCAGGTGCTGGAGACTGCCCTTTCATTCTAAGTTTGGGGTGACTTAGGTGAGACTTTACTTAGGCCTTTCCGTCAAACAAGGGTGTAAGTCAATCTTCGGAAGCATCAATACCATGCATGCATTCCTCTTGGCTGACAGACATTTAGCGAGTCCCTTTTGTTAATGATCTCTGCTAAGGTCATGGGAAGCTCTTTAACCAATTTGGTGTCTGTATTTGTTGGCCTAACGTTCACCTTGATATAGGGCAGATTCAAATCGGCCTTGAGCCTGAAAACCCTCATGACTTGCCATCACAGTTCATAAGCAGCACTTTCACCATGTTCAGACTTTTTCTTAAATAGCCCCTAGCTGAATTAGCAGTAGGCTTCTGAGCATCCCATGTTGATGCTGATACTCCTGAGTTTCTCAGTAGGTGGTCATATTGGCATTTTGGGTGGTGCAATTCTTAATTGAGGGGGACTGGCTTCTTTTTTTATTGCAGTAATACTCCCCGTCTCCTACCACAAAATTTGATTAGTATTCTCTGTTGGGATAGCCAAACATGCCCACAGATATTCCCAAACACTGTGTAATGATCAGACATTTCCCATCTCATTAGTCACTTTTCCTTATTTCCTGCTGATTATAGTCGATAATTTAGACAGAGTGCTTTTTCACGTGTAGCATATGGTGGCTCTTGAAAACAGAACATTCTTATATACAATGGCTGTTCTTTTCTCAGCTCTTTTAATAAGAAAATTACCTTTACTTGTATTTCTATTGTAGTCATGCTTCTTTTCACTAACTTTTCTGCTGCTCTCACTGCTTTTGCAAATACTGTCCATAATGAAGTTAAAATTTATTATGATTAAAAACTAAGCAACATAGCAAACACACATTAGCAGACTAAGACCAATCAATGTGAGGTTGAAACTAAAATGCCTTGTGCGAATGACCAGCACAGTTGTTGGACATTGCTCTGGAACCTACCTCATATATAATTATCAGAGTTTGCAAACTGAAGTTCATTAAGTATAGGAGGCCTAGATAGTTATCTAAAGCAGATAGTGGCAGCAATGTAAAGGGGTCCTTATTGCCACCAATTATAATCAAGGCATTTCCCAGGTCTACAAGGGCATGACTTGTGTCTAAGAATTCTTTCACTAAGTGCACAAATCAGGAAGTCTTAATTTATTAGTTAATGGAGGTGATTAAAATTTCACCTCTGGAGTTTACTTTTAATCTATTGATGTTTACACGAGAAAAACTGACTATATCAGAAGATTCTGTTACTTAAGTTTTCATTTAAAGGGGCAAGAATGGTCACTAGCAGCTAGTAATGTTGGTTAAACAAGTAAACCAAACAAGAGATTTTTTTAATAAGTTTGATTTATACAGAAAATATATATAGATTCTTCTTTGTCAAAGGCAGAGGTAGGTATGAGAGAAATGCCTTCGATTGGGACTTACTAGTAAATGGAAATGCCTTCGATTGGGACTTACTAGTAAATTGGAAATGGGTTGTAAGTGAAAATTAGTTATGCGTCTCCTTTTTGCTTTTTATTTTCTTAGATCCCTAAAATTTTAAAACTCTTATAATTGTCAAGATAATATGTGGAGGAGGATGAGAAAGCAAGTGAGTTCCTCATATAATTTTTAGAGATTATAAATAGTATAGTCATGATAAATGCTGGATTTTCAGCTAATGCACAATCTCAGTCAATTCACCTGTAATTTAAATCTCGACATCCGTGAACACAGATCACCACAAGCTGGGCACCATTTGACCTTCCCAGCAGTATCTGAGCAGCACATACAGAAACCAGTGTCCCCTTGTGGCAGAGATCGCTCCTTGTCCCCTTGTACCCACTCTCTCCTTCTTCCTTTTATTAGAAGGTTTTTATTTTTAGCAAGGCACATGGCTGCCGAGCTAGAGCTTCTCTGTCCCATTCTCTCTTACAACTTGATGTGTCCAGGATACTAAGTTATTGCTAAAGGAACCCAAGCAGAAGTGATGTGTACAACTTCTATAAAAAGAAATCGTATGCTCTCTTCCTTCCTATGGACTGTAATGTGGGTGTGATGGGGAGTCAGCTGTGACCATGCAGGTGGGGGACAAGCCCTGAGGGGAAGGCAGAACCACAGATGGAAGGAACCCGAGACCCTGAATGACTTCGTGGAACAAGAGCCCACTCTCTCAGGGCTGCCCTCCTACCTCTTGATTGTTGTGTGTGTGTGAGAGAAACTATCTGGTTTGAGCTACTATATTTTGGGGTCTTGTCTTTAAAAGCAGCTTTGCCTGAATCTTAACTAATAAAGAACATTCATTTATATTCAAATGAAAAGTCCATTTCCTTTCCATGTGAAAGCATTTCTTAGCATTTTTTTTTTTAATTTTTTATTTTTTTTAAACAACAACTGGGAATTTGGTGGGGAAAGGAAATCAGTATTGCATCATGAGATTTTAGAAGTTTGGTTTTCTCATTGAGAGAAGATGGCATATTAACTTTTTTATCTTTTGGGGACATACTTTCACTCTCATTAACAGACATTTATTGGGTGTCTATTATGTGTAAAACACAGTAGGAGCCCCCAGGGATACAGAGATGACACAGACACAGTTCCTGCCCTGACGAAGCTCACAATTTGGTAGGGCAGACAGCAGAAATACACAAAAAAATTCACTACAAGATAGGATGTCTATAGTAATAGAGATATAAATAGGGTTTCAAGGGAGCAGAGAGCTGGGAGAGAGACTCCCATAGTGACTGTCAGGAAGACTTGACAGAGAGATTGCACTTGAACTACATGATGAAGGATTTGTGGAAGAAGATGGGAAGCCATGGGGTCAGGTTTCTGAAGCAGTGGGAACAAATATTAGGGGAGCTCAGAAAACCAGGAATAAATTTAGAAGGGTAGTTTGAGGCTGCATAGTGAAAGAGCCTTGAATATTATACTAGGGAATCTAAATGCATTATATACTGAGGGGAAAATAGTAGAGGATTTTGAGTACTGCAATTAAAAATCCATGGTATGAGAGACTGGGGAGGGGGATGGGACGGGGTGCAATGGGTCATTGGGGAGAAAAAGGGTCATCTGTAATATTTTAAACACAAATAAAAAATAAAATAAAATAAAAGGAAAACCTTAGTGATCTAAAAAACCTGAAAAACCCATGGTATGTTCTAGGACTGTGATTCTTAAACTTTAGCATGCACCAGAATCTCCCGGAGGGTTTGTTAGGACACAGATTGATGGGCCCCCCCACTCAGAACTTCTGGTTAAGTAGATCTTCCATGGGGCCGTGGACTTGGCATTTAACAAGTTTCCAGATGGTGCTAATGCTGCTGGTCTGGAGAGACCACTCTGAGAACCACTGTTCTAGGAACCACTGTTCTAGATGGAACTGGCAGGTATACTGGGGCAGAGTTGCAGGTTGAGTCCACAGGTAGGTGGATCAGATGAAAAGAATAGTTGAGGTGAGAAGACCAAAATACTGGAAAAGAAGAGGGCATATACAAACATTTCTGTAGAGGTGAATGGGCAAGACTTTAAGACTATCCAGATGTGAGAGACAAACCACAAAGGGAGAGAATCACATTTATCCAATATGAGTGATAAAAGCATGGCAACCCTGCTATCTGAGACTGAGCAGGTGGAAAGAGGAGAAGGTCTGAGTATGGGGGAAGGATCATGAGCTCAGTTTAGAAAGGCTGTGTTTGAGGCACTGACCAAGCAGTCAGATGTTCACCAGACGTAATTCATGGGTCTGGAGTGTGAGAAAAGGAGAAATCAGGATTAAAGACAGACATTGAAGAGCCACAGGCATAGAACTAGTTGTTGAAATGATGGAGGTTGGGATGGAGCACAAATATACAGGAGGTGAGAGCTGAGGACAACGTCTTGAAAAAGAAGGCAAAGAATGAAGAGGTAGAGAGAGAGCCAGGAGACTGACGTGTCTTGGAAGGCGTGGGCTTGCCCAAGAAAGGGATGGCTAGCAGTTTTAATGGATGTGAGAATGGGACATACATAAGGACAGAAGGAAGACCACTAGATTTGCCTATTGGCAAGTCACTAATGACTTTGGGGATACCTGTTTTGAAAGAACTGGGAGGGGCATACTCAGCTGGCAAGGGACAGAAATTCAGTGGAGGGTGAGAAATGGAGCAGAATGAGGGGGCTGATGATTGGAGAAACTTAGGCGAGAGATTTAGGAGTGACATGAAGAGGGAGCTTGAGGGGGAAGTAGGACCACAGGAAGTTTACTCCAGTGTCCGAGAGACTTGAGCAAATTAATAGGTGAGACTGAAGAAGAAGGGGTGGGAGGAAGAAAGGAAGGAGTGGGGAAAGAGAGAGAGGGTGGAGAGAGGGGGAGAGAGGGAGGAAAGAGAGAGAAAGAGGGAGGGAGAGATAGAGAGAAAGGAGCAGGATTACAGAAAAATTGAGAGGGGGGATAAATTTAAAGGCTAAAACATGGAGGTGGAGAGGGGGCAAATAATATCTTCTCAGTAAACAAAGTAAAGGGATGATCTGTGGAGACTGAAGAGATGAGGCGAGGCTGTGGGTGACAGGCAAGGAGCAGAGGTGTAGAATAGTCATTTCCTCAGGAGTATACTAGAATTTACAAACTTTCAGTCCTTTCTGTCACCACTCTCAATTTAGTGGTGAGCTCCTCCACGTGACTTAGAGTGGTCACTCCAGGCCAGGGGAGGCTGAGTCAGGCCACAGTGTGGACGCAGGTCCCTCCTGCAGCCTCCTGGTCCCAGGATACGGTCTGGCCTGGATGCCACAGAGATTCCAGGAGAAACAATTCCCTACTCACTTCCTGATGGGTGGCCTTTGTTATAAGCATAGATGTTCAACTTTTAGTTTTTCTTTTTCAATTGCACAATTGGTAATTTAATGAGTAACATCCTCCAACAAATTCTTCAGGTAATATAGTCCCTCATTTATCACTGCACCCCATTTAGCTGCTTTCAAAGTTCCCCAAATTTGACATGTACTCTCACCTTAATCCTGCCAGAGTGAGAGAGTGTGTTTGAGGCTCAGCTGGGACACTTCTTAGAGTGGGAGGAGACACCATGTGTCTTTTAGGTAGTATAGCAAACACTGATTATTTCTTATTTGCTTACGTTTCATATTCATAATTAAAGACCTAGGAAAGTGTCAATGTATTCATTCCAGGTTCTTTTTAGAGAATGACAAAGCTTATATAACCACGAACTGAAAAGGCAGGCTATCTGTGCTATTTGTGCTTGAAAGGAGTGAGCTATGTAGTCACAGTAAATGACTTTCGCTCACATCTGCAAGCAGCAGATGGCAGCACACCACTTTGTTTGTGCTTTAAGTAGCCACGCAATGCCCCCGGGATTTGTAAGCATTTGGAAGCATAACCTCTGATTTAATGCCACATGAGGGCCAGTTACGACATGTAATTTATATGTAATAAGAAATTCCACAAATGAAGATTTATTTTGACATTCTTTCATTGCAGGGTCAACTGAAATGGCTAAAAAAAAGTATTTGCTAATTCATTTTATTATTACTTCGATGAAATGTCTGTTTTTGTACAATAATGTTTATTTGAAATTATATGCCACAAACAAGACCAGAAATAGAAAACAGCATACCAAATAACAAGCCTCAAACAAAACAGAACAAACAAACAAAAAAACACACAACAAGACCACACATACTTACAAACTCTCCTGAACCAACTATGTTCAAGAATTAAGAAGTTGCATCCCTTACCCAGTCCAGACATGAGGCTGGTCAAATTCACACCTTTTGGTTTTTTACAATCTAAGCATGTTCTCGGCACCTAATGAGCTTTTTAAAAGCCAGCTTAAAGTCTTCATTAAAACTTGTGTAGAGCAGAGGGTTGATCAGAGAATTAACATAACCAAGCCATGTAAAAAAGTCGGCCACTTCAGAGGACACGGTGTAGATGCTCAGACCCACAATCAACTCTTTGATGAAAAATGGGAGCCATGACAAAATGAATGCGCCCAAAATCAGGCCCAGGATGCGCGCCGCCTTACGCTCCCTGGTGCTGGAGATCTGCTGGCGCTCTCCGGGGTGATCTAGATCGTTGTCAAAGGGAGGGATCCTGATGGAGGTGTGGATCTTTTCAAACTCCGTGGTAGGGTCTGAGGTGGAGAAGTCAGACACACAGAAGGTCTGCGTAATTTTACAACTCGCAAATGAGTTTTGGCTGTCTGTGCTTCTGTTGCTTAAGTGCCGGCTTGACCCCCTTTTCTGGTAAAGGCTCTTGGCTGCATGGTAAATCCGGTAATAGAGAATCAGTATCAAAGTCAAGGGGATATAAAATGCCCCAAGGGTGGAGTAAATGGTGTAGATGACATGGTCGTGCTGGATGGTGCACTGACTTGGGGGCGGGCTGAGCTGGCGGTGGCTCCTCCAGAACAGAGGGGGCATGGAGATGAAGACGGAGATAGCCCAGACGGTGAGGACCATCAGGCCTGCCCTCTTGGCGGTCCTCTTCCTGGCGTACTCAATAGCGTTGGTGATGGCCCAGTACCTGTCTAGGGCAATCACACAGAGATGGAGGATGGAGCAGGTGCAGCAGGTCATGTCCACACTCAGCCACACCTCGCAGATGAAGTACCCTAGCCTCCAGCTGTCCATGACAATGTACGTGATGCTCAAGGGCATGACCAGCACGGCCACCAGCAGGTCCGTCACGGCCAGAGAACAGATCAGGTAGTTGGCAGGCTGGTGGAGCTTCTTGGTGGTGCAGATGGCCATAATCACGGCCAAGTTTAGCAACATGGTCAGGGTGGTGATGGTGACCAGAGTTATGGAAATGAGCATCTTCTCGGTGACGGTCTTGGCTCTCACAGCCACACTGGCTTCCGTGGTACAGTTGGTGATGTTCATGTTTTCCCCGTTCCAGGCTTCACTGTGGAGAAGCTGTTGGTTATTTTCCTTCAGCTGGAACTACTTAGACTTGAATGTCCCTCATTTGTAGGGAGGCTGTGATTTCTTCAGCTATGTAGTCTCCTGGGTTCCATTTTGGGTGGGTAAAGGGACGCACCACAGCATTTCTTCTGAATGGAGAGGTCCTGGAAAATAGCATGCTACTGGTTAATGAATGAAAAAGCCATATACTTCTTCCTAGAATATAAGATAATATGTTGGTATTCATAAGTTCTTTACATAATTTTGATATAATTTTATTTCTCTCTCTGAATATAAACTTCATCTTTACATTTACATTATTCTTCAAAGGTTACATTTTTTTTAAGTTCCCAAACTCTTTCTGATGGTGATATTACCAAATTTGAGTCTATCTTTCCACCTGAATTTCTTTCTTTATACTTATTCTTTTATACACATTTATATATAAAAGGCTTTTTAAATATTCATATTATATCATGCTTTGAAAATCTTGGGACCATTACATTAAAAAATTACGTTGTTCATAATAAGCAGCCTTCAAACCAGATTTTATAGTTTCATAGCAAAATATTCAACTCCAGAGACATTTTAGTGTCTCAATGGGTTGTTCAACTTTGTCTAATTATTTCTGACATTTTATATATCCCACTGTGCACTCCCCTGGAGAAAAGAGAAAAAAAGCATATCGGGTTACTTTGATGTTTATGGCAAATTGTTCTAAGAGTAATACAGCAAACCAACTGTGAAACAGCATCATCACCAAGCTCAAGGATCTCTGAATTTAAAAAATGTGTTTAGTTTTAGTTAATATTTCTGTTCTATTTCTATTATCTATCTATCTATCTATCTATCTATCTATCTATCTATCTATCTATCATCTAATCTATCATCAATCAATCATCATCTATCATCTGTCTCTCCATCTATCATCTATCTATCTATCTATCTATCTATCTCTATCTATCTATCTATCTATCTATCTATCTATCTATCTATCTATCTATCTATCTATCTATCATCTATCTATCTATCTATCATCTATCATCTATCTATCTATCTATCTATCTATCTATCTATCTATCTATCTATCTATCTATCATCTATCTATCTATCTATCTATCTATCTATCTATCTATCTATCTATCATCTATCTATCATTATCTATCTATCTATCTATCTATCTATCTATCATCTATCTATCTATCTATCTATCTATCTATCTATCTATCTATCTATCTATCTATCTATCATCTATCTATCTATCTATCTATCATCTATCCATCTATCTATCTATCATCTATCTATCATCTATCTATCTATCTATCTATCTATCTATCTATCTATCTATCTATCTATCTATCTATCATCTATCATCATCTATCATCATCATCTATCATCTATCTATCCCTATTTACTGGATAGCAGTGATTAAGCTGGGTAGTCGATGAGATAGTGATATTTATTGAATGCATAGCTGTAAGAGATTTTTAAAAAATAAAGTTAAAGACAATCAAAATCCACATAGGTATATTTACAGCCAATGGCTGCTGGTTAGAACATGCAAAATCCTCTGATTAGACTCTATGGGACTAGGTCCAAGAAAACTTTGAAGAAAAATTGGAGTTCAGCAGTTTTAAGAAGGGACATAGATTTATGTAGCTTAGGAGTAACAGACACAATGATTTCACCAAAAGATGAGGGCAGGAGCAGGTGACGCATATGTGAAACGGGAGTGAAAGTGGTGAGGGTCTTTGGGTGGAATGGGGACAGGAAATCAGGGGGCAGGAATTGAAATCTGTGGCCTAAGTGAAATTTAGCTCAGGATTTAATTTCTCCTGCCCATAGGGCAAAAGGGCTAATGGATGTAATTTATCCTTTAGATATAGAAAATGAAAGAAAATAATAATCATTTCACTAAAGACCAAAAGTAGGGCAATTGTTTTACAGTCTGTATCTTTCTGCTGTTAAATGAGGAACATTTTGCCTCTCTGTTTCCATTGTGCTTTGACAGTGTTTTCTACATATGTACCCACTTTTGGATGGGTCTCCTGTTTCACAAATTCTTCCACGGTACTTGTTCTACCAAGTCTCCTCTTTCTTGTAAATTTGATGGATTTTTCTTTTCTTTCCCACTGGTACATTGCCTTCCTTTTATAATCAGTTTAAATGTGCATTTACATTTGAGACCAGGCTTAAAAAGTGAAAAGTATGGGCTCTGGAATCAGACAGACCTGGGTTCAGATTGCAGTTGAATCAGGTGCCAACTGCTTGGGGCAACCTCTCTATATTTCTCCTTGTGTCCCATATGTTTCTCAGTTTTACCTCTTTCTCTTTAATGAAATTAAATAAAGTTGTTGTTTTTTTCTGTACATATCAATGCATAATTATGTTTTTCTTGTGTTCTTGAGGTTTGCTGCAATCAGTAGTTCTCAGTTAAAAGGCTTTCCAACTCAGACTGTAAGACTGAGCACAAAGAGCAGCATGACTAAGGGAGAGAAAACTTGAGAAATTTCCATTTGAGAATAGAGGGAATTAGGAAATGTAATTATTTTGAAAGCACGCAGTAAAAATAATCAGAATAACTCAGCTTCATACAACTTCTGAAAGTTGCTCTATTTATCTGAGCTCCCATCACTCCTAATTATAATTTCTCTGGTGACACCATTTTGTCCCTATTTTGTAAGTATTTTCATTTCCCCACCAGCAAACTATACATTTCCGGAGATTAGGATGTATCCCTGAGTTATTTTTTTAACTGCCTCTAGTTAAATTAACAAAACCATTGCAGTTGCAGGCTCGGTCCCCAGTCAGGGCACATGCCTGGGTTGAGGGCTCGATCCCCGGTTGGGGGCGTGCAGGAGGCAGCCGATCAATGACCCTCTCATCACTGATGTTTCTCTCTCTCTCCCCTCTCCCTTCCTTTCTCTGAAATCAATAAAGGTATATTTAAAAGACAAAAACACAAAAACATTGCAGTTTGGTGGGAATTACATTGTTAGCTCTTTAATGTGACTTCCCGGTTTATTTTGTGCCCAAGCCTTGCAGACAGAGCAGGAGTTAAGTCTTCTCTCCTTGTGCTATCAGTCACCCCAAACTCCTGCACATACCCAGTTTGCCATCTTTTATTTCACAGCATGCACAACACATTCTTTTGAATGGAGGGGTGAGATCACCTGGGGAGCGATGACAGACTGAGCAAGTCTGAGAACTGGGCTTGGAGCTCTTCGCTGCTCAAAGGCCAGGGAGGGAGGGAGGAACCTGCAGAGCAGAGACCAGCTACCCAGGTGGAGGAAAAGGGTGGGAGGTCATTCTAGCCCAAGACCCAGTGAAGAAAGTGTGTCAAGTAAGAGAGAGCGATCAGCAGTGTAAATACTGCTGACAGGCTGTGGAGGGGAGAATTGATCCTTGGACTGAACAATGCGAATGACACTAATGACCTTGACAAGAGCAGTTTGGTGCAGGAGGGGAGACGACAGGCTGAAAGTGGTTTCAAGAAAGGATGGGTGGAGAAGAAATAGAGAGTGGACAAGAGCAATTGAAGAGTTGCTGATAAGGGGAGCAGAGAAATAAGGTAGTGATTGCGGAGATGTGCGGTCAAGGTTGATTCATTTTTAAGGTTGTCTTTTTTGCCCAAGCCGTTTACCATTTTCTTTGCTGCTACACTCAATGTCCTTTATATTGGGACAAAGAACATTTTGGAGTGAGTGAAATGCAAAAGAGGAAGCAGGAAAGCAGTGACAGAGGCTGCTAGTCAGTCAGTGGGGCCTGCACACCCCAGGTAAGTAGAATCCCTTGAGCAATTTAAGGAATCATATTAGAGGTAGTCGAAGAGGCCAAAGAAACAGCCATACTTAGGAAATGATCTAACCTCAATTGCCTTGGCTTCCTTTTAATCTTCTTAAGAAAACGTACATGATTTTATAGTCACTGCCAACTCCTTAGGAGGTAGTATGATTTCTAAATAGAACAGTGCTAGTTAAATGGTCCCTGAAAATCTCTGAAGTCTCTTTAGTTTTTCATGTAGTAGGGGAAGAGGGACTATATTAATACTTAACTCAAAATGCATTCTGCACAACCAATCCAAATATTAATAATAACACATCAATTGTTATTAGTCCACCAGAATGGAAAATTAACTAATAATCATAGTTTAAACGAACACATACGATCAGGAGTTGATGCAGGAACTTCTTGGGGGTTTGTGACTTTCAGTTTCTGCTCTACTTATGACATGGAAAATACCAGTGTAGTCTAAAGCCATATTTCAATGGCTTTTCATTAAAATGAGGAGCAGGAGAGAATAGCTCTAAACCAAATGGGTTAGTGCATGCTGCTCTCACTTACCAGGATGCTCCAGAGCTTCTGGTGACACTGTCCCAGTGAGGTCAGAGTTATCAGAGAGGTGAGGTCATGAGCACACTCAACTCATTTTTAATTTCACCATCTTATCTAGTCTTCTATTGTTTTTCAATAACTATTAATAATTCATCATATTCTTTGATTTCTTCTTTGTTTTCATTTTGCCCAAATTTCTTCAAATTTTTTTTTTTTTTTAGAAAAAAAATCTCCAATATGTACCAATTTCTTTTTTTCCTTTTTTTTTGTGTAATTTCAGGAGTGGCAACTTGCTCTCATATCACTAATTTTATCTCTCTAATTGTTTGTTAAATGAACTTCCTCAGCCTTCATAAAGACTTGTTGTCCGTCCAAGCAAAGGAAGGATGGGTAGTAATAAGTTTCTCGATTTGATCTTCGGTGGCAGCAAAGGAGGATTCAGAGTGTAGGATTCTTTATTCTCTTTTTCTTATTTATTTATTTAAATTGTGATGGGGACATAATGTGGTTAATATGAGTTTATTATATTCATACTAACAGGAAAGTATTATCATTGCAAAAACTCAAACAAAACAGAACATATAGAGTTTAAGGAGATGCTCATTTGTGTCCAGATTATATAACGGTTTTGTGGACATTTTATTTCATTCTGTGGTCTGCCTTGTAGTTTTTAATGCTGTCTTATGATAAGCAAATTTTAATTTTGATGAAGTCCAAGTTATCTCCTTTTTCTTTATGATTTGAGATCCCTGTGTCCTAAGGGATCTTTGCCAACCTTAAGGTCACAAAAGTATTTTTCTATATTTTCTTTGAGAAGTTTAATAGCTTTTGCTTTATATTCCTGTCGGAGGTGGTCATAGAGAGAACATGACTACCGGTTAATAGGAGAGCTGGACCTGGGCAGTTGGAGGCTCCTCACCCCACCCCATCCTCAGAATGTGCCTCTGCCCACTATTTTCACAGCTGGAGCAATTTTTAAAGATGCAACCTTGAGAGAAAAATGTGTCATTGAGACCATCTGGATGATGTACGTGACTGAACCCCATTAAGGCCTCTATATAAGCTTTTAAGATTCTGACAGGCAGGTATGGAGACCTATTTGTCCTGGGGTCACCCAAAACAAGCTGCATATGTCATTTTCCTTGCTTATTAAGCCTGCCACCTGGAGTGGTCTGCCTCTTTCTCCTTGCCCTCTGTTTACAAGTGCCAATTTCCTGAATTTTTGAACCAATTATTCCTGATCCGTCTTGAATAAAATTTTGCATTTGGATGTGAAGTAAGTGTTGAGGTTTATTTCCCCTCACTATATGGATGTCTTCTTATTTCAGCACATTTTGTGGGAAAGATATTCCCCACTGAAGTATGTGTCAGATTATTTCTATACCCTCTCTTCTGTTCTGTTGACCTATGGTTATGCCAATACAACACTGTGTTTATTATTGAGATCAGGTGATCTGAGTCCAACTTAGTTCTTCTTTTTCAAGATTGTTTTGGCTATTCTAGGTTCTATTAATTTCCATGTAAATTTTAGAATCAAACGGTCAATTTTTATAAAAATCCTGCTGGAATTTTAGTTGGGATTGCGTAGAAATCATAAAATAATTTAAGGAGAATTAAAATTTATCAATATTGTGTGTCCTCCATCCATGAACAAAGTAGCATTCTTCATTTATTTTAGTGTTTCTTAATTTCTCTCAGTAACATTAATAGTCTTCAGTGTAGAGGTTTATTTCACATACTTATTTAAATCTATCCCTATGTTTTAATATTTTTGATATTTTTGTAAGTGGTACTTGTATTTCAATTTCCATTTTTATTGCTTATATAGAAAAATACAATAAATTTTTGGATATTAATTTTGAATCTATAATCTTGCTAAATACCCTCATTGATTTTGGTAAATATTTTGTAGAGTCATGATTTTTCTATGAAAAAAATCATTTGCAAATGGCATCATGCTTTTAATTTCAGTTTCCACATGTTTATTTTTATGATATAAAATATAATTGAATTTCCATGTTGATCTTGTTTTATCAAATCTTACTTAACTCACTTATTAGTTGTAGGACTTTTTGGGTAGATCCTTGGAGTTTTCTACATAGATGATGATATCAATTGCAAATCAGAATGCTTTCATTTCTTCTTTCTCATCTGTGTGCCTTTTCTTGCCTTATTAAAGTAGCTAGACCTTCCAGTATTATTTTATCAGTAGTGAGAGCAGATACGTTTATCTTATGTCTTATCTTAGGGAGAAAACATTTAGTCTTTTCTTACTGACAGAATAGAGATCATTTTTTGGGAATGGAATGTAGGCAGAAGTAGTATGTGCCCCCTTTAGGCCTGGTCTACAAGAACTTCTAATGTACTATCCCTACGTTCAATCTCTATCCACCAGTTGGGTGGGGTGGAAGTATCCTGGGCCCCTGAACGACCAGAATATTAACCTCCCCCTTCTGGCTTGCATTAGTGATATGAGTGAGAAATAACATTTTATTTTATTAAACCACTAATATTTTGGAGTTTATCAATGAAAGGCGCTAATATTACTTACCTTAAGTAACACATCAACTGTCCTTGGGTGATTCAATCTTGGAAGTTTGGTTTCACAATTTGAAAAATGGAGATAATTATATCTACCTTACATATTTATAAAGAGAATTAAATGAGATAGCACTTGCCAAAGTACTTGCACATTTCCTGACACCTGAGAAGTACTCAATAAACATTTGTTCAATCTATTGTTTGCTGAGCACGCTCATGTGTTGACATACTAATGGATTTGCTATCTCTATATTGAACTAAGAAGTATTTACTTTTGTTTGTATCTTTGAATGTTTAATCTATCCCTTTAATATTTATTCTTCAGAGGTAAAAGTGATGAAATGTATTGCAAACCCAATAGGTATTGGTCAAAACATTATGTATTTGTCAGCCCACTTGACATACTTCCTTAGTAAACATTCATAGTTGGCTTGTGAATTAAGCTTTAAGAATAGTTTTTAAGAAAACCCATAGCCCATATATTACAAACTATGCCCATGTTTTTCTTGGATCTTTTGGATACACAATTGTATGTTTCTAAGCAAAGATGAGGAGGAAAAGGGCAAGTTATACAGGTAGTTTCCCCCATTGACATAAAGCTTATATGGAAAGCAAAAATATACCCCCTTATCATAAGTCAGTTCCATTCATTCACCAAGTCATTTTGAAGAGATTATTGTTTAGAAGACAAATCCAGAAAAGTGCCAAATACAAGAAGGTGGTTGAGAATTCTTTAATGAGGCCAGGGGATATAAGTGTAGTGGGTAAAGGGGGAAGATTGGGTAGGGAATGAAATCTTCAGAGTTAAATGCTTGAGTGGAAATAGAAACTAATTTAGAGGACTTGGAGGCATGACCTTGATACAATTTATTCGCCAGATGGTTTTACTACTTTGATGATGATAAAACAAAAGTTGGATATTATCATAATATCTTAAATAACTCATAAAGGAAATTTAGAAACATTCCCCAACTTTGAGGAATTTGTCTAAAACTTATATTCTTCATCAGGTCTTTCCTGCCATTAAACATAGTCATGTTTGGATAGCCAGCACACATCTGTGTTTCTGTGAACTCTGGTAAGCTTATTGCCTTGAGTTTTTACCTTATCATTTTTGCTGACCTAAAAAGGAGGGCCTCAATTTTTGTTATGATCACAACATATTCTGCTTCTCAGACAGCTACACAAATAATACTTAGTTTGTTCCATGAAGAACAAACTTTTGCTTTTTCTTTCGTTCTAGTTGTTGCCACTCCGCCCCCGGCTGTTGAACTTATTCAGCTTTCTAAAGCCTTCTTTAACTGTGGTTTGGCAATTCATTAGCTATAAACTCTGCCATGCTCCAGGCAGGAACACAATAAGATAAATTCGTAGTATCTATTTTTTAATAAACTTTTAAATTTTGGTATCATTTTAGGTTTATAGAAAGGTTATAAAGACAATACGGAGAGTTCCTGTATACGCCTCACCTATTTCATTCACTGTTAACATCTTACATGATCATAGTACATTTATCAAAACTAAGAAAGCTACACTGATTCATTACTATCAACTAAAACTCGAGACCACATTTGGATTTAACCAGTTTTCCCATTAATGCCCTCTTTCTGTTTCAATCCAGGAAACCACATTGTAATTAGTTACTACATCTGCTCAGTGTCCTTCGGTCTGTGACAGTTTTTCAATCTTTGCTTGTTTCTCATGACCTTTATGGTCTTGAGGATTACTGACCAGGTATCCTGTAGAATGTCACCTTCTCAGTTTGTCTGATGTTATTTTTGATGATTAGATTGAGGTATGGGCATTTTTGGAAAGAATGCCATGGAGGTGAAGTGCCCTTCTCATTATCAGGAGTACATAATATCCATGACCTCAATGGAGATGTTAATCTTCATCACTTGGTTAAGGTAGCGTTTGCCAGGATTCTATTTTTCCCTTTCCCTACTCTGTTTTTTGGAAGTGAGTAAATAAGTCTAGTCCACCCTCAAGGGTGGGAGATTTAGCTCCACCACCAGGAGGGGGAAATATGTACATATATTATTTCAAATTCTTCTGTAAGGAGATTTGTCTCTTCTCCACCACTTATTTACTTATTCCACAATTTATATTTATATTTATATGTGTCTACATTTATGATTCAGTCCCAAGGGGATACTAGCCACTAGTTTTGAGGAAATTACCTTTAGAAAAGTGTTTTTGATGCCTATTTACATTATTTATTTATGTCAGTATGGACTCAGGGATATTTATTTTTTTCTTTGGGTTATAATCCAAGACTACATTATTTGTGTATTGCTCAATTGTTCCAGCTTTGGCCATTGGGAGCTAGCTCTTTTGGTCAGCTCCTGTTGCATCATCTCTTTTATAGGTCTGTTTTCCTTTGTCCCCTGTGGACAGGCTACATCTCTTTAAACAATGATGGGGAAAACAATCTTTCTTGTGAAGTTCAGATAAGGTTTTAGTCAATAGAGAGTCCCTATTGCAGGCAAATAAAGCCTTTCAATATGAAGGATATCTGTAAAAGTGTTATTTGCTTTTCAACTGAGAATAATAAAAAATGAACGTTATGAAGTACCTGACATTTAAGCAAGCTGGTGCTTGAGGTTGTATTAGTAAATTTAAAAAAAAAAAGAAATGACTTTTTTTTCCCTCAGCTTAACAACATAACTGAAGTACTCAATTTCTCAGAAGAGATCTAGGCACCTTCTTGTGCTGTGCACAGATTTTTCTTTGAAATCTGCAGTGTAAGGTGCCTTTGTGGCAGACCCAATGAATGAGCATTTAAGCTGCCTTCAGGGCTAAGGTTTCATACTGTGCTTCCACTTAGGGAAGCATTGTTATCTTCGATCACTTGGCACAGCCCCAGCTGCCTCTAAAAGTACGTTCTACAAAGGGTGGTTTGCAAGTATCTGTGTTTTTTCTAAACATACTTCAGACTGAGAAGCAAGAAATAGTGTGTTATATGGAAATAGAAAGGTCAAGAGTACAGACCTCTTATGAATGCATCTCAGATCTATTGATGGTAGGTTGTGTGTCCCTGAAAAAGATACACCATGCCTTTAGGTCTCAGTTTCTCTATCTATATAATTTGGACTTTATTATTTCTGAGCATCTTTCAGGTCTAACATCCTATGATTTCTATGCTATAATTTTATGGTGGCTGGAAGAAGACTGTGTGCATATGTTTATGTTTCAGTTCCAAGAGAAAAGTAGCTTCTTGTACTGGGGAAATTATATTATAAATGTGCTGTTGATGCCCAATAAAAATGCCATGGATTCCTGACATTTATGTAGTGTTGTTATTTTTCAAATTTACCTTCACATTAATTTTCTGGTTTTAACATTAATTTTCTGTTTTTAACTTTGAACACAGAATCCTTCTGTCAAACACATACATTTATCCCTGCACTTTGACTCTCATGTTGATATTTAGCCACCTCTCTTTTAGTGGCTGGCTTTCTCTCGATTTTTCACTTGCCATGGGTGTTGTGTGGTCTCTCATAGTTATGCAAGTCTTCGAGTCGACTCTTTCAGACTGTCATTTCAAAGGTATTTGTATAAAGAATAGCCTTGAAGGACAGAGACTGGGAAAAGGAGGCATGTTTACTGTCTAGTATGATAAAGCATCCTGCCCCTTTTGGAATAAGCAGGAGGATGCTTACTGCCCATTAGAAAAGATTCGGTTTCCCTAAGCTCAGCATGCAACCTGTAATGCACTGACTGCATGCAAGAGTCATCTAGCCCTCTTTGTATCACTCTATGGGAATTCCAGCTTGGGAAATTGGTGCAAGAAAATGCTAATACCGTGGCTACTGCTATTGCTATAATAAAGTCCATACTCTATGACACAGGAGTCGCCTGTCTTCTGATGGTTCTATGAAACTGTGGCATTTGTTAGTTTACAAGTAGGGTAAAAATCTCAGATTTCCACAGTTAGATCTTTGTAGTATACTGCCCATTGTAAAGTTTTAGTGGGTTGTATAGAACCATTGGTTTGGGGGATGGCCCTCTCTTGATTCATACTTGCCTTGAGCTTGATGAGGTTCCATAAAAAGAGCTGAAAACTTGGACTCCCAAAGATCTGGATTCAAGTATACATTTGGTCATGTTCTAGTTTTGTAACACTGACAAGTCACTTAGCATCTCTGTGCTTCTTTTCCTTCTCTTTTCGGTGGAGAGGGCCTACTTCACAAGGTTATTGTGAAGATCAAAAAAGATAATACATACCTGTGCTATCCAATATGACAACCGTACATGACTATTTATATTAACATTAAATTAAAAATCATTTCCTCAGTTATACTAGCACCACTTTTTAAATGTTCAATAGTCACATGTAATTAGATAAAATAGATGTATGACATTTCTATTACTGTCCTCAGTTCTATTGGGCAGTACTGACAAAGCTCTCTATACAGTGTTAGAGAAAGATAAGATTGGCTTTTTTGTTCTGTTGCTATTATTGGGAGGTTGCATGGAACCAGTTCACCTGCCTTCTTGTGGTGTTTTTTTCTCTCCATTTATCTTCATTGTTGAAAGCGTTACAGATGTCCCCCTTCCCGCCTCTTCCCATTGACCCCCTCCTTCCTGCTCTGGCCCACCACCCCAGGCCTTCACTGCACTATCGTCTGTCACCTGCTTTATTGTTAACTTGTGGCAAGTTTTAAGACTCACATGTGCCGTGGAGAGCCCTGCTTTCTATATACAGTAAAAACCTAGGTGGAGTTTGGCAATAGAGGTAAGACTGGGAATGAAAACTAAGTCTCATTCCTTGTACCGGGGGCTGCACAAACTGATGTGTTGTTTTCTAAGGTTGCATCTAGGCTCAGCATGAGACTTCTGTGAATGGCAAGTGATATTTGCTATGGGTGTGGGAAGGCGCTAGAGCACATTAACCCTTTATATTTACTTTTTTGTCCTATATTTGTTTGTTTACTTTGTATTTGACCATCTTGCTTCAAAATTAAATGTGGTTTGGCTTTCCTTTTGTTTTGACTTTCCTGTAGTTGTATTGTCTGACTCTCAAATTTAGTGTTTATTTTGTCAATTTTTGCTTCCTTTTCTTCTTTCCTTCCTCAATATTATTATAATTAAGGATGCTAAGAGGACTTTTAATGTTTCTTTTTGTCCCTGATGAACTCTTTTAGTTGCTAAGCTATTATCAGCTAGTCCCTTCCAGGATATAGTTAATTAGATTTCACTAATTTCCAGCAAAGTGTTGAAAGAGTCTCTAAGGATTAGTAGCACTAATTATAATTTGAAAGTGCACTGATAGCTCTGTAAATATTATAGGATTATATTTATTTTTTCCTTCTTCAGCTGCTACAGGTGAAGTACTTCAGATATCATAGGAAAGGCAAATAATTTCAGAGCATATAAACTCCAAAGACCTATTTGTAAGGTTTTTTCTGACATTCCTTTAGGTGTTTGTTTAAATATCTAAGACCAAGTTGAGACTTCAGAAGCCTCAGGCATTTCTAACAATATTTTGATGTTCCTTCTACATGTAATTAAACAGTGATAAACAATATAAGGAATTATACACAAAGTTCTCACTTTTCTTTTGATTACCATTTTAATGTCTTTTAAGGACATATCAAGGATCGAATTGTCTCCAAAATTTTCTTTAGAGAGAAAAAGAAAGAGACAGAAAAGCTTCTATTTTTGGTGCTCCTACATGGAGCCCTTAACTGTATGCTTCATTTGCTTTGGCGTAATCTAGCACCGTTTAGGCCTGTCTCCTACACTGGGTTGAAAGCACTATCCTTGTTTCTTTAATTTCCAGCCCAGCAAGTGGCACACAATCCATGTCCAATAAGCATTCGTTGAATGACTAAGTTGAAGTTAATTATTGTCACTTCACATATGCTGTCTTTGATGTAGTATCCAGAACAAAAAAGGTGTTAATAATCTACTGTTTGATGATGTTTATGGAGGTGATGATCAGCTATACACCAAATTTGTGCTTCTCATTCCATAGTCTAGGTTTATCACTGGGGAGCTGTCATCCAATCAAGGACTACATTTTCAACGCCTCCTTCCCTTGGTTGATTTTGTCATTATTTCTCATCAGTGAAATAGCAGAAAAAGCAAGGTGTGTTACTTCTGGGCCAAGGCTTTAAAGAAGCAGAGTTGTTTTTCCATGTTTTCTTCTCTTATTGGCTGAATGCAGAAAATTATGAGGCTTTGAATGGCAGGGCCAAAAGACAAAGGAGTCCATCTGAAATCACCATGTAGAGGAGAGCTAATAGTCAATCAGTTCCTTAGTTGGACCCTTATCTGAGCAAGAAATAAAATTCTGCTGTTCAAGCTGCTGACATTTCAGGGATTCTTTGCTATAGTACTTAGGGTTACTCTAACCTATAAAGAACTGCAGTTAAGGCCTTGGCAGGGTAGCTTAGTTGGTTAGAGCATTGTCCTGATACACCAAGGTCTCCTATTCATTCCCTGGTCAGGGCACATACGAGAATCAACCAATGAATGCTTAAGTAAGTAGAACAACAAATCTCTCTCTCTCAAAAATAAGTCAATAAATTTTAAAAAAAATTAAAAAAGAATTGTAGTTAAGTGCTTAATTTAGTGTCCCTGTTTTTTCTTGGTGGTCTTTCCATTGGTTAAGGGCACAGTATTAAACCCAAGTCAAGGGTGGGCTCCTTGTATAAGCCAGAGAGAGTTGCTCTAAACACAGAAGCTCAGAGGGCTGTGCTTTGGTTTTAAGAAAGGCTGATTAAGAAGAATGCAGATTGATCAGTTCAAATTCACTTATCCACTTTATAAAAAGTATCTTAAAATCCTGGGCTTCCTAATGAGAGTAGAATTATAGAATCCTCTACTCTAAAAGACACTTTGTTTCTTAACTCTGAAGAGGTGGCCTTTTAAGGCCTAAATAACTATGCCCAGTCTTAGAATGTATTAAGGAGGTGAGGCTTTACCTTAAAATCCAAGCCATTGAAGCAAAGGCCCCAGCAACTAAGAGCAATTACCTCCAGGAGATGGATCATATTGGGATTTTTTATGGCAATAGGAAAAATGAGCTATGCTAAAAAGCCCAATTTGGAAAAAGTTTTATAATACTTTGAAAAATAAATGTGAGTATAGATCAATATAAACTTGAAATTAATTAGGGGGATGGATCTGGAAAAAGTATTAATTACTTGAAATTCAAATAACTCTAGAAGTATATACACATTTAAATAACTATACTATTGTTGAAATTCAAGATATAATCTTTGACTTTTGAGTTTTACATATTGGTTATTTTTTAAAGCTAATTGCTTAGTGAGATAGGTTATTTTGGTCAGAAATAGAAAAAGACTTTGATTTGAAATATTTGCATATTTTTGAAATGCATTTCTTTGATGATTATTTAGCTTTTACTATACTCTGGTTACATTTTCATGGGCAATGAAATTATTCAGAACTATGTGTATCTAATAATGGATACAACTATAAAACTAACCAAACTCATTAGAAAACAAAATTAAGATGGGGAGCTGAAAGGATGCTCTGGCTCTAAGAGGGTTAGTGGGAACAACTTTTGTTGATTTTTAAAAACAAATATTACATACTTAAATTGGGCCCCTGAACCCTCATGACATATAGTCAAACAAAAAAACAAGTAACATTTCAGGAGATACGCAGGAAAATCTGTCCATAGAAAACAGAAGACAGATGGGATGAATGTCATTATTTGAAGTAATTTCTGGCTTATTCAAAACTAAAATAATTTTTCTTATGATTGCATGAGGTCTCGAAGTGACTTAACATTTTTCATTTTTTACTTGATCAGGAAACATTTACAGCAGAAACAAAAGTCCCCAGTCTCACAGACACACTAACAGTGCCTGGAATTGGTAGGACTTTGGGATCTTCTTAATTCCCATTCCACCCCACATTGCAAATTCTCCTATAATAAGTCACAGAAACTTTTACTATAATTACACTTGGAGAGTTTATTGGTGGGAGAATAGTTGAAGAGATCAGAGCCTACATGAGAAGTTAGATACTAAAATCCAAATTCCCATAGTGAAATTCTTCAAAAGAATTTTAGACATACAGTACAGAGAATCATTCAAGCTAGTCATTTAAAAACCCACAAAATAAATTAGAGGAAGGACTTCTTCTAACTGCATTAGACTGATAAAGACTTTTTCTTGGTGGAGATGTGGTGATATGCATCCTTACTCATACTCTGCAGTTTGTTAATAAACAGAAAGGTAAATATTACATGAACTAGCACATATTAATTATGTGTATGTCTTTAGAGGGAAATAAAGTAACAGGCAGTTTCGTATTGGGATACCTGTTGAATGAAGACTGATAAAAAATACAAACAAGAGAATTACATTAGTAGCATCTGCTCCTGAATCTGATACTCACTGAAGCAAAATATTAGTGCTTTTGGCACAACTGGTAACTAAAAACTGAAGATGTTTTACCCCATTATTCAATATAATAAGTACTCATTGAATAATGGAAATGTACCAGAGTCAAAGTCAACTTTTAAATATGCTAATGTGAGATGAAGTACAATTACAATCTCTCACTCTTTTTTGTTGTTCACGCCATCCCTTAACTTGGCTCAGAAACAAATTATTTGAATTATATGTTTTCAGCACATGTGTCAAGAAATGGGTAAAAGAGAATCCAGTTAGGGCCTGAAAGCATTTCTAGAAGAGCATTCAAGAGTCTCGAACTTTCAGCTTTCCTTAAACTTGTCTGAGGGGAAGGCCTCCAGGGTTGAGCAGACGGAGAATGACGGGGGCTGCTGTCAGAGCGCTAGGACTCAAGACCCATCTTTGCTACTTGCCAGTTCTTTGATGAAAGATACTGAGCCTCCCTGGTCCTCAGTTTTCCTCATTTGGCTGCTGGAGATATTGGAGTAGGATGGACTGAACCACTCACTTTCTTCCTGCAGTTTCCATGGAGGCACAGGGGATAGCTGCTTTACTTCCCAGGAGAGAGCAGCCTCATTTTCAGTGACAGTTTCCACCCACTGAAAAATCTCTTGAGAGATCAGAGAAATTGGGGGACTCCTGACATTCACACCTGCTCCATCCCCCTCAGCTCAAGGCCAAGCCCAGGCCCAGGTGAGGCCGGAGCTCACGCACTCAGGCTCCTCAGGACAAGGCCCCTAGAGCACGCAAGCCTGGTCCCGTCAGACTCCATTCTCTCTGTTCCCGCTTGACAGATGGCAACGGTGGCCAAGTCAGGTGGTCATTCCTCGATGATCTTCAACTCAGGAGGAAGGGACAAAAAGTGCAATTTTTGAATCAGGTGGAAACTGAATTTGTCAGTCAGCTTTAATAAAGTAGATAGATGCCTTGACTCCCATTTGGAAACGCGACTGTTGTAAGCAGTAAATGAGTTAACAGATGTTAAAGCACATAGATAGCACTTGGCATGTAAAGAGGTGCAATTAAGGTGCTAGCTATGGTCATTAGGATTATGATTATTGCTATTATTACTATTTTCAATCGGTTAAATTGCAAACGGCTGTGATTAGTATTCCCAAATCTCCAACATGATTCAGTACTATGACCTGAATCACAAAATTGTCCTGAGCATTGATTTAGACTGTACATATCAATGTGCTTTGTGAACTATGGAGCACTTTGTATAATAGTGATGATGATGTTGTACTTATGGTCTTCGTGTGACTCCATGGAGTGCTATTCTCTGACAAATTCTCTAGTCTCTCTTGAGTTTTCCAGGGCCATTTCAATCTCTTGGTCAAATAGCACAGTTAGGCATTACAGCTGAATTAGTAAGTATTTTGTTGATTTCCCAGCATGAATAATTCATGGTAAAGATATTTCACGAACAGACCATCTCTTAACTCTCTATTGAAACAAAGCTGTCATGGTTCTGGGCTTATTATGCCTGTTGTGCTATTTTAAAAGATTTCAGAACATTTATGTAAGAATTGTCCCAAAACTGTGAATAGAATTTGGACAAATGTCAATAGAGTGTTTTAGTGTTAACCCAAACCTGGATTGAACTCTGCTTTAGATACTTCTCTTTCTAAGACAAGATACATTCATTGAATGGCCAGAATCACTTCTTGGTTTTAGTGTTGTCTCATAGTTCTCACTAACCTTGTCCTAATTTACTAATTCAACAGATATTTAGTGAGCACCTACTTTGTGCCAGCTACTGTTCCACTTGTTGAGAAGATGATATAAGTAAAACAGATCAAAAAACTTGCCTTCCACAAGTTTATTTCCTGTTCATAAAAAAATTATTTAAAATGAAATACTGTGGTTTTGTTACAGGCAGACTTGACAATTCATTTTATATAATTCCTAGGATACTATAAATTATGGGAAATGTTTTAAATACATACACGCACATGTACCCTTTATTCTTTATATGGAAATACTCTTAAAAACTTTAGAGTGTTTATTGAGTTATTAATTTATTTAATCAGATTAACTTGACAGCATTATTTGCATATTTATTACTATAGTTCACCTTTGAATGACCTGGGTTTCAATTGTGTAGGTCCATTTATATGTGGATTTTTTCAATAAATACTATAAATATACTTTCTCTTACAATTTTCTTAATAATATTTTCTTTTCTCTAGCTTACTTTATTGTAAGAATACAGTAAATAATACATATAACATACAAAACATGTGTTAATCAATTATTTATGTTATAGGTAAGGCTTCCGGTTAACAATTGTTAAGTTTTTGGTGAGTCAAAAGCTATACACAGATGTTTGATTGTGTAGGGGGTCAGCGCCCTCAATCCCTGTGTTGTTCAGGATCAAATGCAATCTCCTGTTAGACAAAATAGATAATTGTTTTCAACATAAATAATACCACTTATGTGTTTGATTCAATACTTTTAAGTAAGAGCCTTACATTTTCCTCAACATAATTCAGCAACCAAAACCTCCTATCCTAGAAATTGAGATATAGATATATATTTTGAAAGAATATCTTTAAAGTTTGACCTGAAGAACCTAGTAATAGTGATATGTATGTTCCTAATTTAACAACTCTCAAATCAACACTTTGCAGAAATTGATTATACCTTAGGAAAGAATTTTCTTTTTAGGTTTTGCTAAATTCAGCGGAAGCAACAAGGAGTTACATGTTAAGTTAGATCTGAATATAGTTCTCTGAGTTACAAATTGTAAATGGCTTAAGTTGAGGAAAAGTGAAAGGGAAGGATATTCTCACTAATAGTTTAAGATCAAACCCAGCTTATTTATGGAAAACAAACAATGAATTTCCATCATTTCTTTTACATATTAAGAATGTTTCTGAATTTGCAATGCATTCTGCCATCCTTATTTAAGCTTCTCTTACATAATGCTTCTCTCTCTCTCTCCCTCTCTCTCCTCTTTCTCTTAATCACATAAAACAGACTTCACACTAAAAGGTTTAGGGTGTGAAAATTGCATAGTAAGTAGAATATAATTAAATCATGTGACCTGATAATGAGTCTGTAATATGCTATATTCCACATAGATCTGACTGGCTTTCATTTAAATTACCCAATTTCATTCTATTATTTTTAGAACTTTCCTATTTCATAATCTTTCTTTGTTCCATTTAGTTCCCCAGGAAAGAGAGCTCAGGATCTTTTAAATTCCACATAGTCAGATTCCATACTAGTTTTTAGAACCTTAAAAACCGGAAGAGGAACAGGTAATTAAACTGAAGACACAAATTAGGTCTACCAGTCAGACAGGGTGTAGTGCACACTGTGCTGCTCACCCCAGACCCCTCCCTAGGGCTGACCCACCCCGGGGGCCTCCCCTCCCTCAGTCCTTTCCTCGCTTCCTTGCAGGTGAGTCTCCTGAGAGGACTCCCCAACCAACCTCCTGCACACAGTGTCCCATCTCGGTCTGTTTCCAGGACACCCAATCCAAGGCAGAAGGGGAGTGGTCTAGGACTATGCCTCTAATCTTTCTTTATTCTCAAAGACCAGTAAAGGTGTAAATATTTTTAAAACACATTTAGAAGGTAGATGTTTTTTAGAGAGAACTGAAGTAAGGAATATTTGGATAATTGGTTAATTGTGGTGGAAGGAGAGAAGAGATAGATACTTATGGGGAAAATGTCTATAATTAAGAAGAAAGAAAAGAAATAGGGCTTTTAATGCCTAAAGACAAGCCTAGCTGAAGTGCCAATTGCTCCTTTTACAGACTTGAAAATGCTGACATTTGAGGCCAAGCCCACCGAGTTCTCATGCCTGAGGGATTGGTGGATATTAGAGGACGTGGAGGGGCTCAGGGTGCCAAGGCATCGCTCAACGGAGAAAGCAAAGTTAGGCAGAAAGCTTCATTTTCTATGAAAAACAAATAAAGTGTTTGAGATGTAGTGGATGTGTCTGGCCAGTGTTGCTGGAAACACTGAGGTAACAAGAATGAAAGCATCGGCTTTTGAATCTTAGGTTCAAATCCTGGCTCTACAACTTACTAGCTATGGTCTTTGGCCAAGTTACTTGACTTCTCTGAGACCAGTAAATTTGACTTAATATTAAAGGACAGTTGTGAGAATTAACAAGTGAATGCAATACACCTAATACAGTGTGTAGTAGGTATTAAAAACATAGGCAATTGCTTATTTTTACCATGCAGGAATGTTGTTTGAGTACCCATGTGACAGTTTGCACGGAATATTTCAACCTCACAGGTGGTGAATACTCTTTCCCTTGTTCTAGGACACAAGATTAAGGAGAGTCTCTTTGATGCAGCTGAAATACAAAGTCCAGATCTACTCTAGGGCATGAATTATCCTCCTCACACTTCACAGCTCTGTGGAGTCATTACTTAGGCATGTGAGTATTTACCTGTGAAGTGGTAAACATAATTTATGCACTTCAGAGAAATGCCAAGGTTCGTGAGAGGCTGTAACTGTTAGACTCTCAAAAAGTCACTGAGGATTTGCTGCATTTTAATGTCATCTGCTACTTTCTTTACCTAAATTTTAATTTAAAATAGAGTATTTAGTAGTCTCTATATTGGCTAAAAAAAGCTCCTTAAACTAAAGCCAAGCTGATGGTTCTTATTAAGCATGATAACTAAGGACATGAACGTGAACCACAAGATTTGAGAGATGGAGATGACATCAGAGTCTTTGTTGCCTCCACCCCTTTATGGAAATCAAAGAGACGCTGGGGGCCGAGGAGACTTGCCAGAGTCCTGCAGTTTAGTGATGAAAACACAGATCATAACCAGTGCCTCCAGGTGTAAAGTCTAGAGCACTTTCCGTGGCACCACACAACCCCTACAATCTGTCTGAAAAGACACGGATGTGAGAGTGGTGGCGTTTCAGGCCACCTGCACGCACGGGCTCTCCATCAACCGGTTCAGTAAACCATTTGCACACACCTACCCCCACTCAGACGCAATTTAGGCTCACAGCAGCTCAAGAGGGAAATGTGACTCTAATGTGAGCTAGTACAGTTTGGAGATGGAACCAAAGCAAACTGCCTGGTTTACACAAACACTTTGCCGTTTGACACTGACCGAGCTCTGCCAGGATTATGGAACTAGAAGAGTGTCTTTGTCCGAGAGGAAAAAGGTTGGAATTGCTGTCAGAAAGTTAATGATTATGAAATATGTGAATATTTACCTTTGAAGTGTTTATATTCAAAAAGTTATCAAAATAAAGTATGAGGACTAAAACTAACATTAACAAAATTGAAACAATTTTAAAATATACAACTCAGTGCCAAGGCTGTTGTGGAACCAAATATCTCCTTTTTTTTAAAAAAAACAACCCTCACCTGAGGATATGATTTTATTGATTTGAGAGAGAGGAAAGGAGGAAAAAAGAAAAGAAAGAGAGAGACTGAGAGAGAGGGTGAAACATCCATGTGAGAGGGAAACGCAGACTGGTTGCCTCCTGCGCCCCCCGCCGGGGACGGGATACTCAGCCTTTTGGGGATGGGACAGCGCCCCAACACCGGAGTCACCAGCCAGGGCGCTCCATTTTTTTTAATGAGAATCCCATCTGTGCTGTTATTTGGACAGTGTCTGCGTTGGGTGTTGTCCATTTTTCCCATCAGATCCTTCTCTAACCTTGACCCTACTGGGGACTCAGGGACATGTCCTTTTCAGACAGGACAGCCCCGCTCCCTTTCCCTCAGCTTCTGTGTGGCTTTGGTCAGTGAGAGGCGCTGACAGGCTGACAGCAGGCCAGAGGATGTGGGGAGAATGAATGTTCCTGGCTCCTTGTTGGGCTTCAGCGTCAGCATCCCTCTTCCTAAGGTCACAGCTCCTGTCGGGTGCCCTGGTCCTACAGCTACGGCTCTCGAAAGGCCGGTTTCTGAGACTTCCCCCTCTAGCCTCTGCGGGCTCAGGAGGGGAGCAGGCCTTTACGGTTGTCAGTCCAAGGCGCCTTCACCATCCCTGCGATTTCCCTTAATCCTGCCCACGCTTTCGTACACATTTCTTTCATTAAAATCTCTTCAATTACCCGTTTTGATTGTGCCTTGAGTTTACGTCCAGGACTTTGGCTGATGCAGGCATGCACCTAATTACTACCTGCACTGCAATAAATTGTCATTAAATGTGGTAAAGGCTCCGGTGGCTTCTTATGCAAGTGTTTACCACTAGACTGTAATAGACTCAAATACATATGCTACCACTTCGCCATGTCCAGGAGGCAGTTTCCTTATGCCTGTTCTCCCTTCTATCTGTCCATGTCAAACTCTAAGTATATCTTATTTTATTCCTTGTATCTCCTTTCTCCTTTCATGGTAATTTCTCTGACCACCTACAGTTATTACTCAGTCCCCAGCAACAGTTTTAACTTTTTGAGTCATGGATTTCTTTGTGAATGAGATAAAAATATATTTTTCTCTCCCCAGAAAAGTATGTAAAACATAAACATAACAAATTCGTATATGATTTACTTTACTAAATTGAAAATTTGATTTTTGACTACAGAATAATTTATACCTGAAAAAAAAATCATGTAAAATCTAATGGTGACTTTCTGGAAGTAATGAAATAAATATAATTTGTGCAAAAGAAGAACCTCCTCCAAAGTAAAGTAAACATTAACTTTGCCCATATTAAGGCATCTGATGTTGAACTTGAATAAGAGGTTGACATAGCAAGGCGAAAGTTATCTTGGGAAATAAATTGATTTTGACATTTTTATTTTGATGGCAGCTGGTGCTAAAAACTGTGACTCAATGGTGTTTTGTCAAAGGTCATCAGGATTTTCCAAGACGCTTTTGGGTTGAACTTATGTAGCATCATTTCTTTTGTCCTCGAATCAGTAAGTTTACCTTTGCAAAGCTGGCATCAGTGTTTTTCTCTCTAAGCAAGAATAGTTAGAATTAGGGGCCCACATTTATTTTAAAGTTGTCTAAACAGAAGGAATCTGCAAAATAATTCTCCAGTGATTCCAATTATTTTCAGATTTCTTTCTGAGGGGATACTGAGAAGTCCTTGTAACTCTTGACTCTAACCTGTAAAAGCACTCTTCCCAGCACTGCAAGGTTGGCCTGGATATCTGCCTACAACCTCAACTTTCAGACTGGAGTTTGGACATAGTTTGATCAACTAGGATGCTACTGGCTGAAAATTCAAAAACCCAATTTAATTAAGAATTATACAGTAAATATGTTTATTATCTCACATAACAGAGAGTCCAGAAGTACAGTCAGATTTGGCAAACTGGTGACTCAGTAATTCAATAATGTCATCATAGATGCAAATTCTTCCCAATTTTTGCTCTGCCTTCCTCAGTGTAACAGTGCTGAATTCAGACTGGCTCCTCTTATGGTTGCAAGATACTCATAAGCACTATCTGATTCAATATATATTCTTGCTCTTACATCCTAAAAGAGAGAGAAACCTTTCCCCAAAGAATGATTGAACCAAAGTAGGCCACGCAGTTTCTTTGTCTACAAGAGCCAGGGTGATGCCATGTGCTAACTGCAGGAATGAATTGACGATGAGGTTTGCCTTCCCTCAGTCATTTGGGGAGGGGTCTCCAAACAAAATCAGGGTTCTATTAGGAAGGAAGAAAGATAAATGGATGTTGGGAGTGTAACTAATGTTTTCTACTGATACTTTCAGTAATATCTATAATAGCATCTGTAGGAAGCATGTAGAAAGATTTACCTTAGGTAAAAATATCTGTGAATTAGATCAAACTATGAATTAACTGCTTATCAAGTTATTCTGAGAATGGGTATTCTTTTTCTCTAAAACTGTTGCCTTAAGTTCTGTTGTATTTTAACAATATTTTTTGGAAATCCAGCTATCTTAGGTGAAGTAGAAAATAACTTCACATTCTGTTAAACTTTTTGAACCCAAACTTACAAAAGCAATGGTTTAATACCCTGGTGTTGACAAGACCACAGCATTAGACAAGACATCTCTCTGGATAGTTAGTAGGGGATTGATTTAGAGACACTGGAATCATGAATTACAGGATATATAGTTTTATTCTTTATCAAAGTAGTGAAATTAGATGTGATGTTAAGAGTTGCAGGAGTTCCATTTATACATATAATATCAGTATTTTTCCTCATTAAAATTTTGGTCAACAAAGACCCTCTCATCATTTTGTAGATGTTGATGCCTGTGTGGTTTCCAAAAATGACTCTCAAAATAGGGATTATTGCCCGACTGGGCATGGCTCAGTGGTTGAGCATCGACCTAGGATCCAGGAGATTGAGGTTTGATTCCTGGTCAAGGCACATGCCCGGGTTGCGGGCTAAATCCCCAGTTGGGGGCGTGCAGGAGGCTGCCGATCAATGGATTGGTTACAAATAGGAGAAAGTGTTTAAATAATTAACTATATTAAGGTTGACGGAAACCAGGTTTCTCACTGTTGGACAAAGGAATTACAAATGTGGAAAGGGAGAAAGCTGGAATAAACTTGGTGGAGTTGGAAGATTTAAGTGTAAACACTTATTTTCATATAAGTAGATGTCTTTTAAACTATAGATGTCAATGTGTGTGGCATCAGTGACACTCTAAAAGCGATAAGAATCCCTCATGCTCAGACTTTGGCTTCTAAATCCAATTCTTAAGGGAACTAGGAGTCCCTGTAGAAATTGATGGTTCCAGGTCTGGGACAAAGAAAGTATAAATGAGCTTGGAGCATCTCTCTCTTTTTTTTAAAAAAATGTATCTTTATTGATTTCAGAGAGAGGAAGGGAGAGGGAGAGAGATAGAAACATCAATGATGACAGTCATTGATTGGCCGCCTCCTACAAGCCCCTGACTGGAGATCGAGCCAACAACCCGGGCATGTGCCCTGACTGGGAATTGAACTGCGATCTCCTGGATCCTAGGTCGATGCTCAACCGCTGAGCCACGCCCGGCCGGGCAAGCTTGGAGTGTCTTATGCCACAAAATAAGGAAACGCTCAAAGAATGATGAGGACTTGTCAAAGGAACCACTTTAAAGAGTCTCCCACTGGTTTGAGCTTCAAAATAAATGAGAGTAATGGATTATAACCCATAGAATAAAATAAATGGTGAGTCTATACTGATAAAATAATTCAGTGAATAAATTAAAAGTTTCAAAGTACCTCCCCACAAAATACGATTAATTACATAAGGGAAAAGAATAACTTCAGAGTTGAGAAGACTGGTAGATAACATCTTAACCCAGTGATCAAAATGAACATAAACAGTAATAGAACAAATTGCAATCATTTACCGTTTACTAGAAACACAGCATAGCTTCCGTGATGTTTTTGCTAAAGATGCATAACCTGGGTCTAGTCATGAGGAAACACCAGACAAACGTAATTACTGGCCTATAATTTACTCAAGTGTCAAGGTCATGGAAGTTAAGACTGAGACACTGGTGTAGATTGAATGAGATTAAAGAAACATGGTAGTTAAATGCAACACATGATTCTGAAGAGAATCCTTTCGTTATAAAGAATGTTAGTGGAATGAGGAATAAATGGCATTAATGTTTCAATACTAATTTTCTGATTTTGATGGTTATGTTGTGGTTATGTAGAGAATGTCTTTTTGTAGGAAATGCACACTAAAATATTGAGTGGTGGTAGGGCATTAGCTTGGCGACTTAATCTCAAATGATTTAAGAAAAACATCCTTCTTATTGTATTGGCAGCTTCTTTTGATAACTTAGATTGTTTCAACATGAAAGGTATAGATACAAAAAAAAAGGTAAGAAGTGAAACTATTTCCATGGAGCACAAGGAGGACTTTTATGGAGAAGGAGGTATTTGAATGGAAGCTTGAAAGGTGGGCGGATCTGATTAAGCAAAGATGAAGGGAAGATCATTCTAGGCAGAGGACACATGTAGACTGTGTAAACTTGTTGCATCTGCTGCTCAGTTAGTTACAGGCACACACACACACAGACACACACACACACATAGGCATGCACTCACATGTGCACAAACATGAATATGCACGTGTACACACTGCCACTCCCTTGCCCAGACCATTGCAACAGCCTCCTAACAGGTCTTCCAGCTCTGGACAAGGAACATAGAGTTTACTGTGAGTTTTAAGCCAAAGATTTAAGATGAGATGGTGGATGGTAGAATGGAACAGACTTGGAGGAGGAAGATAGGCTTTTCCTCCAGGAAAGTGAACTCTCCTACTGAACAGCAAGAGAATATTGAACCTTGCTGAAGAGTCTCTGTATCACACACCCTGCTGTGAAGTACAGCTATGACAAGGAACTGGCTCATTAGCAGGAGCAGCTCTAAAACAAGCTCGCCTTGAAGGCTCTTTTTAGAAAGCACCCTCTAAAGGAAGGCTGTGTACTTAATCTACCTGCTCTGGGAACCAAGATCGAGTTATTGAAATAAAACTAATCCTTATAAAAGTTACACATGTTTATTAAAGAAATTTGTGATGGTACAATAAATTGAAAATGAGAAGTAAAACATCCATAATCCTACAATTTTAATAATCACTGTCAAATTTCTTCCATCTGCCCCCCCCCCCATACTCTATACATACTCATCTGGGATAATCCTCTGCGTGTGTGTTTTAAACTTAATAATCATTATAAACATCTTGTCTGGTTGTGAAATAATCTTTGAAAACATGCTTTTTAAAATTACAGATATGTCATTATTGTTAGAAATTTAGATTTTTTTCTTATAATAAATAGTACTGCAATTACATATCTTCTTTATGCCTTTAATTGTTTTCTTAAGATAACTCCTCAAAAGGTAATTGAGTCAAATACTAAATATTTCAAGGATTTTTATACAAATTGGAAAACTGCCCTCCAGAAATAATACACAACCACCAGCCCCATGAAAAGGGTACCAGAGCCTTGGAAAAGTTGGTCACTTCACTTAGTTTAGGTAACTTTTTTTTTCTAAGAATGCTCAAAGTATATTTTCAAATATTCTGCTTGGCCTTTAAACCCTGCATAGCAGCAAATGTAAAGGGTGGAAAAATGCATGAAAAAACGGAATACATTTTACTAACAATTTAAACAGCATTAACTATGAACCGAATGAATAATACTTTAGCCTTCACATTATTTTAAGAAGATGGTAATAGAAACACGAGATTATTCAAATGGTGTAAAATTTTACAGCTAATGAAATTCGCACTAAGTAAAGTAGGTAAGATTGTTTTTCATTATTGCAAAATAAAATATAATGCTATATTAAAATCATAAAGATACAGTGGAATAAAAAAAAAGTCTTATACTCTGCTGACATTCACTCTGCTTCATGGATTATCTGCTTTGAGGAATATATGAAGTAAAATTTTAAAACATTTTAAAGTGGTTTCTGTTCCTGTCCGGCACAATGATTACCTTTTTTATCACCCAATCAACATATGCTCAGATGATCCACACTCATTTTGGTGCCACTGTAGGCAAAATGCAATTAGGAAGGAAAATTTACTGCTGAACACATCATAGAACAAGGTCCCCAAGCACATACAAATAAGTTCAGATTATCCACTACTTTGCATTTGCTTATTAGTAGAGACAATTAGTAGAGACGATTGGAAACTAAATAAAAACATAATTTCATTTGCAGAAATCAGAGGAAACTCTTATAGCCATGATGCCTTCCTTTCAGAGTTGAGTTTTAAGTGGTTTTTATACTCCTTAAGATTCTGAAGAGGAGAAAAGGGGTGAAATAATCAGTTTTAAGAATAAGTATTTGTTATGTGTTGTTGTTGTTATTATTGTGTTCCAATAAAGCTTATTTACAAAAACAGGCAGCAGGCCAGATTTGGCTTATGGGCCGTATTTGCCACCCGCTACCCTACAACACACTCAGGAGATACCTGGCTGCCAGAGGGGGCTACGGCCCACTCTGCTCCTCTGTGAATGGGAACCACTCACGGGCCTGGCCTTGTGCTGAGATTGCACACGTGGGCGGGACAGGACGCCGAGCGGGGAAGTTTCTGACCGAATGGTGGGTGCAGGGCCAACCGCTTTACCCCAGATCAGGCCCAGCTGACCTAAGTCCACACATATTTGGTCTCTGGGGCAGGCACTGTACTCTCTGAGCCCCTAGGAGCCCCTGTGCTTTGGCCTGGCCACCAGCCCCTCTCTGGTGAGGATCCATTTGTAGCTCCTCGGGGAGTCCAATGCTTCTTCCATCCACGGCTCCAGGACTCTCAGGTGAGGAAGTTTTTTGCCTCCTTCAGCAACTGTAGCCCCTCTAGCCCTCTGAGTTGCCTGCGCCCAGGCCTGTCCCTCACAGGTGTGCCAGCCCTCTGCCTGGCCTGTGCCCTTTCCCGGCCTGTCACTGCTCCTGCTCCCGCACCTCCTGCCGCAGCTCCTGCAGCTCCTGGTTCTAGGCCATCAGCTCCCAGCGCTCATGGGCATCCTGCTGGGCACTGTACCCTGCCAGGACTGGGGCCTGGCCTCTTGCAAGCCCCATCTCCAGCCCACACCCCCTCGCATGAACTCCAGTCTGGCAGTACTGCCGTGACACTAGGTCAGCACCGAGAGCTCTGCAGGGTCCCCACGCACATGGACTTGGCCTTCCAGTAGTGGGGGCTGGTAGCTGGCATGAGGGTTGTGCCCCCAGGCCCTATTATCATTATTTTTATATTGAACCTCAAAGTAGGTATTATAGTTACCATTTCATAGATGAGAAAAACAAGGGCTTGACCCAGATGACTCCTGACTTTGAATCCAGGCTCTGCCATCTGCTAGCTCAACGATTTTTTGCAAGCAGAGTATCATTACATGGAAGCAATTGTTATTTCATGATCTAAAAGAACTTTGTCAGATTGTTTATTCCTTTTTTTTTCTTGTGTATTTATTCATTGCTGCGGTGCTCCAGGCACGGTGCTAGGATACAACAGCATTAAGATACAGCTTCTGCCCTTAAGAAACTTAACTTTTAGGAGCTTTTGAGAAGTTGCCCTTGGGAGTGACAGAAAATCCAATTTAAAGTGACTTGAGAAAAAAACAGAGAATGTATTAGCTCACTAAACATTCAATAGTCGAGGACAGACTGGCTTCAGATTTGGACCAGGGCTTCAAGAGATGTTCTCCATCCCTCCATTTCTTGGTCTGCTTCTTCATTTTTGGTCCACTCTGTATCCTTGTGTTGTAAGATGACTCCTGGTGTGAGTTCCCATTCAGGATCCCCAGCCTAAGTTTCACTGTGTCCCATTAGCTGTCCCAGGGCACACAGCATTCCTGAACTAGTCACTGGGGCTTGGAGAATGATTGGCACCAAGTGGCTTTGCTCTAGATATTGTGTGGGACCCCTGGGTGGAGTCAACGGCAGCAGAATCACAGGAGCTTATTGTAAGAGCAGGGGCAGTCCCCCGAGAGAAACTGAGTTACCAGGAGAAAGAAAGAGAGGCTGCGGAGTGCAGGAAAATGGGCACAGCAGAGGGGGAGCATAAGAGACTGGACTATTAGACTCTATACTGTACAGAGAGGATCCTGCAGAGGCACGAAGAGTTCCTTACTGGGTCTTGGCCCAGCCAGGGAAGTAGGCCCCAGGGAACAATGCTGAGGCTGGAACCTAACAACAAGTAGGGGGTGGAGAGGTAAACAGAAGCCAGATCAGAGAGGTCACATGATGGAATTTGGACTTTATCATGAGAGCAATTAGAAAAGGTTCCTTCTCATCACCTTCTACATCATTAAAGCATTTGTTTTGGAATCTTTCCTATGTTTTCCACCACATTTTTATCTTAACTTTTCTCTGTTTCTATTTGCTGTCTTAATTCCAGCAAGGCACTCTGCCTGTTTCCTGCATGTCACTATTCTGGGTTTCCTGCCACACATAGCTACTTGGATTTAGTAGGTCATATCTAGCATCAGCTCTGGTGAATTGGCTCAGGGGAATTTCTAGATCCCTAAACTGAATAATGGCTTTAATGAAACACTACTTTCTATAAGGGAACTTAATATATGACAGGGTGGCATTTTATATTATGGGGGAAAGGTGAATTATTCATGAATGGAATTGGGAACACTTAGTAGCCATCAAGAAAAAAAACCAAAGTTAGATCATTACCTTACACCAAATAAATATCATCAGATAGATTAACAGTTCACAACTAAAAATCATAGTACCAAATGAAAATGAGGGTGCTCCTTTTAGAAATAATCTTATATTACTAAAGACCTTTATAAATATGAAACAAAACTTAAGGTTGATTAATTCAATAATTTATTAAAACTAAACAATTCTGTAAGGCAAAAATATCATTAACAAAGCCAAAAGACAAATGACATACTAGGAAAAATATATGCAATACAGGTTATCTACTAATGACTAATTTCATTAATATTAAAAGAGTTCCCTTAAATCAATGAGAAAAGGAACAATTATCCCCAAAGAAAAACAGAGAGAGGACATAAACAGAGTTGAGATTTTAAAAATACTGATGTTTTTTAAACTATGAAAAAATGCTCAGTCTCATAATTAGAAGGAAGACAAATGAAACTACCACGAGATCCTATTTTTCACTTAATCAAACATCAAAAATTTCGATAACACATTGTGTGAGTGACAGTGGGGAAAAAGGTTCTGCAATACATTGCTACTGGAATTTCAATCAGTAGAGATTTTCTAGAGGGGAATTTGGCATCAGTTATCAAAATGACCACTTCATGTATACTTTGACCTAGCAGTTCCACTTATAGGAAATTATCTTCTATATATACACTTGCAGAGTTGTTTCTATGAGACTATTTATTGAATCACTGATCACTGTAATAGCAGATATTTGCAAAAAGAAAGAAACAAACAAGAAAAAGAACCCCTAACTATTTTTTAAGAGCAGGCTATTTAAATAAATTATGGTACATTTATACCTGAAATATGATGCAACCATTAAAAATAATAACACAGCATAAAATAATTTCCAAAGTATATCATAAGAGAAAGAAATGGGTACACAACGATGCATAGAGGGTGATACTACATGTATAAACTGTAGCTAGTGCGTGAATTTGATATCTCTGGGAGTATACACAAGAAATTGGTTACAGTCACTACTTCCAGGGAGGGAAACTTGTGGCTGAAAGACAGAGGTGGGAGGTGCGATTATTTTGTGATGTATTGCCCATCTGAAAAATCTTTCTCCTCCTTCAAAGCACAGCTGCCCTTTGATGCTCTGACAGGCCAGCTGACCCCTCCAACTCTTTTGGTCTTCTCTTGAACTCAGACTTCCTCTCTTTAATATTCACATTTTCCAGAAGCTATATGCTAAGTTATCTAACAAGATATGTATATAAAACCCTTTGTAAAGTATAAAACACTGAACATGAGTAAGGAATAACTGTTACTAGTACTAGTTTCATATCTTGAATTATGTTAATTTGACAAGCAAAACACGGACAAGTTGGAGTAAAAAAATAAATTGCCCTGATCCTATGGAGATCTAAGCTTTCTTCTCTTTATATTTAATCTTTGCTTGTCAAAGACGGAACCACACCTTTCCCAAGTTGAGTACATTGCTTAGCTCACTGTGGGCGTTTAACGAAGGTTAAATAATAATAACAATAGCTATTTAGGGATCACTGCACTACTTGATAATACTTTTCCTCTGTTGAATCACACATTTGAGCAAGCCATTTTTAAAAGGTATTCCTAACTAAATTAAGGTGCAATAACTCACAGTGAGAATTGATATTTACATGCAAAAGAGAACTGGCACAAAACCAATGTTTTAAACTGCAACTTTCCAGTTCCTCCTTCGTGGCATTAATAGTGGTGCCCTTTTGAAATGTCTTCTCTTCTTCTAAATACCTTATTATAATGGTGATAGGCTGGCTCGAGGGGATAGTCTGCCCCTTTGCTGTTCTCCCCCTTCCCTTTGCTTTTATATTTTGTGATATGTCATGGGGGAAGGGCATCGAAGGAATAATCATCTAATTTTAACCTTTAATTGTTGTAGCTCTTAAACTAGGGCCCTGGTTTCACAGTCCTCCTGCTCGTTACGCTGTATCACACATGCAGACAGGGAGTTGAGTTAAATCATCCCCTAGGGCGTCTCCAATTCAGAAGCTTCTATGTTTCCCCAAAAAAGAGGTACATTTTATGTGCCTGTGGGTATTAAGAATTATGTCTGTTCATTAAGCTAAAATACAATATTAATCCTTTAAAAGGGTAAAAACCTCTAGGTTCTTTAATAATATGTCCGTGGAGCTGAGTTTCAGAAACCCCAATGTAATGAAAATGCACATTCATCTCTCCAAGCCTTCACATGTACCGCAGTCCCCCAGGGCCCCCAGTGGATGCCTGAAACTGTGGAGAGTACTGAGTCTTACATATACTATGTTTTCTCTTATACATGCATACCTATGAAAAAGTTCACTTTATAAGTTAGGCACAGTCATAGATTAACAACAATAAATAATAATAAAATACACCAATTATAGCAATATACTGTAATAAAAGTTATAGGAATGTGGTCTCTTTCTTAATATGTCTTCCATTTAAAGGAAGTACTTTACGCCTTCTCCTTGGCCTACTGAATAGCACTTTTCTCCATCAAATTCCACATGGCCAAGGCATTTCCTTAATTTGTTTGGGGTTTTTCTGAGTCTGAAAAATCCTGAAACCATCTTATCTTTTTCTCCCTTACCCCCTCGGGGTAAGACTGTATCAGTTGGAAGTACTTAATTATAGAGAAAGACCACTTGCTGCTCATCATTCCTCGAGTGATAGGTATGTGGCAACCCCTGGATGGACTCGCTGGCTGTTGGCGCTGCCTGGGAAGGCGAGGCTGGGCTGCTTGTGGAGCCCGCAGGGCGGCGGTCCCCGGCCCGGCTGCACATGAGCACCACCTGGGAAACGTCTCCAAAATGCTGATGATGTAACAGCCCCCCCCCCACTAAGTCAGAATCTATGTGGGTAGGGCCAGACAATGGTATTAAACACACACACACACACACACACACCCTTCCCAGATGAATAAAACGTGAAGGCAAGTTGAGAGCCACACCACACGGAGGCACTCTGGTGTTTTCAGCTGAGACGCGCTGAGAATCCCTGAACTGGGGCTCGGCGGGGGGGGGGTGGGGGGGGGTGGGGGGGGTGGGACAGTCTATGCCCATTGTCAGGGAGGGAACGGGACTGCAGGGTGAGGGGCTCCGAGTTGCCTGGCGCCCGCCGCTAGCTCTGGCCCGGCTCTGGGAAAGCGCAGCAGCGAGCGTGCCCGGGACTGACGGAGGAGCCCCTCGCGCCGCCCCCCGAGGGGGCAGGAAGCCCAGGGCGCCGAGCCCAAGCCAGGCTGGTCGGCACGCGGCGTGCGGGGCAGGGAGAGGGGCCGCGACGGGGAAATCGGCCTGAGAGGCGACGGAGATGGGCAGGAGGTGATATTAACTGAGCAGATTGGGTTCTAAAGCAACAGCCTGAACAGCACAATCTGGAGAGGGATGAAGCAAAGTAAATTCAGAGAATATGTCTCTAATGATGCTCCCTTTAATTTCTTTAGTTATCATTTCTACAATTGAAGAATTCTTCATAATTGCAGAGCATTAAAAAAAAAAAATCTAAGGATACTAAACTGAATAACAGTTAGTTATTTGTGAAGGTGTATTTTACTGTTTTATTTACTTATTCAGTACTGTGAATCACTATTTTAAATTTGTTAAGCTATTTCAAATACATGTGTTCAAATTGTAGCTTATTATGTTCTAAAGAGCAGTCAAAGTAATACAATGTAATCATACCATGTGATCATTTAACTTAGGCAAATCTAACTACCCACGCTTGAAAAAATAAATAAATAAAGGCAGAGGTAGGAAGAAATAATTTAAATCCTGCAAACAGTTCTGCTCTGTCACTAAGTGAGCGTGTGACCCTCCATCTTCCTTGTATCTTTCACACTGAGAGCACCTTGCAAAGCTGAATGTGATTCTTGTGTTTATTGCTTACGTCACATATTATGCATATTTACTACTGAGTATAGTAATAACATAAAACCACATCTATTCATATACACAATATTTTATGGGCAACATGTGTGAATTTTACAAATAGTTGTAACCTGTAAATTGATTTTTGTCTTGTGTCCTATTAGGGCACCACCCCAAGATACTATTCTAATGCATATTATTTTATTCCTACAGATGAGATGATCAGTTTTCTTCATTATCACATGGCAATTTAGTTTTTAGAACTGGAGGGCAGGATATTGTCAGAAAGCCATCCCTAGCACATGTTGCCCCAGATAAGGTGCCTCTCCTCTGTACTCCACAGCACCCAGCCAGCACACGCTTCTCTTCTAGGATTGTCTGGAATTATGGACCAAACTACCCAGCAACTTTTGTTTTCCATTTGTCTTACCCCTAAGGCTATGAGAGCCTTGACATGAGAGTCAGTTCATTGTGTTTCCTGCCAGGCATAGTGTTTGGCATATAATAGGTGCTCAGCAAGTATTGATAGGATAAATGATTATATTAATCTCATCATGTCTGACCAGTCTCACGGCCAGTTTAGGTAAACTGCATTCCTGTCACTCTTGTCATTTCAGACCCAGGCAACTTCAAGCAAATGGTTTATTTTTTCCTTACATTCTCCAGGCTTGGAGACCACACAGCCACATTTTATGAACCGTTCCATTGTTTATCACTGAGAATTTCTTAATGTGCAGACAAAATCTCACTTGACTTATACTCCGTCCTCCTTTGCTCATTCTGTGCAGGCAAGTGAAAGGTACGTGGAAGAAGCGCTCCCAGGAAGGCAGTTCTTCCTTGGAAGATTGGCCTTGGGAACTGAAGGCAAAATAGAAGCACTGGCATGGGTTGCCAATTTATTCCTTCCTCATGATTAATGTTATCCTCAGTACAGTTTTAGGTGGCGGTAGTACCCTTCCATATGGATGTATTCACGTCCATGCATCTGTTTCCCATACATTTTTAGTGTTGGCAGAAACTCAGTGTATGGGGCTGAGCCATGTACCCAGGATGCGCTTTAGGGGAGTAGAGACCTACTGAGGGCCGAAGTGGACCAGGGACATGTTCACACACCATCCACAGGTGCCATACACGGCATTTTATATTTAATGTGCCTCCTTTCTTAACTCCAGGCGCTTACATCAGTCATCATTTTTTAAGCAGGTCTGTCATTTCCCTCAATGCCAGTCATGGCCATGTATGCCTGGGGCTTAATCTTGTTCCACAAGTTCAGACACTTCTTACTTATCTCCCCTGCTGTAGATGTCAGCGTGTGACTTTGCTATGACAGCAGAGGCACAGAAATACTGAGTGTGAAGGGAATCTGGAGTAATTAGGGGGCCCTGATTTGAAAGGGGTTACTCAGATGAAGCTCTGCAGAGGAGCTGAATTTACACAAGGTTAAAAAACGTGGAATATGCCCTCATCTTCACTCACCAGCTATTAATGACATAAGAATACACACAATGATGCCCACATTTACGTGTGCGTGTGTGTACATTAGAAAGCCTAAGGGTAAAATAAAGGTGACGGTCGCTGCTCAAAGCCATGACCTCATCCCTCTTCTGCTCGTCCAGGGTCAGAGCTTCTTAACAGCCATGGAGACACGTCTGGCTACCAGTGCTGCTCTGACGCACTTGGCAGAAGCTGGGCATGGAAGTGAATCATTAGATCCACTGATAAGGAGAAGAAAATTAATTAGAATAACCAGATGCTCAGGAAAAGAGTAATAAAATTTTACCTGGACTTTGGGCAAATGAAACTCACATAATTGAGTTTAGTCACACTTTGGTTGCGTTCAAGTGGGATGTGAAAGAATGGAAAAGAGTTCAAGTCCACTAGAATAATAAACTTAGAAAAAGCAATCTCTTTTATCTCACACGTGACCTCACATTCACTCGTTTAGCATCGTAATTAGGCATGACTTTTAATTGTAAAGGCATGAAGAGAGAATTTTAAAGCAGATGCAAAAACCCAGTTGACTGTCATAGCAACAAGAGATTTTCTCAATTGACTGAGCAACAAGAATATTAAAAAAGAAAAACTGACTCCCCAGGTATTGGGAACTTATTTGAAACTGAACTATTAAAGAATATAATAGAATTTGGAAACATGACCAGGTTCTTCTGATAGTTCCTAGCTTCATTTTGATCACTGCCACAGTATTATTTTCTTTTTATAATTAGACAAATGCAGTTTATGTGTAAAGCAATTCAGAACCTGTATCCTGACTCACCACTGTGGGAAAAATAAATGTTTTTAAATATGGATTTTTACATTACTGAAGTGGTAGAAGTAAAATCAACAGCAGCAGTAGCGGAAATTAGAAGGCACATAGGACTAGCTTTAGACATGAGGAGAGGAATTTGAGGCCCTTATGGCCAGCCGAGTGTCTGGGATTAGATATCCCATGACATTGTAGGACTGGGAGAGAATCAGAGAGGAAACTGAGGCTTGAAGATTAAGTGACTTGTCCCAAATTACCCAGAGAGGTGTTAAACCTATTGTAGTTCTGTTTCTTTAATGCCCAGTCCAGCCCTTCTTTCATAAACCCCCATTTTCCTGGACTGGTTGTCCCTGATCGACTCCTCTTGCCACCTGCATCTCGACAGAGCCTGACAGAACACCTGTGAAAGCAGAACATCTGCCTGAGTTGAGTCAAAAAGAGAATCTAATTAAGGTCACCAGCTGGAATAATGGAAACCCCAAATAGAAGCTTTTCAAACTTGCCTGCCAAATCTTATCCTGATTTATCCAGACAACTCTTTCAGTGTGCCACTTACATTTGCTTGTTTAGACAGTCGACATTTCAGTTTACTTACCAGTAAATTGGGTAAAATTGGTTGCCTTCCTTACTAGTACTCAAGAATACAGTGACACTGGGACGAGCGTCACTGCAGACAAAGCTGGGGATTCAGAGCTACTGGGTCCCTGCCAACAGCTTTATTTTGGCTCTTGGCTGAGAGGAGATTGGAAAGCTAGGGCTGCCACTGCTGAATTTGGCTCTACCTCCTGATTCTCTTTCTAATCCTTGCATAAGAAGGTCAAAGAGATTCAAAATCTGTCAAGAATTGACATAAAAGTTGCCCCTTCTTCCTCACACATGCCCTTCTCTTTAACCTTTTCACCACAGGAATCTCTAAGGGCGTTCCGCCAGCCACCCCACCCCACCCCCGCATCTGTAGCAGCTCTGTCATCCTGCCTGTATGGTTAACTTGGCTAGGCCATGGTAGCCAGATATTTGGTCAAATGCCAGTCTAGATGTTTCTGTGAAGGTATTTTTATAAAATGAGTAAACATTTAAAACCAGGAGACTCTGAGCAAAGCAGATTACCCTCTGGAATGATGTGTGCCTCATTCAGTCAGTTGAAGACCTTAAGAAAGAAAAGACTGATGTCTCGGAAGGAAGAGAGCACTCTGCCTGCAGACGGCCTCTGGGCTCCAGCTGCAACATCACCTCTTCCCTGGGTCTCCAGCCTGTGGGCCTACCCTGCAGAGATTGGAATTGTCAGCCCCCATATAGTGTGAGCAAATTCCTTAAAGTAAATCCCTATCTGTCATCTATATATCCATTCATCATCCATCCATCCATCCATCCATCCATCCATCCATCCATCCATCCATCCATCCATCCATCCATCCTATTGTTTCTGACTAACAGTATCTCATGCCCTTTGGGAGGCAGGCCGACATCTCTTTCAGAGTCTGTGACTGCTAGAATCCGCCATTGGGCACATTTTCTCTGAGGCTCTTGAAACAAGTATGTCTAACAAAGAAGAGATGGGTACTTTGGAAGCAGGTGTAAAACTTGGACAAATGGAATCATTTCCTTGCAGCTCTGTCCCTTAGGAGTTGTGCAGCTGAGAACAGTGGTACAAGGACAAACAGGTGTCTGCCTCACTCACTCAAATACTTATTGGCTCCACGCCAGGCTCTCTTGTAGACACCGGAGAATTGAAATTGAGCAAGATTGATGAGATTTTTGCCATCACAAAACCTGGATTCTAGTTGGAGGAGAGGCAGTAAACATCTATACAAGTGAATTTTGGATTGTGGCAAGTGTTTTGAGGGGAAAAAGGGAAGCCGACACAGACTGGAGGAGGGGAGGATACTTTAGATAGAATGGTTAAGGAAGATTATTTCAAGGAGTTGACAAGTGCCTCTACTGACAAAGACTACATTGTCCTTTTTTCCAGATAAAACCAACTTAAAAAATTAAACAATGTGTGAATATAGCCTAAATGTAAAAAAATTTAAATGATATAGAGGTATATATAGCTAAAGGTGACAGGTCCCTTCCCCTTTCATATTCCATTCCCCTTCCATGGGTTACCGTCATGCACCTTGCAAACCTTTGCCCATGCAGATCCACGCATATGAAATCTTGCTATGCATATTAGCCTTTGTTCCATCACATGCTTTTTTCTCATTTAATAGTATATCTTTGAAATCTTTCCAATCAAATGCATATAAATCTTTCTTTGTTCCCCCACTGGGAAAATACTTTATTTGGTAAGAAATTGTACAACAAATGGAAAGTGCTAAACACTCAAATCAATCGACATGGAAGACAGTCCACTGTGCTCTTTCTCCAATGCCACATGGCTGAGTGGTGGGGCTGAGGTCTCTATGGAGAGTCCTTACAGAGCTAACAGGTGAGGGCAAAGTGACAGTGTAAGGGAAAACTCATCTTGAATTCTGGAATTTAATCCTGACAGTGTTTCACAAAAACACATATGGCCTTGGCCAGCATCTATCACAAAAAGAAAGTTCCAAATGCCCTAACGAATAGAGGTTATTCTACACAGCAATTTAACAGGGGAAAATGATATTTTCTTTTCTTGCCTTTTTAAAAAGGTTAAAGTGGGAAATTCTTCTTAGATTAGGAATATTTGAAATATATTGCTCAAGTAGTCCCCTCAGAAGGCAGGAAATAATTAGCTTTGAACAATTTTGAATGTTTGTTTTTGAAAAGTCCCAGATGCCAGACCCTCTTGAGCCAAAATTGCCCCTGGATTGGTGCCTAAAGCTGTTTAAAAATGCCCCAAAATATCTGCTTCCAAGGCTCCTTAAACACTGTTGGGCAGGTTTTACTGAGCTGTCTCAGCACTACAGGCTTGCTGGGTATCTGAAGACTGGCTGTTTCAACAACAGGACGAATCCCGCCTTGTTTTATACACTGAATGACAAGACTGACATGTAATGGACCCAGTGGAGAGACCAACACAGAGTCAAACAAACCAGTAAGCAAAGACCCAGCTTTCTAGTCTAACACGACCAAGTAATGTGCTAAGCATACTCATATATCTTAGTCTTAGGTCTTATTCTCATAAACTCTGAGGTTGGTGGAATTATTCCTATCTTCACAACGAAAGAAGATGAAACAAAAAATATATACAATGTGTACAAGGCCATAGGCAAGCAAGTAGCATCCCAGCTCTTTCGGGTTATTTTTAAAAAACCGTGCTTTAAAAAATGTATTTAGGGTTTTTTAGATGTTTACAGTGATTTCATTTATCTAAGCAACATACATACATGTTCAGTTTTAAGATATTAACTAAATTAATGTGACAAATACGCTTTTTTTTAAATACCAAGAACATTATAGAGTTAATGCAGAGTCTTAAGGATAATCTAGTTAACACTAAGTTTTTCTTAAGTGTATTTAGTTTTTTAATGTGTTTCATTTTTCCTCTCTCTGACACACACACATTCTCTCACTCAAGCCTACGCACACACATACGCACTTAGGATTCTATTATTTAAAATGTTATTTTGGATTTAAGGTTGAACACTGTATTAGTTGTTCACTGCTGTGAAATAAACTCCCACAGATGTAGCAGCCCAAAGCCACACGTTTATTATCTTACAGTTTCTCTGATCAGGAGTCCGGGTAGGGCTTAGCTGAGCCCTTTCTTAGGGCTTTACAAGGCTGCCATTGCGGTGTCCCTCAGGGCCGGGTTCTTAACACAGACTCAACTGCAGAAAGACCTACTTTCAAGCTTCCTCAAGTTATTGGCAAAATTAATTTCCCTGTGGCTGTAGGATTCATGGCAGCCTGCTTCTTTAAAGTCTACAATGAAGACAGACTCTAGAGCTTCAGTTTTTTGTTTGGTGTGTGTTTTTTTGGCTATTAGCCAGAGGCCGCCCTCAGTTCCTAGAAGCCACCCCCAGTTCTCTGCCATGTGCTCGCTCTATAGTTCACAGCATAGCTGTTCACTTCTTCAAGTCCAGCAGACGAGTGAGAGTTAGTCTGCTAGCAAGACTCAGTCTTATATAGTGTAAGGGAGTGACATCTCTTTACCTTTGTTCTATGTTACTGGTTAAAATCAAGTCACAGGTCTCACTCATTCAAGTGGAGGAGAGTACAGAAGGAGGAATCATAGGAAATCACCTTAAGGTCTGTTCTCCACAAATACTTTTCCAAGCGTTTAAAATGTGAGATACTGGGCCTGATGGAAGCTCCTCCTTTTACCCCTTACAAACACCAATTGTAGAAGTGGCTGTTAGTTATATAAAACCCAGTTGAAAGGTCATCACATTTATATTAGTGCTTGAATAACAGATAGGCCAATGGAACAGAATAAAAACTCCCCAAATAGACTCAAGTGCAAATGAAAATTTTGATTATGATAAAAGTGGCATTGAAAATGACAGGGAAAAGGGAAAATGATGGGCTTATAAATAAACGGTGTTGAGACAACTGGATAGCAATTTGAAAAAAGATAAAATTAGAGCCATACCAGAGGGCCAAATTAATCAGAGTTCTAAATGTAAAAATGCATCTTATACAGGAACAGAAGAAAATATAGGTCAATTCCTCTATAGCCCAGGAGAAAGCCTTTATAATGTTGCTTCAGAATCCAGATCCAATAAAATAAAATATTAATAAACTTGATTGTATTAAAAAAAGTTACATAGCAAAACACAGACACACAAACACACAGAGAAAATATTTGTATCATGTATTGAAGATAGGGGTCTAATCTATATAATATAAAAAGAGCTCTTAAAATTAAGTGAAAAAGATCTAAACCCAATATAAAAAATGGGCAAAAGATATGTATGAATTGACAGTTTATAGAAAAGATACACAGATGACCTTTAAATATGTGAAAATATGTTCAAATTCACTCATAATTAGAGAAATGCAAAAAAAAAAAAAAAAAGCTGCACTGAAATATCATTTCTTACCTAGCAGATTGGCAAACATTTTTTAAACTGACAATATACTTTACTGGGCAAGGTTTAGAGAAAACATTACTCTTCTACACTGCCCATAGGGCAGTTAGACAATATCTAACAAATCTACATATATACTTACATTTAGACTCAGCAATCCAATTTCTAGGAATTCACTGTACAAGTATGTTTAACCCTTGTCTTAGAAATCCTGCTTGTATGAATTTACCTCTAAAAATATAAAAAGCTCAACATTAAGCACTACAATATTATTTAAAAAGTAAAATGCTAGAAACAGGTTTAAAGCTCTTGTATGTACTGCTGGTTGAATAAACCATGGTTCATCCACAAAACTGAGTACTATGTAGTCATGAAAAATAATTGAGAGAAAGATCTCTTTGAACTGATATGGAGCTATTGCCAAGATATACTGATAAACAACAACAAAAAAAGGCATGGTATAAAAGAATATATCTTATATGCTACTTTAGGGGTAAGATAAAAGGGAAATGTACACCTTTAGTTTATAAAAGGAAACACAAGAAAGGTAAACCAGAAACTAATGTAAATGGTTACCTATGGAGAGAATGGGGTAAAAAGAGTAGACTTACTTACTTCTCTAAGTGTACTTTTAAAGAATATATTCTGACTTTGGAAATTTGTAAACATTTTATGTGTTCAAAAAATAATGAATGGAAAACATAAATTATAAAACAGGGTATAAATAGAAACAAATGTTTTTAATTAAGGTAAGACAAGGTGAGGTAAAAATGGGTTTATAGTTGTTCATGTGGAAAATAATACAATAATTAATAAATAATAATATAAGAATAAACTCTGTTTCATGTACTCACAACTGTAAACCTGCTTATGGCCACCTTGTATAGTGACACATACTTTATAATACTAAATTATATATATTCTAACGAAAAGAAAGAACTCAAAGAAATCTGGACCTTACTCAGAAGCTTTATTGCTAGCAGTGGTATTGGTACAGTACTTATGAAACTATATTGTGCATACTGAAGGATACAACACATGAGTAAATAGACCAATGTAGTTGGAAACAAGAGTTCTCACTGTGAAAGATGGGAGACACAAATATGAATGTGATGGTGAGAAAGAACTGTGGGATGCTAGATTTGAATTGAAAACACTAATATAAACTCACAATTTAAAACTGTTTTCTTAGTTCTATTCACTAAGAAGGCCTAGAAGAATGAAACTTTGGTAACAAGTATATCTAGAGCCCAGATTGTGGTTTCCAAGTACCATTCCCCATCAAAAGAAACCAGTACTCCTTTGAGAACTGGATGATTCCAAATTGATGTGAAGAAAGTCCAAAATAAGCCCAGGATATATTGTGACTTCAAATTGTTCAACCTATACATATATGTGTACACATATACATATAGACATATAGGAATATGCATAATATAATTATGTTTCATTTTGTGCATGTGTGTTTGCATATATATATGGAGAGTCAGAAGGCAAATAAATGTGGGAAATGACAATTGTCAACTAGAGAATATACCCATGCTCATGCTACTAGTGTTTCAGTTTTTCTGTATATTTGACACATAAAAATAAAATGTTGAAAATAAATAAATAAATAAATAAATAAATAAATAAATAAATAAATAAATAAAATGTTGGAGTAGGAAAAAAATGTCAAGTGTTAGAATTAAAAATAATAAGAAAAGGTACTATGTTCAGAACATGATTTAAAGGTTGGGTGTTTTAGCATTTTACAATTTTGAGTGCTCTTGACATTTGGAAGTAATTTCAAGGATGGGAAAGCATCACCGGTTAAAAGTTCAAAGAAAATCAGAGAAAACAATAATGATAAACTTAGGAGAAAACTATCGAAGAGATATCAGAAGGTGGCTGGGCCAAAGGGCTTCTAAACTAGAACAGTGACAAGTCATCATTGAACCCACTGGCAGACTTTCTGCAGGCTTTTTCTGAGAGATCCAAACTTTATTAAGTTCTCGTGCCTTCAACCTTTTTCTGACGGGCTTATTCAAGTGTTTCTACCTGAAGAGGAAGGCTAACAGGAAAAGCCTCCAAGATACTGCAAGGAGCAGCAGCAGACTGGGGTGACAGAGGAAGAATTCCACATGTGGTCACTTACATTTCCAAAGTGGGATCTTACTTCTGTACTATGACACTGGGCATAAAATGACCTGTCACAGCTGATGTCACTACCAAGTGTCTGTGACCGAAGTTCCATTTCTTTACATGCACAAAACATTCTCCTGTTTGCAAGGTGCTACTACATATAGACACTTGATCTTAATAACCAACATATGGAGTATCAGCAAGAGCAAATTTTTTAAAAAATTGATTTCAGAGAGAGAAGGAAGAGGGAGAGAGAGATAGAAGCATCAATGATGAAAGAGTCATCACTTGGCTGCCTCATGCATGCCCCCAACTGGGGATCAAGCCCAAAACCGGGACATGTGCCCTGACTGGGAATCGAACTGGAGACCTCTTGGTGCATGGCTCAACACTCAACCACTGAGCCTCACCAGCCCAGCAAGAGCAGATGTTTTAAATCTAGATTTTGCAGGTGACAAGTTAACAGAGAGGAGGCTCTGTTGGAGGTCACATGATTGGCAAGTGAAGATGGGAAGATAATCTGCATGGGGCCCATGTTCCCTCTCAATCACTCTGTAGGAAATAAGTGGTGGTGCCAGCAAGAGATACCATCTTCCCCAACAAGAGTGCTGGGGAAGCTGATTCTTTGCTGGACCTCTGGGAAGTGTGGTGAGGAAAGTGTGGTGAGGTCATAAGACATGGGCTCAGGGAAGCTCCTGAAAAACCAGGCTTACTACCGGGAAGCAGAGAGCCCACTGCTTTGGTTTATGCTGCACTCATTTCCCAGATGCATCCTGGGAGGGTGCTCAGGAATATGTTTTTCATTTGGGGATGTTCCCAAGATAAGGGGAAAACATCAAATAAAAAATATGCTGCAGACCAAATTTAACTTCCATTAAATATTGTTTACAAACCTTCTAAAAGAGGTTTTTCTGGTACGTCAGGTTCAGAAGGAATAAAAGAAAATTACAAGCTTGTTTTCATTTTTTGTTGCACTTGCCTGCTACTGGCTTAGTAATAGAGTACTTACTTCACACATGCAGGTTTTGTCATTACACACTGTGATACAAAGTGCCTCTGAGAAGGATCCCACAACATCCCCTGCCACACAGTGGGCTCCCAGCAACCACCAAGTGAAGATACTTTGTCTAGTATCCTGGATGTTGAGAACCACACGGCCCACCTGCTTCCTCTACACTTGTTGACAGCCTGCCAACCCCAGAAATGTGAAAACACACTAGCTCATCATGCTTGTAACTGACCTGCCAGCTATGTGCAGAGCAGTCTGAGCAGAGACCAGCTGGACTGGACCAGAGCAGAAAAATTACCCAGTTAATCTCCAAAACTGAGTTAAATAAAGGGTGTTGTTTTATGTCATTAAGTTTTGGGGTCATTTGTTATTCAGTAAACGCTAACTGATACAACCATGTATCCCTCTAATAAACTTCTCGCAATCTATTTTTTCCCCTAAACTAACTTGAAGGGTGTGGTTTTGTATCTGTGTATGTTTTTACTTGCAACCCAAGAATCCTAACTAAGAGAGAAACGATATCAATAGAGAAGGCTATAATTAACAGAGCTACAGAGGGAATGTGGAACTGATGGGCTGAGTCACTCAGGGCAGCACGTAGAAAGGGTACCCTCACTTGCATCATGTTACGATGAAACAGTTGATTAACCCACCCATCCCAATACCAATGGATGCTCATAAAATACGTCGTTTATCATACTCCTTACTTTATAAGCCTTGTCCTGTGGGATGCAATGGTAACCAATATATGGTGTTGCAGAAAAGAGTTTTGCTTTTTGCTTCTGTTTCTAAGTGGGAGTGTTTGTGGCTCTGTAAGCTAATTTTCTCCTGTAACCACTGCACTGCAGGGTGGAAAGGAGTGTTGTCTGAGCAAAATGGAGTCTGATCTAGAGAAAAAAAATGGACTAATCTGTAAATTATTTGAGAAGAGGGACCCTTGACAACATTTTCGGTTTCAGTTGCTAGATATGAGTGATTGGATTAGCTCCCTTTAGAAGGAGGGTGGGGGAGAGTGTAGTTTAATGTAACATGGTTGAATCATGTATAGCAGGGAGAACTCTTAGTAAGTGGAAAGAAAGGTAGATATGTGTGTGTGTGTGTGTGTGTGTGTCTATGTGCCAGCCAAAAGGAAGAGTAGACAACTTTTGGGGGAGTATATCTACAATCCATATCCTCTTTTTTTCTGCACACTGTTGCCCTCTTGCTAGGACTAGATTCCCAGCAACCACATTTGGGTTCCATAACCTCACACCCTGGACATTGTTGCCTGGGCCAGGGGCAGCTAACTGTAGCTGGGCCAATCAGTCTCTTTTCTAAAAATTTGAAACTGTGAGTAAGAGACTCTGAGTTGTTTGAATCTGGACATCTAAACTGAGGAGCTTGGAACACCTGCAATGGGCCATGCACATGCAGGAGCACTGGAAGCTAATCCAGGGAGAGGGGAAGAGGGGAAGAGAGGGGGTGGAGAGGAGGTAGAAAAGAGAGGGGGGTGGGAAAAGACAGGCAGATGCACACTGGGTTCTAGGTTCTTGATGACTGCCCAGCGGATAGCTCTGGCTCTTGGACATCAAATGTCCTAGCATCTTCTAATAAATTCCCTTCATGATTAGGCTAATTTGAAATGGGAATATGTTACTTGTAATCAAGAGAGCCTCAACCATCAATGAAAAGGCAGTTATTATGAGTTTCTTAATAATCAAATAAAAGGATATTTGCCAGTGCTTGGCTGTGTCTAATTTCTATTTTATTTTCTGGTGTACTTAGGCCAGTAGTCAACCTAGGGGCCAAAAATATTGTGTGCCACTAAAATTCCAATTATATTATTAGAAGGAAAACATTTTTCAGTCTCACAGGGTATATTTAAATAGACATACCTACTGTTTATTCTTCCAGTGAATTGAGTTTTGGATATATCCTTTATCAATCTATAATTCATTTTGAAAAATGAGTATAAACATCAGATAATACATAAACACACCTGTCATAACAGGCTCATTATTATCAGGTTAAAATCTGCTTAACAGCTAATGCTGTTCTAGCCTATCTTTCCCCCTAGAGCTCGTATATCAATACAACTATAGTTATTCACATAGAAAGTGACACTAGGTTTAAAAGTTGCATCTTTTAAGTAAAAAAATACTTATCAATTTAGATTTAATGATGTGTGGAGGCTTTCGGAATCTAGGTTGAAAGTATGCTATTTAATTTCTTACTTTGGAGTCTAAGCAAAAAAATTTAAAAGCTCTTTATGAAAAGAAAACCACAAATACTTCCAAGACTGTTGGGCAAGTACAAAATTAAGGGCTAATAAGGAGATTTTCAGGTTAGTTTGACCAGTGTAGACAACTAGATAGTGCATCTAACACCCACCCTACCTAAACAATTGGGTGGGAAAAGTCTACATTAGCGGCCCTCATGAACCAAGTTCATTTTGAATTGGTTTCTTTTGTCTGTGTTGTCAATATCATGAAGTCCTTTGATTATGATACAGCTTCATTATGGAATCTGAAATAGTGTCAAAGATACTATTAAAATCATTGTGATGAGGGAAATTCTGCAGTGAACCATTGAACTTTCCTCCCCAAACGATGTTGAAAAATCTGAGCACTGGATGGACGAAAGGTCACGAGTGGATAAACCTTGACATTCTACCTGAGAAGGTGATAAACCTTGGAGAACGGATGCCACTCAATTTCCTTGTAAAACAACAGGTTTGAAAAATTCTCTCCACTTTGACGCTGTTACAGATGTTTGGTTTACTCCAATACCTACAGGCATTGTCATAGCATTTAAACCTGAAAGGCATTTTATACAGAATATGATACAATATACTTGTAAAGATGACAAAACTGAGGCCCAGAAAAGTTTGGTAATTTTCCCATGGTTACAAAGATAATTCAGCAAAACTCTAGAATCAATAAAAAGCAGCTCTCATTATTTTTGCATGCTTACTATGCAGCAGGTATGCTAACAACACTGTATGCATTTTCTCATTTTGATTCCAACAATTCTATGAGGTTTGTATTATCATGATCATTTTGTGATATTATTACTACTATTTTACAGATATGGAAACTAAGGCAGAAGGTAGATAAGTACCTTTCTCAGTGTCAGGCAGCCAAGGCGTGGCAGGGCTGTATTTGAATGCTGACCTGACTTTCCAAAGCTCCAGGCCATGGACCTTCCCACCACAGTACCATTCCTCCATGTCCTCCATTTCCATCAGAGCTCTGCAAGGCTTTACAGAAAGCTTTAATAACAGGCAATGTAGCTGCCTGAAAGTATTTTTTAATAATAGAATTTCAAAGGCAGGCTGGGCTTGAATAGCATGACATTAAATACTAGGTAACATGTACTTTTTCAAGTAAGATAGTGCGATTTTGTTATAATTGAAGGGAATGACCTGACTCTTTAACAGTGATGAGGAATTTAAATATAATATTCTTATTTAGATAATGTTTTTTTCACTGTGCATTTAGGTATTAGACTAATTCTCGGTGGAAAAATTTACCACGCAGCTGTGTGTTCGTTTGCCATATGCCACATTCTCTCTAAGCCAGACATAATGAAATCTGATTTCCATTTGGGAGAGACCAGCTGCCTCCCCCAGTAAACACGTCCACCCAGTGCTCAGTGGGCAATGGGAGATTACTGACTGAATGCTGAATGACTTAAGCATTCTGCAAGAGCAACTGGTTTAGTGGGAAGGTATACTTTATTTAAAATAGAAATCAGAGAAAGGCACCAAGTATTTCTTTTTCAGTCACTTGTAATAATAGAAATTATAATAAAATGTATTTTAATTAAAAATAAATTTAACAATAAATTCAATTAGATTTATTATAATAAGAGATGTTGTTACAAGTTATAACCTGGAGTCCTAACAATAGGGTCGGGTCACTGCTGGTAACATACACCTGTTTTGTGGGCTCTAGACTTCCCTCAAACACTTTTGACAAAAATATGCAAATATGTGGACAGAAACCCTCTCAAAGCTTCATGCTTTAATGCTTCAGTCTCTGTCATAAAAATGATGACATGGCTAAGTTTTGAAAAGGTCCACTGAGCAGAGAACAGAAGACACCTAAGTCTGAATTTAGCTTAGCCAGTAAATCTCTGCATGAGCAAAATTTACCCTCCTGTGTTTCACTTTCTGCCTTCCAAATAACAACAGTAGCATCAGGGACACACTTATATAACACTTAAGAGGTGCCAGGCACTGCTCTAAGCACTTTACACATATTAACTTATCTATCCCTTCAAAACCCCTATGGGGTAAGTATTAGCATTCTGCTCTTTGTAGAGGCAAGGAAGCTGAGGTGGGCAAAGGTCATGCGATGTGACGTGAGTGACGGGACTAGGGGTCAGCTCCAGACCTGTCTTAACCACAACTCAAAAAGTTCTAAAGTATGTACTTGCACTATCTCAACCATAACTCATTTTCATCATTTGAGAGTGGAAGATCACTGGATTAGTAATGATCCTTTCAAACATAAATGGCAGAAATCCTCTTAAATTGTTTTTTGCAAAAAAGGGAATGTATTTGCTTGGGAAACTTCAATGTCCACAGTAGATCAGGCACTGGTGGGTCCAGAAACTCAAACAATGCAATCAAGAATCTTTGATCATTCTGGTCGGGTGGCTCGGTTGGGTGGAGCCTGGTCTTGTGCACCAAGAGGTGGTGTGTTCAATTCCCAGTCAGGGCATACACCTAGGTTGTGGGTTTGATCCTGGGTTGAGGCGCTTATGGGAGGCCACCGATCGATGTTTCTTTCTCTCTCTCTTCCTTCCTCTCTCTCTCTAGAAATCAATTAAAAAAAAAAAAAGAATCTTTCTCCATATGCCAGGTCCTGGCAGTTCCAGGCATACATCCTTAAATCTCCAAAGACAGTGTAGATATAGTGCCTTGATGGCACCTGTAAACCCTGAACTGGGTTACACTGATTCTGATTGGTCTGCCCTGGATCACTGGCCATCCCTAAACCAGCCACAGTGGCTGGGAGAACAAGGTGTTGTGATTGGTCTGGGTCACACGTAACTATTGGAGCAAACGGTATATTCATTTGACCTGAACCATACAGATCGAGAGCGAAGAGGTGTGGTTGCTCAAGGAAGTCAGGGCACTGCTACCACAGAAGGGGGATGGATGCTGGATAGGGAAAAAATGACAGATGGTCACCCCAATTAGATTGCTGCTTTGGCAATTTCCAACACTAAAAGCCTGTAAATTTTTGTCCAAGGAAGGAAGGGAAGGGGGAAGAAAAAGCTATGATGTGTATATCAATTTTATCCACACTCAAATTACCAAACTTCATTTCCCCCTACTGACTTCAAGAATTCCTTTGCTACAGAATTTTTACTAAAATAATTAGTATAATGAAGGAGAAATATTTATGTAAAAATTTCCTTTTGACACTATAATTTTATAATGCTGTATATTAAAAAACATGGTGATAACCTAAAGGTGCGATAGTAATCATTGGTTAAATAAGTTATGGTATATCCTCACAATCGAATATTATATACTTATAAGAAGTGATCTTTTTTGATTGATTTTTTTTTTTTTTTTTGGTGACAGAAGAAGGGAGAGGGAGAGAGAGAGAGAGAAACATCAATGTGAGAGCAAAACATTGATCAGCTGCCTCCTGTATAGCCCCTACTGGGCATCAAGGCCCAAAACCCGGGCCTGTGCCTTGATCGGGAATGGAACAGGCAACCCTTCGGTACATGGGACCATGCCCAACCAACTAAGCCACACCAGTCAGGGCTAGAAGTGATGTTTTAAAAGAATATTTAATTATATGTGAAAGTATTAAAGATTTAATGTTAATTGAAAAAAGTTAATTAGCTCAAAAATACATACTATGCTTCTAATTTTCTTTAGAAAGAAACATGTTTTCTGCCTTATAGAGGAACAGTACCGTGGGAGTGGGGGTCAGAAATGCATCTAAGTATCAATAGTAGTTATTAGTTATGTCTTGGTGGTGGGGTTTTAGGTAATTTTAATTCCATTCTGTATACTTTTCTGTATTTTCATATTTTCTACATTGAATATGTAATTCATTCATAATCAGGAGGAAAAAAACTTTAAAGTAGTTGAACAGAGGATGTTGAACTTTACTTGTTAAATTTGTCTCAGAGTAGAGTGAGAAAAGAAATGTAGATAAAACAAGAATCAAACGTAAAACATTCTTTGAGATAACCAAGAGTTGGTTATATTTGCCTACTTCAAAAGGCTGTGTGAGTTCTTTCTTTAATAACTATAAGGCTTGATTATATGCTGGAAGAATATTTATACAGGTGTGCCCAATTCTAGAGCACTTGATATAATGTCAGAAAATTCAAGCTAATTAAATATAATGATTTATATTAGAAAAACACTAATTATATTACAATATCTCACATACATTATAAAATTCCACTAAATATATGGAAGCCCTCTCTGTACATTTTAATTATGGGTTAGTCTCCAAAAATTCTATTTGCATCTACTTTTCAAGGCAGCATATCTGATGTGCAATGCAAAGTATTATTAAGCCATATAAAATTACTATAAAAGTTGGGAGTAGCATAATTTGGTACAAACATCTAAAAACATAGTGAGGAGGGACAGGAAGAGATTAACCAATGAACTTATATGCATACATGCATAGCCCATGGACAGACAATAGTGTGAGGGAGGCCTGGGGAGGGGGCTGGAGCAGGGGGGAGAGGGTCAATGGTGGGAAAGGAGGGATATCTGTAATATTTTCAACAATAAAGATAAATTTTAAAAATAAAATAAAAACACAACTGATAAAAAAAATCACATCTGTTTAGTTCAATTGTCAACAAAGGAACAAGAAGTAGTAGCTGAAATATAAAATGTTTTTTATTATTGTTATTATCATCTAACTTTTTAGGTTTCAGCATAATTTTATGTATTCTATCTCACTTTATCCTGGTAAAGCTGCTATTGTCATTGCTCTTATAAGAGAACTAGTGAATGAAACAAATAAATGGTTTTTCCAAGGCCACACACAGATCAGATGTCTTAATCTTTGGTTTGCTGTTTGTATATCACCACTTGCAATTTGGAACTAGATGATCAATGTTAATAAAACTAATAAAATCTTGATAATGCATGAAAATGTGCATTTTATAAATTTCTCTTACCCAGATTATCTTATTCCAGCCTAAGAACAGTACTATGAGGTAATATCTGCAGCTGATACGAAATTGAGCCCTTATCAAAGAGCTTTCGTATATTATTATACTGTGGTAGGCAGCTGTAACATGGGTCTCAATGAACCCTTCCAGAATCTGAAATAATAATGCAGCTGGACCAGAACTTATAAATTTATAACACCTTTCTTCTTCTTTTCCTTTCCTTTTTTCTTTGTTTTGTGTCTATTGCATTGAATGGTCAGATGAATGTTAAATAATGGTGGTATTAGCAGACATCCTCATTTTATCTTTATAGTGCTTTACCAATAAGCATGATATTAGCTATTGTTTCAGAAATATGCTCTTATTGTGAAAAACTTTTCATTTTTAGTTTACTAAGAAATTTATTTCTTCTACTTCTAGTTTGCTAGTGTTGTTTTTTTAAAATATGAATATACATTGAATTTTGTAAACTTCTAATAGCCTTTGAGCTGGGCATCGATTGGCTCATTGATGATATTCTTGCTCACTTTTAAAGGCAGTTTGCTTTCCCCATGAAGATGACTCTGGTGATAAAATATTTTCGACATGAGACCGATATGTTTTCTTGCTTAAAGTTTACATGTCTCCAATCAGGGCTATAGTTCTTTGAGAGTAAGTTCTCCTGTACTTTTTCTATCTGTTTAACTGTAACAAAAACATTTAGTTTTGTATGTCATGCTGACCCATGTAGATCTGTGCTACCTAAAGTGTGATTTGCAGACTAGCAGAATCAACATCACCAGGGAGTTCAGAAGAAATGCAAATTCTTGGTCTCACCTAGACCCTACTGATTAATTAGCAGCTTTGCAGGTGGGGACCAGGAACCTGAGGTTTATGCTTTCCAGGGGATTCTTCTGCACACCAAGGTTTAAGAGGCACCACTATAGAGCATGAAAAAATCAAGTGACTTTCTGGGTGCAGAGCACTTGCAAATGGAACTCCAGTCACATCCTGGGATTGTGTTCTCCTGAATCTATAAAGGAAGTATGTGAGTAAAGTCATTGTGGAGATTCAGTGGTTGGAGAAAGTAGCACCCAAGGGCATTCTTGGGGGCTTGAGAACATACCTGATCTGAGGCAAGGTTTAGTAAATAAAAGAGGAAAGTTCTTGCCAATAGTGTTCAGGAGAGTGGAACTCAGCCTGGACCCATCTCTCTATTTTCTACAAGCCGGCATCACATTCTTCACCTAAATTTAGGTCAGTATTATTTCTACCACACAAGAATAATTATAAAGATAATAATTGTAATAATACAAACATTTCCTCACAGCCTATGTTGCCCTGTCCTTTCTTTGCTCCTCACAATATGTCTATAAGGCAGGAATTATCACTCACACGTTAGAGATGGGACAGCTGAGACACAAGGCAACTAAAGAATTTACTTTAGGTGATAAGAACAAAGTGAGGGGGAGAATAAGATTGCAATCAATAGAATCAAACTGAAGAACTGGAGCAAGAACGTTAAAGAAAATTAACACAACAAAGGGCAAAAAAAATCAGTGACATTTTCTTAAAAGACCATGTGTCTTTTATCACAATGTTTTGCAGACACTAAAACAGTTTCTGAAAGGAGACCAAACTGAGGGGGGGGGGGGGCAAACAGCACTCAAGAAAGGAGCTGGGATGGATGCAGAAAACAGAGTGTGATTCTACCTTTTCTGGGCCATTAAAATTTTGTGGAGTGGCTCTTGGTAAGAATCCAATAAAGGCAGTTGTGGGAAAGCTAGGAGCAGCAGGCCCAGCACTGAAGGCAAAAATGGAATGAATCGCGAGGTCAGAGGCAGCATCTCCAGTTCCAGCGCTGCCGTGTCTGCTGGGAGAGCAGAGTTTCCCAGCAGAATCTGCTCTGAGAGGTTCTTCAGGCTGACAAGTATTAGCCAGTCCTTTGTCAAAAGTATACAGCACAAAATCCCTTTGCCAGGTACCGTGTTACTGAGTTGAATAGGCCCAGAAAGGAGGTTTTTCATGAGCAGTTTTGCAGTTATATTTCAGTTGTCATGCGGGTCCATTCATAAAGGAGCAGTTATAGTGAAGTCTTTTTTAAGTATTAAATATTGGTATTACCAACACACATACACACACACACACACACACAGTCCCTTTATGATTATCTAAAATTCCTTCTGGAGACAGTTGGCAGTACACCTTCTCTACCTCCATACGAGAAGTTCTGCATGAAGGGGCCACATATGTTTATTTTAAGGATTTTTGCTACCCATCCATTTTGAGTGGTTCAAGTGGTATATTTACTTGCCAAAATGGGAGGAGAGATCAAAGGCAAAATGGAAAATCGTTTATAACAATTTGTAAATTCTCAGTGGCTTAGAAACCTTGATATAATGAAATAAGTAAATGCAGACCTCAGAGTTGCGAGGATCCTAGAAAGTTATTTGGTTTAATCCTTTGTATTTGAAGTCCATATAAAAAATTTCCCGAGCCCAGCCAGTCTGATTCAGTGGTTGAGGACCAGGAGGTCTCTGTTTTGATTCCTGGTCAAGGCACATGGCCAGGTTTCTGGTTGGATCCCCAGTAGGAGGTGTGCAGGAGGCAACTGATCAATGATTCTCTCTCATCACTGATATTTCCATCTCTCTCTCCCTCTCTTCTTTCCTCTCTCTGAAATTAACAAAAATATATATATTTTTTAAATTGTCTTGAGATGGAACAGAGACATGCTGCTGAGATCCCTTCCTCAAGAAATGGCAACTGTACACTTGAAACTTATCTAATTTTATTAACCAATGTCACCCCAATACACTTAATAATTTTTAAAAAGTACATGTAAAAAAAATAAAGACGAAAGGGCTTGTAGCCCAGCTGCTAGGACTGGGTCAGGACCATCTTCAACTGTCAGCCTCTTCAAGGATGTCTTCAGAGGCAGAGAACTGCCTCGCCCAAGACTGTGTCATTCATGTGGCAGCCGACATTTAATTCCTGATGCAGGAAACAGTTTACCTAACCCAACACTTTTGACCTAGCTTGGGACAACTCTGTTGGATCATTTTAGCTCAGAACTCTGCCCCCACAGGGTTGGCTGAGCCTGTTCTTGGTCCCACTTTGCCTCTTAACTGCTCCCTCTGCCCAATCCTGCTTCCTTCCCTTCCTCCACAGTGGGTCCCTAATAAACATCCAGCACAATACGCCCCATTGTAGAATATGTTTCTCTTAGAGTATGGAGAATCTAACCTGTGACCTGCCTCTGAAGACACGGCCCTTCCCAATGCTGCAGAGTCCACACTCACAGGCAGTTTAAGTGCATTTTCAGATAGTATTAGACAATCCTTCCATGAAGCATTGGAATCTGCCTCCCTGAACTTTTGTTAATTGAGTCTGTCCTTCAGAACCAACTAGAACAAGACAAGACTATCTACATTCTATTTCCTTTATTTCCAGTCTCTTACCCTGAACTCTGTCTTGCAGTCTAAAAGGTAAAGAAAAAAAAAGTTTTAGCTGATTCATCATCATCTCCTTCTTTTCTTATGATTATGTTGCTAAAAGGAGACAAAACTGAAGGGAAAAGCAAATGATTCAGAGGTTGACAGTTCAGGAAATATGAAGTAGGTGTTCCTTTTTAGGTGACTACCCATTACAAATTGGGGTGTGAGGGGTGCTGTGAGGAAGGGGCATGGTGGGAACCAGGGGAGAAACGAAGTGCTTTGCAGCAGAAACACAGATTTAGAGTTGCCTTGGGCAATTCTTTTAATCTTCTGAGATCTAACAAATATGTTCTTATTCAGGTTCTTGTGTTCTCAGGCTTGGTGAAAAAGGAAACATTATTTCCCAGGTCTAGAAATCTGGGAATTGTCTGCATTCCATGCCTTTCTTCACTCCTTACCTCCATTTACTCTCTGCATGCCATACTTTCTTTCTTCCCCCACAGCCTCAATTCATCTTGTTTCCATTTCCCGCTCTCCGTGTCTACTGCTATTGCCTTGGTTTGGGTTCTCATAATGGCAACTGCATCCTCCAGACCCATTCCATTCCACTCCACACTGCAGCCAGGATGAGCTCTCTCTAACACCAAACTACTTATTTTTGCCAACAGCTTAAAATTTTACAATGAGGCATTATTTATTATAGCAAAAGCCTGGAAACAACTCAAATACCCATCAACAGTAGAATGCATAATTAAAGTGTGGCACCTTTGTACAATACGATGCCATATTACAACAACAAATGAACAAGCTACTGACCAAGCATACACATAAGTGAGGAACAATGAGCCAATTCACAAAAGAGGCCATTCTGTACAACTTAGGTGTATAGAAAGCTCAAAATAATCTAGCATGTTGGTGCAGGCGGTGGTGACATCTAGGGAGCAGGGTGAAGTAGTGACTGGGTGGGGACAGGAAGGGAACTTGAGTGGTGGTGATGTTCCATTTCTTACCTTGGTGGTGGTTAGTTATAAGGGTGTGTTCACTTTGGGAGAAGTTGTAGAGCTTAACACTTAGGATTTGCACACTTTCCTGTATGTACATTATTCTTTTTAAAAAATATGTTTTTATTAATTTTAGAGAGAGGGGAAGGGAGAGGGAGAGAGAAATAGAAACATCGATAAAAGAGAAACATCAACATCAATCTGCTGCCTCCTTCGGTGCACACCCCCTGCTGGGTATCCAGCCTGCAACCCCGGGCATGTGCCCTGACCAGGAATCTAACCAGGGACCTCCTGGTGCATGGGCTGATGCCGAACCACTGAGCCATGTCGACTGGGCTACTTATATTATTCTTAATAAATACATTTTAAAATCCTATAATGATTCCTGGAGGCCTATGGAGTAAAGTCCAGATTCACACGATCCCCTCTTATGACCAGCACACTTCTCAAAACTTTTCTTTTGCTAATCCCCTTGTGTGTGCTCACTTCACTCACTCTGGCTTGTTTGTAGTTCCCTGAAGAGGACAACAGGTCAGGTATTTGGATGACAAATACAGGTTTTTTAATGAACGAATAAATTGTGGGGCTGATGATACTTACCCCGCATCGCTTTCGTGAGGATTAAATAAAAGAATACATGTGCAGTTCTTAGCAAAGCCCTGAGGCAGAGTGGACACTCATCATGTGCTAGCTCCTTCCCCCTGCTCCCCTCCCCCAGTGCAGATGAATGGAGTTAGGATCACTCTGAACACTAGTAAGGTATCGTAGCTGAAGTCACTTTTTGAAAGGTACTGCTTATCAATCTCACTATCCATTTGGTGCAGTTTACTCCCCAAAGACACTCTGGCTTGTCTTCAATTACCAAGAATACAAACCTTAACACAGATTTGACTTTCTTAGGCAAACTGTCCCAACAAAAAACACCTTAACATTCAAGTTGGATCCTTCCCAAATCCCTTGGAAGTATCAGCACACACCTGCCGATATCTGATAAAGGGATAAAGAACAGCTGCAGCTACGGAAAGATATTTCATGGAGTCCACTGTTGCTTTATTTGGTCACTTTAGGTAGATAGGGTCACGGAAGGATCTGGGAGTTTAAAACTGTAAGCTGCTGCTGCTATTGGTTTCTATTTTTCAAAATATTATCTTCTTGCTATGAAAATGCTTTTCTTCTTATGTCAGATTTCATAAAGACCTTCTGTCTGGTCTGTACTGATAACCAAACTCTTGAGGTTCTCATTCCTCATGCAACTTGTAATTTAAAATGAACCAAATTGGGTTTTTACAGGTTCTTCTAAAGGAATTTGTCTTTCTAATCCTACAACTGAATGTGATCAACAGGAGAGAGTTCTAACAATAAACCTATTACACATGTTCTGCTGGCTATTGTATTTTTCATTTCACATGTCTTAAGGGAATACAACAATGAAAAAAAAGTACTGATGTCTATTAGGACATCAGTCTATAAGAGCCACAGTAAACCAGGTAATCAGTCATCCACAGTGGGTGAGACCCCCCTCCCCTCACCCCCCCAAAAAGAAGAAAAGAACTAATAAAATTAGAATCAAACTGTATTAAAATTCTCAAGGATTTTACCAATTTGTTGTGATCCAGGAATATGCCAATTGACTGAATGGTCTTTATAAATTCTGGTTCTCAGTTTCTTAATTCATAAAATGTGGAAAGGTTTACCAAATTATAAAAAGTAGATTGGATACTGATGAAAGTCCTTTCATTCCCAGGAAGATGAACTTTGGAAAGTTGACTCACCTGGGCCCTAAGCTTTCGGGGGCCATAATTCTGGTTCTAGAAAATGACTCAGGGAGGAGAAAACAAAGAAGTCAGCCACTCTCAAAAGTTGCTGCCCAATTGCAGATTGCCCCCTTTTCTCCTTCCTGTCCACCCATCTCCCCCCCACTTGGCATACTCATCTTCAGTGTTTCCCTGAAGTTTATGTTCATATAATTTCACATGTATAAAATGTGGGAGGTGGAGAAGATAGAAGCATAAAGCATGAGATGCCCAGATTCACCTCTGCCTTGAGATGACCTTGATAACATATAGTATAAACAATAAATCCCTATTTGGTTGAAATTCAACTCTTAACAGCCTCAAGCTTATTTTCTTATGTAAATGAGCTGAAAGAAATAGAGGGAAGGCCTCCCCATACTAAAGTATTAGATTTAGATCTTTTACTGTTAAAGGGTAGCACAGAAATAAAATTCCAAGAAGGACCACAGAAACATTAAAAAAAAGAGAGACCTGAGTGTAAAGGTGAAGAGTAGGGAACAGGATGTTTGAGTAATGAGCAGATGACCTAATGGGTCAGGGCCTGAGGTTTTCTGAAAAGGGATCTACTTTGAATTTGAAACCTTGGTGGTGGTAGTGGTGGCGGTGGTGTAATATGTTGATAGAGAGGAGCTTGAGCCAGTTGGGGATGAGGTGCTGTTAGTGAAGCATCTCACTTTGCTCTCCAACAATAACCTCATCAAGCAGGAGGGAGTGGGAATATATTGCAGTGTCACCTGGGCTAGACATGTGTCCTGGATGTTGCCTCTCCCTAAATACCATTTCTGAGAAATCCTAACTTTATTATTTTCTTCCAATGAGTAGAAATTCATTTACATGATCAATGCTGACCAAGCATCAATAAAAAGAAATGGGGAGCAAATGTTCTGAATAGATACCACAATAGCTAACGAAGGTGACATCAGGGGGAGTTGCAAGGGAGGCTGTAAATCACGTCTCAACACATGCCCAAGGGAATAGTGTGTCCAGCAGGATACACAGGAGTACTTGGTCTAGGAATGTAACCCCAAGTAAAGCCACCATGGGCAGGAGAAAAGAATGAAAACTTGAGTTTACTATGTTTGTGATGTTGATTTCTGTAGAATTTTTAACTTGCCAGCTGGTGGATATAAATGGTTAATTTGAATACTTTTTAATATAAAAATAATCTGTGAAGCCTTCATCCCTGGAAATCGTCATGAAAGGAACACTGACCACCTAAAGGGATATTTAGGCATGCATATACCAGTGCTCTGAGGACCAGAATCTTGGCTAAATTATTTTTTGAGCTTCTTTCCAGCTCTGTCACCACAAGGCTCAATTTATACAGTGGTCTGTAGCAATCCTTGAGCTGTGGGTGATGATGACATAATCGTTAAGTTCTATCAACAATGATGAATCAGGATTTGAAGGAGTTTCTCTAGATAGCTCTCTAGTGATGAAATACCTGAGCAGAAGCACTTCTTCCACCTCTAGGCAGCAAAATGGTTAGCTGAGGAGGTGCTATGCAATTTCAGAAGTAAGCAACACACTTTGCTTTAGACGCAATACAAAAATTGAGCTGAATCCCACTTAGGTGGCCCACTTCGTTTTCAGAGATCTGTGGTGTGGGGGCTAAAGTTCAGAAGGGAGAAAAAAGGCAGGTGGGCATATTTTCTGAAATTGCTAAGTGGGCCTCAAATGCCTCCACTCGTTTATTTGTTGAAGACGGGGCCATGTCATTTAATTCAGCAGGAATACAAGTGCACCAGCAAGAGAAGAAAGGCTGGCTTATAATCTCCTCTTTGTATTTGAAATGTGTATTTCAAAGAGACTTCAAATATGCTCCCCATGGAAGAGATGGCACAGGGAGCCAGACCCAGCTGGGCCCCTACTTGCTGCCCCATGAACAGGGTTAACTCAGAAAAGCCCCACATTCACAAGTCCACCCTGGGTGTTTAAGGTCATGCATGTTATGTCTGAATGTATAACTACTGGCAAATTTGTATTCTAGAGCAGTGTCAAGTTCAGGCCAAGAGCATATACTGCTTGGAGCTGGAGGTAAAAGAAGAATGGTAGGAGAACCCTGAATAATTTGGGAAAAGCACCCTTCCCCCAACCCATTTGTCCATCTATTATTTCCTCCTGGGCTGGGAGATTCGGTGCAGGAGGCAGGGAAGGACAACTGGGAAGGTTAAGAAGAAACTCCCTAGGATGCTGACACCCTCTGCCTCATCCTTCTAAGCCAAGGACAAGCAGGGTTGGGTTGAAGACAAGGTCCTATCCAAAACTGGACGCAGACAAAAACATAAAGCATCTACATTTGAACACTGCAAAACCATGTACGATTCTGAGGTAGCAGGAACCACTTCCATTTAGCCTCGATTCTCTTTCATTTTCACTGCGAAGGGGGCCAGCCTCTCACCTTGCAGTATTTCCTCGAGTGGAAATAGCTTAAGACAAAACTTCCCTTCTTAACTTGCACTTCCAAGCTTTGTTTTGTAATTTAAGGAAACGAGTCAGAGCCCGACCACCTCTCCACCCGAGTATTCTCCTTATCAGGACTGAGCGCCCCATTTCTCGGTGAGGGCTGGAGAGCCCGTGCCATCCTCCCTAATCACAGCGTTTTCCATCGGCGTTGGCTTTGCAAACGCCCCCACCTCCGGCCGTCCCCGAAGCACACCCCTCTCCGCGTGATTTCCACTCAAGTTTTTCCTCCTAGAACCCCTTTCGCGTTTATTTGATCTCTAAACAGCCTCAAATCTTTTCTCAAGGGAGCAGGATAAAACCGGTAAACCACAGTTACACACAATGCCGACGCGCAGGTTCTCACGGTGGGGGGCGGGGTGTCTGACCGCAGGACGCGCTCTTCACGAAGAGGTCCCGGGGGCAGGCACAGCGCCGGGGCGACCCCGCGGTCCCCCGCCCCCTGCCCCAATCCCGCCGCCTCTGCGCCACAGAGAGAGCAGAGCCTCCCCCCAAGGCAGCCCCGAGCCTCTGGTCTGGGGGGGGTGAGCCGGGGAGGCGGGTGGGCGGGGAAGGCGCGCGCCCCTCACCTTGCGGACGGTGCGTGCAGCCGCGGCGCACGGGGCGAGCCGGGGCGTTCCGCCGGCTCCAGAAGTCTCGCTCGAACCGCTCCTTTCCCCGGAGCTTTATCAGAGCACCGCTTCTCGCGACAGCCGGCCCTGGGTACGCTGAGTCCCGGGGCGCTGTCCCTTGCCCGCGCCGGTGCGCCCGGGCTGCGGCGAGGCGGAGCCCCGAGCGAGGCGCACAGGGCGGCGGGCGCTGCGCTTCACCAAGTCTGCGCGCCCCGAGAGCCGGGAGGAGCGGGAGCGGGAGCGGGAGCGGGGCGGGCGCCGGTCTGTGAAATCCGCCGGCGGCTGCGGCTGCCCGGGCCACCCCTGAGCGGAGAAGGGGCGGGTGGGACGGGAAGGGGAGCCGAGGTGCCGTGAGGGCGGCGGCGGTAGAGGAGACCTGGAGGTCGGAGCTCAGCGGAGCTTCAGGTCTTGCTGAGGCTGTAAGAGAGAAATTCTGGAGCTGATGGCGCCCTCGGGGCTCCTGGCCGGGAACGCTAGAGGGCAGCGCTGTCCGCGCTATAGACCTGGCCCACGGTTTGGAGGTGTGGACAAAGGGTCACACCCCTGGAGCGCGCTGCTGGCGGCGGCTCAGGCAGAGAAGGGGCAGTTAGTGGGAGCAGGGGCAGGAGCCGAGGCCTCTTCTGGGGGCAGCCCCGGGGGGGGGGGCAGGTTTGTTTGCACTCTACACTCCTCCAGGCAAACCGGCTGTGGCCAATCTCCACAGGATGCTTTAAGGAGAGGGAAGGGAAGGAAAAAAACGTGAGGAAGAAGTGCGGGAAAATTGGGGAGGGGAAAAGTAAACTGGGGGGGGGGGGGGGGCGGAGCAGAAAGGTGGGGAAAGCAAAGAAAAGGAGGTGGGGTGGGCTGCGCTGGGCTGATATTGCAGGTTAGCTGAAGGCCTCCTGCCCTTCCTGCTGCTCTAGGAGCGTCCACCTGCTGCAAGGCCAGAGGAGATAGCTTGGGAGGGGCCTTGTAGAATCCTGGCAGCTGATGGAAGCTTCCTGAGGGCTCTTTGGTTGCTTTCTGTCAGGAACCTGGGTGGCTCTGAAACCCTGGAGCTTTATATAGACTCCCCGGTATTTTGGAGGGAAAACTCAGATTATTTGAACTACAAACTTGGCAGATGGAGAAGAGATAGGCAGTCATAAAATGAAATAGGAAATCTTATGGGGATAATATGATCTGTAGACAGCCTGATACAATCTTTGGGTTGAAAGGAACTTGGAACCTCTGTAGACAATCCATGTTGTTCCCTCAAATTCCTGCCTCACACTTGCCTTTCTTGTGTGTAGCCTCATGGCTGAATTGAGAAGGCTTTCTCTCTCTCTTTTTTTTTTTTCTAACTTGGTAATTGTGAAAAAAACGTTAAATCATATTCAATTCAGAAAGCAAATATGTGTGCCTTTCTTACTGCTGTCTGGAATGTCTCTCAGCGTTAGCAGGGCCGGGTGATAGGTGTGAAGGGGGATTTTGCTGAACAAGAGAAAGGAAGGTTGGCAAAGTGTAGTCTTGAACTCTGATTTGCTCCTACGCATCCTACTGCACTAAGAGAAAAGACTTAAGTGGACTAAAACCTAGCTGGAGGGTGGGACGGAAGCTTGTTTTTCTACCAAAGAAAGATGGTGCTTCCTAGTCATCATTTTGAAGTGTGTTTGGTGGTAGAGGTGTTCTATAAAAAGAAACAGAACAGGAACCACATAGGATCAAAGTTTTTTAGCTATCTCAGGAGCAAGTAAGGACACTGGCAACTCTGGAGTCCTTCCAAAAGATGAAGGAAATTCGAGTTCATTCTGTTCTTTTTTAGGAAATTAGCTTGCCTATTCTTTGGTTACTGCAGTGTAAGCAACTATAGAAACATGTATGAGGCTTGGGAACGTTCCTGAACATGCCTCAGAATACCCTACCTTCTCAAGCTATTAATTAACTTCTGGGATATATTTTACCAGTGTTAATGAAAGTCAACATCTGCTTAATTAGGAGCTGATAATTCAATTTGTGACTTGTTTATTTGCATGGAAATCTATGAGTGCTTTAAGGTTGTAGGTAGATGAAAATCACATGCCAGTTTCATAATGAAGAATTCCTTGTCTGTTAAAAAAACATCTATAAGGATTGAGTGGAGCCCTGGGCACATGCTATAACAAATTCATCAACTTTCAGTGAAAACGCAAAAGTCATTATGAAAGAATTAGTTGATCAAATTTATTCATTCAATCAAATAATGTCAGTTAACATCCACCCTGTACCAGGCATGAGTCAGCTTCTAGGAGTACAATAAAGAATATATAACTTCTTCTTTTTCAGACCCTAGGATCTCGTGGAAAGACTGATTCATAAACTAGTAAATCGAATCCGAAGCAATGGCTGGGAGAAGGGGGCAGCTCGGGGTGCTGTGGGAGCACAGAGGAGGGCGATCTAAACCAGCCCGGAGGATCACGGAACCTCAGCTGGAGGTGTGTGTGTAGGAGGAGGGGTGGTTGGTAGTGTTGGGAATGGGAAAAATGATCAGCAGTGGCTTGTCTCCAGCTGCAGGACACATCTCAGTCATGTTTGTTAGCTTTCTTCTTGGATGCTGGAAAATTATTTCAATATATGAGGAAGCAAGTATGCACATGGTGCATTTTCCTAGGAGGGGCTAGAAGCTTCGTAAGGTCGGGACTGCGTATGACCTGTTCATCTCGCCAGTACAGAAAAAAGTCAAGACCCTAGTAGACATTTGCCTGTGGTTTCCCCCCTCCACTATGGAAGTGGGAATAAAATGGGAAGGGAAGGAGTTGTGGTGGGAGGAGCTCACACAATCCTAGGTGCTCTCCATGTGTTATCCCACCAAATAATTCCAATAACCTTATGGCATAAATTTTTAATCTCTCTTACTGTTGCTTTCAAAGTATGAGCTTCAAATTTCATTCTATGTCTGTGGTGTGACAAAGGCCAGAGGGAGAGTGTGAAATGTCTATAGGAAGCTTTCTGCGTGAGTCCACCCTCAGTAAGTTATGCTATGATAACAAAGCATAACCCTTCAGATATCAGTAGTTTATGGTAGCAAGGGTTTAAATCTTGTTCATAGTACATATTAGCTATGGACTGACTGCAGGTCTGGGCTCTGTAGAGATGGGCGTGGGAGTAACAAAATATTGGGAGCATATTATTCAGTTGACAACAGTTTTCAGCAAAGCTTTTGAGAAAAGCTATTTTCTCTTTAAAATATTTATTTGTTGACTGTATTAGCTAATGGTGCTCACTAACCTCAGGATACAGGGAGCAAAATAATGAACCTAGGTTGATTAACTTAATTGATTAGAACATGACATCAAGGTCCAAACATTACAGAACAGTTGGCTTTGCACTAAGAAAAAGCTCCATTCTGTGGCCCAGACTGGCTATTTCTCCATGTTGGCACATGTTAATATTTGTCCCCATAAGAAAATAAGACAGCCCGGCCAGGTGTGGCTCAGCGGTTGAGCGTCAACCTAGGATCCAGGCGATCGGGGTTCAATTCCTGGTCAGGGCACATGCCCGGGTTGTGGACTCAATCAGTGACTCATTGATGTTTCTATCTCTCTCTCTCTCTCCCTCTCCTTTCCTCTCTCTGAAATCAATAAAGATATATTAAAAAAGAAAGAGAAAGAAAGAAAGAAAGAAAGAAAGAAAGAAAGAAAGAAAGAAAGAAAGAAAGAAAGAAAGAAAGAAGAAAGAGAGAAAGAAAAGAAGACAGACTAGGTGAATTAGGATCAACCTAACATGGAACAAAACCTCAAGCTCCAGTAGGGGTAGTGGGTCATTCTCAACACATTTCCGGAGAGCTTGTTTGGAGGTTTTAGCAGGGGAGCATAGTTATTCGTGTATACCTTTGACTGAAGAACTGTCCTCAATGGGGGAAGGTTGTCCTCTTTGATCAAGCCCATAGCGGTGAGGAAGGAATGGGACACCAGCCTAGCCAGCCAGATCAGCCCAATCAACCCTGGCAATCAGTGGGTGACGGATACCAGCCAGATTGCCTTCACATTCAACACACTTCTTCATCGAAAGTGATCGTGAAAAACAGCTCACTCAATGAAAAGTAGAAATAGTTGATATGCTTTCAAGAAATATTCCTTGAATGCCTCCAGACTGGTTTGAAAGACATGTACCTGGTCTCTGCCCTCAAGGAGCTCAAAGTAAAGGTAGGTGAAGGCACTTTCATGAATTACTACATAAAAATGCTGAAGGAGCAGAGAAGCGTATGCGGAGGCATTGGGGCTAACCTGGCCTGGGAAAGGTGTGCAGAGTAATACTAGGCTTGCTCGGGGAGGGCAGTCTTTCTGCCTCAGTGCTTATCTTCCTGCCCTCCAGAAAAGGGGTAAATACTTTGCCTCTGGACTTGCAAGTGGTATGTGGCTGAGGAGAGGTTTCAACCCACGACTGGCTCTAAAGCCTGCTTTTGTCTATTCCACTGCAGTGTGTTCCAGGGATGGGCTGAGGGAGCTCCAAGAAAAGCTTGGCTATGGGAATGAGAAAGCTGTGGGGACTCAAGTTCACCAAAGTGGGGGATTTCTGTGGGAGTATTTGGTAGTGAGAGTGCACATGTGTACAGGCGGTGGTGATGGACCAATCATAGAGTCCCTTAAAATGTGTATATTATCATTTATTTTATTAGTAATATTATTACTTTGTGTAGAGACATAACTTTCAAAGCACTTTCACTGTTTTCACAAAACCCAGCACTTCTTATTAGGCTACAATAACACCTTAACTTTATATTTATTTATTTTAATAGCTCAGTTGAGGTAAATTTATATAACATAACATTCACCCATTGTGAGTGTACAGTTCAATGGTTTGTTAAACTATAGAGTGGTGCACAATCGCCACAGTCCAGCTGTAGAGCGTCCCCATTGCCCTAAAAAGTTCCCTTGTGCCCGCTTGCAGTCAACTTCCCTGTCCTGGGCAATCACTGATCTGATTTCTGTCTTTAAATGTGCAGACCTGTGCATATAAGTATGCAATATGTTGTGTCTGGCTTTGGGTTCACCCGCATATAGCATGTACCAGTACTTCTTTACTATCGATTGCTGAGTTGGTTTCCACTGTATGGATTTGGCACATTTAAGAAAAAATCCAGTCGCCAGTTGCTGAACATTTCTATAATTCCTTAACTTGAAATAGCAAGCCACTTTGACTTACATCATCATGAATCATGGGAAGAGGTCAAAGCAGGCTGTTATTCTCATTTTATCATGATAATAAGGGTGGTAACAGTAGCTGACATTCACTGAGCTCTTACTAGTTGCAGCACTGCTCTAAACATATTTGTGTTAATTCATTTAATCCTTGCAACAACCTTTGGGGAAATTGCTATTATTCTCATCTTTAAGTTCTGAAATCTTTGCAGCCATTAGGTGGCAAAATGGGGGTTTAAAACCAGGCAATCTGGCACCAGTGGTGAGGCCTAGGGACGTGAAGAGGTGATCTGACTTCTTCAAGGCCACTACTAGTAAATGCAGGTGTTCCTCCCTCTCAATATAAATACAATTGATGTAAATTTATTTATCAGATCCCAGAGAATTTCAGACACCTTAGTCATTAACATATAGTATACTTCCTTTTTTTTGGTATAGATAAGGATACTGCCTGAGAAAAGAAAGATGTATCTGACCTTTTCCAAAGTCACACATCTGGTCAGAGGCAGGGCCTGGATTAGATCCCAGGTCTTCTGACTCCAAAGTTGGTACTTTCATCATTAGCTTCCTGCTTAAAGATTGATACAAAGTCTGACTGATGGGAGAGAGAAAAAGAGTGAGCTTATATTGAGGAGGAAGGTACTGAAACGGGAAGTAAAAGCGCGGAGGAGACAATTGCTTGTCTTTGAGTTTGGGACACAAACTCAGCCAAACTTCAGTCCTAGTGGCTTCTTGAATTCACAGGTGACTGGGCCAGTTCAAGAATTCCAAGGGTGCTGTGTGTGTGTCTCTAAAGAGGGAGATGGCCACAGTCCCTTCAGAAAGGATTGGTGTTAAAAAAGATTTTTAAATTTAGCTACATCAATTTCTGGAAACTATTATCAACAAGTACTTTCCAAAGTGTGTCTTTGGAAGGAAAGTAGATCTGGTTTTCTATAAGACCTTCTCTCAAATTTTCAGCTCCAGAAATTTCAAATATCATGAATACAGTGCTGACTGTGGAGTACTGCAATATTCTACCTTTCTCTCAGTGAATTCTCAGCTCTTTCTTTCCTGCTCACATTGTGGTCAGGGTCCCTAGTATTACAGCTTAAATGGTCCCTCCCTTGGGACAGCAAGCCTGCCCCTCACTGCTGTATTGCATGGTGGGGGGAGGTCTTTGCGTTCCCAACACTATGGGGAGACAGAGTCTGCAGAGCTGACTCCAGGAGCAAGTCTCTCCTTCACTGAGGCTCCATCAGACTCTTGGTTTTACATCCCAGGCTCCAGAGGTACAGAACAAGGTTGGGTTTTACCTCTCCCCTTGTTCTTTTCTTAGCAAGAACAGGCCTATCCAGAGATTTGAGTTAATGACAAAAATTATTATTTTTTTCCTGTTAACCCTACAGGGGAAGATCTGTAGCATTTCACAGAGGAGGCAGTGCTTAGGATGGCCTGGCAGGACTGAGGATCATGATTGGACAAGTTTTAGGGAAATCATATTCCAAGCAGGGTGGCAATTTACGTTAGAAAATGTGTGAAATTCATCTGCGTCACCAGATAAGATGTTCAGCGACTAAAATAGCTCAGCATGACTGGCCCTGGGGTGTGTGTTTCTGGATCAGGGCTTGGGTCATGCTGTGCAAGTTAAGCCTGAAGGTAGGAAAACCCCTGCCCAAAGCTGTAAGGGCTATGAAAGATCTCAATCTGGATTAGATCAAAGAAAATCAAGACTGTAAGCAATGAAAACCAGGGCTATTGCAATAAACACATGTGAAGTTATAAGCATTGGAAATAAGCCAGAGGTTGAGGGTAGATTTTGTGGATAGATATAGAGGTAGGGGAGAATTTGAGAGAAATTTAACAAGGCAAAATATATAGAATTTGGTGACTGACTAGAAAGGAGGGACAGGAGGGAAAAGCGATGTTGAAATTTTCACTTGTTTCTAGGTTGGAAGACAAAATTCTACAGTTTTAAAGTGCAAAAATGAAAAGAACATAAACAGACTAATCCAGAAGGCCTTTTGAATACCAGCATCTAGAGATCTGTAACGGATCGGCTGAGCAGACAGCACTGATTCCCTGGCTTCCTGAGGTATTTGTCCTGCTCTTGTGCAGACCATCTAATTGTTGGACCAGAGAGTTTCTTATTCATCAGAAAATTTCTACTACAGAGTCCAATTCAACACTTATTAATTTAAACTCATTTTATTGGTAAGAAAAAAAAGTGGGTTGAGGATAGGCAGGTTTAGAGTGAAGAGGACATTTCATTCATTACTTCTATTGTTTCTGAGGTGGCACAGTGGTTCCCAAACTTGGCTAAGCATCAGAATCATCTGAAGAATGTAAAAATAACAAAAATGAAACCCGTACCCTGGCCTAGACCTCCTGAATCAAAATCTCTGAGCCTGTAGCCCAGAAATCTGCATTTTTAAAGTCTTCCCCAAATGACTCCTTAATGTGCAAAAGAAAACCAGAATATTGCTAAAAGACTCAGATACAATGTCTTTTCAAGATAGTAATTTTGCCTTAGAACAGGTTTTCTCAAACTGTTCATCCTATGCAGCCCTTCTTTCATCCTGCCAGACTTTCCACATTTGTCTTAGCCTGCTCAGACTGCCATAAAAAAAATAACATAGACTGTGTGGCTAATACAAAAACAATTATTTTCTTATGGTTCTGGAAGCTGAAAAGTCCAAGATCAAGGTTCTAGCAGGGTTCAGTTTCTGGTGAGACACCTCTTTCTGCCTTGTGGATGACTGTGTTTCTCTGAGCTCCTCACACTGGGGAAAGGAGGGGGGAAGAAGGAGAGAGAGAGAAATCTCTGATGTCTCTTCCGTTTTGTAAGAATACCGGTTCTATTGGATCAGGGCTCCACATTCATGACTTCATTTAACCCTAATCACCTCCTTAAAGGCCCGCTCTGTAATACATGAGGGGTTAGAGTTTTAACATGTGAATTTTAGGGGGATAGTTCAGTCCATAGCAGTGGTCTACAAAGCCATACTTATTGTCATAGTGAGATTTTCAACATTAATAATAAGACACACATACATGCAAAGTGTTTTCTAGCTTCTCTTCATTATAGTTGTTAACACTTTGCTTCTTTTCTTACCACTGTTTCAACACATTTGCAAAGCAGAAATTTCAAAAAGAAATCAGTGAAATCAATTAACAAATTTCTTTAAAAATTGTCAAAGTGATACAATCAATTATTAGGACCTATCAGAGTAATGCTAGTAGTTTAGAATAGTAGAGCATTCCAACTCTTGATTCTTGAACCACTTACACAGAATTATATACTTTTATAATTTGTTTAGGGATTAAAATAACCATTTTGTAATTCAGGTTAAAGTATTTTAAGTTAGTATATAATAATAACCATAACATACATGTAGCAGGGTTGTGGCAAAACCAAGACCCAAATCCAGGGTTTCTAGATACATTTTATGTTGGTTCCCAATTCAGTCTGTCTCTCGTTTCACTCTTTTGTTATAATACAATATTTTATTAGTTTCCTAGAGTATTGTGACAAAGCACCACAAACTAGATGGCTTAAAACAACAGAAATGTATTCCCCCACAGGTTTTGAGGCTAAAAGTTCAAAATCAACGTGTAAGCAGGGTAATGTTGATCTGAGACTTTGAGTAGACTTCTTTCTTGTATTTTCCTAGCTTTTGGTGGTGGTGGGCAATCCAGTCACTGACATTCTTGGCTCACAGCTGCATCACTCCATCTCTGCCTGTGTCACCACACAGCGTTCTCCCTGTGTGTCTCTGTCTTCACGTGGCATTCTCCTCTTCTTATAAGGACATCAGCGAGACAGGATTAGGGCCCTCTCTGATAACCTCATCCTACCTGTATTATATCTGCAAGGATCCCGTTTCTGAGTGAGATCATATTCAGAGGTACAAGGAACTGGCACTTCAACTTATTTTTCTGGGGAAATAGTTCAACCCATAACACCTGGTAACCTAGTAAGAGCTCCTGAATTTCTGTACCAGACAGTCACCTTTGTCTCCATATGAACACAGTATGCTAACCCATTGAGGACACTGTTCTGTAATTTAGAGACCATTATTAATTTTTAAAAATCTTTAAACTAAAAAGAAAATGTCTAATTAATTTCTGTTTGATGGCTATGCATTCCCTTTAGAAGTAGAAAGTATTATTTTGTGGTGGAAAAATGATAAACCAGAATGCTAACCTTTACGAGCTTAGGTCAAGCCAATCAAATGCCTGAGTTCAGAAGGGTTTTTATGTATCTGTGGGAACACGAACTATGGAATTATGAAGTTAGAATTTTTGTTCTCAGTATAACCATGGACATTATCTTGATGGTACTACTGATAGTACGTTTCTTCCTATTTTTAAAGCTTTTATCAAATCTCTGCAGTGTGCAAGGTTTCTAACAGAACAAATAGGAGGCGGTGTACCTTCAAATGACACTCACCATTGCTTTCTCTCTAGAGGTAGAAAAGCACCAACACAGACTATCTTTGTCCTTGGCAAAGCTTAACTTCAAAGGATGTACTGTACCAAATAGGAGAGGGATAGAAGCTAAACAGAGAATGGGGAGGCGTAGATAAACTAATAAATAGTAAGATTCCTGTTACAGTCATGTTTGGATCATTTATTCTGTTGCTTATAGAGGCATTAATATTTTTTTGTTTCATTATTTTTAATACTCTTTTTACACTTGAATCTATTTTTGTTTCTAATCCCTTTTTAATGCCAGGACTGATGTTCTTTCTCTGTGACCCAGCTTTATGAACTCACTGGGAGATAAAATTTATAATCTGGAGCTGACAGTTCAGAGGCTGAGATGACTGTACTGATGTGGGTATAAGGGTTGTTCTGTCACCCGAGATTACACCACATTTCAGTATCACATTGTCTAAAATTCAGAGAAATCATAGTACATTGTCAGAGTGAGAAAACACAATCCAAGAGACATAAATGAGATCAAATAAAGACAATATTTTCTATCTTATCTTGAGTAAGGCTTGTAAAAAGTACTATCCAAATTGCTAAAAAAAATTCATGGTTGCTTAGTAAGATCAGAAGAGCTTCTGCCCTTGTATTTTGTTAGTCATTTTCAATACATCCATAAATAGTCAGTTGGCCAGGAATTTGAACAGATTTTGATCTAGACGGACAAGACTCTTGATGTTCCTAGAAGCACTTCGATGCTGACCTACTACCAAAATAAAGAAAAAAATCAAGATTTAAAAAGCTCTCTACTATCAAGGATCATGAATCATGTTACCTATGTCCCCAACTGGTTAGTCTGATTCTGTAGAGATACAAATGGCAGAGTTTTTCCAAAAAAGCAGAGCTGGCCTTGGTTCATCCTGCCATCGCAGCCAGTGCTGGTGAACACTGAAGTGACTGGCTTGCTAGTTTACCCACTGATGTATTCCAGTTGGAGTATTCCCTCTCCTTAGTTGAACTTGGGCTGTTTTCTATAGGTCCTAGCTAACTCCATGATTTAACTTTGGGAATTGCTATATAATTCATTCAAAAAACAGTTATTTGCAAACATCACCCATTGTTTTTTTTTTTACTAACACTTGTTACCTACAGGACAAAGTCCAAATGTCTTTGCACTCAATGCCCTGTCTACGTGTATCCCTTTACCTGTGCCTGAAGTTTCAGCCAGGCCAGTCCGTTGTTCTTTGGACATGCTTTGAGCTTTCTCTACACCAACTCTTTGTGCATGCTGTGCATGCCACTTGAAATAAATCACAGTTAACTTAAATTCTACCCATCCTTCATGCTTTACCTCCTTCATGAAGTCTATTAGCGATATCTCTTCAATTTAGCCTTGAGATAATCTCATCTAGGAGATTTATTTGAAAAGGGCAAAGCAGGCTCTAACCTTGACATATATGTTTTCTTTTGAAGATATTTTTCCTTCCCTTGAAAAGAGTCAAAGACTAGCATTCAAGTCTTTTGGCTCCAAAGGTGTCAGGGATTATGAGGTAATGTTGCATTGGTCAGCAGTGTATTGGTCAGGAGGGCCCAGCTGAAAGAATGTCTGATTTAGTGAACTTATCGTTAGTTCATTCAATAGCAGCTTGACCTTCTGACCTCCTCTTGGTCTTAGGAGGAAGAAAACCAATAACAGATTTCCTCCCTTGCAGCATTTCTGGTATAACTGATTTAGTGTAGACACTTGATCATTAGTAGCAGCTGGTTTTCCTCTGGAAGAGAGAAGTCAAGGAGGCAGAAACAGTTTTCATGGTCACACCCCTGGACTGCTTTAGCATTATATTCATTCCAAAAAGGACGATACTACTCTCCTGTAGATACATTAATTCTAGAGCCTGAAGAGTCCTATCCTTTAGGCTTTGGTATTCTCTCCAACACTCTCAACTGCAAGGCTGAAGTCCTGAGGACATTTGAAGTAGTGGCTCCAGTGGGAAGTCACATCTTCATTTTGTCATATCCAGCAGATGCACCTTCCATCTGAAGTCCTTTTAAGGCTATGGTATACAAACACTTGAAGGCTTTGAACTATGGGTCTCTCATTCAACCTAGATTGCAGACCTCAGTCAGAGAACTCTTTCCTTACTAAGGCCATATTTCTTTTCATCTCAGTTTGCAGACTTGATAGCTCTGGTCTGAGTTTATTTCTCCCTTGTAGGTTCCACTAATAGTGACATGAATCATTATAAACATTCCAACCATTTCCCTGAACACTGGAGTCTCTCTTAGCACATGGACATTCTTCCAAAGTACAGAGGCAAGCATTTAACTAAGCATTTTTGCTACCTCATTCTAAGGAACGCCAGCTTTCCAGCTGATTTGTGTCCACTAAACCTTGACATATTTTGGCTTAAGGTCTTAGTAGCACCACACTTTCAGGTACCAGTTTCTGTATCACTAAGATTTTGTTTGTCTGTTTATAACGAAAATCCAAATGCATAGCTCACACATACATATAGAAGTGAAGGAAGTCTGAAGGCAGACAATTTAGTAACAGAATTCAGTTTACAGTTTATCCACTATGCCATCCTTTGTACATAGATTTCGGCTTTTTTAGGTTGCCTCATGGTGCAAAGTGGCAGCTGAGGTTCCAGACATTTTGTTTGAATTTTATACAGAAAGAATGCAGGGAACAGAAGGGCAAAAGGGATCGCCTCCCTGTTGAGTCTGCCTCCTTAAGTGTGAGTATGGAGGATAGTCTTCCAGCTGGCATACTGAGGTCTATAATTAAACCAGAATTCTATTAGTAGGTAGAAGAAATTGGATATTGTAGAGACAACTACCACACTGTCTTACTCATTTCTCTAGCATTTAGCCAAATACTAAAAATATTAGTAAGCCCCTGAAGATACACCTTACAAATACAAAACAAGAATGCCCCAAACTACTAATAGCAAAATGACTTGTATTAGTAAAATATTGAAAACAACTTAAATATCCTCTGTTAGATTAATTGAACAGTCACAAAATGGAGTAATTTTCCACCATAACTATGACAAGCTCTTTATAAAACTATATAGAATGATTTCCAGAATATTTTGTGAAATAAAGAAAGCAAGGTGCAAAAAGGGCATGTAGTGAACTACATTTTGTGTAATAAAGAATAAATAAATAAGAATGTGCGCACACACACACACACACACACACACACCCCACACACAAATGCTTCTTAGTTTTTCAAAGAAGAAACACAAGAATGGCAACCTAGAAACTAATGAAAGTGGTTCCATAGCAGGCAGGTGAGAAGTGAAGGATAGGGATGGGAGCTAGAATTGATAGCTCTGGTATATACTGATAGCTCATGAATATACTTTTACATAGTCTGACTTTTGTAATATTTTATATATTCATGTAAAATTTTATATATTCATAATAAATAAAATGATGAAATAAAAGGCAAACAAATACTAAAACTGAATACAAACATAATCAATCCTTATTGTGTATAAAGCTGACATCATTATACCCAGAAAGAAGAATTAATCAGGTAACTTTTCAACACAGTGCTTTGCTCATAGCTACTTAGAAGAATATATTCCAAAGGACAAAAATAATTACAAAACATTCTTGAGCTCTTCTTGGGTTTGCTGTTGCTAGTGATATTGGTGTTGCAACTCTCAAACTCTTTTGTTTGTGTAGTATGACAGAGAGATGAGTAAATACATAGATTTGGGGAGGAAACAGGATTTTCATTGTGGGAGAAGGGGATCACAAATATGGAATGGGAGAAGCTAAGGAAGAACCCTGGGGTGTTGGAGTTGAACTGGAGATAGCAGCATGGCTAGATGCTCAATATAAAGATCTATTGAGGAAAAGAAAAGAAAAGAAAATACGGGTTAAAAAAGAAGGTGGAATTAGAACAAGCCTTTTGTATTCACCAATCTTCTCATTCATCCTTAATGATTCCAAATTTTACAATGCTATAACCTGGTGCATATATGTTACCAGGTCTGGGACACACACAGAGGCCATTGTCAGTATTGACACAGCCACCTCTCATCTCTGGGAAACTCTGTAGTAGCATTTCTCTGGACTTCCATTAGTAAACATTAGGGGAAGAAAAGGTTGGCCTTAGAGACTCAGTCACACAACTTAGAAGGAAAATGCAGCAGGCAAAACTTTGCATCAATACTGGCCCTTAATTACATACAGTTGGTCATGTATGTGATTGACTTAATAATAATTCCCTGACAGACACCCAATACCTAATTATTATCTTGTTTCTGAGGTTACAACGTACTTTTTGAGCTTGTCTAATAATGTCTTTTCCAAGATCGCATCACAGCTCAGAAAATATTGACATATCCTATATTAAAATAACTTTTCAAATTGTATTTTAATTTAAAATCATTGATTTGAATCCATCTTGGACACAATAGTGAGGAAATTCTCTCATGGTGAAATGATTGTGTCTCTTAGAAGTGGGGAGGAAAAAAGAACAGGTGTGAAGGGATTTAATGGGGGAATGGGTCCTCCCATTTCCATTTCCTCTCTAGAAGTACATGAGGATGGTGCCTCAGAGCCCTGATGAGCTGTTATTTATTTAGTTTTATGTAATACTCTGGGTCTCCTTCCTTGTTATCCTAGTGTCTTTTAAAGTCTTGGTGAATTTTCAGGGTGTTTTTTTCCTTCCTTCTGTGTTGTTGGTTATTAGTGGTGGTCAGTGCTTGAAGCCAGCAAGGTGGTGGCAGGAATGTTTAAAGGGGGATCTTGAGATGAGAGCTGAGGCTCCCCTCTCAATAGGCGATTGTCCCTCTATTGTGAAGCTTGCAATAGTTGGCTGGTATGTTTTAAAAGAAAGGAATAAGTCATCATTCAAGACATATGGGTGAAGAGCTTTAGCTAACTCATGAGTATAAAGCTCAGAAAAGATGTTCATCTCTACATCTAATATAATTTAAAACCTGAACCATGGAAAATAAAATTTTAGTCTTCTGTTGCTATAGAACTACAGTGTTCTTTTAAAAAGATTCTTTCATGCCAGCAATAATGAATGACATGTTTTGTGAAATTAGATTCATGTCAAGCAGTCAAGGCACCTTGTGATTAGAAGGCAGCCTGGCTGTAATTACTTTGAACTAACCATTTCTTCTCCCCTGCCAGACAGTATTTCATAATAAATGATTCCTATCCAAATCAGAATATTGTAGAGAACATTATGTTAATTCATTGTCAGATTCCTTAGACAAATTTTTCAAGGTCTTTGACAATAAAAATTAAATAGAAGTGAAATTAAGTAAACATAAAAGAGACTTATATAAAAGATTTTTAAAAACACAGGATTATTATTATTTTTTAAACATTTGAATTAAAAAATTCAAGTTATCTAAAGTACTTCAAAGGGGATAAAGATTTCAAAGACACATCTAACCTTTAAGGTTCAACTTAAATATCATCTCCTTTAGGAGTCTTCCAGAGTCCCTATGCTATCTCCTAACAACCATAGCATGTTATCTGTACCCCACATAGCACTTCTCACTATCTACTCCCTAATGTGGTTATATAGATAAATGTTACTTTTTTCTTACAAAATTATAAGTTGCTTGAGGATGGAATCCATGTCCTGGTCACCTTTGTTTCTCCCTTCATATAGTGAACACTAAAAAAAAATTGAATGATTGACTGAAGAGACCATTCAAATCGCCCATTTTGTAGAAGAGAGGTCTACAAACTTTGCCTATAAAGGGCCACATAATACCTACTTTAGATTTTGTGGGCCATATGGTCTCCATCCCAACTACTCTTGTGTGGATGCAGCCATAGGTAATATGTCAATGATGAGCATGGAGGTGTTTCTATAAAAATTTATTTACAAAAACTGTGGGTGGGTAGTCTGGATTTGGGCCATAGGCTGTAGTTTGCTGATTCCTGTTGTAGAGCATATATTCATTGGATCTTCAAACTGGAACTATGTGGACAATTTTATAAAACAGTGTAAGTCCTGTATTTCTTTTTCTGTCCCCTTCAGTTATAATGGCACAATTCTCCCTGACTCTCTTAAAGCTCCCCCTTTCTAACACACACACACACACATACACACACACACACTCACACTTTTCAAATGTCTGGTGGGCTTTGACTCTCTCCTCATAATTAAATTAGGGGATCTAGACAGCTGATTGGAAGCTGTGTGCCTGTGGGCAGAGCCTTTTGATGGTGCACTTCACTGTTGGGAGACATGACTGGGCCCTTTCATCAGGAAATTTGGATGGTACCTTTAAGCTTTTTCCTTGAGCTGATAAGATGCCCCAGAAAAGAATCTTCTAAGTGATTTCATATATGGGGGTGGAGGTGGGGGAGGCAGGGAGAATAAGTAAACACAATGAAGAAACTGTGGTAAAAGTCTCAAAATATGCTTAGTCCACAAGCACAAATTGATGTCCCTTTTGTGTTATGCCACTACCTAGCATGGTGTCTGACACAGGGTAGATGCTCAGCAGATGTCTGTTGGATAATCGAAGCACATAAGGCTGGGAATGATATTTCCCTAGTCCTGATCATTGGGAATCTAGACATCTGATCTTCTAATTCTATCATGTATTTCACATCTTTCTTAATTGTAATTTGAAATGAGAATGCCAATGAATCCATACTTCTTACCTGTATATCTTCTTGTGGAGCTTGTCATTCTCCTAATTCTAGGAGAATGAGCAGAAATTGGAAAATAATTATATTCAAGGAAAATGCTGATTTATATTTATCCTTTCACTAATTTGTATTTTTAAAGCACTGTCTTACTTCTTAATTAACTGTTTAGAACCACTTACAATCATTACTTAATATTAATTCAAGGTACTTTAAATTTACTTAAACACTTTCTCATCTATTCTTCAAGATAATGAAGAATTGGTAATTCAATTGGGTTTCAACTATGTGTCAAATAAAATGGTAAATTAGAATAACTCCACTTCCTTTCCACAGTCAGCTCTCTCCCATTTTTCACATGGGTATTTCCCACATTCTCTACTCTTCTCATATCTTCCTATGTGCCCCTCCTGCTCTCTTCCCAATAGTCTGGGCAGATGGCCTTTCCTTCTATTTTGTACAGAGATTAGTTGTGAGTGAATCTACTACAGACTCATTGCTCCATCCTTACACCCCCTTCCTCCTTCCCTCCTGTGACAATGTCCTTCCTCCTCTCTAAAGCTCTTCCCTCCACCTCTGCTTGGCAACGCTTCCTCTTCTCACTTTCCACCTCAACTCTGGTGTACTACATCTCTCTTGTCTTAAAGCATTCATTGCTCTTGTGCACAGGCTTTCCTCATCATTTTAAAACTGTCCAAATCCTTCTTATGTTAAAAGAACATGCCAGTAGAATTTTAATGGGGAATTGCATTAAGTCTGTGTATTGCTTTAAATCTGTATATTGCTGTTTTAAACAATGTTGATGCTTCCAATCCATGAACACAGAGATATCTTTCCATTTCTTTGTATCCTCCTCAATTTCTTTCAACGTCTTGTCATTTTCAGAGTATAGATCCTTCACTTCCTTTGTTAAGTTTATTTCTAGGTATCATATTTTTTTGTTGCAATTGCAAACGGAAATGATACAGGTGATGTATTATAGAAATGTACACTTGAAGCTTATATAGTGTTATTAACCACTGGAACCCCAATAAATTTAATAAAAGTAACTTCCCAATACAGCCGCCTCCTTGAGCCCATGCTTCCTCTCCACCCTTTCATATTCAAATTTCTTCTCTTTTGTCACCTGCCATTACTTCTCAAGCCACAGCACTCTGTCTTAAGTTACCAATGCAGGGAGAAATCTCTCACCAGCAAATACTTTGCCACACATTCAGTCCACATGTCTCAGACCATTTTTTACTCTCAACTTGGCAACATTTTACACCTTTGATACCTTTTTTTGGAAGCACTTGCTTTCCTGAGTCCCACCCTACTCTAGTTTTTCCTTCAGTCTCTGATGGTCTCTCTCAGTTGCCATTGCAAGCTCCTGTTTCTCAACCATCCCTGTAATGTTGGTGTTCCTTTCTTAGCCCCTCCCCCCACTACACAGTTTCCCCAGTTTCACACTACACTCACTCACACAGCTTCAACTATCATCTCTATGACAGAGATTCCCCACTTCTATGTCTGGCCTTGGCCTCTCTTCTGAGCTCCAGACGCCTGTGTCTGACTGTCTCAGTCTATGTCCCAATCTAAACTCTGTCTTTTACTCCAAGTCTGTTCTCCTTTCTTTTCTTCACCAGTTTGGTGACTTTGCCATCCACTCCTCTGTCTACATCCAACAAATTCTCAAGTCTGGGAGACTCCAACTATTACACTTGTGAACCTTTTCATTTCTCTCTCTCTTGTTTTTTCTAAAATTTATCTTCATTGTTGAAAATATTACAAATGCTCTCCCTTTCCCCCATTGATCCTCTCCACCCTGTACCCTCCCCCAAGCCTTCACCCCCCTATTGTCTGCTTCAATGGGTTATGCATATATGTATATAAGTTCTTAGGTTAATCTCTCCCCACCCACCCACCCCAGCCTTCCCTCTGAGATTTGTCAGTCTGTTCCATGCTTCTATGTCTCTGGATCTATTTTTGTTCATCAGTTTATTTTGTTCATTAGATTCCACATATGAGTAAGATCATGGGACACTTGCCTTTCTCTGACTGGCTTATTTCGCTTAGCATAATACTCACCAGGTCCGACCATGCTGTCTCAAAGAGTAAGGGATCCTTTGTTTCTATAGCTGCATAGTATTCCATTGTGTAAATGTCCAAGAAGATGCTTGATATGATTTCAATCTTCTTGAACTTGTAAAGGCTTGTTTTGTGTCCTAACATGTGATCTATCTTTGAGACTGTCCCATGTGCACTTGAGGGGAATGCCTATTCTGCAGCTTTAGAGTGGAATGTTCTATAAATGTCAATTAAATCCATCTGATCTAGTGTGTCATTTAGAGTCGCTGTTTCCTTGTCGATTTTATGTCTGGAAGATCTATCCAGTACAGTCAGTGACGTGTTAAGTCCCCTACTATGACTGTACTGCTGTCAATTTCTCTTTTAAAGTCCTCCAGAAGCTTTTTTGTGTTTTTTCCCCCTCAGCCTTTGTGCCTTTTGTTCTGAGGTTGGTCTCTTATAGATAGTATGTATTTGGATCTTGCTTTCTTATCCATTCAGCTACCCTATGTCTTTTGATTGGGACATTTAATCCATTCAACTTATTACAGCTGTCCCTTTAACATTTCTTGCAATGCTGGTTTGGTGGTGATAAATTCCTTTAACTGTTTTTTTTTTTGCCTGGGAAGCTCTTTCTTTCACCATCTATTTTGAATGATAGCCTTGCTGGATAGAGTATTCTTGGCTTCAGACCCTTGTTTTGCATTACCTTGAATACTTCATGCGATTACTTTCTGGCTTGTAGAGTTTCTGATGAGAAGTCAGCTGACAGCCTTATGGGAGCTCCTTTGTAGGTGACAGATTGCTTTTCTCTTGCTGCCTTTAAGATTCTCTCTTTGTATTGAATTCTTGGCATTTTAATTATGATGTGTTTGGGTGTGGGCCTCTTTGGGTTCTTTTTACTTGGGACTTTCTGTGCCCCTTGAACTTGTGTGACTTTTTCCTTGACCAGGTTAAGGAAGTTTTCTGCCAATATTTCTTCAAACAGGTTCTCTAACTCTTGCTTACTTTTGACCTCTTCTAGCATTCCTATGATGTGAATATTGTTACATTTCATGTTGTCCCACATCTCCCTTTAACTGTCCTCCTGTTTTTTAATTGTTTTTTCTTTTTGGTTCTCTGATTGAGTGATTTTTTTTTCTACCCTGTCTTCTAATTTGCTGATCTGATCCTCAGATCCCCTAATCTGTTGTTCATTCCTTCCAATGTTTTGTTCTGTTTTTTTTCTCTACTATGTCATTCTTAATATCCCTCATAATTTCTATATCTTTTTTCATGCTGCTGAGCATCTTTATGATCAGTATTTTGAACTCTGTATCTGATAGATTGCTTATCTTCATTTAGCTTTCCTTCTGGAGAATTCTTTTGTTATTTCACTTGAGGTTTGTTTTTTTGTCTCCCCATTTTGGCTGCCTGTTTGTATTTGTTTCTATGTATTAGGTAGATCTGCTAGGAGTCCGTCTTTTGGATGGTCTCTGGTGCAGGCCAATGTCAGATGCTGTTTGTGACTGGCCTTGAGTACCTTGTTTGAAGTTTTCCACACTCCACAGCTTCTGGTTTCCTCTGCTGGGGCTGAGTGTGTTTATACAGGACGAAGATGTGCGCCAATGTCTGCTTTTCCAAGCCCTGGGTTCAGAAGAAAATCAGGCAAAGATTCAAAGCACCTAGAAGTTGTTATTCAGTCTCTTAATGAGCCTCAGGCTGTAGAAACTCCACGGAGTGGGGTAGCAGATTGTTATCAGTCTTTTAAGGAGTCTCAAGCTGTAGAAACTCAACGGGGTGGGGCCAGAGGTTTTCCAGCAGGGTGAGGCAATTGCTCCCCCCCCCCCAGGCAAAATCTGCTTAGAAGGTAAAAGTCTGCCTGAGAAAGATGTCCTCTGTTGTATGGAGGAATGAGTCAGCAGCAGGGGCCAGATAAGTGCCCTTTGAGATCTATTCCTTCACCCAACCCCCCTGGATTCTTCTCATACAGCTCTAGTCCACTCTGCTCTCCCTCTGCCAGAGCCCAAGGTGAGTGGCTGCGCACAAAACTTTTTGTGTTCGCCCTTTGAGAGTGTGTCTGCATTTCCAGCTGTCTCTCCCCTGCTGCTTTTCACAGCCAGATGTTATGTGGGCACCTTTCTCAGTTCTGGTGCTCTTTGTTGGGAAGCCCAGCCTGGGGTTTAGGCCCCAGAGTCCTCAGTGGGAGCCCCCCAGAGCTGAGATCTCCCTACAGAACTTCAGCTGCTGCCTGTGGGAGCCCAGCCAGCCCTCATGCACCTCCGCACTTCCTACCAGTCTCAATGCTGTCTCCACTTTTCCTTCTTGGTTATGAGGGTGCTCTCCAGCTCATCTTCAGTTGCAGTTGATTATTCAGGATGGCTTTTCTATATTTTAGTTCTAATTCTAGTTTGGTCCCAGGAGAGTGTCAGTGTAGCTTCCACTCAGTCTGCTGCAACCTTGGATCCTCTACTTCTCTTTATTCCCACTACAAATACTATTATTATTTTGGCTCAACATTATCTTTACCCTAAAATGCCTCAAGTTTCCCAAGTGCTTTTCCTGTTTTACTGCCCTTTAATCTACCTATTCCCTATACTGCCACCAGAGGGAGTATTCTACAATTTCAATCGGATCATGTAAGAAGATTAAAAGTCAGATGGCTTCCATTGCCTTAGGAATCAGTCCCAGAGATTGATTACAAGGTCCTTCATGACATAGTGCCTGTTAATTAGTCCAGTCTTCTCTTTACTGCTTACTCTTTTGCATTTTATTTTCCAGCCATACTAAAATTAATTCACTCCTTTAAAAAAAGCATGTGCATTCTCTTCTAAGCCTAAATGAGTGAATAAATCTTATTTGTCTCAGTCAGTTGAAAAATACATACATTTTCTTCTTATGTAGGGTAAATTTGCTTACATTTACATATGATACACATACAAGATAAAGTAAAAATCTTATGCATATTTAATTTATTTAAATCCTCACCCAAGGATATGTTAATTGACTTGAAAGAGAGAGAGAGAGACAGAGAGAGACAGAGAGAGAAACATCAATGTGAGAGAGAAACATCAATCGGTTGCCTCCTGTATGCACCCCAATCAGGATGGAACCCAAAATCTAGATATGTGCCCGACCAGGAATTGAACCTGCAACTTTTGGTGCACAGGACAATGCTCCAATCAACTGAGCCACCCTGCCAGGACATCTCTTTTAAAAATGGTTCTTCTTTGGAAGGTCCCTACATTCAGAGTTCTAGGAACCAATGGTTAGATAACTTGGTAGCATTAAAATAAAATAGTTTGGTTGGGTCGTTCTGACTTGAATATGGGAGGACTGATATGGCATTTATGCTCACTTCTGCATCCTGCCAGATATTGCTAATCAGCCATGGCACTATTTTCTGAAGAGCTTAGTCTCAACATCACAAATCCATCACACACTCCAGGAAGTCACTGCCAGTAGGAGTGGGTCCTAAGATGAAACCTCTTTGTCATTCGTGTGCATGAGTATGGCAAGTAATTTTGTACTGAGGGCTCAAGAATAAATGAGCCAAAGGGATTGAATTCTTATTTTAATTGATTTCTGTCTCATTTCTTCCAATGAGGACACCCTAACTTGCCAAATATAGTTGTTGTTTTTTAACCTTAGAAGAGTTTCAGTCCAGATAATCTTTAAACAAGGCATACATACCCCTCAAGGGAACTGAAGACTCTGTAGGGTACACAGCTTGGGCAGCTTTAGGCAAATCATTTTGTAGATGCTCAACTTCCATTGTGTCTGTTCCTGAAGCTGATCTCTCTGAGAACCACTCCTTCAGTCAGTTTTTCTCCTTTCTTACCTCCCTTTTCACAGTTGACTGTCTCATACCTTGCAAAAAAATGTGCACATCTCTGAAAATTATTTTGAGGCATTTCCTGGAGTATAAAAAACTTAGGGGCACTAACCATAAGGATGTTTGAAAATGTAGAGCTCCTGAATGAGAGTCCCTATATTTGGCAAAACAAACAAACAAAATGAAAGAGGCCAGTGCCTGATTTCATTCAGGTCACAGTGTCATGGCAGGGCTCTGTGCCCACCTTGTTTCTTACTATGTATGTTAGGATTAGGATTGACAAATAAAAGTGTTGCTATGGAGCACATATTGACATTTTTACTTAAATCAAAAGATACACTTGAAATTTTTATGGCAAAAAGAAATTCTGATTTCACTGATTGGTTTGACTATGAGGACTGACTTTGCCCAGTGAGGTTTTATATAACAAATATGGTGCATTAATTGAATGGGCTAAATCTGTAACTCCAAGTATATTTTAAAACATATTTAAATATTACACATACTATGCAATATACTAGAAATTACATCTTTGCAACTATTGCATTTGAGATAAAAATGTAGTTCAACTGAAAAATATATGAAGAGGCATATAATTTTTCAAAATTGCAGTGTCAATTAACAATATTTTAGGGACATTGTGAAGGAAAACTTCAAGTTTAGTATCTTATAATAATTAAACCACAAAATGAAGCTTCAAATAACAGGGCTTGAGCACTTTCTGAGACCATAAAGACCCTTTCAACTTGAAACTAGGGTGCAGAGAAGTCAGCAACTAGCCCACACCCATCCTCTAAGATAAGGGCATATCCCATCTATTTCTCTTAATTTCTCAGAATATTTACCATTATATTCCTTATAAAAAGCCTATACAATTGACATTGACATTCACAAACTTTAATTATACAAGAAAGCACAAATATACTTTAAAGTGCAAAAAGCTCTACTGTGATATAAACCTAGCCTAATGACATATCTATAATAAGTATAAATTAAACATTTAATTAACAGCAATTTTCTTACCTTCTTAACATTTAGAAGGGCTTTTAGAAGTTATTTTTATGGTACAGATCTTTTTAAATGCCATCGAGGGAGCTATGGATTGATTTTTCTTTCAATAATTTTCCCCTTGACAAATAAAGGCATTTCAAGCTGTTACAAATATCATTACTTTACTAATAAGCCATCACAATACCCTGTGGAAAAAAGAGCACTAGTCTCAGGAAATAAGAATCCTGGACCCTAGTTCTAGATCTACCAATATGTTCTGTGATCATAGACCTCAGTGTGTGTGTGTGTGTGTGTGTGTGTGTGTGTGTGTGTGTTTAATTGTCAGAATATTAAATAAATTTCACTCTAAGGACTAATGACAATTTCTTAAAGTTTTACATAAAGAATGAATCCATGGATACTATAAGCATTTGTGAGAAAGAGTGCTATGACTGATTGGTTTAGAATATCTGCTATAAGCATAGATGAAGTATGTTGTATATTTATCAACTCATATAATAAAAAATTATTATTTTGTCAGTGTTTGGTCTTCTGGTATATCTGGTGTGTGTATGTGTGTTTCTTTCTTCTAAATAGGGGTTCATTAAAGAAAATAAGAAGTCAAGAGCAATCATATTTCTTTAATTAGTGTTGGAGTGGTTGCCATTTAAGAGTTTTTTTTAGAATAACTGGCAAGATCACCTCACCGTTCCCCTAAATTTACAGCTCTCAAGAGATACACTGAAGAGAATTAGAAATGCATGTATAGGAGTTTAAGGGAAGGCCAATGCGGTTGCCTTCCCTATTTGGGGGACAATTCAGTTGCAGTCATTGTTTTCTATTGTTTGTCCCATTCCTTACAGGTCTAGGAACAAGATTTGCTTGGTTAAACCAGAGATTACTGTCTCTTGATGACAGACTCACTGTTATTAAATGCATGTGCATCTTATGCGTAATAACATTATTTACAACTGATGCTGGTGGCCGACCTTTCATGAATCCCTTATCCAAGATAAGCACTTCCCAGTATCAATGTATCTGGAAAGTGAAGACATTACTGATCAGAAGTAGAGAATGGAATTATAGTCCTGAATGTAGAATGTGTTGAAATAGCATTAAAAAGTCTCAAATGGTATATGGGGCACCTGGCTTAAGGTACAATGAGCTATAACCAGTAGGGGACTTGCTTTCTATTTTATCTTAGAATGTTGTCTAGCACATTTATGTGACTGTGTTCTGAGTAATAATATTCCCATGAGTCATGATTTTAGTGTTTGGGGAACTTAGGGAAGATAATATCTGGGCCGAAAGGTTGGCAAAACCTAGATCCACCTGAAGACTGTGCTGTTGCAAATGGGTAGGTGCTGTTGACACAGAATTTCAACATAAGGAAAGGATATTAAAGGCAATCTTCAGACTACAGACATTCTGGATGGAAGCAATAGACTTAGATGCTCTGTTGCTTCCTTCTTTCCTCCTTTTTATGCGATGTGAAATATTATGGTGAATGGGAGGCTGAGCTGGGACTGTGTAATGTGCAGCATTTATAATTTATGAAAACTCATCAATGGTAAGTCTTTGGGTCTCTCTTTGAGATACTACACTGCATACTTTGCTTTCCAGATTCTTAGAAACCCATGTTAAAACAATGAACTGAATCAATGGAGTAACAGTAGGCTGGGATTCTGAAATGCCCATGTGGCGGAGACTACTGATTGCTTTTTACTGACCAATTTATCTTTTCTTTCTAGTAATACAGTCCTTCTCCTGCCCGTGTTAGTGGAGCAGGTGGTAACCCAGCTAGAGAACACATTTGAATTGAGTTGTGGCTATGTGACTAAGTTTAAGCCAATGGGATGTTGAGTGGGAATGCATATAATTTCTAAGTCACCTCCTTAAAGAATACTTTGGGTTGTATCAGGTTGTCTCTTCCTCCTTGCCTGCTGGATGGGAAATGATGGCAACTGGAGCAACCTTAAAGAGTATATGTCATCAATGATAGAGCCACCATGCAAGCTCTAGACTGCCTTGTAGGAAAGTAATGAACTTCATTCTTAGTATAAGCCATGATGCTTTGGGGTCTTTTGTTCTAACAGCTAACTAATACAAAAATGATACTCAGAAGTGAGGTTCTACATAACAATAAATAAAACTAAGCTTAGCAATCCAGCAGTGGGTTGTAAGGCAACAAATACTTCAGGTTCTCATGCTCTGACTATAGACTGTTGAAAAATAGTTGGCAAAATTTAGTCTATAATGACTTGGAAGACAGACTTCATGTTTACTGAGTCTGTTGGTCTGTGGTAACTACATGGAAAAATTCAAGTGTTTGATGTTTATTGGCTTCTTCTTGCTGGTTTTCACAAAAGAGAGATGAAAACAGATAAGATTAGTCAGTTTTGGAAGCAGAGATGGAAAGGAATATAGATATGTTAAAGGAAAGTCGCTCTGCCTTTGACCTGCAGGTTAAATATGGGATTCACAGGATTGGAAGTGTAGCAAACTTTTGAAGATAAACCTGTCATTTAGAGTTTTTCCTCACTAACCTGTTAAGACACCACATCCAAATCAGGGAGTAACTCAGTAGCAAGGATCTGATTGTGGGCATTGTTTTCCTTCTCAAGCTATTGTTTTGAATGGCCTCAGGGTAGGAATAAATACAGGAAAGAGTCACTCCGTTTGAGAACAATGCTTAAAGAACTTTAGGAATGGTTATTGATTGCAGTTGGAACTTGGCAGAGGCAAATCCACAGAGCCTACTACATGTTTAAGAAATTTTTTTCCCAAAGTAACCACAAACCTGACCTGCAAAAACATATAACTTCTCGTCCCCCCATGAAGTATGTGTCAAGGACTCATACTTTGGTTAAGGGGCCACTATAATGGTGGATAAGAGAAAACCATCCAGAAAGCAATGCCATTGGCCACAGAGAATAAGTGACAAGGAGATGCAAATCAAGAGAACTGTTGAGCAGAAAGAGAGCTTCTATACTTCCAGGACAAGGAGTCTCCATGAATCCCACCTAGCAGGATTCATCATTGTTGTGGACCATTCATCATTGTTGTGGACCATTCATTTTGCATGTGCCATTCTTGTCTTCTGTGGATAGGCAGCTATCTTGTTCCTTCTCTATTACTGTTGTGTGTTTGTGTTTGTGTGTGGTGTGTGAAGAGAGAGAGCGAAAGGGAGAGAACACACTTGTGTATTAGTCTACATTGTAAGGAGCCTTACTTGGACCTGATGGAAAGGACTTTGTATCACTCAGAGACCCAGGGCTTTGAGATGGATGGAATGCAGAGGACTTGGGGAGGGTGTTGAGTGTATTCTGTATGTGCAAAAATGACTATGCATGAATACTTGGATGACCAGAGGGTTGAAATGTGACAGAGACTAATAACTTACTTTTAGTATCCTTTCTCCCCTTCCTTTTTAAAAAATATATCTTTATTGATTTCAGAGAGAGGAAAGGAGAGGGAGAGAGAGAGATAGAAACATCAATGATGAGAGTCATTGATTGAGCCCACAACCCGGGCATGTGCCCTGACCGGGAATCGAACCTGGATCGCCTGGATCCTAGGTCAACGCTCAACCACTGAGCCATGCCCAGCCGGGCTCCCCTTCTTTTTAGTAAGAAAACCTACCCAAGCTAAGGATGGCATTTCCTTCTCTCCCTTGCAGCTAATTGCTGACCAATTGGATGTGAGCCAAAGAAATATATGATTCCTGGGCCACCTCCTTCAAGATTAATTATCTTGTTTGAGACACTTTTTTTTCTGATACTGCCTGGGGTATGGTGAGAACTGGGACAACCCTAATGGCCATATATAAGGGGTGGCAGAGCGGGCTCCACCAGGCCTAGGTTGTTCCCATCCAGACTGCTCTGCGAGGGGATAAGAAACCTCGATCTTATTCAGTCCACTATATTTTGGGGTTGTTTGAGATCCTTTGTTAGAGTAAACCAATGCCTTTCTCCTCATGTTATTCAAGTAACTTGGGTGTGCTAAAGGTAATAATAATAGAATGGCTTGTGGAAATGTTTCACTAAGCCCTGAGGAGGTATGATAGCATGTTAGCAGATCTCAATGGAGAATATCTATCTAGTGGTGGGATTGCTTGTGGTGTCTTGACCAGTGCTAGATAAATGATGACATGGGTTGCTCTTCTGAATCTGGTATTACTAGCTTGATTACATTTTTCTGGTGAGACTTTCATTAAATGTTTACATTACTGATTATATTCTTTTAGGGCTGGAGGACATTCTGTGCAGTCCCAATATGTGCTTATATAATTAGTCCAACCTCAAGCATTCTTGGACAGTCTTATTGTTACAGAATAAATTAATGAATTAGTATGGGATGACCTTTAATGAGCAGCAACAACAAAAATGGAATGGGATGGATCAAATAATGGGAGCTGTATGGAGTCTCCAATAGTAATAATATCATAATAACACTGCTCACATAAGGTTATAGAAAGTAATTTTACTATAATTTTACATTTGGAATAAGTGGAAAATGTACATTAATGATATTCTTTAAATAAATTATGGTTTATAATAGAACCTGACTCCCTTGGACACGACACTTAGGAGATGACCTGTTGCCACATTGGTATTGGAAGAGAGAAAGAGAAGGGGGGGAGGCTCAAGAGACTATTATTTTAACTTAGCCAAAATTGTTGTGCTCTACTTTGAAGTGCGATTTTAGTGAGGGAAGAGTCTGTCATAGTTATTATTAACTGATTAATTTGAGGGATATAAGGAAACTTGTTTGTATAAGTATGATGCATGCTGAGAGTTGTACAGATTCTTATAACCATGACCACATTAATGTTCCCAAGACTATACTGTAGTAGGTAGACTTCATATGTACACTAACAAATGGATTAATGGGGGGTGGGGGGGTGGGAGGTGGAAAGAGATTAACCAAAGAACTTATATGCATATATGTATAATCCATGGACACAGGCAATAGTGAGGTAAAGGCCTGGGGGTGCCGTATGGTGTGGAGGGGTCAATGGGGAAAGAAAGGGGACATGTGTAATACTTTCAAAAGTAAAGATAAATTAAAAATAATTATAATATTTGTAAGACTTAACCCAGCAAGTATTATAAAATTGGCACTCCAAGATGTTTTGAAATAAGTCATAGCTATACATGCCCATGGAAGAGATAAAACAATAGTGGATCAAAATAAAGATAGTTTTCTTGTTATCGAGAAACTTTTCCAGTCTGAGTAACTGATTTCCAAGATCTTGGATTATTATAATCATAATAAAAAAGTAGCTTTGAATATTGGTTATGAGGCTATGTCATATGAAATATGACCATGATCTGCTTTTTATGTACAGAAATCATGATGGTGTCTGACCCACTGCTCATAGAGGATGTTGAGTGAATTACTGTTGGCAGTAACTGCACTGGGTGTGATGCTTTGTCCAGACCTTCTTCTCTTTCCCTTTCATGGTGAGGGGCACATATTTATAAAACAGTGGGTGGGCACTAAAGAGAAACTGACTGGCTTTAGTGTTAGGTTTGAACTTACAGTATTCGGTTTATAAACTCAGGTTCTAACTCACTGAGTTAGCATATCAGTCCAGACACTAAGTAATTACTATGCATTTGAATCTGGCACATACTGTTTTTCTGTAATGAAAATCTAGTTAATCTGGAAATCAGACATAACAGGAAAACATCACTTTGTTTACAGCTCTGTCCTGACATCTTTCAAAGTAGTATAAAGACACATAAGTGCACCTTTACTTTAAATATTTTCCTGTGGTAGGTCCCATATATATTATTTATTTTAATGCCCTGAAATTTAGAAAGGTCATTTTAACTGAGTAGAAGAGCCTCTTCAATTTTCCATATTTGAGCTCATTGACATTTAAATGTCCTCAGTACTCTTGTGAAAACAGAATAAAAACTTTTCTTTCCTATTCCAGTTTTTCTTTCCACTTCCTGGTAACTTTTGGGGAACTGCTTGGCCTGTATCTGAGGCCTGCTGATGTGGTTTTATGTACAGATGTCTCAAGGGGCAGAATTGGAAGTTTCGCAATCTATGATGCTTATGTCATATCATTAAATAGAACTCAGATACAAATAAAGGTGTTTTTTTGTTACATGAAGGTAGTGTTATTGTTTATTTGTAGCAGATAACAATCTTAATTAAACTTCTAGGCTTATAGCTCTAAAGGCCTACATTCTGAATCACTAAACTGTGACAGTTCAAGCTTTCTTCCTGCCCAATGTGTTGAGATGGCCCTGAAAGAATGCCAGAGATGTTGAACTTGATTGATGTTTTCTTTCCCTCGACACATTCCATGTCATGAACTGCCTTGGCTTTGGTAGTGAGTTTATTTTATATCTCTGTAACTATGGAAATTGATGTTAGAAAAGGGGAGTTAATGGTGATGGAGCAAGGAGGTATTTTGGCCAATGCTATACTTAGGTTAAAATGTATAGGGCCATAGAATTTAAAAATGCAAAGGGCCTCACAGACTAGTAAATTTCTCACTTTTTAGGGTTGGTTAAATTGAGCTTGTGTGACAACCTGCTAGTCCCAGTGGTTAAAAAAGATTGCAACAGTGCATAGGTCAAAATCTGGGCATGTGGCCTAAAAAGTTCAGGCCTATTCTCTCTGCTGGTGTCTGGTTTATCATCTCCACGTGGCCACCTCTTCCATCTCATCGTTGATGCAGACCTGTCTTCAGTCCATTCATAATGAGAAGTGTGCAAGCGGAGAGTTCCCTTAAGCCTTTCATATGCTTAATGTCCACCCACCAAAGGCCTCATTACCATCCATCTTTTCTTCCTAAGAAATGTGTTAAGAATGGAGAAACAAAGGAACAAGGAGGGATGTGTCTTGCAATGATGACTTTCTATCTCAAGGGAGACACAGCACCTCTCCTCCCTCTGCTTCCTTCCCCTCTGAGTGGAACCTCTCTGTACTCCAGCACAGTGAGCGCTCTGGCTCACGTCCCTCCGTGCCACAGACACTGACCTGGAATAGGCACTAGTCATCCCTTGATTGTCAAATCCAATGGACAATTTTTTAGGCCTTTGCTGACTTTTCTGTACAGTGACATCTTTTGAAACTTCTTCCTTGAATTGTCCCTCCTTTAGCTTCTGTAACAAGACTGGCTTTCTCCTCCTGTTCTTACTCCTTAAATATTTATGTTCCTGCTCCATGCGCATCCCTCCAAAGACTGAATGGTTAACTGGGGTGCAAGATAATACATAAAATAGTGCCTAAGAGCTTGGATTCTGGAGCCAAATCACCTGGGCTTGAATCCTGGTTGCCTCACTTGGATCAGTTACTTAGTTTCTTGGTGCCTCAGTTTTGTCATCTAAAAAATGGGGATATTACTAGTGCTTCACAGCATTGTGAAATTAAATTATTTTATATACATAAAGTGCTAAGAATTGTGCCTGGAAAATAGTAAATGTTTTGTAAGTCTTAACTGAGAGAGAAAAAGAGAGAGGGAGAGAGAGGGAGAGCAATTTGGTTAAGGATATCTGAAAGTTTACTGTGCTAAACAAGATTTCAAGATCCATGCTTAAGAGACACAGGAAACATAACTCACACACACATTTATTTTTCCTTTAAAATTTCAAAGTTATGTTACTGGGTCTGGCTACTTTTTAATAATTTCACCTATCAGATATTTGGAATCAATAAACCACAGAGGCCCGGTTACTGTGTTCCCTATGTATCAACCACATCCTGACTGCCTACTCATATCCCCCATTGAATGTCAAGCCAGTCTTCTCTGCCTTCCCCAAATTTGGAACTTTCAACTTACTATACTAAATCTAACCTTAAATAAAAGTGATGGGATAAAAAATTATTAACATGGAATCTACAACTTTCTCTCATCCCTACAGAAATGAAGAGGACAGGGGAGATGTTTGTCACAATTATCACAGGAAAAATCTTTGGATGCAGAAGACAAATGATACTTCCCAGAGGTCTGGGTGCAGGAGGCTGTTGGTGGTGGTGGTGGTGGCATGGCGGGAGTGGGTGGGTAGGGCGTGCTCCCAGATGCTCGGACCTCCAACTTCGTGGTGAAAGAGAGGGGTGGCATACTTCTGGGGTACTTCTAGCAGAGTAGATGATTTCCAGATGAACAAGAAATATCCTCTGGGGCTGCTGTGGTGTGTGAGTTAATGCTGAGAGGTGAATAGAAAGGAAGAATTTAACAGTTTTGCTGTGGTATAAATATACCTCTCACAGTGTTCAATAAATGCAAGTAAAGAGCTCGAGATATTTTTGAAATGACATTTGTCTGTTGCACCATTGAAACGGAACCACATGGTTCTTCATAGGTGCCTCATAGGTGTTATATAAGCCAGTATCTTCTCAAAGCTTAAAATGATCTTTTGTTCATCACCAAACCATACTCCCCTGTTGGTGTAGCTCCAGATCTCATTTCTGCTTTGCAGTTGAGTTGTCCACAATCCTCTCACCCTGGCTCTTTAGCCAGACAGCTTTGTGTCTGTGTCTGATTCTTCCCACTGAGAGTGATTCATCAGTATGAGTTTTTAAAATTCATTTTGAAATTATAAACTTTATGGATAGGGAAAATGTTTGGTATATTCTCTACACGTTTTTTATAATTTATTTTTGTATTTTTCTTAGTGATTTTAGGGCATGTTTTGCATATGTTATCTTAGTAAATCCTCAACAAACTCTTTTGTCAATAATGAGGGGAGTATATACCACATTTTAGGTGGAGAAACTGAGTCTAACGATAGGAGGAGAGCTATCCAAGGTCACGTGGCTGATAAGTGGCAACAGTATCTGTTTCTGAGTCTAGTGATCAGCTTTACCCAGCTATCTCGAGAGGTTGGACCAGACGCCTGGGGCTTTCCTCATTTGATACGAGGACCAAAGAGGAAAAAAAAAAGAAAGAAAAGAAAAAAAGAAAACTCTCAGTCAGTGAGTTACGTTCCTGTGAGTGCACAGTGTCTGAATATTATTTTAGAATCTCTGGAAACAACTCGATTTCAACCTTTTCATTATGCTCCCACCTCATCTTACACTAAAGATGAATCACCAGGCAGCTTCTCAGTATTTTGCAACGTATCTCAGTGCGTGTGTGGGAAAATTATTGCGCAAGAGAGAGGAGCATAAATCGTGTAAAAATTGTGGGGAAGTTTAATATTTTAGGTTTCTAAAGAGATAGCTATTAATTATCGGGTGTTGGGAAAGTGTTGATGGTGAGAACTTGATGCTGACACTGAATTTCAAAGTCTGTGATTATAATGGGTATTTAAAAGGGGAATTTACATCGTTTTGACACGTTCAGTAGTATTATAGTAAACCGGCTTTCCAGGAAGGCTGTTATAGCTTTCCTGACACTTCGATGATCTGTTGGGTTTAATTGAGCACCTCTTGTACTTAGCCTCGGAATCATAGTGTCATCAGCCACTAGGCCAATTAATGATAAGTACATTGGCTGTATCGGTAATAAATATTAGAATCACATGACTCAGGGAGGACCTAACTTCACTTGTTACTGAATGAGTCACCTAGCCCTTAGGCTTGCCATAACGATTTAAATTAATTTCAGCAAATAGTACCTATTGCCTTTAAAGCTTTTTTTTAGGTGATGCCAGGGCTTACCAGAATAAATGACACAAAACTGCTGTCTTCTAGTGCCTCACTATTCAGTGGGGAAACAGGACTCATGCAAAATTCATTAAAATAGAAGGACTAAGTTGGATTAAAATGGCAAAATGAACCCATACCATGTGTTTATACAGTCTAATCTATTGTCCACATATTCAACTATTTGTTTTACTTTTCTTTTTTTAATTGACATGTAACATTATATTAGTTTCAGGTGTACAACATAATGATTCAATATTTATATATATTGTGAAATGATCATACAATAAGTCTAATTAACATCTGTCTTCGTACATAGGTACAAAATTTTTTTTTCTTGTGATGAGAACTTTTAAGATATAGTATACTCTTAGCAACTTTCATATTCAACTGTTAGGACACTTCCTGTAATGTGCAATAAAAAACTTATGAGGTTTCCTAGGTTAGGTATATACATAAATCTTGCACTCACGGTGGGAAGGGCAATAATGGGGTCTGCAGATATAGACGGAGCACAGCGAAGAGGTGACCAGCTACTTCTGGGCAGAAGCGGGGAAGTAAGGAGGAAAAGAAAGGCTTTGGAGGGAACTGAGTTATGATGGTGAAAGAGGAGCCTACCAGTGGGCAAGGAATAGAGAAACATTTTGGGTGGGAGGAATGGCTCATGCTTTCCACATTATACACCCTTAAATGCATGCTCAAAGGTAAATCAACTTCATTTTACATTTAGAGTTTACTCAGAAAAGTCTTGATTTGATTTCTCAAAGTTTTATAATCTCAGAAGCAAAATTATTTCACTCTCATTCCAGTGTGAAAATGAAATTATAGAGACATTGGAAGTGAACCTGAAGATAAGAATTGAAATAATGTTTAGGGTAACATCTAGATAATACATTGATTGCTTTATAAGTGCTGAAGTTTTTGATAACTATGAGGTACAAGGTGTGATGTTAAGTGTCATATTAATCCCTAGTATTCATTTGAGGTATTAAACACTTTTCTGGAAATGAGCATCTGGTGTTATTTCAGCCCCTCAAGGTACAAACAGTTGGCCCTGCAGTTGACAACAGTGTGCCCAGCCCATGGGATTTTCCTCGGGGACTTGACCATGGTCAATACTCAGCAGACATTCATTCAATCCCTAGAAATGCTGAGAGAAGAACTGTTGATTTAAAATCTCACTTGTGCCTAAAACAGCCTTTGTACTTCAAGATCTATGGGGAAAATTCACTTTCCGAAGATACCCCTCCCCACACCGCTAATAATAGTATGCCATAGTCACTTAGTCATAGCAACCAAAAATTCCACTAATTAGGGATTCACTTATGTTAACAAAAATCCTTTTTAAGATGCAATTACCTCGGAATGGCAATTGCTAACTCTCAGGCTCATGCAAATTATCTTAATCAGATTGCTTTTCTCCTTAACACCTAGCTTAGTGTCTTTGAAAGAAATGGAAGGAGAATTTAGAATTTGGTGGTGTTGGGGGTGGAGGGTAGAGACAGGAGAAAAAATGGTAATTAAAAACATGTTTTTCCAATTATGAAAATCCTTCACACAGTTCAGTGGAGTGTTTAAGAGCGCAGGCTCTGGAGCCAGCCCACTCTTGCCAGCCCCCTGACTGAGCTAGCTGCTTCACTCCCAATTTCCTCAGTAATAGGATAATACAGATGCTTACATCGGAGGGCTTTGTTGTTGGTGTTGCTAGACTAAGTGAATTAATGCATGTAAAGAGTTTAGTGTATAGGAAGCACTCAATAAATATTAGCTATTTTGAATAATATAGAAAATGCAAGAGAAAATGAACCCAAAGTTCCATTGTATATCTCCAGACCATCATACCTTAAAGAAGGCACTGTTATCTATTATAGCCTATATCTATTCAGTATGCTTATATACCACATGCAGATATACATATAAATTGGGATTACATTGCAGTTACTGTTTAGTGTTCCGATCCCCCCTTCCCCTGGATAATATTAGCTTATGACCATTTTGGTGAGAACTTTATGGAAGAGGTGGTCAGTAAATATATGTGAGTTTCCAGTCAGATATGAAAGGGGTTTCCAGTCTAGGGGTACAGTATAAACCAAAGCATAAGGCAGGAAGCCCAGGAAGAAGTGAGCGCATGGATGTGGGGCAGGAGGCCTAGGAGGCTGAAGGAGAGCTTGGGTCTGATTGTGGAAGAAGAGTGCTTACTCTTTAGGCACTGAGAGAGGCTGGGGTGGAGAAAGGGTTAGGGAGACCAGTTAGCAGTGAATTGTAATAATCCATAGCTTCCTATTTACTCCAATAGAATAAATAAAAAGCTATGGATATGAGAGGCAGTATGTGAAAGACTTAACAAAATATTCCAACTGATTAGATAAGGGGCTGTTGGAGGAAAAGGAAAGAGATAGAGATGACTGAGAATTCTAGAAAATAGGACCAGGAGGGTGTTACACTATTCAGACCTTTGAGAGAAGACTTTTAGAAGGTCAGTGAAGATCAGTAAAATAGAAACAAGATTTCAAGATTAATAGCACAGGACTAAAGAGTTCAGGAAATGAGTATAGACAGTTTTTTTTAAGGGCTTGATGTCAAGGAAGATATAACTGTATGGTGATGTAAAAAAGAAAGAAAATGGAGGCAAATCTGTTTTGTTTGCTTCTGGTTTCTTTTTTTATTTTCTTAGGGATAAGAAAAAGTTTCACCCCATGGGAAGGGAACACATGAAGGTGGAGAGAAGGAGAAGATAGGCAGTATGGAAAAGAATGGGACGCCTGGTGGAAGAGTCCACTTTGGAAAGGAAGGAATTTCCACATTTCCACCCTTTTCTGAGAAGAAATGAAGGGAAGGCCAGGAAGGGGGAGGGGCGGTGCTTGGAGCAATATTGCCCTGGAAGGAGCTGAAGGAGATCAGGGCATCGGTTAAGGGTAGAAGGCAATGTGGGGTTGGAGATTTTCATAGAATGGAAAATATTTTGAATAGCCATTAAGGAAAAGATAGGCTAAGGTTGAGGATTTTTTTTTAAAGGAGATAATGTAGAGCTTTGAGGCTTATTTTATTTAATTGAAGGAGCACATATGCCAATTTTGAACCAGACTTAAAATTAGATACGCTACACAAATGCTTTAGTTACATCAACCTAATAGTTGTTGAAGACATTTTTCATTGCAGCAGCAAGGGGAAATGTAAATCTTCACTGAAGCTATATGTTAAGTCCACCTTAAAAGTCCTGCTTGGATGAGGTGTGCAGAGAGGAGAGTGCCTTCTATGTCTATCTTAGGAAGCAATTACACGGAGTCCTTCCATTTACCTAGTGCTTTTCAGTTTACAGAATGTGTTCACACATATTATCTCACATGCTAAAAGACTGAAAGGGGTAAAAATCTTGAATGTAAATCATACTGCAAAAAATATTTCCAAAGAAATGGAGGAGTCTCTTTATGCTGAGTAACTGCCATTTCCAGAAATGATGTACAGAAAAGAGAATTAATACCCAAGGGCAGGTCAGAATTCCTCTAAGGCCTTGTTAAAGAGGTCTTTTGCAGTGAGGCACATGTTCTTGGCTTGTGATTATTTGCCAATAGATATAATATTTCCTCCTCCCTAAATTTATGTAGGCTGTCCAGAAGACTTTGAGTTTCTTGAAATTTCAGTTGAGGCTTTCAGATAATACAGCCATAATAATTTCTTAAACAGCTTTGTTCTATTTTCTAGGAACTGGCCAAATTTCTTTGTAAGCATTTTGTTTGACATTTTGAATAGGCTTTTGGTCCTTATAATAAATCAGATTCACTAATCACTCTTTGGGTTCTGAAGGATTACCTCTGGCCTTAACACAGTTATCAAAAACTGAGTCAACATCACTGTGGAAGGCTCTTTAAGGCCTTTTATGCTAGTCTATAATGCTACTTTTTCTACTTTTCACATTTGAAACTTGGAAATGTGATTTGTTGAACTTTCCATATGTATAACTGTTGTTTATAATAATCACTTTCTGTTTTGTACCCTTTACAGTTTTATATACTTCATTTGCTCTTCACCAAGATTTGAATCCACATCCTCTGACATGTGTTCTTAAACTTTTAATCTGATATTTTGATGCTATTTATCACAGGACTTGATTAAAGAGTAATAATGGAAGCTAATTTTATTATATTAGCTAGAATCATATAAAATTTCCATTTTTCTGTCTGAAACAGTTGACTATTGGCAATATCATGTGGTTCTACGCAATATGTGGAGTCCTGTGTGGAATGAGGGCAGACGTTGGAGTCAGAAGAACCTAGGCTAGAATGGCAGTTTGGCCCCAGGTAAGAATTATTACCTCTATAACATTATTTAACCTCTTTAAGCCTTTGTTTCCTCCTCTTTAAGAAAGGTTGACAGTGCTACCTTCTTTACAGGTTCTTATGAAGATCACATCATACAATATTTGCAAGAAAACCTGTTTTGGTATATTGTACATTTTAAGTTATAAATAAGTCACAGAAATATTATTGTCAGTAAGAGTTAACAAATACTACTTTGGAAAATAAAATGAGCATTTTAGTAGTTTCCAGTGTGTTTAGCATTGTGGTTTGAAATAAATAATTTGTCATTCTTCTTGTTTAGTACTGGTGTGCTTTTAATTCATAGATTACTTGGATGTATGTGGGAAGAGAGGGCATTATGGATTATTTTACTGTTCTTACATATATGCATTTTCTTTTTTCTATAATAAACAAATTGTGTTTTTATAGTGAATATGAAGTTATAAAATAAAAATTAGTTTAAACACTAAATGATAAATTATGAAGAATATGAAAAAGGGACATCTCCCTAAAAAATCCTTTAAGTGTACAGGTGTGTTTGATGTTTAAATCTTATACATTTGTTCATTCATTTAACAAATAATATCTAAGTGCCCACTATGTTTCATGAACTGTGAGGAGAGAGAAAGATGGAATTCTTAATTTATAACTCACGATGGATGACTTATTCCAAATGTGGAAATACCACAGGTTCCACTGTCTTGGGCAGCCAGATGCATAGCCTATATAGGTATATGTGAGCTCATAAAAATGGATCAGGGCGTAGAAACTTAGCCTCAGGAAAATAATAGAGTGTGCCGATCACACATTCAATGGCAACAGACTAATTTATAGAGATAAGTAGTATATTTGCCATTGGAAATCTTACAAAAGATGCTATGAGTAGGTATTCGCTGCCATTGAAAGCCTTGTGCTACCATTAAAGAAGTTAATGATCAGAAGAACTCACACAGGAATAATAAAATAAGATTATATGTTTCTATGAAAAAAAAAATGTTTACCTGTGATAAAGAAAACCATAACTAAAATTTAAGGAATTCTTTAAATGATCAACAGCTATTGACCTGCTTCACCATGCTTGACCCAAAGAATATATATTTTTTTCTTCCACGATGTAGGTTAAAGTAAAGATATTATCTGGTTCAATGTTTTAAGGCTGATTTAAATGGTATTGGTATTTATCAATGTACTTTTAATATTGTGATTAGAAAACAATATTTTTAGATGGTGCCTGCAGCATAACAAGCAGAGGAGTTTGAATTCTGTTTCTGTCCTAATTAGTTGTATACCCTTAGGCAGGTCATTGAACAATTCTGACCTTCAGCTTTCTCATGTATTAATGAAATACAATGGTTTCTAAGACACAGGATCATTGTGAGGATTAAATGAAGCAAGATTAGGAACAGGGCTAGGACAGTATCCAGGACACAGATGAGATTAAAAATGTTATCCCTTTCATTAAAAAATATTTTATTTATAAACTGTATGGTTTTCAAAGATTTGCTATAATTTTAACTCTACTTTTAGTAATTTATTAGAATCATTTTTTTCCTCCTGTGGAAACATATAACCAAGTTTATATAAAAATAAAATGGGTTTATGATTTAATTTCTTAAATTTACTTCTATTTTTCAGCTGGCATTTTAAGAAAATGTATTTCTCTTCCTTCCTTCCTGGAATGGTTTTCACCTTTAACTTCAAAACTCTCTTCTTATATCCTGATTAATTTTTCTGCCTCAGAGTTATTGCTTCTAATATAACAGAGTGAAATGCTTCCTCTTTCTGGTCTTCAGGCTGATAGCTCCTCCTACAGATCTGCTAATTCACTAGAGGAATTTTGCATGAGGCTTGAGCAGCCCCTTGTCAGCTAGTAGGTGAGGAAATGTACACAAAGCAATAACTCCAGAAGGGGACTCAAATCAGTGGGGGTTGAGTAGGAACAAAGGCATTGAGAAATTTCACACTCTTCCTTGGATCCTTTTGATGCCTCCCTGTTTATGGCCTGGACCCACCCCTTGCTTCAAACCTCCCCCCCCCCCCTTTTCTCTTAACAGTAAAAGATGAGTGAATTTCAGACTCTCTTAAAATGGATTTGATGTCCCTGGCCAGGTAGCTCAGTTGGTCAGAATGTTGTCCAGATACACCAAGGTTGTGGGTTCAATCTCCAGTCAGGGTACATAAAAGAAGCAACCAATGAATGCATAACTATGTGGAATAACAAATCTCTCTCTCTAGAGAGAGCAGGCACACCCTGGGTCCTTTGTTTTAAGGGTTTTTATTCTCTAAAGGCAGGAATCTTAGGGGTGGTTTCAGGGGAGGATCTCAATAGAAAATATTCATCAGCTTTCCAGGTACGTCCTTTCCGGGTTGCGGTCTCTACTCATCGGCCAGCACTAGGGTAGGGGGTCACTGGTAGTTGCATCTGGTCCTGATGTCAGCCATGGCATCACTTTGTCTGGTTTTGCTGCTTTTCTGGGCTTGGAGCTGAAACACAACTGAGGCCTAGACGTTCTCTCTAGTTTGACAAAAATTCTGTCTCTGTGGTGAACAGACCCGAGGCTTTGTTCCTAATATTATTTGATTCAGGTCATAACCTCACTGTCCTGAGGGCTTAATGCTCAAGGGAGTGGTGTTGCGAAGGCTTGTATGGGAGTTGTACGAAGCTATTCTCTGGGGCCCCCTTTTCCTCCTCTACAGGGGTCTAAATCTCATGACTAACTACATGATAGGGGAGGAAAGGTCACCCTGGGGAAGAGGTCCTAGCCTATAATAGTTGTTTTTTCTAATTTTACCCATTGCTAAGCGCCTGGGACTGTTAGCCATGGTGACCTTCTGTACTTGGTCTATCATTCTTGCTCCGCTCATGCCTGTCTAAGTGCCTACTCTATCACTCTAATATTCTGACATTATTAAGCAATATATTTGAAGCCACAGTCACCCTGGCCACTGGTAAAATGCATGCTATTTGCTTCTCTCAGAAGAAACTGTTCTTTCAATTTAGATACCACGTTGTGTCTCAACATTGTTCTCTTGGGCCATGAAGAAAGTACTGCACTCTCTGGTATTATGGCAAATCATACACAATTACAAAAGGCAGCTTTTGCTTCAATTCATTTCTTACTGGTCCAGGCAGTGTTGATTATTGCATATGGAATACATTAGTTTTATGATATCACCAAACTGATTTCTCTTATAATTATTATTTTTGATACAAGTAGAGCAAAGTGTTCTGAATTTGTAACTTCAGGCTAATTTCAATTTGAAAATGTAAGAAATGAAAGTCTAAAAACCTGAGCCTTATCATCACACACGAAATTAATCTCTCTCTCCTTTCCTCCCCCCTTTATTCTCTTTCTCTCTCTCTTCTGTTTCCACAAAGATTTAAAGTGGCATACAAAGATACAAAGAATTAGTTGAAATAAATGTAAGACCAGTAAGAAATATGAGGCAAAGGAAAATATAAAGGATAGAAAAGTAAAAGGGAATTTGGGTCAGGTTAAGTGCCCAAATTCTAGCCACGATTCCCACATACGTGTGAGAGGTAAGCTGTGGATGTGAAACTAAGACTTCTAATTGTCAACATGAGGAAGAGAATGCAGTAAGTTTTTCCAAAAGGAAAAATAAGTCAGTCACCTAGGATAATCACCATTTTTCCTGACAGTGCAACCAGAAAGCCTTTTTCTACCCTTGGCCCTCACAGAGGGGATATTATGTAGTGTAATGAACAGAGTCTTTGACAACATTCTTAGCAATTAACATAAGGATCATTCTCTTATGGGCTTATGGTATTAAGCTAAAGTACAACTCAGTAAAAGCAATTCAGGTCCATGGAGGTGGGGGCATGGGAGGAGTGCTTATCACAAACCTGGTCAAGAAGAAATACTTCATAAGGATCTACTCTCATTTTGAGTACATAATATGTAGGTGAATGGTAGTTTCATATCCTTTAGCGCATTGATTTCCAAATTACAGGTTTCATCTGTCAGAAGGTGGTAAAATTAATTCAGTGGGTGGCAACCAACTTTTAAAGAGGAAAAAAAATAGAACGGAAGAGTATGGAATAAAAAAAATCAGTGTCTTGAGAAAGAGTTTATTGTTTCTTTCAAATGTGTTACTGGGTCATGATGCAAAATGTATTTCTTACTATGAATCTAGTTAAAAGCTTTGAAAACTCCTGCATTGAGGCAATTCTCATAGACTATCTTCATTGCCTAATTTGCAGAAGCTATTGCTTGGCTGTAACTAAGATTATAACCCTTGGCAAGCACCATAAGAGCTGCAATTCTGAGTTTAGTAGTTGGAAGTCACCCATCCTACATAATAATTTTGGTCCTTTCTGCAGGTGGTAAGTATACTGCAGCTCCAGTGATACATAATAAGCTGACTGCATAATTGTGGTAAAATTACAGCATTTAGTACAAGGGAATAACCTATTAAAAGTATCCTTGGTTTCTTTAAGGTAAGCTGCCCTAATGCTAAAGACATTTCAATTCTTTTTTTTTTTAATATATCTTTATTGATTTCAGAGAGAAGAAAGGAGAGAGAGAGATAGACAGAAACATCAATGATGAGAGAGTCACTGATCGGCCGCCTCCCGCACACCCCCGACTGGGGATAAAGCCCGCAACCCGGGCACGTGCCCTGACCGGGAATCGAACCCCGATCGCCTGGATCCTAGGTCGACACTCAACCGCTGAGCCACGCCTGGCTGGGAGACATTTCAATTCTTTAAAATTAGGTTTCACCAACTACTATTGGAAAATTCAACCTGTTTCACTCTCACAAGTTTCAAAGGTGATATCTTGTGTGTTGAAGTGTCACAATTAGAAATGCCTCAGAAAATATGACTTCATGATAATCATTACTACATTTCAATTTGTAGTAATTTGCCCCATAATTAAACCCAAGAAGAATTGTATATGGAGAGGTTATAACAGTGCATGTCTTATGAAGTCTTCTACTTTTTAAGAAAAGTGTACTTGGTTATTGTGAATTGTCTTTTCACTGGTCTTGCCTTATCCACCATCTGTAGACTCCCTGAGGTCAGCAACAATGTTACATGCTTTTAAAAAGAGAGTAAGTTTTTTGACTATAGAGAGCAATTTATTTAAAACTCGATGATCAAAGAAATTTTTTGCTTATTTTTTTCTTCTTACAATTTGTAGAATTTAAAACAAAATAAAAGCGACATTTTTATTTATACTCACAACCTTCTATCTAAGAGCATGTAATCCATAGGAGTCATCCTTCCCCCCATTTACCACCAAGGCATAGAATTACAGGGACTGAACTAGAGTGAACTCAAGAGGTTATCTCCAAGAATGACTGCATTTTAGCAATTCAAGAGATATGTTCATCTTCTATATTTTTCAAAATGTCCAGAAAAGATGTTACAACTTGCCTTAGCAATTTGCTGTGATGCATAGTATCTCTTGTTTTACTCATAACCCAATTCTGCAGATAAGAGGAAAATGAAATCTGATTTCCCAGCTCCTTAGTAAATGCTCTTACCCGGTTGTGGTTATAAAACAATCACAAAAATAAGTAGATCAGGAAAAAAGATATTTTGATAACAAAAATTTCCAATATCTAATCAACTACCTATTTCAAGCAATTATTATTTTGAAAATAATCTGATGTAACAAAGCAAGAGTAAATGATGTAAAATTTATGTGTATAGTTCTAATGAATTTTGACGAATGTATGTTGTATTGTTTAAGCATCATGGATCTCAAGTTATAGAACTTTTGACAACAAAAATGTTGCCTTTCTAAGTATTCCTCTTTTGGTCATGCTCCATTACTTAAAACAGTGAAGCTTTTTGTTTGTTTTAATGTGTTAGGGGTAATAGAATCATCTTAGAAACTTTTTCAAACTACAGATGTTTTCCCCCTTCCCTTGCCTCTGATTCTGGCCCATGTGGGCAGGGGTGCTGCGGTTTAAATACCTCCCCGGCTAAATTAAACCTCCTCGGGCATCTCCCACTGATCACCTTCTGCTCCCTGTATCCTTGAGACCCACTGCGTCAGCAGGTAACAGGAAGAAGAGACGCTTCGCATCATTGCCAGTATATGAGCCAAACACAACAGCTTTTCTTTTTTGGACAATGTGATGACTACGACCATGTACCATTTATTCTTCTTAATCGAAACTGTCCTGAATGTCACTGTTCCGAAAATGATTCTGTTCATAGCTCTGCAACTACATCTCTCTAGTCTTTAGAACTTCTGTACCAAGTGGTGTTTTATTAGCACAAATCTCTCTAAAACCCTCACACTAGAGTAACAATATGAAAGGATTTTAATCTCTTGAATTTTCTTGTATTCTATTTCAGTAAAATTCACCTTAGATTTTTAAAAGGCATTTTATCTTTGAAATATGTTGCAATCAAATCCCAATGAAAAATCCCAACAATCTAGGTTTTAAGGATAAAATTTTGAATAAACATTTTATTCTGCTTTATATCTGGTTTGCTTCAGCTCTTTTCACTTACTTCCCACCCAAGTGGAAGAAAGGGGGGCAGATTCACAAGCAACAGGAGACGTGGGCATTGGGTCAGAAGTGGGTGCTTGGCCTCAGTAACTACCAGTCTTTGGGGCCTGAGAAGTCTGAGGTGGTTTTTAGCTTCCTTGATGGCGGGAATTGATTGTTGGCTGAGGTGGTAGCCACCAACCAGTATCACTTCAGGCACTTCCTCTGCTTGGATAGATACTCTCTGAGGCTCTTGTTTCCTGCAGTTGCAGCCAGAGAATTTGCTACAGCTCGAAAAGGACTGCTCTACAAAAGCCAACCCAGCATTTGCAGCAGCATGGATGGACCTAGAGGGTATTATATTATGTTAAGTGAAAAAGTCAGTCAGAGAATGACAAATACCATATGATTTCACTTATATGTGGAATCTAAAGAACAAAAGAAGCTGACAAACGAAATAGAAACAGACTCATAGATGCAGAAAATAGACTGACAGTTGCCAGAGGGGAGGGGGTTTGGGGGACAGGTGAAAAAGTTGAAGAGATTAAGAAGTATGAATTTGTCATTACAAAATAGTCATGGGGATGTAAATTACAGCATAGGGAATATAGCCAACAATATTGTAATAACTATGTATGGGGCCAGGTGGGTACTAGAAATATTGAGGGGAATGCTTTGTAAAGTATATGACTGTCTAGCCACTATGCTATATATCTGAAACTAATACAAAATAATATTAAATGTAAACTAATTGAAAAATAACGTGTTTTTTAAAAAGAAACATTCAATAGAAAACTTTGAAACCTAGTCTTATTTGTGTTCTATTTTTTTCTCATAGTCTTACATTTTCAATCATAGTCTATTTTGTGGTGTGAAATTTCCATTTCAATTGGCACTTACGCAAAAAGCTTCCCTGGCTGTTTCTAATGTACACCTGCTAAAGCCAGCTCTTGTTTGAAAGGTGTTTGGATGGGAGGACTTCTTTCTAGGAGGAATCTTGTTGCACATTCTTCTTTACATTTGCTGCTGCAGATGTAATCGAATCTCTAATCACTTCATCTCAACATTTTCTTAACAGAAAGCCTCTCAGCGTTTCTGAAGTCACTGAACATTTAAAATAGAAAAAAACCCCAAATAGTTCTATGCAACTTTGAATAGAAAAACCAAACTGGCTGTCCATTCCTTAGTGCTGAAAAAGCTCAGGCCGTTTACTTTATGCAGGCTTAGTGGGAACACTTCAGAAGAGAACTTGTATAACTGGGTGAAACTTAGTAGAAAATTCTGACACCAAAAAAGGTTTGTGTTTCACTTTGTGCTTACAAGAGTAAAGTCTAATTGCCTTTTAGCTCCAAAACACCGAAACATGAGAGAATTGCTTCACCAATTCCAATGTCTTTTCTGGACTTAAAAACAATTTTTTAAATACATATCTGCTAGTGAGGGTAAGGTCAAAGCATAAAAGCAGGAGAAAAAGCATTATCTCCTCAAAGACCCCCGGGGGCCCCACTTTTGAGCACACTGATTCAGTTCCATATTTAATATGTGCCAACTATGTGCAAGGCATTATGGGAGATAAGCATAAGGTTTACCTAGAGTTTTAGAACTGAGTCACTTAAAAGCAGTAATAACAAATTCAGGGTTACCAGATGTTTAATTGCTACACGTTTAATAAAGGAGTTGTGATATTACACCTGATTCAATTGCTTCTTCTTGAAATTTCACGTCTAAGTTTTTGGATTATATTCAGCAAGTTTTACACCAAGTAGTGCACATCTGCTATTAAGATGCACAGATGTGTTGTTTGCAAAATTTTTTTTAGCTAAGTAAAAGTGTCAGATATTATAATAATGTTCATCAAACAAATAAAATGCCAGGAGTCTGCAGTTCTTTAATGGGCTCATTTTCTTGCCCAGTAAGGATTATATTTATATATGCTTTGATAACTTATTTTCATTTAATGTGGAAGGTTTTTCATTTGCAACCCATATGCCCTTAGCTTCTTCAAATTGCCAAGTGTAATGGTGAGAAGTACATGTTAATCTTTGTTTTTCATGTATCTATAACACTGTGATTTTATTTTGGGTTATTTATTTTTTAATTGAGCAGTAATTATTCATTCATGGCTAAAATGGTAACTAGACTTTCGAATGAATCACTTGGTATTAAATGTAGATTTTAGAATACATGTAATTCAGTTCTTATTCTTTGATAACTGAATAGCATCATTTTATGCAGATAAAACTTATTTTTATAATAAAAGCTTTAAGGGCATTTGTTAAAACTGATTAGCATTATTAGATAGGTTAGAGAAGGATAAGTGTTTTGCTGTCTGATTCTGTCTCAAGCACAGGCTTAATTCTGAAGATTTAGCATAATAAACATATCCTTAACAAAGAAATCGAATGATATGAAAGTTCAGAAACTAATGTAGCAACTAATTTGGGACTAACCACACCATTTTTTGTAACCAAATTGGCAAAAGATGAATTGATGCCTCACACAAATTATGCAGGATAGAATACTGCTATGAGCAAACAAGACCCTTTCCAGATATACTTCATGGTCAGAAGCTTTGTTACCAGAAGGAGAAATAAAACAAGAAGATTAGTAGTGCATTCAGGATAGAGAAGTGATAGTGGTGGGCATGCGCAAGATTCAAGTTACCCAAAAATATTAGCACTCTCTAAAACACTGATGTGATTAATCTAGCACATTAAACCTTGAGACCAGATTTTTGTTAAATTTATGTGCAGTTCAGTCATCATTTATTGTCTGTTTAATACTATTAACCCTCACACTGGTCCTTAATCTAGACTTGCTTATCAAAGTGTGGTCCACAGACCAACCAGTAACCTCAGTCACCTGGGAGCTTATTAGAGATGCTGCATCTTGACTGTACCTCACACCTACTTGATCAGGTGCATTTTACCACAATACCGGGTAATTCATTTGCACATTAAAGTTGGAGAACATAGTGCTTTTCTACTTTAGGTGCCTAAAAATTACCTGAACATCTTATTTTTTTTTTAAAATATGTTTTTATTAATTTCATGAAAAGAAAGGGAGAGGGAGAGAGAGAAACATCAATGATGAGTCATTGATCGGCTGCCTCCTGCACACCCCCTGCTGGGGATCAAGTCCACAACCCAGGCATGTGCCCTGACCGGGAATTGAACCGTGACTGCCTGGTTCATGGGTAGATGCTCAACCACTGAGCCATGCCAATGGGCTGAACGTCTTATTAACATGCAGATTCTGACTTAGTAGGTGTCCGGTGGAGCCTGAGCTTCTGCCTTTCTAACATGTTCCAGTCACGCTAATGCTGGACCACACTTGGAGCAAACAGAATTGAAGCAGTTCCCAAACTTCTCTGATGATAAGAACTACCCAGAGAGCCTGTTAAAATACATAATTCCAGGGACCTTATTGGAACCACTGAATTAGAGTGCTTTGGGGAGTGACCTGGGAAAGGGTTTTGACTTTTAGGGATTTTGTGGGGGGTTTTTTAATACTCCAGGTAATTCTCATTATAAGAGTTTGAGAAACTCCTGTATTCCAGTCCATATATCTGTCCTCACCATCTAATGATTCTAGGGCAAGGGATAAAACTGGAGGAACTAATCTCTTGTAATTATGTAGCTTGCTCACAGGTATCTGTAGTTACCACCCATCATAGGATCTTAAGTTAGCTCTGGATTATTGATTATGCATATCTTGGTCATGGTTTTGGATTTTAGGAACCAAGGCTGGGAGTTCATCCCAACCACAAAAGGCTGATGAATTTTGCCAATAAACAGATAAAGAGGAGCAAGGTGGGGTGGTGGGAGTCGTAAATAGCTATTACGTATTACAAAGATACACTATATTCTTGGGTCATAACAGAGAATAAGCTCAATGAAGTTATTGTGAATACAAAGGCTGTCAAGGAATAAGAAAATATGATTGCGCTTAGAATACTTTGTAGGAATTAAGTTTGAGTAGAGTTTAAAGTTTAGAGAAGGAACTAAAGTAGTTTGAAACGTATTTTAGACTTAATATTATCATAGAAACAGAAAGAGAATGAGAACATGCACAAGCCCATAGTTCTGGTCCTCACACCACTGTCCCCAAATACCCATGTGTGATGCTAAATCAGGGCTGTCCGGTGACAGAACAAATAACAATCCATATGAACAAGTACAAAGGTCAATATGCCTGCACCAATTATTAACCCAAGTTCAATCACCGACCTAACCATTTATTTCCAAATAGACTTGTAGGTGTCATTATATGGTTTTATAGCTCATTCAATATTGAGACTTCCAGTTCTTCTGCTTGGAATTTATCAGATTTAGATAGCACATGTGTTAGAAGTACTAATAAATGTGACCAAGTCTTGACTAAAAAATAGTCTATAGTCATTCTATCTCTAATATCTTTCAGTTCCAGATTAGCAAAGCAAAAGCTTAGAAATACAATTCAGTGAAACAGGAACTAAACACAGAGGATACTGCACATTATGTTAAAACAAACAAACAAACAAACAAACAAACAAACAAACAAACAAACCCTGGTATCCTGGGCATAGGTATAAGAGTAATTGCCACAATAGAAAAAGACAGTATCTTTAGGTAAAGAAATATTGGTAGTGTAGGGTTCTCATTTTGGCAATAGCCAAACTGTAAATATTCACATAACTAGTAGAAGGGCACCATCCTGTGCCATTCAGCTTATAGTCAGAGGCAAAAGATCTATAAACAATAAAGGACCCTATTGGTATTAGGCCATTTTTCTTGATACAATGAAAACAGAAGGGATTTAAATGAATTTTCATGGTGTTTACTAGCAAATGCCAAGTAGTAGTAACTTAAATTACATTCATTTTCAGACACATTGTTAATATTATGCAAATATTTTAAAGCACACATCAAAGATTCCTTCACTGATATATGCAAAATGCTGTACATAAAAATTTCTTACACTTAATAAACCACATTGCAAGACCAATTTGGAATCTGCTTGTTGTACTAAAAATGTGAGATAAATACACTATTCCAAAGATCTCAGCAGAGTGTGCATTTTTTGACAGGGAAAAAAAAAATACAATAATGTTAAAGCATGCATATCTGGGGGTTCTCATGAGGTCTGCTTTTTGCTGCTTGTCCTAAATAATGGGTCACCCTGAGGACACCTTAAGAAGGACCCTGCTGAGTTATATTAACAGTAGGCAAGGTACACTGACACTTATGAATTTATGTTTATATTATCATGTATAAGGCAGTGATTCGGCTCTGGGCAAATGCTCTGGAGCACTTATTATACAGCATCTTTAATACCGAGCAGCCGAGCACCTTGCCTCATCCTTGGGTGGGACTCAGAACCAAGTTACCTGGTCTCACTGAACCTCCCTACTCCTGCCACATCATTATCTCTTCGAGCAATGCCTGTGTAACTGCTATACTGAATGAGCTGGGTGCTGGAAACTGAAATGCTGAAGCATTTTTTCTTATCACTCCATTTAAACTTAGTCTCTGATTTTGTTCTTCTACACTCCTGTATAAAAATTCCTTTAAAAAATCCCAAGGCAAGTTCTAGAATTTTTGGACTATAAAACAATGAATGGGCTGCAGGTTAAAGTCATGCTCTTCAACATAATTTTACCCCCCAATGTGTTATTTTGATGTCAATTTGATACTCTATTTATTTCTCATTTTGTCCAGAACCTGTAGGTTGTGATTATCTTTCTCAGAAACCTCAATTCTTCTGACTTTTGTCAAAGGCTGGAACTTTAAACACAGTCTCCTGGTCGCAGATGCAGACCTCTGCCCACTTCTTGGTCAGTCCCAACCATCACCCCTGAGCTTCTTGGAGGCAGAATGATATGAAAGACATGGGAGCCCGGCCGGGCGTGGCTCAGCGGTTGAGCATTGACCTGGGATCCAGGCGATTGGGGTTTGATTCCGGGCCAGGGCACATGCCCGGGTTGAGGGCTCTATCAATGACTCTCTTATCATTGATGTTTCTATCTCTCACCCTCTCCTGTCCTCTCTCTGAAATCAATAAAGATATATTTAAAAAAAAAAAAAAGACATGGGAGGTGATCTGCACCAAGAGTGTCAAAGGAACAGTTGACAATTAAGACTTTGTTAGTGTTTATCCAGGAAAGGGGACGCTCTGATTTACATGACCAGTTAGTTACATTTATTGACACAAAAATATGAGTGAGAGCTTCTGAGGAAACCTCAGAATTTGATATAAACATTCCTCAAAAGCAAAAACTCCATTTGTTTTTAAGTCTGTGATCATTAAGCCATCTCTTTTGTTTTTCTTGGTGGCCCATTTACTAGAATTTATCTCTTTCTTCCTTGCCTTTAACCTTTATTCTATCCAGGTAATTACTCTTAACTCCACTCTTGGGGACTGCTTTTTGCTATTAAACTAAATCCTGAAATATTGACTGGGGAAAATCTGTTAGTTCAATGTGTAGTTTGGTCCTACCTGTAGCTTAGACTTAATTGTTTCGATTCTCACACTGATGCCCAGGGTGTGTGCCAAGGTTTTCTCCTCTGCCTGAGCTATAATCCCTTTGTCTGGGTAGCTGCCCTGAGTGCTTGATCTGTTGGGTGCTGATCTTCAAGTACTGCTCTGTGCTTAATCCGATAACCCGGATCCATGTCCTGATGTCTGCTTTGAATTTTGAGTATGTGTGTGCTTTTGCCTGGGCACTGAGTTCATAAGTTTGGGTGAGTCAGTGGTCCACCTTTTTGTCCTTGGAATAAGGATGGTTTGGGTGTGTGTTTATAGGCATGTGGATTTCTCATGGACAAGTCTCTGGATGCTCTAAAGGCTGGGTGTGAGCAGTTTTGCACTGCCTTTTAATCCAAAGGGTTATGCAACAATTTAGAAATGTGAAGAAGAAAAAACCCCAAAAGACAAAAACAGAGAAAAAAAAAATAGAATGAGTAAATAAGAAAAAAAGAGAAATTGGGTGGGAAATAAAGAAGATGAAACCAGGGATGAGGCTGTCACATAAAGTGCATTCCAAGACCTGTCACACTGGCTACACTTGGGCCACAGATTTAACTTTGAGTTTTCTAGCAACCAATCCAGAGACAGAAACATAAAAATATACAATTGTCTGTGCATATAATAAAACACATTTGCTCAAAACACATTCTTGATATTTTATTCTGGTGGAGATGCCTTTTGTGTCTTCATAAAGACTATTCTGTGACATTTAACAAACTACGTCATCAGTAATGCCCTCATGTTAAGAGAGCAGTGGCTGTCCCAGGATTATCTCTTAGCATCCCTGAGTGCACGGGCTTGACATAACTATTACACAAAGTCCATTTAGTAAGAGCAATTCCACAGGGACCAGACAATGTGGTCAAGCTCTTAAGAGTGTCAACTTGATTCAAGACAAATTGAAGTTTACAATTTATGGACCACTCATCCAAAGTTTAGGCAGTTCTTAAATGCTGCTTCTCTCAGTGGAATCTTGAATGTTACCGGGAGGCAGTGGGCATGCAGTTATGGTTGCTTTATAAGTCCCTGAAGTGCTGGCCATATTATTGGTTAAATTCAAAATCTTATTCCTTAACAGTCGGTGGGCTGGAAAGTAAGACTGATGCTCTTTTCAGATTTAGAAATTCTGATAAGGATCCTACTTCTAACAGAAGCGAGCCTAAGTCATTCACACGCACAAGATAGTAGTTTGCTTTGCTCGAGCACAGTGAAAAATGAATGCAACAAAGGTCTGTTCCTTAGAGCCTAACTACAGTATTTCAGCGTGGAAATTTTCTTAAGTGGGTATTGGAAAAAAGTTAACCCAAACATAAAAAATAATTCAGTAAAAATCTATGAAATATCTAGTTTTAAATATATTAATGTAAATCATGAAACCATAAAAATCCTAGAGGAAACCATAGGCAGCATAATCTCAGACATCTCTTGTAGCAATATGTTTGCTGATACATCTCTTAGGGCAAAGGAAACAAAGGAGAAAATAAACAAATGGGACTGCATCAAAATAAAAAGCCTCTGCACAGCAAAAGAAACCATCACCAAAATGAAACAGAATCTCGCTGTGTGGGAGAACATATTTGCCAATGACACATCTGATAAGGGGTTAATTTCTAAAATATATAAAGAACTCATGCAACTTAACAGAAAGAAGACAAACAATCTAATTAAAAAATGGGCAGTAGACACTTCTCCAAAGAGGACATACAGGTGGCCAAGAAACATGAAAAAATGCTCAGTCACTAATCATCAGAGAGATGCAAATTAAAACCACAATGAGGTGTCATTTCATATCTGCCACAATGGCTGCCATCAACAAATCAATGAAGGGCAAGTGCTGGGGAGGGTGTGGAGAAAGGGAACCTTAGCACACTGCTGGTGGGAATGCAGACTGGTGCAGCCACTGTGGAAAGCAGTATGGAGGTTCCTCAAAAAATTAAAAATGGAGCTACCATTTGTTCCAGTGATACCACTTCTGGAAATATATCCTAAAAATCCTGAAACACTAATCAGAAAGAATATATGCACCCCGATGTTCATAGCAGCACAACTTATAATAGCTAAGATGTGGAAACAGCCCAAGTGCCCATCAGTAGATGAGTGGATAAAAAAGCTGTGGGACATTTACACCATGGAATACTACGCAGCTGTAAAGAAGGATCTCGTACCCTTTGAGACGGCATGGAGGGACCTGGAAAATATTATGCTAAGGGAAATAAGCCAGTCAGAGAAGTACCACATGAACTTGCATATATGTGGAATCGAATGAACAAAATAAACTGATGAACAAAATAGATCCAGAGATATGGAAGCATGGAACAGACTGAGGAATCTTAGAGGGAAGGTGGGGGTTGGGGGTGGGAAGAGATTTAACCAAAGAAGTTATATGCATATATGCATAACCCATGGACACAGACAATGACGAGGTAAAGGCCTGGGGAGGGTGTGGGAGCAAGATGGAGAGGGTCAACTGGGGGGAAAAAATGGGACACCTGTAATACTTTCAACAATAAAGATAAATTTTTAAAAAGAAATAAAAAAGAAATATAAAAATTTTTGGTGAACTTTTTCAAAAAAACAGACTGCAAAATATATGCTAAAAATCCCAATAATTTCACCTGTTCCTAAATGGCTGTAAGATGTAAGGCAGTTAAATTTTGGGTGATGTCCACTCAAAAACATATCACCAGTTTTTTAGGCAGTAACTAGGTCATGGCATACTTTCTCAGTATATTTTACTTTTAACTTTTGATTGCATTAATTCTGTTTTTACTGAATTGTTCTAAATCAAACTTATCTTTACTTAACAGCATTGCTTCTCCTACATAGCTTAAAATATTATGCAAATTTTAGTTCCCCATTTCCCTACTTTATCCTTATGAATTATTCACTTTGATACACTCTAGGAGTCCTTTTTATCAGGGAGATAAAACTTTTCCTAGAGGCTCCATAGAAGACTCCTACTTATGTTAAAAATTAGCCAGAACTGTCACATGGCCACTTGCTGCAACAGAGGTTGGGGGAGTGAGCATTTAGCTTTTCTAGTCTTCAGAGTGGAGGCATATCAGGAAGATTAGGAATGAGGGTCGGTTACCAACTGACAATGTTTTCTACATCAGTTCTCTATGCTTCAGTAAGAAAAGGGGTGTTAGAAGTAGGATTTAGGTATTCCTTCATACCTCACTGTAGGTATTTGCACTAGCAAATGATTGTGTGTGTGTGGCGGGGGGTGGGTGGGAGGTGTTGGACACACATAAGGAAAACTCATTTGACAGAGTTAAAGCAAAGACAGGAGGAAGTTTAAAGAAATAGTTATAACTCTTCTATTTGTCTTTTAATATGACAAGCTGCTGTGTATTTTTTCAAACCAGGGCAAAATATGCTTTCGAAGAACTCTTTCATCTGGAGGCATACCTATGGCCCTTTTGCTCTAAAAACAGAGATGAAAGAACCCAAATTTGGTATCTTGCCTCTGAATGAGGTATTAATAGAAAATATTTTTTAAAATAAAAGACATACCACAAAGAAAAAGTGGTAAACATTTATTTAATGCATTTATTATAACATTAATTTATTATAGCAATGGAATAAGTAGGTAAAACAATCACATCCCTTCTCTTCCATTTTATATTAGATATTTAATCAAATAAATTATTTTTTGTGATATTTATTGCACAAAAAGCATATTGAGAAAGAGAAAAATTGTTATATTTTCATTTGAAACATGACTGTTATCTTAGAAAGACATTACGTAGAATGTTTTCAGCAGCAAACAACAAATGCTTTATCTTTAATGACAAAAAATAAGGTGTTTAATTTAACTCTCATAATAAATGTCTAAGCAGGGTGGACTCCTGGAGTTAAGTTGGGTTACCTCTGCCCTCCACTAGGAAGCTCTTGGCTCTGCCCTCTTCTGCAGGCTGGTGGCAAAATTACCAGAGTTCAGGACATCACATACAAAACAAGTTTCCATAGAAAAGCTTAGTCTCAAGAGTTAAGAGTTCTCCAAGTGTGTTTCCAGACTGGCTTCATTGGAATCACCTGGGAACTTATTAGGGATGAATGTCTCAGGTCACACTCCAGGTTTCTGAAGCAAAACCCCTGTGGTTTAACAAGCACTCATGGCAATTCTTGGCTCACTAACGTTTGAAACCACTGGCTCGGACCCATAATTCTAAATCCTGGCTGTACACTGAAATTACCTGTGGCGCTTTAAACATACCAGATGCCAGAGTGCTACCCCAGAACTGTCAAAATCTGAGGAGGAGTATATGAAAGGGGGCAGAGGGGAAGGGAGGGAGGGAGGTGGGCATTGGCACTTCCAAAGCTTCCCCAGGCAAATAACCTCTGGCTTTACCTAATTGTGACGCATCCCCTGGCTGGGAATAGCCTGGGCCCAGACTTGCCTAAACACATGGTCCTGCGAAGAGGGTAGATGTCTGCACAGAACCCTGATCTGGTTGGAAAGAATGATGGTTCTTGGCAAGACCATCAAGAACATCTTCTTCACATGTTCTGTAGTTACAATCTCAGCACAGATCTGAATTCATACCCTTTTCACCTCTTCATGTTATCCAGTGATTTCATATTGTTACATATCTTATTTGATAATTGTTGCCTAGTGTCTACAGCATGAATTGAATTATTTTGAAGTTAAAGTGTATGTCATTTTCACATAGTTAAGCAATGTTCATAAAGATTATGAGAAGCTGCTGTTACAGTACATAAACTTAAAATTACCATAGAAACAGACTGCAAAGCTATGCTATCAAAAGCATAGCAGATGTGTTAAACACGAGGAAAACATAGCTTTGGGGAGCTGTGCTGAGTGTTTTTCTACCTTTCCCAATGACAGAAATTGTACGAAGATAATTCTAAGTAAAAAAAAAGGTGCAAAAGGCCGGCTGGGTGTGGCTCAGCGGTTGAGCATTGACCTAGGATGCAGGAGATCGTGGTTCGATTCCAGGTCAGGGCACATGCCTGGGTTGTAGGTTCGATCCCCAGTTGGGGGTGTGTGGGAGGCAGCTGATCAATGACTCTCTCATCATTGATGTTTCTATCTCTCTCTTCCTTCCTCTCTCTGAAGTCAATAAAGATACATATTTTTTAAAATGTGCAAAAGGTTTTCTGTCTTTTTATTTATTTTTTAAATATATCTTTATTGATTTCAAAGAGAGGAAAGGAGAGGGAGAGAGAGAGATAGAAACATCAATGATGAGAGAGTCATTGATCGAGCCCGCAACCCGGGGATGTGCCCTGACCAGGAATCGAACCCCGATCGTCTGGATCCTAGGTCGACGCTCAACTGCTGAGCCACGCCCCGCCGGGCTTCTCTCTTTCTGTCTTATTTTTGACTTTCTCCTGCAGACTGACTTTTCTGTTGCAGTGCTCTCTTGTAATTTTGGCTGGTATGTGGTGCTGACCTAGCACTGACTCAACACATAACCTTCCTATTCAGTGCATATTATTCTCTCCTGGCCTCTGTTCAAATTTAGAAGGGTAGCAGTCTGATTGGCTCAACCTGCCTATGACTGGTTCCTTCCAGCTTTGGTGTCCAATCAGCACCCAGGGGCAAGGCCAATGACCTTAGATCTGCCCTTTGGGAGAGGTTTAGGGGGTAGTTTGGGGGTGGGGGTGCTAATTTCAAATCAAAGAGTTTAAACTAGGAGGCTATGCTAAGTCTAAATCATTAGAGACTACTGGCCCCTGTTACCTGTTTCTCTGGTCAAATTATTAACAATAGTAGTCCCTTTTAATTTCAAAACTATCTTTGGATGATAAATTGTATACAGATCCCAAGTACAACCTACTTAAAAGTTTTGGCAGAAATTTCCTGTGGTTATCAGGTATATGTTCGGGAACTATTCTAAAAATCTTCTCTCCTGAAGTCTTTGTGTGTTTTGGGAGAAGTAAGCTGCATAGAATAAGAAAAGAAGGAAAAAACACAAAACACTAGGCTCCATGATACAGTCTACAGGAGTTCAACTAAGTTCTATTTCAGACTAAATAAACACCCGTTCTTCAAAGAAAAGATAAAATTGTTCAGAAATGTTCTGAAGTTGGCCCTCTCCTATCATTAATTTACTTTAGTTGAATTCTAATAAACATAAAAGTAAATGTCTTTTTGGTTTAATTTACCTGTTAATGAAATTGCTCTTATTTTTTGCATCCTTCCAATATTTGAGCAAAACAGACATTTAATGGCAATAATTGTATCATATAAATTCAATAGTTCTCCCTGAAAGGTAATTAACATGTAAACAGTTGGCTTTTGTACCAATTTAGCCAAAGAGTACTTTCTCTTTCTTTCTTTTCTTTTTAATTTTTTTTTTTTTAAGCATATCTTTATTGATTTCAGAGAGAGGAAAGGAGGGGGAGAGAGAGAGAGACAGAAACATCAATGATGAGAGAGTCATTGATCGAACCCGCAACCCAGGCATGTGCCCTGACCGGGAATCGAACCCCGATCTCCTGGATCCTAGGTCCATGCTCAACCGCTGAGCCATGCCCCTCCGGGTTTTCTTTTCTTTTTAAAAACAATTTCCTCCTCTGGCGTGTTTCTCTTTAAACATCCTTTAATGGATTCCAACCAGTTCTAGAATTAAATATATCCTTAGATTTTCAGGATTACTTTAAATTTAAGTTAGCTTTAGTTTTGTAATCTTAAAAAAGAGAGAGAAAATAAGAAGTGAATGCTATAAACTATATTGGTCTTTTTCATAGGCAACAAACATATTTCAAGATATGACTAAAGAGATATACCTGAGGTGATGGCAACTCTGTTGTTTTCAAGGACAAATATTCCAATGGTAAACACAAATCCTTTCACAGTGTTCTCCTAGGTTCCTTTTATGACATTCTTTAAATAAGTCATAGAGGGTAAAATGAAGCTTAAATTAGACCTTGATTATTAGAAGTTTGGGAGATGGTTGTTTTTATTATAACTCTGTGCACTGGTATTATTTCAAGATCCGCTGAGGAAAAAAATCTATATAGACAGCTCTGAGAATATGAGTGTTGTAAACAATAATTTTGACAATCTGCTTGAAACCAGCCAAGTGATGAAAGGGCCGAGAGTGTTCCAAAGTGGAATGGAAAAAAAAATTATGGAAGAGTGCTAGTTTCCAAGTGTGATGAGCCTTACAGATACAATCACCAATTTATTAAGTATTGTTATAATACCCAAGTCAACATAACAGGGCCCTTTTCCTATTCTGGCCTACAGCCGATGCCCCCATTGCTTTCATGTCAATACAAAGAAATCTGTTACACTAAAAACTTGTACAATAGAAATGGACGTTGATTTCAAATCTTTCTGCCCAGTCAGCAGACTACTATGCTGAAATTAGGCTCCACGTATTTGTTTTGATGGAAGTGAAAAAAAAACTTAATATTTAAGAGTTTCTAATTCCCCCCCCCTTGTGTTTTTTCAGAGGTAGAGGCTTGAATTCGCATTTAAAAGCTCTTAGCCCATTTGTTTTAGACCTTCCTCCTCCCGTCTCCTTGTCTCCTTTTCCTTCTTTCTCTGATGAAAAATGATGCAATAAGTATTTTATGAATATTCATATCCACAAATACATGCCAGGAAATCCCATCTTTGAGAAACTCTCAGATAGCCCCTCCAACTACGGGCTCATTTCCGTGCTCCTCCTTTGTGGTGCAGCTTCTCGTAGAGTCAATATTACTGTTTCTGCCTCCTCTTTTCCCCTTCATCTGTTCTCAGGGAGAGGGTGCGGGGGTCGCTCCTGCTCATAATCCATGCCCCTGTGCTTTAGTTTAATGGAGACACTATATAGAATTCCTGGTTAAAGGCTACAAAAAATGTCCTTGTATCTGTGGTTGTGAAAAACAATACAGCTTCAAGAAAAGGGAGGCTAACGAGCCCCTGTTGCTACATAGTAAGTGCATTTTACCGAGATGGCAAGTGCCAACAGAAACAATACCAAACTGCTCTGTTGTTTATCAGGGACATCTAAGGAACAGGTGAAGGTTTAACTAAAGCAGACATAAAAGGAGACTGCCGAACCATTCCTGGGGGTTAATGACTGGCTTAGGGACTATAAAGATCTACACTGCAGAGAAGAAAAAACTCCGCTGTGCAATATTTAATTCTGCTTTATGGTCCTTCTTTTTACGTTGATAGCGGTTTCATAGGAGAATCTGAGAGCAATTTTCAAGCAAGAATTAAATGATTCCATTTGATGTTAGAAATTTGAGAAATGAAGCAGATGAGTGAGTAATACAAATACAATAAAGCCCAAATTCCCCTTCCTGCTTCAGTCTTGGCACAGATTTGAATTGTGTCTATGCTTCTTCCACCCTCTCTATAGCAGTCCCCTTAAAGACAAATATGGAAAAACATGTTTTTCTAGAGAATAGAAAAATAAGAACCAAAGATGTATGACAAGAAGAGCTTTATTTTGAACCAGATAACAGTGAATTTTAAGTTATTCAGCTCTTAAAGTGGTTATGTGGCTCAGAGATGTGGAGATTAGAACTAAAATCAATGACAGGAGTTTGGGTTTGGCTTCTTAGGTTCTGGCTCAGTGGACCTCCAACTCAGTTTATCTTTTGAGGAGCTCATAGGGTTGTTGTTTGTTTGTTTTTACTTGTCTAGTTACATGACTTCATTTGTTAGATATAATATTTTAAAATAATATATTTTTAAAAAGCCTTCAGGTTTTCTTGTCTAAGGGGAAAAGGCCTCCCCAGTTAAACTTTTAAGACCTTCAAATGGAGTCTTTAGCTTGGGTCTCCATTCAGTTGCTGCTCAATATTGTGTTTTATGGCTTTCCTTACAATTCCCTTTGCGACATGTTAAATAGTGACTTATTTTCTCTCCAGGGCTCTGACTTTTATAAAGGGCAACCCAGAGCCATGGGCAGTGTGGCTCAGTTGGTTGGAGTGTCGTTCTGTGCACCAAAAGGTGGAGGGTTTGATTCCCGATCAGAGCACATACCCAGGTTGTGGGTTCGATCCCTGGTCAGGGCACATATGGAAGACAACCATCAATGTTTCTCTCTCCCTCTCTCTCCCTTCCCCTCTCTCTAAAATCAGTAAAACATATCCTCGGGTGAAGTTTCTTTTTAAAAAAGGGCAATTCAGAAAAAATTTTATGTGGACAGGCTGCATTGTAGTTGTTGGGATTATCTGTAAGTAATTGTGGGTCTCAGGAGCTCCATTTGCTTTTGCTGTTGGAGAGACCCATAAGAGACACTGAGTTTGATCCATTACCACCTCCACTCAGCAGAACAGAATGTTTTGCTGAAACTTTGGATTCCATGAAAGGGAGCAAGATGAACTTTTGGGACCAGGTCATACTGATAATGCCCTGCTCTGGCATCATTTCATCCCTTTCATGCCTCCTCCTGGAATTCATTTAGTAGCACATCAAGTGGGAAATCTCTCTTCCATTTGGGATTCGCCCTGCTAATCAATAATCGACCTGACTTACCACCATCTAAGAATCATTTCTCCCCATCAAGGCCTTTCTCTGTGTTAGGCGTGCTGCTTTGCCATCCCACTGCATGTCTTCTCCTTGATGATGATCCTGGGGACCTTTCTCAGCTGTCAGAATGACCATGATTCTGCTGCATGATCCTAGAGACCCACCCTGCCATCAGCAGCTAGTGTCAGGCTGCCTGGCTCATGTGGCAGGAAACCTTTTCCTTTGGCTATTGTCTAGGTGCAGAGCAAGCTGTTTGTTCTCCTTGCACATACACATGGTGCCTTTGGATGGTGGGGTTTGCTTTTAATGATTTTTGAGAAACTGTATTCTCCATACCCTGTAGTAGAATTAATTATTTTGGGTGGCCTGATAGGGGCCCATCTGCCGCTACTGAGCCATAGAAGGATTACATCTCCATAGGACATGCATTGAAAGATGGCTGCATGAATTTAAATGGGAAAATTCTCAACTAATTCATAAACAGAATTTGGTGGGATTGAGTGGTGGTTTTTAATTATGAAGATGAAACAGTTCAGTGAATAATTCCTACTGACTTGATTATAGATGTTCATATGTTTGGGATTCTTCAAGCCTCTAACATGCTATAAATGCATAATGAAAGTGAAATGCCACGAAGGTTGAACATTGTTAGAGAAAATTTCTTTGTATCAAAAAAGTTGGTGTATTCCACACCATTTTGTGGAAAGCAGAACTTCATGATAAGGAACACAAAGGAAGTGTTTCCCACATGCTGTTATAAAATTTAAGTTGTCTCTTGTATTTGAAGCTGTCATTATTGATGAGAAGACAGCCTGTGTCAGGATGGAGCTGAATGCCTTACCATCACCCCAAGACACAGTCAGGGGGTAAATGGTTCAATAAATGAGATAACCCGTGGACGTGCTTCCTGAAAGAATATGAAAAATCCCCATGGAAATACTTCAAGAGGACAGCCAGCTTAGTCCATGGTGTTTTTCTTCTGTGACGGGTCACATGGGACGGTAGTCTAAAGTAACTTGTATTTAGAGCTGGTATGTCAGTATTTTCTTCTTCTTTTTTTTTTTCTTTTTAAATATATCTTTTTTTATTTCAGAGAGAGGAAAGGAGAGGGGGAGAGAGATGGAAACATCAATGATGAGAGAGTCATTGATCGAGCCCACAACCAGGGCATGTGCCCTGATCGGGAATCGAACCCCGACTTCCTGGATCCCAGGTCGACACTCAACCGCTGAGCCACGCCCGGCCGGGCTTTTCTTCTTTTTTAAAAATTTATTGTTGACACTATTACAGTGTCCCCCATTTCTTCTCCCCTTTCCCATCTCTACCCAGCCCCCCCCGGCCTTCACCACACTGTTGCCTGTGTCCATGGGCTGTGCATATAAGTTCTTTGGCTAATCTCTTCACCTTCTTTAATCCAGTCCCCCAACCCCCTCCCCTCTGAGATCTGTCAGTCTGTTCCATAAAGGCGGTACCAGCGCAAATGTCCCCAAAGACAGAAGGTTCTGAGAGCTCAAGAACATTATATGTTGTTCTAGGATTCAGTTCTTTTTGTAATGAATAAATGCACAGAAAGAAAATGGCACCATCCAAGGATGAATTAAGAAATATAAATAACAACAATAATAATAATAAGCTATTACCAATAATAATAAGCTATTACCTTGTTTACTAAGTGGTTTATTTCAATGTCAAGATTGTTAACATCGTCATGAGAAAGTATCCCTTAGTAATTATTGGGAAATAAACGTATGAGTAGCTGTTAGTGAAGAAAACAACTTGTTTGATTCTTGGCCAAGTACTGCACTATTTTAATAGTCATATACATAAAACACTTGGAGAATTGAACATTTAAAAAATTCATGATGAGTTAACAGAAATACCTGCTCTTCAGTCATTCTTCATGTGTGAGCAATGCCATGGCTTTCTTGGGCTCTACTTCTAGGGTCTGTATTCTTAGGGTCTCTGTTTGCATCTACATTCCTGGTCACTGTCCTGCAGAGAGTTGGGGAAATAGCTCAGAGGGGGAAGAGGAGGATTGGAAGAGATGGAACAGTTTCTCAGAGTTCACCCCATCTCCTCTTTAGCATCAACATGATACAATGGCACAAACCTAGACACTGAATTCACACAGGCCTGGTCTCCAGCTACTTCCTTGCCAATCACTGGTGGCATGACCTTGGAAATGTTATTTAATGCTCTGAGCCTCAGTTTTATCTTCTGTAAAATGGGGGTACTACTACTGCTCCTAATAGCTGCCTTAAGGCATAGTTGTGAGAATTAAATGAGATAATGTATGTCAAACACCTATCACAACTTCTAACATATAGCAGACCCTCAATAAATGCTAGGTTTACTTTGCTGCTCTCCTTTGTATTTTCTTTGATCTGGCTTTTTCCTTTTGGTTTTCTGCTCTGGGAGAAAATTGTGAGCATTACCAGGTTAGTGCAGAATTGTCGTATTTTAGTTCTTCATCTATGCTATTCAAATTGTTCCTGAGGCGAAATTGCTAAACCTAATGGACACTTGTCAGTCTTCATCTTACTTAATCTTTGTACCATTTAACTTATTCAACTTTGAGAATAAAAAGTCTTCATACTCCTAGGAAAGGTCTGATTTTTTTTATAGCCATGACAACAACCTCCAGAATAGGTTCTACTTTTAAATTAATCAATGACAGTTCTATGACTGTGTTAACAAGCAAACTTTAGAACTGGTTTTAAACATCTCTAACTGGTCAGTGACAACTCACTTCATTGTACCTGCCTCTGAAAGCCAATCAGACACTTAGAAAGTCAAACAATTGGCAGTGGATTTGCTCCAGGGAACATTCTTCCAAGACTGATGTCAACCCACTTTTATCTCCATGGCCAACTGAATCCCAAACAGGTGTGTCCCCACAAAAATCTATGTATGATTAGCAATTTGCTTCCCTCAATGTCTGTCTGACCAGCATAGCTCTTCCTCATTTTAGAGAGCAATAAATTCAGCCTTGGTTTTTGTTTCCAATTTTCTCTGATAGTTTTATCTTTTGATAATTTTACATGTAAGACTGAGACTCAGCCACAATAAGCTGACTCAGGCATGCTGGCTCCTTGGACCTGTGCTTCCCCTCAGTCTAGACTTGCCCCTTATTCTATTCTGCTTTTTTAAAAATTTATTTTGTTTTCATTGTTGAGAGTATTATAAACCTCCCCAGCCCCTTTATCCCCCTTGCCCCCCACCTCCCAGTTCCTGCCCTGCCCCAGGCCTTTCCCACCATATTGTGGGCAATGCATGCATGTTAGTTCTGGGGTTAATCTCTTCCTGCTCCCTCCCCACTTTCCGCTGAGATTCGTCAGTCTGTTCACATCTACTCTGCTCTTCTCAAATCTTGCTGTTCCCTAAGCTTTTGTCCTTGGCCCCTCTGGCTCCCCATACTCCCTGAGTGATCCCTTCCACTCTGGTGGTTTTAGCTGTGACCTTAATGAATCCAAATCTATATTGCTAGATAGAAATGTTTTTACTTACAAGTTCATCTGCCCACTAGATAATTCCACATAATGTTGCACAGGTACCTCAGCTTTGACATTTCTCAAACTGAAATTCATCTCCACACTCAAATCTGCTACTTCTATATCCTACAGGCCACTTACCCAGGCTAAAACCTAAATAACCTGTCTTACTCTCTACGGGTAAAGAGAAATGAGAGATTTTACTTTCTGCATATCTATGTATCTGTCCTCTCTTTCAGTTCCCATTCTCATCTTTGGCTTATAACATTACAACAGCTCCCTAACAGACTCTCTGACTTTGGTTTTTTCCCTTCCTAATCCCTACTCTGGTCAGAGTGAACTAGGTAACACTGTACCAATTTTGAGTGCTCTGGTCAACTGCAAATAAGAGAAAACACAACCAGTGGCGATTTAAGTGATACATCATTAGTTTTCTCACATATGAGGGTTTTTCTGAAAGATTGGTCCAGTAGTTATATGACACCATCAAGGACCCTGGTTCTTTATTTCTGCTGGCTTTTTGCCTTCATGCTTGAGGCCTTATGGCTGCAAACTGGCAGCTACAACTCTATGCAGTATATCTTATTTCAAAGCCTTCATATTTCAAAGCCTTGTGAACTTCTGTTGTTTTTCTAGGAAGACAAAACTTTCACAGAATGTTCCTGAATGATTTCCTCTTATAATTCATTGGTTAGAATTGGGTCGCATAGTCTTCTTAGCTAAAAGGTGGGTTTCATGATGCCCTTCGGTAAAGTTAAAGCAAAAAATAAAAACCTTTAATTACTTCTTCTCCATTTCCCCTGCCCCCTTTGGACCATGTATTAGATAGCTTTGGCTCCAAAACCAAAATAACCCATATTGAGTGGTTTAAGCAACATAAATTTATTGTTTTGTAGCTATGGAACCTAGAAGTCTGAGATCAAGGTGTCGGCTGGGCTGATTTCTTCTGAGACCTCTTTCCTTGGCTTGTAGTTGGCCATCTCTGTGTCTTCAGGTAGTCTTCTCTCTTTGGGTCTGTGTCCTAATCTCCTCCTCTTATAAAGAAACCAGTTATATTGGATTAAGGCCCACCACAATGACCACATTTTAACTTAATTACCTCTTTAAAGATGCTATCTCCAAACACAGTCACATTCTGAGGCACTCAGGGTTAGGACTTCAACATAGGAAACTGGGAGGGGACACACCATTTGGTTTATAACAGACCACAGCCCAGACCTAGATAATCTTTCCAACTCAGATTTTGTGAACTTCTCCTTCTCACTGCCCTTGACACGCTATCGGTGGGGTGAATGACAACTCTGGGAGACTAATGAGAACATTAGCTGGAGGTGATTAGCAGAGCTGAAGTCCACACCGTCCTCATCACCTAGACAAGGAATGAAACACAAATGAATAATTGTGATGGTAAATTTTTCAAAAGGGGCTGTAATGAGCAGGGCACAATTTTGTCACTGTTCTCTGCTTTGTTTGTGAGCACTCATCTCATTTGTTCCATGACATTAATGAAGCCATTGCCTTGGGCATCATCTATTATAATAAATTTCTGCAAATGTGCAAAGGCCAACATTCTATATGTGTCAAAATAAAAGACCAAGGTAGAGAAATGATAGAGATTTTTTCCTCCAGGAAATACCTCTGGTGAATAAGATTGCATTAACGTGCCTCGCTTCCTGGGAATGGTTAATGAGGAACCTGGGATGCAACGCCTGAGTCTGCGTTCACACTCACACTCACAATAGGAGCCAGTTTCTTTGGTTGAAAAGCAACAGACAATACATAGGGGAAAATCAGATTAGCTTCTCATTTTTCCCCTGTACTAGTTTATTTTTCAAACTTAGCCAAACATGGAGGACAGTTTAGATCCTGAACCCCATATATTTAATGGCAAAAAAGGATAATGAAAAAAATGGAATCAATGATCACTTATTTAGTGTCCAGTTATATGTCAAACGCCATGTTAAATACATAAAGGATACAGGAAAATTTAAGTCTGGTTCCCTGCTATTCCTCAGACCCAGCATTTATGTTTCAGTTGGAGAAACAATATGCAGATAAGGAAATTTAAATAACAGTAACAGCCTGAAACACAGCGGATAAGATAATAAATGTTGATTTCTGAGTGAGTGGAATAAACCCTCAAGTGGAGAAACTCTAGAAGAGGAGGTCCTTTCCAGCTGGGCCGATGAAAGGAGGTCCTAGGAGGGAGAAGAAACTTGAGCTGAATTTATAAAGGAAAAAAAAAGGAATATTTGAAAAAAAGGAAAATTGACTTTTGAAGGAGATTATCAGGAGAAAAACCTAGGTTTATGCCAAGTTCTAGTAGAATTTAAGTAGAGGTAAATACGTGAGATATATTAGGATTTTATCTTAGAGTTGAGGCCATTGAAGTTTTGGGGGCCAGAACATAATGTAATAAAGTGGCCGTTTTAGAACTAGCTTTAAAATACTGATATAATAGCTTATGTGTGGGGTGACTGAGAATCCTAAATTTGCAAAGTGGTATAGAAAAAGAAGGAGGGTGAAATGGAGAGAAACCAGGACTAGAGAATGGAATGAACTTGGTGAGCCCTATGATGAGGGAGAGGAAAGAACAAAAGGTGGTGGCTTGTTGTTAGGCCCGGGTGAGCCCAGGGAGAGTGAAGAAGTTAGCTATTAGCGATTAGGGGTGACGTTAGTGACTTGGGGAGTAAGGAGAGGGCTGTTTCTCTCTGGAGGATGGGATGTTTTGTAGATGGGGCCAGCTGAAAGTTCAAGGGAGGACTATGCAATTGAAGACATAGGTTTGGAAGCAGGAGGGTGGCTGAGGTTAGAAAGACATAGTGAAAGAGTCATTCTCATAGAAGTAGAAGGTAAAACAAAGACTCTAATAGAAACAGGCTGCAGAAAATAAAAATCTGAGTATTGAAACTAATTAAATTTTAATTATTAGCAGCAGGATTTTTCCTCCGTCTCAGTATGAAAGTTAGAGTGAAAATATATGTTTTCAAATAAAGACAATCTGGAAACTGATATATGTAACATTAAAGGGAAATTATGTATGCTGGTTTGTATCTGTGAAGAAGCACAAAAATAGCTGTACTTATTATGAATCAAGTGATGGTATTTTGGGAGGGTGAAGGGAGTATGATAAAAAAATAGATACATGATGCATCCATGGATTTAGATAAGACAGATGAGATACTGCTATCACCATTGTCAGTGAGACGGCTATTGTTACAACGGGTCAAGCACTCAATTACTCATGACATTGTTAGATCTCACTAAAAAATTAATTTATCACGAAACTAGGTTTGTGTTCATAAATCTAAGACATGATGTTGTGACTTTTAGTTCACTGAGAATTTGATGATTTGTAATTAAACATGATCCACTTTAACAAGTGTTTTCAGAGCATATGCATGACACTGCTGGGGTCATGGAACTCTAAAAAGGTAAATTAGACACTGTTGCCCTCTAGGAGTAAGGAAAGGAAACAGAGCACAATCCTTAAGTATCTGCTTAACAGGGGCCAGGCACTCTGCTCAGCCCATGCTAGGCCCTCATCACATGTGTTATCTTATAGCCCAGTGGGGGAGCAGACATATATCCCAATGACTCTACTATGAGCTGAGCTTCAGTAAGTAAAATAATAGAGGCTGGCATATGAAACAAAGAGAATAATTGCAGCTGGGAAAATCCAGGAAAACTCCTTATAGAAGGAGTCTAAGGTGTCTAAGATAGACTCTGACACGTGAGCAAGAATATAAATATTTTTTTAACAGAACCATCCAAATGCCACTGAAGGCAAAATCAATTGCTAGAATAAATTTTCAGCCTGTTAATATGAGATATAGGCAAAGTCACTGACATTTTATTTTCGTTTGTTCTTCACTTCTAAATAAATGGACACCTGCACTGACATCTTAGGTGAAATGCTCCAAAATAATTTATGTGCAAATATGAAGTAAAACTGGATTTTAAAATATTGAATGCATTTAGCGGAGGTTCTTTGATCTGTGGTTGGCTGTCCATGGTTGGTCAGTGTGATGGTTACATTTTGTCCGCTTAGCTAAGCTAAGGAGAAAGAGGGAGAGAAGGAGAAAGGAAGCAGTGTGGAAGGAGAAGGGAAATTGAGAAAAAGGCAGGAAGTAAACCTCACCTGTTGGATCAAGGAAATGATTTCATGAATTATCTAAAAATGTGGCAAAGTCATAGGCCCCACCCATACTGGAAATTACCGGTTGCAGAACCATATACTGAGTTGCTGGGAAACTCAGTGACTTACTGGGAAGCTGGAGAACTAACTAACAATTGCTGCCAACCACTCACCAGCCCTGAGGGACAAGGTAGTATTTTGTTCCTGTGGGCCTAACTGTCCTCTCTGTAAAACGGAAGGCTTGAACTAGGTCTATGAATTTCTTGCGGCTTGGTCATGTGATACCATAATTCTTGTAGCAGCAACATTCGCTGAAGTCCCATAGAGATGGTGTGTGGATTGAGGTTGTCTGATAACCCTGCCTGTTCTAGGCAGAGTGGGAGTCTGGTTTGAGCAAACAAGAGACAGTGCGTGTGAGATGACTGGTGTCATTTTCTGGAGCAGGGCTGGAGGTATGTGAGGCCAATAACAGCAGGGGAAGCTTAGCAGTGTGTAAAAAAGAGAGGTGGGCGAAATAGAGAATTTAGAGGATTTAAGAAGTTGCCCTGGAGTTCTGGGCCAGGCCGCGCTTTGTATAACCCCCGCTGCGGGCTGACCAGTGTGCTGCTATAGTGTTTAGGCTGGTCACAGAAGCTATTGGCACGCTTCCTTGCACAGCTGGTTCTAGGTGTCGGCCTGATGGAGTCAGAGAATAGCAGAAGTCAAAAGTCAGAGACAGTGTGGTTGCCTCTCAAGGGGTGCTTTTAATGAACAGATTTTGGAGCAATTGGCTTTTGTCTGTATTTGGGTTGCTCTACTTAGCATTTTTAGAGGGGGGCGAGCTTATGGCAGTGTAGTAAGTAGTGAAGCATTTGTAGAACTGATTCACTCTTTTAAAAGGCCAGGTTTTTGAATAGCTTTTCAGCATTTCCAGACTTAGATAGTCAAAGAATAATTGATTAGTCTATAACAATCAGCCCAGTTTTAATAAGGGTTACAGTATTGTAAATTGGCATAAAAGCAGAGCCATTTTTAGATAACCAGAGGGATATTCCTTTTATTAAGCCCTAAATAGCACAGAAAATATACTTTGTTATAACTTGCAAATATTGTTTACATGATTAGGTAAGGATTTTTTAACTGTAAAAATTCAAGGCTGAAGAGGGAAGCACTTATCATAAAATATTCACATTAATTAATTAATTAATTAATTTTTATTTTATTTTATTTTTGTTTAAAATATTACAGATGTCCCTTTTTCTCCCCAATGACCCATTCCACCCCATCCCATCCCCCTCCCTAGTCCCTCTCCCCACCATTGTCCATGTCCTTGGGTTGTGCATATATGCATATAAATTCTTTGGTCACTCTCTCCCCCTCCACCCACCCACCCTCCTCCATCCCTCTGACATTCGTCAGTCTCATCTGTGCTTCCATGTTCACACTGATTTTTTTAAAGCAATGTAATAAATACCAGTAGTATCCTGTTCCTTTTCTTCCCATCTTTCAGCCTACTTTCTAGAAGCTAATCCTGTTAACTATTTTCTTAACTTAGCTATTTTCCCTGGCATTTATCTGTTTTTATGAATAATATGGATATTTTGCTATTTTTAAAATTCACTGAAAACATTGTCTCTAGAACTTATCCCATCAGTGAGGAAGGGCTATTTGTGTGTGGTTGTTTTGGTGAGAGAATAAATTTCTTTATTTCTTTTTTTTTTGGACAGAATACATTTCTAAAAAGACAGATCATGCTGAATGTTGGCAAGAATGTGGAGGAACTGGAACTCTCACATACTGCTGGTAGGAATGTAAAATGGAACAATTGCTTTGAAAAAGGCACATCTCCCAAAGGTGCACTTAATAGTCAAGGACATATGACATACAAACATATTGTCTTTCACATACATAAGTTAAGGATGGTCACAGAAGAGTTGATTTATCAAACAATTCTAATGGATTTATTTTGTGCCATAATCATCCCTAGTGAATTTAACAAATATTTTAATTAAAAATACTAATTTTCACATCACTATTGGGGAGCTAATTATTTGTTTAAAGTGAAGTATATCTATGTCCAAAGATCAAAATTGGGAAGCAAAGAAAATAAAGGCATTAGAGAGTAATTAAAAATTTACTGGGGAGGAAAACTTTAGATAAAAGACTGGTTCACCAAGATGTTACAGTTTGGGGACTATGGAAGATATGATTGCTTTGGTTTAATGAGGCTTCAGAGGCAATGGTTTTGAGATTCTTTTGCAATGTCTTTGCCCTGTCCCCCCACTGGGAAAAGGGCAGAACAATATGGGAACTGGAAAGCCCAAGTAGTCATCATGGAAAAGAACAGAACCCAGCAGCTGGTGAGGGGTATTAGATATTAGAGCAACACATTCATTTGGCAACAAAAGCAGAATGGGAAATGAGAAGTTCTTTATTTTCTGACAGTCATTGAGTAATAGGTTGTACATTTCCAGCCTTTTTGAGAGAGATGAGCCTTACCAACTCCATTGGGAGGGTCCACCACATGCTAAGTAACCACCAGGGAAAAGTGAAACGTAGCTGAACAATAAACACTCCATTTGTGGAAAGACACTTTTAGACACTCAATTCCAATTGACAATGCAAAGAATGAAGAAAATGTCAGAAACCACCACTAATGCTGGTCTTTTTACTCTTGGCATACAGTAGAAAACAAAAAAGTAAGCAGAATTTTTTCAAAAATGATTTTCATAAATATGCATTTATCATTACTTTATAACTAAAAAATTCAATTAAAGACCTACCCTTAAAATTAAAATTTTTTTATCTAAAGAGCAGCCATGAAAACTCATTCAATCACAGGGTAGTTTTACTCTTGTCTTGTGTCTGGAGGTGAATCTAGGCCGAAAGATATGAATTGCAAGAGAGAAGATGACTACAGGTGAGAAATAAGTTGGATTATATTCACTATTAGTATGAAGGCCCCAAACCATTTTTTGACTTATCATAATACAAAGAGTCTCAAGAAGCACACTTCATGTAAATATTCACATAGAAGAGGATTTGATTAAGAACAATGTTCAACCATAACATAATGATAGTAAGAAAGTAACGGTTAGGCAAATTTCTTAGTATAGACAAAGAATGGAGAACTGCATTTTCACCTTTCTTTAATGACAAAAATTATTTTTCCACAATGGCTTTTCTTTGAAATTATTCAGAGCTCAAGAGATGCTTTTTCATTCTGTTCTCCCAAAAACCGAGGGTTGCATTTCTATTTTTCCTCCTTAATGTTCTGTTTTCTGTTTGAACTGGCTCCATAGTCTTGCCTTATCCTCATATGATATAACATGTGCTTTTTGTCCAGCCTGATTCATTCTCTCCAGTTTCTGATCCTTCTCCTTGGGGAATTTATGACAGATCCTGCTGGATGTTCTCACATCCCTCATTTCTTTCAAAGTTGTTTTGCCCAGGAACCTGGCAGATGACATACCTATTCATGCCTTTAAAGCCAGGTCTATAAACCTGTGAAAAATGGAAACAGCTCTGGGACTCGGTTCCAGCTCATCGCAGCCATGATCCAAGGCCAGTGCTGCCAACCTCATTATCTGAAAAAGGGAGTGAAGATAATTCTCAATCTTAGAGAAAAAGTGTTCATTATCAAAAAATTAAAAGGCACTGGTTATCACTTTTATTTTTAAATATTTATTTATTTATTTATAAATATATCTTTATTGATTTCAGAGAGAGGAAGGGAGAGGGAGATACAGAGATAGAAACATCAATGATGAGAGGAGTCATTGATCAGCCCCCTCCTGCACGCCTCCGACTGGGGATCGAGCCCACAACCCGGGCATGTGCCCTGACTGGGAATCCAACTGTGATCTCCTGGATCCTAGGTCGATGCTCAACAGCTGAGCCATGCCCAGCTGGGCTGGTTATCACTTTTATATCAGCCTAGTGACTTTGCTTTTCAAAGCTGGAGCTATCATGTTTCTTGATGTTAAACTAGACTGCGAAGCAATAGTAATCAAAAGAGTATGATTGACATAAAAACAGACATGTAGATCACTGGAAAAGAACTGAGAGCCTGAAAATAAATTCCTGCATATACAGTCAGCTAATATTTGACAAGAAAGTCAAGAATACTGTATGAGCAAAAGACGGTGTTTCCAATAGATGGTGCTGAAAAAACTGGATATTCACATGCAAAAGTATTTAATCCTTATTTTATACTACTCACAAAATTAACTTAGAATGGATTAAAGACCTAAAACAGTAGTAAAAAAGCTCCTTGATGTTGGTTTGGCAATTATTTTGTGAATATGACACCAAAAGCACAATCAATAAAAAGCAAAAATCCACAAGTGAGACTACATCAAACTTAGAAGCACTGCACAGTAAAACAAACAATTAAAAAATAAAGAGGCAACCTATGGAACAAGAGAAATTATTGCAAACTATTGACAGGGTTTGGCTGTTTCATTCTGGTGCTAATTTCTACACTGGCCAGCTAGATTTTGATACTATTAACCTTAGTCTCCAAATATGCAACCCTCCTGTAGGACATTTCCAAGAAGTATACTGCATGTGAAATAGTAAATATATACCTGAAATGTTTCTAACCTTTACAATTTTGTGATTCCAGACACATGAGCAGTAATATTGAAGAGGCCTTATCACAGGATTCAGGCTACTGAGCATCTGGTCTTCCTTTTCCCAGGGAGAAAACTTGGCCAATGAACCCTGGTCTGTGAATCTTGAGATCTGGTTCTGCCATTAACTTAATGGTACCATCTTGGGGAAGTTACTTAGCCCCCATAGGTCTCATTTTCCTCACTTATGAAATAAAGAGGTGGGAGTAGATGGTCTTACAAGGTCTTTATACCTGTTAGTTTCTATTAATCTCCATTAAACTCATAAACAAGAGGAACCAAAAGGAAGTGTACATGTATATGTTCCTAGGGGATCATTACTGGCATTGACACAGTCCTGAGTATGAAAGTTCAGTGTATTATATCTTTAAAATTTGTAATTGTGTACTCCTCTACTCCATGGATCCTTGCCCTCAGTTATATGAATGAGTTTCAGATGGCCTGTGAGTCCCATGATTTGGGATGCAAAGTTTTGAGTGCATGTGCATATATTTTCTCTGGAGAGTTCCAGCAGTTTTATCAGGCATCAAAGGGTATATAACCCCTGTAAATACAAAGCCTATTAAAAGTATGATAGAAACTAGTTCTCTGGATTGAATTCTATCAACTTGGCATTTCCACTAATTTCTAAATCTTTAGACACAAATGATTCCAATTAGGATGGAGCAATTATATGCCTCAGTGAATCATCTTTCCATCTAGACACAGAAGAAAACAGCTGTCATGATAATGTCTGTTATAATCATATTATCATTAATAACTATTAAGCTATCAAGCTGATTTTTCATTTCATAAAACATCTATGTAAAGAAAGCAGTCAAGCCCTGGCCGGTGTGGCTTGTTGGTTGAGAGTCATCCTGTGCACTGAAAGGTCATCAGCTGGATTCCTGGTCAGGGCACATGCCCAGGTTGTGGGTCCAGTCCCCTGTCAGAGTCCCTGCAGGAGGGGACAGATGGACGTTTCCCTCTACATCGATGTTTCTCTTTCTCTCTTCCTTCATCTCTCTAAAAAAAAAAAAAAAAATTAAAACATTATTTTTTTAAAAAAGAAAGCAGTCAAGTAGGAAGTCACTTTATGTAAGTTTATATTACATTTGTTTTTAAACAGTGAGAAGTAAAAAGAACTTAATAAAATAATTTTTTTTGGAGAAAAACATTACATTTTATAAAATGATCCCTAAGCATATGAATTCAAATCAGCTGAGATTTAAAGAACAAAGAAACATAAGACTAAAGAAAAGAGGTGACTACAGAATAATTAACAAACCACTCTGCTATTTACTTCTATAAGCTGTGCCTCATATGATGGAAGTCTCTTGTTTGAGTCAAACTTAAGCATAACAGAGGAAAACAGATTTTAAAGCATCACTATTCATTTCAACAGATATGATGAACTGTATCTACAATTAAGAAATGAAAATTGATTTGGAAGGTAATTCTATCTCAACATAAAATCACTGTTTGTCAAATCTATGAATTTCAAGAAGCATGGTCCTTCAAGCATGAATTAATGAAAGTAGAACAATTACTTTCTCTCTAGGCCAGTATCATTTTGGGGCAAACATAAGGCACCATTGCCAAGGATTCAGATTATTGAATGTGCTATCACAGCATGTTCATATAAAGGCAGAGAGTTCCTCTACAATAATTTTAGCCAAGCCGATATATCCCTAACACCACCAGTCTTACCAACAAAAAACCATTTCTAACATCCATAAAACTAGCTCACAAAACCTATATTGTTGATTAGAGATTTGAAAAACAGGTAAAATACTTGGTAGTAGCTGCCTCTCTCTGGTGGCTATTTTTGCTAAGTGTTAGCTGACTGCAGCTGGAGAGCATATTCCAAATTAGGGCAACTGAACACCATTATGCTTAGATTAAAACATCTAAGCTGAAAAATTTTTTTAAGTCAAATTGCAGACAATGTAAACTTCTATCCCTATATATTTCTGTGTGCTCCTCTAAAACATCAGATTGTCATTTTACATGGCCAAACTAATAGCACCGAATCTAATAAAATAAACAATACAGTCCTACTAACATCTGATACCCATTCCATATTCATATTTTCCTATTTGCTCTTCCAAAACTCCCTTGAAGCTGATTTGTCAAAGTCAAATCTATCTAGAATCACATTTTGCATCTGGTTTTTATGTGTCTGAAGTATTTTTCAATGTCTAATAGTATTTTTTTCTGCTGCCATTCTGGCTATTGAAGGTTTATGCAGTTTATCTTGTAGAATGTCTTTACTTTGGGATTTGTGTGATTGCTTAATTGTGGTGTCAGTTAGCCCATCTCTATTCCTACTGTTAGAAGTCAAATCTAAAGACTTGTTTAGATATAAGTTAAACATTTTGAAAAAAATACATTTTAAGTTATTTGTACTTTTTTTCACTTTTGAGCATCATATGAACTCATGGATTTTAAAATAGATTCATTGTATTTAAAAACTTTTTTTAATGATTTGAGAGAGAGAGAGGAAGGGAAGGAGGAAGAGAGAGAGAGAAACATCAGTTTTTGTTCCACTTATTTATGTAGTCATTGGTTGATTCTTATAAGTGCCCTGACTGGGGATCGAACCCACAACCTTGGTGTATCGGGACGTCCTCTAACCAACTGAGCCACCCAGCTAGGATCTAGATTCATTGCATTTTACCATCCCCAAGGTGATGTCCAAATTGTTACAACTTTGGCCAGTGGTAATTTGTTTCTGAGTCCTTTTGACATTAATTTTTGAAAGGTTCTTTGCTTTCTAGAACATGTTTATATGGTTTATGGTTTATGGTTTATGTTTATATGGTTTATGGCATTTCACTATAGATAAACAAAGATCTTTGTACAATAAAAATTATCTCACATGTTAACTAGAATTTTTTAACAACTACACATATTTTTAATTTTTTATGTAATGTCTTTTTCTAGATTAGGATCCTTGAGTTCATGTGGAGCCACACATTTCTGTCTTATAGATAAGCAATCCTGTGAATTTAAACTAAAGAGTTAATCACTCTAATTAATTTCTAGCCACTCATATGCACCCTCTGTAGTAGATAAGCTAAATGCTACTTCTGAAAAGATTATATAGCTCACCTTTGCTTTTAGGATTATTTATTGATTTATAAATTAAATCTCTTTTGTTCTTACACTTTTACTTTCAACTTACAAATATTTTTATTCTATCTGTAAATTTAGCAATTTTTAAACTTGCTTTAAGGAGCTTTTAATTAATACTTGTCCATTTATAAATGTATTCAATCTAACATGTACAAACAAATCATACTGCATTTACACATTTAAAACATTTAATTTTCTTCTCAAGTCTTTTAATTGTCTCTCAATAAACACAACTTTCCTGAATACAAATTACAGCCAGCAACCCTCCTTCCGTACTGCAGTCATTATTAGTTTAAAGAAATTGTCTTCTCCTGGCTTATATCTTTGTGATAAATTGACACCCCTTTTTTATTTTTTGCCAGAGGTGACAGCCAGGGTAAGCTACTTTGTGACACTTCAAATCTGAGATGTTTCTCCCTCTTTACTGAGGACTTTTTAACCAAACCAAAAAAATTCTTTTTTGATTTTAACTTGTGTGTAAACGTGTCTCAGTTCTAACTTCACTTGGTAGCTTCACTTCTCTGTCCAATCCCTGTGCCCACTAATTCTTGAATGGTCCATAATCTGCTCGCCCCTATCTGAGACCTCCTGGGAATAATTCACCTGCTTGGGGTTAAAAGCAGACAGCTCCCCTTCATCTGTCAATCACTTGGGCTAAGTTCACGTCCCATAATTTTTATATATTTTTTCAAAATATTGATAAACATTCTACCACCAGCATGGCTGCAACATTTCTCTATTTTACGTCTGACAAAATGTATGCTGAGTCAAATATTAAGTAGGGGAGGTAGTAAAACCCCTTAATCCAGGCCTTCTTGCTGCTCCCGATGTTCTCATTTTCCACCAGTGGAGCACTATGGCCTGTTTTGAAATCGCCCCCAGGGTTCCTTCTGTCACAGTGTATGCATTTAGATGAACATGAGGACAAGTGCATACTGTTTCCTCATCTTCAGATTTTTCCTTTTTATAAAGATGTTTTTTTCCTGCTTTTACTTAAAAATCCATGTAAGTCCCACCTTGCTATGTAGGCCAAATTTTACAACAGGTCTGAGCCAATTTGGTTGTTTATAGCTATTTGTTTTTTCTGGGGACTCTCATGGAAATAGGTGAGGGCTATATGGTTCCTCCTTATAACCAACGTGCCCTCCCCTGGTGACAATAAAGTCAGAACCTAAACAGCATTTTATCACATATGCACATATTTCTTATCATTTAGGTACAGAAGCAGACAAACCACTGGGAGCACTCTTCCTTCCACAACCACAGCTTTCAAGAAAGGTTTATTCGAGGTTTGGATTCTGCTAATGTTATAGATGCTTCATGCACCACAACTCTTTGGATTGGGGATGAATACACCTTTTGGAACTAAGCATCAAATGCCTTTCTGGAGAATAAAAGACTTTTGGACTTAGGAGATTCTTACATTGTGTTTAGGGGGGAGGGGGGGAACAAGCCATGTTGCTAAAATAATTCTAGCCAGTTCATAAATTTTACTAATGAAAACCCTTGGCTAACATCTATTACGATAATAAACAAAACCTCTGTTTCTGGTCAGAAATCAACAGAGCTGAGCCCTGGAGGCTTCTGACTAAATTCTATGTAATGCTCCCCGGAGTGTGTTTTCCCAATTAAGATTATAACTACAGCTGGAGTGTGGAGCAATCACCCCCCTTCACGCACACACAGGCACACACAGCATTCGCTCTGTATTGAAGAATTTTAAAATAAACGTTGAGATTTAAATAAGCAAAAGGAAAGGAGAAATAGTAGGGGAGGCTCAGCAAGGCAAATCAGAGGTCTTTGAAGTTTTGGAGAGGCGGCAGTGAGGACCCGGGAACCACGCTGGACCTTGTGGTCGTGCGTGATTCCGGTGGACGAAGAGAATCGGGCTGAGGAGCCTGGGTCTGACATGGTTGGTCATCTGCTCTCCCGAGGCCCTAGATCGGGTGATCATTCACCCATTCAACCAACAGTTTTTGAACATTACTGTAAATTAGGAACAATATTGTGAGAATTCACAAAATAAGTAAGCTCTTTGTGGAGGAGAGAAGGGAAAGAATGAACAGTAATAGAGCCCCTACATTGTGCTTGTCTGTTGACTACATGCCGAATATATTATCTTATTCTAACCATTATAAAAACTCCATGAAGTTTGATTTATTATTACTGCACTTTACCGTGATCTGAACTTGAAGTTCAGGTAAGTGAAGTGAGTTGCTCTAAGTCCCAGGTATTCAGTAGTGGTGCTGGCATTTGAATTCAAGTCTGAATCCAACCATCTGATGTTGCATTCAATAAGTGTGAAGGGCTTATAATAAGAACAACAACAAAACCCAAGATCAGTTAATTTAGGCAAATGTTTAAGAAACATTCCACAAGCAAGAATAACGTAATTCAGTTCTCTAGCGTTGGACTTTTAAGAACCAGCAGCCAAAGGGCTATAGCAAATCTGAACAGGCAAAAAGATCCTCAGGGTTATTTTCTGACAGAGAACAGAGAAATATAATTTTACCAAGTGGTTTTATCTAATAATAATCATCATATCTATGTTCGTCACTTTAGAATTTAAAGGCCATTTTGTATGCATTATATTGTTTAACCCTCACAAAAATGCTGATTACTGTATATATATGTATAATATTATATATATATATATATATATATATATATATACACACACACACACACATATACATATACAATTTTACATATTATATGTAGGGTGTCCCCAAAAATGTATACACAGACTTTGAACAATTATAAAGGCAGTGTTTATTAAAATACATTTCATTTTCAAAATGGAGCTATCAGCTGTTAAAGTGTGTATACATATTTTTGGGATACCCTGTATAATTTTACAGATGTAGAAGTTGAGATGTAGAGAAATTGAGTCTTTCAGGTCATAGAGTTTGACTAGCCAATTCTCCTGATTTTGAGGTCAAGAATTTTTCAACTCTAACACAGCTGTACCATTATATACATTAAGACACTTCCAAAGTTATATTTAGTTCTCTATCTTAAACAAGTAAGCTAGGCCACATTGAAACTATCTTAAATCACATAATCATCTGAATTTTTAGCAGCTGCTGAGAAAAGTTCCCCAAACATTCCAGGGCTTTAATGGCTGTAAGTGTCCTCTGAAATATTTTATTTAATTAGTAGTTAATTTCATTGCTTAGATATGTTAGAAATTACTTCGCTTTTGTTAACTCAGATCACAATTCACATAAATTACGATTTGAAGATATTCATAATACCAAAAGTTCCCTTCCCTTATTGCTAGAATTATTGTTCCACAAGAATATTCTATCTTCTCATCTGAATATTTATGTCAAAACTTGCTTCCTCATTGACTCTTCACATTGAACTTGAATATTCCTCTCACCACATTCTTGTTAAATGTGTTTTATTTTTTTTAAATCATTCTTGCTAGCCATGTTTTAAAAAATAAATTTGATAGCATCAAAAGTAATAATTTTTAGCTCTTTAAAATAGTGATGCTTATGTTGCTAACAACACTTTCCATAAAGCAACTTTATGCAACCTTTCAGGAAGATTCAGTCTCTGACAGAGCTCATTATCTGAATGTTAAAAATAAAGACCAGTATGTGGGATCTAAAGAACTTAATAAACTGATGAATAGAATAGATTCAATGACATGGAAGCATGGATCAGACTGACGAATGTCAGAGGGACGGAGGAGGGCGGGTGGGTGGAGGGGGAGAGAGTAACCAAAGAAGTTATATGCATATATGCACAACCCAAAGACATGGATGATGGTAGGGAGAGGGACTGGGGAGGGGGCTGGGATGGGGTGGAATGGGTCATTGGGGGAAAAAAAGGACATCTGTAATATTTTAAACCAAAAGAAAACACACACACACAAAACCCCCAAAACAATAATAACTGAGGTGTCCCAGACTTTTCAATAATTTTTCTCTTCCTTTCCATGGAAAAGCTATTCTGAATGAAAAATCATCTTCAATATAAAGTATTTATAGAAATATTTTGTAACCATATATAGTAAGCATTTAATCAATATTTGTCTGCCATTGTTTTTAAATTTTTCAACTGATACACATCCTAAGATTTCTAAGTTAGAAGTCCCCTTTAATAAGATAAGACTCCCTTGAAGTTGGCATGCTCCATTTAGGTTACAATGGATTCCACTAATGTTTTTGAAAAGCTGGGGTTTTTTTTTAGCTAAGTTAAGAAAAACCACTTGAAATTGGCTTAAGGCTTATCAAATTTATTCTTTGTTGAAAAAGTAATGACCTTTTATCTTGACCTATGTTGAATATGTTCAAATTCTAAATTAACAGAATCTGATTATTTAAAAAAGAACATTTTACTCTCTCTTACATTGCAGTTTAGATAAGCATTTTTAAATGTGTGATTTACAGGGTCTCCTGGAAAAAGAAAAGGTTCTGTGGTGCAACATCTTTGCGAAATTCTCAGCTAAAGGGTATTAAACAGATTTTCAGGACTTCAGAGAACCTTTGCTACTGTGTTAATGTACATTGTGAATCCCTGAAAGAGGCTTATATAATGAAGCACTGCTTTAATGTGTTTGCCTGCGAGTCTTTCATGGGGAGGGCGTCTCAGGAATGCTGTGCTCTTCCTGAGGCCTCACCACATCACCCCACAGGATTCCTTTGAGCTCGCATTGGTGATATTCCTTCTTCCTTTGCCTTAATTCCAAAACTGTATCCATTTAAAAAGATACTTATTTTAAATTGGCATTTGTTCACAGCCTTAGTTGGGCTCCCCATTAGAAGCTATAGTCTGAGGCAAGGACGGAGTGGACGAAGCTTACTCGGGAGATACAGGGACCAACGGGGGAGTGGCAGGCGGGGAGCCTGATTTTGAGCAGCACAACCAGTAAGGAACATGCAATTAGGCCAGCTCCCACAGGGGACAACTAAAGCTTGATCCCTACCCCCTACCCCAAGCTCTGGCTATTCACACATACCTCAGAATTCTTCCAGCTGAAGGGCAGGGGAGCTGGGGTGTCTATATCCTCACAGCAACAGTTTTGGTAAGGGTCCTGGGGTGATGTTAATTTGTTCATTTGGAATCACTTTTGGCCTTCCATGCAAGCAAGCAAAATGGGTCTGCCAGCTTGAGGATAGCCCTCCAGTAAAAATACGAGATTTGATCTTTGGAAGTCAGACTGACATGCACAGCAAAACTAAGAGGATTCAAGGGGATATAGGCTCACAGCATCCACCAAAACCAAGACAGAGGTGTTAGACACCAAAGTAAAATATTCAACCATAGCACAACTAAGGATCATCAGAGTAAAATAATGCAAATTAATATGGCTCTTTTATTTTACTCCTCTGCCAACAGAGGATGTATCCCTTTTATGGCATATCACTTTAGTTTGGAATCAAGGACTATCCTACTTATAAAACTGGGCGGAAAATCTTAAAGTAATAGTTTTTAATCTCCAAATGTGATTTTGTTCTTTTTCATAGATGAGTACATGAAAAATACAAACCTTTTTTTAAGTGAATTAGACTATATCAGAGTTTATTTCACTGCCATTATCATAGAAAATCTTCAGAAGATAACTAACTAGTTCTAAATATGCCCTAATAATCACAGATTGTAGATGTAGACAATTAGTATTGTATAAAATAAACTTAAGACTCTTCTTGATTTAAAGCACAAAGAAGTCACAAGAAAATTTGGACAATCCTAGAAAAGACAGCAGAAAGGACAAATGGAAAACAAAAAGGACTACTCTGTCAGTCATTAATGACACCGGTCCCTTGTGACTGAGTAACTGTAACCAGAATTGACATATATCAATTATGGAGCAGAACATTTAATTCTGATGAGCGACCCCACAAGGTTTTCTTTTTTCTATTTGGCATGGGGACGAGCCGCATTTGAGATGGTAAGCTCCATCATGAGTTTCTGAATGAGTAGGAGGAGCAGATGCTCCTTATTGATCTGAAAAGAGCAACAAATCTGTGTGTGTGTGTGTGTGTGTGTGTGTGTTTGGCAAACTGTTTTTGTTTTTTGATATTTTTCTTTATTTTATTTTCCATCACCATTTATCCCTCCACACCCTCTTCTACCTCCCCCCACCCCCACTCACTGACAATTGCTACGCTGTTGGCTGTGTCCATGTGTTCTTTCTCTCTTTTTTTTTTCTCAGCCCCTCCTTACCCCCAACATCACCCCCACCAGAGCTATCTGCCTTCTTTCTATGAGTTTGTCTATATTTTGCTTGTTAGTTTAGTTTGTTCATTAAAATCTTTGTTGTTTTAAATCACTAAAATTTTATGCTTTGAAGTTTTTATTACTGAGCATTACCCAGCCAATACTGACACTCTTAAACTGCTTAAATCTGACTCTATTTTCTAATGTTAATAAATCTGTACCTAGAATGATTTATCTTTTTTTGCCAAGATTTATGGACCATTTAGTAAATAATGGAAATAATCTTCTCTAAAAGTAGGTTACCATTGTCCTTTTGCTCATGAAATGAAGGAGAATTTTTTAAGCAAAACCAATGCTTTATTTCAGAGATAAAATATTTGTATTTTGTGCACACAAATTTAGTCTTTCTAATGTCATCACAGTTATATCAGATAGGTCATTAATTTGTTTCATATTAAGACTAGAATATAGAGCTAGTAATTTTGTATTTCATTTCTTACAGTTTCTTTAAATTATTTGTCCTCTAATGATTGTCATAATATCCAATAAATACCTGAAACTTAAACATACTTATGTAAGATGACATCTTGGGCATTTCACTCTGTAGATGACTTAAAATAAACAAAAGGAATGACTAATAGAATAGAAAATAATCTGTTTATTAATGAAAGGAAGAAACATATTTTGTCCTACTGATGACGGCTCAATTAGTAATGATTACAATTAAAGTCAAAGAGAATTGGATTCCAATCTTGGTTCTAATACTTCCTATGTGGCCTTGAGCAAGTTAGTCAAACTCTTATGTTAAACCTATATCCAATTAAAACACATTTGTCCTCTTTAGACTGCTTTATGTGTATATACCAAAGTGAATATGGGGGAAAATGCATATTTGATAGTACTCCAAAGGAAGAGGTCACTTGATTGTAGTTTCCAAGCACCCAGGCTGAGGTGGCAATTATTATCTGTCTAGGGAAGAAAATGCCTGGCTTTGGCCTAGTAAAGGACTTCTATCAACATCACTCAATTAATGACCAGTACATTTTGGATATAGAAGCTAAATTACAACTTCTAGTATATTTTTAGTTTAATAACTTTTCATTCCTTTCTGAAGGATGGGAATTTAATCAGAAACCAAAGCATAGAAAATCACATACTTCATCATTTATATAGGACTCTACCAGAAAGAAGGACCTTTGGTCCTTAAGGTATTTTCCTTTTTGAAAACAATGCACTTTCTGGTATCCACAGCATGGTAAATGTCATTGCCCATCAGCTGGGAGTCAGCTGTCCAACAGTGACTTAGAATGGACAAGAAAGCTGGCCCAGTGTGATGACTAATGCTACAGCTGTCACTTGCTGTCCAATGACTGACTGAAACCTAAGGAGTACTTGAAGCCTACCTATCAGACATTTCTTCTACACAAGCTTCCTTATAGACCAGGCATCTCACTATTTGCCTTAATCCCAAAAATTCCTTTAGGAGTATGAATATTTTACCTGGTTGGGGCATTATCTTGCTTCAGAGATGAAATAGGCCAATCGGCCTTGTATTTTAACTGAATCAGCCAACCTATAATTATCTATGGGGACAAAGTGTTCTAAAGCACACAGATGTGGAAAAGGAAGCAGAAAATGATCGGGAGCTTCCGTCAGGTTTGCTGCTGGGCCATCAGGGCTGTACATCCCTCAAGAGCAGTGGGGGGATGTACATCTTGAGAAGAGGGGTGGAGAAGCCAGAGCACTGAAGCAAAGCAGCTGGATACACAAGTCTACCATGACCTCTTACCTGCCTGTCTAGACAAAGCTGTGAGCAGAGTCAGAGAATGTCCAGAGCTGGCTTCCTACAAAGTAACAAGATTAGGCCTGTGAGCACTTACTACCTGTGAATGATGCTAAAAGCAAGCAACATGCTCCCTCCCAACCCACTTTAGGGCATATCAGGCATAATTAACTTGCTTAGTGTTTTTCCATTAAGGTCTCTACTCCTCACTCCCTGATGTTTCCAGACAAATGTTTGAATTTGTTTACTTGGTACTGATTTTTCTTAATGTACTACGACTCTAGATATAATTCTTGGAAGATGAACAACAAAACAAAAACCCAAAACAAAATACTTTTCTAATATAAAGAGCATACTGTCATTTAGAAGTATTTTGGGTGAAATAACCTTGCTATCTACAAAGAATTCAGAGGTCTGTGCATACAATGAAATGAAAAGGAAAATGCAACAATTTTATTCTACCTTCAGTAAGTTTTTACTTTATAGCAGAGACAAGTGCTAGATTTTATCTTGACAGAAATTATTTATTGTTAGAATAAAGACTCTCTCCTTACAGAGAACAAATTCTTTCTCCCTCTTGTTTTTCAATTTTAGCAGATATCAGAAAACAGCCCCAATTATTTCTCACCCCTTCTCTTCTGAACTGTCCATTTTCCCTAGATGCTCTTCTAAGTCTTATCTTTCACCTTGACCTTGGTCTGGAAAACTTTACCATGATGTGGCTGTCACAGAAGAGGCCACAGGACCCTGTAAGCATCACCACTGGCTAATGCACAGTCATTCTTCTCAATTGCACACTTCAGGCCTCTTTTTACATTGCACACTTCAGAGGGAAGTGTGTAATTTGACTTGCTATTAAGCTAATTTTTTTTGATCATAGCAGGCAGAGTGTCAGAAGTTTGGCACATAAATCATGGTTTGTTATGTTTTCCTGTTTTGTTTTTTTTCTTGTTAATTTTCTTATCAGAAATATTTTCTAGTGCACTTAGTAGAAAACGAATTTCTCCCTCTTTCATTTAGAACATCTATGTAATTTAAGATTTTTTTTAAATTGAGAAAGTACATAGGGATTAAAATATGATGGCATATGGGGCATCCAAGCAATTGAAGACATTAGTCATTTTATAGCCTTAATTAGTTGGCATATGAAAGAAGATTAGCCTCTGAAAAAACAACAAACATAAATGGTGTCTTCTATGCCTCTATTATGATGTCTATGGTTGTTTCCTCTGACATGTGTATTGTTCTGATAATGGAAAGTGGGAGTGGTAGTTTTGTGTTAAGAAGGCTGCACTATGTTTATCACCTTAAGACCAGGTACCAGACAACTAGAGGCCATCCCTATGGCCCAGAGCCCACCAAAATCATTCACACTGGCCAACATAAGCTTACTTACTGTACCTATCCTGCCTCACCCATTCCTTCCTGCAAAACCCCAGTAAAATCCCTGGCCCATTCTTTCCCTCAGCCCTGGTGCTGCCTGTGTGGCCCTGCATGGTATGACATGCCCTCTCCTCTTGGGCACTGAGTAACAAACTATCTTTTCAATAGTAGTCATCACCTGATCTGTTGGCCTTAACATACCTAATTAAAACAAATCCTGAGTACATTTTAATACAGTGTGGGAGTACAGAAGGGGACCGACACAACAAGATTTGAGCTCCTGGAAGATGGGTCTGGTGTCAGTGTGACGAACAGATTACAGTGGGGTGAAGATGGAAGCAGAAGAGTGGTTAAGAGACTGCTGCAGTGGCACAGGTGAGAGATGGTGACACCTGAACAGAGGCAGTAGAGGTGGGAAAAGGGAAGACGTGCTAGATGAGAGCTCCTTCGTAAGGAGATAAGGCTGAGGGATTGCTGTAGGCAGTGAGGGACAAGCAAGGCTTGCTTGCTGGACACCTGGTGCTGTTTGTTCAGTTAAACCCTTTGGAAAGAGCAGGTCTGAGAACAAGAAGTGGACAGATGACACATTCAATTTTAGACATACACTAAGCCCTCGCTTAACATCATGGATAGGTTCTTAGAAACTGACTTCAAGCAAAATGACATATAACAAAACCAATTTTACCATAGGCTATTGATATAAACAAGACTTAAGTTCCACCTAGTCACAGGGGCATCTGGGAGATAGAATTCTTGGTTGGTCAGCCATTTCTCAGAAACTACTCTTTTATGTAGAAATGCAGAGAAAACTGCTGGGCATTTAGCAATCTCTCTCACAAAACTACTGAGAAGTTCAAGAGGCAAAAGTGCAGGAGGTAACAAGCAGGTATGAAGGTAGTAAGTAACCTGGCGCCATATTGTTGTCATGTGTAGGAGCTTATAAGCAAACAGTTCCAGAAGCAATGAATGGGGAATAATTTTCGGGAAAGAAAGAACTTTAGTTGTAGGAAGCTTTAAGGTGTAGAGAAGAAACTAAAATTAAGAGGCCTCTCATGTGCCTTTTTTCAAAGACCCAACGCTCCAAAGCAGTTATGTTTCTCTATTCCCACAGCATGTTTCCATTTCTTTCAAAAGTCTCTGTAAGTGAAGGGGGCCTCAGTGGAGTCTCCGGTTGAAACACGTGTCCTCTTTCACTTCAGCGGGAGCCCAGCCCAGCTTGCATCTCCTTCATTATAGTCTAAAATTCTCTTTTTTTAGTATAACAGAAAGTCAGAATTTACATTCATTGTTGCCAAGAATACCAATTAAAGCCCCTCAGCAATACTTGTTTTCAGTGGGTGAAATTAGATGGGGCTGAAACATTTCAGCTGAAATAAATAAAGTGTTCACCAGCTGTGAGGTTCCGCTCCATAAAGAATTACAGCAACTGCAGGCTGGTGCTACCCCAGGACTTATACTTAACACAGTTTGTGAAAGACTGCATGCTCAACTCAAGTTTTAGAAAAATCTTCAAACACTCGCTTGACACAAGCTCCTTTAGCATTTGGGATGTCTTAAAAGCAGCTCATGTTCCTTTTTCCTTCCAAACAATGCTTTGAGGATTTAATTCATGTTTGACCAAGTTGGCCTACACTTTCAAAGAACTCAGTGGTTGGTTCTATGATGGACTTTCACTTTTAAAAAAAAGATCTAAATCTAGAAGATATTTATTGGTTTAGCAGTTTCTAGTTCACATCTACTCTGATCTTCCAAAGCCATCTGTCCACCTTCCCAGATGTGCTCCGAGAAGGAAGCTATGTTTTGCAGAGACATGAAAGCACCAAGGTAGGGGAGGCATGGAGTATGGAGTGGAGTCTTCTCCTATCTTTCTACCTACTCACATTCACTTCCTTCACCGCCCTGCCATGGATGTGCACAAGTGTAACAAGGGGGTGCTGTTCTCTTAGGGGTTCTGAGACCATCAGAGTTTGTCAAAGTCACATTCTTGACACCCTGATTGCAATAAATCAATGTATAAATGCTGGGAACACAGACTGCTTCTCACTCCCTTGGCTTTATCTATTTGGACAATGGAACTCCTCAGTTCCTCCCTTCTCTCTCAAGCCAAAAATGTGAGAATCTCACCTCGAGACTCAAGCAGGAGCAACTGCTTTAAAAGTCCTGGCGATGATTGCTTCAAACGTTCGCCATTGCCTTTACGCCCCTCTCCCTCTCAGCAGATGTCCTTATCTAGTAATTTACTGGGACCCAGGCTCTTTGGCAGGAGCTTCTTCATCCTGCCTCTTCCCCTTCCCGCCTTTCCCAGACAAGCATCGATCCCTGCTCCAGGGTGTCAATTTCACTTCCTCCTGCCTCCTCTAGGACCTCATTTCATCAAGAATCTCTTTTCTTTTTTGTAATTTTGTATTTGGAATCTGTTTTTCATACATAGATAAACAATCAAGTTCTTTGTATTTATAAATGTTTTCTTAGCACCAGTCTTTTAGTTACTGTTGGGTCTTTTTCTTCCCTTATTTTCTCTTCAATCTTCTTTATACTTGTTTGCCTCAGTTCTCCTTCTTGACCTCCCCACGCCCCACCCTACCAAAGTCCCATGACTTCCAACCCCAGCTGGTTCTCGTCCTGAACTCTAAAGACACTTTCCCTGTCTCTTTCACATGCTCTTTTTTCTCTTCTATCCCTTACTATAAGTTTTCCCCTAGAATCTGCCCAAGGCTTTTGCTTCTAGATCTACTTTCTATCTTTTAGTAATCGCTTTTATTTCTTGAGCTTCATTTATCACTTTTATGCAAATGGACTAAGTAAGAAGGGATTCTTCTCATGATCTACTTAGCCATATTGTAATGATAAAGTGCTACAACTCAAAAAGTTGTAATTCAGAATACAACTGAGCAATAATTTCACGGGAAGTATAATATAATGCAAGAAATGTTTTCTTAGAAGCCCAGAAAAAAAGGCTAGTGTTCCATGTTTCTAAACCTTAGTTTTATCATATGAAAACAAAAAGATTAGACAAAACAGTGTCTGTTTATTTTACCTCATAATTAATGATTTGTGTAGAGTGTTTTTAAAAAAATATCTTATTGCCCCAATGTCTTAACTTCTGTCTCAGAAAATACCCCAAAATAAAGCAACTTGTCAAGTAGAATAAAAGATGACTTTGCTTTAGGATTCTTCTATAACATTTCTTCATAAAGATATTTAAAGAATTTAACTTCTTGGTATTATTTTTTATTAATTTTAGGGGCTGGAGCATGAAGGGAGAAGGCTCAATTTATAGTTGAAAAATAATTGATTTGCCATTACCTAGGATTTAGATGTAAGAGTTGGAGTTACCATAATAAGAGCTAGAGTTATTATTATTCTTAAAAGTCAATTCCTGTATCCCAGATACCTAGATGTAGAAAACGCTCATAAGTCTGGCCTTGATTCATTTTTTGAGGGGGAAACTGTTATATTTCACTTGTCACAGGTCATTGATAGATGCAGTTTTCACTAAATGCTAAAGTTTTCAATCCAAAGAACTACAAAATCTGCCAACTTAGTGTTAAAAAGAAACTCCTTTTCCTTTTTAATAGGGAGTCTTAGTAGAACTATTAAATGTGTGACTGACCCAAGACCATTTCCCAAGTCACTTTAATGCTTGCCAATAAACACAGGTGTGAGCAGGAATTGACAGATATAACCCTCTGTCTTTACTCAAATTGACTGTCTTTACCGAAGCTAAAGGTCCAGCCCTTAAAGCCTCTTGTGTTTCCTCCTCTTTCAAGACAGTATGAGTTCTGCCATCTGATGTTTTGCAAGATCAACTGGAAGCCAAAGTTATAGTGCAGGATGAGTTTTAGAATAAGTAATTTGATTTTTTTTAAAAACCACTCATGTAGTAAGTACTTAGTTACACATTTTAAATCACAACCAAATTGTCTATTAAGTTATGTTCTACAATATTAGATGCCAGATCAATACAAACACTGCTGTACATATACTTTGTGAAATGATTACCACAAACAAGTTAATTAAAATGTCCATCACCTCATGTAATTACTTTTTTATTTTGGTGAGCATGGTTAAGATCTACTTTCTTAGTAAATTTCAGTTATGCAATGCAACATTATCAACTATAGTCACCGAGCTGTACATTAGATCCTCAGCTCTTATTCTTCTTATAACTGAAAGCGTGTACCCTTTTATCTCCCTCTCCTCATTTCTCCCACTCTCTAGCCCCTGGAAACCACCATTATATTCTGTTTTGATGAAGTCAATTTTTTATTTTACATATAAATGGGACCATGCAGTGTTTGTCTTTCTCTATCTGGCTTATTTCGCTTAACATATGTATAGCAAATTATCATGTTGTATACTTTAAATATAGTACAATTTTATTTGTAAATTATAAATTTGTCAATTTTTCTCAATAAAAATGGAAAAAATAGCTAAAAATAATAAGAAAAAAATAGTAGAGTGAATTTCAGAGGACATTTTTCCTGGTCTGGGCAAATAAATATGGGGTATCAAAAATAAGGTATTGAACAGTAGAGAAACTTCTTGTCAATAACTTGTAAAGCAGATTTTGCCATATGTAAATCAAAACACCTCAAATTTCTCACAATATGATTATTTATTTTATGCAAAAATCCTGATGCAGAAAACTCAACATAAAGATTAGCAAATATAATATGCACTTATTTTTTTAGTAGAGAATTCTCATTGTCAAATAGATGAAATTATTTTCAATTAAATGAATTAGAGCTAGGAGCCAAAAGCCTTAGCATTACCTGAAGTGCCCATATTTCCAACTATCTAAAAAGAAAGGAGGAGAATTATAGGTCGAAGGCGAAAGAAGTCCACTGTTAATCACCAGAGTTGCTGCGGAATAGGTCCTGAGGCTGCAGGCACAGAGTGAGCTCCACTCCTGATGGCTTGCTTTTTCTAAATTGTTCAAAAGGATGGACGTTTAAATTTTTTTTCTTAAAGTGAACTGCAAAGCCCAGAGATAGATATCACGGCCCCAGGACTATGAGCTAAAAATAGAAAAAAAATTGCAAAGGATTACAACTTCACCACGTGGTCTCTTTAGCTGCAGAAGTTGGAAACGTTCCTTGCTCTCACCTCAGCGCAGCTCCGGCTTACATCACCACCAGGGCATAACTATTGGGGTGTCCTGGTTAAATTCAGCGTCCTTCACCGTAGCTTGATTACATTATGGAGTTTAAAAAACAAAAATCCTGCTACCAGATTGGTTAAGAATGTAGCAGCACCCATGCTCATTAAATGCTCCGTTCAGTATTTTAGACGTTTTTGTTCGCCTGTTGAAGGAGAAGGGCCGAGGGCAGAGGCAGAAGCCAGCGCGGCTCCGGCGCCAGGCAGCGCCCGCCTGCTTCCTGTGGGCGAGCCCCTTCCTCTTCAAGTCAGACAGCTGGCTCCCCAGGGAGGCCCGCTTGGAGGATGCTGAAAATCCAGCTCACGGCTTAAAATGTGATCTTACCAGTAATTTTATTGTTAATATGATATTACTTGTGTAATGTATATATTGTAGTATAAACACCGTAAGGGACTTGGGGTTTTTTTTGTTTTTATTTGCTTTAAAAGGTTTTTTCACCATCTTCACTTGTTCTCTTACAAATAGAAATTGTTTTGGATTCCACATCACTCTTTTGAAAACCTTCATGTGCAGCACGACAGCTCATTTGTTCACATCTAAGATTTATTTATTAACTGTCTAACAAAGAAAATAACAATTTTGAATGAGGGTGCAGCTTGCTATTCGGAATCACAAGTGGCCCATTACAGTGTTTTATTAAATGAAATGTGGTCATTAAACTGTAAGATAATTTAATCAAAAGAGGTTTAGCTATAGCACTAACCAAGGGAAATATGACCATTTTCAATAATCACTATGGAGGCTAATGTGTGTCTCTGTGAACAGGGCCTTCCCTCAGGGAGTGTCAACCATGCAGAGGCAGAATCAGGGGACTAAGGAGTATTTAGTTCCCTTGGTGGAACTGCCAAATTATCCCTGGCAGAAGGTGCTTTCAATGAGGCAGCAAGGTAAGAGACCAGCAACGTTTCTTTAACTTTAAAGGGACTACTCAGTAGGAGTGAGCACAACTGCAAAATTAGAAAAAATATAGGAGCATGACTCTCATACAAACATAAAAATGAACACATATCAAAGATTTAATTTAATTTATTAAGAGGGAAACCAATAAGATGTTATAATCAGTTCAAAGGAGAATTCCAAGAACCATGCATATATAGGGAATAAGAAATTTTTTAATGAATTTATATTCAATGCAAATAATGGATCCATCCAAAAGGAAATAATAATTGCAACGAGCAGAAACATTTTTTTCTGGACAGAATCAATTGTATAATTACCAGTTTTCTACAACTTACAGAGTTTTAAATAGCTCAAAGACAATGAAAAGCACTGATAACCTGGATGGAAGAGCTAAACAAGATACCCACTAATATATTCTTTCTCATTTCAAAGTCACTTTTCTGGGTGCCCTGTAGTCAAGGGCCTTTCTAGACACCTGGGACTGAAAACCCTCAAGTAGGCTGTGCCTGTGGATGGTCTTCTTCCTGGACTTTCTCCTCGGATGCAGTCTGCTGATTCAATACTGCCTTGTTAATAGTGCTCTACTCTCTGTGACCCAACTAGTGACACACTTTGCCTTCCTTAGCCTCAAAGTGATTTAAGATAATTATTATTATTCACATTAATATATATAGAAAATAAGGTTTGAAGACCTTTTGAAAATTGTCCAAAATCTTATGCTTAATAAATGGCAGAGGTGGAATTAAAATCTATCAACTTTTAATGCTTTTAACTAACACACATTAGCATTCAGGACCACTCTGGCTCTTTCCTCATTATTCAGTTAATGCCTTTACCTGCCTTAAGGCAAGATTTTTCTGGACTAAGCTGCAGAATGGGCTTCTCTGTGTGGCTCAGGTGTCTCTGCCTACAATTCAGTGATAGCACCTAACCTATTGTCTTACATCACCTGTGTTTATGATAATAGCTAAGATTATAAGATATGTATTATGTGTCTTGTACTTTGCACACAGTATCTCATGTAATTATCACAGGCCACCTGTGAACTGAGTATTACTATCATGCTTATTTAAAAATCAGAAAACAGGTTTAGAAAAATAAGTAACTTGCATATGGTCATGAAGAGAGATAATGATAGAGGTAAGTGTCCAGTACATCCACTATTGTGCCTGAGGCCCCTTGGCCATGGCCTTTCTCCCTTCTGAAAGAGGAAGATGACCTACAGGACTTAGGAGGCACTGGCTGAGGAGGACTAATCTTCTCAGTTGAGCACACACTCAAATGGAGACGACACTGTGATTATTTCTAACACTACATGTTATTCTGTACATGTACATGATTTAATATTCTTCTCATTCTATTTAAAAAAGATCCTAAGACTTGGAAAAACAGAACCAGTTTAGAGCTATTTTAGAACTTTGCTTCTGTTTGAGCTTCAATATTTGTGCGGATTTTTATGATGACTTGAGAAAACAGGTATAGAACAGAGAGGAATGAAGTAGACTTAAAAATTAAGCCAGAAATAAAGAACATCTTCTTAAGTAATGAGAACTTCCTGGAAGGAGATTTACAACCTGAGCAATCTTCACAATGAAAAAATGATAAGAATATTATTAAACAGGTACTGCATGCATAATGCTGTCCTTAATTTTAATGGAACAGAACTTTTTCTTTTCAAATGAATAGAACTGTATTAAGTGAACATTTTAATGATGAATATTCATTTGAGAGCTACTATGTTAGAAAAACACTGTTTTTGTGTATTTTCTGATGTCCCCAATTATAATTAGATTATTTACCAAACGTTCATCTGTAAGTCAGTTTCTGGGAACATGGAACATATTTTCCAATAGAAATAATGTTATATCCGCTGATTGGATGGCCCGTGATGGCCTGTGAGAAGTTACTAGGTCCAGAATATATGTGATTCGTAATATTATAAAAGTATCTATAATAATATTTCCATGAGAAAACATCTTTGGGCAGGGCTGTAATTTGGAATTCTAGAAGCTGTTTCCTTCTCGCTCTTCTACCCCATCTTCTCTGAAAGTAAGAGTGAAGATTTTCTTAGCTTCAGGTCTTTAGCAGCTGTCATTAGCTTATGTGCATGGAGGGTTTAAGAATAAAGGACAATGAAGTAAAATTGTCCCTTTTTGCAGATGTCATGATTCTCTATATAGAAACCCCTAAAGATTCCAACAAACTATTAGAAACAATGAAAAATGAAGGACAAAAGATTTCTGTGGAAGCCCGAGCTGGGGACAGCAGGGGATGGTGCAGGACAGGATTCGGGAATCCATGAAAAGGCCCCAAGTTCCTGAAAGTTGAACCAGAGGTGTGGACTGGTTGGGTGAGGCAGTGACTGCTAAGCACAATGAAGGGTTGACAAGAGGATCTTTTACCAAGGGCTGATGCTAAGGGTTGTCCAAACAAAATGCACAGGCCAAGTCGAAGACAGCCTGGCTTTTTCAGAGGCTGTCCTTAGAGAGCAAAGTCCCAAGATCAAAAAGGAAAGTTCCTCTCTCAGGTAGGATCCACTGCCCAGGGAACCAAAACAGTGGGGAGAGTAGCTGCTAGAGGAGGCGAGGCTAATCTGAAGAAGGAAAAGAGGTGATCCAAGAGGCCAGGTTGGGCAACTGATGCAAATGATGTAAGGGGTGGGAGAGGCTAGAGAGCCCATTGTTTCTGGGCAATAGTCTTGGATTTTAAAATCCTGGTTAAGCTATATGATCCACCACTTCATTACAGAAAACGTGGCCCTTCCTGCTGGGTCTTAGGAATGGTTCTGGATGACAGGGACCTGGGAGGAGGAGTTTGTGAATGAGCAGACGGCAGCAGGGCATGCTGGCACATACATTGAAAACAGACCTAGCCTGATTCCTCGGCTATCCTTTTTATTTTTTTCTTCTGGCCCTTGTGTAGCTGCACTCCAGCTAAAATCCTCTGTGTTTGTTTTATTTTGTTTTGTAGTAGTTGTCCTACTCTCCACTCTTTTTGTATTTACATTTATTAAAGAAACAGACCTCCCCTTCCTCTCCCGGTTTGGTGATAGACCTGCATGCAGTCCTTTTGAAGTTTCTAAAGGTCTTTGCTACTTGTATTAGTGGAGAAACAGAATGGGGTAAAAATACTCCTCCTAAGATTTCTTCCTCTATTCATCATTTTTCCTGTAGCTCCCATAATGGAATCAAAAGCTCCATGTACAGGCCAGTGGTCTTGATGGCTCAGGGGAGAGAAGCAGGCTGGGCAGGGACAGCCAATGACATTCAGAATGTGTATGGGAAGCAGAGGAATTCAATGATAATACAATGCAGACTCTTTGCACAGCTGATTTTGTTCACCTTAGACTGTTCACATTTTATACTGTCTCCAAACAGGCACCGCTATAAAAAGCACATTATCAAAGAACATCTATCTAAAATTAAAATCACTCTCTGGAGAAAATGTAAAGGCTTAAGACTGACATGCTACCATGTGAATACGCTAGGTTCCGGTAAGCATAAATTAGTTTTGCCACGTGGGAAGAAGTCAGTCATTATGCTTTGCTACAGTTATTTTGAAGTACCCACTGGCCTATCGATATAAATTGAATCTAATCACAAACTGTGTAAAAAGGGAGACAGCTTATTTTTTTCCAGGTTTATTTGGAAACATCTAGAATATTCAAATCACAGAACATATTAAGCAGAAAAAATTTAATCACTAAAAACAATTACTACCATTACTCTTTGTCCCTTTAAGGTTAATTTTCTTCTCAATGTGGCAGGTCAAACGTATTCTTGCAAATCCCTCCATAGTGACTTTCCAAAGATGCCACCAGCCCACAGCATTGTAAAATACATTTAAAATCTCCATTTCCTGGGCCCTGAAACTGTATGTTCCACTACAGTATGCCTAACTCCTAATGTCATTTTGCAGCCTTGTGCAATTCAGTCATTTCCTTTCCTGTTTCTCCTTAGCACCTAACAGCGTAGATGACAGTAATAACAATGTCATAAAGTAGTTCACGTGGTCTTTAAGGTTATATAACTTGGATTTTTATGATGACAAATAATATGATATCATCTTCAATATATGTTCTGCAATATTGTACTAGATCCTGCTGTTAGAAGACTTGTTAAGGAAAGTGGTGATGCCCTAAATATAATCAAGGAAAGTGATTCTCTCATGCTGAATATAGCAGAGGGCATCCTGCTTTCACCATGAGAGCGTAACTCAAAATCAGCATGCCTACCAAAGTGGTGGTTTTAACTCTTTAGATATAGAACTAAATGATTACAAATTCCTTAAAACCATAAGTTATAAGATGAAAATTGTTATTTTATTTTGCCATTATGTCTATTATCAAAGAACATTTTCTTCTTCTTTTTTTAAATCAAAGGATACTAGTAAAATGGGGGGGGAAACCCACAGAGATATGTGAGAGGAGTGTGAGCTTAACATTTCCACCGACACAGGGGCATAAGGAAAATGGTTTAAAAATCAAATTTTATTTTTAATTTATTATTTATTTTTATTTTTTAAAATTTTATTATTGTTTAAAATATCACAGATGTCCCTTTTTCTCCCCAATGACCCATTCCACCCCGTTCCTTCCCCCTCCCCAGTCCCTCTCCCCACCACTGTCCATGTCCTTGGGTTGTGCATATATGCACATAAATTCTTTGGTTACTCTCTCTCCCTCCACCCACCCGCCCTCCTCCATCCCTCTGACATTTGTCAGTCTCATCTATGCTTCCCTGTCATTGAATCTATTCTGTTCATCAGTTTATTAAGTTCTTTAGATTCCACGTATAAGCGAGATCATGTGATATTTGTCTTTCGCTGCCTGGCTTATTTCACTTAGCATAATATTCTCCAGGTCCATCCATACTGTCCCAAAGGGTACGAGATTCTTCTTCTCTACAGCTGCATAGTATTCCATGGTGTAAATGTCCCACAGCTTTTTTATCCACTCATCTACTGATGGGCACTTGGGCTGCTTCCAAATCTTGGCTATTGTAAATAATGCTGCAATGAACATAGGGGTGCATATATGCTTTTGAGTTAGTGTTTTGGGTGTTTTTTTTTTTTTTATATATATTCCCAGAAGTGGAATCACTGGGTCTAAAGGCAGTCGCATTTTTAATTTTTTAAGGTAACTCCATACTGCTCTCCACAGTGGCTGCACCAATCTGCCTTCCCACCAGCAGTGCACAAGGGTTCCCTTTTCTTCACATGCTCTCCAGCATTTGTTGTTTGTTGATTTATTGATCATAGCCATTCTGACAGGCATGAAGTGATATCTCAGTGTGGTTGTAATTTGCATTTCTCTGGTGATTAGTGATGTTGAGCATCTTTTCATATGTCTATTGGCCATCTGTATGTCCTCTTCGGAGAAGTGTTTATTCAAGTCCTCTGCCCATTTTTTAATTTGATTGTTTGGTGTTGAGTTTTATAAGTTCTTTATAAATTGTGTATGTTCCATAAGAATTAACTTTCAAAGAGAAACAATAAAGTCTGGAGAAATACATCAGGTGGAAGTGTAGCATCTGGGATTGTATTTTACAAAACTTCCAAGCATCCATGGAAGTGGTTAGTAAAGCCACTGCCTAAAAGACTAAAAGAAGGTTTGCTTTTTGAAAAAGAAATAGAAGTACCAGTTAGAGGGGAAAGCTTTCATTGGGAAACAACTGGATTTTAGAAGACAACAATACTTACCTAAGTCAAGAATAAAGACATATTCTTTAGCATCATTTTGTAACCAAATTTTTCAAAATGCCAGCAGAGCAAGAGACATGTAACCAGTTGGAAACTATGGCTAGGCAAAGTCCAAGATAAAATGGTAAGTTTTGTTTTAATATAGAGAGAGTAGATGGACTTAGAAAAATCAATGATTGATAATGTTGGAGTCTAATGAGAAAAAGTATTAAAACTGTGCCTGAGCAGTTGCATTTAAAATAAAACCTGCTCTCTCTATTTTTTGGTATTAACTTAACAAAATTTTATATGAAGTTTACTACATATTGGGCACTGTATTAGTTGCTAATGACACACCAATGGATTTTGTTTTTATTTCAGTTTGTGATGGAAATATAATTAATAGGTATTGGTCAATAATGTTACATCTTTACTTAATAGAGCATTCTATCTTTATTGAGAACAAACAACAATTGATCCAGTGCCAGAAATTCAAATGGTATCTCCCAGAGAAATGTTTCTGTAGTTGAAAATGACTGACATCGTCATAACTTATGACAGTTTCCTTCACCTGCTGTGTTTACAGAATTTCAAACACTCTGCTTCCAGCGTGTCATCAACTGTTTGCTATGGAGCTTGACTTGCAAAGCTAAACTGGCAGGTAGAAACACACATTTTTGGGAGATAATTCTTAAGGAATCAGTGTGGCATTGTTAACAACACAGACTTTGACACCAGCCTCTGGTACTAGTGTGTTAGGTTAGAACCCCAACCTCTCTTTCTTTTCCTCAGGTTTTTCATATACAAAATGGGGCTGTAATACCTCCTACTTTCTGGGATGACTATAGGAATCAAACATTGAAATTATAATAGTGTCTTTCACATACTTAGTACTCAATAAATATTAGCTATTTAATTGGACAAATAGGAATAAATTCCAAAATGTAAAGACAATAAAGAATATGGAAGATCACACAGGGAAAAACATCAGTGAGGACCAGGAAGTTTCTAAAGAATATTACGACTTAGATAATAGCTCTGAAGGGGGAAAAGCTGAAGGTGATGATGGAGATAGTGCACACTAGTGTCAGAGCAGGACAAGTTCGATGACACCATGGAGCTTGTCAGCAGTATTGAAATAGACCGTGGTGGATACATAGGCCTGTGACAGGTGTTTTTTATTTGTTCTTTATCTCACTCACAACTCATGCTGTCAATTTGGCTCTTGGTGAATATTACAGAAAATTGCTGGAAACTAAAAAACAATTACAGAACTTTCTAAAATGTACCTTGTGAATTAATAGTGAGAGTCATTTGCTATAAAACAACCATGTTCCTGCGTATTCAGGAAGCATTCAGTTAGTTTCATACATGCTTTCTGGCCATTTGTTGCAGTATGTCTATAAGTTGGGGGGAAAGAGAGAACTGACATTTTTATCTAAATATCTAGAACCTAGTAGATTATCAATGTAGAGATGCAAGCTCTGTTAGATCATCTACTTAGAAGACCACCAAACTTACAAAAATACAGAGTGAGGCAACTAAATGAAATAGAAAAAATATTATCTAGTGTTCTATATCAATGAAGATAAACACAAAATAGAAAATAAACACAAAACTTCTGTTTAAGTTTCCTTACAATCTCTTTCGGTACAGTGACATTTAAGCAGATAGGGCATTTTCCAATGATGCCAATCAGACAAATGTCCTTGAAGGGTGTTTTCTACTGAGCACACATGGAGATGTCAAAGTAGTGAATGACCCAGGTATGTGGTACACACTAATTCCATGGAGTTACTGAGCCATGAGAAAAGTGTTTAGCCATGTAGAGAAGGAAGCCAAAAGGAAAACACAGAGACAAGTATGTGGGCTGTACACATTCTGAAGCATGACAAGTTTAGGAAAAGGCAAACTCTAACGATCTTAAAAACAAAAGAAAATGTGAGGGCCAGGGGAAGATGGAGAAAATGTCGACTGATATTAAAGGGAAAGGACAGTCATGCTTCATGAAAAAGCAGGTCTTTCTCTGGTTGAGGTGACAGGAGAGAAGCAGGAGGCAGAACCTGTGCTCTGACTGAGATTTCAGATGGCACATATGAACATGAGGATCTTCCCAAGGCTTTTCTGCTCGACTTCCACCCTGGGCTGGGGGCTGGGTACTATGCTAGGCCATTTGCCACCAGAAACACATCATCAACAATCCTTTCTTGTTCTCAGAGGCCCATGGCTAAAATTTATGAATATCTCCTATTGCATGCTGTTGTATTTTGGAAATACAAATAAGTATGAAAATTTGTTCAGGAGCTTGTCTCATACTGACTCGATGGGGACCTTTGTAACTTTTAGGTCCCAAGGCAAGGTGTACTATCCAGTTATTTAGAATATGACCAAATATCAGCTGCAATTCATTCATTGTAACTATATGTAAAACATAACCATAAATTCCTAAAACCCCCCTCTCCCCAAATCCCACAACTGCTGTATTGGTTAAGCATGTATAAATACAGGAAGGAATTTCTCTGGGGAAAACTGAAAATGGTCCCTCTGCACATCAGTTAGCAGTTTACAAGAAAGCACTTGATGAAGTGACTCAAGATAGGAAACTAACTCATTTTCACAGACACAGGAATTCTACACCACATAAAAATATTATAAATAGATCACGCCTAACCAGAGCTCAAAATTTTGAAACAAAACAATTTTTAAATGACTAGTATGAAAGAAGACTTATTTTGGAAGAACTTGTTGAAGGCTGGAACACAGTTCTCTAAATGTTTATTGATTAGATTATTGTGTTCTTACTGGTGTGCTCCATAAATTTTTAAGTAGTTGAATTAATGCATATGTCAGCAAATGTCATAACCTTTTTATTAGTTTAAATGCATCCCTGGTAGCTACTTTAATAACACTAATTAATTTGTCATAAATTTATTTTTGGTTGGATTCTGAAATCAAGTGCAACAGATTAAAATGTTAAAGACAAAAAATTTTTTAAGTAACTATTTCTTTAATGCAATTCATATTTAAGTTATATATAAAGAGAAAGCATTCATTTAAATGTGTTCCTTATGACTTAAAATGTGGGATATATGGCCCAAAGGAAGCAATGTGCCATCTGAAACTTCTGTGAAGGGAGAATTTCCTGACAACAGGAAGATTTTCAGAGCTCTTTCCAAGACATTATTATTATATTCTACCATGTGTTATCCACACCTCGTCTCATTTTTGGTCTGTCTCTTGATGCCACATCAGCTGGACACAAGTTCTTGTGACTTTGATTTTCACTTCCAAATTCCTTTGATTGCTCAAGAGGCAAGATTTGGTTCTGAAAGGCAGGAATTGGCCCCAGCGGAGTTAGGAATCAGTCATGTAAGGCTGGTGGTGGAGATGAGCTCCTCGCAGAGGGGAGGGGCTGAGAGTGTGAGAATAAATTGGATTAGACTCCTAACTGACCTATGCTCTCCCATCCCCCCCAAGGCAGCACTCTAGGCTGATGCCATGTCCATGGCTGAGCTCACTCTCCCGAGTCCTGTGTCCCTCATAAAATTAGTTCAAGGGCACACAGAACCTCCTTAGGGCCACCAGGCACACGTAAATTCATCACACAGCCATGTCCAGATTGAGGTTGACATCTCAAACCCTTACACAGATACCACTGCACACATTTATCTATAGTTTAGCAGCTATTCAGAGAATAGGGCCCAGAAGGAAACTCAAATACATATTAGAATTTAATATGTAATACAGGTGACGTCTCAAATCGAGGAAGACAGGATGGTTTATTCAATAAATGAAGCTAAAATAATAGGATCTTCATTTGGAAGAAAATAGATTTATATTCAAATCTCAAATCATACAGACAAATAAATTCCAGGTAGAAAAATTGTAAAAACAAAAAACAAAATGATGAAGTAACAAGTAATAGTAGACAAAATATTTTTTTCTAATCCTGGTTGGGGAAGGCCTTTCCAAACACTGTACAAAATTCAGAACCATATAGAAAATTTTTAACAGGTGTGGACGCAAGAATATTGAAAGTATCTGGGATTTTATAAATAAATTGCAAGTGGCACACTGAGAGAAATACCAGCAATGTGCATAAAGCAAAATATATATCTATTTTTAAATTTATCTTTATTGTTGAAAGTATTACAGATGTCCCCTTTTTTCCCCATTGACCCCTTCTACCCCACCCCACCCTCCCATCCCAGACCTTCACCACACTATTGTCTGTGTCCATGGGTTAAGCATATTTTAATAAGGTTCTGCTAACTAATAAGGAAAAAGATATATCCTAATTGACAAGTGATCAAATATATAAATAGAAAGTTCACTGAAGAGGAAGTGAAATAGCTAATACAAAGGTTTCACTTCACTAATAATCAAAAATTCCTGTTAAAACAACAGTGAAGTTTTTGTGCCCCACATAGAGGCAAAATGTTAACATATTGAAAGTAGTTACTGATCCTGAGGGTGTGGGGAGGGGAAACAGGCAGATTCCCTGATGGTTAGAACACAAACTGGCCCAATGTTATGGAGAAAAATTTGATAATATCTAGTTAATCTGTTAAATGTTTATAAGCATTTTACCAACTGTTTCAATAGCTAGCAATTTCACCTATTGACACATTTAGGTTACTTCCAACTCGTAATGTAACAAGTTGGAAATAACCTAAATTTTTATATATAGACTTAGGGAAGAGAGAGAGAAACACAGACTGGTCGCCTCCCGTACTTGCCCCGATTGGGGATCAAAACTGTGACCTAGGTATGTGCCCTGACTGGAAGTTGAAACTGCATCCTTTTTGGTGTACAAGACAATGTTCCAACCAACTGAGCCACCCAGCCGAGGTGAGAAGGGAGAAACTTAAATGCGATTTAGTCATTTAAAAGAATGGGTTAGATGTAAAAATGTATTAAGAAAAATGGTAATTTGTTGAATCTTATATATACCATGATCTCATTTTATAAATGTGTGTACATAATTATATAGTTTTAGAATTTTATATATATTTAGTTTTAAGAAATGAGATACTTATACTTAATATTATGAAATGAAATCGTGATGTATATAAGTCTCTGCAACTTACATTTTAGAAAAATCCCAATGTATACTTACCAAACTTTAATAATGGTTACCTCTGAAGAGTTAGATTGTTTAATCTTTTAAAATAACAATTACTTAATACAAATAATAAAAGGAAAAAAGTAACCTTTATGGAATCAAAGTTTGGAGTTGGAAGGATATTAATGAATAACTTAATCTGTCTTATTGGAAAAATAAGATACTAGAATTTTAGTGAGGTGTAGCGCTTTTCCCACGATCACACACCAAGGTAACGGGAGAACCAGGATTGAAGCCAGAGCATGTTGTGTTTAATCAGTGCTAAGCTTTGCTCTAGACATCGGATGGCCTGGTCAGATGGTGGGGTTTTCAGTCTTTTTTCCATTTCATGAGAATGCAACTGTCACTTTTATAAAAACAATGATTAGCGAGAGAAATATTTTTTATCAAGTACCTACAATGTGGTGGGCATCAGGCCAGGCATTTTTCAAACATTGTCTACAGCATTTAAAACTCGCCCTGTGAAGTAGGTTGCTTTTGTTTAATAGCTAAGGGGTGCTTATTCCTCTATCCTTGAGTCAGTTTGGAAGCATCTCTCACAAACCACAATGCAGTTATCATTTTGAATCTGGCCTCAGCCCAAAATAACCACTTCTCCATCTACCCACCAGTGCCCTTCGTCACCTTTCCAAATGCCCTTATTTGTATCACATCTGCCTTCATCTTTACTTTGTGAATTCCTTTGAGAGGAGATTCTGCCTCTTATCCCTCTCTGTTCACCATGGTGCTGAATGTGATTCTTTGCACACCTAGGTCTTAAATAGATCATCAAGGTTGATTTTTTTAAAGAGCAGAATCAAACGGCTTGAGTAAAATGTTTCAAGAGCATGTCCTTTTGGACTCATAGAAAAGGCGGACTTCTATTTGTTTTAAATAGATATATGAGCAAAAACAATGAAATGAAAATTTCTGTAGCATCTGGGTTGCAAGTGGGATCTGACTCTAGCTACAAGAAGTTTGTAAAGCAGAAAGCCAATTCACTCCTTTTTTGCTGCAAAAATGAGAACTGTGGAACTGAGAGACGAGACAGCTAAGAAGGCCTGGGAGAGCTGAACTGGGTTAAGGACCACCTACATGATTTGTGTGATTCAGTACAAAGTGAAAATGCATGGACCCTTGTTCAATAATCCCTGAGAATTTCAGGACAGTGACAGCAGAACATTAAACAACACATGGTGTCCTTCTGAGCAACTGCACAGGTCACACATCCATGAGCCTAACTGGGATCCCAATTTAAGTACAATTTCTATAATAAACCAGCTGCTTACTCTCGCACATCTCTCATCCATGTTTCTTTCCTCTTGTCCTTTCTTTCCTCAAAAATCTCATCCTTTTCATCATTCTTTGTTTCCCAGTCTGGTTTAAACTCAGATTTTAGAATTCTGCTTTATTCCAACATCAAATGATTTCAGCCGATAAAGCAAGTACACCTCTTAATTAAGTGTCTTTCCTTTTACTCTGTCGATTGCCATCTGTGCAGTCAGCTCAGAGTGAAGGTTTTTGAAGGGGTGGGGAAATACTCTTGGATAGACTTGTGTTTTTCTTACATAAGTCACTTTTAGAAAGACAGAACTTCTATCATCCAAATTTTTCTTAAATCTGATGTAGCACAGTGCTTGTCTTTGGTATTTCTTGAGAAATAGGTCCTTCTTAGAAGAATCTTTTCTTTCGGAGAGAACTTAAAAATGTAAAGGTATAAGAGACTGGGAGACTTCCTCTCAAAAACCAGACAAGCAAATATTGGACAAAAAACAGGAACGAAAGGAGTCTGGATTTTCTCTTATAGGCCTTCTCATCACTTGAAATGGCTTATTTTTATTTCAGCCAAAGAAAAAAAAATCTATTCTTCACGAAACTGAGATATTTGAGAGTTGGAGAAATAAATATTATGAAGATTTGAGTACACTTTCTTACTGAAATTTAAAAATGTGATGGCTCTATATCTGTTTTAAATGTTCACAGGATTTTTTTATGTATTGAGTAATATAGGCACATATGCTATTCTCACTTATTATTGTAGATAACATAGAAATTCTGATTTTTAAAACCATCTTTTTAAATGTGTGAATTCAAGAAGCCTGGATAGTGGCTATTCTCCAACCAGCTGTAATCAGAATTGTTGACCAGAGATGTATCATAGGCAAACTGAAAGAGTTGCTTGGGTGAGAACTGGTGAGCACAGGCAAAATCAATAAAATAGTTTCCTCTCTTTAACTAAAGTTCACGGCACGCTAAACTTTTACATATGTAACAACAAAGTCATCCGATGGAGCAATAGACCACATATAAAACCTCACTGGAGCATGTGTTTTTATTCTATGCTGTAAGTCAGAAATAATTTTCTATGTTTAGAAAATATATGGTGTCTCTTTCCGCGAGTCTTCAACCCACCCCAATTCATCTACGTGTACTCCACATGCAGTGATAGTGGTGGGTTGATTTAAAATGCAGAACACAGGTGGCAGGTTTCCTTTCTATTTATCTTTCATTCAAGGCCAGTCATTATTAAACACACTCTGTAAGCATCCAAGTCACCTAAAGTCATGGGCATACAGATATGCTGCACTAATGCTGTGGTAGAATAGTCATGGTCAGTTTCAGAAACCTAACCATCTAGAATCTTCATGTGCCAAGACTTTTGATTGTAACTAACTTAAACCCAAGTCAAAGTAGCTGAAATATAGGATGGAATGTATTGTTGACATACCGATGAGAAGGTGGACTTTAGGCATTGCTGTAGCTAAGGGTTCAAATGATGTCGTTAAGATTCTTTTTCTCTTTCTTCACCTTTTGCCTGCTTTCCATGGTGCTGTTTTTGATCTCATGTATGTTTGTTGTGTTTTTTCCTGGAGATGAAAAAAATAAAATCTAGCATTTTTAGGATTCCATTGTTCTTAGTTTTAATCTAGAAAAACAGAGAGAAAACCTCACGCTGAAAGGATACATAAACCTACTCTTCAAGGACTCTCATTGGCTCTCTTTGAATGGTAGTTTCGACCTATGTGTAGGGGATGAAGTTCTCTGATTGGCTTAACTTGCCCAGATATACCCATCTGTGGGGTGGGGTGTCAGGATTTTTGACTGACAGCCTTATAAGACTCACAATGAGTGGGTAAGGGAAAGTCCCCACAAAGAAGTGAGGAAGGGAAGACACAAGTATTTATCAGCAACACAATATTCAAAATAGGAAGAGAGAAAAATAAATAAATATTTAAAGTAGAGACAGACATCTAAGGAGAGGATGGGGGTGAGTAAAATGTGGTAAAGAGGTAGAAAAGGTTTAAGAAGGGTGAATGATGACTAACTTTCCCGTTTTATATTTTAAGAAGTTGATCCCTTTGTACTTAATGTGCCATGTAAATCTATACAAAAAGATAAATATTTTCATAGATAAATGAGCAAATGATACATAATAGATCATTGACAAAGGAGGAATAACAAATGTCAACAAAGAGGAAAGTTTCAAAGTTACTAAAAACAAATTAAAACAAGAATATAAAATAAGATTTCTACCTGTAGCCATGATGGTCTAACAGGAATCTGATTTACCCTCCCTTCTCAATCAATTAGAAAACTGGACAAAACATATAATTCTTAGGAGATGGGAAACAAAGACAGTGAGCCTTATGATGACATCAGATAAGTAGATGGAAAATTTCCAAGGTACAGCACAGGGACAAGGGACCCAAACAGATCTTGGCTGTCCTGACCATGTGAGGAGATAAAATTTAACATGCATGCATGATCTAAAAACAAAAATCATCAAACTAGTAATAGAAGGGAATTTCTTCAACCTAATTATCTAAAGTTTGGACTGTTACAACAAACCATAGACTGAGTGACTTAAACAAGAAAACTTTATCATAGTTCAGAAGGCAAGAAAGTCCAAAGTTAAGATGCCAGCAGATTCAGTGTCTGCCGAGAACCCTCTTCCTGGTTTGCAGATGGTCACCTTCTTGCTGTGTCCTCACCCTGCAGAGAGGCCTCTAGTCTCTACTTCTTCTGATAAGGACCCTAATCTCATCATGGGGGCACTACCTTCATGACCTCATCGAACCCTAATTACCTCCCCAAAGCCCCACCTCCTGCTATCATTGGGAATTAGAGTTTCAACATATGAATTTGAGCAGGAACACAAACATTCAGTCCATAACATTTATTAAGGGCATCTGAAAACAACCTGCAATTAACATCATACTTAATAGTGAGAGACTGAAGTGTTTCTTTGTAAGATTTAGGAGTAAGGCAAATTCTATTGGACATAATACTGGAAACCTTAGCTAGTACAATAAGGCATAAAGAAATAAAAGGTATATAGATGGTATAGGAAGAAATACCTTTTTTCCTATTAGCAGATGACAAGATAGTCTATTTAGAAAATCCCAAGGATCTAAAAACAACTCCTAGAAGTTATGTGAGTTTTTCAAGGCTGCATGATTCAAGATCAACATGCTACATGATTCAACACACAAAAATTAATGGTGTTTGTATATATGTACACAATTAGCAAATGAAAATAAGGCATTTTAAAATCCTAATACCATTTACAATAGTTCCCCCCAAATGAAATACTTAGGTTTTAATTTAACAAAACATGTGCAGATTTGTATGTTAAAACTACAGAACTCTGATTAAAAAAAAAATCAAAGAAGAATTAAATAAACAGAGAGACATAGCATGTTCATGATTGGGAGACTCAACCTAATAAAGATGCCATTTCTTCCCAAAGTGATCTCTAGATTTAACACGACAATCAAAATCTCAGATGGAATTTTTGATAATATAGACAAGCTCATTCTAAAATTTACATGGAAGGGCAAAGGAACTTGAGTAATATAATTTTGAATAAGAAGAACAATGTTAGAGGTATTACTCTACCCAATTTTAAAACATTATCAAGCTGTAGTAGTCAAGATCATATGGCATTGGTGTTAAGATAGACACAAAGACCAATGGAACATAATATAGAGTCCAGATATAGACCCATGCAAATATGGACATTTGATCTATGGGAGGAACAGAGAAATTATTAGAAGGATAAAAGGAGAAGCTACTTCAAATATATTAATTATCTTAAACAACTTACAGCCATACCATATAAAAAAACATCCTTAATAGTTCTTTTTAAACAAGAGATCATTTTTAGCCTGGAAAAGAAAAATCTAAAGAAAATGTGTATGATACTGTCCTCTGATTTCGAAGAGATACCACATAGAGGAAGAATATAACACTGGCCCTTGAAACTCAAATGTTAGGACCAATGGGTAGAACCAAGGGAAGATACCCTTACTTCATGGTAAGAAAATATGGTCTAAGAGTCAGAGTTGTTGTAATATACAGTCAGCTGCCCTGGGAAATGGTAGATTTATGACCACTGAGAGGGTTCAAGTACAAAGAATGAAAACTACTTGGCAGGGATGTTGATGTCTTCTGTCAAATGCTTATAAAAAGAGGTAGTGTTCCAATGACATGTTTTTACTTCCTCTGCAGTTTTATTAGGTCTCCCACATCAGTGTTCTGCAAGCTTGCTGGATAAGCTGGCATTGACTTGGGATCCCCCTTCATGCTAAGGAGAAGAAAGTCCTGAACACTGAACAGGTAGAGGGACTCATTTTGCCTCTAAGTCTTCTCTTTGTTGATGATCTGCCCATTGCTTGGAGTTGGTGCCCAATTCCTCTTGTCTGCCTCCACACCATGAGCAGGACCTCAGCTTGGTAATCTCAACTTGATTCAGCTCCTGTGACTGCTACATTACATTTTGAACCTGAATAACAATCCCTGGGTAATAATAACCATTGGTAGGTTCGTTTGGCTTTGTTTGTTCATTTGTTTTTAAGTTAAAGGGTAAGGCTCAAGTTCTTGCTGCTGACATTCAAGAAGTGTCTATGTGGACAAAACTGCCACATACTTCATCACAATAGCTGATGAAATCTGCTTTTGCTATATTATATAAATCTAAATTATGCTTATATTCCTTCTATTGTTAGCTATAAAATAATTAAGTGTGCAGTTAAATTTATCTTCATGTTCATAGAGAAAGTTTATTGATCTAGAAATTAATCTATGTAATTACTTTAATGGATGTTTTTTGTTACTAACTTACTTTTGCAGGGATCCTCTATCATATAAGCTATATCTTTCTTGTGAATTATATTTGCATCAATTGTTTGAAATGGAATCAACTGGATCTTTGTTATATAGGACCACAAGATTATAAGATTTTAGACTTTTTTTTTACATTAGGCTAATACTATGGACCAAATATTTGTGTCCCCCTAAAATTCATATGTTGAAATTCTAACTCCCAAGGGTGATGGTCTTAGGAAGTGGGACTTGGGGAGGAGATTAGATCATAAGGGTGGAGCCTTCATAAATGGGATTAGTGTTCTTATAAAAAGAAGCTCCAGAGAGATCCCTTGCCTCTTCTGCCATGTGAGATTATATTCAAAAGATGGCCATCTATGAATCAGGAAGTGGGCTCTCACCAAATCTGCTAGCTCCATGGCTTACACTTCCTAGCCTCAAGAACTGTAAGAAATAAATGTCTATAAGCCACCCAGTCTTTATGGTATTTTGTTATAACAGCCCAAACAGACCAAGGCGAGTGTCTATGCCAGATTTCATTGCTCTAGAAAGCCCTAAGAAGTGAATCATAACACAGACTCATGCAACGGTGAAGCAAATCCATGCCTTCTCCAGCAAATATCTATAGAGAATAGACAGACAGACTCTGGCTTGCTCCTGAAGGATACCAATCACATTTTTTCTTAAAATCTCCACATTCCCAGTTCATAATGTTTGAAACCTAATAGATAACAGTGTTTGTTAACTGGATAAACATCAATCACCTTGTAATAATATGCTATAGGAATATGGGTGTAAGAATTTAAAAACACCTAGATTAACCGAGATTTCAGAAATAAAGTAGAACTTGGGCCTTAAAGGCTGGCTAAAATTTAGGTGAGAAGAGAGAAGGTGGGGGTATCTAAGGTGGGGAAACAAAAGAGGTGGAATGAGTAACATGATCTTATACAGCGGCCATGGTGGAGCCCGGTTGGATGCCATTCATTTGTCTGAAGGCTGGGTGGGCAGCTAGCTGTATATCTATAAGACAATACTATATGAGGCTATGATGATGAGCACATTGTTTTAAAAATGTTTTTTATTGATTTCAGAGAGAGGAAGGGAGAGGGAGAGATAGAAACATCAGTGATGAGCCATTGCTCAGCTGCCTCCTACTCGTTCCTTACCAGAGATTGAGCCCCCAACCTGGGCATGTGGTCCAACTGGGTATCAAAAAGTGACCTCCTGGTTCATAGGTCAACGCTCAACCACTGAGACACGCGGGCCAGGCCAAGCACGTTGTTTTTTAAATGTTTGTTTTTTTTGGGGGGGGGGAGGGGAATGGAGAGAAATAAGCCAATTTGAAGCAGGTAACTTTTAAGCCTCGTTAAGCTTTACTTGTCAGTTTTAGGCATTCATATCTGTGAAAGGTGAGACTTCTGTGAGAATTGCTGTTGTTGCACTGTCAGGAAGAGCATTATTTATTGTATTGTTTTTACATTATAAAGAGAGGAAAGATATCTGAAATATGCTAATACAAATATAATTGCCCCGTAGTTATTTCCAGTGCCAAAGCTATGATGCCGCCAGGAAAATAAATTACTTCATTAATCTTGATGATTAACAGCAAGAGAAAATGACTGGGGTAGCAGGCTGATTTTGATGCCTGACTACTGAAATACGGATCCGTTGCTTCAGTCACATCTAAAACAGTGGGCTAATTTCAGAAATAATTATGAATTGTCTTCTCAAAGCTTTCTCTTCAAATAATCTTGTTAAATGAGCCATACTATTTCTTTGCTATGTCAGTTTAATCCACTAAGAAATATTTGTGATTCCTCTGCAGGGCTGAAAATATACATGTTTAAAATTAAATTTTGGGGGACGATGGAGGCTGAGTTTAGGATAAAGATTACGGGCCACTGGTCCTGCCAAAGATGCTCTCCCTGTCTCCCCAGGAGACCCTGGCATCGGTGTCTCCGCAGTGCTGGCATATGTGCTGTCCTCTTTCTCCCCCTTTCTTTCCGCGTCCCTCTCTGTGGTCTGTGGTACTATTTGGGTGAGGCTGGCTAAAGCATGTATGACACTGAGGTGCCATGAAGAAGGGTAATTCTGGTCCTTGTGAGTTCTTTAAGATTCATTCCACATTACCTAACACTGTTGCTGTAAGGATACTGGCATTGTGCAATTTCCACTTCACATTTGAACATCAGTGAGCCTTGCCCTCTGGAATTCCCCCATCCTCACCCCACCAAATTTTAACCAGTTCCCTTGATTTAAACAAACTTGTAATCTTTTCAAGATGAACTGACATGGTAGGGGTGTTGTCTGCAGTTATAAAGAGAGTGTTGTCCAAATTAGGAAAAATAACTCCTTTTGGTAAAGAAGCATTTTCAGAATATACAACTGTGTCTACATATGTGAAAGCAGACTATCTGTTACTCTTTTAACAATTGTTCTATCTCTGATAATAACCCTTGGATAGGTATTGGTTCATGGGTAAATAGTATGTACTAGCAAGTAATACTTATTACAAAGGAACTCAATAAAGTTCATAATCCATAAAATGAAAAATTTGTTAAGTTTCATAGAGTTTGACATAAAGAAAGATGATGAGCTGTTCAATGTCTCTATTAATGATAAGTGAAGTGAGAGTGAATCTAAGTTAAAGCAAGTTGATCTTAGATTATATATCATAAATAATTTTTCAACAATGAGGATTGTTATGCTTGATATAACTTGTGGAATATCTTTAAAAGAAAGACTTACATGAATTTGTGTAGATTAATTATAATCTTCCACAAAGATTGATTGATTAATATATTCCCTGTCTCATTTCACACAAAAAAAATTGAGGTGTTTTTTTAAAAATTTATAATAAAGCAAGATATAAAAAATAAAATCTCAAAATTAAAAAAGAAAAAGATTATTGCTCTCACATACACCAAGAATATTTTTACTGAATTACAATTTGGTATAAGACAATCCATTTATACTTAGGGTCATTATTATTATTTTTAAAGAAAAACCTCTATAATCTTCATCATTGGGTCAAATTTAAGAATACAGTTAATATTGTTGTCTCTTGTAAGTGTGGTTTCCAGGGAGATCTGGTAAAATGAAAGATCTAACAGGCAGGGGTTAATATGATGTTCAGTATTCCCATAAGACAACATATTTAAGTTAAACATACACATCACATTTTGTGTTCTAGAAACTCCAGCCAGCTTCTGTCAGCTGGGTTGCTACGACCCAGGATGAACGTGATGTTATCTTCCTCTCTGTCACTTATTTAAGATTTAGAGTCCTGGGAGCTATCATCTGACTGTCCAGATTAGACCATGAGCTCACTCCAAATTTGCTCTTTCCTTTAAAGTACATGGCACTATGTTCGGCTCAGGTGGAAAACCTTGAAGTTATCCTTGACACCTCTCTCTTTCACCTCACATCTCATGCATCGGCAGATCCTGTAAACTCTATTTTCAGTATCTGTTCTAAATTCAACCACTTCTCAATAGTTGGGACAGTCAAGATTCTACTCATGCACTATTTATAGAATGGCTCCTGCCATCTTGACCAGTTGGATCATGAGTCCTTTAAAAAAGCACTAGGGTGCATGAGGAAAGAGGCTGAGTGACTTATTCTGAGAATCACAGGGCTCCCCACAGGTAGGTGGAAGCCAGGCATGGGCACCTAGGTATTATCTACTACTAAATTCACTGTTGACTACATACAATTCTCCAGAGTAGATCAAAGAGAACTCATCTGCAGTAAGTGTCCTCAGCGAATCCACGCAGGAGGACATGAAGGAGAGAGCAGAAGCTTCATTAACATATATCAAGAAAAGCCAAGAATCTGGGCCAGGCTCCCTTGGGCATTCTTTCCTCAGGTTAAAATGATGGTAAAATGGTAGCTAGCAGGAATCTTGGAAACAACTGTTTTCCACATGTCTGTCTCCTGAATCACATTACTCCTGGAACCTGTTCTAACGCTTTACATCAGGTACTCAGTTGTCATTGTTTTTCCCAGGGTTCATTCATGACCTTGCTCACTGGTTTCTCTGGACAATAATACAGCTACCATGTTTGGCATATCTTCTCCTGGGAGCCTTCATCTCATATTACCCTTTCCTTACACAGTTAGATTTGTGCTTTCTAATCAGTAATTTTAAAAAAACCTAACCAATATATTGCTTAGAGATACATATGTAGTAAAAGTAAGAGAATTTAACTGAAAGTCAGAATAGTGGTTACTTCTGAAGAATTGGGAGGGAGAGAGGTGCTAGGCGAAAGGGACATATAGGGAAAGTCTAAGAAACTGCTAATATTCTATTTCTTAGTTTAGGTTAATGATGACTACATGGATTTAATTTTTAATAATTTTTAACTTTATTTTGTATGTGTATCCATCAGGGTTCAACTAGAGAAGCAAAACCAGTAGGAAATATATATGAATTTATTACAAGGAATTGGCTAATGCAATAGTGGGGGCTGGCTAATCAAATGCAAAGTCCATAGGCAGGCAAGTAGGAAGGGAAAGTCAGGGGCAGCCTGGAATCTCAGGGGCATGAGCCAAAGATTGTCCACAGCAGTCAGCGAGGAAGGGAGATGAAGAGGCAGGGAAGAGAAGTTGTAAGTCCAGCTACTATTTGAAGTCTCTGAACTCAAAAAAGTCCTAAAGTCCTGTTTTAAACAACTTCCAACTGATTAACTTGGACTCACATTGGATAAATTTCCCTTTGATTAACTTAAAGCCAGCTGATTTACATCTACAGAATCCTTTCACAGAAAAGCCTAGGTTAGTGTTCGATTGAATAACACAGGGGGGGTGGGGGGTGGCACAAAATGGTCAGTGCCTCGCTCTGTCATCCAGCTATCCTGGGAGATCTCTGTAGATCTCCCTAACGGGGAAGAGACTGTTCTTGAGACTGTAATTCATCCAAGCTGACATATCAAAAAGCTATCACAAGATACTCTTCAATATGAGTAATATATTTCACCATTTTAAAAATTAAAATTCGGTTATTTCTTTCTGTTGATAAAATAAAATCACTAGGTAACCTTCTATAAAAAAAGTCACTAGACTACCAATAGAGGCTGTCTTTTATTGCTAGCATATTTCTTGCTGGGGTAATTCAAAACAACAGTGACAGCATAATTATAGAAAAGTGCTCTTTTTTTTCATATTTGAATAAGACCATACCAAATGACAAAGGTTTAAATGAATCATTTTAAATTAATTTTTAATCCTAAAAACAAACCATTAAGAACCCAAATGGGAAAACATATCACATTTTAACATGTTTGAAAGCAGGATTAGTACATTATGACATAATTATTTTACCATGACGATTTGGGAAATATGGCCTGTCTTCTACAACACAATATTGTCACCCTGAAATGCAGCGTAAGCTTTCAGGAGCCATTCAAATTGCCATCGTCATTATTGTGTTATTTCCATTGTTTGCGTTGAGCTTGCAGTAGCACTGACAACAGCATATTCATTTGCTAAATAGAGATGGTCTACAAATTAACAGCAACCAACTTGTGCTTAAGATAGTTTTCTTCAATGAGGTGCTATATGATCATATGCCAGAAGTTAACATTATCCATGTGGCTCCAAGGAGTAGACTTAAAATAAATGAATGGAAATGTATGGGGAGAGAAACATTAGCTCAGGGTAAGAAAAACTTTACTGACAGCATCTGGCAACAGAATAGGCTTTCTCTGAAGATTGTGACTCTTGGCCTTCAGAGGTATCCAAGCCTAATATGGAAGGCTTGCCAGGGTGCTGGCTTCACAATTCAAGCCCTGGACTGATGCCCAATCCAATGAATATACTGTGTATTTTCACCTCTTTCCTTCTTTACTCCTGGGCCAATCTCCTATCACTACCACTTGCTCTGTTAAGTAATCAAGTTGTTCTAAGTCAACAGCGCTTTTGGGAGGTCTGTCCAAGGAGCTTTTTTCTCCACCATCCTTTCTTTCTTTCCCAACCAGTTCTATCCATGCTGGGCCATCCTGTTTTCTTCAGTTTTTCTATTCTTCATTCATTAAATTTCACTTTCTCAGATACATAAAGCTCACATATTTTTTAGGTTCCTTCCTGCTCATTTTTGAGGAAAATCTCTCTTTTTCTCCTCATGTTGTTTGCAAGTGAACCAAAGACTTGAATCATAACTAATGACTATAATACTGGTGTAACATCAAAATCAAGGAAAAAGAAAGTCATAGGTTTTAAAGTTAAATTAGACACAATAATGAATTCAGCCTAATCTTTTTAATATTAAAAGTCATAAATCAGCAGTTATGGTTTGGAGAAAGGTCTAATACACATTTTCTTCTATTCATAAAGCATTTATTGAATGTCTACTATATGCCTACACTAGGTATGCGAGAGACAGAAAATAGAATGCCACAGTAGTGTGGGCATTTTTCAGAGTGAAAATCCCCTAGAAATTCTGAACCTGAGATGGGCTAGGAACCTGGATCTTCATTGTCCTGTTTCACTTACTGTTTATCATTAATAAATTTTTTAAAGAAAATCTATTTCCGCTTTTCAATTAATCAGCTTGTTCTTTATGTACAAAACTATGAATATAATTTGGGATTTTTAAATTTACTTTGTGGAAGAGATAAGAGTGGTAATGGAAACCAAGATGTGGTCCACACCATGGGCAAAGCCACTGTCCTGCTGTTTGGGGAGGCCACATGAGCCAAGCAGACACAGATTTGAATCCACACTGTTATATTTAAGTTACATAGCCGTGTTTCGCTGAATCAGCTTGTCATCTGAAAATGGAGGAAAAAATAATAATGAAGATGTTGTAGAGATTGGAGATAATAAGTGCAGGATAGAATTTAAATTGCTAATATTCAGGATTGACAATCTGGGCATCTCCCTGCTCTCTGAGGATAGACAAAAATAGGAGATGCAGAGTCATGAAAGCTAAGCAGCGACCCAATGGGGGAAAATATTCCAGGATGCTGCACGTAGAGAGGGAAATATAACTGGGGTGGGAGTGGAGCGCTGTGAAGGGGTGGAATGGCTTAGAGTGGTGCATAAACAAACAGGATGCTAGGAAGATGCATGTGGATGAGAGAGAGCACTCTCTTGGGGTAAGAAATTGAGAGTTTCTTGGGTGTTTGAGGGTATTAGAGGATAGTAGAGTGCAGAGGATTTTTTTTGTTTGTTTAAAATATTACAGATGTCCCTTTTTCCCCCCAATGACCCGTTCCACCCCATCCAATCCCGCTCCCCAATCCCTCTCCCCATCATTGTCCATGTCCTTGGGTTGTGCATTTATGCATATAAATTCTTTGGTTACTCTCTCCCCCTCCACCCACCCACCCTCCTTCATTCCTCTGACATTCATCAATCTGATCTCTGCTTCCATGTCATTGAATCTATTCTGTTCATCTGTTTATTAAGTTCTTGAGGCAGAGGATTTTAATAAGAACTTCTGTGTATCCTTAAATGTTTGAGAGAGCTCTGAAAGTGAAGAGGTTGGGCGTGGGTTTTTTTTTCGGACTTTGTTTTTTTAAATTCATGACCATGCAAGGAATGGACAATGATTATCAAGGGGATTATCTTTCTTGATTTTGAAATTAAGGAGGGACTCTACCTGTAATTACATAAAAAATCATTGCCTTAACAATGAGTTAATATGCTTTTTCATCATGGGTGTCAAATGCTGAACTTTTAAATAAAAGGGATGAAGGAGACCCAGTAGAAGCAGCTATGATTCTTGGGGGTACCACGTGACCAAGATCCAAATTGGAATTACGATTACATACCAAAAATGGAATTACAATGTGAGCGAAATGCAAGATTTCAGGAAGAAGTTTTATGATAGTAAATTGAGAAAGTCCACAAAAAAAGTTCTTTCCAAATTGCTACCTGGGAATTTCCATTTTAACACAACCTTTGCTTATGAATTTGGAGTCCTTTCCACATGGAGCCAGAGAGTTAGTAATAGATATTGGGACCAGTTCAATTGTGTATCTTTTCTCTGCCAGGGTACTTGATCCTGGCACCTACTGATACACTAGGACTGCCAGTGCTCAGGCGCTGCAATCAACTATCTGATCACTTTCTCCCAGAAACTGGAGGCACACTTAAGCATATTCTGCTAAGAATGGAATAAAAGGGACCTTGAGTAATGGTCAGAACAGGCCTCAGTGACACTGCAGGAATGCTAGGTCCAAAGGTAGAGATGAAAACCATTTATGGTCGTTAAGGGACTAAAGTCATCTGCCTTGGTGTCCTGGAATATGTCAGGTGGCAGGAACAGAGAGGAATGTGCCAATTCATAACAGTGCATCAGTGAGCGGTGAGCCTCTGACTTCATATCCCAAGTAGAAAAACTTATTATATGGCAACTACCAGGGGCCCTAGAAAGGGACTTGAAAGCTTAGAAGCATAGCTGAGCCATGTTTGCCAAGGGGGATGAAGAATTAGAAATTTATAAACAAGAACAGATGCCTTTGCCTGTCTTGTGGAGTCATCTAAATATTCTCCTTTGATTGTTTCATCAAAGCTGGATAGAAAAGGAAAGAAAACTTGCAGCCACAAGGAAGCAAGACATCTGAAGGCCTTCAGGCCCAAGGTGCTGGGTAGAGGGGCACAGGTAACTTCACCCCTTGAAGATTCCCAGGCACAATGCCAGTTGCCTCTCCCTGCCCAGGTCAGGGGACCAGTCTGGGACTCAGCTTGGAGACCACAGCCCCTGTTCATTTCCCATGCGCCAGTGTGAGAAATAGGGAGGACCACTGGAATCACTTAGCTGCTTTCCACAACATTTTTCAGATATTACTGATCTGTGAGTAGCATTTATCCCCCAAAACAGAGCTGGAACTTGTCCTCCTCTGGTTTGAGCTGATTAGAAGGCTCATCTGGTGTTTGCCAGCCATCTTTCCTTCTCCATTTGGAAGATGAAGGCATGTGCTTGGAACATTCCCTAGTTCCCCCATTCCAATGTTCTCTGGAAGAAGCTGTCACCTCCCCCCAGGATTTATCTGATGGCATCTCTAGCAGTACTTGAAAGTGTCCACACTCTGAGAATTAGGGGTTTTTCGCCCTTTTTTCCTTGGACTGGTCTTCCAACTCCCAATCAGTCAAGCACAGATTTTCAACATATATATGATAAAATGTTTCTAATATGAAAACAGACAATCTGGAAGAATTATTAGAGGTGATAGTATCTGAACCAGTCCCCAAAATGTAAAACACTGGTACATGTGTGTCTCACATATACACTAGGACCAGAACAATCCTTTCTAAATTGTTCACCTTCTGCCATATAGATAGAACTGCCAAATACCTGTTTCAAAGTGATGGGAGGAAAATCAAAGAGATAAACATGAGGAACTTGCTAAGTAATATATTAAATACATATATATGTACATATACATATGTATATATATATATTTTAAACATAGATTGTGTCTGTATTTTCACTGTGATCCAGATATTAAAAAAGACCATGAGTCTTGCACCAAATCATTTTTCCCTTGCTCATTTCCTTCCATAAAAGAAATGAACATATTTGTGATTCTGAATACATGTGATATGCCAGAAACTATTGTAAGTGCTTTACATGTGTTAACTTAGAATCTAATTTATGTCTCCAGAGAGCAATACATAAATCTCTGATATAGCATTTGTAGAACAGTTCACTGCACCTTTGGATAAAGTTAAGTGCATATTATACAAGAATTTTCCCAAGGAGAGCCAACACAAAGAAAGAAACAGAATTATTTTATCTGAGTAAAAACAGTCATTAATAACTTATGAAAAGTTGTGATTGTTTGCTGTTAACAAGAATAATGTATTGTTGACATTACTTGTTAATCTTGGAGTAAGTGGCCAGCTATGGCTCAGTCATAATAGAAGATTTATCAAGAGCATACCAGTGGAAAGTCTTCTTTCAAAGCATGGTTATAAATTAGCTCATTTCAGAATATAGTGGAGGATGCTCCAGTAGGAATAAAGACCTTAAGGAAATTGTCGCTATCAACAAACAATATGTTGTTTTCATAACCCTTTGACTTAGTTTATAACAATAATATCAATACTCCACTGTAATGTGTTTTCAAAAGCCTCATGGAAAGGGTTGTGACCACTATTGTTTACTTCTCCTAGGATATAATTGAAGCAGCTGCAGAACTTAATACTGTTCATTTTCTTAAAGCATATAATTTCTACTTATTGTAATTACCATGTTGATAGATTATAGCATCATGATGCCAATGGACTTTAGGAAAAATTTCAATGCAAACTGCAAAACAAAGGCATGATTATCACATTTAGAAAGACAAACACTAAGGAGGAATATTAAAATAGCCAGATTTTGATTGGCCAAGCAAAAGGTTCAGCTTGATCAATAGTTTAACATGACTTTTATTATATTGTCTTATTACAGAATTACACAGGTGTTTTTATACAAAATTTAGAAAATACTGTTCATCAAAAAGAAAAATCATCTTAGATCTTACCTTTATGATAACCATTGTCACATATTTTTAAATTTCCATCCGGGCTTTTGAAAATGGTATGTACACAGTCACATACATAATTTTCTTTTATAAAAAGGGAAATATATATGTTCTACTTTTAATCACATATCTATATATATTGTGACAATTACGTCCTATCATATTATATAATATATAATTATGTCATAAATTATTAATAATTATTATCATAAATTGTTTAACCAATCCCTTATTGTATATTTATTTTTTCCTTGTGATGATAACCAGTGCTGTGAAGAAGGTTCTTGACACAATGTCTAATAATACAGATAGCTTATTGGAATTAATTTCTGTAGTAAGTGTAATCATTACCTCACAACATCAGCAAGAATTCAAAGTCAAATTGTCCCCATATAAAATTGATTTAAACTCTGACCCATAATTTAAGAGGTTAAAGAATAATAGATATTTCACAGAAGAATGTATAAAAGTGTCCAATAAACATTGAAAATATGCTTAATCTCGATAATCCAAGAAATAAACATTAAAACAACCAAACATACTACTTCACGCACTTTACATATAAAAAAAATTTAAGATAAATATATATAGAGAGAAAAATTTAAGAGATAAATTTTTTTAAGGTTGATGATATTAAGTGTTAAAGAGGAAAACAGATGGTTTCATCTGCTCCTCATGAAAAGTATAAGTCAACACATGCATTTTGAAGGGTATTTAGATGAAAAATATGCATATCCCAGAACCCAGTAATTTCACTTCTAAGAATTTAAGTTAGAAAAATACTCATACCTGACCCAGGAACCAGCCTGAGTCACAGGCCCACCTCTACTGCTGGGTTGGCAGGATGTCAGGACCACATGGAGTGAGGGAATGCATTTTGCCAGTGGAAGGAAAACTGGGCAGACCACCAGCATGTGTCCACTCTGAGAGCCAGATAAATCATTATGCTCTTTTGAATTCTAAAATCAATTGTAAATCACATAATTTTTGTCAATTAACATGAAATATCAAGTCCCTCAGAATAGCTATAATTTGTTAATGTCGAGCTGACACATCTCACTGTCACTGAGCCAGGAAATAGTCAGAGGCCCTTTGTACAATTTTGGAGTAGAAATACGTCTTTAGCACCTTTCAACTCAACTTTTAGTTCCCTTTCCTCCTATTAGCAAGTTTCTCTTCCAGAGGAAAGCAGTCATCAGATACTATCCTGATTTACATTCTTCCTGCATCAACTAATATCTTTTAAGGAAAGAATTCTTTGAAAATTATGATGTTAGCCCTTTGGTTCTCAGCTTGTCTGCACATTAGAATAGCCTGGCTTCCAATGTGCCACTTTTCAGGAGATATCACAAGTAACCACAGCTCAGGAGAGCCTTTGGTTTGTAAGTAAATCTGAATAATTCTCTTAATTTGTGCAGTGTTGTTGGTTCCCCTTTCATACACCAGGGCTAAGGAAGAAGAAACAAGTGCAGAAACTTGTGACCTGAAGTCAGAATGTACTCAATTTGGGGGGGAGGGGCAACCTTAACAGTCCTTTAAGAGTTACACAGTGGAAGATCCCTGTGTTTAGCCCTTTGGAATTTGGTAAGTCGATCAAGGGTGGCCTTAAATGATAGTGGTAAGAGAAAATCTTATTAACTGGTAGGCTTTGCATGGTGCTTGGCTCAACCACTTTGTGGACAAAGAGAAGTGGCCCAAGGTAAGAATATAAATGGGTTCATGGGCAGGGGTGAATGGATTGGATGAGTCTGGTCAGGGCCCTTGAAGTGTAAAGACTGGAAAATCATATAGAAACATGAAGGTCTGGGGTAGAGGTATGGTGGGTCTAGGGTTCTGGAGAGGATGGACGTATGAGAGTGAAGATCTTTGTGTCATATGTAAACACACACCAGAAATCATCCACCTTGGCAGAGGCACTAAACAACCAAGTAGTAGTAGAGAAAATAATTGACCAGTAGACTTGGGCAATTTTGCTGTTGGTCATTTCAGAAGTGGCATGGTAAGCACATAAACAGAGGGACCACTGTGGCAGAGATGGAGGCTGCACTTGAGACTCCCACTTCCCAAGGGCAATCTAACAATTGCTCCTTTGAGTGTCCCAACCTGCCTGCAACAGAGAGCAACTCGGAGTCCCTGACGTGGTGGTACTAAACCTCAAGAAGGACAATGGACCACTTTTTGGCAAGTTGCCTACCTTGTACCACTTTGAGGCTGCTTTCTCCTTTTTGCTTTTGAGGGTGTCAAATCTGCATCACACACTGAAGCGTTTTCCTGTCCAGTTCTTCTTCCTCCCTCTTTGATCTCTCACAGGCATACTCCCTGATACAGTGTTAATTCCCTAATATCCATCTTAATATGTTTTTCCCAGATGACCCAACTGACAGGATATCTAAGACAATAATATATACTGTTCACAAACACATTTATCTATAAATAATTTACAAAACACATCAAATACATCAGAATGAATGCTTATAGGGAGGTGAGGGGAGTGTGATAAATGGAGCCAAAATAAAAGGAAACAAAACAAATTTTAAAAATGAGAAGCCAAGATTGGGTGGAGAACTGTATGCCACAAACAGAAATATGACTGGTTGTGTCAATCCAGTTACATGTGTCTGAAGTCTGCAGGGGGGAAAAATTCACAGTTTACATTTCTTGTTTTTCTCCTGAGGACCTGAGTTTTTCAGCTCATCTTCTACTTCTGAATGTACAGAGACAGACTCAGTCATGGACTGACTCTAGGGTGAGCTTTGGTAGAGCAGCCTCTCACTTTTCTCTGAAGGAAGAAGGAATATTCTTAAGTCCAGCTACCAAAAACTCTCCCAAATGGCTTTCAGGATTCCTCAGTGTCATTTATATTCTGGGAGGTTTCCACTTTTTGTTTCTAAAAAGATGTTTAGTGGCCTTAAATGTGGGGCTAAGCTCTGGTGTTTTTGTTTGTTTGAATACTCGTTCCAGGCTCCCAACTGCCACTTTACCCCCAGCCCCTACTCCAGACAGAGATTTCTCTTATCTTTCCAGCTTAATTTTGCCTACTTCCATTTGTCCTAAGCTGGGAGGCCGATTTAAGGCCACCCTTGAGTGTGACTAATGCAGCTGCTTTTCCAGCTTTGGTTTGCATCCACATAGAAAACCTGTGCATCCATAAACCCAATTTGGGCTTTTTCTTTCTTTATCTGGCTATATAAGAGGATCCCCTCAGATAGCCACAGATGTGTACTGTGGTAGAGAGCTGGAGCAACTGTGGTGGGTAATACAGATTTCTGGGCTAACTTCTCATGCAGTTACTCATGTCATCTGGTTCTACTTGGGCTCTATTCTGATGTACCTTTTCCATTTCATAGATTACTTCTGGATCCACTTGACTTTTATAACATAGTGGCTTCAACAGTATCCAGCTCACAATGTGCAGCTTTAGGTGCATAGCCACTTGATATCCCATTGTTAAGTGTTCCATCTTTACCAGGGCTCTATAGCATGTCAAGAGCTATTCTTCAAAAGGCTTATAACTTTAAGCTGCAGATGACATGGTCTTACTCCAGAAACTCAAGGACTTGCATTGTGATTCTCCCAGTGTGGCTTTTCATAAATCCTTTGTTGGACCTTTTCCACCACTAACACTAATGAAATAAAAGAAGATAGTAGAAGGCTTAGGGAAGGGAGAGCCTTAGGTAAGGGTGCCCTGAAAAATTTTCAGCCAGTACCAGTGGGGAACTGCACAGCAAAGACTGCCCATCAGTGGAGCCCCACATTGGACAAAAATAGTTGTGTCCTTGCCTTCCCACCATGCTCACTTTGATTGGGGGCTTCCCTAGAAGAATGTGGTCTAGGTTGGAAAGCTAGGGGGGAATTTTGAAAGCTCTAACAGATGGAGGTTGTCAGGTAACTACACTCACAGCAACTGAATGCCTGGTTCTTTCTTGAAGGGAGACCCAAGTGACATACCTTCATGGCTGCCACAGATATGCTTTAAAATTTTTACCTAAGTGGTGTTCTACCATATACCTATTCTGAGGGTTTTTTAAAAATTTAACATTGCTTTCATGACCAATTCAGAGATAACATTGCATTGTATACTCACTTGTCATTTTATCTATTTCCCTATTGCTGGATGATACCTAGATTGCCTCCAATTCTTGCTACCACAAGCACTGATATAGTGAATATATTTGTGCTTGTCTCCTTGTGTAAGAATTTCACTAGGGTATATATCTGAAAGTAAAAGGCCATGAACTATCCATATACTGAATTTTAATAAATACTATATATTGAGTCATGAGATGGTTATTCAACCGGATTGTCTTTGGGTTTCTAATGGCTCTTAATTCTTTTGGCCTTTTGTACCTAAAAATCCCTAAGGAAGAAATGCTTTCCATACAGTACAAGCCAAGATCCCTAAAATAAATATTTTTTAACCTCATTTAGGTTATGCAGCAATCCTTGAACAGATCACCATGGCCAAGGAGATAAAAAGCTTGATTAGCTTAGCTGAGTTTGAATCCTTTACTTGGAGTAGAAAGTGGTAGAGAAGTGATCCCCCTCAGGAAATCACACTGTACTGATAGAAGAATGGCAAATGAAAGCTGGGTGTCAAAATAACAGATGTTTAATACAATGTACACAGAGTTCTGGGAGTGTTTCATTTAGGCTAAAATGGACTTTATTTTACAATGCTAAATTATTGTACTCCTTAATTGGCTGAGAGTTCTTTTATTTTTTTTGAAAATTACTGTGAAATTTTGCCACGGGTATCAGGGATTTGCTCATAATGGTATTGGGAAAATAGTCTCTACAGCATGACTAGAGATTTGCTGCTGCTATGTGTTATGGACAGCTTGGGAAAAGTACAGTACTGGTATTTGGATTGTGACTACATAATGGATCTAACTTCTGACATTTGATGCTCAGAAAAGGAAGTGTATACTGTAGGTTTACGTAATATCTACCTTTGTAGGTGGTAGGGGAGGTAAAACTTTACCCCTATCTTGTTAGGGTCTCTGAGTAAGCCTGAGAATTAAATTGACATAAGACAGATTTACAGGAGAAAAGAATACTAATTTCTTTAATGTAAGTTTTATATGACACAGAAGCCCTTGCAAGGAACTGAAGACCCAAAAAAGTGCCAAAGCCTAAAGGCTTTTATATTGGATTGAACAAAAAAGCAATTGTGGAAAAGTAACTAAAATATATGGAGAGGCTAAAGGAAGATAAGATTGTTTGCCCAGATCCATCTGGCCTTGACTCCCCTCTCTGGCCACAACAATGTTTCCTTCTTCCTGGTTCAGGGAGGGGTCTTCACATGGGAGTTTTATCTCCTACTTTCAGGAAGAAAAGGGAGGGTCAGAGTGTCCTTGAACCTGCTGTTTTACAAGTGCCTTTAGCTCAAAATAATCCTTATACCAAAGTGACATTTTTGGGGGTGGCCTATTCTGAAACTTTTCAAGGTCTCCGTGATTAGAATGGGCCTGGGTAACTTAGAGTCACTAATGATTCTTAATTTTCTTGGTCTTTGCTTCCAAGGACATCTGAGAAGGAAATTCCTTCAGGGTGCCCCTCTGACCTTATTTTGCATCTTTACACACAAATCACTAAAAAGAATCCCTTTGCAGAGCCACCTTTAATTTTAGAACAAGAAGAGAATGGTGTCTGGCACATCATGTGCTGTAAGCTTCTGTCTGAAACATGGCTATGGGAAGACGATAGCTGAAGGATGCTCTTAGTATGAATTAAAGATAAAGAAAATCAGCAATGGTTTTGTTTGTGACAAAACAAAAAGAAAGAAGAGAAAATAAGCTTTAAAATAGGCAGTGGTGTTCTGGGAATAGACACATGAAAGAAGACAATGGGAGAGCTCAGAGAAGAGGAGAATTTTGCATTTATTCGCCCACAGCAAAGGAGAGCTAAGGCAGGATTTTGACAAAACCCTGAAGTCAATGTTTTCCTTTCGATGTATCTTTATTGTTATTCCATGTCTGGTATATAGCAATTTAGTTTGTGATGCTGTATGCTGTGGGTCCTTGGGAGGTGTTACTCCTTAAGGAGTTGCTGCTAGATGATCAGGTCTGCCAGATGTTGCCAGGAGAACATGCCAATACCATTCATTTATTTATTTACTAAATATATACATTCTCAATAACTTCAATTTATTGTCCCAAGAATCAAAAAGAACAGTTGCACAGTCCACGCACTTTTGAGATGATATTGACCAATTGTTAACATTCTTACCGTTTGGGAATCATTTCAGTGCTCTATAAACTCAGTGGACTGGTGGGATGAAAGGCACGGGGTAGCTGAGTGAGTTTCTATGCAAAGGACATCTCCTCATTCAATTCTTTGCTCAAATGTCATCTCCTCATAGGTGGCTTCCTTATCTAACATAGCCAGTTACTCTTTATTCTCTTATTCCATTTGGTTTTTATTAATAGCATTTGTTACTATCTATACATGAAAGATAGACAACATTCTATAGGGTATAGACTTTTTCAAAAGATGCTTTCTTACTCATGATGATGGACTTAACCTAGGTTGCCCAAGTAGTTGTTCTAATACCTCACTCCACTTTGCCTCTGAAGATAGTACAATCAGTGAAGGTTATGTGTTTCCCCCTAGTAATCTGTGTCTGGGTTTTTCCGTGTCTGAAATGACAGAATGTTTATGATTCTGTGATTCTTCATTCTTCTCAGTTAGTAAACCAGAGAAAAGAGACCAAACCATTCTACTCTTGGTTGACTTTTAACAAACTCTGTGTCCCATTGGATTGACTGATTTTTCAGTTTAACTAAGAGCTGTCTAATGTTGGCCAGGTCCCTCGGCGTGTTGGGTGACTTCAAAGATCACTGTTGCTCTCTGAGGGCATGTTTTTGGCAAGAGGACCCTTCACATCCCAGCTCTGCAAAGACTCACTGAGACACTGTAGATTCCAGTATCTGCCCGGCTTGTGCTTTGCACTGCTCTCTTTTTCATCTCTCTTTCTCATCATCTACATCTGAAGGCAGATGTCAAATGTACTCCAAGTGACCTCCTCAGACACTTTATAGCATGAAATATCCACTAAACCACATTGAAGTAAAGAACAGGTCAGAGAAAAAATTTTCAGGATTCTAAATGTTCTTCTCTGTTGCCACGAACAGCCCAGTAAAAACCAGCTGTCTTCACAGTTATGCCCAATCCCTCTCCCCTCAACATAACTATTTAAGGTCAGTCTCTTGGCACTGGCATTGGATATATATGCTTAGCGGGGTGAGAATCCAAGAAGCTACCATTAAAAGCAGACAATCAAGTACTTGTTGTTCAGGAAAGGTAACTTAAAAGACTCCTCTTTTTATTGTGAATCTTTTATTGTGAAATATATCATATATGCAAAATATATATAATGGACTAAATGTTTGTGTCCCACAAAATTTCATATGATGAAGCCCTAATATCCAATGGGATGGTATTTGGAGATGGAATCTTTAGGAGATAATTAGGTCATAACGGTGGAACCCTCATGAATGAGATTAGTACCCTTATAAAAAGAGTACTAATTATCTCTCTTCCCATAAAATGAAAATACAGCAAAAGACAACCTCTATATAGGTAAAAGGTTCTCACTAAAAACCAATTTGGCCAGCACCCTCATCTCAGACTTCAAGCCTCCAGAACTGTGAAAAATTAATTTCTGTTGTTTAGGCCCACATTCTATGGTATTTTTGTTATAGCAGCAAAAATTGACTAAGCTTGCTCGCTCTCTACACACACACACACACACACAGGCACATATACAGGAGGGGTGGGCAAAAGCAGGTTTATAGTTGTCAGTGCATAAAACAATTCATTCTTGTGTTATTTATTAATTATTGCATTATTTATTTGTATTACAACTGTAAACCTATTTTTGCCCACCCCTGTATATATACATGCACATACATATAAATATTTAAAAATTAAAATAAAATAAAATACCCATGTACTATCAGCCAACTTAAGAAAATAGCACATAACTAGTATTTTTGAAGCCCCATGCATGTGCTTCCCTCTGATATCCCCCTTTCTCTACCACCCCCTGCTAGCCCAGAGGTCACCAAAATCTTGTATTTTTAGTTAGTCATCCCCTCACCTTTCTGTATAATTTTACTACATATGTACATATCCCAACACAATATGTTGTTTGATTTTTTTCTGATTTTGCACTTTGAAAATGAATGAATCACACAGTATGCTTTTATGATTTCCTACCCCACTGAACATTTTGAAATTTAACCACAATAATGTGTATAGCAGTAGTTTATTTTGTTCTTTGCTGTTTAATATTTTATTTGTGAGTATAACACAATCTGTTTATCCACTTTACTGTTCATAGACATTTTGTGCCTTTATAAGTAGTACTGCTTGGAATTTTTGTGTGTGGCTCCTGGTATGCTTTGCAAGATTTTCTCTGGGGGATACACTGTAAGAGTCATTAAGGCTGGTCACTTATATTCTGCCTTTGCTTTCCATCAAGGCTCATCTTGGGATTGCACGTCACTGACCATTTCATTTAGGTATGGCCATGCTGGACTAATGAAATATGAGCTGAAGTGATGTGTGACATTTCTGGGCAGGAACTTTGAGAAGCAACACATATTCTTTTCCCTCTTCTACAGTGCCTGGAAGTATTCCACATGGCAGCTGCTCCACCAGCATGCATCCCTGAGTGAAAGTGACAATGACATAGGGTTGGGTCTCTAGTCAACCTACAATGACCATGTATCATGAGTGAGACAGAAATCTTTGTTGTTCATTACCCAAATATTATCTAGCTCATCCTGACTGATATAGAAATTGGTACAAGAGTGGATTTGTTTGGTTTGCATCCATTCAACTTCAATAAATTATGCCAAGCTGTTTTCCAAAGAGCTAGAGTCAATTTTTACACTACTTACTAAAAGTGGATGAGAGCTCTTGTTTTTCCATAGCCTTGCCAAAACATGGTATTTTCAGACTATAATTGGATCTGATGGAACCTTGGGAAATGGTGTCTCATTGTTTTTATTTTTATCTTCCTGATAACTAGTGTTATCTTTTTGTATGTTTATTAGGCACTTGGATTTCTTTCTCTGTGAAATGCCTGTGTATAATTTATGTCTCTATCTCTATTGTTTTATTTTCTGTATTTCTGTCATGTTTGTCTTTTTCTTTTCAGTTTATATAAGTTCTTTAAATCTGCCCTCTGTGCCTCCCTTATCCCCTTTTCTTATTTTATTTTTCTCCACAGTATTTATTGCCATCTTATATATTATTACATATTGTTATACATATTATTATACATCTTATATATTATGTGTATATACATACGTATATATATTACTGATTTGCTTATTGTCTTTCTTTCTCAAGCTAGTATGTAAGGCCCATGATGTAGGGACCTCCTGGATCTTTTTCACTGGTGAATCCCCAGGGCCTAGAGGAGGGTCCAACACATAGCAGGCACCAGATAACTACCTGAATGAATGAAAAAACAGTCCCAAGAGTTGACAAGTGTCTGAACATTAAGTTTCCTGACCATGGCCAGTTTCCCCAAGTAGGTAGATTTTGTCCTGATACCTGTTGACCCTTGAGTTTGTTGGATCACTGGCCTGACAGGGACCAGACTCAAGTTCCATTCTGAGTCCAAAAGTTTAAGAACAAGGAGCACCAAATGTCTGAGGATAGGAGAAGATGGATGTCTCATCTCAAACAGAGTGCAAATTCACCCTTCCTCCCCTTTCTTTTCCTATTCAGGTCCTTAACTGATTAGATGATGTCCACCCACATTGTTAAGAGCATTTTTTTTTTTTTTACTCAGTCTATTAATTCAAATGCTAATCTCTTCTGGATACACCCTTATAGACAAATCCAGATATCCTTTTTACCAGCTACCTGGGCATTCATAGCCCAGTGAAGTTAACATGAAGTTAAGCATCACAAGTCCAACCCTTGTCAACTTGGCACCCACACACAATTTCTTAAACCATACTTTCTAAATAAAGATAAGAAGATAATTCCACCTTACAGGATACAACTATCCTGAATACTACCAAAAGTGCATTAATCCCTTCCCCAGAAAAGCAGGTAAAATCCTTGAGTGATATCTAATCTTCTCCTGATATCCTGTAACTTAAATAGTAAGATATAAAATTAATACTATTTAAATACTGACATAAAGTCAATCCATTCTACTTTACATGATAAGGAAATAAGAAAACAAAGATATTTGCTTACTATATGTACATATACCCACAAATATATTCAAAACAAAACAAGGAGGAAATACTCATGATAATTACAGTCCTTGTTTCTGTAGCTGCTCATACAGTTATAGCTGGTATTTACAGCTACTTTCTTCTACTACCCATTCTGTATTCCTTTTGCCTTCAGCAAGCACCTCAGCTGATCACGATTCTTTCCCTAGCCCATGGTCAATCGCTTAATCTCTACTATGGACCAGTAGCAAGCCAAGAGTTGTGTCTCAAAAGGAGAGTAGTTATCTGAGGATGGTGGCAGCATTGTGCTCTAAAATCCTAAAGGCCTATGCTGCAATTCACCTACGGAGTCCTGGCATAGTCTCCAAACAGTATCCTTTCTGCCACTGACACTTCAAGCATGACTGGATCTACTGGAGCATATGGGCCAAGGGGCAGAGTAGCTTTCACAGCAGCGGGACCTCTTGCAGAGTCTTTTCTAAGCCCCACTCAAAACTAGAAGCCCCACTCAAAACTAGCAGCTCAGTAAATGGGCCAGATTAATACACCCAAATGAGGAATATGTTGCCTCCAAAATCCAAAGAGGCCCACTAGGCATTGTGCCTCATTCTTTCTGTAGGAGGGGCCAGATGCAGCAGTTTCTCCTTCCCAATAACAGGGATATCTCAACATGCCCCATATCACTAGACCCCAAGAAATTTCACTAAGGTAGAAGGCCTCTGAATTTTAATGGGTTTTATTTTCTTTTTTTTAACTAGAGATCAGTAATTAAACTTATAAGTGGCAAGTTTCTCCTTCAAATTGTGCCCTGCTAACTCAGGTACTGTAATAATAGCCTCTATATGGCAAAGTTCTCATAAAGGAGTCAGCTTAAACATTATAAGGTGTTAAGTCTAGAGTACCCAGGAAATTTGTAAAGATCCTTATTACAGCCTCTGAGCACAGCCTTTCCAGCAAAGAGAACACACTCTGGTAACTGTGGCTGAGAATGTGGTTGTAAACCAAAGAGCCATAAGATCCAGCAGGGCACACACTTGATCGTTCCTAATGCCAGGGAAAGAAGAGTCCTCTCTTCTCTATGATAGGATTCAGACCAACAAGGCACCCGAGTGACTCTGGGGAATTTTTCTCCACCCTCCTGCCCTGCCCAATCTTCAGTAGCTGCTGTCTTGCATGAGAAGGCCCCATGGAGATGGCTCTCATCTCTACATTCTGACCTCACCTTAGTTTCTTGGCATACTTGGTGAAGGTCCATGATGGGTTGATGAAGACTGCTCTGTGACTAAAGCTTCAAACCCATCACACCAACCCACATGCAGGCATTAGGTTTGTTAAAAGTTTTGCTGGTTTCTCTCTCGCCTCCTACTGTGCTGGGCTAGGGAGGAGAACAGCATGGGTTTCTTCTCCCCCTGAAAGGACTCCTCACTTGTTAGAATTTAGTCATTTGGGGTTCTTTGAGTCCTAGATCACTAAAGGGTTTTCTTTGTTTGATATTTTATTTAAAGGGTTTTGTTTTTTTAATTATAAATATGTAGTATACATTGTTATAAATATTCCAAGCAAAGTTTTCCTTTCCTTATAAATATTTTTAAATGACAAACATCAAACACCAAACCTTTTCTAAGCACATAGAAAAGCAAAGAATAAAAGATGAGAACCCACGACTTTTAAATTCTCAGCTATTGCATTTTCTCTCTGAAAAGTTCTAATTAACTGCCAAATGAGATAATAACACATTCATTAAATTTTATTCCTAATTTAAAATATAAAAATATTCATTTAAAAATGTAATACAATTTTAATTCTTCAGAAACAAATATGCTGTGAATTTGCTTCAATTTATTTTATTCAATTTATGAAGCCAAAATACTTCTACATCCCGTTACAGATGACAGTAACTTAAACTTTGTTTTGGTTAAAGCAAAAGAATACATACTTTTTAATGGTATTTTTATAATTTCCCTAGAGCAGTTTGGGGTTTTTTCCTAATAGAGTCCAGGTTATTTATTTATTTTAAATATATCTTTATTTATTTCAGAGAGAGGAAAGGAGAGGGAGAGAGAGAGATAGAAACATCAATGATGAGAGAGTCATTGATCGAGCTCGCAACCCGGGCATGTGCCCTGACCTGGAATCGAACCCCGATCGCCTGGATCCCAGATCGATGCTCAACCGCTGAGCCACGCCAGGCCAGGCAAGTCCAGGTTATTTTGAACTCTTGTATATTTTCCTTTCTCAATCATTTCTATATACATAATAAGAACAAGGGCAAGTAAAAACACTTTATAAACCCTAAACTTTATTGTCTGTTTTTGGTTTTTAATACTTTTATCATTCCAACAAAAATAAAATGGAAATTTATCTGTTTAATATAACATAATATAATAAATAATATAAACATATGTAATATATAACATAATGCAATGAATAATGTATTGAGATAGAATTATACAAATAAAAGAGATCTTAGAAAATATCTAACTTACAGAAGGAGCTGAGACCCTAAGAGGAAAAAAGACATATCCAAAGTCACATAAAAGATTAGCAGCAAAGCTCAGACTGGAAACCAAGTATTATGGGTCCTTATACAAATTTCTGCCCTCTGCAATGGACTGCCCCTTACAGTGGTAATAAAAAGAGTGATTATTAGAACCTGGTGCTAGGGGAAGTCTGAGAGTCTATAGCTTTTAGCAGGAGGGTCCTAAAAAGTGGGTGACCACCTCTTTGGGTTGTAATAGGGCTGTCAGCACAAGCATAGCCCCTTTTCTCTGGGAAGCCTACCCCACCCACATCAAGGCTCTGCTTCAGCAGCCATCACATAAAATAGGTGAACTGTACATGGATGGACTTTTGATTCAACTTGGGCAAGTGCTGCATTGCAGGGTGTTGTCAGGGTCCTGAGAGGAAACAGATGGCACACTCCAATGGAGTGATTGAGGAAAGGTTAATGGACTATTAAGACATGAGTGACAGAGTACACACCCCAAGTTCACAAATTGTACAGCAGTGAGCACCCTTTGGCATAAAGAGGCCAGGAAAGACAGCAGTCACCAGACCTCTCTCTTTCCTCTCTTACATTGCTTGGCAGTGTCTCCTATTAGCTGAACTCAAGCAGACCAAGTAAGTAGTGAACTTAAGTACCCAAGAAGCAAAGGACAGCCTCCCAGAGCACAGAGCAGGGTGGAAAAGGGTGGATAATAGGTCTGGGTGTGCAAACAGAGACTAACCCTCTTCACATCTGGTTTTAAGAAGCTAAGGCAGAGCTAGGGATACACTATAGGACTGACTACATAATTCAGGTGTACTCTACAACTTTAACTGACTTACATAAAGATCAAGGTGAGTTTCAAGAAAGAGAGAGGAAGAAGTCAAAAGAAATTTAGAGAGAGCGAGGGCCAAGTTCTGAGAAATAACAACACATAAAGATTAGTTAGGTAAGAACTAGTGGGCATAAATAACCAAGGACTTAGTTGGAAACACAGGAAAAGAATGTCACAAAAGCCAAAGGGCAGGCATGTTTTAAGAAGGAAAGTTGTTCACTAGCACTGAAGGCTACTTAAATGTCAAGGATATTAGAGATTGATCAGTATTCATAGTCTTAAACTGTATGAGGATAATGAGGACCCTGGAAAGACTCTAGGGGGGAAGCGTGTAAAAACCAGAAGAGAGTAAAGAACGAATACGTGGAAAGAAAATTACCAGAGTTGGTAAAAAAAACTCTGTTGAAAGTTTTGAATTTAGTGAAAATTTCTGTTGCAGCTGTTTTAGCAGCTTGATATCATAAAGATGTTAATTCTCTCATTAACTAATATTTATTCTTTATTTTTTCATTTTGTAAATCTTTTGAATGAGGTTTAATTTATATACAATAAAGCTCATAAATCTTATGTACAGAGCTAGATACATTTTTAGGTATCTATGAGCTATGTAACCATCACCCAAATCAAAATATAGAACATTTCTACCATTCAGAAGGTATACTCCTGCCCCTTCCCGGTCATTGGCCTTCTGCAGAGTTAATCACTATTTTGATTTCTTTCACCACAGATGAGTTTCACCTGTTCTTGAACTTATAAATGGAATCACGCAGCATATACTCTTTTGTGTTTGACTTCTTTCACTCATCATGTTTTTTTAATTCATACATGTTGTATGTATTAATAGTTTTCTTTGTTTCCTGCTTTTTCTTCCTTCCACTGTGTAGCGTTCCATTGTATAAATGTACCAAGATGTGATCCATTCTCCTCTTGATGGACATTGGGATTATTTCCAGTATTTGACTGTCACAAATAAAGCTGCTCTGAGTATTTTTGTACATAGCTTTCAGTGAAAAAAACCATTAATTTCTTTTGGATGCTAACCTAAGCATAGATTTGCTAATGCTGCCAAAATGTTTTCTAAAGTGGTTGAGCCAGTTTGCCAGCAGTATGTGAGAATCACAGTTGCTCCACATCCTCCCTGACACTAGATAGTGCAATTTTTAAAAATCATAGCTCTCCCGATGAGTATGAGTTAATATCTCAGTGTGGTTTAAACCTGTATTTCTCTGATGACTAATCATTTTAACCATTTCATATGCTTATTGGCTATCTTTTGTAAAGTGCCTGGTTCAAGCTTTTTACCATTTTTTATTGGTACTTTGTCTTTTTATTAGTTTTTAAAAGTTCTTCAAATATTCTGTATACAAGACTTTGTATTGCAAATAATTTCTGGTCTGTGGATTCCCTATTCACATCTATAGTAATTTATCTGAGGTCACACAGATGGTTTTCAACTTTAAAGGTTATTAATTTTACTAAAGTCCAATAGCATGTTTCTTTGTTTTTTCAAATTTATGATTAGTACCTCTTCTCTTAGCTTTAAGAATCATGGCCAACCTCAAGGTCATAAAAATAGTTTCCTATCTTATTCTAGAATTTACTTTACTTTCAGCTCCCACTAAGAAGCTAAAGGTCTATAATCCACTTTAAATTAACTTTTGTGTATGATCTAATGTAGAAGTCAAAGATCTTTCTTTTCCCCATGTTTCTAATTGCTTAGCACTAGTCATTGAAAAGACTATCTTTTCTCCTCATTGAATAGAAGTGGTATCTTTTAGTAAACCAAATGACCATAAACGAATGGTGCCTATTTCTGGCATCTCTGTTCTGTTGTTCTATTTGTCTAGCTTTTCCCCAACACCAAGATGTTTTAACTACTACAATACTACAGCTTTATAGTAAGTCAAAGTCTAATGGAAGAAGACCTTCATATTTGTTCTTTTTTAGATTGCCTTGGCCATCTGTGTCCTTTACATTCCCTCATACACAGTTTAGAATCATGCCTGCCAATTTCCACCCAAAAAAAAAAAAAAAAAAAAGGCCACGATTTTGATTAGGGCTACTTTGAATTCACAGATCAATTTGAGAAGAATTGACAACTTACTCATATTAAATCTTTCAGTCCATTAACATAATATCTCATCATTTATACTCCATTTGGGTTTTCCTTAATTCTTCTATTGTAATTTTTAATAATGTAGAGATTTCACACATATTTCATTAAATTTATTCCTAGGTATTTGATGTTTTGATACTTTTATAAATGCTGTTTAAAATTTTTTTCAATTGTTAGTTGCTACTATATAGAAACACAATTGATTTATATATATATTGACCTTGTGTTCAGCAGTATTGCTAACTTCACTCATTATTTATAATAGTTTATAGATTCTTTTGAATTCTTCATGAAATAATCACATTATCTAAAAATAAAAAGTTTTCTTTCTTTTTGTTAGCCCACATGCCTTCTGTGTTGTTGTTTTTCTTGCATTATTGCCCTGGCTAGTTCCTCTAGTACAATAGTGAATAAAAGTGTTGATAATGAATATCCTTGTCTTGTCAGTCTCAGGGGGGAAAAGTGTCAGTGTTTTACCACTGAGTGAGTGCAGTAATGGCTGTCCCTCTGAGATCCTCTCAGTGAAGGCCAGACCCTCAGTGAAAGGGGAAATGAAGAAAATTATTTTCACCAACACAAAAAGATGACAAAAGGGCCTTCATTCTGGAAAGGGCTCTGGGCGAAATGTAAGAAATTGCAACCACATGCCTATACCCCTGTAAGGTGTGGGTGGCTTAGGTTTAAACTACCTACATGGTATAGAAAGCCCCTTGAATAGAAATCACCTTAAAAGTTGATCATTGGGAAATTTAATATAATTACAGGCAAAGACTATTTGAAGGGACACATCTCTGGCCCATGGGGCACAAGATTTCTGTAGGTAAAGGCCCACTCAGGATGTACTGATAATTTGAAACAACAAAGCATAGGAGGGAAATATCCAACATGAGCAAGAGTTTTTAGACAGAAAGAAACAGAATATCTAGATTTTCAAGAACCACAGACAGATAATACAACCTGATAGACACTAAAAATAAGCATGTTAAAAGTAGTATAAAGTTGATTAAATCCACTCAATATGTGTAACAGGGATAGAGAAGGGGACAACAGCACTACATTTTTCATCTTAACACAGCAATGACTCAATAGTACTTTTTTTCATTCTTGAAATTGAGTTAGATAATTAATTTTCATTAAGTTTCACAGCTCCAGCTTTCCCTAGCATCCCCAGTGTGGCCTCACTGCATAATCACAGACCCATTCTCTGGAGGGCTGATGTCATCCAGGAAGGGAGCAGCAGTTCTATCACTGAGTTAACATATTCTGTCACTGATCCATTTTTAAAAGAACCAATGCATGCATCCTAAAAAAAAGGTTACTATATTCTATTTAAATGGATTTTCAGAGATTATATTGAAATCCATATAGAGCATTAAAAAGCATTCGTTAACAGGGAAGTATCTCAACAACATAATGATGCATATAAAGAGCAGATGGCATAGCAGCGTGTATAACATAAACCTGCCTATGTAAGTTAGCTTTCTGTGGATCCAGAAAGCCATATGGTGGAACTCAGACAGAGGGCTGGAAGAGGGTTCACCAAAACGTTCATAGTGGGTGGTAGGATTTCCAAAGAATTTTGCTTTTATTTTTATATCTTTTCAGTTTATTTGAACTTTTATAAACAGAAAAATTAAATAAAGAATTAAATAAAGGCCTAAGTTAAACTTTGTTTTTTATATTATATTTGGAATGGAAGCCGCCTTTTAGTTTAAAAAGAGTAATTGGTGTAAGCGGTCAGAATCACTGCTGCAGCATTTGAAGTTTAATGAGAAAGTGTAAACCATTGATGGCAATTGGGAGCAACACCACTACAGCTTCAAAAACCTAAAACCTCCATAGCTTAAGCCTCTATTTCTGTTTGGCTACTGGAAAGAGAAGGTGCAGACACCACCAATGTGCAGAGTTGATAGAGGTATAGAGAAGAAAACAGGACAACAGGGGGCCACCACAACCCTGAGGTGTGGTGGGGTCTCACCTCCAAGCTCACCCAAAACACAGTTCTCTGCAACCAAGCTCCTTAGCAATATTTCTTGTAAGTAGTCCTTCAGGCTTTGTTTGAACACGACGAGAAATTTACCATCCCACAAGTAGATTCATTTGATTTTCAAGTGGCACAGATTGTTTAGATGGTCATCCTTTATGTAATCTGATTTCTGTTCCCTGTGCCTACGACCTTCTGCCCTGGAGCTGGAAGAAAACTACTTCTCCCTTTCACAGGAGAGTCCTGCAGACATTTGGAGACATACCTCAGGACTCAGTTCTCCACCTCCTTTCCTGAGCAAGGTCTCATTCTCCAGGGTAAATATTTACGACCCTGCTCATAAATCCCCTGCACATAATTGAGTGTATTATCTGTCTGTGCAGCACAAAATAAAGCAATACTATCATCCCTCTTTTTTTTCTGGGCCCTTTGGTTCTCGTTCATACTAAAATCACATTAGTTAGGGAGTGGGTCAAGTCTTCTTACATCACTGATTATTTACAGTGATCTTGTCACTTAAAAAAGTCTTATCGATAAGTGATATTACTCAGTCTTATCTTCTACCGTGATACAGATGGTGTTTTTAACTCTGATTGCCTTTAATTTATATCTATTAAATACTTTATATTAGAACCAGACATTATTCTTTTGAATACTGTGCTGAGTCTGTGATCTGATGTTTTCTATGTTGCCCATTTTTGTGACATCTTCAAATTTGCTACATATGCCCTCTCTATCTTCATCCAAGTAACTGATGAAATGTTGAATGGAACAAAGCAATGAATGAATTTTTAAGCCATTAACCAATTATTTCATTCTTTTTCATCCTTCAACCCATTAGGGATCTACTTAGGTTTATTGCTAACATTTTCTATGTGCATTTATCTACTCACCATCTTGCCTGGTGCTGAGGAGGTTGACCTGCATGGACAGTCTCCCTGGCCTCTTTTCTGTGAATAGTTTGGCCAATAAGTGACACCAGCTGAAATTCAGAGGTGAGGAATGAGGTGGAGTAATCCATCTTTGCCAGGTTGCTATAGTTTGGCTTTGTTCCTCCATTAAACACATCTCCTATCAGAGTTCCATACAGGAACTCTCTCTACTGTCTGGTAACCTCTCCTACCTTTCACCTTTTCAGACACCAAGTGCTAACGATTCTCCATTATTTCTAACCTTTAGGTACAGCACCATCCCATATTGATTTCCCTAAAATATACCCCATCTCTACAAATAGTCCCTCCTTTTTTTTTAATCCTCACCTGAGGACATGCTTAGAGAGAGGAAAGTTGAGAGATAGATGATGATAGATAAATGATGATAGATGATAGATAGATAGATAGATGATAGATAGATAGATGATAGATAGATAGATAGAGATAGATTGATGATGATGATAGATAAATGATAGATAGATAGATAGATGATAGATAGATAGATGATAGATGATAGATAGATAGATAGATAGATAGATAGATAGATAGATAGATAGATAGATAGATAGATAGATAGATGATAGATAAACATCGATGTGAGAAACATCGATGAGGTTGCGTTCTGCACGTTCAGGGGGATTGAACCCGAAACCCAGGTATGTGCCGGAATCGAACCGGCAACCTTTCGGTCCACAGGATAACACTCAACCAACTGATCCACTCTGCCTGGGCTACAAATAGTCTCTTTATTTAATAGTCTCTTCAGTTAACTTGTTTGAATATTTCATTTCTACTGGAATTCTGATTGATCACTACCAACTGCAATACCATTCAGACCACAGTTCTTGATATTTTTAATATTTTAATAAAAATACCATGAAATACATTTTTTGGGAAAAATCAAGATAGATAAGATTTAAAGCATTCCCTGTATTGACTGTTCTATTGACTCATCTAAGCAAAAATAAATAAATAAATAAAAGGGTAATCCTGCATCATTTTTTGTTACTAAGGCTAGCTTCTAATGGTCACCTCCTCTCAGTCTCTAAGAGTGAGATTTTTTTCCCCCTGAAATTTTCCTCAAGACTGACAAGAAATTTATTACTATATGATCTGAAATACTTAGTCTCTGGCCTTTTTTGAAAATCAGATGTTTTGCCTAACACTAGGAAAGCCTCGAAAATAAATATGTTGAAGGAACATTGCTACATTTATTGACTATAGTATCATATATGTGAACCACAGAAAACTAATAAGTTACAAAGAAATAGAAAATAAATAAATAAAAATCACCAAAATTTTTACAGCTCAGAAACAATAATACATATTTCCTGTATTTTTATTTGCATTTTGTATAACTGTTATGATTCTATATGTAGTTTTATGTCTTATTGTTTTTGAAAATTCATATTATATGCTTTCAGTAACATGGAAAGCCTTTGATAATCTTTGACTCAGGGAAGCCTAGTTGGGATCTCCATGCCATAGCTCAGGCAGAGCATCTACTTGGTGATGGTATACCTAAATCATGATCTTCAGAAGGCAATAGAACTCTTTGGAGAAGTACTTCTCAAACTTTAAGGCAAACAGCACATCTGGGATCCTGTGAAAGTGACGATTCTGATTCAGTAGGTCTGGAGTGGGATCTGAGAGTCTGCAGTTCTAATATGCTCTTGAGTGATGTCAATGGTGCTGATCTGCAGATCACATTTGGAGGAGTAAAAATTGTTAGTTAGGCTGGCCGGGCAGGGCTCAGCTGTTGAGCATCTACCTAGGATCCAGGAAATCGCAGTTCGATTCCCGGTCAGGGCACATGCTCAGGTTGCAGGCTCGATCCCTAGTTGGGGGCATGCGGGAGGCAGCTGATCAATGACGACTCTCTCATCATTGATGTTTCTCTCTCTCCCTCTTATTTCCTCTCTCTGAAATCAATAAAGATATATTAAAAATAAAAATAAAACATTTGAAATTGAAAAATTAAAAAAAAAATTGTTAGATAGTAACAAAATTCACATGCCCATTAGTCTAAGAGGCAAAAATCTAGAGCACTGGTTCTCAACCTTGCCTAACATTTGAACCACCTTATAAATAAATACTTGAAAAATAACACCTAGAGATCTCTGTTTTTTTAAAAGCTTACAAGGTAATTCTGCTGCACAATGGAGGTTAACGACTGCTTCTCTAGATCTAAATGCATAGCATGATGGCAAATGCAACACTATAAATAGTTCACACAGCCTTTATTTTTCATTTCAACTTGAAAACAACAACAGCAATAGCCACACACACACACACACACACACACACACACACACACACAATCTGGCCATTGTGTAGGAAGGCTGGTGCCACAGCTGAGAACCACAAATCAAAGATTCTGATTTGGAGCCCACAGGGATTTTAATGAAATTGAGCCACCTGAACCCAAATTGATTTTGAAATCTCATCAGCATGATTTACCCTGTCTGATTTCCATTGCTTCAGTTTAAGTTCTTCAATAACCAACTTAGGAAAATTTTAGAGGTGTCATACATCCCAACTAGGACTGCCTGAGTATTCAGTCACAACAGATACCCAGAGGCCATCAGTCAGAAAAAATTTATGCACACAATCTTTGGAGGCATAGGAATTCAAAAAGTAATCAGCAATTTTTCTTAACATTAGCTCCATTACTTTAGAGCAGGACAGGTCAATTTGCATCCAATGTAAACAATCAAGAGCTGAAAAGTGTTGGTGCTTACAGAGCCCTGACTTTAAAACACCATCAATGACTTCAATTACGTCTTTTCTTCCACCATTTGGACAGGACAATAAATTGGATGGGGACAGCTTCTGCCTTCATTTCATAGAACAACAGAAAACTTACTGAAGCTTATGAAAGTGCAGTTTTCTTTGTTATGACAAGATGGCACAAGGCCCATGAGGAGGGAGCCTGGTAACTCTGCCATAGATCTGTGGGTTACTTGTACTGCCCTTGTGCATGACTGCCTCACACTACAGTGAAGGCACAGGACAGGCCCGTAGAGGAACTCTGTGTGTTATGCATTCCTGTTTGAGGAGCAGGAATTTGGCTCCTTGTAAGTAGATAAAATACAAACATCATGACATAGAAAATACAGAGAATGAATAAGAATCTAGAGCCTGGGTCTAGACACCGGTCTACTGCCTGACTTGGGAATGTCAGTATTTCTCAATGACCCTCAGGTTCCTCATACATAAAACAAGCTAACTAAACAAAATTGTCCATGGCCCTCTTTGGACTTAGCATGATATAAGTTCTAATAATAATGGTAATGATAATAATAGCTAACATTTATTGGGTACCTACTATGTGCCAGAAACTACTCTAAATACTTTGTGTATTAACTCTTACTATTTTTTTAGTAGATACTACTTTATCCCAATTTTATAAATGAGCAAACAGATTCAAAAGACAGGATTTTAATGCAATAACCCAACTTCAGAACTTAAGTTCTTCACCACTGTGCTCAAATTTACATTTACCATTTTCTGAACATTTTATGGCAATGTGAGAAATGTTCCATTTACAATCATAGAAGATTTGCCAACCATGACTATTAGATAGCATCAGCCTAATGGAGCAAGCAAAGAGGCAGAATTCAGCACAATCATCAGTAAAGTTTCTCAATAAATTGCTCGTGTTTTCTTAACTCTCTACCTGGTCAGCTTTTCCATGCAGGTACTCCTATTCCAGCTGCTCTCTGACTTGACCAAGATTCTTCTTTGACCTCCCCTCTCATTGTTTTCCTTTTCAATCAGCAGCCTTCTTTCTTCACTCTATTTCCATTACAGATTTCCTGCTCTGTCACATCAACTATTGTCTTACCAACTCCTTTGTTCCATTGTCTTTCCATTGACTTGCCTAGAAAATACCCCAACCCACAGCACATCCACATGCCCAGTTCTTGGAATGGTTAACAGGTTGCAGGAAATCATAGGGTCCCAGATGGGCTCCACTTGAAAATCCCAAGTTCCTACTTGATCAGAGCCCCAAGTGCCACAGGTAAAACTTGTCTCTCCCGCACCAAGCTCCTCCATTCACTACAGGGACTGTTTCAGACCTTCTTCACTTCTTCCAGTCGTGCTGCTTTGCCTTGGTTTGCGGCAGGTGGCCTCTTCTCATTCTCAGAGAAAATAGAGTCCCTTGGTTCCTGCACTAAACCTGCAATTTTACCTGCATCCACACCCCTCCCATTTACCTGCATCTCCACCCCTCCCATTCAGGAGAAAATTAGTCTCTCCCACTGTCTAATATTAATTCTCTGCCCTGCCCTGGCTTTTGTCCTCTAGTTTTCTCAAGGACTTGGATACTTCAGGTGACTCTGCTCCCTTTATCTCTAATCTCTGCCTCTCTAACGGCTCTCTCCCATCACAACTGCATATGCTCAGTGCTCCCACCTCAACAAGGAAAGTAAATTACTCCTCCATGCCTCCTCAACTTCTCTAGTCATCCCTCTCACCTGCTACCAACCAACCTCTTGAATCGCCCTCCCTTGGGGCCTCCACATTCCTTTTCCTCCCCATTTCCACTCACTGCAAAAAAGGCTTCAGCTCTCCTTTACTCACATTTGATTGCTCAGCAGCCCTCATGACACTGGGGCTACTTCCTCCTCCCTGAAGGGTGCCCCCACCCGATGGGTTCTATGTTACCACCGCCTCGTGACTTTCCTCTTACTTCCTCGATCATTCTTCCTCAGTCTCTTCTCCAACCTTTTCTTTCTCTCTTTATCTTGTAAATGTTAAGGGTTATGACAATAGTCCTCAGAATTATGGTCTCCTTATACTCTTCCTGGGACATCGCATCTACTCCAATAGCTTCAATTGTCATGTTTATGCCGATGATTCAAAAATATATATTTGCAGTGTAGACTTTTTTCCTGAGCTTCCAACTCACACATCCACTTCTTGGGCATCTCTACTTGGAGGTACCACACATGTGACCAATTGTCCAAACTGAGCTGAATTCATTATCTCCCACCTGAAACCTACTGTTCTTTTGTGTTCCCCAATGGTAATGTCAGTGTCTTAGCAAGGTACCTGGTAGTCATCATCTCTCCGTTTTCTTAATCACTTACATCTAATCAATCATCATTTCCTACTGAATCTATGCCCAGATTACTCCATTGTCACTGCCATTCCCCTTTTCCAGGCCACCATTTTCACTAAATAGCCTCCTTAGACAACTTAAATAGCCTCCTAATTTGTCTCCATGCTTCTTGGTCTCCTGACCTTATGGACCATCTCCAGGTTGCCCCTAGCTGCATATTTGCAGAGGAAAGGGAAGAAGCTCAATAACCTTACTCCGCCTAGCTGAGCGTGGCTCAGCGGTTGAGCATCTACCTAGGATCCAGGCGATCAGGGTTCGATTTCCAGTCAGGGCACATGCCTGGGTTGCGGGCTGCAGCCGATCAATGACTCTCTCATCATTGATGTTTCTATCTCTCTCTCTCCCTCTCCCTTCCTCTCTCTGAAATCAATAAAGATATATTTAAAAATAATAATAATAACCTTACTCCTCCCTATCAATCTTTGATTGGTAGACTTTTGAGCATGGGATTTAGATCTATCTATTTGTGACCCTGGTCTTGAGTAGTGTGATGAGAAGAAAGCCTTCCTGGGAAGCCTGAATCATTTGGGGAGCTCATAAAATCACTCAAGGCTGGGGGGCAAAGCCACCCTCAGCAATCACTTGACCAACTCTTACATTTTCAGCTGGAAAAATTGGAGGTAAGGTGGCTTGCCCAAGGCCACAATGCCAATGAGTAGTCCCTCCCGTATTCCATTCTGTCTCCCTGAGGCCATCACAGATCTTTGGTGCACTCACTTCAGACAGAGAGAGCTGACTGCTCTTCAGCCCTCCGGGGATGATAATCATCTTCCTCTCTCTCTTTCACTTAATCAAGCATAGATCATCCTGGAGGGAAGGAAGCAAGAGAGACAATTCATTCTCTTCCTACACAGGCCTATATTTAACCTAATGTGTTTGTCTAAGTGGCTAGATTCCATGGAGATTGGTGCCATAGAAATAAGGAGACCAAACAATGCAAGCGATGGCACAAGCATGCAAAGGAAGCTAGAGAGAAAGAAGAGCAGAGACAGAGAAAACGGAAGAGCACAAAATAGAAAGTAAAAGTAAGAGAATAAGAGAGCAAGCGTATGAGAACCTTAAGGTTGAAGTGTCAGAGCAGAAAGACCAGGAGGCAGGCTGGGTCCCTGGCAATCATTTCCACCCCCCCACCCCAGCTGCCTGAGCAGCCCACCACAGCCCTAGTCATTCCTCCGGGGGAAGTGGCAATCTGCCTCTCAGCATCTTCCTAGCCCTCAAACAGTTCATCAGAGACATGAATTATCTCACAGGGGAGGTAGACCCATGATATATTCCAAACTGGCACAAAATGCAGCATTAAGTAGGGGAATGTCAAAGTAAGAATTAAGGCTTTATTTTCAAAAATGAAGCATAAGCACCTGAACCAAAGAAACAAAGAAGTGCAGTTAACAGTTGAGAATATTTTATTCTCAAATGGCCCAAGTTTCAAGATACAAATTTAAGGTTTGTGTTTAGCACCTGAAAGCAAGCCCCATTTTCTTTGAATTAGCTCCCTATCACAGAAGCAGATATCTGTACCTCTACAACTTATCTAGACAACTGAAGGTCAAGAAACAAATTCTAAAGATTCTTATTCAGCTTTTTTTCTATAAAATTTGACAGAATTTAAGAATTTGACCCTCCATTTGGTCTTATTTTATAAAGTCTGTCTGAAATCAAATATGCCAATTTTTTGCCGGCTTCCTCATTCAAAGATGAATCATTATAGGAATGAAAGGAGTGTGAGGATAGAGAGAAAATATTTTAAGCAACAAGAGCAGTCCAGTTCTAAAATCAAGTAAGCCTGTCTTAAGTAAAAAGGCCCTCTGAATCAACATAGTAGATGAGTGGCTAATAAAAATTTCACATATGGAAAGGCTCATTGCGACATACCTATTTGTAATTCAGATTAAAATTTGATGAAATCCTAATAATACCTACAATTTTTCTAGTGTCTACTATATGCAGGCACTGTATTAAGTATTATAGATCATAATTCTGCTTGATACTCTCAACAAACCGTATTTTACTGACAACGACTCAAGTCTCAGCGAGGTTAAGTAACTTGTGTAGATCACAGCACCAGGAAATAGTGCAGCTGGAATTTGAGTGTCAGCAGCCTGACTCCAGAACTCTTAACCATTACAACACACTCTTTATCCCATGAAATATTCTATGCCCATAAAAAGTGATATATAATTTGTTTTGCCCGTAATAGGGGTGCTGGTTAGTAATAATGGCTGATAACCACAAAATAAACAAGTTCCATTGTTCCAAAGAAAATAAATATTTTTGAAATCCTAAAATTTAACTGTGGGATGGGAGAGGAAAAGACTGGGAAAGTGGGCAATAACTATATAAAGAACAAGGAAGGCATTCTGCTAGATCTTAGTCTTTTTAACTCAATTCCACTAATTTTTTTATTGTTGACAGTATTACAGATGTCTCCCATTTTCTCCCCTTTTGCCCCCCTCCACCCAGCCCCCCTCCACCCCAGGCCTTCCCCACACTATTGTCTGTGCCTGTGGGCTATGCATATATGCATATATGTTATTTGGTTAATCTCTTCCCGACCCTACTCCCCTCCCCTCTGAGATCTGTCAGTCTGTTCCATGCATCCATGCCTCTGGACCTATTTTGATGATCAGTTTATTTTGTTCATTAGATTCCACATATAAGTGAGAACCCACTGATTTTTAAGCACAACTTTTTGATAAGAAAGTCTTCCACCTCTCCTCTCCCTAGGAATAGAACCAAAGACTATGGATATTGGCATATTAAATAAATACATAAACAGAAGTTCATATGTCAGCTATTGTCCATTCTCTAAACCAAATGGCCTGTCACTATGACAGTTGGGAGAGGGTATGGATGATACCCTTGTCAAAAATATGGTTCCTTATACATGGTAGATTAAAAAAAAAAAAGTTAAATAAATTACGATACTTGTTACTATTTAATGAACAAGAATCATGTGCAATGTGCCATGCATGTATTTCACAAATATCTCCAAATCTCACAGGAGTCATGCAAGAAAAGCAGTATCATACCTACTTTCCAGGTATGAAAACTGAGTACTTAAAAAATTAACTGACTTACTCAAGACTAAATAGTTAGCATCTGGGAGAGCAGGCATTTAAAGTCAATTCAGGCTAACGCCAAAATTCCCTTATTTCAATTATAGAAGGAAGGGACAGATGGAGAGACAGAGGGGAAAAAAAGAGAGAGGGAGGTAAGGAGTAAAATCTAAGACCCATTTTTGAACTTGTACAACTTCAGGATTCTACTTCTGACATAATTTATGACAACAGTTGTAAAAACATAACTGGTGAGTTTTCAGATAATCAAATTGTCTACATGGCATGCAAAACATTGATCAAACATGCCCACAATAAATGAAAGAAACACTGTGGGCAGATGTTTTCAAAAGGCAAAGAAATAAGGGTAAGCAGAGTGCTGAAGCTATTAATTTTCATGATTGCTGCCTTTGTTATTTGCTTCATTGTCCTCCACCTTGCTTGGTCTGAAAATACAAATTAACATGAGAGAAAATTAGTTTTAGGGCCAGTTATTTTTTGAAAAGCCATCAGAAAAAAATGACAATAAAAGATAGTTTCTAGAAAGCTCCTTTCCCCGTTCAGTCTTCACATCTGCCTCACCGTGTGCATATGTGGTTCTCCCTTGGCATGTCCCACTGCCAGACTAGTCATGTCCCACTAGTTCTGAAATGCAAAGACTAAGAAATAAACTCTTGAAAAGGAGGCACCCTAGGAAAAAACCAACTTGATTTTTTTGTATATTCCAAAGTTGTTTTCCTCTTTTAAAACTGTTTCTGCATGTTTCTCTTTTTCAATGGGCAATAAATAACTTTTAGGGAAATAAATGTGAGCAGAGCTGGTCAAGTGACTGTGATGAAGAGAAGGCTTTGCCATCTGTGATGAGTGCATTAGAATAGAATCGCTCCGGGAAAAGGTTATCTGTGTTGCCTGCCTTTATGAGATGACATTTAAATAAAAGTACTGGTTCACTTTTTATTGATCTCTGTACATTAAAAGGCGTTTCAAAGAGAAATGTGGTGTAAGTAATGGAATCATAGGCTGTTTATACAGATGGAGAACCTCATGGGCTCTGCGTACAGATCCAAGGTGACTGCAAGCTATTTAAGAAAATTTGTACCCTGGGGTTTCTCATCCCACTATCTCACAAAAATTCAACACACTCATGTGTAGACATTACCATAGTCTCCCAAAAATAAGTTTCTGAAACAGTTTCAAGGTGTGTGTGTGTGTGTGTATATACATGTGTATATATATGTGTGTGTGTGTATATATGTGTGTGTGTGTATATATATATGTGTGTGTGTGTGTGTATATATATATATATATACTTTGACTACCTACAGGCTGAGCTTAATTAAGAGAATAGGAGGTATGGTTGTGAATGTGAGGTAAAGAAGGAGAGAGGGAAAGGGAACTTACAACTTAGGGCAACTTTTTTGAAGTCTTAAGCCAACTAATGTTCAAACTTAGGATTTCCTTTGCCTGGTGCTAATGCTGGTCTTGGTTACCAAGTTTTGCTACATACTATTATGTTAGGAATACCTGGGTCTCCAGAATGAAAACCAGAATTCGCTCGCTGACTGAGGGAGAAGTTATGTTACCTAGAACTGCTCAAACTCCAAAATTTTAAACTCTTCTGGGGAGAGTCTTCCACTCCTGACCCTAATAAGTGCTATTTTCAGATTTGAAACCTGACCTTACTCACCTGAAACTTTTATCTCCCTCATGGCTTTCCTTCCTTACCCAGCCTGAACTCAGACTTTCTTATCTCTGCTATACTCTTCCTTTGAACTGACAGTTCACCTAACTAGGATGCTCTCTCTTTAGCAACCTTTAAAATAGAAGTAGACTATTTGCAATGGGGATCACATTTTGCAAATATTAAACTAATGCATTTTAACTTTTTTCTTAAACATTATTGCCTTGTAGCTTTCTATCCACTGAGGCCAAATCTTGAGGTTTAAGTCCCAGGGCAAAACTATAAGCTTAAAGAGCAGACTGGAGAGAAGATTTTCCAAATTCCTTTAGCTTATCAAGAACCAAGCCTTGAGATAATTGAGTTGTCTCCCCTAAGGACTTTGTCCCTTCTTCTCATGCAGGCTGGACCCTGAGGCTTCCTGCCTTATGGAAAGATGGGGACATCAAGTAGGGGAATTTAGTCCCAGAGTATTGCAGGAAGAAGGGAGACACATAAAGGGAAATAGAGAGGTGGAGGTAGAGTCAGCCATGGATATTCCATTCACCCTCTTCAGAATTCTGCCTAGAGAAAAGAAATGTTAGGTACATTATAACAAAATTCTGAAAGCAAAGAATTTTGTCTTAATTCGTGTTTGGATTTCTGGAAGACCTCATCTCATATGCTATCCATGACTATCTCACCCTGATCTTCTCTACCTGGGGGTTGGGGAGATCACCCATGGTTGAAAGCCACTGCTTTAGACTCTCATCAAACCAAGAGAAAGAATGGACAACAAGTCACACCTTTTGTACACTTCAGCTGCAAAGGCTAGCAGTATGAGCAGCAGCCAGGCAGACAAGGGACATCACCATGGAGACAGAGAAGATTTGAAAAACATGTATTCCCAGTCACCAGATCATACAAGCCACACACCTGCCCTTCCCCCAGATGCCATGCTGGAAAAGAGAAGGTGGGGACTAAGGCAGCTCTCAGCCTGACTAAACTTTAGAGTCTCCCTGGCTCTAGGTCTTGACCTCCCTTTTCTTATAGTATCTACTTTAGAAAACTTGTCATTGTAAATTCTTCCTCTGTCTCTTTGAGATATATATATATAAACCTTTCTAAAAGCCTACTGCCAGTTTTACAACCCAGAAATGTCTTTTTCAAAAATTTAAGAGCCATTTCTTTGAAATGTGAGCATCAAGGGAGATAAAATCCCTGTCTTCAGGTGTGTCTGTGAGCCTAACTTCAGCAGGCACTTGGCTCCAAGTTGTAAAACTACCACCACCCACAAAAACATGAGAAAGTTTATGTTTTGGGGGAGTAAGTCCAATTAGCAAACACATGACCTTCCTGTGTTCTCCCTTTCACCCTGGTTCTTAAAAATCTTCCCACTCTGTTTCAGTGGAACTGAGCTCAGACCAAGTTCTGGCCCCTCTCTTGTATTGCAATAGCCTTAAATAAAGTTTTCCTCTCCAGTTTAACCTCTTCCAGTGCAATTTTGCTTTGACAGTGGAGAGAGAAATAGAAAAAAAAAAATCTCTAAGATGCTAGTGTTTTTTTCTTAAAGATATTGAGCGTAGTCCAAAGGAACTATTCAAAGTTTACCGCATCAAACTAAGGTGACCATACTAAAATAAAAGCATTTGTTTTGTTTTTGTTTCATTCACCTTTCACTGGCAACAACAAGTAACCTGTAAGGGTGTACAGAGCAGCTTTACATGAGACAGTCAACATTTTCTCTGTATATCTGGCCCTTAGATCCCCTTTTTACCATTTATCATATCCACCCTAATTCTCAATATTCTTCCCTGTAACATCAGTGTCTACCTCAGTATTGGAAGTTTTTAGAGGACAGGAACCATAGCTTAACATCCCTGCTCCTACCCTTATCTATCCCACAACTGGGCACAGACTCTCAAATATCTGATGAATCCACTCATCAAATGTACTGAGTGAATTCTAGCACCAACGTACTAAATGCTAAGACAAAAAATAAATGTGAATCATGGTTCTGATTTTCAGGTACTTACAAATTAACTGAGCAGAAAAGACACATGGTGATGGATGAATTACAAAATCAGGGCACCATTTGACTGAGTTATTCAAAAAATAGGACATTTCGGAAGCTCAGAAGAACAAGTAGAACAAGAAGGAAAATTCAGAATTTGAACTAGAACTTTTTAAAATTTTGTTTTAAAACAACCAAAGTCACACAAAAGCAGAAGATACAACAAACTCTCTGGTAACCCACTACCCATCACTTAGCTTCAATAAGCTATCAATTTTCCCCTATTGTTGTAAGTATCCCCCCTATGAAATGGATTTTGAGGGATGGGCAGCATTTAAAAGCCGCTCCATGTGGCCCACGTGATATGACTTCTTGCTACTTTTCTGACTCTGACTTGCCTACCACTCTTTTTCTTGCTCAGGTTGTTTCTACCATCCTGGCCTCCTTCCTCCAGATACAATATTCTGAAGCATGGCTGTGCCTCAGGGCCTCTGCACTCTGCCTGGGGCCTCCCCACTTCACCTTCCACCCTATGCACATACACTACACAATGTGCCCCCTTACTTTGTGTGAGTCTCTGTTCTGATAGATTCTCCTCAGAGGGACCCTTACCAATAATACCTAACATAGCACCCTCCACCCTCTGTCCCCTTAGCCTGACTTCTGTTCTCCATAATACTTATCACTACCTGAATTGTGCTACCTACTTATCTCTTTTTCTGTTTATCATCTGCCTCGCCCACAAGAATGTCAGTTCCACAAAGGCTGGGACTATGTCACAGACTAGTATACTGTATAGCAGGCACTTGACAGGTAGGCGTTAAATGGATGAATACAAGAATAAGCATCACTCCCTTTATGCAAAAAAACCTTCTGTGGCTCCTCATCAGATACCAGAGGTGAGAACTGGTGGCCTATTGGCTAAATTCAGGCGATAGAAATGTTTTATTTGATCTGCACAAAGTTTTAAAATTTTTAATCTGTTGACAGCATTTGTAAATGGAGAGATTTCACATTAAGTCTTCTTTAAATAACTTTTTAGTAAAAATGAAAAGCTTCTTTAAATCAGTTCTTTAAAATCTTGCCAGATCTTGTACTACTCGGGACATAACCTCACATGCCAACAATGGACACTGAGCAGCAATTTCTGTTCACACAGAGCATGCGCTCCCTGACAGCCTCCACCTTTCCCGGATGTCACTTGCTATTGACCAGTGTGCTTACCTGTCTCACTCATTTACAATCCTTAGTTCACAGATCCAGCCTCTCAGGTTTTCTAGATTTCTTGGTTCTGAGAATAGACTGTACATTTCAGCTTTGCTGCCTATATTTTGACTCCAGTTAGGTAAGTGTTCAAAGAACCATCTCCTACTTCTGACACCACAGCTTTGTGTCACCTTCATGAAGTGGGCTCAGGTGCTTCTATTGATCTTCAATTCAGTCTGTCCTCCCCAATTTATATATTTCTAATTCTGAAAGGCCAGGTCCCAGATTATTTCATAGCTACTGATTTTCTCTTTGTAGTTGAATACTAGAAACAAAATGTGGCCACTAGGTAAGGAAATAGCATACTGTTTATATGCTAACCAGAAGTCCTGCCTTCAAGCAGAGCACAGAACAATTTCTATGAATCTTGTCAACCTCCTATAACCTCCCTGCCCCTCCCAAATTTTCCATTAAATAATCAAGTCAGTGAAGTGAGGTTGGTTGGGTAGGAATAAACTACCTACCCAATGACTTCTCAGGAGAGGTGCCTCCTCTATTCACCCACAGTTTTGAGACTGACACTTTAGATGAAATCTTTTCCATCCCTCTCTTTCCCCATGTAGGAAAAGAAAGCTCATCCTTGGGATTTACAACAGAGTATAATAAACTGTTAGGGGCAGGATTTGATTTAAAAAATGGTAATTCATTCCATGTGAGCAAATGTTTCTAATTTAAATAGAAGTCATCATCCTTTCAAGAAATTAAAGATAAAAGTAATCAGAGTGAGAAATGAAAGCTTTTTACTGTTAAGAATAAATGAACACATAAATCCAGCACATGAAACAACAAGGTTCTTAGCTCTTATAGCAATGTCGTAAACAACATCTGTAATTGAAATAGGATGATTTGTCACTAAGCAAAGGCGAGGTGCTGCAGAGATCAGGGAGACAGCCCTACTGTTAGGGTGGGTGGGGAGATCTGGTGGTCTTGTGCCAAATGGGTTCGCTAACTGGCTGCAATGGGCAGGGCAGCTCAGAATGAATATAAATGGAGATATTTACAGGGTGACCAACGAGAAACAGACACATAGAAAGATGGAGAGACAGAGAGAAAATATGAAGCACTAAGAATAAGGGTTTGTTTCAGCCTCTTCTTTTTTTTAATTTAATGATTTTATTGATTTTAGAGAGAAGAAGGGAGAGGGAGAGAGAGACAGAAACATCAGTGATGAGAGAGTCATTGATTGGCTGCCTCCTGCATGCCCCCATCTGGGGATCGAGCCACAACCCAGGCATGTGCCCTGACCGGGAATCGAATCTCAATCTCTTAGAACCTAGGTTGATGCTCAACCACTGAGCCAAGCCTGCTGGGTGAGCCTCTTCTTAAGATGTATTTATTTTCTCCCTTACTTCTGGGGAGGCATCCTTCACACCTGTTGAGATCTCCTGAGTGAGATTTAGGACCATGTGTCTATTGTCAGACAGAAAAACAAACAACAGTAACAACGACTGTAACATTTGCACTCTTTCAAGGAAGTACTGGGAACATACCTGGTGTGGTATTTCGGGTGCTCACAGAAGGGGTGAGAGACTCTCCTAAGGAAACCAGTTAGAGGTTAACATCAGTGGGGTGGCATTTCTCTGGGAGGGCATGGATTAGCAATCACTACCCACAGGTAGCTCTGTCTCTTATGATCTATCTTGTGCTTCTTGTCTCTTATGATCTATCTTGTGCTTCTTGTCTCTTATGATCTATCTTGTGCTTATGGATCAGCAAAGCCATAGTTCTTTAATGTTTCCCATTTCCCATGCATTAACCAGAGGCCTGTGCCTCCCCAATCAGGGTCCAATTTCAGCTTCTATTATTGTCTATTACATCTAACCCTTCATAGAACAGATATTTGGTCCTATTTGGCCCATTCTGTCTATAGTTAATTGGTTCAGAAACCAAAAGAGAAATCATATTAATTATACTCTGAATCTCTAATATGTAGAGCTAAATCTTCATTTTCTTCTTGCAAGCAACTGAGAATTTTCTCTCCTCCTAAGGATTATTTTCAGGGTTCTAATTTCCCCTGACTATTCCACAGATGTAAAACAAGACAGGTTAAGCTTTTTGTTCAATCATTCATTCAGCCTATGTCAAACCCTGTACTGGATTTCTTACTGGGGTCCACAGATGGGCAGCAAGGGACCATGAATCTCTTACATGCAGGAGCACATGTAACTTTTTCTAGAAAATGGGACAAAACTTTTCACGGATTCCCAAAGAGTTTCAAAACATAAAAAATGTTCTAATAAGACACTCAGACAAGTAAAGAGATGATTGCAGTGTAGGCTGAGGTTCCCATTTGTCTTTAGTGTCTCATTAATGTTTTCAGATGCTTGTAGGTTAAAATAAAATCTAATGGTTTTATTTATTAAGTAACTAAGTCCAGGTAAGTTAATACAGTAGTCCATGTGATAGCCAACAGCTGTTTCTGTGGTACCCTTAAAATTTTAGAATATCCCAGAGCTCCCCGTGAGAATTTGCTGAAGCTGACCTGGGCACCTCAGTGCAGTCTGGGAAGCTCAGATAGATGCAATAAACACAGTAAAAGGAGGAAGATCGGGGTGTTAAAGACTCCAGGAGAGTCTGACCTAGCCTTGGGTGTCAGGGAAGGCAACCTGGAGGATGCGTTACGTAAAGTGTAGAGAAATATTCCAAATTTAAGATGAAGACGGGTTTGTGGAGGGGACAGGTATGCCATGAACAGGAATGTGCCTGAACCCTCAGTGGGGGCGGTTTGGCTTGACAGGAATGACAAGTGCAAAGGTAGGAGGACAATATGTGGTAAGAGAGGAGCTTGCAGGGTAGGTCTGGCCCAGTGAACCCAAGACCTTTTAACTGTGCTAAACAATTCAAACCTCATCTCTTGTTCAGAGCATCCTCTGAGGTGCTCTGCAAAGTGCAGTGACATGATCTGATTGCACATTAGCAAACTATCCCTGGCTGCCAGGCGGAGAATGGACTCAGGGCAGCAAAACGAAAGACAGCAAGACTAGTTAGTTTTCAAGTATGTCAAGTATTATAACAATAAACAAGGCAATGCAAAAGGAAGTTGGGGAAGGGATGAGCACTCACTCTTCCTCCTCTCTGTCTTTAAACAATTCTATCTGCTAATAATGACAACAGGAATTCCCTGGGTGGAGTCTCACCTCTGTACTAGGCCTGGGCCAAGGACTTTACATACATTATTGCCAGTTCTTACAATCTTGCAAAACAGTATTATTATCCCTATTTTACTGAGTAGGAAATTAAAGCTGAGAAGAGTTTTTTTTGAGCTATCCGAGTAACAGTTTTAGAAAATGATGATGCCAGAATTTAAACAGAATTTGCTTGATTCCAAAGCTCATTCCCATTCCAATACACTACACTGTCTTTCAATACTATTCCTTATACTGATTGAGATCCACTGGAATATAAGATGAATTAAGGCAAGACTTTAGTCTGCTTTGGTCACAACTAGTGCCCAGAATAGTGCCTGGCACATAGCAGGCATTTGATAAATAGGAGGTGAATAAATGAGTGCTTCTGATTCCTCCCTGGTGAACAGAGCTTTGAATAGAGAGATGGGTGCTCAACCAATCCCGACTCCTGATTTAGAATCCTCTTCCAGCTTTTGCCATCTTTCCTGAAGACATATTTTTCACCATTCCACCCAAGAAACAGACTTCTAAATGCTCCCACCTGAGGCTGCACTCTGACTTCTATTTCTATCATAATTTTGTTCAACTTTTTCCTTTATTATCTCTGGATTAAAATGTATTTGTTGCCCCTATGGCGTACAAATTAGATGGGTCAGGATCTTCCAAAAATCTTATGTAATATCATAGACCAATCCTCCCGGTAATTTCAAACTACTGCTTCTAATGCATAAAAGCTAAAGAAGCGCTGCCTCCTAGTTCAGAACTCAGTCTGCAGGGGAGGAGAGCAGGGCGCTCCCTGGAGAGCAGTGTCCTCCTGGGAGTCACTGGCCTTTGTAGACCAGTGACCTGGATCTTCCAGGCCAAGGAAAAGTTAGAGTTAATTCGTTTGTGAAAGCATGTGAATGTGTGTGTGTACACACTACTACTAAAACAGTTATCTAAATATGCACTTGCTGATTCTTCAGTCCTTTGCAAATCAACAGAGTAAAGCTTGGTTTTATAAATAGAAATCGTATCTAATTTACCCTTATCTCATTTAGTGATTCAAATTAATTTTAGAACTTTGTTGCTATCAACTTCCTATCCCTTTCCTGATGATATTATCATGTTGTGCTTTTTACAAAGCAACATGTTAGCATATTAGCATAATCTTCTGTTTAAGGGTTGGGAGTACTAGGTCAACCTGAACATATACTTCTCCTGGATTTGTGCAGAGAATCATGTTGCTTTGTATGCAAATTACCTACTCTCTTTAAAACCCTCAACTTCACTCTTCCTGCTCATCAGAACACTGACTTATGGGTATTCAATCTGGTGGGAAAAAATTTTAGTGTTTTGGGAACTAACTTTCTGACTTGAACCCCTGGAGATGAGAGTAGGGTAAAATTCTTAATACTAGAGAATGTGCATGTGAGTAAAAAATGTAGAGGTCCTGTAGCACAGCCTCCTCATTAAAAACTCAGGTTCTAAGGGGGTAATAAGTCCACATAGCCGGTCAGCAGACATCTGGGAATCTGAAGTCATCTCCAGACCAGGCTGAGTATTAAAAATATTTCATAACTGGCAAGAAACTAGCAATGACAAAGAGCCTGGAAGCAACAGATGACTAGTACCAATGCGTGCCATCTGGGTACCATCCATGACCCAGGTGGGTGCCCTTTTTTCATCACAGAACCACTTCCCTACCATCTGCCCCCAGGAGGCATCTAGAGCTATAGCAGCAGGTCTAAGTTGTTCATTACTTGGTTCCTATGGCGCTAGAGAACTGTGCATCTTGACCAGTTTTCCTTAGGTGTTAAAAGGGTAACTAAAGAGATTCTGGATTTTACCTAGATTGCCTGAGTAAATGCTTTGAGGCATTTTTTTTTTTTTTTCATACTTAGACTGTCTTTTACTCAGTTCCAGCTCCCTAGTATTGAACCTAAGACTTCCTCTATTTGGTCCAATTCTTCCTCATAATCACTTCCCACACCATTTTATAAATTAAGAATCCATGGCACAAAAATCCTAATGGGTTGATGGCACCCTGTAACAGAACCCAAACATCAGGATTCCCAACTTATTCTTTTCAGTGCCCACACTGTTCTCTTGAAGCATATTTAATAAAATACCATTTGATTTAGTACAAAGAACAAACATAAGCAACTTGAGATTCATTTTCAACATTCCATTTCTATTTTTGTACGCCTTCCCCAAAGAAGTTTCTCTTTGGAAAAGATAAAGTTATTAGCCATGTCAAGTGCCAATTTAGAAGAACTTTGCCCCAGCAGCTCTGCTGGGCTAATGAAGGGTAATTGCTGTCACCCGCAGACCTGTAGCTCCAGCCCCAGTGAGTCATCAGCTGATGCTTCCCCCAGCTTGACAACTTCCTTTTCTCAAGGGTTTCCCCAGGGAATCTATAGTGGCACTTGAAAAACAAATAATTAAGAGCAATAAATAGCACAGTCCCCTAGAGAAATATAAATTATTCATAATAATAACTGTGCAAGCTGGCTGGAAAAGGAGTGTTTTATTATGTGCAAGCACTTTCTGAATCTGCTCAAATATGTTTAAAACTGTTAGTGAAAAGATTGTTATTCCCTCACACCATTGAAGAGAGTTACTCTTCAATGATTTCTTAAGAGGCCAAAGAATCAAGCGTGACATTGGTTTGATCACTTGCTCTCTTTCACAGTATTAGTTCTCAAAATATTTTTATCTTACTATACTACCCAGATCCTGCATCACCGATGGTCATTCTTCAGGCTCAACAGCACATCTTAGGGTTGGGAAGAACAGTGTGGCTCAGTGGAATGAAGTAAATCAGAACTCAGGGATCTGGATGACAACTCAGTTATTAGTTGAACCCCCTTTACCAAGTAACAACCTGCTGAACTTCAGTTCCATCATTTATAATTCTAGAACTAACCCTATCCTATATCATAGGGCATTGTGAGACTCGAAGGAGATGATGTGTATATATTTTTAAACAACAAAATACTAAACAAGTAGTTAAACAAATTGTATCATTATTTCTCCTGCTTATACAAACGCCACAACATTGCTTTTGGAACTTAATTTTTCTCATCTTTGAGATCCTCTCGAAAAAGTCTCCTCAGAGATTTCCAGTAGTTTTATAGTCTCTGTTTGAAGAGTTTTGATATACATAGATATCCTCGCATCTTGATGGGATAGTGGCCTGGATTTGGAATGCAAGTAAATATGCAACCTTGGGAGACTTGAGAGGACAGTCATCAAGAAAGAATATGGGTGGTTTTCCAATCACTCTTGGTTTAGATTCTGTAACTAAATAAAAATGACTTTTTCTACATGTCCTGAGGAATGGCTCCCTCAGGCAGTCATTCTAGTCTGTGCTTGAAATGTTACTCTTCTTCCTCTATTATACTGTTTGGGGTTCGTTAGCTTTTCTGATTTAGTTACCATGCAAAACAAGTCCTCTTTTACAAATAGTTCCCGTAACAGTAGTTCGACCTGGGTACGTCTTATTTTCCCCTTTACAGGGGTCAGGTCTGAACTTCAAGTTCTCAAAGTCTCATTTTCCCCTTTATACCTGTACAGCTGATCTTCTAATATCTGTGTTTCACTTAAGGTTCCCTCTCTTCTTGTTCATCCTTTTTAAATTCTATTTCATTTCTTCCATTCCTTTTACTACATTACTAGGACTGAAAAAGATGTTTTTTCTACTAGAAAAACTATTTTCAGATTACTCCAACTCCTTATTGACTTTCTAGGCAAATCTGATTTTTGAAAATGGAGAATGACCTTTCATTGCCTTCTTAGCCTCTGAGTCTGCAAAAACTTTATTAATTTGTTTATATTTATTGAAAAATATGGCATATTTTTATCATAACAAGGGATTCAAAACCTTTTGTTATTTCATTAATAAAATCTACCACATTTCTTTGATTAGACCCAGAGTGTGGCTCTCTGAAAACTAAAGTAAAGATAGGGATTCTGTCATTGAGAAATTCAGAGCGAGTCTGAAAGAATGTGATGGGAATAACTCAAGCTAATGAATGAGTCACATTAATCCAAACTTAGCCTAGAGCTTCCCTCCTTCCTTGGTTTAGAGAACAAAATGGAATTTAAGCAGCCAGTCCAGAGCAGCCTACTTAGACCTGGAAGGTGAAACGGAAATCTACACCCCTTGAGTGCTCTGTAAAACATACAAAACTTAGATCCTTGACATTTAAAGCTCTCACCTATCGACCTGGCTAGAATACACTGTAGAGACAGCAAATATTGTTTGTCCAACAAAATCTGAAAGATCTAATCCCATCTCAGCTTTCTTGCAATACCAAAGCAAACTGAAACAGCCTATACTTTAAAACCTAAACTCACTTGCCCAAGTTAAAAGCTCATCTCACCAACCCCAACTCTGCCCACAACTGTAAAAATGAGCAGCAAAGCACAATACAGACACTTGCAGCTGCCAACCTCAACACAACAAAAAAACGTGGCCTGCTCCATTCCAAAGTCTCAGTCTCGAAGTGTTACTTTTCTCTTCAAGTTCCACTCTATGTTTATTTCTCAAAATCCTCAGCCCATGCACCAGATGTTCGGATCTGAGAAGGGTCACTTAAGGACACCTCTGTTCCCCATCTTCTTACAAAGGGTGAGCCTGGCCCTGAAATTTAAACAGCGTGGAGGAGCAGAGCAGAATGTGTGCTCTCTGCTGTTGGACACATTGCAAAAAGAAAGGGAAAAGGAAGGACCGAGGCTGTGGAAACGCTCGGATTCTCCCCTCAAACTCTCTAATCAGAAAAGTCTATTCTCTTGGCCTCGGTAGGGCAGAATAAAGGGCATTAAGGGAAATATCACTCTTCATGGAAATCAGAAAAAGACAGATAACTTTGATCATGAATTGAGACAGTGGCCAACCTGAACTACCTAGTGATTTTTCTCTAGGCACAAGGAAAACAGAGAATCAGTTTCATACAAGATTTTGACTTTCCTAGGAACCATGGATCAGGGAGAGATTGGTTTTAGCTGCCATCTGTTGGTTGTGAGATCCATGTAATACAAAATTAAATACAGGTTGATGGCTGTATTACCATAATAATCAATATAAAGGTGATTCTCAAAGGTGACTTAACAATAGCAAAACTATTTGAAATGTTGGTTGCTATTAAATAAATAGTAATTAATAATTATTTTCATTGTTATGAATTATTCATGACATTTGAATATAAACTTAGTGATTATAATAATGCAATATAATATAAAATTTTAAAGGTGATACTATTTATAATATTTAATTTGAAAATTAATTTGTATTAAGTCAATGAGGAACTACATTAGCATGGATGGGAGTTTGCATTTACCAGAGAGTGTATGATGAAAAATTACTGCCAAAGAATTTAAACAGAATTGTGATTCCAAGGACATTTCCTCATAGAAAAGCTTTTGTGGGTTACCAAACCTCCTGAGAGCTACAAAACATTACTTGATATAGATCTCTGACCAAAAGAACACAAACTGATAAATAACCTCAAGAGAGTCTATCAAAGCTGAGATTGTAAAACATTAACACAGACACAGATCTTTAAAAAAGGCACTCTTGAATTCTGCATAAACAAAACTCCACAAGGACATTCCATCAAAACCGCAGATGTCTTTCATTGTCTTCCTACTAGGTCTGGTCCCTCGGGTAAGGTCTCAACTCAGTGCTAACTCTGGCAACTTACAACTGAACCATGTGCCTGTCTGTAGTTGGTGATGCAACTTTATGACAATTGTATTAAAAATAGGATTGTCTCATAGCATAATGTTAAATTGTTTAATTTGACCAGAAAGTATTCTTGACAGGCAGCTGTCACTGATTTTTTAGCTATGCTTCTGGAGTATTATTAGAGCAATAAAAGGAATGAAGAAATATTTCTTATCTGGGTATCACATTTTCTCAAGTGGAGGCTTTCTTACTAGAATAGAAATGTTCTTGTAAATAAGAAGCTTTGAGAGGTTAAACTGTGTGTCAACCATGAGAAAGGGGTTATGTACAGCACGGGCATTGGGAAGCAGAGTTGTGGTAAGTTCTGTAGTTGTGTGCTGCCTGGTCTAAATGTAAGTTGGGGTTAACCCAATGTAGGTTTTCCAACAACAAATCACTTTTTCCAAACCCTGCGTATCCCTGGCTGTCCCCTGGTTATTTAGTCCTACAGATCCCTAACAAGAATGCACTCTGAAGGGTAGAGGAACAGAACTTACAACTCTGCTTCCCAATGCCCATGCTGTACATAACCCCTTTCTCATGGTTGACACACAGTTTAACTCCTCAAAGCTTCTTACTTTCAAACATTCCTTTTTGAACTTACATATGTATATATGAATGTATATATAAAATGATATTTTCTCAGCTTACACTCTATAAAGTTATATAACACGCTTCCTTCATTGAAGAGAAGCAACAGCTTCCCAATGTCTTGCATTGTGCCCTTTTCTACAGGTACCAAGTTCACCCAGTCAGAGTTACCTCTTTCAAATAAGAACAAAAAGAAGAACTTAAAGTTCTGAGGAGCTTGGGGAAATGGGTGAAATGGAAATTATGTGTAGGGAAAATGTGGTAACACTGATAACTCTCTCCCTTCCTATGCATTTAATACAGCCCACATTTGCATATCAGAACACTCTCTTTTTCCAGTAGAGTAACAGACAGCCTGTTTAAAAATAATGTCAAATTGAGACAGGTATATTATAAAACAAGAGGGAAAGAAAAAGAAAAATCACCACCACTTCACTGTTGTTCTTACTCTAAAATATCTACCCATCCAACCGTCTTTTCTATTTCTGTGCAAATCTGCTTTACTGGGTCTTCACCAGCAGTTAAGTTGATAACTAAAGAACTTCAGGCAGTTTTCTGCCTGGTGAGCCTTCCTCATGGAATGAAGGGTGTTCATCTGCCCATCAATCCCCACTACCTCTCCTACCACCAGATGTGAGATTGTTTTTTTCCACCGTCTCCCACTATCAGAGCCCCCAGCTTTGGCTTCCAAGCCCTTAGGAGAACAAAAAGCCCAGAGACTTTTGGGGATCCCAGGAGAACTCAGGCTTAACATCCAAGTGATCTCTAGTTTCACCACGTCTTTCAGAAGAGCTACAAAATGGATTAAATGGGTTTTGAGGCCTCATCTGGAAGGCTACCTACAAGTTATAGCCTTTGAGTGCCAATAAACACTTAGAACCGAGCTCTTTCATACACCAGCCATCACCTGCACCTGTGCTATTTCTGGGACCTTGCCTCTATGGAAGAGCCCTGTAGATAAACCAGGAAAGAACATACTGAGTCAAGTAAAAAATGTGTATTAAAGTTGTTACATATTAATATTAAAACATAATAAACTAGAAATGAGCAGGGATACTTTGCATTCTCTGTCAAATATTTGATGCTAGGCTAAGGCAAAATGGCTTGAATGCCAAGATAGCGGCATTTAGACTTCTTTTCCCTTTTTCCCTTTGTTCCTTACCAGTAGGTCTTTTTTCTTCTTCTTTTTTTTAATCTTCACCTGAAGATATTTTTTCCATTGCTTTTCAGAGAGAATGGGAGGGGGGAGAGAAAGAGAAAGAAACATCAATGTGAGAGAGACACATCGATTGGTTGCCTCCTGCACACACCCCAACCCAGGGCCAGGGATCGAGCCTGCAACTTAGGTACCTGCCCTTGGCTGGAATCGAACCTGGGAACCTTCAGTCCTGAGGCCGATGCTCTAACCACTAAGCCATACCAGCTAAGGCACCAGTAAATCTTTAATGATTCTGAAAATATGACCTCCCTTTAGTATATAAACATAAGCAACTTTGGTCTTAATGAAGTGTGATACCAATTTTAATTTTACAAATGGTTGTTTATCATCAATAAAAGTGAGATGGGACCTTAAGGAAATGTGCACACCGAGGCCCCAATCCCATTGTACACAGTTTACTCTGTGAACCTGGGTGAAACATACACACTTGATGTTTGAGACATCATACTGCTCTTTCCCATGGAGCTCCTTAACCTTCCCAGAGCCAACTCTTTGCCTTTTCAAGGTAACCTAGAAAGCAACACAAGCCACGCAGATTGCTAGGATACATATTTCAACATTGGGAGCCTCGTGATTTTTTTCCATCACTTTCTTGACATTTTTTGTTATGAATTTGGAGCCCCTGAGATCCCAGTCTCTGTCTCCAAACATGTCAGTAGTTTCTTCAGCCTCTTTATGATTGTGTTTACCTATATGTAGTTGTATGACATATCTGCTGCATCTGACCACCACTACCCCCTTTCTGAATTCCTTCTATCTTGGCATTCCAAAGTCCTGCCTCTGGAGTGGCCAGGCCAGTTCCTTCCCTTTGGTTCCCCTGAGTGTAAGCAGATGAATGACAATCAATGCCATATGACTAAAAAATCCCCATGAGCCACCTTCTTAGGTTCCTCTTCCTAGATTCATTCTCTTCACTTAGCCAACCACTCTAGAGAAGCTCTTTACTTAGATTTAAAAGATATACAGCAGCACAGGTTCAGCCTGTGAAACACGCACCAAGACAGCAAGGGCTTGATATCAGTGGCACATGGCCCTTCCCCATTATTATTTCATCTTCCCCCTAAATACACACAAGCCCCTCATGAGCGCCTGGCCTGCTTCTCACCCCTCTTCCTCCACTGTAAGTTGTGGTGCTTCCTCTTCAGTCTCTGCCCAACTCACTGCAAAAAAATATTCTGCTCCTGAAAGGACACTGCCCCCCCAAACTATGATACACTTTCAGGTTCTAATTTATAAGTTTCTTTCTCACTCAAAACATCAAAAGATTATGTAGATGACTGAGAATGATCTTGGTAAAAGTGTGCAAGATGATAACTATTAATTGTGTTAACTACAACATCTCAAAACATGAAACAGCATGCGTGCTTCGGTCCTTTTTCTTAATTCACCAGTCCTTGCCTCCCATTCAGACAGAAAACCACGGGCCAGAATTTGCTCAAAGGAAATTGCATTTCATTCAATAATGCTATTGCTGTTTGTTAATAACAGGACTGGTAATTCATTCCCCAGGCACTAAGAGTGAGGGTAAGGGAAGTGAGGAAGGGGAGGATGAGAGCAATACAAGGTGATGGTTTACCATGTTGGCCACCGCTTCACAATATGTCATCAAAAGACACGGGTGGTTCTGCTCAGCCATGCAAGATGACTTCAAATAGGCTATGCAAAGAAGCCATAATTCAGGACAGTCTATCACTGGGAGAAAGGAAACAGAGGTGGTGTGCACTTGAATTCCTAGAGATTTTTTTCCCCTCACTGTAGATTCACGTATCTGATGAGCCATAGGGAATTCCTCCTGGGATCTGCTATTTGGCTGGAGCTCTCCTATCCAATACTTCCTACTGGACAAGATTTTCACCATAAGGAATTAACTCCTCCATACTTATGGCTGCAACACACAGCCCTTTCCCTTGGGTCTCCTCTCACAAAGTTAGATCCCACTCTCTGAAGTGTGCCATATATAGTGTTAAATACGAGTTTGGAGGTGGCCAGATCGGTAGCTACATAACAGGTGTCATAGAATCTGTCTAGTAATTTATGCTAGTAAAGACATTACATCTAGGGGAGCAACTATGATTCAAACCACCAGCTAATTAAATTTGGAATAATTCGTTGCTAATCTGCACGGGTCAAACAACTGGGTAGAATGAGAATATGAAGACAATCAGCACCCTTCACTCCACCCTCCCACATCTTTGCAAAGTTTGGCATGGGAGGGAGAGGAAGGGGAACTTTAAGAATTTCCATTTGACCTTTGCTACCATGATAATTTCAACTCTATTAGTCAAGGAACTAAAATAGAAATTCTGCAAGTTGATGAGCATTATTTATTATATACCCAAGAACTGGAGAAATAACCACAGAACAGTTTGATGGATCCCTTCAGTCTGTGTTAGGATGCTTCTCATTTTACAGATAAGAAAACTGGGTGAAAATAACTTGTCTAAGTCCAAACAGCTAGTGGCAGTCAGTAAGAGGGCCCATGTTCGTGCCTCCCAGGACAGTGCTATGAAAAACCACCCAAAGTGATTCCTGTAATGTAAAACAGTCCTTCCTTCAGAGTAGTTTATGAACTGTGTAGTGTTTCCAACTATTTCAAAGTCTTTGTCCTGTCCCTGAGAAATAAATTCCCTTCACGGCTGTGGCTCATAGAAACTAGAACAGTTCAGAACATAATATCCTATCATTTATTATGTACTTGAAAAACAACAGTGTCACTAAAGTCATCTGTGATTTGTTTAGACTGCATCTCTCCAGCGCTGCTGAAATTAATGCATTCTTCTTGGCCACTGCTCTAACACATAGTCACTCCAGTCATCACAGGGGCAATTCAATGTGATCTACCTTCCACTAGGCTTTTGGTGCAAGTAATACATCATCAGATTTTGAAAGTCATGAGTTTGATGGTGCGTGTCAAAGCTTAAATTAAGCCCATTTCTAGAGCTGAATGCTGTTTTGAGCTTGTGAAAAGGCAACATATTCTGTTCTTTATCTTGGTGTGCTTTAGGCATTTTGCAGAGCCTTTTTCTTTTCTGTTATTGGCCAAAATCATCTTTACAATTTCAATTAAACATTATCATTTGTCCATAGATTTCCAGATCACATCAAGTTTCCATTCCAATAAATCCATACCAACAACATAGATGAGCAGCTGAAAAGCAAGAACCACAATCACCAAGGTTCATGTCCAGAGCAAAGAACAGCTCCTGAAGCATAAAGGAGATGTCACGATGACAAAGATTCAAGCTCCATGTCTGAAGCTGCCTGGCTCCCAGCCAAGCCCGAGCCATGTGACCCTGCCTGATCTCTGTGAGTCTCTTCTCTGACCTAGAAGTTGGAGAATTTAGCTCAGTCCTTATCAAAGCCATACTCACCAGCTCCTTGCATCCCAAGAATAATGAATTCATAAAGATGCCAGAGATATGAGGCATCTTTACTTTTTTATTCATTTTTTTTATCTTTATTGCCCCAAAATAGCTTTATTCACTTTATGATCTTTTAAACATCTTTAAGTGCCACAGGTACACAAACGACAGCAGTGGAAATGTGAAGTGGAAGAAAGATCAGTCAAGATTAGTAATTAGCATAATTCCCAACAGATACAAACTTCAGAATGAAGAGAAACATCATTCTCTGACTCCACAACCTTGTGATTAACAATTTGAACCTTCGGCATGTTTATTTATGCTTTATGCTATTTCTCTCTTGTTACTCCAAGAGTTGCCCTGGAACAGCGTTACTCAAACTTTAATGTGTGTATAACTGACCTGGGAACTGGTTAAAAAGCAGAATCTAATTTAGTATCCAGAGTGGGGCCTGAGAAGCTGCCAGGTGATACTGATGCTACTGGTCCACAGGCCTCAGACCACTCCTTGAACAGTGAAGCAGGACAAACTCATGGACAGAGGGAAGATGCAATAGCTATTGACCCCAATACCAACAAAGAGCTCAGTTAGTATTTGTTATTCCATCAAGATTCACATCAAGAGGCAGACATTGCTCACCACTCCCTTTTAACATGGCCATGCCCCATTTCACGCCCCCTAACCATAACTGCTTATTGGGTCTGTCCAGCTGGCCATCAAGTCCTACTAATTCTGCCCCCTAAATTTCTCTCATGTGTCCGCCCTTTGGCCTTGATACTACATAACAGTCTCCTGAAAAGTCTTCCTACCTCTAGCCTCTCTTCCCTCTAATCCATTCTATTTCTGCTAGAATAATAACCCAGAAACAGGATTCTATTGCTTTCAAGGAAAAAAAAATCTAACCTCCACTATCATAGCATACAAGCTGTCTTCACCTTCTGGCCGATGTTCAACCTTCCAGGCTGATGCCACATCATTTCTGCACATAAATCCTGGGCTCCGGCCACACAAAACAGGCCAAAGCTCCCAGAAGGGATGGCATTCTTCACCTCCCTGCCTACTGCATGCCTTATTTTCTCTCTGAAAGGTCCTTCACCTCCCTCCCATCCCTTCTCTTTATGTGAAACACTTCCTTTAATACCCAGCTCAAATGCCATCTGCTCTCTGAGGCTTTTCTGAATTCCCTCTGTTTTCAAGGACAGTTGTTCATTCTCTCCGGTATGCCTGTGCCAACCTTTCTGTCCTTTGAGTGCACGTCTTACAAGGCTCCATTAGATTCCTTTACCCAGCTGCTTATCCTCACCCAAGCTGGGGCTTCCTTGAGATAGAAACTGTCTTAATCATCGCTCCCCCCACCCCTGCCATAATGTTACAGTAGTGCCAGATATGTAGCTGTTCAATAAACCTTTGTTACACACTGTAGAGGTACATACTAACAACCTGCATGTCCATGTGCTGCTGACTCTAGGGAAAGCTGCTTGCCCCCCACAGATTTCCTCATAGCACTTTGCCTGACCTCCCGTGTGGAAAGGCCCCAGCAGTGGGAAGCAGGAGTAGTACAAAGAAGAGCTGATGGGGCCCAAGAAGCCCCAGTCTTTGCCTGAATATTTGGGTCTCATTTGGAAATGTCAGGGAGGAACAAATTGAAAGATGTCATACTAAAATTTTTTCAAGTGATTAAATTTGGTGATAGATAAATATTAAAAGCTTAAAAGGTAAAATTTTCTTCTTTTCTTTGTTCTTTTTTGCCTAAGCACAATATCTGAAATATTCACTTGGGATGTGGGAGGCATCTCAAAGGACTTATTTATGACTAATAATATGCTCTCCTCTCAGAAAGGCATGATGCATGTAGAATGGGTTCAGGTGCCTCCGAAACCTTCATTTATCAGTTGGGTATCAACTCCCACCCTCCTGATGAAGCCTCCTCCTATCTTTGGGCTCAGCAGGCTAGAGTGTGTGCTGGGTACAACACTACAGCTTGTTCCACTGTGGATCTGCATAAATTTCTGCAAGGGGGCCTTTGTACTCAGTACCCAGTAAGTTTCTTTTCCTAGGGGACTTGTACTCAGTAAGAAAGTTTGCTTTGACTAGTTCTGGCATTAGCTTGAGTGTTCCCACTTGTCCCCTACCTCCCATAATCCAAACAAAAAACACATTTTCTAAAACAGACAGCATTAAAGCACAATTTCTTTTCAATGCTGTTTAATTGAAATTTTTTATATCAATCAAACTATTATGGAATAGAATACAACTTAGGGATGTCCAACTGAGTCTCCTTATTTTGCTAACAAAGAAACTGAGACCTAGAAAAAGGGAGTGAGTGAGGCAACTCTAGATGGTGACAGACTTGGTACTATATTTTCTGAGTGCTGGGCCAGTTTGATCTCTAGCACATGGTATCTGACTATTAATTGTACATTTTATTAAACTTTTTGAATTTTGAAGCCAAAACACCCGAGTTCAAGTTCCAGACCTACTAATGTCTAGTTCTTCCTGATAAGATACTGAGTCTAGTATTGTCACCTATAAAACAGGTGGAATAATAATTACTTGTATCATGAGGTTATTGTGAGAAACAAATATGTTATGAATGAGGAAATACTTTAGAAAGACTGAAACATCATACAGACATTAATTATTGCTACCTTTTTCTAACAACTAGCTTGCCAATTTTTTGCATATAAACTTCAATAGAATTTTGTGTCACTCACAAATTTGAGACAAACTGATTTTAAAAGTACTCAACTTTAAAAGTACAAATGTGAACTATACCAGATAAAGGAATTTTTCTGGGCTGTCAATTTGTGTTTGGTATTGCCTTTTTGCAGCTGGCCATGTCCCAACACACCTCTAAATTAGTCTTGAGTATGTCAAATTTGTTTTGAGAATTAGCCAAGACGTTCCAATCACCAGGCCTCATCATTTAATCCTCAACTGTGTTTTCCCTTTGGGACATCTAGTGCCAAGCAGAGGTCTAAAATTGTATCCGAGTAATGACTCGTGGGACTTCCCCAGCAGGTTTCCTTGAGCATTCAAAGCTCAACAGAAGTTTATGTACCTATTGTAATAATGGTAACTAACACTTGCATGGACGCTACTCCTAACAAAGCCATTATTCATATATTCTGCAGAAACAAGGACTTTTCCCCCCTATTTAACACAGGAGGCTCACAGGTTCAAAGTAACTTTTTCATGTGCTCTAGTGGCAAGTTCTGATACTAAATGCACTGTGTTTCCTACTTCAGCACACTATTACCTCTGGCTTTTTCTAAGGTTAAAAGGTGTCTTTGTATCTTCCAAAAGCAGTATTCAATGTATGGGTACAAATAAGAGTGGGGGAAAAGTCTGTCATTCTGAGACTTCTCAAGTTCCTGTATTTGGTGAAAATCCTTTTAAAGTACGTATTTATTTTTGTAGGCTGGTAATATCAGTGGTGAAGCACAACAACAGTGAAATAAAAGATGTTAAGGACAGTTTGCAAAATTATTATGTTTGCATGAATACACCCCTCCCTGCTGTGATGTGTTAGCAGGAAGGAAGGGAGGCATACCTCGGTATTTCTAACAGCCTCCAAGGGGATAGGCTCAAAGTCAAAAGCTAAGGGTGGGAAGCAAAGAACATTCTGTCTGTGTATGCCTATGACCCTCACTCTATTTGCCTGATGGGGACAGAAAGAACTGTGAGGTTTAGATACATTTAGAGATATTCTTGCCAGCTGCTGTCCAGATGTGGCTCACATCCAATCTCCAGTAACATCTTTGCTTTCTTGTATATTGCACCCATGTACCCCAGGGTCAGCAGAGCAAAAGTGTTCATGATCTTTTATTAGACATCTGGAGCAAAGAGAATTTTTTCCCTGGGCTACCTGAACACTCATAAAACATAATTTGGCTGACCTCAAGCGCAACAATAAAAGTATGAGAAGTTGACAGAATGTCTTAAAAAACTTCAACTCAAACATTGCACCTCCAGCAACCTGGTTCTTTAAACTGTCAACACTTGCATTTCCTCTTCCAGGGCCTTTTCCTTCCTGGATCTTCACAGAAACCACACAAGAGCCAGAAAATGGCCTAGGAAAGCTCACTAAGGGTCATACTCCCCTAGACCAGTTAAACTATGGGTTGTCCTATCTTTCTCTTTACTTTTTATGTCATTATTTTCAGGGTAAGTGGTTGGCTAAGGCAGGAAGTAACATGAGTAAGAACGAACATGATAGAGATCCTTAGATATGTTTGTTCCTTAGGATGCCATTGTCTTCTTTCTGTGTTTGAAGCAAGTTCTGTTTAGAGTGGACAGCATGACTTATTGGGATTGTCATCACCTCTGCTTATTCAGCCATAGATGTAACATGCTTACTGGTACTCGCTTTGAGTCTCACTGATCTCCCGTGCACCCTTATTTGTACCCACACGGTGTGGTAAGAAATGCACCAAACCATCATGATCAGGTGCGAGAACCTTCTAGAGGAGAAGGACTTCTCAGTGTATGCAGCCAGAACAATGAATTGAAAACGACATGTGGGCTACATGCATTTTTTCCCCCTACAAAACCAGATGCTTATGTGCTAAAAACACTGCTTATTTATTTTTTTTACTTATTCTGTTTATTTTATAATGAAACTGAATTTGCCATATGGGATTTGATAAAATAAGTCAACTCATTTATTCTGAACAGATAAGATGTTACTCAAAAAGCAGAGTCGTGAGATAAAATCCTTTCCTCTCTGAGTCTCTCCTCTTTTTCTCAAGAGAATCCTTTTAAAATCTTTCTTGTTTCTATTTTGTACTCTTTCTGTTCCCAATGAGTTAGTAAATTTAATCTAAACTTTTGTAGATAGTATACAAAAAGTTTAAATTTTCTATTCTTTTCATAAAAGGAAACTTAGACACTCTGTACTGCCTTTAAAATGACAGATGAATGGTTTACAAAATGCAGACTCAAAATTCTACAACAGAAGAGAATCTGAGTGTGCTTTCTGGACTCCATGTAGTGGGTAAGATATTGGAATCTGTTGGAGTGTGTTTTTGTTCATCATATGGTACAAGCAAATAAATACAAAATTACTTTTTATAAGACAAGTGAGTAATATAAAGCAGCAGCCCTCACAGGTTATAAAATTTGGTATCTTAGTCAATGTGGCTTCTAAGTTCAAGGGAATGAGTTTTCTCTTTTGTTATCCAGGTTCTTATATCAATAAAAAAGAAAAGTCACTATAATTGCCAATGAGTTTTATGTTACGTTTCAAGGGAACAGGATAGTATCACCAAGATTGGATAGTATCATCACTTAGCAGATGGAAATTGAATTTCTTTTTTTGGCATTGTTAATACTCTTGGCCTATTACTTGCCTATTTAGCTCTTCACCCCTTAATTGCCCCTATTTTTCAGCATTCTATGGAAAGATAAGAGGTATTGATGCTTCCTAGAGAATTCACTCTTTCTCAGCAGTCTGTCAGAAAGGACTCAGACACCAGTATTCAAATGTGCTGTCAAGTGTGAGACCCACCGATATAGAACAGTGGTTTTCAAACTTTAAAGTTCAAGAGTCACCTGGGATCTTATTAAAATACACCTTCCAATTCAGAAGGTCTAGGTGGTCTGCGGAGTTTTCATTTTTAACAAGTTCCTGGGTGATCCTGCTAGCTCACAGAACACACTCTCATGACAAGGATTTAGACCAACAACAAGAAGTATGCTGTGTTCAGCAACTAGTAGTTCACACCTGGATTACTGAGATAGTTGCCTGAAGTGACACAGAGAAACTCGAGCGCATTCACACAGAAAGAGGCAAGGATGATGAAGAGGTTCGATGGCTGTCCTGTTACGAGCAGTTGAAGGAACTAGGGCTATTTAGCCAGCTGAGATAGGACACTGTGAAAATGGTAGCCAGTTTCAGAGAACCAAGATTAAATGTGTTCATTCCTCCCCAAGGGATAGAGTTAAAAGTGATGGGTAGAAGCTATAGCAAAATATATTTGGGATCAATATACAGGAGAATGTAAGAGCCAGAGTTCACCAAAGATTGGATAGACTGCCTTGGGAGGAAACGAGTATCCACAACAGGAGGTGTATAAGCTCAGACTTGGTGATGACTTTGTGAAGCTTCCGCAGAAAGGAATCGAGAATGGGAAGGAAGCTGACATTTAACATACCTTCCAAACTGGGTCAGTGATATTCTGAGTCTGTTTTCAGCCCAGTACTTGTAGCTTCTAAGGAATGACAGGCAGCCAAGTCTGACATTAACGGTGGCTAGGGGCCACTTTTTCCCTTACTGCTTATATTCCTTCATGAAATTATAAAATTTGTTTTACCTGAATATTATGGCAGATTAACCCCTTCCCCTTTCAATCTGTTTTCCTATTTTTAGCATGGGCTACTTCCCCTTTGAATTCACCTGAAAATTCATCATAATAGTGTAGTTCTTTTGATGCAAACAACTAGAGTTTGTATCTTGATTTGTCTAAGCATCTTTTCTTGGTCCCATCCCAGTTTGCCTCTCCCATTTGTTGCTGCTAATTAAAACATTCAAATTATAGGACTAATCTCTTCCAAGCAGCTAATCATTTTAAAGGATCTCCCTAATTCATTTTTTTTCTTTGTGTTTACAACTGAGATATACCCTGCAATTCTATATATCCAAATCTCTCAAGAAATAAGAGTACCCAAAGAGGGGAAACCCTTGCTTAATAGTCCTAATCAACATTTTAGGATTATTTATTTCTTTATGAATTCAAGTGAAAGTAGACAAGTGAGTACAACTTCTGACTATTTTACTGAAACCAGACAATTTATGGTTGGTCATGTTTGATGGTTAGGAAGTAACACATAAAATTCTTACCTATGAAAATAAAATTTTTCAGTATCAGAGACTATAGCATTGCTAATAAACTGGCAATTTAACAGCATAAGAATTTGAAAGTAGTTTCTGGACAATAAATTTCATAGATCACTGAGGTCTGGGCATATTCACAACTTTTGACTTGGGTTTCCCATCCCAACATGGTGGGTTATCTAAAACTCAACTCTGTTTCACAATGCTGTGTTTTCCTTTATTTCAATTGCTCTGATCTCACTTTTCAGAATTTTATGGGGCTGTATTGAACCTCAATCCTAATAAAGTTTTCATACTTAATAATAGACTTTTAATAAGTTCCAGGTGTTATTGTCTGCAAGGAGCTATATTGTGAACAAAACTGTGATTCTATTCCCAGTGATATTTCCACACAAGTGGTCTCCTATGAAAGGAATTCAATGTAATACTACCGTCATACTATTCACTTTGGCCCTTTAAAAATCATTCTTGAATACTCCGTAACAAAGATGACCAGCCTTTTCAAATAAGAAATTAAAAATCTACACAGAGAAACAAACATTTCTTAAAATTCTGGAAGTCAGATGTCCAAAATTAGTCTTATAGGGTCAGCACAAACGAAGAGTCCTACCATTCACTTAGGTAGGAGAACTCAGCATCATAAACATGCCAATTCCTCATAAATTAATCTGTGAATTTAATGTAATACCAACAGGATATATTTAATTAAACAACTTGACTGTAAAATACAGAATATAGTAGAATAAATAAGCAGGAACAATCTGAAGAATTCTAAAAATGAAAGAAAATGAAAGGAAGTAGACTTACTAGATATTAAAACACCTCAAAACAACTGAAATAATTAAAATAGTAAAGAACTAAAAGAATATCATTGTGGCAGAGACACAATGCTCATTTTTCACTAATAATTATAGTTTTAATAGAACCCTAATTCTATTAGAGGTGTGCTAGTATGTTTGTGTACCTCTAAAATTCAGATGTTGAAATCCTAACTTCCAAGGTGATGGTATTAGGTAGTGGGGCCTTTGGGAGGGGATTAGATAATGAGGGTGGAGGCCTTATGAATGGGATTAATGTCCTTTTATAAAAGAGGCTCCAGGAAGATCCCTTGCTCCTTTCACTATGTGAGGACACAGCAAGAAGTCAGTAGTCGGCAACCTGAGAGAGCCTTAACCAGAACCTGACAATGCTGCCACCCTGATCTTGTACTTCCAGACTCCAAAACTGTCAGAAATAAATTTATGTTGTTTATAAGCCACTGGTCTATGGTATTTTGTTACAGCAGCCTGAACAGGCTAAGACAAGGTGTCAATGTGCTCATATTTAAATAACACATTTTCCAAGTCTCCCTTGCAAAGAGTGGGTGGCTATGTAACTAAATTCTGACCATTGTGACATGGTTGGATATCTTAGTTTTCTATTTCTGTTATAACAAGTTGCCAAAAACTGAGTAGTTTAAAACAACACAGGTGCAGCCACTGTGAAAAACAGTATGGAGTTTCCTCAAAAAAATAAAAAATGGAACTACTTTTTGACCTAGCAAGCCCATTTCTGAGACTATAGCCTAAGAAACTTGAAATGCTAATTTGAAAGAATATATGCACCCCTATGTTCATTGCAGTGTTATTTACATTATCCAAGATCTGGAAACGATCCAAGTGCCCATCAGTAGACGAGTGGATAAAAAAATCTGTGGTACACAATGTGGTATACAATGGAATACTACATAGCCATAAAAAAATGGGTAATCTTACCCTTTGCAAAGGCATGGATGGACATGGAGATTATTATGCTAAGTGAAATAAGCCAGTCAGAGAAAGACAAATACCATATGATCTCACTTATATGTGGAATCTAATGAACCAAATAAACTGACGAACAAAATAGAAACAGGCACAGATACATGGAACAGACTGACAGCTCTCAGAGGGGAGGGGGTTGGGGGACTGGATGAAAGAAGGTGAGGGGTTAAGCAAAAAACATATATATATAACACACAGACATAGACAACAGTGCGATGATAGCCAGAGGGAAAGGGGATTGGGGATAGGTGGAAGTGGGCAAGGGGGGGAAATGGGGATGGAAAGAGACTTTGCGTGGGGCAATGGGTGCAAAATACAGTGTGCAGATGATTTTTTGTTGAGTTGTACACTTGAAACCTATATGATTTTGCTAATCATCATCACCCCAATAAATTCAATTAAATCAAAAGAAATATAAAATGCAAAAAAAGGGGGAAAACAACACAAACTTATTATCTTACAGTTCTGGATGTCAGAAGTCTAAAATGAGTCTTACGAGGCTAAAATCAAAGTGTCAGCAGGGCTGTTACTTTGGAGGCTCCAAGGGAGAATCTGTCCTTGCCATGTCCAGTGGCTGCCTGCACTCAGCTCATGGCCCCCTTCTTCCGTCAAAGCAAATCACTCCAGCCTCTGCTTCTGGCATCATATATGCTTTTCTAAATCTGACACTCAGATTCCCTATATGGACCTTTGTGATTACTGGGCCCATCACATAATCCACAATAATCCTTCAATCTTAAGAACCTTAATTTAATCATATCTGCAAAGTCCCTCTGCCATTCACACATTCCAGAGGATAGGACATGGGCATCTTTGGCAGGGGGTGGGGGCACTATTCTGCCTATAATAGTTGGTCTTGAAAGCCTGTTAGAAGGAAGCTGAAGACATCTACTGTCAGCCATGATGGAGAAACAAAAACTTTTATATACAACCAGATGAAACCTCAGCTAAATCAAAGATTAGTATAACAGACTGAAAATGTAAATAATAGGTAAAAATATATACAATATTTGATTAAGAAGATATGTGATGAAAATGATAATATTGACATTTCAACACGGTAAGAAAAATACAGACAATTCAGTAAGTGTTACTTGGAATTGGGTAACCGTCTGAAAAAGATATGAAGTGAGGTCCCTACTTCAAAATACATTTCATATGGACAAAGATTTAAATGTAAAAAAATGAAACCATAAAAGTAAAAGAAATTATAGAATTAAAAAAATAATCTCAGAGGGAAGATGTTTCTTGACACTAAATTTTAAAAAACATAAAAGATTGATATATTCAATTACATAAAAATAAAGAAGATGCATGCAACATGACAAAAATGCACAAGCAGTGTCAAAAGAAAACTAACAAAATGAGGAAAATATTTTTAACTCATATCAGAGCTAAGAGATATTTTCCTTGATATATAAATGAGTTCTACAACTAGTAAATAAAAGTCCATTGATGCAACAGAAGAGTAGAGGGTGTCAACAGATGGGTCACAGAAAAAAGCAAATGATTCCTAAGAGGAAGGGAATTAGACTCCCTTCATACCATAAACCTCTTGTACCTTTTGAATGTTTTGCCATGTTTATGAAACACCTCTTCAAAAGAGAAGTAACCCTAGCCGGTAGCTCAGTTAGAGCGTCATCCCAATACGCCAAGGTTGCAGGTTCAATCCTAAGTCAGGGCAAATGCAAGAATCATGTAATGAATGAATAAAAAAGTGGAACAACAAATCACTCTCTCTCTTTTTCTCTCTCTCTTCCTCTCTCTCTTTCTCTCAAATAAATAAATGAGAGGACAGCTGTTCACCACCTCTGCATCTTCTCAGTTCATTTTTGCTTCTCCAGAAGTGCTGGCTCCAGTAGGAATTAACACCCCTTGGTAGTTTCTGAGATACTCCCAGAAAAATACTAGGCATTTTTTACAAATGTACTCCTCTTGCTAACATTTAATTAGGGGTCTGTCTACTAACAATTCAGTTACGATGACAAGGAGTAAGGTGACTCATCCCCAAATACAAAGATGTGTGTGGGCCTTCCAGAGCCTTGTGAAAAGAAAATAACCTTCATGGTCACTCAACAATTTCAGCAGGTATATTAGGTCAGGTTTGCTCAGAAGCCTTTCCTGACACCCCATCCCACTCCCAACCCTGAAACATTCCCCCTCCCAGTCGGGATCAACATTCCATAGCTATGTTTCCAAACTGCCATATGATTGTATCTCTCAAAGCTCTAATTCAGGACATTGTACTTTCCTATGTTATGTCTCCCTAGACTAGTCACACTATACTGAGAACCAACTCCTTGAGGTAGGAACCATGTTTCAATGTTTCTATAGCTCTGACATCTAGCTCAGTATCCAGTTTAGTAATTCCTCAACAAATGTTTGAAAAATGAATATATAGAGAAATGAATATTTCAGATGCCTTTTGCAAAGAAATTCCAGCCTCACAAGTAAGCATTTTGGTGACATGCTGGAGGCTTAACTGGGTCAGATGTTATCTCGCATAGAGAGAAGACCTAATCTATGGGTGGTTATAAACTATTTCTTCTGAAGAGGCTACCATCAATCCCAGAGGAAGAGAACTGAGACTCCAGTAGAAGGGCAAGTCCAGTCAGAAGAGGTGCAAGGCCAGGGCTCCACAGAAACAAGCTAGATGCAGAGTGGAAGAAAGACAAAACAAATTCAAATCTTTAAAAAGGTTGACCTTGAATGCAGCAAGAGAGCTTGGGCCTTGGTTATGGTGTAGGGTGGGAGTGGGAGAGGGGGGACAGAAGTTCAAAGGACGGCAGAATGGTTAAAATTTACAAGATTGGGCTGGTCAAAGATCTAGTTCTGAGGTTACATCTGGGATCTTATCCTGTTGTGCCAAGAGCTGTTCCCTCACAACGCCATGCTACCTGGGCAAGAGATTGCTGACATTTCCCCATTTTGCTCATTGATCGAATCCAACTAAAGTTGTGATTGTACTCATGGGGGTGGGGAAGAGTTGAACATCCAAATGTCATCTGTTGAAGTTTGAGTCAATACCATTCAGTACTGTATTTAATTGTTCTTATTTTGTAGGCGTTAGTTGTGCATCCCAAAGGCATTAAAAGTTCCCCGTGGGAAGGAACCCTTCTTGGCATCCTTCACAGCTGCTGAACACAAACAGTGCTCAATGATCACTTGCTGATTGACTAATTGAAACATGTATGCATTCTGCCCACAGACAAGACTCAAAAATAGTGCACTGTGTTCTTGTTCAAATAATGAACCTATCTGAACTCTGTCATTTGTAAATTCTTTTCACTCTGCTATGGAATGTGCCTTTTAAAGTTAACATACATATATATCAGAAGTAACATTAGACTAGCTTTCCTTAGCAGAGACTGGCTTTTATTAACATTTTTACTATTTGCAAATTCTGTTTGTACAAGTACCTCACAGGGTAAAAATTCTGGATTTAGGTAAAAATGTGTCAGTTGAGAGTATTCTGATGAAGCATTAGGATGGAGACCCAGGCCCTCGTCTCAGCTCTCCTGCCAGCTAACCATGAGGTCTGGGTAGGCTCTCTACCCCACACTCCTGGCCTCAGCTTCCTTGACCCTAAGTGAGGCTTTTGGTTGGATGGCTGCAAAGGTCCCTTCTAATACTGGTCTTCTATGAAGTTATGTTATGATAGCTTTAATTATGATAGCTTCAACAATTAACAGTGCATTTCTGCCACCAAAGGTCTGAAAAACTTTTATTTATAATCTCAGGAATAAGTAGATTTTAAATGCAGGGGCAACAAGTTAAGGGGACTTTTTCCACTCTATTATACCTGGAAATGACATTACTATGCAGGTGGTCTAGAAATCTTACTGCTAATCATTTCTTTTACGTAAATATATCGAATATTCCTGTTAATTTTGTAAATGCTTGGCCTGAGTGACATTATCCTATCAGCTGGATATTTCAGACTGACCCCAGCATGGAAAGAGATCCTGAAGGACCAAGCAAAGGATGTAGCATGAAACAATGGAAAGAGCAATGAATTTACAATTTACACAGTGGTGTAACATGTGAGATTAGTTTCTTTATCTATAAGATGAAATAATAAAATCCTTTCTACCTACTCGATGGATAAAGAATCAATCATACGTTTAGGAAACCATTTATATATAAAATATAATAATGAGTTTTTTGAATTTGTATTGAGCATTCCTATTCTTACTTTTGGACAGTGACTATGAGGCAGAGGTAGAGGCTCATGAAAGGAGAGGAAACGCATCAAGGCTGGAAAAAAAATAATGTTGGTGGCTGCACTAGCACCTTGAGGCCATAAAAAACAAGCATTACAAATAGGTGTATCTTTTTCCATCAACAATATTTTGATATTTTTCAAATCATTACGATATCATCTATGTCCTGAACTCTAGGAAAATTACTATTATCAACATGGTATGAACCAATAAAGATCTGACCACAGAGAGCACACCCACAGGTAATCTGTAGATTGCAGAGGTTATGGTGTGATCAAGGCACAATCATAAGAACACAACTGAACAAGCAAGGAGGAATGATGGGACAAGGCTTACCAGTCAGAGCATGGCAGTGTGTTGGAAATGGATCTCCTATGCAAACTTGGTTCCACTGTCAAGACTGATGATGCCATGTGATTCAAAAGGGTATAAAGAAATTCATTTTTCATATGCTTCTGGGAGAACAGGGCAGGTGCTCAAGCTGGTGTGAAAATAACGAGCAGTTTGAGAGACAATGGGAGCTAGTCATCTTGGTTCCTTTTTTTTTAAATTTTTGTTTAAAATATTACAGATGTCCCTTTTTCTCCCCAATGACCCATTCTACCCCATCCCTTCCCCCTCCCCAGTCCCTCTCCACACCACTGTCCATGTCCTTGGGTTGTGCATATATACATAAAAATTCTTTGGTTAATCTCTCCCCTTCCACCCACCCATCCTCCTCAGTTCCTCTGAGATTCGTCAGTCTGATTTATGCTTCCATGTCATTGAATCTATTCTGTTCACCAGTTTATTAAGTTCCTTAGATTCTACATATCAGTGAGATCATGTGATGTTTGTTTTTCTCTGCCTGGCTTATTTCGTTTAGCAGAATATTCTCCAGGCCCTTCCATACTGTCCCAAATGGTACGAGATTCTTCTTCTTTATGGCTATGTAGTATTCCATGGTGTAAATGTCCCACAGCTTTTTTATCCACTCATCTACTGATGGGCACTTGGGCTGTTTCCAGATTTCAGCTATTGTAAATTGTGCTGCTATGAAAATAGGGGTGCATATATTCTTTCTGATTAGTGATTCAGGATTCTTAGGATACATTCCTAGAAGGGGGATCACTGGGTCAAAAGGCAGCTCCATTTTTAATTTTTTTGAGGAGCCTCCATACTGTTTTCCATAGTGGTTGCACCAGTCTGCATTCCCACCAGCCGTGTACTAGGGTTCCCCTTTCTCCACATCCTCGCCAGCACATGTTGTTTGTTGATTTGTTGATAGTAGCCATTCTGATAGGTGTGAAGTGATACCTCACTGTGGTTTTAATTTGCATCTCTCTGATGATTAGCAATGTTGAGCATTTTCTCATATGTCTCTTGGCCATCTGTATGTCCTGGCTTTCTTACTGGCTTACCCAGATGTGGGGCAGTGGGGGAAGAGGGAGAGAGGGGCTTGAAAATTATCAGTAGTCAAACATTAGAAATGGAATCAGACTTTTTATTATAGTCTATTGCTACTGTCTTTATTTATAGGGTCCGTTCACAATTTTTTATATTTATTATATACTCACTGACCAAGTAAAGAGAATGCTGAGAATGCTTAGTTTTCTCTGTCTCATATCAAACCTGCCCCTAACTCCCTCTTGTATCTAAAATATTTGAATCTCTTTTCTCAGCCAATATCCCAAAACATCTATGTACCTCAGATAATCCAGAGAGAGCTCAGCTGTGAAATTTCTGCTACCTCATTCTTACCTGTGTTTTAAGACAAATGTTGTATTAACCAATTCGTCTCCAAGTTTTTTGGATTCTCTATTACATCAAGGTGAGGCAACTGAAAATACCATGTTTTGATCAAATGACAGTAGGCTAACTATTTTGAGAATGTCTCTTACAAAGCTGCTACCTCCATGAATTTATTTTTAATTAAGATTTAGTATCAGTTACTATGGCTACATAACAATCATCATACAACTTAGTGGTTTAAAATAACAATAATCAATAATCATGTATTATTTCTCACAGGTTCTGTGGGTCAAGAATTTGGAAAGAACTCTCTGGAGAGTTCCCACATGGGGTCACTCATGCAGCTGCAGTCACACGTTCGCTGGGCTGTAGTCATCTGAAGGCTTGACGAGAAATGGAATGTCCATTACCAAAGGGTTCATTCGCATGCGTGACATGTTAGTACTAGCAGGTGGCTGTTGGCCTCAGTTCCTCTCTACATGGGATTCTTGACAGGCTGCTTAAGTGTCCTTCATAGTGTGATGGCTGGCTTCCCCTTAAGTGACTTAAGGTAGAAGGAGAGCCAGGCAGAAGTTGTGCTGCCTTTTATAATCTAGTTTCACTCAATATTATATCTACCACATTCTGTTGGCTGAGGCACTCACAAAGATCTGCCCATTTTCAAGGGAAGGGAACACAGACCCTATCTCTCAATGGTGGCATAGCAACTTCACACCGTAAAAAGTATGTGGCATGGGATATATACTGGTATAACTATCTTTGGAAAATACAATCAATCAGCCACAAAATTTGTATAAGTGACTAAACAATGATTTTTTTCACTATAACTTCCAAATACTACAATTGGGGACCTTGTCCATCGTGTTATTCATTGTTTTTTATATAAAGATTCATGTATAAAATTCTTCCAAAATTTAGTGTTAGGGAAAACTCTTTTCCCCCTGATACTTATGTATTTCTTTTGTCGATGAGAATTATTGTGTTGGCTTCGAGGAAGCTCAGAATTAAATTTACAGTTCAATTATAATCATGTTATTCTTTGTTTCCAACTAAATGCTTCCCTCTTTCTCTAAATGATATACTATTATTCTTTCACTATTTCTAAAAAAAATGATTTAGTTATCAAAGCAGAAGATGTTAACAAAAAGTTGAAAAAATACAAAAGTAAAAAACTGAAAGTTCTCATGGACACAATAGTGCAATGAAGGCCTAAGGCTGGCGGGGAGGGGGGGTGCAGGGTGGAAGTGATCAAATGGGGAAAAAATGGGAAATCTATAATACTTTCAAAAATAAAGGTTAATTTTTTTTTTAAGTGAGAGGTCTTCCTCAACTTCATTTCTCCTCTCCACATGTCCCAATTCTCTCGCTCAAGCTGATCAACCAGATATTTCAAGGGTCCCAAACCTCCTCCTTCTGAAAAACCATAGGTTAATTAATCATAAGGATGTGAATACAGGATGGAACTTTTGTAGATTATCTCATTCAATTCTCCAGTTTTATAAATGAGGGAAGTAAGCCCAATTAAGTAGTTAGAGCATTTTAGATGATAAGAGATAAGTAATTCTTTATGCAGGAAAGTATTATAATTAAAATGGTACTTTAGAAAAATTAATAAGGCAAAGAAACATCAGTTGGTTAGAAAAGACCAGAAGGGAGAAGAGTAGGTAAAAGGCAATTGCAATAATCCAAGGATGAGAGAGTGATGGTATTTGAATCAAGAGCAGGATAGTGGGAAGAAAATAAGAATGTACAATAAAGAGTGAATCCATGGCACATCAAAGACTAACCTTTAATTCTATGTGGGATGCTGATGTCATAAAGTTATTCAGTAGATATTTGTGAAGTTTCTCATATGTGTCACTCTTCTAGACACTGGAGATATTACTGCGAAGAGAGACAGAGCCTTGGCCTCATGGTGTTTATGAAAAACATGGGGAGAGCTGATTACATGATAGGAAGACAAATATTGTTTTGAATGGTGGAGTAAGAGCCAGTGCTCAGTTGGAAAATAAAGCTAATCTGACTAATCTGACTAACCTAGAGGTGAAAGGAACTGAACTAAAAGATCTCTATCTGCCACGCTCACCAACCCAAGCTCAAATTTCTCTGCCCAAATGCCTCTTCCAAATTTTTTGTTCAACTATGAGGCAAAACTAGGAAGTCATTTGTTTCTGCCTCTTAAATCCCTGCTCATTCCTCTAGAGTTGTCCGTTGCTTTTAACTGTCCCTCAACATAAATCTCTCAAAGGTCAAGTTATGCCTTCCAGCTCAATTACACTGATAATCTAAACAACAGACCTTTCCTCGGCCTGGCCACACCCCCTTGGTTTCACCACACCCTTGATCCTTTGGCTGGCTTCTTCAGACTTCCTTCAGTTCTGCCATTGCTACCAGATGTGAAAGAGGTTTTTATAAAGAGTTAGATGCTGCCATCTAACGCTGTTTGATTTCTAATGTCTGTCCACTACTCAGTGATCATCAGGCCAGAGGGTGACATGTCTAATTAGCCTAACCCTGACCAGTATTTTCTCCTTATTTAAATGTTAAAAATCTCCAACACATTCAGACTGCTCATGCTCATTTTCTTTTTGCTTTCTTTAAGAAGAGTATTTTTTATCCAGATGAGAATCAAAAGTATGGAAAAGTTGGGTTGTTTCTCCAGAGAGTAAAATTGGTCCTTAGGTAGTTAGTAAAGTGTCTAGCTTGGCATCTGCATTCTGAGAAACAGCATGCAAGCACATTTTTAGTATCTTTAATGAGACTTTTGTACCTTTGACACTCAGGGCCAGATGTGCCTGCCAAACTATGGAAACAGCAAGGATGGATACTTTATCCCTGAAAAGTTGGATCCAGGACAAAATCCTCAAATTTTCAATGGCATTAGAATAAAAGAACCCAACTCTTTGAAAACACAGCCCCAAAAGGTGAAGTGTAAAGTATTTCTCTTTCTTGATTTCTCTTGCTCTGTCCTAAATGTGTAAGTTCCCCAAACCTACCCCAAAATAAAAATAAAATGTCAGTAACTCGTTAGTTATGAAATAAGGACAAAGTTCAGTTTTGACAATATGCTGCTTCCAACCCAAAAAGAAAGTCTATGATTTTACCTGGGATAAATAAAAGTTCTATTGAAAGACTTTGCATGGAAATACTTTCAGGTTGATGAAGAGAAAAGGAAACTTTAGGCAGAGGGAACTGCATGTACAAAAGTCCTAGGGGAAGAAAAGAATTCAGCATGTTAAAGGAACTGAGAAAAGGCCTGCAGAGCTGGAGTGCAGTAAGGGGGTGGGGGGGAAGGGGATATTCAAGAGGGAGGCAGGGAGTGGAGAGCAGCACATGCAAGGCCTTTGAAATGAAGGTAAGGAGCTTGACTCTAAGCTCCCCAGCCTGCACTATGCTAACGCTTGTGTCGGAGCTCCAGGCCAAGGGTAAAAGAGACACAGGTTCCCAAATGTTTTCAACCACTGTAGAGAATGAAGCTATAGATGTTAAAATAATTCAGTGTCGTAGTTTACTTAAAAATCTCTGGCAAGCAAAAGAAAAATAGAGAGAAAAGGAAACTAATATAAAATATCCTATGTTTTAGCCACTGTGCTAGAAATTTTCCACAAAGTTCAAGTAGGATAAATTAGACATATAACAAGCCAAAATGCTAATGTATTTTTAAAAACTTGAAAAACAGTATCATTTAACATGCTGCCTTTTTTATGAGTTATTGATTACAAAGCTAAAAAGAAATGAAAAGTGATTTGAAGTAGTTGTAGTGAGATTGCTGGAGATGAGATTAAAGTTGATTTTCAATGCTTTGAGGACCTATCTTCATCAGAATCAGAACTATTGATTGGAAGCCAAGATTAAACATAAGATTGCATTTGCAAAGCTGTGGCTTTTTGTTTCATCCAAACTGTTATGTTACTAAATCTATTAATTTTCTGTTTATGTCTGTGTAGGAAGAAATAGGGAAAATTAGTCCCATTTGATATAAAAGGAAGCAGAGATAAAGAGAAGTTAAGTGATTTTTACTAACCTTCCAAAGAAGATCAGTAACTGATCTTCCAAGTTAAACCTAACTTGAAGCTATAAAAATTGTGCTCTTGATGTTACTATTTTTCAATAATGAAAATGAATTCTTATTAAACCACCTATATGGCTTTAGCTCTCAATTACTGAGTACAATCATAAGTTTGTTGTTTATATTTAAGCTACATTGTATTCAGAGACTATCTGCATTTGCAGGGACCTCTTGATTTATTACACACAGCAATGTGACTATTAAAATAATCACTTCAGGTCTGTCCATAGTTTCTATTTTGATAAGCAAACTTTAGCATGCTTATCTGCTCTCAGGTTCAAAACATAATTCCTACTTGGCAGCCAAAATAAAGTTCTTGTAAGTTTACTTTTTAAAGTGTTTTTCTGCAGTGTCCTGGCAAATCTTGGCAAAACTCAGCATCAAAATTGTTCTTTTCACAATGAAAATATTAATTAATCTATGAGGGTTAGGATTCCCGTGGTTACCACCTATCCTACCCAGCACTCTCTTTGAGGTCAGAGTGAGTATTTTACAATATTACCTTATCCCTTCCCTTCTAATAATTGTGACTTTTTAAGTGTTAGCAATGAGAGGGGATACAGAGTTACTTAACATATCTCAGCAAAACTTTGATTCTCCTCCTTAGATCTCTAATCTCTTCACTGCAAAAGTTCTCCCACTACCAGAACCTTCTTGTCTCACCTCTGCCTTCCTCTGCAGTCCCGTTAATCCCCCTCTATTCTCACAAACAATCTCAACAAAACAAAGTGTTATGTGGCTGACCTTCCTTATCCCTTTGCCCCAAGGAAAGCAGTTCTGAAATTGTCAATATTGATGGGGATGCATGCAGTACGAGAAGTTTCTCACCCTTCTATCCCCGAACAAAGTATCAAAGATTTTACTGAACAAAGCAGAACCTTTGGGGGTAGAGGAAGAGAAGGGGAGTAGGAAGTGCTAAGGAGCAGGGGGACACTCTGCTTATAAGAAAATAAAGAGCAACATCTGCCATAGAAAAGAAGTAGCTGCCTTATCTGTCCTCTTTTTTTATTTTGCCTATATCAGACTACTTGCCCCTCAGATTATTACATGACAAAAATGTGCCTCCAATTAAGAAGCTTGATTTAAACACTTCACCTTCCTACAAGAATCTAGCATTTAGATAGGGACTTTAGAGTACAGCAGAATTTCCTCTCTTCCTAAAAACTAGGAAGATTCAATTTTCTGGAGATTCCCAGATATGCAATTCACAGAGAACAAAATGCTCCAGGAAAGAATCAGGCAATTAACATGGGATTTGAAGATCAAGGTTATAGAAATTTAGGGAAGGGAGTGCTAAGAAACAACTGGGGCAGTTACGAAAAGTCTCAAAATCTGTCTGTCTAAGCAGGAGTGGTGACTTCATAAACAAAACTGAAGACATATTTGTTGGGTATAGAATTTTGGGTTGACATATGTTTAGCTGGGTTCCCCCACCCCAGTATTTTAAAGATGTCAATTCATTGCCTTCTGGCTTGCAGAGTTTCTGAAGGAAGTTTTGTGTAACTGTTTTCTTTGTTCCTCTGTATATAGTGTGTCTCTTGGGGGGGGAGGGGCGTGTTTGTTGGTTTTTTAAAATTTTCTAGCTGTTTTCAAGGTTTTCTGTTTATCTTTGGTTGTTAGATGTTAGAATATAATATGCTCAAGTGATTTTTTTCTATATTCATCTTGATTGTTGCTCTTTAATATTCTTGGATCTGTGGTTTGATGTATTTCATTATTCCTAGAAAATTATCAACCATTATATCTTCATATATTATCATGCCCATTCTCTCTCTTTTCTCCTCTGGAGAGTCCAATGACACCTATGTAAAACTGTTTGATATTATCCCAAATTCTTAAAGCTCTGTTTTTATTTCAGTTTCTTCTTTTAAATTCAGTTTGAGTAATTTCTTCAAATTTACTAATTCTTGTCTCCACTGTATGGAAGCTACTGATAAGCTTGCTTAAGACATTATTCATCTCTGTATTTTTTTTCATTTTTAGCATTTCCATTTTCCTGTTTCTTAGATTTACCATTTCTTTGCCAAAATTCCCAATCTGCTATGGCATGTTTCTGCCTTTTCCATATTTGAGCATCCAACATATTAATCATATGTGTTTAAAAATCCCTGTCTAATCATTCCAATATCTGGATCATTTTTGAGTCTACATGTGTTCATTGTTTTTTCTCTTCACAGTGGGTATTTTGTTCTTTATTTTTATGTGGTTCATAAATTTATGATTTTCAAACATAGTGTGTCTAACAGTATAGACTGAGGTAAATAATATTTATGCCTGGAAACTTTAGTCAATTCAGTCAAGGGCTGGATTTATTTTTTACTGTTACTATGGTTACCTTTAGTATACCATCCTCTGGCATTAACTTTTGCTTTTTATTAATAGAATTCGGTCACTTGCTATTTCTAAACCAATTACTGGCAAGGGGAATGAAATTACCACAGCTGATTTAGACTATCAAGTGGGACTCATTCTGTGAATCTGTGGATATGTTTGGCTCCTAGAAGCATTTAGCTACCCAATTTCTGAAGAAAAGCAGGGTCTGTTAGTAAGGAAAAGGGAAGAAATAACTTTTAGATAAACAATCAACTTTTACATTTGTGCCCAGACTAACCTTGGTGAGCTTTGTAGCTCACCTTAACTCTATGTTTACAACTTTCTCTTGGGTCTTGAGAACTTTCCACTTTTATAAGAAGAGGTATAGAGATAAACCCAAGCTAATATATATATATATATATATATATATATATATATATATATATATATATATATTTTTTTTTTTTTTTTACAGAACCCAGGCCATATTTCTTACTTTCTTACTGTATGCCACCCTCTAATACTGTGGTCCAGCTGTGTCTCTGAGTATACGTTGATGCTACAGTCTTCTATTAGGTACTGAAATGGGTGATGGTATTTATGTTTTCTCTAGAACAGTAGCTCTCAAACTAGTGAGGCATTTGTGCAATCATTTTCTTGCTGGCATCTTCTCAAAAATAACTAATGCACATATTAATTCTTTACCAATTATGAAACTCTCTTGCAAATAACACCAAAACCTCACAACAGTAACTGAGATAGCTTTGGCTCAACCATCCACATTATTTATTCCACAGCATCCTGCCTCTAATTTGCTGCACCTTCACTTAGTGATGCCATCCTCTTCTTTTTCGGTCCTGCTCTCTAAGACTTCTTCAACATGTACCCAGTACCTACCATGGTTACTCATTCAGAAAATCTTTCCTTTAAGTCCCCCAAATTATTCCATCCATGATTCTAGTTAAAGTTCCTATCTCCTGAGAGCCCTTACTTCAAGCTATTTGTAATGGGGGAAATTTTTCTTACCAACTCACACTAGGATGTACATTATTGACAACTTACTGAGGTCAAATATGAATTAAGCATCAAAAATTCCTTTATAAAACAATTCTACAAGTCTGAATTAGGTATTATTTCACTTCAAAAGTTTGTGAGATGACATCAAATTCTACTGTACACAGTTAGGTAAAATGCAGTCACCATTTTCTTTATGTTTTAAAGTCTATAACCATTTTAAATTGATAGTGATTAAGAAAATTTATGTTGTTATGCTAATAGCTGCCTTGATTTATATTAAGTTTACATTAGCTTAAAATGGAATGTTTCAAAGAAAAGAAAATACAATGAAGTTTAGATTTCCATTGATCTGTTCCATTGCTCTGTGTCCTGTGATTGTCCAAATGCTCTGTGGCTTTGGCAGAGCAGCAAAAGTAAAGCTATACCTCTGTCAAGTGACATTATTTAGTCCATAAAATACTAATAGTTGCTTACATTTCTTCTAATATTTTGTGATACATTACAGAGGAATTAGCTGTTACACAATTTCCTTTCAACATGAATCTAGATGAAACTCTATGAAGGCAGTGCCCAGTTTTTAATCATCATTTGTACATTGATATCATAATTTTTTTTTCAATTTTATGAGTCCCTTTTGGAAACTTCAAAGGCTATCAATGTCTTAAAAAATTGGGGCTCTTTGCCAGGAAACAAGAAATATCTTTCTGCACAAATGTTTGTGCTCCAAATACTTGACAGCATGTAAGTCTTTATATTATCAAGGCTTGCATAAGACTTGATTGGCACAAATTATTAAATATGAGCCCATCCACCTCTCACAACTTCCTAAGCAACCATATAGGTCCAAGAAAACACTGTCCCTCACGCAATGATTTCCAGCTTGTCTTGATTCCATTCTTGATCCTCTGGATTCACTCTCCACACAGCAGTCAGAGAGGTCTTTAAAAATCTTTTAAAATGTTATAGCAGATCATTTATAATTTAAGACTCTTCAACAACTTCCCATTACCCTCAAAATAAAATCCAAACTTCTCAGAAATCCATTCATGACCTGGCCCCTGCCTACTCATCTGGCCTCAGCTCCTATCATTCTCCTTGTTCTCCACTGCGCTGCAGCCACCCCAGCCATCTTTATGCTCCTTAAGCACATTAATCTAATTCTAACCTTGGGGGCACTGCACTCAGAATTCTATTTTCCTACTTTTTACATGGCTAGATGAAGTCATTTGGTTTTGGTGGGGTCTTTTTTTTTTTTTTTTTTGGTTGGTTTGTTGTCATTGTTTTGTTTTGTGTGTAATTCAAATCTCAGCTTATGTATTACCTTCCCTGACCATTCAATCCAATATAAAATAGCCATCCCCTTATGCTGTTAGTCTGTTACAATTCTCTATTCTCTATGTAGCACTTATTACCACTATCTGATATTTTCTTCTATTCATTCATGTTTTTTATTTGCATACCTCTACCCACAAGAATGTCAGCTCTATGAGAAGAGGAATCTCTGGTCTATGTTGTTATTGTTGTATCAAGAATCCACTGGGTAGTGTGTCTTACACATTGTAAGAGCTCAATAAATATTATGCAATTAATGAATTGATAAATTAATGAATGTGTGGATCGTGCATTGATATGGCTCTAATTATCTAACCTCAACATGCCTCTCCAAACTTTTGCCTCTTCCAAATCCCTTGGCCTGAGGCATTCCTTCCCTGTGTCTTTGCCTAAGGGGAAGCCTATTTACTCTTCAGTTCTCAATTAAAATGAACACATGAAGTCCATTTATCTTTTGCTTACTTGGTGGTGTTTTTGTGGGGAACAGCATAAAAATAAAGTTAGTCTTTTGAATCATAGCCCTGAAGTCTATAAAATAAATTGCCGTAAGCATTAAATGGAAGTATGTTGGTAAATATCTGGCATCTGGTAGAAAGATTACTCCATAAATATGTGGAATCTAAAGAACAAAATGAACTAATGAACAAAATAGATTCAGTGACATAGAAGCATGGAGCAGACTAATGAATCTCAAGAGGGGGGAGATTAGCCAAAGAATTTATATGCATAACCCATGGATACAGAAAATAGTGTGGTGAAGGCCTGGGGAGGAGGTGGGTGTGGGGTAGAAGGGGTTAATGGGGGGGGGGGGGAAGGTGACAACTGTAATACTTTCAACAATAAAGATAAATTTATATATATATATGTGTGTGTATATATAGCCTCATGTCCCTCTCCTTCAACACTGGACCAGGGCTGGCCTCAGAGAGCATAATATATGGCTTAATTCCTCCTCCAAATTTCTGTTGAGACAACTCATATATATTTCCCTTGAAAATTGGATGTGAAGATAGTATGAGTTGAAAGAACTGATTTCATTTTCATTTCATTAGCTTCTTCATGTGCATTTTATTATGATATTTAATTTGTTTTGCAGTTTATAATAAGGTAGTTATGTTAATTAACATCATGAAAATAAATAAAATACAATTTCTAGAACCTTACTTCCATTCTTGGCTTTAGCTCCCCTCTCCACTTGAAAAACCTTTTTTTTCCCCCCTCCAACTTCATCTGGTGAAATATCACCCATTCTTTCGAAGAATTTAAGTCCTTCTCTTCCATATCATCTTCAACAGCCCTGCCTCCAGCACATGAGGGCATGTATGTGTGTGCACGCATGCACACACACACAGTTCAAGGAGGTTTTATTCCAGCAAGTTGTTTATCTTCTTTGACACTTCTAATGTCATCTATGTAACTCTTTCCGAGCAGACTATGAGTTTTTGAGGGTGGTATATGCTTATTCTTTTGCAACCCAATGGCATATGTGTATTGAACATAGTAACAACAGAAAATGAATTGACTTTGTTATCCGCCTTTGTAGAAAACTGTCAGATTACAAATTCAGTTTATCCTTCATGCCCTTCAAAATATATAGAGAACTTCATACAAAAATGACGTCATCATTCTCAAGAACAATGAAAAAATTGGTGATAATCAAGAATTTTCTCACCACTTTGTTGAGGCAATTTTGACATAAATATATGAGAGAGGAAGCAGAAGGTCAGCTACCCCGGGAACTACCTCAAAGACTGGCCTCAGAAAAAAATGCTCCCTGCCTCCTCTGTGGGGATCATCCAAACTTGCCAGTGGCATCACCACTTCAAAAGCTGCCCAAATATCCCTTCTGGTAAAGAAATAATTATGAGATACTGCAGGAGAACAGTCTTTGGGCTTCATATTTGGGCACTATCAAAAACATTATATTTTAAGCAATACTATCTTCTCAGCAAAAGCTTGTCTCTGGCCTTGTGGGATCTGTTGAGAATAACTCCAAGTAGTGGCAATATGTATCTGCAAAAAGTCTGACACCTTAACATATTGAAGATCAAGTAGCAAATTAGAGCTGGACAATGTATTGCATCAAAGGAATGAATAAGCCCCAGTGATCTGGACAAGTCACTATGAAAAGGGAAATAACCAACAGAGAGCATAAGAATGAAGCTAAGTGCTGCTGAGCCTGTCACAATCAGTATAGATGCTGCTTTAAAAAGTGTCATTTACTTATAGGGTAAAAGCTAAGGTCCATATTTGTATGATGATCTAAATTATGAAATCTATGGATGGCCCTTCAAAACATTTAAAAATATACACACTGTGAAGAGTTAGTTGGGCCAAAAAAAAGGTAACCTAGTAGAGTACACAAAACTGAATAATATTTAATTTTAATTTTATCTTTGATATCTTGAATACTGACTCAGTGACTTACTAAAAAGATAATCTATAGCTTAACAAATACATATAGGGGTTTCAAGATGATGCAAAATATTCTCTTACTGTTGATATCAAGATAAATTAAATTCACAGAGTCAGCCTCTTTCCGGCACCTGGAATTCTCTCCCCTTTGATCTTGCTGCCCCTCTGCTTTTCCACAAGTCGAACTTGCCTTCAGGGTTTCTACTCCATATTACCTGTAGTTATTATAATCCAGGAGACTTATTTCATGGTATGAACCCAGCTGGGGAAATATATTCCTGACTTTATCCTGAAAAAGAATGTGGATCCTCCTACTCTTCAAAGCACAGTACCAACAAGATAAACCAGCCTCTCTCTTGCTAATGTTTATTGCCTTTCTTAGAGAATCTCAGATGTGTGGGTAACCAGAATATTGACAGAGATCAGGAGTAGGACTGGACTGATGGAAGGAAGAGACACACAGCTTTGGGTAAATCATACAAGGTTCACTTATCAAAAGGACAGAGAAGAAAGTCAGTGCACGGTCCTGGTAGCTAGTATCTGAGGGAGGGAGTACCACATCAGAGCTTTGGAACTCAACTGGCCCCTGTAAGGCCAAAGTTACATACGACAAACGCATTGCTCATAAGGCTGCAACAGTTCTGCCTGCAGTCTAGTCTGGATACGTGCAAAGGCCACCCGCCTGGACCAGCACAGACTATCAGTCACAGGCACAAGCCACTGCGGCCACGGAGCTTCAGGCATGCATGCACATGGGCCCTCGCCGATCCCTCGCAGCCTCTCCAGGCCCACGCACACCGGTTCCCATACTTCCCTGAAGCCAGAGCCACAGACCGAGAATAAGGGTTTGTTGCCCCAATGCCTTTAGATGCCTAGGTCACAGTCACGTGACGGGCTACCGGGCAAATCCTGCAATGTGTTGTTATGCTAGAAATATCTCCCTCCCACCATCACCCCCATTCCCATAAGGATGAGACTAGGGAAGAATGAATACTCTCCACTATTTGGGAGGCATTTCACAACATTTCCCTATAGGTTCTGTAATTTTTGACACAGATATGAACGCTAAATATTAAAGCTAATTTTTTAAAAATTAAACTGGTGCTGCCACTCAGCTCCCTCTGCCTTCGGAAGGGCTTCTGCTTTGGTATTTATAATGGCTGTCGCCCGCACCCACGAAGCAGCTGCCCCTGGCAACACTGACCGGCTCAAAGGCACCCACCTTACAGAAGGCACGGAGAGCGAATTCCCCTTCCCAGGAACAAGCGCAGCTTCCCTCAGCTCCGCGGCGGCCTGTGCAGGGAGAGGTCGTCACGAGGCCGTGGTTGGCCCACGACGTCGGCCTCCAAGCCCCGCCCCCGGAAGTGCCTCTGAGCAAGCACTTCCGCCTTCCTCATCCTCTCTCGACCATCGCGGTGCTAACGGTTGACTGGTGCGGCGGTTTCCTGGTGCGTGCTGTTGACTTTCCCTCGCTATGTCTTCTCACAAGACCTTCAGGATCAAGAGGTTCCTGGCCAAGAAACAGAAGCAGAATCGGCCCATTCCGCAGTGGATTTGGATGAAAACTGGTAACAGAATCAGGTACAACGCCAAGCGGAGACATTGGAGAAGAACCAAGCTGGGCCTGTGAGGAACCGCTCCGGGGACGGCTCACGTCTTCACGCCGCGTCCCGACTGCTCGCGTCCTGCTTCGCGCCGCCGCCTTGAAAAGATCACCGCTATTTGGACAGTTGGGCGTGTTTGGGGGGCGGGGGGGAAGAAGTTGTTGGAAGAATGAGATTTTTCTCTGTTAATATTTTTCTGCCCTAAGAGGTTGGTTCTGTAATAAATATGTGAGACCTTAAAAAAAAAAAGTGTGGTGTCATAGACGTCCTTTAAGGACAAATACTGTGGTCCCGTCCGTCTTTTTTTTCTCTCTTTAAGCAAGATAGAACTAAATTAAAAAAATATATATATAGCCCCGCCTGATCACCTGCTTCTCTAAAGAAACAAAAGGGGGATTCTTCATCTCTGAACGATCTCAACTTCGTATCAGCGGGCTCGGTCAGAGGCACTTGTGGAATTAGGGAGGCCCATGGCCTCAGATTTGGGGAGGATTGCCGGCTCCGCCCAGGACCGGGGCTAAGCACCACCCAACGTGTGACCGGAGCGGGACCTGTCTTAGCCACTGCCCTCTCCTTTTCCTCACCGCCTACCTTGTTCCGACTTAATACACTTAAATACTCCAGTCCCCACTAATCATTTTTGGTTTGGGTGGGGGGTTTTTTGCTTTTGTTTATTTGGAAAATAAGCTTAGTACAGCTAGAGAGCTTGGGTCATCACTCTCCTATTTCTTCCACTTTGTTCTCATTACACTTTTCAAACAACGAAAACGTTTCCGGCGCCCTGGCCGGTGTGGCGCGGTGGTAGAGCGCGGCGCAGGCGCTCCAGGCTCGCAGGTTGGATTTCCCGCGAAGGGCGGGCACCTGGGTTGCGCTTGTTCCGGCCGGTGGGGGCGCGTGCGGCGGCATCCCACTGATGTGTCTCTCACCTTAGTGTTTCTCTGGCTCCCCCCCCCCTTCCACTCTAAGAATCAATGGGAAAAAACATCCTCCGGTGAGGATTAACAACATCAACAACAATAAAAGTTTCCCTTAAAAACATTTCATTTTGGTAAAGATTCTGGGTACATGTGAGAAAAGTCCTTATTCACTTGGATCTGAAGATTATAGAATTTGTTCTTTGTGACTTTGTGTGCTATAATAGCTCGCCACTCACTAAATCTTTACATAATCAGCTGAAGGCTTAGAAGAAATTGTTGCATTTTAACAATCTTCCTCCCTGAAGAAGGAAGATAGTCTATGTGCCCCAGATACACACTCATAAATGCTCCCATACTTGGAGAGCAGGTATTATCTGATCTGCACAAAGATGTCGCAAACCCTGTTTTAGGAATCGTGGCTTCTCTGAATCTCGGTTCAAGTGATGGAAGGTTTACCTCAAGGAAGTTTTAGAGTACTGGCCTTTCAACAAACTTAAGAGCAGAAACTTGACAAATCTGCAACCCTGTTTGGCACAGTCTACAGCTATTTTCCCCATTTTGGGAAATGTCTATGTTTTTCTTCTATAGAAGAGGCCTGCGTATATTTATGCTGTCAAGCAATCTGAGAAATTTTCCCTTGCTATTTACAATCTAGAAACTACAATTTATCATAAGAACTTTTTTCCTTGTATAAAAATAAAAACCAATAATTCTGACCCGGCCAGGCATGGCTCAGGGGTTGAACGTCAATCTGGGGTCCAGGCGATCAGGGTTCGATTCCGGGTCAGGGCACATACCCGGGTTGCGGGCTCGATCAATTACTCTCTCGTCATTGATGTCTCTATCTCTCTCCCTCCCCTTTCCTCTCTCTGAAATCAATAAAGATATAGAAGAAAAAAAAACAATAATTCTGTAAAATTTTCCCACCTTTGGACAAATGCCCTCGAACCTGAGGTCACGTCATGTCATGGAATACTACTCTGCAATAAAAAGCAATGACTATTGATACATACAATAAATTAGATGGATCTCAAGGGCATTATCCTGAGTGAAAAAAGCTAATCTCAAACAGTTGCTACTGTATGATTCCATTTACATTACATTCTTGAAATGACAAAATTATAGATATGGAGAAATGAAGAGTGGGTGCCAACAATTAGGGGTGGTAGAAGAAAAGGGTGGGTGTGGCTATAAAGGGGAAGCACTAGGAGATGCTTGTGGTGATAGACTAGTTCTGTATCTTGACTGGGTATTGGTTACACAGTGTTAAGATGGCATGGAACTATATACACATATTGAATCAATGTCAGTCTCCTGATTGTGATATTATACTGTGGTTATGTATCATGTAAACATTAACCATTTAAAGGGCACACAGGACCCATCTGTATGATTTTTTACAACTTCCTGTGAGTCAATAGTTATTTTAAAATTTTAAATTAAAAAAGAAAAATACTAAATATTGGTAAGAATGGAGATCAATTAACTGTCAGTAACTAGTAAACTAAACCTAGACCTGTCCCATGATCTAGCAATCCCAGTCTTACCTATCTAGCCAATAAAAGTGAATGCTTATGTCCACCAAAAGATATATACAGGAATGTTCAGAGTAGGTTTACTCATAAAAGTCATAAACTGTAGACAATCCCTCAACTTGAGAACAAATAGATAAAATGTAGTTGATTCACACAGTGGAATATGGCATAGCACAAAAAATATCTAACTTCTAATATATGCAACAACTTGGATAAATATCACATGGTGTTGAAAGAAAAAAGCCAGATACAAAGGAATACATTCTGTATATAGAAAAGTCAGAATAATAGTTACCTCTGGGATGATAGGTAGTACTAACCAGTAAGGGGCATGAGGAAACCTCCAGGAAAGTTTCTATATCTTAATCTGTGTAAGTTTCTATATCTTAATCTGTATATACAAGGGTATATGTATGTAAAAAATTCATTAAAATATATACTTCAATTTATATCCTCATTTATGCATTTTATGCCTCAGTTAAAAAATAGAGGGGAAATGCAGAATGCTGAACTTATTGGTAGTGGTGTAAATCATAATATATCAGACAGGACAAGACTTCTAAACCAGGTAGGCATCAAGATCTCTCCCTGCCCTGTTACGTGTGTGGCACTGCTGATAGGAAGTAGATAAAACTGAAAAGCCATAAAAGAAGATATTCACTATTGGGGCTAATAAAAATCTGTAAAATTTGTGAGTCGGGCTTGAACCAGCGTCCTAACTAGATTCCACAGAATGGTAGGTACTATGTTGTTCACAAAAGCACCTAATATGATACACATGGAGTTCTCTGTGTCCCTTTCAATTGCACCAGGGTCCCTACAAATCATTGGCACTAAGTGAATGACCTGGCCCCAGTAACATACATAGATCTGCTAGATTTTTAAAAAATCTTCAGGGAAGAAGAAAATTGAAGTAGCCTAGTTTTAATTACTTCAGAATTGTACTGATTCCACAACAATAATCTGCATTTAATTTAAAATATTAAAATGAGATTTCTTCAAAAAGCAAAAATTTTGACACTGTTCTTGTCAAGAGGCCTAAGGATAAACAATAAACCAGGCTGAGTTTTAAACTTCTTGGCTTTTACATTATATTTTAATTATGCTGCTGTTTTTATTTGTGGTTCTTAATAATGCTTCTGTCACCATCACAGAACACTGGAGAATCCCTTTGCATCTAACATAACACCAATTAATTTCCTTACTCACTAACCCAGAACTGCAGGGCAAGCTGAGGATTACCAGCCTTTTGCAGGTGGAATCATTTTTATTAAAACTGTTCTATTATCCTGCTGCAAAAAGCAACAGGATTATGGCATCACAGAGGAAGCCATTCATAAACTTTCATAAGGGTTATCTGCTCTTTTCTTATATAACCACAGCAGTTTACGGTAAAAATCTGGTTGTGTTGCGTGTAACCCAAGCAGCATTTCTGTGACTCCAACCCTATCAAATTCCTCTAGGAGTCCCTAGGTATATGATGAATAAGTCCTTTGGGGCTCCGTGTGGTGGTTACTATTTTCCTCCTTTTGGGTCTGGATTCCTAAAGGCCTCTTGTTGAAGCCAGTGAGACATGGCCCATGACGCTTATCCTGTGGTACCAATTGTACACCCTTGTCTACTTCTTTGCTATTCCACTTGTAGAGTCTAACCCTACAAGTTACTGTGTGTGCCTCAATATAGTTCAATTACACTCTTTTTACCTTTTTGCACTTTACATAGGATCTGGAGCAATAAGACCTGGCATCTTAAAAATATCAGTTTAAGGCAGTGAAATTACTCCACAGGATACCATAATGATGGGCACATGTCATTAAACATTTGTCCAAACCCAGGGAATGTACACCAAGAATGAACACTAATGTAAACTATGGACTTTGTGTGATTATGATGTGTGAGTATAGATTCTTCAGTTGTACCACTCTGGTGGGGAATGTTAACAACGGGGAGGTTGTGCATATGTGGAGGCAATAGGTATATGGGAAAATCTCTGCACCTTCCTCTCCATTTTTCTGTGAACCCCAAACTGTTCTTAAAAAGAAGTTCTAATTTAAAAAATATATCAGAATTTAATTAATAAAATAGGTGGGATTTTTAAAATTATTGCTCAGTTTTAACTGTCACTTTTATAAAAGCTCCTTTTCCAATAGCTTAAATTGAACTAGTTGATGGCACGGTCTCCATACAGCAGATAAAATCACCTTCCTCTCTGTCCTGGTCCACTGTCCTTGCACCAAATTTATGTGCATCGACTTTTCTTCCCTTAGCGTGAATTCTTCATAGGAGTCTCCTAGGTACAATGGGCAAGTAAGACCCAAGTGAACCAATCCTTGTACAGACAGTTAAAAGGACACCCCTAATACAACTCTGTGGCTCAGTTGGATCATAGACACTTGCCTCATCTCACCAAAGCAAAGGAAAGCTGCCAACTTCTTTTTTACCAGCCTGAGACACAATTCATGTAGAGGCCATGAAGGAAATCTGCTTCGGGCTATATGGTTAATTATTTCAACATTCCATCCCAGAGTACCAAATTTTAAGAGGACAGAATTGGTCAGAATTTCATAAATGTATTATCTCAGCATCTCCATCTTGTGGCCTTCTGGTGTTATCTCCTGTAGTCATGGTCACCTTTTCATTTCAATTGTTCAATACTTACTCCTTGCATTTCCCCCAGCTTCTACCCATAAGGACCAGTTAAATGGCTTCCTGACTAAGCTGTTCCTGATGGCCAAGAGCTCACTCAATAGTGGGGAGAAGTCCAAGGTTAGTGAGGATAATCAACCTTGAGAGACAGGGAGGGAGCATGAGCAGTAACTTAGAAATCACACTTCAATGTGAAGATCTATGAGGCATTTCTCTATCATACTGTGTGTGCCCAAACTTGAAAAACAAGTTAACTAAATTGTTCTTCCCTAGGACTTTCTGTAGCCAAGGAGAGCCTGAAAACTTACCTCCTACATACCTAATGATTTTTTTCTCACTCAATTGTATATATGTGACCAGAAATTAGTAAATACCATTTCCATTTTATAATTAATTCCTGAGGCTAATTTGCATTCAATAAGTGTTCATTTAATTCTGTTTCTTGGAAAGCATTTGCAGGAAGCATCCTTTCATGGCCCTTTCTCTTTAGTGCACAGAAAAATCCCTGCAGGCTGCAATGCCAGCAGCAACAAGAATGTCACAGATGTTAGTGGGTTTGCAATCAGGTATCTGCTGACATTTCAAATGTGTGCTGTCTCCTCCAGAACTGGGGCAGGACTTTCTGTGCTCTCAGAGTAATTTCCATCAATTCTTCTCTGAGATAAATGTTTATGATTTGTCCATGCTTTTCAGAATACTAATATTTAGGATGCAGATAAGCTCTTTGAAACCTCTTCAGATAGTTAAGGGTCCTGAGATCTGGGGAAAACTTTTAAGGTCATCCAAATCATTTACAGACCCAGGGAGCTTGAGTGACCAGCTTAAGATCACCCAGGCTACTGGCAGCAAAGCCAGGACAAGTCCAGTACACCTGAAGCCCAGTCTTACAGTCTTTAAGTGTATTTGGGTTTTGTCCTATCCTATAAAAAGCATTCTTTACAGGGTTGAACCTCCCATCTCTGAGCTCCCACTTTAAGGCATAGAAAGCAGTAGCAGCTATTGTAAGAAAAACCCATAGAAAGTGCCTAGAGTACAACGTGAGGAGCCCTGCATATCAACTTATCTTGGTTAATTGTGATTATATTCACATGATTTCAGCTAGTTTTGTCCTTCATGAGACTGAGGATAAAGCTGGTGCAGTACCTTATCTACAGGTTGAGGTCACCATTGTGAAAACAGGTTGCAAAGGTAGAGTGGTACACTTAGCATACTATTATTATGATGCACTCTTATTTCCATACTTCAAAAAGAAAAGAAAAGATTTCATGTTTAAGGTATTCAGCATTGATTTATTAGAATGTGAAACCAGTACTGTTATTGGATCACTACTCACACAAGCATTGGGTTCTTAGGAAATCCCTAAGCTTATAAAGGCAAGAGAAGAGGGCCAGGTCTACTGATTCTATTATAACACCTGCAGTTCTTTCAAGAGTTAGACTTTGTCCTGTGACTGGTGAGATACCTCTTCTCTTTAGGATTATTTTCCACACACTTCTTATCCTTATTTTCACTCCAGGGCTTGGTCCCCATTGTCAAAACTATAAAGAATTCATGATTAGAAGTATGCATCAATGCCAGGTGTGGCCCACATTTGTTAGAATTGGACAGTTATTATCTCCCAACCAAATAAAAATGGAAAACAAGAAATGTGTCGCCGTAAGATATGAGATCAATGATACTTCACCAAGGTGTACAAGAAATATTCGAAGAGAGTCCAAATCAAATAACAAATCCCATGACAGGTCAACAAATAAGTAATAAAGGAGACACTGAGGCTCTACATGTCACCCATTATACCAAATTGAGAAGATGACCTTTGGAGCCTGAAACACCAGTCTTATGAACACAGATTTTCACTATTTATCAACAACCACATCACTCCGTAGTAGACCTAAATGACCTTAAAGATGCCTCTAGTTGCCTTTTTCTCCATATCCAAGAGAAGGTTAATACCATTTAAGCAGTTTTGAGACTGGTGGACTGAAGCATAAAGATGATTATTTGTTTAAATGCTAACATGTCACCTTCTGAAACTGTCTTAAAATACCAAAAGTGATAGTTCATTAAGATTTCTGATACACACTGCATATTCAGTTCAATTTTGGCAGTGGCTTCTATTTTTATTTCATATTTACTTGAATAGGATTTCCTTGGGGTATAGCTAGCAGTCAAATGTATTCTGGCTGGATTAGAATCTGATATGAAAAGACTTCAGCTGAATAATATTGTTTGGAAGCCATGGCTATATTAGCAGTATTTTGCTTTTTAATAGAAATTTCATCTTAGTTATACTGAAGAGGCATCATAATGTTCCAAAAATCAATAGTATATTTAACTAAAATATAATCCTAGGTGGGGAGGCTAGACTCAGTGGTTCATATGTCAACTTCACATACCATACTTACTATGGATCTGTCTTATGAAAAATATCATTCATCTCAGCGTTCAGTCTTCTCTAAGCATCCATCCCTCTTCTCATATCATTGGCCTATTTGTGTGCTACACATATGCTTTCAGAAACCCCAGGGACCCATCCTCTATTTTTCTTTTCTGTGTCTTTAAATTTAACAAAAACTAGAAAGCAGAATCTTTCTGGATATTTAATCTGTATATGTCCCTTTTACCTTTCAACCAATCATGGTTAGCATAGCAGGTTTTTAAATTATATTTTATTATTATTAAGAGGTTCCTAGGTAAAAATGTAAATACTAATGAAAAAGCAGATTGAAAATTATGTTGATAAAGAGATCTGTTATAGATGCATAAAGAATGAGCTTCACTCTATTAGCTAATTATTGCTCATAACAAATCACCTCAAAACTTAGTGGCTTAAAACTCCAAACACTGATTATCTCACAGTTTCTGTGAGTCTGAAATCCAGATGCATCTTAGATGTGTTCTCTGGTTCAGGGTATCTGACAAGATTCTAGTCACAGTGAAAAACAGGGCTGCCTTCATATTATAGCTTGACTGGGTAAAGAGCCACTTCTTTTTTTTTTTTTTTAAATATATCTTTATTGATTTCAGAGAGAGGAAAGAAGAGGGAGAGAGAGAGAGAGAGAGATAGGAACATCAATAATGAGAGTCATTGATCGAGCCTGCAACCGGGCATGTGCCCTGACCGGGAATTGAACCCCTCTCGCCTGGATCCTAGGCTGACACTCAACCGTTGAGCCACACCCGGCCAGGCAAGAGCCACTTCTAAACTCACTATTTTGGCTGTTAGCAGGATTTAGTTACTCATGGGTTGTTGGACTGAAGGCTTCAGTTCTTCACTGGCTATTGGTAAAAGACCACCTTCAGTTACTTGCCATGAGCCCTCTCCAACACAGCAATTACTGTCACCAATGTATGCAAGTAAGAATAGAGAAAGTATGCAAGTACTTTTAACTGAGATTAAATTGAACGTTCACATGGTAGCCCTCAGAAATGGGCCCCATTCTTGTTACCAGTATATGAGAACAGCATGATGCAAATACACAGTAGTTAGAGACAATGCAGTACTTGGAATAGCTAGCTCTTCCTTAGGAGGAAGTCTTTGGAGCATATGGGGAAGAATTTGAACAGTCAATAAATAATGAAGTAATTAGCTAAAGAATTTGGATTATGTTTGACCAAGTGTTAAACTGTGCTTGCATATCAAGTATGTTCTGTTGATTTCCCATTTATTGCGGTAATGGTTTGAACAAATATCTTAATGTTTGTGGATCTACAATGTTTGATGTCTTTTTGCTTCTATACATTGGCATTGTTTTCTGGTAGCCAGAGTATACCCATAAACTGTACACATTTTCCCTCAGTCTTTCCTAAAAGTTAGTTGTAAGCTACACATAGTGATAAAAAGCATTTGATAAGGAACAAAATATATGAGTTCTTGGATAACTTTGAATCTCAGTTATCTCATTTTAAAAATGTGTTTTGGTAACTGCAAAATCTTAGAGGTTTCTTGGAAAAGCTGTTGCTCCATAGGGAAAAGGGAGTAGAGGACAGTGGTTTAAGCTCCAAACTCCACAGCATTTAAACCAGGACTAAAATGTCATTTATGACACAAGATAAAAGAAAGAAGATGTAAATAAACAATGCCATAAATGAAAATGAGACACTCTTAAAGATCCTACATTAATAAAAAGATAAAGGGAGATTGTGAACAAGTTATACCAAAAAATATTAAAATTTAGAAGAAAATCGAAAATTTCATATAACAGAGAAACAACCAACCAAAATTGACACAAGAAGAAATAGAGAATTTGAATAGTCCTATATTTATTTTTTTAATTGGATTTAAAACTCAATCATTTTCTACAAAAAATATTCTAAGTATAGATACCTTTACCAGCAAATTCTACAAACACATAAGAAAGAAAGAAAACCAGTATGAATATATTCTTTTAGAGAATTTTAAAAGAAGGAATGCCTCCCAATTCTTTTCAAAATATATTATTGATAGAAAAACTTGACAAAAGCATTATAAAAAATTAAGATTTTTAAAAGGCTAGCCACGGACGGGAAGAAAATATTTGCAATACATAAAACCACCCCCTATATTTATATCTACATATAGCCATACAAAATACATTAAAACATCCTGAAAAGAAATAAGAAAAGGCAATCCAATAGAAAGATTAAACAGGCATTTCACAGGAATATATCCAAATGAACGATAAACATGGAAAGGTGCTCAATCTCATTAGACATCAGAGAAATGAAAATTAAAACCAAAATGAGATATCACTATCCACTTACCAGAATGGTTAAAATTAAAATGATTAGCTACCAAATGTTAATGAGGATATAAAGGATTTGGAATTCTCATACACTGTTGATAGGAGGATGAATTTGTCAATTCCACTCTATTATTATCTGTTGCCATGAAAATACCAGAAAACCTCAGTGATATACAATAAACATTTATTTAACTTATAAGTCTACAAGCTGGTAATGTCAATGGGTTCCACTGGCCCCATCTTTGGGTCTCAGGAGGATTCACCCATGTGTTTGGCAATCTCTCTGCTGGACAATGGGACCATGAGCCATATGTTTGTCATCTTATTTTAAGCTACACTTGCATGATTCTCATGGTGATGGCACAGAAACAAAAGCAAGGAAGCTCAACAACTCAAGTGCTTTTTAAGCCTCTGCTTATGCTACTGTTGCTAAAATCCCTTTAGTTGAAATAAATCACATGATGAAGTCCAGATTGGGGCTATTAAAGCAATAAACCTATCACATACAAAAATATGTGCATATGTTCACTAAGAAACATGAAAATATCCATAACATTATTATTTATGTAACTGTAAACCACTCAGTGCCCTTCAATAAAATGGATACAGAAATTGTGATATTGTCATCAAAATAAATGAGTACAGCTATACAAAAATAACAATATAAGCATAATATTGAATAAAAGAATTCAGTCACAGAAAAGGACAGTATGTATAACTTGTTTATATGAGTTTAAAAAGATATAAATAAAAACTTTAGGGAATGCTAGATCAAAGAGTAAAACTATTTTTAAAAACAAAAGAATTCTTAATAAAGCCATTAGTTATTAATTAATAAAAATAAAAATTATGGCTGCGCCTGCCAATAGAGATGGAGGATAATCATTAAGAGGGACCATGAAGGGGGTTTCTAAGGTACAATTTCCTATTTCTGATGCTTTAACATAGTCACTTTGTGATAATGTATTGATCTATAAGTTTTTATTTTCACATTTTTTGCAGGTGTTTCATAATAAAAAGTATTAAAGAAAAAGGTTTTGTGACCTTTCTTTGTGGCTTTTTTCTTCTGGATATCATACAAAAGCAATAAGCCAAACAGAAGGGAAAAAATCTACCAAGTCCATTTTCAGCAATATCAGAAAATAAATATATTTCTCCCATCTCTAAAAGTGTAAGATTTTAAAAGAACAAAGAATGGCTAAGAGTTGAACCGCAGCGAGAAGAGGTGGGGAGGGGTGAGGAAGAAAACGCTAAGTTTCATTATAAACCTCATAGAAATAATCAGCTTTTTAAACTATGTATATGTATAATTTTAATTTAAAAATTTTAAAAGGACTATAAAATCAATAAAAGTGTTTTCATAAGCATAGTAGCAATCATATCAGAAAAGCCTTAAAAGTAATGGCTCAGTCAAACCCTTCAGTCACTGGTTTGACTTTTTGTCTGTGGGAACTTCTCACCAAGAACAAAAGCACACCCCTCCCACATCACCCTCTGTTCTCTCCGCCTAGAATCTTCTTGAGGTTTCATGAATAATTGCATTTCATTCATGAATAATTCTTATGTTTGGTGACTGTTGAAACCAAAATGGAAGAAAATTCTTTTACTACAGTGGGAATCTAGCAATTGCAAGAAAATTAGTTCTTAATTTTAGGAAATAAAGATGCCCTTTCAATCATGCAAGCTACATCCAGTCATTACAAGGCCTTTGAAAAATCAAGGCACATCATAGGCTGCATTTGCTATTAATAGGGATGAGTCTATCCCTCACCTCTCCCCAGGTGCTCAGAGGGCTGTGTGGCTCTTCAATAGGGCTTGGCTAGAAATTGCCAAATTGAGTTTAATTTCTCCTGGCCAACTTCTCCTCAGAGTAATGGAGAGGGGGCGCTGTGAGACAAACTACACTGCGTGGAGTAAGGGGTAGGGGGAGAACAGGCCTATTTAATGCACCTGTTAGTCTATGACCAAAATACTTTGCAGACAGGCAGAAGCTAATAAAACCTTTATAGTAGATGCTTCAGACTCCTGCACCACCTGACTGTACTTCTTGAGGCAGGGAAGAGGGGAAGAGGAGGCCAAAGAATCTTTCCTCAGGTTCATCGTCTTGTACTCCTACAGCCTACCAGAAATGTAAAGGCTTTTGTTCATGGTAAGAATATTGACAATTTACATTATTCAAAATATAGATCGACCTAGGATCCAGGAGACTGCAGTTCTATTCCCCATCAGAGCACATGCCCTGGTTGCAGTCTCGATCCTCACTGGGGGGCAAATAGGAGGCAGCCGATCAATGACTCTCATCATTGATGTTTCTATCTCTCTCTCCCCCTCTCCCTTCCTCTCTCTGAAATCAATAAAGATATATTTAAATATATATAGTTTCAAATGGGGAAAAGGTTTTCTCTGAATTTCCTTTTAGCCTTTTAAGCTTTATGGTTTCTTTACATTTTCAGACACATTTCAACTGATGACAAATATGTAGGCACTTATATTATTGGAACCAGTGTGCAGTGTTTTTATTATTTTTCCCAAAATCTAAAATTTGGAAAGCATTTTACACACAAATATTCAAGCAAGTCAGGCTTTGAAAAGAAAAAAGACTGCTAGGAAAAGTTGACTGTTGTTCATGAAGGATTCTGTTGCTACACAACCATCTTTCCCTATCATTGCTATTACCAGAAGATATTAGTCATTTTCTTTCCGAACAAAAATAGTAAAAAAAAAAAAAAGGCAAAATACATTTCATAGTCATACATTGAACCCATTCCAAAATATAAATTTACTTAGATGACAGTATTATTAAGTTTGTGTAGATTATTGCCTTTAAATTAAAGAAGAAAATATAAAATACTTGCCAAAAGTTATATAATCATATTAGTTGTGCCATATTGTATGTCTGGTTGAATTAAAACAATGAACTTTTTTCCAGACAGTGAAAACTTTCAAATGGGGTGAGCTTCAGATTATGTTGCTATGAGGACATAAAACTTTTGCTTAGAAAACCATCAACTGTATCACATGATATAAATGACTCATATCATGCTACAAGGCTCATTAAAAATCACATCCACCAGCCTCTTTCCTTCAGTCCCCAATTTTCAGAGTATCTGGAGACACTAAAATGTACTATGTTGCTCTTGGAACTGATGTTCTGGGACAGAGTATTGATTTATCTATACAACTGTTGACCTTTTGGTTTTTAGGTCGTCAGTCCCACACTAAAGATGGGAACTGTGGCTTGACTGTCACGTCTTGGCTCTTGCTGTCTTTACTGTCGTGTAATTATCTGATTAATGGCATTATTCACAAAACTATCCACCACTTTGAGCATTTATGGCCTTTTGCCAGTCTTAGAAACAACAAACTGTTTCTGTGAAAGTAAGTGCTGCTTTATATTTTAAGTGTGTCTTTTTGTAATTGTTGACTTCTTTTTATCTCCATCCTATTTAACTATCTAACAATCTTGTTTTGTTTTTCTTGATTTGAGTTCAACTTGTAAAGTTTCTTTAGGGAAGTGGTTCCCAACCAGGTACAATTTTGTTCCCAGGGAACATGTGGCAATGTGTGAAGAAATGGGGGGGCAGAAAGTAGGGTGTCTGGCATCTGGTGAGTAGAGCCCAGGGGAACTGCTGAATATCCTACAAGGCGCAAGATAGGCCTGCAACAAAGAACTCTCCAGCCCAACTGTCCATAGTGCCAAGGTTGACACCCTGTTTTAGAACGTGGGAGAAAAGGTGATAATAGTCTTGCTCAAAGTGATCAAAATCAGATTCAAGCCATTGGCTTTGCAGCAAGGAACCAAGACTCACCCATGAAAGCTCCTGCTGGCCCACCAGGAAAAAGGTGTCCCTGGAAACTACATTGGTGCAAGAGCTCACTCTGTGTCCATCAGAGCTCAGAAACCAGGAATAACCAGACATGCCTCTAAGAAGAAAGAAAATGGAAATAATGAAATTTTTAAATGTCATGATATCAAAATTGAGAGATAAAGCCTGCAAGGAAGCCAAAATGGCAATAGTGCTGTTAAAATCTACATTGAAAGTAAAAAGAGAAGTTTAGCTTTGTGGATAAAAACACAATCTTTGCCCGGCCGGGCGTGGCTCAGCGGTCGAGCTTTGGCCTAGGATCCAGGCGATCAGGGTTCAATTCCCGGTCAGGGCACATGCCCAGCTGCGGGCTTGATCAATGACTCTCTCATCATTGATGTTTCTATCTCTCTCTCTCCCTCTCCTTTCCTCTCTCTGAAATCAATAAAGATATATTTAAAAAAAAAAAAAATCTTTGCTTATGAAGGACAAACCTGAGCAGCTTTTCAGGTATGTAGAGAAAAAGAATAAAGATGTTTAAGTGATCATAGAGAAGAAAGAAAAGAGAATTATAGGAATACTTACAGAAAAAAATCACTACAACTGGAAACAAAGCAATTTGCAAAGATTCATATTTGAAGTACCAGGAATATAATGAAGGTACCAAGATATCTCCTATAACACTGTTGAATTATAAGGGTATAGGGGAAAGGCCTACAAATTATGTACAAAAAAAATCAGTGTTCTCTCTATTGCTAAATGTCAGGAAACAGCAACAGAATTTTTAGGAGAAAAAAAATTTTTAATTAAAGAATCTGAATCCCAACTAATTTGCTATTCATACGTATAAAAAAATAAAAATGTTGTTCTCATATGTGCAGTCACAGGATATAAACCACTCACAGGCCTTTATTTTTAAAAAATTACTTGAAGTTATTCTTTGGCCTACTAAGATATAAATAAATATTAAGAATCCAATACAGAAATTATGCTTTTAATAAGCCTTCCAATGAACACTAAGACCATAAAATTAAAGTGGTTGATGTAACAATGGTAACAAAAAGTAAAATCAAATGTTAAAATAATTCCTGAAAGAGAAGATAGACAATATAAGTAGTTTTAAAATTATCATTCTAAAGAAAAAAAACTCCAGGACATTAACTGAAGCTGGAATGAGGAGGCTAAGGAGAAGTTGGAATAACAAAACAAACAAACAAAACCACACTAAATTCTTTATCTTAAAAAGGTGGGGGGAAAGAAGTTCACATTTTATTCTTCATTTTTTTCAATACTAAATATGTGGGTAAATACATATACGTTTTTAAACACATTCAGGGTAATTGGTGGTGGAGTTAAAAATAGATAAAAACATTTCAAATCTCCAAGAAAGAAAACAAAAGTTAAAATTTAAACACACCCACACACACAGAAGAAAACAATGAGAAAAAACTAAATGTATTACAACCAAAAAAAATAGATTCACTCCATTAATAAAAGAATAAAAATGTAATACCCAATTATAAATTATTTATGGGACATTAGAATATTAAAGATATTATCAGCAGAATACTACTTTGCACTTATAAAACTGATTGTTTTAAAAATTGATATTAGAGTTGGGAAGGGTGTGATGAATCAGAAACTCACTGTTTTGTGAAATGTTTCTGGAAAAACTTGTCAGTACACATAAAGTCATAGGTTCATAGCCTGTGACCAACTAAATTAACTTCTTGAAAATTATACTAAAAATATAATCAGGATGTAGACAAATAGCAATACATAATTAGTTTTGTTGCAACACTATTTTACTAGTAAAAACCTAGATATTTCCTGATGTCCAATAATAGATGAGTCAGATAAATTATCATATATCTATATAAAGGAATATTATGCAACTACTAAAATTATGGGTGGAAAAACAAAAAATATAATTTGTAAAATTATTTAATAATGTAGAAATGCTAAATATATCATTCTAATTAAAAATAGAGGGCAGAGTTGTAATATGATCTTATTTTAAAGGAAAATGCATATGGATATACTTAAATTTAAGGAAATTTGCCAAAATGGTAACACGGCTCATGACTGTTCAATTTTTATGTTATCTTGGTACCATTATGCATTTTCCAACTATTCTACAAAGACCATACAATGTTTGAATCAATGGGTTTTGTTTTAGTTGTTTAATAATCAGTGGAATAACCTGACACACATTTGGAAAATGAACAGTGAAAAAATATATTAAATGAGGTTATTCATGAGCACAGAAATTACTGGCAGTAATTTAGAACATTTTTTTCTTCAAACACTTATTTTTTTACCTTTTTTTGACTGCCAGTTTGGGCTATTAGGAAAAAAATCCCTGGAATTCCTTTTAATCAATATTGCTTCATTTTTACCAAGTTCTGGTAATTCTTCTTTCCAGGCAACAACAGACCTTTCTTGGGGCTCATGTTAACTCTGAAGAGCATAATAAATTAATTATGGGGAATGGAAAGAACAGGAGAGGGTCCTTCAGGAAGTAAGAGATTTCGGCAAATTTTTGGTAAATATAATATTGTACACTGACTTTATTTTAGTTTTAAACATATAAAAATTTTAAGAGAAAAAAGATCTATATGGTAGCATGGAGAAGGTAACTATGAAGGAACAAAGAAAGAAAAGAGCCCCAATCTTGGAAAAATAAATATAATGGAGAGTAAAAGATGTAGATTGAAAACAAATTAATTAGATGTAAATATATAAAGCCCTAAACCCACCCAATGTCATTTTCCACCTGTCACCCAAAGGCATGTATTTACACCCCATCCAGAGACAAGTGTGAGGATAATCTGTAAAAAAAGAACAGTTTTAGAGGAAATTTAGGAAAACTTTTGTGAGTGTCAGTAACACTAGGAAAATCTCCCACATGGTAGTATTTGTGGGACCCTCACAAACACCATTTACTTAACAAGCAAGCCCTTGCCTCCCTATGGAGACAGCAAAATAAATTAAAGCCATGTATGAAATGAAAATGGCTACACTATATTGTAGTCTATTAAGTGTACAATAGCACTATATCCTTTTAAAAAAAACAATGTACAAATCTTAATTAAATATGCCTTATTGCTAAAAAAAAATGCTAACCATCGTCCAAGTCTGCTAGGAAAATAGCACTGATAGACTTGCTCAAGGCAGGGTTGCCACAAATCTTCAATTTGCAAAAAATGCAATATCTGGGAAATGCAATAAAGCAAAGCACACTAAAATGAAGTATGATTGTATTTTAAAAGATACCTTCTATCATTACTAAAAATGGAAAACCACTGTCATTTACACCAAAATCTAAACAATGTTATAGTAAATGATGTTATATTAGTCTCTTTATATGTGATTGCCAGTTTTTTAAAAATCTTCCCCCCACCCAAAAAAAATGAAATGAAAATGGCATCTTCTCATTCAAAATAGTTAATGCTAGAAAACAACATTCCAGTGTCTTCAGAGTTCTGAAAGAAAAGATTTGCAACCTGAAAGTCAATTTCCAGCAGAACTATAAATCCATCAAGTGGAGGGAATAAAATAAAGACATAAATCGAATATGAAGACAGAATAAAGATATCTTCAGACATGATAAGACACAGAAAGCTAATGCCCACACACCCTTTCTTAGGAAGTTAAATCAAAAGACAGAGTCTATATTTATAATTGATGGAACAAGAAAAAATATGTACATGTATTTTTTTCATTTCTTAAGCAATTTATTATTTTTAAAAGAAAGCCAAAAAAGGGAAAAGTATAATTTCTTATTGCTCATGAGAAGTATCTAGAAGAATTTAATTTTAGATTTTAGTTAGCTTCACAACTAAACCCTTGCTATATGAGAAGAGCTTCTAGTAATATTATCTCCAAATGTAGGCAAAAGTGTTAAGTATATGAAGTTAGTATATAAGGCTTTTTTTAAAAAAAATTAAATTACAGTTGACATTCAATATTATATTAGTTTCAGGTGTATAGTATAGTGGTTAGACATTTATGTAACTCATGAAGTGATTCCCCCCACTAAGTCTAGTACCCACTTGTGACCATACATAGTTATTACAGTATTGTTGACTATATTCCTTATGCTGCATTCACTTATTACATAAAATTACAAAAGTAAGTAATAAAGTAACTGAAAGTAGTAATACAGCTGTATTGAGAAAAGGGAAGGAGAGGGGTGATGATATGAGTAAGCTAAATCATCAACTATCATTCCAGAACATCAGTATTTAGATAAATAAATATAAGCATCAAAATATTTCAAAGTAGAAAAGGTAAAAGAGTATGTGCGAGAGGAGAGGAGAAATGGGAAGACAAAATATAGATGTTTTTTATTAGTTTAAGTCCTTTTTTTCTAAATTGTGAAATTATGCACATGAATTATTTTTTCAAGTTATAAAACTTTTAAATAAATTGTAGGTGAAGATGAAGAGATTGTACATTCAGTCAACTAAGAGAAGTTCAGTTATTAAAGGGAGCAGAAAAATAGGAAAACAAGTTGACAGCAATGAGGTCAAGGAAAACGATGCCAATTTGTGTGTTTGTTTCCCATGGAAAATTAGGATATCAGTACATTGACTGGAATGATACAAAAAGACAGAGAAATTAATTTTTTTGTGCCCATTCATTTCAGGTAATAGGCAGTACCCAAGCTAATTATGAGGTGAGGATCATCTTATAAAGAAAACTTACACCCTCATCATTGTCACCCTTTTCCATCTACCATCTCTACATACTTACCTTCAACCTTGAAGTGTAGTATCAAAGCTGATTTCCTGCTGGAAATCTAAGTTTATTTAAACTGTCTCTGTTGGGAAGCTTCACTTCAAAAGAATTCTCTTTTGTGTTTCTTCAGCCTGATCAAATTATTCAACAGATGAATAGGAATCAGTATTGGCTGATGTCTTCTTATACTTGATTCAAAGATACACCATAAAGAAATTACTGAAGAATACTAGCCTTTTGCAAAGCATCAAGTTGACTTATTTGCTCTTTTCTGTGGAAACTGTACTGTCATCTTAGTACAAAACCCACCTGGGAATTCCCCCCATCCTCCAAAAAAACAAAATACTAACCAGAAATTATGCTTAATTCCTCTGTGTAACCTTCCCCAGCACTTTCACTTCATTAGAAGTCAGAATGGGGGACAGTTCAGTCAGGAATCCATGCCAATTTTGTGAGACTCTGCTCATTACCCCTCAAAGAGCTTTTGGCCAGATATTATTAAACATCCAGTGCCACGATCACAGCCCTGCACAATCATGTGGAACAGCTGGATTGATTGCCTGACACCCTCTGACAAAAGACCAGTCTTTGCTTCAATTGCATGTTAAAAAATGTGTATATGGACACATTATTTAAGCTGTCAGTAGTAAGTCTAAGGCAAATATTTAGACTGACATAAGAATGAAGAAGAAGGATTCCTAAAAGAGGAAGGCTGAAGGTAGTGGGCAAGCAGGTGCTGTTAGTTCTCTAATGATTAAAATTGCTCCTTACATTCAAGAATAGAAGTCATTACTGCTAAATTACTCATGAAATTCTTGCCTTTGATTCATGTCAACCATTCAGGTTCAGACTTAGCTGAGGAGGCATACAAGTGAGATAGGTCAAGAAAAAATATTTTCAAAGTGCTACTAAGTCTGTCTAGTCTTTATTCACTTGATTTTTACTTACCTAGGCCCCAGGACCAGGTGGGCTTTTCCACTATAGTGGAGGTCATGGAAACCTGAAGTCCTTCAATCTCTGGGAAGCCATTTAAGCTCAAGGCTGGAGATGGGGTTGATTGACTTCCTTGGTCAACTAGGAATGTTTCAGAGTACTTGGCAAGAACAAAATAAATTTGGACAATTGCCCAAAGAGCAAATTGATTTCTTCTCATAGAGCACTACTGAACACACAGTAAATGTCTAATAAATATTTGTCAGATAAGTGAGCTATCACAGCAACCTTAATCAATTGGTAGAAATGACTGCCTGGAGAGAGCTGAAGTGAGTAGGAAGGAGTTCCATAGCATTTATTTATGCCTGCCATGGGCTCTGGAGTGATGAGTGGTCTCACTTGTGCCTTAAAGCTGCCATTCCTGTTTCAGAAACAAATTTTCAACTCTACTGAATTCCACCAAGTAGCTTATAAATCTGGAATTATTTGTATTAAAAATGATGTTATAGACATCTTGCACAACTACTTTTATAAGAAAGAATTGAAGAAGAACAGGTAGCAAGTTATGCAGACATATACTGGCTAAACTATTTGATATCTTGGAAATGATTAACCTAAATATGTAAAATATTTTTCTCTTCAATATCTTTAGAGAGTTGTTGCTAGCAAAAAAATTTGTTTGTACATTTCTGTTAAGCTTTTGTTCCCTAGCAATTGTTGGAGCCTACACAAATAAAAAGATTCCAATGTCTGCAAAATTAAGTGGTAAAATGAATAATATAGTGTTGAATAATGGAGTGAAAGATCTGGATCCATCCAGGTTGTAATGTTGGTTCTGTCTCTTGCTGGTCGTGTGACTTTAAGCAAGTTAGTTAACCTCTCTGTAAAATAAAGATAATATTGACATTGCAGGATGGTTGGGAGAACTAGCTGGGATAATGTATATCAAGAACAGCACCTGGGGAGGGGTGGGGACTGGGTAGAGGGTGGCAAAGTGGGGGGAGGGATTGGGGACATCTGTAGCACTGTCAAAATAAATAAATAAAAACATTTCTTAAGAAGAACAGCACCTATCACAGGAGAGTTACTTAGTGAGCTAAAGGCACCATTATGCTGTTAAGGGGGACAAAGAATATACTTTTGTGGACTGACTGTGAAAGACTTGGGAAAGAGCTGAGGTTTCTTAAATATGGACAGAAGAATGAGAAACTATGCCTGCCTTTCCAGCTGGAGGCCATGGCATAAGTATTTCTTATGATATCAAAGCAGTCCGGCTTCATGAAGGATGACTCCAATGAAATGGAGAGTTAGGAAGGTGGGGATGTGAGGCACAGCCTGGGGTAAGAACTGGGAAAGCAACTAGTGAAATTAGTAGAGCTGGTAAACGTTCGTATCGCTGAGCTCCGTGGGCAACCACCTCTGCTCCGGAATGAACTGAGAGCCGCAGGACTCTCTCAGAGCAGAAATAGATATTTATTGGAGACGACAATGGGCACTTAAGGTAAAGCAGAGGAAAAAGTGGAAGTTGGTTGGGGTTATTAGAGGCAGTATCAGTCAGTCCAACTGTTAAAACAGCAACAATAAGAACCAAACTCAGTAGTTTACAAAATAAAGGTTTATTTCTCACATTACCGTCCACTGAGGGTGGCCAGGGGGTTGAGGTGGGGAAGGCTCTGTTCCACGCAGCCATCTGGAGACGCAAGGCCCTTCCGCCCTGAGACTTGGAGATTCTGCAGGGCCTCAGAGCTCACCGCCGGGTCCTCTGCACTGGGCTGGCAGATGAGACTAAGAGAGAACGTGGAGGATCTCACAGGAGTGAAAGAAAGGAGAAACACACAAGGAGTTAACGGAACACAAACAGAGGAAGCAAGACAAAGGGACAAAGGGAAATAGCCAGGATGTGCCACACAGAAGACTGTGAGGCGGACACCACGGCCTGACACCAGAAAGGACCCTCAGAGGTCAGATGAGAAAAAGTCTTTCATAGCCAAGGCATCTTTACAGGCTGTCAGGAAGCGGATTCTGAAAAGGCCCACAACACACACACGCACACACACACACAGAGGAGATGGTCACAACCAAATCTGCCTTGGTCTGGGTCACTAGACCAAGGCAAATCAGACAGGATCAAGTAGTCTGATCTTCAAGGTAAAGGCTCTGAATGGTGATATTTTTACACTCTTTTTTCATATTTTCAAAATACAATGAGCATACACATGAATAATTGTAATAGCCTTTAAAAATGTAATTAAAAACATAAAAATGGTTAGGTGATCTAAAAAAAAAAGAATCAGAATACCTAGGGAAGAAGACAAAACTATTCCTTTTAAGGGTTTTTAATGTTTCAAAGGAGTCTTGAAACAACTTCAGAATTTGTAAACTATTCCAAGCCCTCACCGCTGTTTGTCATTTTGGCCAACCCTGTGACTTTCCTGATGTGACCAGCAATAAGAACACACCATTAAAATGGAGTTTCTTTGCTGTTTTCAGAGGCAGCAGGGAGGAGGGGAAATAGTTTACTTTTGCAGCAGGGCTGGATAGAGAAGGAAGTTCAGAAAGTAAAACAAGGTAATGGTAGCAGAAAAGAAGACGCAGGTCAGGTGGCAGCCGGGGGGAGGCAGTAAAGGAAGAATAAATAGCCCTTGTGAATTCCCCAAGTAGCCACAGGCAAACCCTATTTTGGTCCAAACTCTGACCTTATTGTCTCTTCCAAAGATCAAGGACACTGGCTGCCCCCACCTTTCTATGTCAGCAGGAAGGGGAGGAGTGGCATTGAAAGTAGAGAACTCTGTGGATTGATTGATTTGAGGGAGCTTGGGGAAAGTAAGCTAGTAAGTTATTGCAAGAATTATTAGTTAGGTTATGCCTTTCGGTCCATTAATTTCAATCCTTCTAATTTTTGTTAAATGAATTAATCAAAAGAATGAGAAAAATGAAAATACTAAGGTTTTTGTGGCTGTATTAGGCATATAATTATATTTTTCATTACCCCACATTTCTGGGAACTGCCCTTCACATTTATAACTTTCCATGGAAGCAGTCCTTTTGTAGATGTGGACCTGCCTCTACTCCCACTGTGACCAAGGGTGGGGACCTAACCCTTAGCAAGACAACTCCAGGCCACTTGGGTTGGTCCAGAGATGAACACCTGGTTTAACAGTAGCCGTCTCCATCCTTCCCTGGGAAATTAGACAGAGGTGGTTTCTCTTCAATGGCTCAGGCTGCGAGGTGTAAAATTCTGGAATTTGCAGGCAGTGGTGTTCCCTGTCATTGGGGCTGAGAAAAAACAGGAAGTCTGACTGAAGCAAGAGAGGAAAATGAAACAGATGCACAGAGAGAGGCAATGGAGCTATTTCCTAAGCCATGTGTGCAGGAGGGTAGACCTCAGCAGGCAAGCTCTCAGACAGCGATGAACACTCACATCGGTAGCTATGTTACATATGCAGGCGAACTCCTCCTGTAGCTTAAAGTCAGGGTGGCGTGACAGTGAAAATTGCTCACTTCTGAACTGACTCTCTAATACAAAACTAAGAGGTGGAGGCAGGGCTTTGTTTAAGATAACTGGTTAACTTGAATCGAATTTTTAATAAAAAATTTTCAACTCTTTCCTCTAAAACTAAGTTTTTAGTGAGGTTTTATCATGAGAAGATAAACTGGGCTTAATAGAAAAATGAAAACAAGTTTTGAAGCTCAGGAATACCTTGCTGCTTCTCATTTCTTCTTTTCCCTCCCATGGAGGACAGACAGCTCTCTGGCCTTCATAGACGTCAGGCCAGTTCCTTCCTGGGCATTCAGAGAGCACTATTCATTGTTTTCTTCAGCTTGGATTCTACTGGTGCGATTTGGTGAGCTGTCCTCCCTTCCACTCTGACTGTGCCCAGGTCCCTCCTGCCTGCAATACGCACCCTCAGGCAGCTCTGTGAGAAGAGAAGCCTCTGCAGAAAGGAAAGAACCAGTTGGCTGGCTAGTAGATCTTGGGTTCTGGCAGCCAGGAGTAACTCTCATGGGTTAATGAGTTAATGTGTTAATGGTGAGATCCAGGTGATGGGTACAGTGATATTCACTGTAAAATCCTTTCCACTTTGCTATATGTTTGAAAGTTTGTGTAGTAATATTTTTTAAAAGGAGTAAGTGCTTGATCTATTGCTTAATTGATGGAAACTCTAAGCTCCATATCCACATCAAAAACAAGAATTAATGGCAGAAAGACCTATGAAACTGGAACTTGAGGGTTCTCACACAGGTCCAACTGCAGCCAGGCCCTTTCCTAGCTGTCCTGAGTGATGAGACCAACCTGCTGTCTCCCTGGCCACCCAGCCCATTGGGCACGAAAGAGAAGAAACAGGCAGCTAGAGACAGAACCGTGAGGTCCCCGCTTTCCTCTTTTCTTTCCCAGGGGCAGCACTTTGCTCTTCCTGCCCCATTCCTCATCCGACACTCATTGCTGCTCAGTGTCTAAAACGTCCCCCACCAACCAGAAGGAAAAAACTGAGAGTGTCATTTTTGCATCTTGCATCCTTTATTTTTTGCTTACTTCATCAAAAGTGTTTTAGCAACCAAAGGAGCTGGTGCTGAAGACTTGTGCATAAATGTGTCTGAGCCTGAGGAAGGCTGCTTCTTCTACACTTGACGCCCAAAAAGCTTAAGGTGTCACAGAGCAGAAGAGGTTCCAGGTCAAAGCTGGAAGGCTTTTAGGGATTATACAGCCTGCCTGCCTGCTGTCTAGTCTGTGTGACCGTCCAGGGCAAGCCAGAGCTATGAGCCCTGTGGTAATATCCAAGCTCTCTTATGAATCCTACATTGAAATCATAGAGCAAGAATCTGAATAATTGTCTTTTTCCTCCATTTATGCTAAATGAATGCAAGATGTTGATTAGAACAAACTGTTCTAGTGAGCCACAGAATTCTGTAAGGTCCTAAAGCTCTATCAAGAACATTTATTTCTAAGTTACTATGGGACATAATGTGAGATAACAAAATGACCCTACAAAAGACATTGCTCCTATAAAATGTAAAACGCTCAAAAAAAGAAATAACATTGCCCTGGCCAGTTTTGCTCAGTGGTTAGAACATCAGCCCGTGGTCTGAAGGATCCCAGGTTCGATTCCAGTCAAGGGCACACACCTCGGTTGCAGGTCCCATCCCTGGCTCCAGTTGGGACACAGGCAGGAGGCAACCAATCATGTCTCTCTGATATCGATGTTTCTCTCTCTCTCCTTCCACTCTCTCTGAAAAGCAATGGAAAAAATATCCTCAGGTGAGGATTAAAAAAATTAAATAAAAAATATATATTGCTTAAAAAAAAATAACATTCAATTTCACCAACCAATAGGTGCTTGTGTTTTTTTTCTTTTGTTTTGTTTTTGGATAGTGTTTACTTTAGACAGAGATTACTTTGTTGGAGAATACCTTTAGCATTCTTGAAAAGAAAGTCTTAGGTCTTTCTGACTTATGGAGCATGTAATGCAAGATCTGCTGGAGGCTACTGGAGCAGTCAGAAGGCATTAATAGGAGACACATAGAGACCTCTAAGTGGCTCCAAAGAACATAGAAACTTGCTCTCCTGGTGGCTGGCATTCAGCCACCACAGCAGCAGGAGCTACACCAGCTTCACTTGAGAGATGGGCAGGTGCTCAAATGGCAGGCAACAGGGCTACTGTTTGATGGGTTTTCCTTCTCAACAGAGACCATAACGTTCCAGGCTGCAACCCAGATATTGGTGTAGCTTATTCACCCATCCATTTCTTCATGTTTCAGACAAGAGCCCTGAGGTCAAGAAAGGTTAAGGGAGTTTATCACCACTATCACCAGTGTTAATTACACTGGTAATTTATGTAGACTGCATGCATCTACACAAATTAAAAAGAACATTTTAAAATAATGATAAAGCCACCAGCACATTGTTTTCTGCCACAGCAATTTCCATCTTTCCTGTTAAGGAGGAAGCCATGAGGGATATTAAAGACCTTAAGGTATAATCTCTTAATTATTTAATGACTATACCTAGCCCCTCAGATACCTTGTCTCTGTTTGCCCCTAATTAAGTTATGTACCTAATTGACAACACCCATTCATTGCCTCATTCATCCATTCACTCATCTGTTTGACAAACATTTAAGTGCCTACCATAATTAAATCAAAGAATTTTACAAGTAGGAAGAATTGAGGAAAAGAAATGTTAAGTTTACACAGCTAGTTAAGAGTCAAAACTAACACTCAGGTTTCTTTCTTCTCTCTGGTATAAAGACCCCTGGATATAAATTAGAAAGCCAATTCAAATCCCAGCTTAGCCATTTACTAAAGATTTGATCTTGGGGAGGTTACTCATTTGTAAAATGGGGAAATTATCTTTTCCCAAGGATTACTATGAAATATCCCGACACAGTATGTGGCCCATTAAAAGCTCACAACATTATTTAGTAATGTTTTCCCTTCATGGTTCAGCACACTCTTCATGACTACCAATATATTTCCCAAAAGGTTCACTTTAATTCTGCCACTGATTTATTAGGAAACTTTCCTTCTTTTATCTGTCTTCCTCAATGACTTACCTTCTAAAATGAGCCAAGTTTCCAGCCTATGGGTGAGGAATTTCTTTACCTTTCTCATGCTTTCGGGGCTGCTGCTGGCCTATATCATGTCTTTATGGGAATGCCCCTCCTCCCACACCCATAGTGATGCTGTCCCACATCAAGCCACCAGACTCTCATTCTTATACAATGCCCAACCTGCCTAGCATGGCCCTTTTTAGTATGGTCTGAAGCTCCTTGATAATGTTTCTATTTATTCACTTATTCCATCAACATTTATCAACTAGCATTATCAACCAACATGGCCTTGCCGTTGAGACATAGAGATGGATGGTATAGAGTTCTGGCCTGAAATAATTTACATTCTAATGGTATGTGTTGTGTGACGTTTAGTTACTTATTCCACCTTCAAGTAAAGTCATTACTTAAGGGGATATCAGAGTGCAGAGGAGGGAGGGCCTATTAGCAGAGGGAGAGGCTACATGCACAAGAATCAGACTCTCCCATAGTGACTAACCCTGCAAAGTGACAAAAGCCAGGAGCAGTACCCAGTCAGAAAGGGGACGTCTGCAGAATCTGTGCAGAAGTCAGGACAAGGAATCTTAAAAAGGCAGAAGGTGGCCAGAGCTTTCAGCTCCTTGGACAGCAGCAACAGTTCTGGCTCCTGAGCGTCAGGAGCTAGAGAGGATCCCTTCAAAAGCTAGTAAAGACATAGCATGTGGTGTATAAAAGTGAGGTCATTTGTATATAAGAAGCATTTCTAACTCACATGGTGACAAGGAGCAGCCTGTGATGCCAAGTTGATATGATGAATTAACAGATTTCAAAACTGGTTGATGGAAGTACCATGAAACCACTGAAAATGACAGGCTTTTTATCTGTCGACCCACCTTCCCTTATTTTATCTTTTTGCTCCCTACCCTCTTCTTTCCCAGCTCCCTCCACTCTAACACTCCATCATTGCACGTGTTTGTTATTGTTCCTACACTGAACCTATATAATAATGTGGGTGATCAAAACTCCTCCTCTAAAAATGTTTGTGATGTTTTCTTAAAATTACAGTACACTTATCACAGACCTTGCTCACAGTCATGTGTCAGAGCTCAATTAGTCAGGTAAGAAATAGGTATATAGTGGCCCCATTCCCAAAATCAGAGACCTTTAGAGCAGAGGTTTTCTAAGTTCAGTGTGTGTAAACATCACTGGGGATATCCTGCAAATAAAGATCCCCTGGATTCTACCATCAGAGATTTTGATTTGTAGTCATGGTAGTAGCGCCTTAGAATCTGAATTTTTAATGACTACTCCTCCAAATACAGTGATTCCATCATAGATGGTCCATGTTCTACACTCAAAGGAATACCCTTATAAAGGATGTTGGCTAGAAGGTACCTCTTTTTTCTCAAGAGGCAACAACACACCTTATTTAACATTTCTGTGGAGGGGAGGCAGCTGGCTGGTGATGAGCACCTGGGTAGTTGGGTTGCTGGTGAGATACAGAGCACTAGTCAGTGAGGACCAGTCATAAGTGCTAGGATGCCAGAAACAGGCATGGAGGAAGAAAGCGATTCTAGAAGATGTCCAAAGAGTGGTCATAAAAGGGCATGAGGGCCCCAGAAGATCCAGGGATACCCCTGGCCAGGCCTTTGAGCCTGGGATTGCTCTTTCCTGGGGATATGATTACAGCAGACATTGTGGTCACTATGAATGGGAGAGGTTTCTGTTCACCAGATGTTCGGTATAATTCCTGTAATTAAACTCACAAGAAGAATATTGGCTTTACCCATCCCTGAGCTAATGATTTCTGTGGCACATTTGATCCAGCACCTAGAATCTATAGCACAGTTAATAATGCTCTACAATAACACCCATTGTGTGAGTCTTTCACCCAAGTGAGACAGGTCGACAATGTATGTCATTTGTTTCTGAACAAAAAATATTTCATTTGTATGCATTTAATATTTATTGACAAGCTGAATCTACAGTACTTGAAAGTATACTCTCTGGCAATAGAGTTAAATAAATATAGGGCGTACCCCCCAAAGATGTATACACACACTTTGAATAATTATTATGGTAGTGTTTATTAAAATACATTTCATTTTCAAAATTGAGCTATCACCTGTTAAAGTTTGTATACAGTTTTCATTTTGAGGGGACACCCCGTATATATAAATTCAAGAAATATTTTCTATGTGCAAAGCACTATGTGCTAGTTCCTTTCTTTCTCTGGGGCCTTATAACATACCAAAGCAATAATAACAATACGTGGTAGCAAAATTTGGTAAGGACTGCGGGGGAAAGACAGAATACCGCAAGAGCAAAGAGGGGAAAGCACAGGAGAGCCTCGTGGAGGAGTTGCCATTGGAGAGAAACTCTGAAAACGGTTACAATTTCAACAGTTTTGAGGGCTGAGGTGGAGCTGGCATTTCAGACAGGGGACAAAGGCATGCAGGTGCAGAAATATAGGGCAAGTTCAGGGAGCAGGGAGTGGTAGGGAATGTATGTACCTTTCAGGGAAACAGTGGAAAAATGAAGTGTAAATGTAGATATGGCCCTAATTTTCAAGAATCTGAAATGTTAGGCTGAGCAGTAACTCCACACATCCAGAAGTTTTTTGGACACGGGGGTAAGGAGGGTGGGAAGGGAAACGCAAGTGTGAGCTCCGCATTAAGAACATCACTCTGGCAACAGGATGTAAGACGAAGTGAAGCGTGGAGAGACTGGGAGCAGAGAGACTAATTAGGAGGCGATCGCTGGAGTCCAGTGAGAGGCAATGAGGTCTGAACTGAGAAGGGAAGGGGCAAGGGGATGGATGCGTGAGACATTGCAAAGGTAACATTTGCATATTAAGCTTTCAGTTTCCAAGTTGTATGACATTTGTGGTTAAATGTATTAGTGTGGTGGTTGCAACAAACGTAGATTCAGTGTAAGGGAGGAAGGAGAATGGAGGCAAGAAAAACAGTCTAGGGAATGATAGCAGCATCCATCTTATGATGTTGCGATGGTTGAGCAAGATCAGCTATGCAAGAGGAGAGCTTAGCACTCAGCATTATGTGGCTCACTTCATTTTTGCAGGGAACATAACTCACCCTAAGGTGAAGTTTCCACTTTTAAAACAAAATCACTCCGCATTTTCCCCTCTTTGAAAGTTGCCATGATCTTTGTAGCACCCTCTTTTCTTCCTAGCTGTTCTGCTCACCCTCGGGAAGGAGAATGGAGGCAAGAAAAACAGAAGTTCAGGGCAGCAGATGCTGTTGGTGCCCTTAGGACTCACCTCTGTCTGCACTCGGCGTGCATAGCTTCTTTCTGCTGGCTGTGAGCTCTGTCTGGTGGCGACAGGTACCAGGGAGGTGAGATCCTCTGGGTGGTGCCCCCAGCGATGGCAAGCAAAAATTGGTGTAGAAATACCTGTTTCCTCACCCCTCAGGGAACAACTGATACCTGTCCTATACAGGCGGTCCCAGTAGGATTGAGCCCTACTAGCCACAGTGGTAATCTGCTTTCTTTACTGGCCTCCTTTCCTTCCCTGTGTCACTTGCTCACTCCACTCAGAGCTTCCCGGGATCATCTACCAAACATACTTCTTAAATTATTGGATTCTTTTCAAAATCTGCTTCTGAAAAGACCTAACAGTTAGGGATAGAATCATTTCAGGTGATAACAAGGGAAATGCTGATAAGTGGCTGAGGAGCGAGATTAAAGTCACCGGAGATAAAGTGATATTAAAGCTGAAGGATTTGAGATTATACCAGATGAAAGAGTGAGGCGTGGGGCTGAAATGGGACAGACTAAACTAGAATCTGAGATGTAGCAGAAGGGGATGGGACACCCCGAGGGTGAGCAGAACAGCTAGGAAGAAAAACAAGAGGGTGCTACAAAGATCATGGCAACTTTCAAAGAGAGGAAAATGCTGAGTGATTTTGTTTTAAAAGTGGAAACTTCACCTTAGGGTGAGTTATGTTCCCTGCAAAAATGAAGTGAGCCACATAATGCTGGGTGCTAAGCTCTCCTCTTACACAGTTAATCTTGCTCAACCATCGCAACATCATAAGATGGATGCTGCTATCATTCCCTAGTTTACTGATAAGGAAATTGAAGTTTGGAGAACTTACGAACTTGGTCAGAGTCATTCAGCCAATAATTGGCAGAGCCTGAATGTAAACCCAGGCAAACGTCTCTGATTTCAGAATCTAGTTTCTTAACCATTCAACTTTCTTCCTCCTCTCAACTCTTTTACTTTCTCTAGACTCGGTGATGTATATTAATATAATGCATTTTTATCTGGTTTTCAGTTTTTAAAAAGGAACCAATGGTTTAGGGCAAACTCTTTCTGGACATGAGCAGAAACACTAAAGATACCTAACTGGTTGATGTGAGGTTCTGCAAGCTGCTGCGACTGAATGGGAGAATTACATCATCAGTGATGACGCCTTCCCCAGGGACAAGGTCAAACTTGTTTCCGAAGTGCACAGTGGATTCTGTGAGGCACTGCCCAGGACTGAACTCTCTACCATTGCCCCAGGAAAGAAGCCTCACAATAAAGGATAGAGCACTTTAAAGCAGTATTTTTTTTTAATCCAGAGGTTTGCTGCCTGGTTTGCAATACATTCCATCCTCATTTCATTGATCTGCAGGGGTTGAAACTAGAATAGGTGTCACCTTGGAAATAGCACCTTTTAAGATAAGGTTGTTGTTCTCCAGAATGAGGTTTATAAATTTAACTAATGGCCAAAAGTGGCACTAGTTTCCAGTATCTATACTATGTGAATTCAACAACCAAGTAGATATAAGATTGGCCCCTTCCATGAAAAGATGCTCAGCATCACTAAGCATCATCAAGAAATGCAAATCAAAGCCACCATGAGATACCACCTTACACCTGTCAGAATGACTATTATCAAAAAGTCAACAAATAATGTGTTGGTGGGATGTGGAGAAAAGGGAACACTTGTGCACTGTTGGTGGGACTGCAAACTGGTACAGCCCCAAAGAAAAACAGTACAAAGGTTCCTCAAAAAACTAAACATGTAACTACCATACAACCCAGTAATTCCACTTTCGGGTATTTATCCAAAGAAAACTAGAACACTAATTCAAAAAAACATATGCACCTCTATGCTAATTACCTCATTATTTACAGTAGCCAAGATATAAAAGCAACATTGGTGTCCAGTGATAGATGTGTGTGTATATATATATACACATATATATATATATATCACATTTTCTTTACATATTCATATATATATAAATGGAATATTATATAGCAATAAAAAAGAATAAAATCTTGCCATTTGCGACAACATGGATAGATCTAGAGGGTATTATGCTAAGTGAAATAAGTCAGGCAGAGAAAGACAAATACCATATGGTTTCACTTATATGTGGAATCTAAAAACAAAACAAAACAAACAAAACAAAACAAAAACAGACTCATAGAAACAGAGATAAATATATAGTTAACAGAAGGGAGGATGTGGGGAATGGGTGAAAAGGGAAACTGGAATATAGTCAGTAATATTGTGATAAGGTTACATGGTGACATATGGTAACTAGAAATTAGCGTGGTGCCCAGCTGGCGTGGCTCAGCAGTTGAGCATCGACCAACGATTCAGGAGATTGCGGTTCGATTCCCGGTCAGGACACATGCCCAGGTTGTGGGCACGACCCCCAGCAGGAGGCAGCAGATCAATGACTCTCTCTCATCATTGATGTTTCTATCTCTCTCTCCCTCTCCCTTCCTCTCTTTCTAAAGTCAATAAATATATATATATATTTTTAAAAAGAAATTAGTATGGTGGTCACATTGTAAGGCATAAAAATGTCAAATTACTCTATTGTACACCTGACACTAATATAACCAATATAAGATTGAATGCCAACTATGTTTAAATTTAAAAAAAAAAAGAAATTAAAAACAGAAAAAGATTGTCCCCTCTCACTTCTGCTCCAATGATCTACTTTCTAAGTATGTGCTTTCCTATTCCCAAGAACTTGGGCTCTACTGGTTATAGGTTTGGTTCCCGGGAAGGATACTTCTACCATAGGACCCAGTAAAAGTTCTTTGAACTTCAAAGTTATAACTTGAAACTATAACTTGATAACCTTGGGATCCTGATGCCATGGGCCAACAGGCAAAGAAAGGAGTTACTAAACTGGCAAGGATAATCAGCCCTTATTACCATGAAAAACAAAGGTTGCTACTACCCAGTGGAGCCATGAGACTCACTGAGGCATCTCTTGGTGCATCTATGCTCAGTAATAACAATGAATGGACAAATGCAGCAACCATTGCTTAACAAAGGCAAGACAACTAAAGCTTCAGGCCTCTGAGGATGAAATAATGAGAATGGCAGCGGGGGGAGGGGATGAAGGCAACCTGGACTAGTCAAAGTGCTGGCAGATGTTGAGGGAAATCTAGAATGGGTGGTGGAAAGGGAAGATGATGAATATCAACAGTAACCTTGCAACCAGCCACAGCAGTGGGAACTATAGTTTGGTTTGTTAACCTTATATTATCTCTGTACTGATGGTGGTCATGAGCAGAGCTAGAGAGTAGTACAAGGCATGGAGAGTGTGTTCTGCACTCTTCCCCTCAGCCTCACCAGCACTGCAGGGCCAACCTCATACCGGCAAAATCTTACAGTGCCTCACCTCAGGCCCATGGCTTGAACCTTTTGCTCTGTCTAGGACTTCTCTGTTGAAATAAATGTACGGGGAAGCTGCAGGAGCCCATTTGGTGGAGCAGGTACACCTGGGGAAGAGGGCAAGGGGGTTATTAGCACCCTGTTTCTTCCCAGTTTCTCATTCATCTGAACTATCTTCAGGTGTAATTTTGTGGCTTCTTGGATAACAGATCCATGGAATAAAAAAATAAGGTGCACCTAGCAAATTAGATAATTATGCATCCTTGTATTGGCTCTCCCCTCTTCCCTGCCTCTCTCTCTTGTCTCTCACTCCTGCTCCCTGAAATTGCACTCCCTAACAAAATATTAGCACTTAAGTCCTTTGCCTCAGGCTGGGCTTTCCCAGAAACTACTGGTAACATATCTGCTAACCCTTCTCTGTTTTCTCACTAAAGGAATGAAGAAGCAATTTGTAAATAGGTTGGACCCCAGGCCCTGACCATTGAGAATTATAATGAGCATATCCAAGCACCCACTTAAGAAGAGCTGGCCTCTCTGTGAGTTTCATCTCAACTCCTTTTACATGCACAGATGCCTTTACTGCTCTCCTCCTTCCTTCCAATCTCCCCAGGAAAGGGACCCCAGTGTGCACCAAGCACAAGATGGAATCCTTAGTGGCACACCACAAGACTGTCCGATAGAGGGATGAAGTCTTTGTTAGAAAAGGCAAAGACACAACTCTTTCCCAACTCCTATAACTACCCATTCCATTTTCTTCTGCTAGTGAGTACAAAGCAGCTGGCTAATGCCTTTCATTTGGAAGATCCACTAGCTGTAATGATTGAGAAACATAATGGATGGCTTATGTCTGCTCTTTCCTAGACTTTAAAGAAAGGAGACAAAAATATTTTTGAAGGATATTCATTCCTTCGGTCATTTCATATGCAAGTGAGTAGAAAGAAATTATTTGTAGCAATCCAGAGCTAAGGATAAAGACTATGCACTTTGCCAGCACCTCCCAGCTGCTTTCTATCTCAGAAATCTAAAGCACTGCAGAGAAACCAGCATCTGAAAAAACAATGATAGCAGCAGCCCACCAATCTCTTCAGTTGCTGTCTAGTCCCTCTCCACAGCCATCATTTATTCCTTGAGTCATGGCAAGCAAGCATTTCAGCAGTTCAGACACATTATTAGAGAAGCAGCAGGGCATAGGGAACAAAATATGGGCCTTGGAGTCAAATACTCCTAAGTTCAAATTTCAGCTCTCTCAGTACCTACGTAGCCACGAGGCATATTTGCATTTTGCATTAACAATTCCTTTACACTGATAAATGTCTCACTTTCAAGTCAGGAATTGAGCATCCTCTATACAGAGATATTTAAGGCTACCATGTCTAAAGAAGTCACTAAAAATGGGAGTCAGGGGAGGCATGCTATACACATCCAAGGAGACCCAGTTTTGTCAAGCATCCTGGAACAAGATGACCAAGCTCTGGCATCATCGTGTTTCTTCCAGAAGGTCAAGCAAGCCTCAACTCCAATGTCTTCTAATTACTAAACGACACTCTGCTTTCTTCTTTCTTCATTGTTACCCTTCGAGCTGGTCCTGATGCTTAACTAGCTTTTTTCATTATATTTTTGAATCCAGACATTAATGATCAAGAGTTAAACCTTTGGGTGGTGAAAAATTATCATGGTCTTTAGCTTTGGAAAAATTAATTTTGCCACCAACTTGGTAAATTTTAATTATTTTCAACCTAATAGTAGCCTAACTGTGGTGGCCAATGAGAATAGTATTAACACAACAACACTAGAGAATGGTATATAATAAGCTAAAGTGAAGAATAGTACTTGAAACAGAAAGATGTCAGAAACAGGTGCGTGCGCACACATACTCTTTCATTACACAAAATACCATAGTAAAAACATCCCCAAGCAGTGCAAAGGGTAGCTTTCCAGGGAAAAGCCCATCATGTGCAGTTACTATATTAATAACAACAAAAAAGAAATACCTTACTATTGCTGTAAAAGCAGCAGGTAAGCAAACATTAAGAAATATAAAAGTTACCATTTTTAAAGCATGCACAGGCATACACATGATTTCCAAATGTTCCTGCAAAAAAGGTTACATTAGAAAATTATGCCTCATCTGACCTCCAAAAGTAATCCAGTAATATCAACATCTAAGCACTGTTATAGTGATTGCTTCCCTGCTACCCTCATTATATGTTCCAGAAAAGGAAGAAGGAAAAGAATTGACATGGTCTCACAGCTGCAAGATACTGAGCTCCTGACCATCCATATGTCTGTACTTTAATGGGTCCCTTTCATGGTGGGTTCTATTTCCTGCCAGGGGGTTTAGCATTTGATTTCCTAAGATACTGAGCAGTAGACATCCTCTCTGAGCTGTCAGATAACTCTCAGTACCAAATGACACTGCCTCTTCCTCTGGATACATCATCAGTCACTCAATGGGAAATGTTTCTGACCCTCTGCTAAAACCTTCGCCTCAGCCAGGGCCACCAGGTGTCTGGTTCACTCTGGGATCCTACCCTAGAGAAGCATTAATTAAAAGGATCTGAGAAATATAATAAAAATACTTGATACCAAACTTTTGCTCAATGCCGTAGTCTGATTAAATCTCATTCTCTAGTATGAAAAGTGGATAAAGAGCAGGTTTTTTGGTCTAACCAAAAGATCTCCACATAAAGAACGTATACTCACCCCCTTGCCTTTCATTGAAAACCCAGCAGGGAGAAAGGGGGTTGACCTAGCCCAGGGGACAGAAAGGATGACAGCTCTCACTACTCCAAATGAATACTTGTCATCTTGACCATGGAAGGGGAGGGACAGATGGACTTAGTCTAGCAGCTTGTAGGTAACCAAGAGCATTAGGTCAGCTTCATCTGATGGGGGAAAGGCAGGACTCCCATCCCCAGAGCATGGTCTAGATAAGAAAGCTAGAGAGAGAAGGAGAGGGAGAAAGAGAGAGAGAGAGAGAGAAACTGTTAAGTCAAACTGACTTGAGGAGAGGGTCCAGGGGCTGCTCCTTTTATAGAATCACTGAATGTGGTTGGGATTCTTTGGGAGTGGTCAGGCATCCACAGGATGCATGTATTATCCTGTGAAATGTCCCATACACACAATTAATGATCAGTATTGAGTGGCCACTATGAGATTAGTAGTGTTTGGAAGATAGGGATGGTTTGATAGATAATTCTACAACCTTAATAAAATTTACATTCTAGTGGGTGTAAGAGGAGGATAGATACTAAAATGGCAACTAGATAGATAGATAGATAGATAGATAGATAGATAGATAGATAGATAATAGATAGATATATAGATAGATAGATAGATAGATAGATAGATAGATAGATGATAGATAGATAGATGATAGATAGATAGATAGATAGATAGATAGATGATAGATAGATGATAATAGATAGATGATAGATGATAGATAGATAGATAGATAGATGATAGATAGATAGATAGATAGATAGATAGATAGATAGATAGATAGATAGATAGATGATAATAGATAGATGATAGATAGATGATAGATAGATAGATAGATAGATAGATAGATAGATAGATAGATAGATAGATAGATAGATAGATAGATAGATAGATAGATGATAGATAGATGATGATAGATGATAGATAGATAGATAGATAGATAGATAGATAGATAGATAGATAGATAGATAGATAGATAGATGATAGATATAATGCTGCTCTTGGTACTCTCACCAACCCTGGAATCACTCATGTATCTACCTTCCTTCTCCATAGGGAGTCTAGCTTTCATTCAAAATTCCATGTCAGATTGTGGAGGAGTACAACCACCACCTGTTATCTCCTGCAGGATGGGTCCTATAAGGACTACACCGACAAACTCACCCAATAAAACTTAGTCCCAGGGCTCACACATTCCAACCTCTGAACACTTGATGCTGAAATTCTCACCGCTTCACGCTTATTTTGTTCCAGCTGAGAAGGTGTTCTTGCCACCATCACTCCTTGTCTGGATCTACTCCAGCAGCTTGGCACCACTATTCTGTCACTTGAGGTGACATGGTACTTGCATAAAACAGTATATGAGTCACAAAGTCCTTGCTTTAACACACACACGCCCGCACGCACACACGTACTTAGTCACTTAAAAAACCTCATGCCTGGTGTTCTGGCTACTTGGCCAAACTCTCATCTTCTGAAACGTAGCTTAGATTAATAAAATGTGATGGACATCATCATAAGACCCTTTGTGGATGCTGCTAAGGGCTGTTTTTCATGTACATTAGAAAAGATACATTTCACTCATTACAATAAAACCACATTGCTTCAAAAAGGTGAAGTGAATTTGAGACCCTGACAACTCAGGAGCTAGACATAACTGATCCTGCTGAGGAAAAGTACTTTTAAATTATTTAAATGTGCTTGTCTAACAAGTCACTAAAAGCTGTAATCTTCCATTTTCCATTAACAACTCCATCAACGTCCCCTTAATGTTTTAAAGTAACTGTCTTTTCTCAAATATGGGGCTATTCATCATTTGAGGAAAATAGCCCCTGATTTTTTATTCTGGATTTCCAAAACTGAATTTATTTTTCATTTGCATTTTTATAAAAGTGTATTCATGTTAGAAGTTGGCGTGTTTCCTACCATTTGAAATTTCAGAGCACTTCCCAAAAATAAATGTACCTATTCTTTTATAAATTCTTTGACAATTCTGATGCTAGAATTATAACTATGCCAAGCAGGAAAAAATTACAGTTTTTATAAAATACATAGTTTTTATAAAATTCCACAAGCTGACCCTATTATTATTTAACTGTTCTCATCCTCATATCCCATCTTCCCTTTTTCTTCTATAGCGACTCTCCTGGGAGAATGAGAAGCACAGGGGAAAAATATGATCACATCTCCAGCACCCTGTATTGAAGGGAATACGTGTGCATCTATTACAGGGGATGCACCTCCCTTCACCCCACCCAGTTAGCTGATGTAGCACATAAAAAAAATGTAATGCTCATAGACCAGAGATTTTTAATATCCATCTACCAAGCAACCACTAGTAGTTGTGTTGGGAAAATTTCAGACATGCTCTCTTAGCCCTACTGTGGCTATTTTGTTTTTGTTTTTTACTTTAGAATGTTTACTAATTCATTTCCACTTAAGGGATATTTACTGAGTATTAATTTACACAGACATGAAGCTAGACTGGGATACAAAGACTAATTAAGCATGGACCATGCTCTCAAGAAGCTCAAAATTATGTGGAGAAAACCAGAATCAAGTTCAAATTATTACATTGTAATGTGCTGATATTAGATAGTAGATGTTGTCTTACTTTATTTTTATGTTGTGGGAGCATGGCAGAGTGAGTAATTGTGCCTGATTTAGATAGGGAGGGGCCACAAATTCCACAAGCTGACTTATTTCCTATCCTTACATCTTTGTTCTCTTATTGAAGAAAAGTTACTGAACTTGAAGGTTTCAAGGAGGAGGTAGCATTTGAACTGGAAACTGAATACTGAGAACGTGTCTGTAACACTCTGTGCCTTTCTCTCGGGCTTGAAGGAAGGCTGAAAATATGGACATGAACAAGATGGTCAGAGAAATATTGAACAAATAACTTGACTTCTAAATAACCTCAGTGTTTTATGTGTTTAACACATAATGAGAAACGTGGCAGAAACACCTGGATTTAGACTGTGAATGGTCTGATACACCATTCCAAGGATTATAGAACCTAACTTCTCATAATGGGAAGTGACTGAAAAAATTTAAACAAGGGTGTTATGATCAATTTTAAGTGTTAGGAAGATAATTCTTGGCATGATACCTTGGTAGAGCAGTATTCCATTGTCTTCTAGCAACCAAAGCTGCTGTTGCTAAATTCAGTGCCATACTGATTCTCAAATGTTTGATAGGGACCTGGTTTCTCTTTTGGGGTACCTAAAAGATCTTTGCTTTATCCCTGATATTCTGGAATGTCATGATCTATGTCTTATGGTCTTTGTATTCTCTATGTTAGAATCAGTCCTTCTATTATTGGAAGTGGGTTATGTCACTTCTTAGATAATTCCATGCTCTTCATTTTGCCTGCTCTCTTTCCAAAATTCCAATTCGTCAGATACTCAAACACCTGGTCATCTTTCTTTTCATTGTTTTCTGGGTAATTTCCTTGACATTATCTTCCACTCCTTCTTTTAATTTTTTTGTTTACCTATTTGTTTGTTTTGGGGGAAAGCATCATATTATTAAACCTCAAGAGTTTTCTCTTGTATTCTGATTATTCTTTTTCTGTATCATCCTGTTTTTGTTTCACAGAAGCAATATATTTTCTTTATTGATAAAGTTTCTTCCGCTAATTTTTCTGTTTCCTATTATTTCCTCCGTTCAGTTAAATAGTTGATTTTGTCTCTGCCTTTCATGTGGGAAGTTTACCCAAAGTGCTGGCTGATTCTTGTCTGTCAGGTTTTATTTCCAGCTAAGGCATGGAAAAGCATATTGGAAATCTAGCCAAATGGGCAGAGTTTTTGAACATCTATAGAGTAAGGGCATCAAATCAGATTTCAATTAAATAATCTTCAAATAACAGTATCCTTATAGGGCCAAGAGAGTCCTCTAGCCTTATATAGGTTAGTGCTTGGCAGCCAGTGATCTGGGAGCAAAGCAAAGAACAGGGACTGGAAGTCTCATGATTTGGTGTGCATACCCTCCTTTAACCTCCTTGAATCCATCAGTTCACCACCACTGTCCACTGTCCCTGTGTTTCCTGTGGCCAGAGACTTTTGGGTATTATTTCCTCAGATCTGAATTTCAACCTTCCATTCACTCCAACTTTCACAGCTTTCAAGGGTTCTGTGTTGAATGGAAACTCAATTATCTTCATAAATCCTGTCTGCAGACACTTGGTTGGAAATTTCCTCTCTTTTACTAAGTCAATTACCATCCCACTGTCCATTTTTAATCTTCAAAAACTTTTTTTAGCATTTCTTCTCCACTGTTGCTTTTACTCATAATCTCTTTATGAAGTGATAGCAGATGTCAACATGTTTCTTGATAATCAAATCCGCAAAACACAAAATAAGTAATCAGTGTATGTTAGTTTAATTTCTCAAAACAGAAAATGCTGGGTTCAGACACATGCTTATGAGAGAAAATGGAGAGGGAGCTGGTAAGGGGGAAGAGTTATCAAACTATGATGAGGGTGAAGAAGAGATGGAAGGAAGATTGGGTGGAGGCATCTTAGAGTGCAGTGCAGTTGTGAGGGAAGTTCAGCAAGGCTGTAAGGGGATGCTTAACCTAACTTCATAGGTCAGTAGAGTCCCACAGCCCCAAGGCATGGGCCTGCCTTGCTATCTTTGCTGTGCTCAGTCATTGTCTGGAATCAATCCATTGGAAGCATTGTAAGGGTATGTTTCAGGGAGCAGCATCTAAGACTATTTTTTGTTCTTCCTTATTTTTTTATTTTTTATTGAATTAATTGGGATGACACCGGTGGGACTATTGGTTAATAGTGTTCTCTAGTGGGAGATAGATCTGAGAGACACATTCTCATGACTACCACAAAGCTGAAACATTGCAGAATATGTGGAGAAAATAAATTCCTGCCACTGCACATAGGATTTCGAGTAGTTAAACCAAATATCTGCAAGAGGTAAAGCACCTAAAGTAGCATTCATACCTAAATACACCCAAGGTTCCTCTGGTTTAGGGATCAGTAAACTATAGCCTTTGGGCTACATTCAGCATACTGCCTGTTTTGTAAGCATGTTTTTTTAATTGAGGTATAATTGGCCTACAGCCTTATATTGAATAAGATTTTATTTGAACAGAGCTACACCCATTCATTTATATATCATCAATAGCTGCTTTCACACTACAAAAGCAGTCACAGAGTATAGCAGAAACCATACAATCCCCAAAACTAAATATTTATTCTCTTGCCCTTTACAGCAAGTTTACAGACCCCTAGTCTAGTACAAAGCTCATTGTAATTTAATTAGGGAAGACTATAAAATACCTTCAGACTTTCCACACCTTATAATTCCAGTTGAAGTTTCCAAAAGTATGCACTAATGTCAAAGAGAGAGAAGAGTCCTGGAGAGAAAGATCACAACCCTAACTTCTCTCAAGTAAATAGTGTCCCTTTTACAATTTACTGAAGTGCATGGTAGCTGCCAGGTCTATGCTAGTCATGGGAATACAAAGATGAAAACCTGATCTTACCCTCAACAAGCCAGGGTCCAGCAAATATGTAAACAACTCACTATAATATACTGCAACATCTGCTCTAAACAAGATGTAAAGAGCACTTGGAGAGCACAGATGAAGACTCAATTAAAGACTTTGAACAAATACATCAAATTAAACATGTATTTATTCACTGCCACCTCCCCAAATGCCACTAACCTGGTAATAAAGGAACTACACACACACACACACACACACACACACACACACACACACACACACACACACGTATATACTCATAGATGCACATATATGCTCCTATTTACAAATATATATACAAAGGTACGTATACAGGGGTGCGCAACAGTAAGTTTACATTTGTAAGTATGTAAAACAGTTTATTCTTGTATTATTATTATTTATTTATTATTGTACTATTAATACAATACAATTATAAAACTACTTTTGCCCACCCCTTTATAGGTATGGCAAGCCACAGACTGGGAGAAAATATTCATAATGTGCATGTCTTATATTCAGAATATATAAAAAACTCTAACAACTCAATAAAAGAAGACAACTCAATAAAAATGGACAAAAGATTTAAAAGGATACTTCACAAATGAAAGTACATGAATGACCAATAAGTACATGGAAAGATGCTCAATATTAGTGGTGACTTTTCCAGTCTTAATTTATGCTACTCACATAGATTTTATTATGCATGTAATATAGAGCAAGAAATATTTTAAACTGGATCAAGAAAGACAGATAAAAGAAAAATGAATAAATCCCTAGGTGCTGTCTTTCAGCTACTGTTTTCAACCTCAAGATTAAGAATAAGTGATGCACAAGGTGACTGCTTGAGCTGCCTGTAGGTTTTCCTAGACTGTGTGATGGTTTCTGCTTTAAGTAATAAATTTCAAATAGTTGGACAAGGTCAGAGGTAAGGCATAAAAACTGATTTCACTGTTTGACTCATTAAAATGTTTGTCCACCCCTCAGTTTGTTTTTGTGAGCCAGGAAACTGAAGAGTTCAGGGTTCCCATAGTGATTTTTTAGTTTCTATATCAACTGTACTCATTAACCACTCTCAGGACCTGTGACCTGAGGCCTGACTTTTTAAGGGACACAACTTCTTTCTTTCTCTGGAGTCAGAGTGCCTGGGATAGTCTCCCACTAAAATTTGTCATATATCCCACCACTGAGGTCCTTACACAGCATATTTAACTGCTTAGTTTCTTTCATTTTAGATAATTTCAAACATCTGAGAGAGGGCATTTGTGCCCTCTCTGTCATATATTTTATAAAGGAAAAAAAAAGTGTCCTCCGGAATTCTGTTAAATAATGTAGTTTTTCATTCCATTATTATTTTGTAACTGCATAACAAGAATAAACACTTTTTTCACAAAATCTTGAATTTCCATCAACAACGATTCCTAAATCTCCTTGAACATCTTATGAACAGTTCCTGAACTTGTCATTTTACCCGTGCAACTCCACAAAAAGCTTTCTCCGCTGATAAATATAGATTTCCCTTCTATTACATATGAGGTGAGGTGAGGTAACAGGTATTTTAAACAATAAGCTGTGAACGTTTGTGCATGTATGAAGTTAGTATTGGAAAATCAGAAATACTTGGTTTAGAAGCAAAAAAATGTTTTTGAAGAGAAGAACATGAAATATGTGAATAACGAAGATGGATTTGAAACACGATTTGCCTTAACCACAGCATTAAATTACAAGCTGCCTATTGCACCCAACAGTGCTCAGAGTGCTCACTTGGGGTGTTTCTTTAAGGATGAAAGATGCCTTCATCATAAGCCACTGTTTCCACCCAGAATATCTCCTGGCACTGGTATGGATTCATCAAATGACTTTCAACATTTGTTGGGTGCTTAGTATGCTCCGGGTGTTGTTCTAAGTGCTTTGCAGTCATTAAGCTACACCTTCCAACCCTGTGAGGCAAGCACTACTGTTATTCCCATTTTTCAAATCATTAGAAATATGCACTCTGGCTCCAGAGTCCATGCTCTTCAACACTAACATATATATAGCACTTCATAAAATAATTGCTAACTATGGTTGAAAACACCTATAGTCATGAAAAGAGCCAAGCTTAGGGACCCACCCCACATCTAACCTAAGTGTTAGAATTTGAGGGAGCCCAGTAAATATCATCTCCCTAAGTTTTTCACCAACTGTGATATAAAATGAAAGTGTAAGGCAGATGGGTAAGACGTTCTCTTTATTATTGGTATAGGTGAGATAGAAGACTGTGGCTTCCACATCTAGGGCAAGCCTCAGAATCAGGCAGGATTACATAGCCATCACCAGTAGTCTCCATGCATGGTGCCTGCATCTGTAAAATTCCATGCATGGTGCCTGCATCTGTAAAATTCCATGCATGGTGCCTGCATCTGTAAGTCTCTATGTATGGTGCCCACATATGTAAAACTTGCAGTCTACAGGAGCAAGTCAGGGCACAGGCTTTATTGGGAGGCCAGCTTCCAAGATGAAATGAGAAAGGTCTGGATTACACTCATTTGGCTTTCCCTTCTAAACTCAGCAATCAAAAATATTCCTTCTCCTATATTATCTGGGCCAGTCACACAGAGTTTAACAAAAAACTGAGTTTTTATCCCAATGCTTTTCAGTTTCAAGATCTGTAATCTCAGACTCTCCCTAAAAGGTACAGTTTATAAGATTCTCAACAAAAGGAAGTAGCCTTCTTTCCTGTTGTGAGTGATGAAAACATATTCTTCCAGTTCTTACAAACACCGCCACGGTTAGCATGTTCTATTCTGTATGGCGTAGAGTCTGTATCCTTGCTCCCTTTGAGTGGAATTTTTCCCAGTGAGAGCAGATATTGAAAACGTTGCTCTCAGGTAACTCAGCTGTCGGAACTCCTTCTTCAAGATGTGTTCTCTTGCCCGGCTGGTGTGCCTCAGTGGCTGAGCGTCGACCTATGGACCAGGAGGTCACAGTTCCATTCCCAGTCAGGGCACATGCCCCAGGTGGCTGGATCCCCAGTAAGAGGGTGATCACCAGTAACGAGGCAGTCAGGAGGCAGCAGATCAACGACTCTCTCTCATCACTGATATTTCTATCTCTCCCTCTCCTTTCCTCTCTCTGAAATCAATAAAAACATTTTTAAAAATTTTTTTAAAAACAAAGATATGTTCTACTGCACCTTGTCAAAATAGAATTTATTTTGGAGTTCTGAATTAAATTCTACCTGTGCAAGTTTCTAACTACACCTTTAACATGTATACCTTTCTGAATCTTAGTTTCCTCATGAGTAAAGTATAGATAACGATAATAAAAAACAAATATTAACAAGGGTTAATACTTATAGGATCAGATAAAACAATAAATTTTGGAGTCATTACCTAGTCCTGAATGGCATTACTAATTGTTACTGTTATTGTTATTATTGCAATTGCATGTATAATAACATGATTCAGTATTACCAAGTTTAGGAATACACCTGGCCAGACTGCATTTCTAAAATATAACAACTGTATCTAGGAATATTATTTATTATTGTTAGAAATAAAAATAACAGTAAACCTATAAAAGTTGTGTGTTGGCCAACACACCCTAAGTAATTACTTTGAAGTTCTTAGTGCTTAAACTTTATGCATTTAAAGAACTGTGTAACATCTAACAAGGATGTTTTTGTAAAGTCCCAGATATCTAAGGCTTTGTATACCCGGATTCCTATAGAAGATGGGCATGGCCTAATTTGTCTTTTCAGATATTCAAGTTTATTTTATGTAAGAGGCAGTATCTCCTAGTTATATCCTGACCTTAAAAAAATATAGGAAATAAAAAAAGGGAGAAGGTTTATGTCTGTCACTCATAATATTCATTTTTTCCAGATTAGTATCTGATATAGTAGAGAATGCTGAGCATATAGAGCCAAATATTGTACAATTACTCTGTTCCTGTAGGATCATTTTACTGCCATAGTTAGCACCTCAGTTCTTCTAAGATCACCCTAATTGGCATTTAATTCTAGGTTGAAATCACAAAATGTTCTCTCAAGCCATCTTTCCTCATTGTGAATCTCATTTATGAAAGCCAAAATTAAAGAGCCTCATGCCCAATTTTTTTGCCATACTGATTGAAAGGAATTGTCAAGAAGCCTGACGTGTCATTACACCAGAGTGCAATATAAATTGTTCCAGTGAGCCAACCAAAACAAAAATCTGGATACTACATGATGGTTTATTGGGCAGGAACCCAGGCGCTCCACAGAAAACCCAAACGATATGGTTTGCAATTTATCATTCTGAAGTAAGATGGAACACTAAGGTCAGGCTATTTTCTTGGATATACTCCTTCGAAAAACGCCAGTAAAACATGATTTCTAAGGCTTGTGTTTCTTTTCCCCCATAGAAGTCCGAAATGAGAACAGATTTAGTCACCCACTGGTCTTTACCCTGTTCAATGGCTCAGACATAGTCACTGGCCCTTGGCTGCCCAGTAGCCTAATCCTTCCACAGGGAACTAGTCAGAGCAAATCTACTTTCTCTTCCAACCTTTCACACATTTGAAAATCAGCCTCGTGGAGCCTGCAAACTTCTCTTCTCCAGGATGAGCACCCTGGTTTCTCTTTACCTTTCCTCTTGTAGTATGCTGGAAAGCTTCCTTTACTTCCTTTGCCAATTGTATTGCTGTCTTCAAGACCTCATTAAATCCGTGAATGTTAAAGTGTGCCACAGGGAAATTAAAACATGCTTCAGGAGTGATCTGGTTATCATGGGCTGTAATGACAATAAAACCTTTCTTTGAAACATTATGTTTTATTTAATGTAACCAGAGTATATCAGCTTTTTTATACCATCTCCCACTGTTGCTTTATATAAAACTTAATGTCAACCAGAAATCTTTTTCAGGCACTTTTAAGTCACAGATCCATCATTTTGCTCCTGTGTTACTGGAGGCTAGGGAGGCACAGGTTTGTTTCACTTTTTCTTTCTTAGACTTAAGTAAAATTGTTTATATTTATTCCTATTAAATTCTATCTTTTCTGAAATACCCATAACTCCATAAAGTTGTGGTCCCTATGTGCCTGTCTTACTACTGAATCCCCTCTTATTCCTTGGCATGTAATAGGCACCCGATAACATTTTAAAAAATAAATGCTTAAGTAAATAAATCTATTCCATTGTCCCAGGCTAGTAAGATATTTTTATTATGGTTTTAGTAGCCAATATATTACCTTTTGCTTTCAAATTATATCATTCACAAATCTGATCCATATTCTCTTTACATTCTCATTCAAGTCATTAATAAAATAAAAACTCCACCACTGCTCGGTCAAGGACAGAGCCCTCGGGTATGTTTTGAGAGATCCCTCCAGGTCAATGTAGGCCCATTAATTAGCAGACTGAAACGAGAGAAATGAGATGGTCCTGTGAGAATTAAACCATAAATCAGTAGCTACATGCAGAGCAGGAGCAGCAAAGTCACCTTAAAAAGAAGGAAGGCACCCGGGCCTATATGATGTGCCTGAAACCTGATCACAGGTACTGCGTTATCTACACAACACGTCGGTCAGAAGTGAACTGGGGCGAAGGGAGACATTACTGAAGATTGTATCCGGTCTTTTTCCAGGGAGCAGGGCCCAGTCAGACCAGCTACAGGATGTCTAGGTGAGAGACGGACAACACCAGGCTGTGAGAGCTTGGTGCCATTAAACACTGGGACCGTTTAATTTCTCCTGCTCTGGTTCCGTCATCGCTAAGCTGCCTGCCTCACCACCTGCTCACCGTGAGGCTTTGGATAACTCATACAAACATCATGCTCCTCCAGTTTCCCACCTGTGACATAGAGATCCTCATCATATCTACTGCATGGGGTTGTTTGAGGACCAAATGGAGTAAAGATCCCTAAAGTCTGGCTAGAGTAGCCCCTCGGGAAATGTTAGCTATGGGAGGGAGAGAAGGTGTGGGTTAGACCTATATGACAGTCCAGACAGACCACTTGGGTGACATTTCACACTGCACATTAACAAATTGGTATGAAGAGATTTGTTCACATGAGGTAGAGTCCTCTATTTGGAACTGGGCTACAAGGAAACAGCACATTTAGGAGCTTCTTAGCCTACATGTTCGAGATCTGAGAACCCAGTGAGTAGGGTCATCTTGGCAGCCCCTAACCTTACTGAATGCCTTTCTTTTCAGTTTCTACATAGTATTATTTGATTTTGCGTTTTGACATAATCAGTGTCTTTGTATTTTTATGGAGTTTTAATTCATTTATCTCAATTATCAAAATTATAAATCTAATATTAATTCTATGGGCTTATTTTATGTTTTCTGACTTTTATGCTTTTTATTACATTTTTTATTTTGTCATATGAACCACAGTTTCTTTGGCTTTTTTTTGTTTGTTTTTCTTCAAGTGATTTAAAATATAAATGATACTGTTTTAACTCCTAGTAGGTTATTTGGGAGGGTAGAAGGAAGGGGGTAAGGGGCAAGGCCTGATGTTGGCCAGCAAACAGAAGGGAAGCTTCTCCTTGGTGCTCACTGTCATCTGCCTGTTGGTAGAACCCCAGAAGCAGCCTTTAATTTTCTTCACGCACAAACAGTGCAGGACAAGCAAGAATCCCCAGAATACTTTCAACCTTCATCTTTGCCTTTCATTCCAACTGCAATGTTTTCTGCTTCCCCATTGACTATAAGCATTATTAGGCTAAGGCCTCCAAAGAAATGTAGAAAGAGCAGAGGAAGGCAGAAAGGGGAAAAAGTGTGGAATGGCCCAGCTACCTCAAAAAGCAGCTCACCTGCAGGAGTATCCTTCAGGCAAGAATACCAAAACACCTTGCCATCTTCCTGACTTCTATTGCTCTACCCTAGATCTGCTCCAGCGGGGAGAGATGCTGACAGACTATCAATCATATACCCAGTCTTCATCATGGCTAGATTTTCACATTTCCTCATTTCATGAGCATTGCAAGAGGGAGATAAAAAAGGAAGGAAACCAGGTGCATCTAGTCAGCTGTCAAATTCCTTTCTGCTTTCTGCTATGTCTGACGTCGTTGTATTGTGAAAATAGTTGTCTCTGTGTTGTTCTATAAATCCATAAATGGCAACATGCCATAGTGGTAAAAAGCATAGGTGTTGGAATCATGCAGGAACTGGCTCTAAGTCTAGGCATTGAGATGTGCGACCTCAGCAACTCACATCATGTCCATAAGTCTCAGGTCTCCCACCTGTAAAAGAGACCTAATAATACCTAATTCACAGCATTATTGCAAGTAATAGCGAGAGCATGTATAAAAAGTTGATACTTAAAATACACTCAAAAAATAATCTCTATTATGGTCCCTTCAAAATACTGTGAGTGGGTTAGCGTTCCCCAGCATCCTCTCTCTAGTTAGCAGGAGAGCTGGGAAGGACGTGGGGTAAACAGAGCTCCCACTGCCATCTAAGCAGCTCTACTTCCATCTGTTCTGCTCCTATATGACATTTCTTCTACACAAAATGCCTCTGGTTAAAACAAATTTTAAAGTCACAACTGAACAATCCAATGATTTGCAAAGACTTGGAAACCAGTAAATGTGTGGGGGCTTTATTATTTGCAACACAACCCATCCATTCATCCCAGTGATGTCTTCTGACAGCCCTTTACCCACCAAGGAAAGGATAGCTCCCTTCTTTCCCAATTTCTATGCATCTGTTAAGCCCAGAGTCCATAAACCAGTTACTCCATCATTTTACTTATTATATTTAATGCTTTAAATTTATCTTTTCCTAGAAAATTTGAAAAATATGTAAAATAGGGAAAATATTTTAAGATTCCTGATTTCATCATCCAGACATAATATAATGGCTTTTTATAAGGATTTATGCATAGATTTTGGGTTCATGTTTTTAACTGAGCTGTGCTTGCACATCTTGTATAATTTTTTACTCTGCTGTTTTTATATAGCATCATAAACAGTCTCCTATATTTCTATAGTCTCTTTTAAACTGTGGTGTAATATTTTATCAAATGAATGTCCTATAGTTCACTTAGCCTTCCCCTTATAGATGAACATTGAGAATGCTTCAAAATTTCCTTATTTTATTTTATTATTATTTTTATTTATTTTCATTGTTGACACTATTACAGATGTCCCCCATTTCCCCCCTCTCTTTGCCTACTTCCACCCAGCCCCTGCTCCCCCCCACCCTTGGCCTTTACCACACTATTGTCTGTGTACATGGGCGGTGCATGTATGTTCTTTGGCTAATCTCTTCACCTTCTTTTATCCAGTCCCTCCCACCCTCCTCCCCTCTGACACCTCTCAGTCTGTTCCAATGTTCCATGCCTCTGGTTCTATTTTGTTCGTCAGCTTCTAACTTTCTAATGTTGTAAATAACATTACGATGAATATCACTGCACATGGAGCATTTTAAAATTTTTTACTTAGAGTAATTTATTATATACTCATAAAAGTGATATAATTGTATCAAATAGTTTGAACAATTTAAAAATATAGATATACATTGCTTTCTAAAAGACTTACTGTGCCTGTTTCCTGCCCTCACTATTTGTAGCCCTTAACATTATGTTTTCTTATGACTAGAAAGTGAAACCCAAAGAATAGAAAAAACACAAGCTATCTTCAGATTTTGATTTCATTTGTAATAATACCAACCTTTTTAAGCTAAAATTAGACAAAACAAATAAGAGCAAATCTGAATGTGAAAAATATTGTTGGGAATTTAATTCTAGCTTCTCCAGGTAACAAGCTAATAAAGGTATATCTATGGCTTAAAGTAACATAAGTGGTTCAAGGAAAATGACTGTATTACTCTAATGCAAGCCAATGTTTTATAATCTCTTACCATTTTTCTACATTGCAGCCTGATTTTAAAAAATTGGCTTATACAATTGGATGCTCATAAGATTAATGTGCAATGACATTTACTTTGATCCAAAGGTTACGCTTTCAAGGTTGCATCTGTAAAGCCATGAAGGAGTTCTGCTGGTTTGCACAGCAACATGTGAGCTACCTGAAATAAGGACTGAAAAGTAAGTGTTAAGAAGCATTGCTACATTATTGTTTATTTCTAATGGAATGTAGATAATTTCTAATTTTCTTCAGAACACTTGAGCCTAGTAAACAGTTTATTGCCATAAAAAAAATAATAAAAGTGCCTTTCACTCTAGAATCCTCCTCCCCACAATGAGCATACCTCAAGCAAATCAGAACTTCTTCTACTCAAAGTAGCTGGGTAGGATGAAAAGCTGGACACTAAAGGAAACACGTACGAGAGCAGACCCAAGCTTCCAGCCCAAAGAGTGAGAATGGTGGTACCAGACATGAGCAGTAGCTCAAATCTCAGCCACTGGCACCAACAATCTTCATGACCTCTCAAGGAGAGTTCCTCTTAAATCATTTAACTTAAATCAGCTCTCTGCTGTGCAGTATCTTTGAGACCAGGGTTTGTGGGATAAGTGATGATATTACACATATATCTACTGGATATTTTTAACTCTAAAAAGGTTAAGAATTTCCACAATTCTAAATTAAGTTGGCAAATGTGGAAGGTCAGAAAGCATAAAATAGTTTTCATATCCCCCACGTTTCTTCACAGTACAGATTAGTACAATCTGTACCTTGTCCCCAATCTCAAGTAAGTCAATAGTTTCCTATTTTGTCCTCCTAAACTTTTAAGTTAATCAAGCAACAAAATGGACTTTTCATCTGCTTTCTTTTAAAGGAGCTGAAGAAAATGAAATATCCTGAAGGTAGACCATCAAAGGGAAAGAGACAAAGAAAGAGCTGGGGGTCATTCACGAACTGAATGATCAGACTCAGACTGAGAGGCAAGATTAATCTTAACTTTCTCTTACACCCTCCTTTCTCTTCCTTTGATTACTGATAACTTTGGAATCCTGTTCAATAGGTTATGCCCCATTAAAGAGACATGGATGTTATAAAAGATACTTTCCTGAAAACTACATGTGAAATGATTTAAAGTTCCATTTCAGGGTTCAGAGACTTTAATTCACGCATTATAGTCACCTGTGAAAACAATGTCCCAGGCCATTTGAGTCAGAATCTCTGGGAGTAGGGCACTGGCGTTAAATAACAACCTCATAAGACCCTGATTGGTCACAACTGTTTATGTCCAGATTGAAAAAAGAAGTGATAAGACTGGACTAAAAAATGTAAAATCATAGAGTTTTTAAAATGGAAAAAGGACTTACAGAAACTGAATTTTGTTGCCTCATTTTAAGTGTTAGCAGGTCAATTTTCCTTTAATATGCAAATTGTAATGACTTTTGAACCACTCAGGCAGTTTGAAGTTTAATTTACCAAACCTGGCCTATGAAGAATTCCGTCTCCAGGTATTTGTGGGGACCCTCAGATAATGCACTCACCTTCCCTAACACTGCTCATTCTTCCTTAAGTCCCTCTCCACCTCAGCCAGGCCTTTAGCTCCATGTCCTTGTCCTGCTCCTCCTACAGGTCACTCACTGCTGAGTCCCCTCCAAACACACCTATTGTTGTTTTTTAAAAATCCCCCCTCCCAAATACAACCCCTGTGTTTATCTTCTCCACTTGAAACTTTCAACAAAATTTTGGTGATGATTTGGGCTTTAAAGGGAAACCAGGAACAAGCATCCTATACCAGCTGCTTGGGAGGAGCCCAGCATTTTCCTACTGAGCCCTTCCTTCCCTCTCTTCTCCCAAAGTGCCTCGTGTCCTCTCGTGGCACAGGAGAATCGCCTGGTTCACAGCCATTGTCCCCTGTCCGCACTGGCTGATTATCATAACATGGTCATAATTCCTCGCCACCCAAGCCCTCTCACCTGGACTGCAGAGTCCCTTTAGTGCTGGCAGGCCTTGCTCATGCACTCCTGTGTCCTTGTACATGCTTTCCAGCCACTTGGGAGCTATGGCAGAAGGGGGACGGCCTCCAGCCCTCAGTGTCTAGCACTCCAAGCAGCAATTCATTCTGCTGATACCTTGCAGGCATTGCTAGAGCCTTATTTGTGTGTGCTTTTTTCAGAGCCACACCCAGAAATCAAGCACCTTCCTCTCTGACCTCAGGTCACTGGATTTACATAGAATTGTCCAAGAGCTGGAGGAGGAGAGGGAGAGCACAGGGAACTCGCCAACAGTTCATTCTTCCTCACCTCCTCTTTATCTCTCCCCTCTCATCAGCCCATTACTCTTGAACAAATTTAGAGCAGAAATCTGACTCTGAAATCATCATACATTCTTCCCAAATATATTGCTTATAACATAAACTTTGACTTTTGCAGCTTAAAACGTTTTCTTTCTGCTTATGGGATGAGTTGTTCAAAAAGCTACTTAAAAACACAAGTATCTGTTTTCCTTTTTCTTTTATTTGCCTGCTATACCAGCTCTACCCTGAGGGAAGTGTGCCAAAGCCCCGCCATAAATGATGGGGGAAGTGGAGGCAAATCATCAGGAAAAAGTCTCATTGGTTAGTATCAACAAATCTTTCAACACCTTGGAAAGGTGCAAGTTCTGTGCCTAAGGAAAGGGCAAGAGGCTGAGAGACCCAGAAAGATGGGAGAGCACACAGAAAAGAGTGAAGGATCAGGAAATATCAGGAGAAAGATAAGAGACTTGGTCACTGCTCTTGAAAAGAGACCTGTGGGGGAAGCAGAGACTATCTCATAGGGATGTTTAAGTGAAATAAACACAGTATACTTTCACCTCCTATCTCTCAGGGGGCCTTCATTACTAAATTCTTTTTTTTTTTTTAAATATATCTTTATTGATTTCAGAGAGGAAGGGAGAGGGAGAGAGAGAGAAACATCAATGATGAGAGAGTCATTGATCAACCCCCAACCCGGGCATGTGCCCTGACCAGGAATCGAACCCCAATCGCCTGGATCCCAGGTAGACACTCAACCACTGAGCCATGCCCTGCTGGGCTTCATTGCTAAATTCTTTATAGTGAATGCAAATATTGTGTTGAGGCTGGTGTTAGGAGGAAAATGAAATAGTAATAAGTTATACGGAGAAAATAAATTGCCCTAAAGGATACAATCTGCAGCCACTCTGCATAGACTGTTGATTTTCATTAAGAGAGCAGATTAGCTCATTGGAACCACATCTCCAACAGCTCCCTCCATGGCCCTTTTGTTCAAATCTCCTTGATCTTGAAGAATAAATCCATTCAAACTAGCCCAACCTTAAAGGGTAATTTTTTGAAGAATAACAGAGGTATTTATGTCACAGAACTCAAGAGTAGGCAGAACAGCTGGGTCTTGTGAGAACTAGAATCAGGATCCTGAAAATATGGACCCCAAGTAATTTTCTCTATTTGCCCAAGACCATGTTGTCTCTTGTCTCTTCTGCCTGTGCATGCAGACATGGGGGAGCATGATGGATTTGGAAGACTCCATGGTGCCACTTAACTGTAAGGCAAGGTGCTGGTTGTAGAGTAGATTGGACATGGGGTTGGAGAAATAAATGGCAAGACCAGCACATTGCAGGCACCCAATCAATATCTACAGAATGGATACATGATAATGACTTTTGTTTTGGAGGTCTTGTAGATATTTAAGTGGAAGTTACCAGTAGGAAGCTGACTGATGGATTTGAAGTTCAAAAGAAATATGTAGCTGGCAACAGAGATTTGCATTGCCAGCTTAAAGTAGTAATTTAAACATCCAGTGAATAAATCACCCAGGGAGACTGTGTAAAGAAAAGAAAAAGAGGCTAAGGACAAATGCCTGGGAGACACTGGCATTTAAGGGGTGAGCAAAGAAAGAAAAGCTTGAGAAGGGGAATGAGCAGGACTAGTCAGAACAGCAAGAGGAGAATTAAGAGCAGTAGCACAGCACAAACTATGGCTGATGGGTTTTCAAGGAGGGAGTGGAGAAGAGACAGAGGCTGTCCTGAAACCAGTGTTGGTCATTAAGAGACTCTCTGACTGCTCTTGGTGAGTTTTGGTTCCAGAGGTGGGCTGGGCAGAGGTCAGGGTGTGCTAGCTGGACGAGTGACTGGGCCATGAGGATGCAGGCGGTGGGTAAGAACACTCCTAAGTAAATGCTCTACCTGCTGTCTTCACATGGTCGAGCTCATCTAATCCTCGCAGCAATTTTCTTAATCAAGGATCATTATTCCTATTTTATAAATTCAAAAAAAGAAACTCAGAAAAAATTTTAATAACCCAACTTTCATTTCTGATAGTACATCAAACACATATTCTGAAACACACCCAATAAAACACAGATAAAAATGTTTGTTTTATTGTTATATTTTATGACATCATATGTTAACTATAAATATTTTAATATAGTTAATATTAGCATTTTTGAATTCCCAAGATCACATAGCTAAAGGAGACATTGCCTATATTCAAACTGCAATCTGTCAGGCCCAAAATTCACATTCTTTTTTGGTTAGTTACTTTTGGGGAAATTTTTTTTTTAACTGAAATAGTGCAAGTAACAATTTAAAATGCCAGAAAATGTCAGGTTTTTCTTCTCTGGACATATTCCACACCATTTTTCAAGTGTTGAAATCAAAACTGAATACTGTTCTCTAAGCATATTCTGAGCAATGACAGTTACACTTGCTCTGGACTGTTACAGATCTACTGTGAGTGTTTTTCCCTAGCATCTTCTGAGAAACTCAAGTTAGCCAATTTCTTGATGTTCAAGGCTTCTGTTACTATAAAACTGTGCCTTCAGTTACACTGAAAGTTGACCTGAAATTCAGTTAACTTAACTCCCTGACAGTCCAACTCTCACATCTGCTCTGTATCTTCCCAAAGGCTATGCACAATTAGGGCAGCCCTAAAGCTTCCATAGGAATCCCAGAAAAATTTATTTTGGGTGAAGCTCAATATTTGAGGGGTCTTGTGTTAATTAAAACCTTTGTAAATGAGTATGGAGAGGGGATAATAACCCCTGACCTCACTCACACTGCTAAGGAAGATGCTGGTCAAGATACAATAGTCACCCAAAGACTTGCCCATGGCTACCTGCAAAATACACCAACTTTAATTAATCTAGAACCTGCCTGGTCATGCACTGGCCAGGGAGAGGGGTCCTGGGATTTGTCAGAGATAAAGTGTGAGAGAGAAAAATAAATAAATGGAAATTTTCTTTGTTGTGCTTGTGAATAATAACTTCCTACTATTTTCCTCTTCATCCAAGCATTAAGAATGAATGTCAAGAATTCTGCACCTACTTAAGGCAAAACACAGCACAGGGTTTACTCGGACACAGACTAACATTCTGCAGAGCTCTTTAGCAAAAGCATTTTACAAATTCCCCACCATTTGTTTACAGGAAGAATATGATATTGGGCATAATCATGAGATTTTTAACATCCTCACGTAGGTAGCAATCACTAACATCAGTAAGGTGTGAAATAGGTGTGTCATCTGATTTTTTCACTGAAGAGATTGAATTTGTCAATTCACTTCATATTTAGAAAACATAATTTAAACTATATATACAATACAAACTGTTGGGAAATACACATAGAAATAGAAAAATATAGCAAATAAAAATGAATATTTTGTGCTGATAAAATAATGGATTATTTTTAGTTTCTCATTTATTGAACTATATTTTGTAAATGTAACAATAAATGTTATTTTTACATTTGCAAAGTAAATGTATTTTCCCAGTCATTATCTTTTCATGTTTCATGAAACATTTTTTTGTTTGTTTGTTTCACAGCCATTATTTACATCCATAGTCTAGCTATAGGGCTCTAAGGGGTCAGACAATGTTTATGACTCAAAGATCAGAACAGGGACTGATGAAAGTTCCAGAAGACGGATCTGAGATTAGTATAAGGCTAACGTTTCTAGTAAATAAAGCTTTTCATCAACAGTAAGGTCTACCTTGGGAAGTAATAAAAACCCAGTATTTTTCTCACTGCTTCCCCTCCATGCCCACAGACAGACAGAGGATGGAGAGTCTGTGCCCAGGAGTCAGGTGGGACAGAGAGCCTCGCCTCAGGGCCTTGCCGCCAGCCAGAGATGCCAATCCCACAATAATAAAGAATTAGTGGCAGACATTTTGCACAGAATATAGAAGAAAATAGCTCTCAATAACAGTACAATTCATTTAAATTATTATTTACATGAACTTTTAACATGTGCAGATCACAGACAGAATTTTGGTGAATAGTAGAAAGAATATGAAACATGAAAGAAATAGTCCTGCCCAAATGCCTGTGACAAGAGTCATGGATGGGACTTAAAAGAAGGTCAGTAAAGTCTGGACTGTAAAACAGGAGAAATCCATCCTGGGCTATGACAGAGTTAACCTGGATAAGTGTTTCCATTAGCTTTTTAGTGGGGCTAGACTGGAAATTACTATCACAACCCCAAGCTGTGGTTGATGAATTTAAAGTCTACTGAAGCAAATCCTTTATTAAAACACAAAACTTTTGCTCCTTGTTGACGATGTGGTTATTCACAACCCTTTTTCATCGTTTTCAAATGCTAAAGAATCATTCGGGGAAGTTCAGTGAGCATGGGGCAGATCAAGGTTCTGATGAACACACTGGGGAAAAACAGGAAACAGAAAATGAAGCTATAAAGCTTTACAAATCTTAATTCCTGACTCAATGCACGTGTTAGAATAAATTTAACGAGCATCAATCTCAGTGTCCAAAACTCCAGGAAGAACATTTTAGACCATGACTAAAGAAAGTTATTCCAAAAAAAAGGGAAAGAAAACACATTTCCAGGTGAATTAATGTGTGATTTTGACACTTCTTTACCAAAGAGAAATCAACAATCCGTTCAATTAGAGTGTTAAACAATCACTCATTCCTTATGGTCCCTGGGGCACTAGAAGCTCTGTTTACAAACTTAATGCAAATATCTAATTGATTAAAACATTTGCCTGATGGGCTAAAATGCAGTTACTTAACTGGGGTTCTACATAGTGGTGCCTCAGTTATTTTCTCACATATAACAGAGCTTGGATTGGCCCTGAAAGAAAAGAAAAAAAAGTTTTATAATATCCCAGTTCTTTCCAATTACCTAAGTAGATGCTTTGAAAAATCTCACAAATTTTCAGAATAAAATGAATTTTATACCATTTTATTTTGTAAAAAGAACCAAAAAACAACAAAAAAACAACACCATACCCTCAAGGTTTTAAGGAAACTCTGGCAATCACATGAAAGTTCAAGAATTACAGAAAAATGAGACTCTCTTTTTAAAAGTTTGGCACCATGAAAATTTAATTCACTTTGTGCCATGAGTATGATAGAATCTACAACAGGTAAGCACTCGCTGCGCTGAGGAATGCATGCAGCCAGCCTCTCTGGAGCAAATGGAGCCCGCATCACTGAGAGCTCCGGCCCGCTGCGGGGGCTGCCCCGTGTCAGCTGCGCGGTGGGCGGCCACTACAATGAAGCAGCCTCAGCCCGAGGCGTGATGGCGTTTGAGAATACCCATAGATTTTTTTTTCTTCATGTCCTCTCTGACTTAACGCTTGTTCTAGTTTGTGTGTGTGTGTGTGTGTGTGTGTGTGTGTGTGTGTGTGTGTGCGCGCGCATGTGTGTTTAACTCAACCAACTTCTCCAGGAAATAAGTACCCAGAATCATTAACTTTAAATTAGAGAATAAAGATTGTGAGCCAGATTCTACAATGGAGACCCCTGCTGCTTTTTTCCCAAAGATATTTTTGGATGGAGATGGGCTAGAGAGAAAAAAGGATGAAAGACTTCTTTCAAGTTCAAAGGCCCCGGCCCTTGATCCTCTTAGACCAAGGCTCTTAACTAGGGTCCAAGAACACTTTCTAAATGTAGGAAGAGTAGGTATATTTATATGTACATATTTCCTAGGGTGAAAGAATAAGATTAGAATCTCAAAAATGTTTATAACCTCAAAATATTAATAACCAGTGCAATGTGTGTCCTAATTTGTGAATTCAAGGTTTGCAAGGTGTGATCCTATTTAATGAGGAAGACTACTTAAAAACAAACACTAATGAACAAAATAAACTGACAAATAGGATAGAACCACAGGCATGGAAACATGGTACAAGCTGACGAATCTCAGAGGGAATTGGGGAGGGGGGCGGAAAAAGGCTAACCAAAGAACTTACGTGCATATATGCATTGCCCATGTACACAGACAATAGGGTGGTGAAGGCCTAGGGTGGGGCAGGAACCAGGTGGAGGGAAGCAAGGGAGGAAGGGGAGGACATCTGTAATACTCTCAACAATAAAGATTATATATATATATTAGATAACCATGAAAAACAAATATGAGCTTGTGTCAAATGTGACACAGATGTGGGTATGTCACGTATTTCAGATGTGAGAGTAATAAAGGTTTTGTATTTAGATCAGAGGCAACCCTGTGACCAAATATTTTATTTTTTAGTACAGGACATACATCATAGCAGTAGCCTGATGCCTAGAGGAATTCTCCAACAAATTGCCTTTCACAGGAGTGGAGCCACAGCTCTGAGATGGGCAGAGCAATTCCATTTACCCAGCGGTCACAGGGGTAGAAAACATTTTCCAGTTGGCCTTCCTCATGCAACTCATGGGTCATCAGATGTGTTGTCTGAGCACTTAATGAGATCATTGATGTGGCATTTCCTGAAAAAGGTGAAGGTACTAAAGAAATATTAACAATCACTCCACTGGGGCAGAGGAGAAAGAACAGAAGGTTTGTGTGGAGTAGAACAAGGTTCAGACTTCAGTTCAGCCTCTGGCTGAATGTGTGAACCTGGCTTACTTAAAATTTCCATTTTCTCATCTTCATAATAAGTCTTCTAATACCTTTCTTGTCAGACTGCCTGACATATTCAATAATGAATAATTTTCATTAGTACTTTACCCACAAATGGCCTCTCTACCTATTCTTCATTGAAGTCAGAAAGTGGCCACCCCAAAGAGAGACCTAGAAATGAAAAAAGTGTCCTGAGTCAATAGGTTTCCATTTAACCATTCATTAAAAGACAATGGAAAGGCAAAGGAAGGAGAGGGGAGAAAATAAGGGTTCTAGTACCGTGGTTCAGAGTTACATCATAGTGAGTTGAAAGAAAAATTTATTGTAACATAATAAACACCAGACTAACAAATGCACTTACAAAAATAGTATTGACTCTATTATTACTGCTTTTGTTAATGAAATCAAGATTCTTGTTATAACAGAGATTGGTCTTGCCATTGGGCCAGCCAGAAGGGGAGGAAGTGGGAGGCAGGTCTCAATCTGGGTTTCTTCAGTCCCACCAAGTATGGGGGGAGGGGGACAAGGTTATCTTACACACACACACTGAGTATCTAGGCCTCACCTTTTAGCTCAGGTGGTTTAAAAAGGCCTGGGAAATTAAAGAATAGTTCTCTCTTACAGTATTCATCCATTCCAAAAATATTTACTGAGCAGTTATTGTACGTGAGGCACTGTTATAGATGTTTGAGATACTATTGTGTATAAAGCAGAAATCCCTGCCCATGTGGAGCTTATATTCTAGCGGAGAGAGACAAACAATAGATAAAAGATCTAATAAATGAGTAAATCATTTAGTACATTAGAATGTGGCAAGTGTTGTGGAAAAAAGAAAAAATAGATCAGGGAAGAGAGGATCAGAAGTGCTGGGGTGGGTTTGGGTTGGGATGCAATTGTAAACAGGATGGTCTGTGAAGACCTCTTTCAGGAGGTCACACTTGAGTAAAGACAAGTGACTTTCTGGGGAGGGGGGAGCCCTTCTAAGCAGGAGAAAGAGCTAGTGCAAAGGTCTAAAAATGGCAGCATGCCTGGTCTCAAGGAAGAGCAAGCAGGTCAGCACGGTTGCGGTGCAGGGAGTAAAGGGAAAGCTATAGGAGACAGGGCCTGAGAAGCAATACGGGTGCAACAGTTGGGACCTTGCAGCCTAGTAGAAGGGATTTGGCTTTCACTCTGAGCTTGTAACTCAGATGACATCACTGCACATCTTCGTGGCACAGATGGATGCATTTCCTCTGGACAATCAGTGGTGACCTGGATTTTCTTGAAGGAGTGCCTCACAGAGCACAGACAGAAAGTACAGAAAAATATGACTCCTTGTGTAGACCATGGCTGGAGGTTACTCAAGGCCAGCTACGTGGTATCTGGATCGTAGCACTGTTCTTGCCCACAGTGTCCATCCAGGTTCAGACCCCTGTTCCCTGTTCCCACAGACTTTTGGCCTTCCTGTGCTCTCATTTCTTTCCTTCCACACATCCCAGAGAATCCTTTCTAACCTCAAGGATGAGAGGGAGAGAAACAAGGCTTTTTCTCATGAGAATTCTCTTCTCCATCAATTTTTATGCTTTGAGATCTCTCCCCTTCTTCCTCCTCCAGATACAGATGTTTTGAAACTCAGAAGGCAAAATAGTGACACCCCCCCCCCCATGTCTGCGTATCACTCCATTCCCAAATAGGTGAAGTCAACCAATGCAGCACACTTGGCTGCGTTGGGAAGAGCCCCAGGGTAAAAATATATATCAATATGAAAAATATACCAATTCTTATTTTTAAAATACTCTCTCACCATATTTGTTTCAGACAAATCATTTGTTCAACAAACATTTATTGAACACTTTCCATGAGCCAAGATATGCACTAAGGGTAAAAGGACAGCTATGAATGGATCCTAATTCCTGCTGTTTAGGATCACACAAACTAGAGGGAAAGGAAGAGGGGGTAACAGTAAGTTACAGCAATGTGAACAGTAATCATATAGCACAGAGTATGCAAGGGCAGAAGTTAGTCTCATGAAGACAGCATGCAGTAAGGTGCACCGATGGCCTAGTTTTCCTCACTCCCAGCAACTGTTAATGCTGGTCATTCGACTGAAGAAAAAGTGAAGAGATTTGAGAAAAAGGCCCTTCTAACCAAAATAGAAAAGTGCTAGGTTTCCAGCACTGAAGTGTGGAATATCACATTTCACAGGGACTCGGGTCTGTGAAGTGAACAAGTCCTCCTCATGCTCTAATTGGAGACTAGGAGAGAAATTGTTAGTGAAACCTTTCAACACATATTTATCCAGTGCTAAATGTGCTTCTGAAGTGAAGAGGAAATCTAGTAGGAGTTGAAAAGTCAGTTAAGATTTTCGGTGGAGGGATATATACACAAGAAACACAAAACTCAATACAAATGTCAGGAGAACATCAGTATCCTGGTCAGCTCTTCTCAAGTTGAGTTGCCATCATCCCACAGGTCAAGTTTCTGTGTATACACAGTTCGCCACACACACTTTTAAATGACTTCCCAAAGAGGTACAGTGGGCTCAAGCCCCCTCTTCCAGTCCAAGCTCTCTGGGGCATGGCAGGTAAGCCTAACCTGTGCGGCTATGGCAATACTTCTGGTCTTCATCTATATGCCCCATGCCTCTATTTCCCCTCCCCTATTCTCTGCACAGGGATGCCTGCTTCCTGCCTCCGGCTCCTTCTTCCCCATCCAAAAAATCTTTCTTTGCTAATAAATTTTCCAAAAGTATAATCTTAAACACTGAATTATTATCAAAAGACTCCTGAAAGTTTTAGCTCTCTCCTCCCACAGCTACCTTTTCTACTTGGCAGCCCAGGACTGGCTGTATGATGCTGCAGCTCTCTGCCTTTTCTGAATGACTTCCCATGGAGTAGCTGATGAGTCTCAGCTAACATAAGCTTTATTCTTCTGTGGAGATGAGAAGAAGGGCCTATATTAATTTTTGATTGGTGAGGGCACTTTCTACCTGGAATCTTAACTGAAAACAAGCTCTCACTGCACAGCCTTCATTCTCTCTCTGGAAACAGGAAGCTGGGACTGGAATGGCTAATCATCCAATTCCCCATATCGAGGTAGCTTGCATGGGGATACAGACAGGCTCCTGGAAAGCACTAGTGGAGGACAGACGAAGAAGCATTTAAATCAGCCTTGTAGGACCAGCAAAGAATGCCCCCAAGAAAACAATTATGAGCCAAGTTTTGAAAAGTGGGAATATACTTTCCCTAGGATGATGAAACCCAAAAAAGTATAATTAAAAATTTTCTAAGGCTGCTGAAAGATATCAGTGAGGGTTCAAATTTAAAAAGCACATTTTCCAAAGATGATAAAATAGGACAGGAGTTCATAAACTGTATTTGTGCCAATGGAACTACATGGATGATACAGATTTGAGGAGGAAATGAAGATATGCCAAAAAGATGGGCTAGAGTCCCTTTCCTAGCTCACCAGAACAGCTTGGTTGTAATATTGGGAGTCCAACATTGGGGGGGAAAAAACTATTAGAAAAATATTGAAAATACTTTGATGATTTGTTTAAAGATTTGAAAAACATGGTATTGGAAAATTCATTCTTGGTCTTTTTCAGTGCAGCACTGTGGTAAGCCATAGACATCTGCTCTGTGAATATTCTACTTTGAGAATTAGGCAAACGTGTATCTGTATTTCTTGACCTCACTATGGGGAACCAACATTTTTTGGCTCCTCAGATTTTATCTGTGAAATGACAAAATTCTAGGGACCAAACAGAAAGCTGTGTGAGAGTCAAAGAATGGGAAAGGGAACACCATGAGCAGTAAGACTGAGATCTGTGGGAATGGGTAGTATGTGGCAGTTTTTCCGGTCCAGTCTCCTTTAGCTGAGGTACATTAGCCACTGACTGCCCCACCCTGGCCTTCCCTCTCATTCTGCTGTAGCTTCCTATTTAGTTTGCATGTTAGAGCTCATATTAGCCAAAGACTCTCTTCTAGGTTGCACTTGGCATTTGTATGTCCAAGCTGTGGAGTCCATATGACTCTGACTATAAAGTTTCTTGATAATTTAAGTTTCCTTTTTAAGTGATATGTTTTCACCTCACAGGGCCCGATTAATTTTTAAAATATGCAAAACTGAATTAATACTATTTGACTCCTAAAATATGCCCCATATTATGATCAATGATGCTTCTCAAATGCCAAGGGAATTACTTGGAATTTCTAAATAAACAGAGATTCTGCTGAAAACCCTTGAGAGAAAACTATTTCTCAGTGACAATGACTTGCCTTTCTACACCCCGAAACAAATGCAGGCTCCAAGAGACTCCAGCTGGTATAAAAAATTTGCTTATTTTCAGGAAAATTAATCAAGATGCACTCTAAATGTCATCCTTACCAAGTAAATATTAATGTACATGAGTCTCCTCAGAGGCAGTAAGGGCCTACTTCAGTTCACTGGTGTGGTTATTTATACAGTAATTCCAGGGTGGACTTAGAAGCCAGTTAAGTTGTTGAAAGCTGAGAAAATGGACCCAGGTCTTCCTAGAATCCAGAGGAGAGAGGGACATGAGAGGGAGATTAGTCTGGGTGATGTCACTCAGCAGCATTCCCCATCGTTCTAATGGGGAGTCTCTAGGTCAGAGAGCTTTGAAGAGCCATCGCAGTCCTTCTAACTGCAAGGACCCATCATTTAAACAGGTAACAGCTGTTGAGTGAGGTTTTGCAAGCTATACAAAGCCAGTCTCTAAATGGCTAAAAAATTGTTTCTTTGATCTATTTTTTAAAATAATTAATTAGAAATGCAAGAATTTGGTTTTGTCTATGGTGGGCTTTTGAGCTAATGGGTCTCAAATTGTAGTAAAGAAACAACCTTGGGGCCAATACACAAAGGCCACCTTTGGCTTATTTACATAACACCAACCTATTGTTTTCAAGGCAGGACCAGCAAACAGTAATTGACACTTTCCATACAGTAGTTCTGAATAAGCCCAAGCATGTTTTAAGAAATAGTATTTAGCAGCAGCGGCCAGAAAGGATAGAGTCCTAAAAACTTTCCTAACTGGACAAGAAAACAAGGCGAAGGAAAAGCAAGTAAACTAGGCTAGATCCTCAAGTTTCTATTTAGCTGTCAAAAAATAGTGAGAAAATAGGTAGAAGTTAGCTATCTTTTATCTCCAGATACAACAGGAACAGCATGTTTAAAGGAACAGCTGAAAAATTCATATAGTTTTAGCAAGGTTTTTAGTGAATTTCACTTTTAATTTAGACTAGGAAGCTTAGGGACAACAAGCCACAAAAAAGACACTTTATCCAAATGATTCTGCTCAATAATAAGCAATGAAGAAGGCAACTTGTCCAAATGAGGTGAAAAGAACCTTGAAGAATATGTATCAATGAAGAAACTGAGGCCCAGAAAAGTGTGCTGAAGGTCACACTGCTTATTAGAAATAGCCTGCAGCTCCACTCCTCAATTTCCAGGCCTGGGCCCTTTTCCCTCACATTACGATATTCCCTGGCAAACCTCTGTTGACTATATCATCTAATACACCAGTTCTCCTTATATGCGGTTTCACTTTCCAAGGTTTCAGTTACCCACAGTCAGCCACTACAAAAATAGTAAATAGACAATTCCAGAAATAAACAATTCATAAGTTTTAAATTGCACGCCATTTTTAATAGCATGAAATCTCATGCTGTCACCCAGGATGTGAATTAATCCTTTGTCAAATGTATCTACCCTGTTCCTATAGTACAATGAGATATTGGACAGAGAGAGGAAGAAAGGCCACATTTACGTAACTTTCATTACAGTATATTGTTGTAATTATTTGATCTTATTATTAGTTATTATTAATCTCTTACTGTGCCTAATTTATAAATTAAACTTTATCATAGGTATGTATGTATAGGAAAAAAACATAGTAGATATAAGCTTCATTTGGCACTAACCACGGTACTGGGGGGTCTTGGAACTTAATCCCTTACAGATGAGGGACAGGGGGTGTTGTAATCTCAGGGTTTATTAGAGGGCTTACAGTGCATAAACTTCCTTTGTTGAGTTGTAAATCTTTCTCTCTTTTTTCAGCTTTATTAAGATATTATTGATATGTAACATATCTAAGTTTAAGGTGTATGACATGATGATTTGATATATTGCAAACTGTTTACCATATAAGGTTAGTTAACACAGCCATCACCTCACATAAGTACCATTTTTGTGCACAGTCATAACATTTAAGATTTACTCTCAACAACTTTTAAGTATACAATATAGTGTTGTTAATTATTGTTAATTACTGCACATTTGATCCCCTGAACTTATTCATCTGATAGCTGGGAAGTTTGTACCTTTGACTAATATATCCTCATTTCTTGCTCCCTACGTTACATCCCACTCTCAGCTTCTGGCAATCACAATTCTAACTCTATTTCTTTGAATTCGGCTTTTAAAAATTCCACACATAAGTGAGAACAGATAGTATTTTACTTTTTCTGTCTGACTTATTTCGCTTAGCATAATGCCCCCTAGGTCCATCCATGTCTTCACAAATGGCAGCATTTATGTCTTTCTCATGGCTAAATAATATTCCATTGTGTATGTACATATACATACATAATATATGCTTTTATTCATTCATCTATCAAAAGACACCTAGGGTCTTTCTATATTTTGGCTATTGTAAATAATGCTGCAATGAACATTGGGGTGCAGGTATCTCCTTGAGATAGTGATATTATAGCCATCAAATATAAACCCCAAAGTGGGATTCCTGGTTCATCTGGTAGATCTATCTTTAGTTTCTTGAGGAATCTCCATACTGTTTTCCACAGTGTCTGTACCAATTTATATGCCTACCAACTAAATGCAAGGGTTCTCTTTTCTCCACAACTTGCCAAGATTTGTTGCCTCTTGTCTTTTTTGTAATAGCCACTCTAACAGGTGTGAGGTGATGCCTCATTGTGGTGTTGATTTTCATTTCCCTGATGATTAGTGATATTGAGCACCTTTTCATGTGCCTATTGGCCATTTGTATATCTTCTTTAGAAAAATGTCTATTCAAGTCTTATGTCCATTTTTTATTTGGATTTTTTTTGGCTATTGAGTTTCATGAGTTTCTTATATATTTTGAATAGTAACCTCCTATTAGATGCATGATTTGCAAATATTTTCTCCTATTCCATAGTGTGCTCTTTCATTTTTCTGAATGTGTCTTTTGCTGTGCAGAGCTTTTTGGTTTGATGTAGTCACATTTGTTACTTTTTACTTTTTTTGCTTATGCTTTTGGTATCATATCCAAAAACCATTGTCAAGACAAATGTCTAGGAACTTTTTCCCTATGTATTCTTCTAGTAGTTTTACTATTTCAGTCTTTACATTGTCTTTAATTCAGTTTGAGTTAATTTTTGTGAGTGTTGTAAGAAAAGGGTTCAATTTCATTATTTGCATGTGACTATCAAGTTTTCCCACCATTATTGAAGAGACTATTCTTTCGTCATTGAATATTCTTGGCTACCTTGTCAAATATTAGTTGACCATATATGCATGGATTTATTTCTGGGTTCTCTATTCTGTCCCATGGATCTATGTGTCTGTTTTTATGCCAGTACCATACTGTTTTGACTTCTATAGCTTTGTAATACAGTTTGAAGTGAGGACATGATGCCTCCAGTTTTGTTCTTCTTTCCCAGTATTGCTTTGGCTTTTCAGGGTCTTTTATGCTTCCATGTAAATTTTAGAATTATTTTTTTCTATTTCTGTGAAAAATGCCATTAAAATTTTGACAGGGATTGCATTTAATCTATAGATACCTTTGAGTAGTATGAACATTTTCACAATATTAATTATTGCAATTCATGATAATGGAATATCTTTTCATTTATTTGTGTCTACTTCTTTCTTCAATGTCTTGTAATTTTCAGTGTACACATCTTTCACCTCATTGGTTAACTTTATTCCTAAGTATTTTATTATTTTTTATCTTACTGCAAATAGGATTGTTTTCTTAATTTCATTTTCATATAGTTCATTATTAGCATATAGAAATACAGATAATTTTTGTATATTGATGTATCCTGCAACTTTACTGGATTCCTTTATAAGTTTTCTGGTAGAGTTTTTAGGATTTTCTATATATACAATCATATCACCTGCAAAAAGAGACAATTTTTTTTCTTCCTTTCTGATTCAGATGTTTTATTTCTTATCTTGCTTAATTGCTCTGGCTAGGACTCCCAGTGTTATATTGAATGGGCACCTCTGTCTTGTTTCTGATCTTCAGCAGAAAAACTTTCAACTTTTTACCATGAGTATGATGTTAACTGTGAGTTTTTTTATATGTCCTTTACTATGTTGAAGTATGTTCCTTCTGTATCCAATTTATTGAGAGTTTAATTATGGAACATTGTTGAAGTTTGTCAAATGCTTTTTCTGCACCTATTGAGATGATCATGTGACTTTTATCTTTCATTCCATTTATGTGGTATATCACATTTATTGATTTGTGTATATTGACCCATCCTTGCATTCCAGGGGTAAAAGCCATTTGATAATCGTGTGTGGTCCTTTTAATGTGCTGTTGAATTTGGTTTGTTAGTATTTTGTTAAGAATTTTTGCATCTGGGGACCTGTTTGTGGGGGTTGATTTGGAACCTGGAGCCATGGAAGCCACCTGAAGCTGGTGGAGCCAGCAGGTACTGGGTCAGCCGTGGGGCTTGTGTAAAGCTTCTTAAAGATATGCTATAGAGCCCAACCAGGCATGGCTCAGCAGTTGAGCGTCAACCTAGGATCCAGGCGATTGGGATTCTTATTCCTGGACAGGGCACATGCCCGGGTTGTGGGCTAGGCAGCTGATCAATGACTCTCTCATTATTGATGTTTCTATCCCTCTCTCTCCCTCTACTTTCCTCTCTCTGAAATCAATAAAGATATATTAAAAAAAAAAAGAAAAAAAGATATGCTTTATATATTTGGCTTCTATTTTTTCCCAAAGCTTACTATTAATGTAGAGTTGATTTGTTAAAGATCATGATTATGTTGCTTAACATTTTCTAGAAATGTTCACTTTCAGAAGTAAATAAGATTAGCTCAACTAAAAGCTATCAGACATGCAGATCTTCTGCTGGGGCCATTTAATGGCAAAAGAGAGTTTGTACTCTTAGCCTGAGAGTCTGGGACCAAGCACATTGTAAAAACAAACATTTAAAAGATAGCTGGAGTATGCATTTTACACATGAATTTTTTTGTGATAACAAATCAACTTAATGTAAACCATAAGACAGTTGTACACTCTAAAAAATGTTAATCCTTAAAAATACAAGTATAAGCCAAATTTTATTGGAAGAATGCATTAATCTTCCTTTCTTATTATAGTTAAACTTCCTTTCAAAGTATCATTTTGAAATGTTTGGTCCATTTATACTGCTTATCGACATGAATCTCACACTGAGACCTTGGTCATAAGACAGAACAGGTCCTTCCACATTTAAATCTCAGTCACAGCATATTAGTTAACGTAAGTCTAGCTGCTGCACAGTAAATCTCAAAATCAATTCCTAACACAATAGAATTTATTCTACTAAAATCTAACCAGGTATGCAGTGAGTTGTCTACCATGAAATGATATAGCAATCCAGACTCCTTCCATCCACCATCCCCTAAAATAAGAGTCAGCAAACTTTCTGCAAAGGAGAGCTGGTAAATATTTTAGCCTTTGAGGCCCCAACAGTCAACCACTGTTGCAACCTCTCAAATCTGCTGTTGTAGTGTGAAAACAGCCACAGACAGTACCTAAACAAATGAGAGTGACTATATTCCAATAAAGCTTGATTTACAAAAATGGGTGGTGGTTTGGATTGGACCCACAGGTTATAGTTTGCCAACTCCTTACCTAGATCTTCCAAGTGTTTTGCTCCTAGCCAACTGATAAGGAAAGTGCTAACTGATTGTGCTAGAGGTTTAGGCCGAACCATGCCTGGAAGAGGCAGACATAACTTTGGCTACATTGCATTGGCCAAACCTCAATCATATGACCACACTAAGCAAGAGCGGGAAAATAGTCTCGCTGTTCAACAAGAAATAAAAAAAAGGACATTGGTAACACACAGCAATTCTGCCATGGTGTACCCTTCTTGTTGCCAAATATCAATTTTATACTTTCTCCTAACTATAGAACACATTATACCAGACCTGCCCAAGCCCCTACAAAAGCTACATTCAGAGGGCCATGCAGTCATTGTATCCAGTTGAAAAGACAGACTCTCCCCTTGATGCACTGTCTTTCTAGGAGATCCAAAGGTGGCCCTTTGTAGCCTGGCAACCAGGACATTAAAAATAAAAACAAAAAATACCCACAGTGACTTAAGAACTAAATATCAAGTAATCAGTCCACTCTTACATAAATATCCAATATACTATGATAAATAAGGGACCAGGATAATTTTTATAAAATCTCCCATTCAACATATGAAATAATACAAGGCACATAGGAGTTCCTGGTTAATGCAAAAAAAAAAAAAAAAAATTCCTGATGGACAACCATACTGAAGGTGCTCAACCCTGGGAATTGGGGAAGTTCCTTACTTACACAATGATTGTGCTCTCCAGTAGGTACTCTTTTGTCCATTAGTTTTCATGGCCACAGACACTGCCTTCTGAGAAATTCTTCTTTGTCCATTAACCTCCAAGGTCATATTTGAAATAGACATTTGTAGGCTGTGCAGCATTTGCAGCCCATTTCCTTTCCAAGGTTATTTTAAGGTCTCTAAACAGTCCCAAACTTAGAACAGGTTCATGCTTTTTTTGGCAGTAGATTCCCTCAAAAATTTTGTAGGTGAGAAGCCACTTCCAGTCAATTGTAAGCTCTAATGATCATATCCAAAATTTCTTCTCAGACATAGTTCTTTAACTTGTCTTATTTTTCTTAGTTTCTTTACCCCATGTCCCTTTTTCTCCCTCTCTCTCTCTCTTTTTTTCTATCACAATTTAATGATGGTTACATTAAGGTATATAAAACAATAGAGTTTGGTAAAAGGCAACTGTTCATCTGAGTTGTGTTTAAATGAGAAATATTGTTAAGTCTTTTTCAATAAAATTCTTTCAGTCTTAAATTTTACTATTCAGTGTTCTGAAATAGTTGGTTTTCTAACATGTAAGGCCCTTATATCTAGAATGTCTCCATTTTCTTGATTCTCTTCTTGAGAACTAGCCAAATCTTGTTTTATTTCTTTACTATAGTATTTTTCTCAAAACAGTTTATGATAGTCAATATAATCACAATGACCCTCATTTCTGCTAGAGATACAGGATCCTAGGAAATATATGCCTTCCAAGTTGTTACAGGTGATATTTTTACCGAACATTTTGGCACAGCGCAACAGAGCTCTTCAGCCTTCTAGGTAACTATGTCTCTCCTTTACTTCCCATCACCTACCATGGAATCAATGAAGCATGTTTCACTTTTAGTATTACTTCGAACTCACAGAAGTTTACTTCTCACTCACATGTAGTCTAATCATGTATTAAACAGGTGACCTTCTTTCAGAGATTCAAAGACTCAGACTTCTATCCTGTGACCACTATCACCTGGGACCAGAAATTCCTGAGCTTCTGGCCAAAGGTGAGGGAAAGAGAGATGGCTGTGCTGAAGTTTGTTTGCTTTTAATCACACTTGAAATTACTCACATTCTACCCACATTCCAGAGGCCAGATGTCAGTCACCTACTAGGTACCAGGAGCTAGAGGAAATAAGTTTTGGCAAACACATAGCAGTTGCTGCCATACACAACTCTGATATTGTTCCCGTCATGTAATTAGAAGAATACAAATCTCATTGTCCTGTTAGATAAAAGCTCAATGAGCTTGCTAAAAGATAGGCTGGGAGATATGGTATAATCAGAAATCAACAATTTTAAGGTTAGGACCTTGGAATCTTAAAGTTAGCAGAGGGCACTGCAGAAATCAGCTCATCTAACTCACTCATGGTACACATTAATAAACTGAGGCTCAGATGGGCATAAGGAATCAGTGATAGTTATAGGACTAGAACTTTGGTCTCCTCCTACTCAGGTCAGGGCTGTCTGTAATATGCCTCTTTGCCTTAATTCTTGTAAACTTGCTGTAGGTTAATGAACAAAAACTGGATTTTTAAAAACTTTTTTACATGTAACTTTTAGTAGATATGGGAAATAAAGTGGCATCCAATTAGAAGACAAGTAAAATCCTTTGGTCAGAATTTCAGTGGGAATTAGGTTGGTTTATGTAGTCCTAAAAGAAATATTTTTTTACTCCAAAGATAGGATAAATTTGGCCTGAATGTTCTTTCTCAGTCTTTTTCAAACTGTTTGGACCTGGGGGATCATTCAGATCATAGCAGAGAAAAAGTATTGCTTTTGTAAAACTAAACAAAAATGAAATAGAGAAATGTTTGCAAAAACTTCAGGAAGTAGCAAGGGGTGATGGGTAAAACATAGACTAATTGTTGAAAGAAACAAAAACCAGTTGTACTCTTTTACTCTGAGCTCTTATTCTTGGAATAGGTAATTATCCTCTCCAAATAACAGTTCCTTCTCTGCCTCATTTCTGGGGTTGTGGTTAGGACAAAATGAGCTTATGTATACAAAAATGAATTGCAGGAAGGTTCCATAAGACAGAAGTAGGGAGATCCTGAACTGACCTTCTCCCATGGACACAACAAATCTACAACTACATATGAAGCAATTTCCTCTGAAAAAGACCTGAAAACTGGATTAACTGAACTTCTATAGCAAAAGATAAAAGGGCAGCATCAAGACAAGCAGGAGAGGCAGAAACAGTCTTGCAAAAATAAAAAATAATAAAAAATAAAGGACTCCAGGCACAGGCACAGAGATCAACACTCAGGAGGGATCTTAAAATATGGAACTTTTCCCTAAGGAGCAAGTGGTTTGTGCTCCACATTAGGCACCCCAACCTTTAGATTTTGCAGAAGAGAGAAGAACCCCCAAACACTTGGCTTTCAAAACCAATAAGGATTACATCCAGGTAAGCCATACAGCTATAGGGATGGAGAACCCACTCTCAAAAGGCTCATGCTCAGACTCACCCACCATGGGACTGAGAACAAAACATCAGTTTGAAAATTACCTAGGCCACATGTGAAGGAGACTCACTAATCTTAAGGAGTCTGCCAGAGAGGTAGGAAGCTGTTGGGACTCTCCCAGGGGACAGAGACACTGGCAGGCACCATTTTTGTGTTCTCATGCTACCGCACTAATGCTAGCACTGTTGGTCACCATTTTGGAGCTCTCCTCCTAACATGCTAGAGCTGGTGGGGGTGGCCCACTGAGAGCCTCATCCACCCCTGCATTGCAACAGCCAGGCACTATAGTCAGGCTAGGCAAGAACTCTGCCCACCTTGGCACCATAGCTGTGGCCTTGCCACATCAGGTGGGTAGGCACAGTCTACACAGGAGACACCCACGGAGTACCTAGCTCTAATGGTGAGGAAGGATGAGCTTCTGGGACCTATATGACATCTCTTACACAGGTTGCTCCTCCAAGACCAGGAGAGATAGTTGAATTTCCTAATACATAGACACAAACACAGAGAGTCAAATACAATGAAGAGACAAAGGAATATGTTCCAAATGAAAGAACAAGACACTACCTTAGAAAAAGACATTCATGAAATGGAGATAAGCAATCTACCTGATAAAGAGTTTAAAGTAATGACCATAAAGAAGTTCACCAAACTCGGGAGAAGAATGGATAAACAAAGTGAGATCTTTAACAAAGAGATAGAAAATACAAGTAAGTTCCAAACAGAAGTTACAGAGCTGAGGAATACAATAACTGAAAAATACACTAGAGGGGTTCAACAGGAGACTAGATGGAGTAGAACAGATCAATGATCTGTGTACAAAGTGATGAAACTCATCTAGACAGAGCAGCAAAAAGAAAACAAATTGAAAAGTGAAAAAAACCTTAAGGGGCCTTTGAGATAACATCAAGCAAAATAACATTCACATTATAGGGGTCCCAGGAGAAGAAGAGGCAGAAAGAGCCAGAAAATTTATTTGAAGAAATAATAGTTTAAAATGTCCCTAACTCAGACAATGAAACAGACATTTAGGTCTACAAGCTCAGAGAGTTCCAAATATTATTAATCCAAAAAGATCCATACCAAGACACATTATAATTGAAATGGCAAAAGTTAAAGGTGAAGGGTTTAAGCAATATATATAGGACACATAGACATGGGCAACAGTGTGGTGATAGCCAGAGGGAAAGGAAAGTGGAAGGAGGTGGAAGTGAGTAAATGGGGGATAAATGAGGACAGAAAGAGACTTGACTGGCTGGTGAGCACACAATGCAATAGGTAGATGTGATGTTTTATTGAGTTGTACACTTGAAGCCTATATGGTTTATTAACCAATGTCACTCCAATAAATTCAATTTAAAAAATTAAGAATGAGGTCTTGGTAAAGTAAACAACAAAACTGAGGAAAGCTATATTTGACTAAAAATATCCAAATGTAAGAAAGAGAGATTATAACCTAGCAAAAAGGGTCAAACACAATAATGGGTAGAATAAAAAAAACTTAAGCTAATAGTAGCAACTTGTTTGATTGGAATGTCTATGAATTCAGAAAATAATTCTTCTTGAGAATTATTCTACATGCCAGTGTGGACTGGCTTTCTTATATTCAATAGATGATACAAAATACCAAAAAGAGCATTCTGGAGAACTGTTTTTCACTATCAGAGGGACAGATTACATGGTTTTCAAGGTTTTCACCCTCTTCTGGAGATTTTACAATAAAGTATAATTTACAATGTAGGAAGATGGGTGCCAGCTAGGACCTGACTCCGAAAAAAGTAGATTCAGGAGAAACTTAATATTAACAAGTTTCCTACTCATTATTCAGTAAGGGAACCCCCATCTGCACCCCCATGCCTATCTCTAATCCAAAACCCACTGAATTTTCTGAATTTCTAGGCCCTGGAAGAATGCAGGATCCTCATATCTGTCTGGATATAGACCAAAGTCTCCACAAAACATTGTCTCTGGTAGTGCCGGTACCCTATGGAGATAACCCACCCAAACTGTGCCTCCTTGAGTCAGGCTGCTTATTTTCATTTCAGAGGAATGGCTAATAGATAGCAACAACTCAAAATGATATTCAAGATTTATGAAAATAGACCTCAGTGCAATAGGAACTCCAGCAGGAAGTCAAGATGAATGGATTATTCTTTTTTTAAAAAAAAGTGGTGAAGGGCCACTATTAGTATTATGAATACTTACACTAATTATGAATTCATAATTAGTATTATGAATACTTATACATAGCGCTCCAGTCATAGGCAGGCTTCCAGCTGTTCACTTGTCAGCCCCTATGTGTGTCCACATAGCAGTGAGTACTTTTGATAATACTACTTGGAATTCTGAATGGCATTTTTGGTATGACTAATTATGGTTGTCAACGCTTCTAGAAAATCACAAGAGATGCTTATGCTTGTTGCACCTCAAATATAAAGGAATGACAGAGATAAAAACAAACATATCAAGATATAATTCCCTATTCATCAAGAATTCAAACCAAATGAAATAGTTTGGATTTAATTTTGTTCAGGGGACATTCTGACATTCCAACTTGTTTCCAATTCAATGATTTGGTGGGGGAAGATACAGGCTCAATTATAGTTCAAACCAGTTCACTTTTCTGGAATAAAACTGATCGTCTGTGACTTAATACAAAAGTAATATTTAGGTTCAGTTCAAGATTCAGCAAATTAGCATGGTTCATTCCAGTTTAATGTTTCATTCAAGTCTCTATTTTCCAACTGTTCATTTTATCACTTATAGCCCAAAGGAGAAAAATATATATATATTACCTATTGGCAGAGGAAATATAGGGGCATATAATTAATTGCTTTGAAAGGAGCCAAGAAACTCATTAAGGTGTAAACTCAGCATACATTTTCTGTTGTCACATCATTTAGAGTATATAAACCTGCCTTTGTCCAAAATCCTTTAGAATAATCCTCAGACATCTTTTTTTTATTAAACATTTCCTCTATCTCTCTTCTCACAAAGAAACTAAAATAAATTCTAACTAGTCTTTCCTAGAAAAGTCTAAATTAGAAAATGTTAACTCCTCATTCTTTTTGTGAATCAAGATTATACATAGTAATTATATATATAAATTTTATATAGTGATATAAAGTAATTATATTATACACACATTATACATATATAAAGTATATACAGTATACATTATATTACACACACGCATACATATATAAAGGGTAGTAGGGAACAAGGAGTTTTAAGTTCACTGAGAGCAGGAGAAAGGCAAATGAGCCAACGAAAACAGATTGATCCAACAGCTGGGGTTATCTAAGATTCTTTTCTTGATTAAAACCCGCTGCTTAGAATTTATCATTCTACAAATACATTTGGTAAGATGATTTATTGAACTATACATGTATGATATGTTTGCACTGAATTTTCCCTCTTCCATCCAAGATGGTCTCCAAGGCACTTTGCGGCTCTGTTATTTATGTTCTTTTTTATCTAGATATTCATTCTCTCAAAGGAATTTCGGTGTATTGCACCGTAATTATTTCTCTTGATAAAACCATGCTATCTTCCAATTGCCACACCTCTACCCCAAAAGATTGTTTGTTTGTGTTCAATGACCCTACTCTTTATTAAAGATTCTGCCAGCTTTCCTGATGTGCTTGCCAAGGAAAGATCTCTTCTTCACACAGTTTATAATCATATCGAGTGTATAGAATAACTTATGCCTTCCTTTTCAAACTCATATGCTGAAGCCCTAACCCTCAATGTGACTATTTGGAGATAGGGCCCTAAAGGAGGTAATTAAGGTTAAGTGACCCTGTTAGGGCGGGGCCCTAATTCAAAAGATTGGTGTCCTTAAAAGGAAAAGACACATATGCACAGAAAAGTCTGTGTGAGGACTGAGCAAAAAGGCAATCACCTGCAAGCCAAGGAGAGAGGCCTCAGGAGAAACCAACTTGCAGCACTTGGGCCTTGGACTGTCAGCCTCCAGAACTGTGGAGAAATTAACTTCTGTTGTTTAAGCCACTCAGTTTGTGGTACTTTGTTATGGCAGCCCTAGCAGACTCATACATTGAATAAATATAATTGATATGCAAATACAAGAAGCAAAGAGTAAACAATATATGACTGAACACAATCAAATGAAGATATGTATTTTTTTGTTTATAGATGACTTTTGATGCTATCTAGAGAAATTAGTATGGAGATAATGGTTTCATCCACTCTCACCCATCTGTGTGAGATGATCAGATTGAGCATTTTCAACACTATGTACTAAAAATTGACAAGAGGCTTATTTCCTGGGCATAGTACACAAAGAAAACAAAGAAGGAAGTGGCATAATCTTCTCTTCCAAGCCATTTCACATCCTAATTCTGAGGTAGGCTGCCTAATGGGGTCCAATGTTTTCTCTTGAGTGGATGTAGCTAGCAATGGCTATGATGTTAGTAATAACTCTTTAACTTGGGAGCCATGAGGCCCTTCTTAAGTGGTTTGTTTGTTTGTTTGTTTGTTGTTTGTTTGTTTGTTTTTGAGCCAGAAGCATCATTTATAGGTCTTGCAGCAGTATCCGAGCAAACAAGTTATGGTCGTCAGCCACCCACGCCCTATAACGGATGGCCCCCTCCCTCCATCCCCTTCTTCCCTCTCTCTATGCACCCCTCTCTGCCTCCAGCCCTCATGCAAGAGCCCTACTGTCACAGCCTCCCAAGGTTGGTCTACCTACAAGCAAGAACTTAGCTTTCATTGAGTTATTCCCCCCCAAAGACCCACTCAAAGCAGTTTCTATATAATTATGGTTTGGCTGTATTAGCTTGCTCAGAGACACACAATTCAACTAAAATGAACAATTAAAAGCTTGTTTGGGCCCTACCTTGCTGACTGTATTCCTCACTGTCTCTGTGAGGGTTCTTTCTGCTTATGAACATGCTCATACTTGCTCTCACATCATTTACACCTAAGATTTGTAACCACACCATTATTTAGGAAACTCTTCAGACAGTTCTTGGCATGCTCTGTAGCACCAGCACAATGTATTGCATTGAGTAGGTATTCAAAATATATGCATGGATCAAATTAAAAGAACAGAAAGAACTGCATTTAAAATTTTTTCCAGCTAAAAAAATTAATAAATAAAAAATGTTTCCACCTGTTTTTCTCATGTCTATGTATAAATTATATTAACAGGTTTCATTTAAAAAGCTAACTTTAAATAAAAACTATTTGTCAGGCACTCTTCTAAATGCTTTACAGATATTAACATATCGAAATCATAACATAACATTACAAGGTAATATTGCTATATCCCCTTTTCCCAGATAAGGAAATTAAAGCACACGAGATTGAGTAACTTCCCAAAAGGTCACACAGCTCGCAACAGGACTGGGATTTGAGCCTTGACAATCAAGTTCTAAAACCTACACTTTTAACTATGCTGTGTCTCTGGTTTAGTCTCATAGCACACAGGTACAAATCTAGAAACCAAATGGAAACATCTAATTACACCAAAGTTTACATGGTTTATTCAAAAGGCACAAAGCCTTTGGTCTTTGGTGGCAGACTATCCACTGACATTCAGCATCTTAACTTTATACACATGCTTCTAATAACAATAGTGAAAGGAAGCTAGAGATGGGGAGCTTGCTAGAAACAGACACCAGCAGGCAGGAAGAAAGCAATCCAATCAAGTGGTTAAGTGGTAAGTTAATGTACTTTTTAAAAAAATGTCGATGTCTGAAAATTTACTTTATTTCTTAAAAATGGTAGAAATTAGCCTGGCCGGTGTGGCTAAGTGGTTGAGCATCAACCCATGGACCAGGCGATCACAGTTCAATTCTTGTTGAGGGCACATGCCTGCTTTGCAGACTCCACCCCTAGTAGGGGGCGAGCAGGAGGCAGCCAATCTATGATTCTCTCTCATCATTGATGTTTCTAGCTCTCTCTCCTTCTCCCTCTCTCTGAAACCAATATAAACATATATTTTTTAAATGGTATAAACTAGAGTATTATTAAATTTATAAGAATAAAACTTTACTCAAAAAGCTCATAGGCATATGAAAACTGTCCATTGTAATATTGTGATTTATAGTAAGAAATATATATATTTAAATTTTGACCCCAATCATGGCACCTATCTCCTAAACCCTTGGAATTTCTAAGTGGGGAGAGCAATAAAGGTGTATTTTATGTTAATGAGATGATTTTTGGAAAGCACCTAAGGATAGCAGCTGGTCACCAGAAGAACCAACCATGTAACTAAAGGGTTGGAACTTTCAGTCCCCTACACCCCTCAGGGAAGGGTAGAGGGTCTGAAGGTTGAATTCAACCACCAATGGCCAGTGATTTAAGGAGTTTGCTCATGCAGTTATGGAGGCTGACAAGTCCCACACGCGTGAAAGCTCCTAGCTCCTAGCTCCTAGCTCCTAGCTCCTAGCTCCTAGCTCCTAGCTCCTAGCTCCTAGCTCCTAGCAGAGTGCCTTTAAAATAGTAGTTATGTAATAAACGTTGGTTTCCTTTCTTTTATTTGACAACCACTATTGGTAAGGAAGATTAAAACTATGAACCTGCTCTTATCTCTTTCACCCTGAACAAATTTCATAGGATTCATTTCACAGGTTTTTGACCCTCCTAAGTACTGCGCCCTTGATCCTTGCTCTTAATTCTCACTCTCACCCCCTCCCTCCCTGCACACCTCTAGCTCAGGGCTTGTGAACTGACAGGCAGAGTTAGTGTTCACAGTGAGATCAAAGACTGGGCTCTGATTCTGGAAACTGAACCTCTCAACCATCAAGAGGTCTGCCAGTGACAGCTAAATATGGAAGTGAGAACTTTTAATGTAAGACCCTTGAAAAGACAGGTTATTATTTCACTTCTGTAGTGGCTCCAACCTTTTTTTTTTTTTTTATGAAATGTTTGGAGACAAGATGTAATGAGCCAAACATTTTATGCACTGCAAGTTTCTAGCTATGTGTATCATAAAGACTACTTTCAGCCACAAGTACTAAAAACCCAATTCAAAGTTACTTAAGCTAAAGGGAAATTTATTGGCTACCAGTTCTCAAAGTCTAGACCTAAGGTGAGCTTCAGGGCTTGCTTTATCCAGGGCCCTCTTCTATTTTTCCCTGCTCTACTCTGATATTTACCCTTCCCTAATCAGCTTTATATTCACACTCAAGTTCTTATGTTTATGCAGAACAACTTTAGAGAAAAGGGGGCTGCTTTCCAAAGTTTTCCCAGAAGAGCCCGAAAGACGATTGGATTGGGACCCCAGAAAATCTTTCCTCTCATTCCGTTGGTCTGACCTGGATCACATGACAATCCCCTGAAACAATCACATGCAAAAGACATGAGATTACTCTTAGACCAATTAGGTTGATGGCTGGGGCTAAAAGTTGCCTCACTTTACCCGAGTCACAGGGATAAATACTGAACAAATAAATGAACCCTTCTGGGCATCCAACAGTGAACACTTAAGCCTTTACTCTGCACAAACACATATAATTCCACACATCCAAGTATATTATTAAGAACTGTGTTTATATTAACACAAGGTTTAACACAAGGTTTAACAATAGAGAAAAGAAACTGATGAGCTTTTTAAGCAAAAATAGCAAGCACCCAAGTGGCTGACATCCTACAATAATATTCAACTTAGGATATCACACACTTTCTCAATTTTCCATTGTTAAAACATGCCTGGAACTCCTCTTTTGGAAACTGCACCTTTTTCCTCTAAACTTTCTCCCTAGGTGAGCACATCAATTCCCATGGGTTTAAATATCATCTTCCTATTGCTGACTTGCAAATTTCTATCTCAGACCCAAAACTCACTTCTGACCTTTAGAATGTATTCCGGTTCCTGCCTATGTGGCATCTCCTTTTAGGCATCTCAAACCTAACATGGCCCAATAAATGCATAACATTTCCCATGGGAAACTTCCCCATCTCAGCAAATAACCTCAGCATTTTTTCCATTATTTAAGATAGAAACCTAGGACCAATCTTCTTTATAGGGCTGTGTGTGCGTGCGTACATGTGTGTACATGTGATCTTAACAGATCAATATAATCTATTAAGCCAAGAGGAGCCTCATAGCTGAAGAGTCAGCACTGAAGATGGTGTGATAAAGAGGAGAGCCCTTTGAGCTCTCAGATATGCTGTGTCTGTAAGACACAGATGCTAGATCAACGCTGTCCAGTTGGAATGTAGTGCGAGCCACAGATTCAATTTACACATGTAACGTCAGTTTCTTAGTAGCTCCATTAAAGAAAAAGAAACAGTAAATTTAATTCTAAAAATGTATTTTATTTAACCTAATATATCCAAAATGTTATCATTTCAATGTGTAATCAATAAAAAATTAGTAATGATGTATATTACATCTTTTTTGTACTAAGTTTTCAAAATCTAGTGTGTATTTCTAACTTACAGCATATCTCAGTGTGGACCAGCTACATTTCTAGGGCTCCACAGCCACATGTAGCTAGTAACTAATATATTGGGAGCTCAGTGCCAGACAAATGCTCCTTTGAACCCCAGAGATTCCTAAAACAAGGTTATCATCTCTTTCTTTGTGGAAGGAAACTCACACACTCTCCATGGACAGACTGAACTCTAGACCCTGAAGGGTTTTTCCTGTTTCCTCTCTCTAATTAAAGGGATATCAGAGCAGGGCTGTTTCCTGAAGTTCTGGTTCCATGCTCCTGAGCTTCTCAATTATTCTGCATTTGAGCATAAGAGGGACACTCAGCTTCTGTGGGACCTTCTGGCCTTCTCTGGGCTCACAGGTAAAGCTCACAGGATCCTGTCACCACTACAAGGCTCTCTCCCTCATCCTAACTCTTTTTCACGCCCCAGGCCAAGGGTAAAATGGCAAGTCTGCAACTGTCAACAAGCAGAGATCTAACTCTCAGTTATTCATTCTGTGAGTGCACAAACCACAAGACTTGCTTCTCCAACTATGTTGTCTGGTCTTTCTCTACTGACTGACTATTTGACTTACTAATAAGAACTAGCATTTGTTGTGTGTTCCATGTGTAGGATTTAATTTGCTAGGGTTTCACAGTATGACTTCATGGGTGTTATTATTAACTTTATTTAATAGATAAGCAAACCAAGAACTCCTTAAGCACATTGAGTGGCTTGGCCAAGGCCAAGGTCCAGGATAGAGCTGGTATTCAGGCCCAGCTCAGAAGCCTATACTCACAAGCACTATATTCTACCCTGACCTGCTTTCTGGCTTCTGGAATCTCCTGATGGCTTCATGATCCACATCTTGTCCTAATTTCCTGGCCTGGAGGCCTCCCATGGAGATGAGCTCCAAATCTCTCCTGACCTAGCTCTCCTCTTGGACCACCCCTTTGTCTCCACCTTAATCAGCATCTTCAGGACTTGGAGTTTTCACTGGCTCTATACACCAGACTGTAAAGACCCTTGGCCATCCACCTACACATCAGAAGACAGGAACGAAGTGCTCAGAGCAGCACTCATTTACCAGGTATTTACCAAGATTTGCTGGCCAAGGTGCTGGAAGCTGGGGTTACAGCATGAAACAAAAACGACATGCCCCCTGCTTTCAGGTAGCTTATATTTTAGTGAGAGGACAATGACAGTAAGTAAATAAACCCCAAACTAAAGATACTTTTGCATAATGATAAGTACTATGAAAAAATAAAACAGCATGTTATGGCAGATCCAGTTGACTCCTCCAGGAGGAGACAGAACCATTACATAATTAACCCAAGTATCAAGTGTCCCTAAACACCAGGATCAGCCACCAGAGCCCCTGGAAGGGCTGAGGACACCTTCGTCTTGCAAATCTGAATGTTATCCAAATCATGTTCCAGCCGGCACAGCTGAGGCTGTTAGCCACGTTGTTCAGCATGCAGAACTTTGATCCAGAAGCTGCCCACAGTCAGCTGCAATTGCCTTGGTCACTTTATTTCAGATATTCTGCTTGGCACAGAAAGCAGAGTTGAAAAGGGCATGGTCTGTGAGTCAGGCAGACTTGGCTCTGATGCTTACAAAGCTGTGTGACCTGGGCAAAGGCTACAAAATAGGTGTGTGACCTCCAGCTTGTAGAGACTGAAGCAAGAATTTTTGCTGTGCCTGCTTTGATGTAGAGAAATCACTGTTTTGTTGTCATTTTTGTCACCAAGTAATAAGTACAGCTGTCACTGTCTCTTGCTCCACCCTGAGCCCCCACCACAACTATGGAGGACTGTTGCTTTCTATTTTATTTACTTTTGTGTAGTTGATATTTTTAATGATTATTTTTACCCTTTTTCAGAGATAATAGTATATTACATACTGAATAACCTTTTTAAAACATGTATTCTAATATGCCCCTCTGGGAGCAGGGAGATTCACTACTCTAGTTTTTCACCTGGAAATAAAAAAGCTTTATTATTAAGTAGGCACATGTGCTTACCATACTTGTCAACAATACAAATACACATATTTAAAAAAAATCATTGAGTATGACCATTGACTGTTCAGGAAGAATTCTGAGACTGTAAGATACACACAAGCAAATTCTCACAGAATGAGAAGATGCCTTTTTCAGATAAGCGATGGCATGAGAAGGCTTTTTGTGCTTAGCAAGCGTGGTAATCATATGAGCTCCACTTTCCACTTCCATGTGCTTTCAAGGGAGAGGATACCTATCTGTCACCCATGCCTGAGCCCTGCCTCAGGGCTGGGAGTTGGTAATGGGCTGTGGCTCAGAGATAGAGTGTCAATGACTTGATAATAAAGCAAGCTGGAAAAAATCATGGTTTGTTTATTTGTTTAAATGCTCATGACCGACCCTTGAACAGCTATATCAAAACAGCTACATTAGAATAGCCCAATCAAAATGTCCAGTACCCTTCCATACAGTACATGTAGAGCACGGCACATATGCTTGAGCACACAGTAGGTACATGATAAATAGTGGATATCATTATCATTTTCTTTAACTGCTACCATTCTTGATTCCTGGTACTGGCAACAAATTCAGCAGAAACTTATTAAGCACCTACTATGCTCCTGGTACTGGCCCCACATCTGCAGGAGCAGAGAGGAGCAGAACTATGTCTCCAGCAGCTGGCTTTCCTTATTTTCCTTGAGCCTTCCCACCAGCTGACCCAGCAATAAAAGAAACTGTCGAGGCTGGCATAGGGGATGCAAGAACTGGCCTGGAATGTTTTGTTTGAGCTCCAACTCATTTATTATTGTGTTTTTATTCATGCTCACAGCTGCTGCTACGGTGTGCATTATTTTTAGAAGCTGAAAAAAACAGTACATGACGAGAAAGAAAAGGTGCTTTTCCCTACTACATTTTTCAACATTTAAAGAACAACCAAATTCTAAAATTCTAGGAGACATTTAGAGAAAATGGTGAAGACTGAAAAGATAGCTTTGTGCTTCTGGTGAATTTTGGAAATCATTTTGGGAATTAAAAGCTAAAACATTATGGGTATCTGGTACCCTTCAAATTTCCTGCGGAGCCAGAGTGCTTGGTTCTTAGAACTGAAGGAATTTCATGTTTATGACAATGACCCAGGTCAGTTCGGGTATTTATTAAAGATGAGACATGCTTTTCATTATACATGGAGACCTGATTTGTTAGCAAGAAAAACAAACCTGCCTTCAGACTAAATAAAATCCTCTCTAAATCCAGACTTTGAATATGCCTTAAAACAGGAAATTCAGAATATTCTGTAACTAGAAGCCAAGGAAAATTATGAAATCACAATCTGTATTTGAACTTTGTCATCTCATCACTTGTAGTATTTTTTTAGAATTTTTTAGATGAGGGAAAAACTTTGGTAGAGCATTAGCACATAGAGGGAGGTTGGATAGCTCAAGAAAAGCAAAAACTGCAGAGTCCAGATTTCAAAGAACACAGGGGTAGTGATTAACTGCAGAATTAGAACAAAGTTAAAGTTTGGAGGAAGGTGAGGGATTGACCTAGGTTTTGTGGGGCATGAGATTCGTATAAATGAGGGAGGGGGAGTCCTCTTTAAAAGAAAAAGAATTAAAAATTACAAATAACAAAAGTAGGTCCTGGGCTTTGGAAGGGGCCCATGCAAGGAAGGGGCCCTAAGCTTATGTTTCCTTAGCTCCACAGGAAATCTACCACAAACTAAAGACAGAGAGAAAAACATTCACAGACCAGAATTCAAGAGCTATAAGTTCTGACCTCATCTCTCCCATCCACACTTTGTAACTATGAGCAAGTGATTTATTCTCACTGCACTTCCCCTTCTTATCTGGCAAATGATGCTTGTGATATGTGAAACAATAAAACAGAGAAGGGCCTTAAAATTATCATGAAAATGACTTGATCGATAAAGATAATTGGGCCCCACATACCTTTCCTCCCTAAATTTTATTGGCATTATTCTATAATGTATAAATCTCTACATTTAATTATTTATTTACTCGGCCAACAACTGCTAAGTGCTAGGAATAGTGGAGCGCACTTGTGCAGCTTCATTTCAGCTGAGAAGAAGAGATGATGAAAGAGTACGAAACAGCCACTTCAGAACGCGGTGATCTCAGCTGGTAACAATAACTATGAGAAAACAGAACAGGAAACGGGTCAGAGGGAATGTATTAGTTAAATTAGCTGTAAGACAAGCAAAGGGGAATGAAAAAAATCGTAACTCTCAGGGAGCTTGTCTAGTAGAACAAAAAAGACAAACTCTACAATGCAGGAAGGCAGGAGGTATCAAATATTTTAAGAGAAATAGGAGGAAAGGGGTTGGGTGTTCAAAGGAAGGAGCAAGAATAAAAAAGTTCACCTGAAGGAGCTGACAGCTGAGAGGGGACTCAAAGGATGAAAAGGTTTTAGGCAATTATATGAGTGGGAAGATTAGCACATCCCAAGTGAATATCTGAGATGCTAAAGTTTAAATATTCGAATTCGGTGAGAGAGTGTCACTGTTTAGAATTAACATCTTTCAATGCCCAGTCAGAATATTTTTATATTTTGGGGTTTTTAGAATATGATCTATATATTTCACATAGCTACAGTACCATCATGAGAAAACTTATTACAGTGCATTTTATTTGATGTACAAAGCTGTATAAATATACATCAGCATTATTTTTCATTAAGTGTGACTTAGTTACAGCAGCTCACTAATTAAGTTGCAGTTTATCAACACATTGAAGTTGTTTCCACTAATGTCAAAACTCATTTGCATTGCTGAATAGCTTTAATGTTATTTATTTTTTAGAGTATCTTGAAGCTTTGAGCTGCAAGGATATTTGCCTGTGAGCCAAAATAATTTGAAGATAAGATTGATATGATTTTTAAATTGTATTAAAGCATATTGGCGAGAAATAAAATTATCTTTCTCCTCATGATAGAAGGTCCTTTACATGACCCTCCATCCACAATTTTAATAAATTCTTTTTTTCTATTGACTATTCTTTGAAATTGAAGATATAAATCTCTTAAGAGTTCCATCATCCAAGAGGCGTGTTTCTAATTCTGGCACACCTCCCCTTCTTCATATAGAGTACAAAAAAAGGAATCCATGAATCAAGTGTTTTGGGGGCTTGGTCTTTTTTTATTATTGATGCTGCTCTTTTTTTCTGTTGCTGTTATGATTTATTTTGTTTATGTGTTTTTATGACTTAAGAACACAGACATAAACATTATCATGTATTCCTCTCCAAATTATGACTGCCACTCTAATCTATATTTCAATTCCAGGAGGAGATTCTAGTTTAAAAAAAGAAAGAAGTAAAAGGAGGAAGAAAAGAAGGAAGGAGGGAAGGAAGAAAAGGAAGGGAGGGAGGGAGGGAGGGAGGGAGGGAGGGAGGGAGGGAGGGAGGGAGGGAGGGAGGGAAGAGGATTTGGCAGCCAATAAACCTGCTCTACAAACAGGTGGCAAATTTCAAGTTCTTGTTCAGAGAGAACAAACTTCCTTCTGTTATTTTCTTCCCAAACCTGCTCCTTCCCGGCTATTTTGCTGTGTTATTGTGGTGGTTCTGGTCAGGGTGGTGGTGATGGTTCAAGCCATACTCAGCTCCCATCGTCATGGGCACAATCTTAAGAATGAGGAATGCCTGACCTTGGCAGTACCAACCAGCGAGAAAGAGTATTTAACTAGGACCAGATAACATGAGATTAGAAAGCAACCAGAGCTGACCCAAGCAGTACAACCATAATATCCAGAGACCCATGGTTCATGGAGCTCTTGAGAGGGTGTGACCTCAGGGCCTTTCAACTGTTGTCAAGAGACAATCTTGCAAGCCTATTACCATCCAAGAAAATCCTATATCACGGGCACCCAGTGACTGCTCTTTAGGAAATTGGAGACTTTTTGGTCCTACAGTGGGGACAGGGAGATATCACTACATCAATATGGGGGAAAGACTGGAGCTGATGGCCAGAAATTTAGAAACTGCCTCAGACATTCCATTTGTTCTTCAGTTGGGGGGGGGGGGTGAAGTTACTTTAAGTCAGTTCTCTTCATCATAACTGAGTTTACAGGTTTGCCAATGAGGCACCTCTTTTTCTGCAAGAGAAAAATTCTAATCAACATAATTGCTTTTCAGGGTAATTGACAAAGACAGAATACTACCCCAAGAAAGAAAATAGCAAAAATGCCTTTGTCCTCAAAAGCAAAAAAAAAAAAAAAAAAATGGTAGTGAGGTTAGACTTCCACTTTAATCATCTTTTCTTGCATTCACAGAGAATGATTTGCAAGGAAATTTCTAGGAGAATGAAACACAAGATTCCATGTAGTGTGGTCAAGAAAAATCCAATATTGACTTATAGCCTTCTACTAGTCCATGCCTAGTTCATGATAATGGCCTCACTCCCAAGTTCCCAACTCAGTGGGCCCCAGCGCATACAGCCTGCCCCGCTGTCCTCTCTGAGTGTTAACTCTGATTCTGATATACCAGGTTCCTCTTCAGCTTGCTCTTTCTCTAGTCACCTTCCTGCCCTAAACTTGAGCCCTAGACTCACTGCCTCGATCTCCAGGATTACTAGCCCAGAATCTCTACTAATTATCTCTGCCCATTTCTGGCGACATCTCAATACTTCATCTTGAGCTCTTTGTTGACAATTGCTTTGCCAGGCCTCTGACTCTGTTGCAGTCTCCAGTGGGTACAATTTCAAGTTCTAGCCCATTCAACTTCTGTTGAATATCAAGACAAAGCACCTGTCGATAAACTCTACACATCATCTTTTCCATGAAAAGAGAGTGTCATGAGCATCCTGGACAACTTTTGGCTCTTGGGCATAAACAATACAAATTAGCAGTAAAAGCAGCATTAAATTAAGAGTAAAGTAAGGAATAGCTCTATTATCTACCCTGCATCTGATTGATGAGATCATGCCCAAGACACTTTTTAAAGAGAATCTGAAGCAAGTTAATAAAAGTTCATTGCTGTGATGTCTATTGACCACATAGGACAAATTGACTATAATCTAATAAATCTTTACCCAACAGCAATAATCACTACATACCCAGAGCCCTGGAGTGGGAGAGAGGTGAAAAGCTTACATTATAATTTGTTCCTCTAGGAATCGAGTTCTGCTGACTTCTGATCTACATAGCTGTGATTAGATTTTAATATAGGCAACTCCCTAAGCCAAGAAACTAATAAAAGAGACTGTTAATGGATACTCATTCTAAAACCCCAGCAATACAAGATCACTATTGAACTCCAAATAATTATTTATTCATAAAGTACAACAATTTTTCTCTAGGAACTGTCCCTCAATCTCATCCAAAAAATGTTTTCCCTTATTAGTTTTGCCAACTACAGCAGCTAAAACTAGAAATAAAATTATGTCCTGGCCTCTCTCTGCCAAAATCAGTGTTAGATGGGAATAAAACACGAGACTTAGTGTAAGAAATCCTGGGTACCCATCATGATCCCATCATTTACAGGCTTTATGTCCTTGGGCAATTCATTTCTCTTGATCTCCTTTCCCTCATTCATTGAATGAGAAGGCTTTTTTTTTTTTTTTTAAATGCTCACCTGAGGATATTTTTTTCGTTGTTTTTCAGAGAGAATGGGGGAGCGAGAGAGAGAGGGAGAGAGAGAGAGAGAGAAACATTGATTGACGTGAGAGAGACACATCGACTGGGGACAGGGATTGAGCCCACAACCAAGGTGCATGCCCTTGGCCGGAATCGAATCTGGGACCCTTCAGTCCACAGGCCGATGCTCTAATCACTGAGAAAAACCTGCTGGGGCATGAATGGGAAGGTTCTTTATGAATAACTGTCTTTCCTAAATCATGCACTGCCATGAGGATCAGATGAAATGATGGCTGTAAAAGAGATTGCAGACTTGAAAAGTCAAGGAGGACTGCTCCGGGATGCCTGAACTGAGTCTAAAAGAACAGACAGGAGAGATATGGTAAGAGTCATTTCAGGGAGTAGGAGCATGGATGCAAGAGAGACAATTGAGTTTCCAGAGAGCTGTAAGTAGTTACTTCAGTGTGTCTGTGAGGTCCAAAATGTTAGGGAAGATGGGCCTGGAAAATGGCTGGATCAAGAAGGACCTTGTGTGCCAGGCTAAAGAGCTTACATTTTTGTCTGGAAAGAGTTGTGCTAAAGTTTGACCTCTTATAGTTTCCCTCTCTGAAAGAATCAGCAAGAGTAGAAGCTTCCTAACAGCATGTGGTCACATATCTTTTTAATTATAGAGTAAGTTTAACAAGGACAGAGGCTAGAGAAAGGATCAGCAGTATACTGTTTCTTTCAGAGAATTTTTGCTGCCAAATCAAAAGTGTTCTGTAAATAACAAACTTCATATCTATTAAGCCATGGAAATAAATTTATTGTATGAAAATGTTAATACCTTAGATGATCAGATAATTCTTTTTCCTGCAACAATCAATGGTCAAGGACCTCAAATGAAGCTTCAGTTCTCTTTTCCAAGACCTGTTAATTCAATATTCAGGTTTAAGGATCTTATCCTAAAATCAAAGAACAATGATGCCCAGGATTTTAATTTAAAAGTGATATCTCCTCTAAAATTAAAAATGCTTTTGTGAAATACCCTCCCCATAGCAGACATTGAAGTAGGGTCTTTCACATATAATGAACCTTTTATTTGGTATATTACATCTCCTTAATTGGAGTTGTCTGAGGGAGGGAAAATATGCTCATAATATTATGGAAGAGACAAAAGTTTTAAGTCTATATTCTCTCAGAGAGAATCTTGTGACTACCAAGTTGGTGACAAGAGAAGGTAAAAGTCATTTATTACTTGCAGCTTGCATTCTTTTAATTCTCCTGAAGACATGGTTTCTTTTAATTCTCCCGAATACATGGTTTCTTCTTTAAATTTAACTCATAAAAATCAATGATATTCTGAGAATCTCATAATACCCTTTGAAAGCTTTAGCATAGCCCTAGAGGACCCCCCCCCCCCAAAAAAAAGATGTGATCAGTTTAGAGAGAGAGGCCCTGCTCAGTGGCTCTAGCATTACCTACCTTACTGGCCCAAACCTTTGAACTTCTGTTTTGTGAAATCATTCTCAAATCCTCATCCATGCTGATATTGCTGGGGGGGAGGTCCTTTTTTCATTAAATCCAGTAGAAATGGTTAGTCAACCCACTCAATGTATTAATATATCTAATTTTTAATTGTATAAGAAGCCAATAGCAAAACACATCCTTTCAGAGTCCTGAGTTGCACTTATTTTCACAAAATCTGGCACCCAATAATGCCAAAGGAAAATAAATAATCCATAAGCACATTGAAGTAGATCAGGGCCAAAGGGTGAATCAACCATAACCAAAACCTTTAGGTGCAAGCTGAAAGTAATAAATGACTTTTACCTTCTCTTGTCACCAACTCGGTAGAGTCACAAGATCCTCTCTGAGAATATATAGACTTAAAACTTTTGTCTCTTCCATAATATTATGAGCATATTTTCCCTCCCTCAGACAACTCCAATTAAGGAGATATAATATACCAAATAAAAGGTAACGCTAAACTTATTAGCCCAAGTTTTCGGCAGTCAGCTAAAATTTCTGATATGGTACAAGAAGTTTCCAAAATTGTTGTTTGCTGACATTGAAAATATTTCTGTGTAGGTAATTTCTAGGAAAAGTATATATTGTTTATCATTTCACACTTATTGGCCCTTCATAGCTTTGTTAGAGTAGGCAGTTAGGTATTAACGAGAGGAATGGAACAGTCACCCTCGAGAGTAAGCAGGTATTGTTCCACCAAACAGAGCAAAACATCCTGCCTAATCAACCAGACAGGAAAGATAGCTTTTACAGACACGGCACGGGGTAGCCAGCATCATCCTCTAGATGATGGGGGGAGGGATAAAACAGCAAGGAAATTCCTTTACTAAGTGCATGCAAAGCCAAATGACTAAGAACTATGAGATATGCGCAGTATAAGTCAAAGTGGCCACCTAAAGAGGGAGGACACTAGCCTGGGAAAATCTGGGAGAAGGATCGGATTGGGAAAGGGCACAAGCCCCTGAGAATCCAGGAAAGAGATTGGAGAGGGGGAAGGCACAAGCACAAGCTCGAGAAAAGCCAGGAAATAGATTGGATAGTTTGAAAGAAAGCCTGCTCTTTCCCCTAACCCAAAGAAGTATATGGAAGCTAGACAAAGAACCCAGCTCGCACCCTCTTCAGAGCATGCCCATGCCCTTCTTTCTCTCTGACATGTACTTTTTGTCTTCTTTTCTTCTAAATTCTAAGGGTCCCCATGAGACTTGCAAACAGTGGTTCTATAACTTTCTTTCCTGAGTCCACACAGCCACTGCCCTCTAGCTTGCCCACTCTCTGCCTCTCCAAGAGTGTACTATCGCTCTTCCCTCCAATAAATCTTGCCACTACCACTTAAAACTCCTCCTATGTGAGTGTCCCTGACATTCTTTTCCTGTGACACAGCTGAAGAACCCATTTCCTCCATTAACAGCTTGATATATATCTAGAGTTTTTTTATTCTCATCAAACTCTCTTCAGGAAGCTTTAATTACTTTCAGAATTGCCTTCTCTTGAGCACACCTCATTTCTACAAGCAGTTCTTTGGCTTAACTTTTTGTATTTGTTTTAGTGAAAGTTAGTTTAGGAGCAAGGAATGAACATTACCCAAGGTAGTCCATCAAAAACCAAAGCATTCTGTGAGCCTCTTGGTCTGTTTCTTTTTTTTCTTTTCCTTTTTTCTTTTTTTTTTTTTCAGAGAGAGCAAGGGAGAGGGAGAAGGAGAGAGAGAGAGAAACATCAATGATGAGAGAGAGTCATTGATCCACTGCCTCCTGAATGCCTCCGACTGGGGATGGAGCCCACAACCCAGGCATGTGCCCTGACTGGAATGGAACCGTGAACACCAGGTTCCTGGGTCGACGCTTAACCACTAAGCCACACAGGCTGGGCTTTTGGTCTGTTTATTTATCTCATTATCTCTCCCAACCAATCTCCACTCCCCCACCCAACACTGGTTCCCATCTGTTTCTCTCTGTCCGTTATATTCTCTTATTTGCAGATAAGCTGCTTTATTCATAGTTTCTTTGACTGGCCCCAACTTTAGCTTATAGGTGTGGTTTGGGCTTTAAAGGCACAGACTCCAACCACAACGCTACATGACCTCAAGATCCAACACCTACCACAAGCTAAGTCTTTCGATTCAAATTCTTGAGAGAAAGAATCTTTGGGGTACTTTCCAGACAATGGATTAACTCCAGTGAGACAGGTGGCCACCACAATCCAAACTGTTTGGCCAAGGGAAAAGGTCACATGGACATTTGTACAAGGCTATGTATGGTGTAGTTGCAGAGAAAATGGAGTGGCAAGACAGCCCCCCAGTGTTTTTTCGGAGGCATCCCAGATTCCCTCAAGAAGTTAATGATGCATGTAATTCCTCCACTATAGCCCCAGAATGGCAGGAGCTGGATGCAACTGAGGGTTTGGTAGCACTGGGCACACTGAACTCAGCTTCTCCACCTCCAACACACTCTTGGAAAAATAAAAGCCTGCCGAGTTAGGCAATATTCCAGACACAAAGTACCTCCCTGCTTACTCTCATTATGACTTTGGATTTAGATGAAATTTCTCCTGAAAAGCAACGCAGTTTTTAGAAATATTATTGAGATATTTCAGATCATTATTTGTCACTGGACTTCTTTCTTTTTCTTTAAAAAAGAAAGAAAAAAAGATACTCCCTTAGAGGTTACCAAAGCTACTTAACTTTTAAATTACCTGAACTACTTAAATATTTCAGTTAAATGTCAAATAAAATTAATTAAATCCCATAATATGTTAAGAATAGGCTTTGGCTTCTGCTACAAGCATAGCTGACCCCTCCCTGGCTATTGACATACACCTGCAAGATTTGTCAGCCTAAAGTGAGCAAAGCCTGGAACAAAGTTGGTGAACAACCTCAACCCAGATCCTGAGAGACTTGCACCCCTCCACTTGTCTCCTCCTTCCTCTCCCATCTGCAATGCTCCCAGGGCTTTCTAAAGCTGAGCCTGAACCATAAGCTCCAGGCCCTGCAGCCAACCTCAAGTCCTTTCCCTTTTGTTCCAGCCACCTCCTCTGCATCCAGTGCTTGGGTCTCCCGAACACCTTCCTGAGAGATGCTATTGGATGGCCCTTCAGGAACTCCAGAACTATCCCTACTACGCATATCTCCTCACTCACTTCTCACACCACTTCCTGTATTGCACTGAGACCCACCACTGGGCCCATTCTGGTGACTCCAGATGCTCTTTCCCACTCAGATTTATGATGCTCTTACACGCAATGCCAGGTCCAAATGCCCTGACCCCTTGGCTGACCAGACCCTCCACATCCATGGTACGCCCTCCACACACTAAATTTCTAGTTCTGGCCCCTCCTGCCGTTTCATTTACTGGACTGTGTTATTAATCAAGTTAATGTCTCAGAGAAATTTGTTCATTTGCTTCTAAAACAAGAACTCAAAGGACTCATTAAAACTATTACACAGGCCCAGCAAAGCATGGCTCAGCGGTTGAGCAGCAACCTAGGATCCAGTAGATCACAGTTCGATTCCTGGTCAGGGCACATGCCTGGATTGCGGGCTCAATCTGCAGTCGGGGGCTTGCAGGAGGCAGCCAGTCAACAACTCTCTCATCTTTGATGTTTCTATCTCTCTCTTCCTCTCCCTTCCTCTCTCTGAAATCAATAAAGATATATTAAAAAAAAAAAAAAAGTATTACACAAGACATTTACCAGACTGGCCAAAGCATGCAAACTTGAGCAAGAAAAACTGAACTCATGAGGAGACAGTTGTCAAATATTTAAGTTGACTTCTAAGAAAATGTCAACGTGAGCCATGCTTCCTGTACAAATTCCATAGGCTACTGATAGAAATAAATAACATATGTAACCAAATAAAAAGACCAGAAGACTAGTAAGCAGAGATAAAAGATGACTTACTCTTTCAGATGCAGATTTTAAACTGTATTTATATAAGCAACCATACTTAAGAACTGAATCTCTGAAAAAAATATTAGTTAAAGTATGTATTTAAAATTAGTCCATCAAGTAAAATCACTTGGTAAAACTAAGTATGTACTTTGAATAATAATAATGTTCATATCATAGAGTAGAAAGAATTTGTTATGAATTGTGGCTTGAATCTTGGGCTTGATAAAGGAGAACTTCAGTGTTAATTGCCTAAAACAGGTAAAACTTTGGAATATTAAATCTTACTATTGTCTCTTCCATTATCCTGCATTCCGTTTTTAAAGCCCTCAATGGGATAACCTGGAAAAGGCTTGAAATGGGATAACCTGGAAAAGGCTTGAAAAGTACTTTCTTTTGGAAAGTAGTTTCTCACTTTATTATCTAATAAACTTTTTAATATACTTTCTAGCCTTAAGTCTTATTTAAATGAGAATAAACTAATCATATTGGACAAGGGGATAACAGAAAGTAGGTTAACATAAAGCATATTAATAGCCCTCACTTTTTAAAACAAGTCTATCTTGTCTTCTGCTTCAGGTATATATATACTGTTGAAAAACTATTTTCCCCTGATTAACAAATTTGGAAAATGAGAAAAATTTTCAACAACCATTAAAATGAAAAAATCTCTTTGTCAGAGAGAATTATTGAGAGACTGGCTATATCAGTCTGCTAGGGCTGCCATAACAAAGTACCACAGCCTGGGAGACTTATACAACAGAAATTTACATCCTCACAGTTCTGGAAACTACAAGTCGAAGATCAGCAAGTTCCTTCTAAGACCTTTCTCCTTGGCCTGCAGATAACTGCCTTCTTGCTATGTCTTCACATGGCCTTTCCTCTTTGTGCACATATCTCTGGTGTATATGTGTCCAGATTTCCTCTTCTTATTAGGACATCAGCCATACTGGATTAAGGCCCACCCTAATGGCCACATTTTGACATAATCACCACTTTGGAAGTTTTACCTACAAATAGTCACATTCACACTTTAATAAATGAATTCTGGAGGGACACATTTTAGGCCATAACACTTGCCAAGAGATGTTTTTAAATTAAGAATTAAAAATTATGCCCTGGGAAGTAGTTCAGTTGTTTGGAACATTGTCCCAATATGCCAAGGTTGGGGGTTTGATCCCTGGTCAGGGCACAAACAAGAAGCAACCAATGAATGCATAAATAAGTGGAACAACAAATCGATGTTTCTCTCTCTCTCCCTATCTCTCTCCCAAAATAAATAAATAAATAAGTAAAAGAATTAATAATTTTTAGCCAAGCTGAGTTTCTCAACTACAAGGGAAAAATTACATAAGCAGCCTCAACAGTATTACCCTGCCGGATCCTCAAAACAATCATGAGAGGTCCCTGAAGTCACAGAACAAATTCGAGTGCTGATTTTGCTAGTGCAGCTCTCAGAGCATACACTCATTATTGCAACACGTCATCGAGTTCTCTACATTTACGAAAACTGCAGTTTGAGCTTTCTATCCTTAAAAATATATTTGTATAAATACATTCCAAAATGGATCATGCGGATGAAATATTTTGTCATCAAGTGCTCTATTTTGAATTTAAAATAAAGACAAGAAAAAACTAATGGATACAGATTCTCATCATAAATTCTTTAAAATCAACTTTAGACCAGGTCCTTACATATTTTAAGCAGGTGTAACATAATCTGAAAGAAATGAAATGGTATTAAAACTTCTTACTTAGTCAACAATAAATATGTACCATCAAAAAAAAGAAGCCATAATTAAAAAGAACAAATAGGATAAAATATTATCAGTAATGCAGGCAAAAATACTTAGGATTTATTATAAATATGAATTAGTAATAACCACATAAAGAAGGGAAAGAAATAATGTATTTATGAACAATTAAAATAATATATAAAATATAGATACCTAAAGAAAATCCTAAATATATGGAGAGAGACAGAGATTCACCAATAAATCAATTTACAGATTTATTCTGGAACAAAATATTTAAATTAGTCTAGAAGATTGAAAGGGCATGCTACCAGGAATTTTACATCTCAACTGATGGACATGTAAAACAATGGAAATAGACTGCAAAATAATATGAATGTGATTAATAGAAGTAAAAAGAATAAATATTTTCTCTTTAAAATGAGTTCTTAAAGGGATTTTAGTGCGGAAAAATTAAACAAGTAAAGGAAAAACTAGCACAAACATAGCATCAACTAAGCTATGTGTTTGCTGCAATTCACTGGAAAACAAAGGATAATTCTATCCTTAAATGCATAGTTTAGTTAAATTATGCTTTTACATCACTGTAGAAAAATCTATTGTAATCAGAACAATGCACACCAAAAAAAAATCTAAGATCTAGAATCTTGCAAAAAATATCATCAAATAAATTTCTTAAAAAGTTTTAAAAATTTGACTCATAAGTACATAAAATGTTTTCAATGTCTGAGTTTTTGTTTCTCTGCTAACAAAAAAAGCAACAGACAGAAGCCACTCAATAAATAAACAGCTACCAGATGCCACTTCCACAATTAGGAAGCAGGGAGAGGGGAGATGGGGTGCGCTGACGAGAAGCAGAGCACCCTGCTCCCCGCACGGGCTGGAGTTACAGCTAAAGTTCTAGCAGGCAGCTTGGAAAACAAAGAAACATACCTGAGTGGACACATTTCGAGTAAGGAGCACGGAAGAAACATCATAGAGCCTGGTAAGAGTGGGGGGCGTAGAAAGGGGGAGTCGCCCTGAAGCCAGTGCTGGCTGCGGACCTGAGGGTTAGAGGCTGCAAAGCTCCCCCCTCGGGAGTGCGGATCCGCATCCACAAGCGGGGATCACCTGGCCGGGCGTGGCTCAGCGGGTGAGCGTGCACCTAGGATCCAGGCGATTGTGGTTTGATTCCTGGTCAGGGCACATGCCCGGGTTGTGGGCTCGATCCCCAGTCGGGGGCGTGCAGGACGCAGCCGATCAATGACTCTCTCATCATTGGTGTTTCTATCTTTCTCTCTCCCTCTCCTTTCCTCTCTCTGAAATCAATAAAGATATATTAAAAAAAAAAAAAAAAAAGCTGGGATTTCACACCGGGAGTGGAGGAGAGGGAAAGAAGAGCCCGTGCAGGGTGGGCAGAGGGAGCCAGGGGAGCAGTGTGCCTGTGAGGAGGGGACGGCGCCTTCCCAGTGAAACAACATGCCATTCTGCTTCAATTTCTTTAGTTGTTATTGGCTTGTTCACGTTTTCTGATTCATCCTGATTCAGCTTTGGAAGATTGCATGTTTCTAGGAATTTGTCCATTTTACTCAGGTTGTTCAGTTTGTTGGCATATAGTTGCTTATAGTATTTTCTTATAATTCTTTGTATTTCTTTTGGGTCAGTTGTTGTATCTCCTCTTTCATTTCTGATTTTATTTATTTGGATCCCGTCTCTTTGTTTTTTGGTGAGTCTGGCTAAAGGTTCATCAATATTATTTATATTTTCAAAAACCAGCTCTTGGTTTCATTGACCTTTTGCATTGTTTTGTTAGTCTCTCTGTCATTAATTTCTGCTCTGATCTTCATTATTTCCTTCCTTCTACTTCCTCGGGGATTTTCTTGCTGTTCTCTTTCTAGTTCTTTTAGTTGTTGTGTTAGATGGTTTAGTAGAACTTGTTCCTGTTTCTTGAGGTGTGCCTGGAATGCTATGAATTTTCCTCTCAGGACTGCTTTCACTGTGTCTCATAGATTTTGCGTTGTTGTCTGTTCACTTTCTTTTTTTCCAGGAATTTTTTTATTTCTTCCTTGATCTCATTGGTAACCCATTCATTGTTTAATAACATGCTATTTAGCCTCCATGTGTTTGAATATTTTTTAGTTTTTTAATAGTGAGGGTGGTGCTTTTAGCCTAAAGTGAAAATAGTGCCAGGACTAAAAGATAGTGGAATAAAGTGGTGTGTTAGGTTTGAGGTGCCTATTAAATATCCAAGAGCAGATTTTGTAAAAGAGATCAGATTGGATATAGGCCTCTAGAGATTAGAGGAAAGATTAAGGAGATAAAAATTTTGTGAGTAAATAATAGAAATAGACAATATTTAAAACAATAGAATTGGATAAGACTACCTAGGGACAGGATATAGAAAGAGACAAAAAGAGGCCTGAGTATTCACATCTGGCCCTTCCAACATTTCAAGATTGGGATGAAGAGGAAAAACCAGCTAAAAAGATTAAGAATAAGTTCACAGTGATGTAGAAAGAGACCAAGAGTCTGATATCCTGAAGTCAGGTCAAGAAAATGTTTGAAGAAGGAGCACATGTTACAGTATATTTACTATTTGACATTAATTTTATATTACAGTAGGTGATATTTAATATTATACATTTTGGTAATATTACCATAATATTAGATCATTACATTTTATACTTTATACTCTTCAGTGAGCTTTCAGACACCATATCCCAGATGGTCCTCATTGCCACACAGAGTGGGGTAAGAACAAAGTTGGAGAACACTAAAAACCAGAGTTAGAGCCTCTGCTCTGATGCCACATGAGTTAGTGACAATCTCAGGCCTACATGAAGCCAAATCCAAAATGTGAATAGTCCAGAGAACAAAACAAGTGTTCCTGAGAAGACTGGCATTTCTTAGAGAAAAGAGAGGAGCATAATGGTGACAAATATGGTCATAACAACAACTAAAATAAATATGTATCCAGGACATCTTAAATTTCAGTCAAGGACACAAAGATATGAAAGTGAACAAAACAAAATAGTTACCTTTGTTATGTAATCTTGAACGATTAACTTGCAAACTTGGTTTTCTTTTCAAATGAGGTTGAATTCCTCCCTCAGACTTCTGATTGAACATGGCAGAGAGCATTCAAAGGTTTACCTCTATGCCTCCTTGAAACTCTGCTAAAATTTTTCTAAGGGAAGAAAAATCTATAAACCAACAAAGACAAAGAGAATGCAAGAACATAAAAAAGTAATAAAAATTTGAAACCTAGAAAATATGTGGACAAATGATAATCAATTTTGCAAATCAGAAAGCACTGAGAGCCCACACCAACAAAAAAGGAAGTCCAGAAGGAGATCGATCCATACCTCAGTGTAGTGCAGGGGTTGGCAATTATTTTTTATAAAGGCCCAGATAGAAAATATTTTAAGCTTTGTGAGTCAAAGGGCCTCTGTCACAACTACTCAACTCTTGCTTGTAGTACAAAAGCAACCATAGACAATACAGGGTGGGCAAAAGCAGACTTACAGTTGTTCATATGGAAAATAATAGAATAATTAATAAATACAAGAATAAACTCTGTTTCAAATACAACTGTAAGCCTATTTTTGCCCCACCCTGAACATGTCTGTGGAAATGACTGTGTTCCAATGAAACTTTATTTATTAAAGCAGGCAGGAATTGTGATTTGGCAAGTAGACCATGGTTTGCTAAATTGTGGTATAGCACCTCAGGGATGAAAGCACCAGATACCTCTAAAGCAAGAGATCAATGGGTCTAAAAATAGAATTGAAAGTGTGTAAATGATGCAGCTAGGACCCCAGAACCCATTCCCATCTATTGCAGTCAAGCTAAATTTCCTCCCACACTTGCCAGAAGATTGAAGGATTCCCACCTGGGAAACTAAATTCAGGGGAATCTGGATTCAGGCACATATAAAGGTAGGTGTGAGATGACCTAATAAAAACAAAAGACTAACTTAAAATATCTAAACCCCTAGTCCCCAGTCAGCTGGCAGAACCTGGCAAGCAGGCTTGAATGCTTTCCACAGAAGACTGGTATATTCCTCTCTGGAACACTGGTCAACCCTAGAGACTAGATCTAAAGATGGCGAGAGTTGTTCACCTAACCAAAACAGTCCAGCCAGATCGTCCTAGTGTAAAGCTCACCGGTTAACCTCCACCTAAATGCTCAGCTTCCAGTCTGTTTTTAACGCTTCTATCTTAAAGAATCACCTTCTGGCCCTGCCAGCATGGCTCAGTGGTTGAGCGTTGACCCATAAACCAGGAGGTCTCTGTTCTATTCCAGGTCAGGGCACATGCCCGGATTGTGGGCTTGATCCCCAGTAGGGAGCGAGCAGGAGGCAGCCCACCAATAATTCTCTCTCATTGATGTTTCCATCTCTCTCTCTTTCCCTTCCTCTTTCTGATATCAATAAAAATATTTTTTTAAAAAAAGAAAAAGAAATAAAGCAGGAGAGACTCTTTATTTAAAAAAAAGAAAAAGAATCACCCTTTGTCATGAAAGACAGCCATTGAAATGAACATATAGGCACATTTTTTTAAAGAAAGAAAAAGAACGCCAAGGAACAGAGCAGATATCCCAGGAAGCTTAAAAATATAATAATTAATTATCCTCTGAAGATAAGAGGAGATATTGCATCCATGAAATAAAAATAGAAGGCTGGAAAACAAAGCACCTTCAGAGAACAAAAAAGAGTTCTTGGAAATTAAAAATGCAATGGTAGAAATAAAGAATTCAAAAGGAGCACAGGAAAATACATTTGAGAAAATCTCCCAGAGACTAAAACAAGAAAAGAAAAAAGAAAAAAAGATTAGAGGATTAACCAAGGGTATCTAACATCTAAATAAAAGTCATTCCAATCAGAGAGAATAGTGAAGATAAGTTGTGTTCTAGAGCTTTTGTGTATTTTAATGAAATGTCACATTTTTTGAGAGCAAGGAGAGAATATGACTTAAATTCATAACCCTTAGATTTGTCTGTTGAGAAGAAACCTCCAGACAAACCAGAAAGGATCATTCAGATCCACCTGCATTTCCTTACAACACATTTAGGCTCATTATTCAAACCAGGAAAGAACTAACAAATTAGTTTTCTCTTTCTAAACCATGCAAAACAGTTTCTATCATTCTTATATGCACTCCCTACTGTTTTGCTTTTTTACAAAAGATTTCATCAAGGCTCGTCACTCCTACCTTCATCTGTGTCTAAGCATCCCTAAAATTCAGTCTCTCGAAACAGAATCCTCCAGTCTTCTGACAGGTGTGGGAAGTCCATCGCCCAACTGAAGGGATGGAACAAGGATCTGGGGTCCGAGCTGCCTCTTTTAGACACTTACAGGTCCTCTGTCTCCACTTCCAGAAGTCTCTGGTACCTTTGATGCCTGCACCTTTCTGATATGCCTTTTATTTGATTAGACATTAGACACATTAGACATTTGTGCATAAATGACAAATTCCTATGACCAATTAATTTCCAAAGGGTTCCAAAAAATTGCTAGACACAGATACAAAAGGACTGTGGTTAATAAGAGACACTTATAAATGACTAAGTTATTTGTAAGAAGGGGAAAGATGCTTATTTTCTCTCTTACAGACACAGAGAGATCTGAGGCAGCCTCAGTTTTATAGCTTTAGCGAACATCAAGGGCAGGTACAGATTCATTAATTGAAATCATCACAGACCTTTAGATATTTCCACACACTTTTATATATATATACATACATATTTTTGTGTTTGTTTGTTTGAAATATCACAGATGTCCCTTTTTCTCCCCAGTGACCCATTCCACCCCCTCCCAACCCCCTCCCCAGTCCCTCTCCCCACCATTGTCCATGTCTTTGGGTTGTGCATATATGCATATAAATTCTTTGGTTAATCTCTCCCCCTCCACCCACCCACCCTCCTCTATGCCTCTGACATTCGTCAGTCTGATCCATGCTTCCATGTCATTGAATCTATTCTGTTCATCAGTTTATTAAGTTCTTTAGATTCCACATATAAGTGAGATCATGTGATGTTTGTCTTTCTCTGTCTGGCTTATTTCGCTTAGCATAATATTCTCCAGGTCCTTCCATACTGTCCCAAATGGTACAAGATCCTTCTTCTTTACAGCTGTGTAGTATTCCATGGTGTAAATGTCCCACAGCTTTTTTATCCACTCATCTACTGATGGGCACTTGGGCTGTGTCCAGATCTTGGCTATTGTAAACTGTGCTGCTATGAACATAGGGGTGCATATATTCTTTCTGATTAGTGTTTCAGGATTCTTAGGGTACATTCCTAGAAGGGGGATCACTGGGTCAAAAGGCAGCTCCATTTTTAATTTTTTTGAGGAACCTCCATACTGTTTTCCATAGTGGCTGCACCAGTCTGCATTCCCACCAGCAGTGTGCTAGGGCTCCCCTTTCTCCACGCCCTCGCCAGCACATGTCCTTTGTTGATGGCAGCCATTCTAACAGATGTGAAGTGATACCTCATTGTGGTTTTAATTTGCATCTCTCTGATGATTAGCAACGTTGAGCATTTTCTCACATCTCTTGGCCATCTGTATGTCCTCTTTGGCGAAGTGTCTATTCAGGTCCTTTGCCCATTTTCTAATTGGGTTGTTTGTCTTCCTCTTGCTGAGTAGTATGAGTTCTTTGTACACTTTGGAAATTAGCTCCTTATCAGATACATCCTTGGCAAATATATTTTCCCAGACCATGGGGTTCCTTTGTATTTTGAGGCTGATTTCTTTTGCTGTGCAGAAGCTTTTTAGTTTGATGTAGTCCCATATGTTTATTTTTTCTTTTGTTTCTCTTGCCCTAGGAGATGTATCAGTGAAAATTCCACTATGTGGGATGTCTGTGACTTTACTGCCTATGTTTTCTTCCAAGACTTTTATAGTTTCACAACTTACATTTAAGTCTTTTATCCATTTTGAGTTTATTTTTGTGAATGGTCAAAGTTGGTGGTCTAGTTTCATTTTTTTGCATGTACTGTTCAATTTTCCCAGCACCACTTACTGAAGAGGCTGTCCTTACTCCATTGGATACTCTTGCCTCCTTTGTCAAATATTAACTGACCCTAATGGTGTGGGTCTATTTCTGGGATCTCTGTTCTGTTCCATTGATCTATATGCCTGTTGTACCAATACCAGGCTGTTTTGATTATAATGGCTTTGTAGTTTAGTTTGATATTCAGTAAAGTGATCCCTCCCATTCTGTTCTTTTTTCTCAAAATGGCTGCAGCTATTTGGGGTCTTCCACACACTTTCAAAGATGCTCCAAAATAATCCTTGGCTTCCAGGCTTTAAAACTAGAAGATAGAAAGCCAACCAAGTTCTCCAGGCTCTCACCCCCCACACCACTTCCAGACCAGATTGTTTAGAATACAAGACTCTGTAAGAAAAAAAAATAAAAACAAAAAATACAGTATTTTAATCATTTAGTTAATTTTCATCTAGGAGCTGTAATTTATAGGAACAAATTTGTTTAGTTTCTAATTTTAAAATTATAAAGACCTTTTAACCAAGGCAGACAGGCAAGTTCAATGGCAATCAGACCTTGACACATGCACTCTGAAACTGAACACATCTGCCACTCTCTCATTAAAAAACTCAAGGGTTGGTAGTAACAGCATCAGAACATGAAAATCAAGGGCACACAAAAAATCTTCAAGTTACATTTGTTGTGACATTCCTTGATCCAGGGGCTGCTTCTTTACTACTTTGCATGCTTGTGAAATGAGTATACCTTTTTTTCCCTTGAGACCAAGAAAAATAGCAAAGATGATTTTATCAGCAGTCAGAAAGACAAATATTCAGCAGCACAGGAAGTGACATGAGTACCTTGTTAACCCCACAGTAGTTGAGATAGACCATTGATCTGACTAAACCAAGGTCTACTGAGTCCATGACAAAGACATGGGTAGCTCAAATGCCAGGAAATAAGAGAATTATCAATAAAAATAAGCAAACAAAAGGGTCATACACAAAGAGCCAGCTAGATTGCTTGTTATCTCCTCCCCAAAGAGAAGAGATGCCTTGTCTTTAATAGTAAGATCAAAAAACAAAAACATACTCCAGTGCTTCTTCTTCTACTGAAAGCAATAGAAAAGCTGCTAGATTTAATCTATAATCAGGGTAAATAAATGTAAAAATCTTTATTACTAGATGGTAAAATTCACCCTGAGAACTGTAAAAGGCAAATCCAGGTTCTTGGGGCCTATGAGATGAGCATCTCAGACAACACAGTCTAGTTGACTCCCATCGTTGGGGCCTATAATGGTCCCATGGGTCCAGGCTAAATCCATGCTAACTGTGCAAGGAAGACTCAGAAATAAAGGTCAGCATTAAAAAGGCAATCTTATTTGCAATTTTACATTTCAGAAGATAGGTAGGCTCTCAGTATAAGATATAGCAAATAAAACCTCCAAGTTTCAATTAGTCCATTTAAACTCTCAATGGTGGAAAATAACAGTTACCCCACATAATTACCTCATCTTCAAAGATCTTTTATATGTGTCGATAACAGCATTTAATTAGGGATTCAACTTATAGGAAAAGGGCTCAAGGCTTCATCTATCTTGCAGTCTAGAGGGAAATACAGTATTCATGTGCACACACGCACCTTATCTTCTTTGATCATGCTTAAAAATAAAATAGCAGCAGGGTACGATAACTGCTTTGCTCCTACGACCTAATTGCACTTTCTGGTTAAAAAAGTCACATGTAAAGCCTCACATCATAGCTCATACTATACAGAACTTTATTTGGATGCCAGTTATGTATTAAGAATTATCCTAAACATTGGAAATACAGCAATTAAAAGAATTAAAAAGAGAGAATAAAACCCTGCCCTCATCTTTGAAATCTGAGCCATGCTTTACTTATTATAACATCCCTCAAAGCATCTTGCTCAGTACCTCATGTGTATGCATAATAGATGCCAAAGAAATGACGGTTAAATTGAATTGAACTTTTATTAGAAGTTGACTTCTAAATGAAGTTGTATTTAGTAATGCTTTTATATATGGGTATTTGAGAACAATTATTCTATCAATCAAATGTGAATTGGTTAAAACTCATTATTTTTCATGAATACACAGGACACCACTGTTGAGACTAATGTCAGATGGAAGGAATCAGCCAAATTGTTTGTTAGATACTAAAATATAGCTGTTTTAATCTCAATCTCTTCCAACCATTTCCATTTCCAAATCATTACAATTTAAAATCCTCTTATATTTATTCATAGATACTTGAATTCTTCCTTTTAAATTAAAGGTAGAGCCCAACCGGGCATGGCTCAAAGGTTGAGTGTCGACCTAGGATCCAGGAGATCATGGTTCGATTCCCGGTCAGGGCACATGCCCGGGTTTCGGGCTTGATCCCCAGTCAGGGGAATGCAGGAGGCAGCCGATCAATGACTCCCTCATCATTGATGTTTCTCTCTCTCTCTCTCCCTCTCCCTTCCTCTCTCTGAAATCAATAAAGATATTTTTTAAAATTAAAAATTAATTAATTAATTAAAGATAGATAGTCAAAGGACTTCATGTAGTACAATTTAATAAGATCTCTTTTCTTCATCCACAGCTAGCTCACAATGAATATGAAGGTTTTTTTCCTCAGTCACTAAACTGACGGACTCCCTCCCACATCAGCCAAAATTTGTCAGGCTGAGGGCAACTCCACGGCAGGGGCTAGCTCCTCAAAATGCCCAGTACAACACCTCATATGGAACAAAATCTCATTGTTAAATTGGACCAAACCTACTACTTTTGACTGAGAATCCTATTGCCACACAACACTGCAACTGATTTCTTTTCAGATTTTTTCCTTCAGAATCCAATTTAATACTAACTTATAAGATGGCATAGGAACTTGAAAATATAGCATATTTTATGTGACTCAGGTAGACTAAAAATTAAACATTTTCTTTAGAATAGGAAAAACTCTTGAACACATTTCTTTTCAAAGTAATTCAAAAGTTGCTTTGGTTTTGTGATCTTGGTCTCCTAAATTACATCAGATGCCTCAGGCTGTTTCTTTTCTTTTTCTTTTTAGTTGAGGAACAAACTCAAAATCTTCATAATGATTTCTTTGTTCTGTTTTGTATTGCAGGCAACAAAACATTATTTCTGTTTCTCCTAGACACCAAGCCATTCTTCCTCTTAATACAGGAAAAAGCACTCCTGCCTAAAAGTATCTTGCACCAGCACTTCCTTGTAAAGGAGGGACACTCTAAAAGCATGTAGTGGGATAAATATCCATGCCCCCAGATGTGCAAGAAGCAATATTTATATGTTATTTTGTAACAAGACCATTTTTTTTCCTTCAAGCCTCATTCCATCTGATGAGAGATAATATAATCTTAGTCAGCTCTCCTAAAGATAGGCATTTCAGTTAAAATTTAATAAAATTTAGTTAAAAGCCAATAAAGAACTTTCCTATCACGATTTTTCTCCCCACTTAGCATCTTCTAAGTTCCTGAGACAGAGATTACCTAGTATCGTGCTTACGTGTCCAACAAGTTTTGTATCGTCCCTGCCTTTTAGAATATTTATATGGTCTGGGAGAAATGAAGAGAGAGAATATTTATTGTTTAAGACAAAAAAAAAAAAAAAAAAAATTGATGACCTGAGAGCTCTACTTTTGAAAAAGCAAAATTCAAGATGTTAAAGCTCAAAAATATTGTCTCTGTCTTGGCCTTCAAAAGAACATTTAAACAATAAAAGCACCAACCCCTGACCTTTTTCTCCTTCTTGACTTCCACAATATCAGCCTACCCCAAAGACAGCAACCCTAGAATGTTCCAGCTACCTAGACCGTGGGAAAGTTGAGATATGCCCATGGTTCAGGGCCCAGGCTATAAAAAGAAACAAAGTTAGTTATTTCAAATACAAAAAATTTAACACAGGCAGTTTGTTTGAAAGGTGTGAAAAAGCTAATAGAACAAAAATTGAATTTCGAGATAACTCTAAGAGGCAGACGCCAACCCTGGGGCTTGGAGAAGAAAAAGGAAAAGATAGTTGTTACCAGAACCTAAGAGCTCAGAAGAGATGCTGCCATGGGGCTGGAGTTCTGAGAAGTGAAGGGATGTTCTTGGTTGGCACACAGACCTCAGGGGCAGGCCCAGAATGGCTGGCACTAGGACCTCTGAGGGGACATTGCAATTCAGTGCTTGGACTCCTGAGAAGGGCACTACAATGGCTGGTTCTCAGACCTCTGCAGAAGGCAGTACTCCTCTGTTCTTGGATTCCTGGGGGAGCTCACTGAACAACTGGTGCTCAGAAATCTAAGAAGCCACTGTCCATCTAATCCTTGGACTTTCGAGGGGCTGTGCATGCCTCCCAGTGGCACCCAGATCTCTGAATTGAGGCTTCATGGGAGCCGTTTTCCGGTACTCTGAGCAGGTGCTGCACATCTGTTGCTTAGACCTCTGCGGGGATGCTTTGCAGCTATTGCTTGGCATACCAAAAAAGAAGCTGTAGTTGTCAAATGCTCCTATAACTCCTGCTGAAGAAGGATGTTTACAGCACTTGGGAACAGAATGAGTGTCCCTTCTTCCTTTCTCCTGCTTTCCAGTCTTCTGTCAGTTCCTCCCATTGCAGCTACAAGGGAGTCTTGAAAATGTTGTTTGCAGACCCTTAGCTTGGCATCACAGACCCAACTACAGACAAGTGGCATGACTTAAGAAATAATAGGTTAGTAGCTAGTACAGTACAAAAAAAAAAAATGTCACTGGAGGGAAGGACAATGAGAATACTTCAAAGTGTTGTGGAGGAGACATTTTTCAAACAAATAGAGGTACTGCAGAAGTACCAGGCATGAGTTTTCCCGTCTGCCCTCAATCCAAGAAGCTTATAATTGACCTTTATTTTTATTAACAAAAAGTTGGAACTTACTGTCTTAAGCTATTAGAGTTCTAAAACTTGGCTATGTAAGGCACTAAGTAGGTACTCTAATAAAATGAGACCTTTGTAAAAGGTACGTTTTGTTAAAGAAACAGGGGGAGCACAATCAGCCTCTGTCCACTGGAGCAATGCCTGCAATGGGAAACCTCAAGAGTTTTGGTCTGCATCACCTGCACCATTACTCAGTGGGCACAGCTAAGTCAGAAGAAGTAGGGTGGGGCCAAGCTCACCATCAATACAACTCGTATCTTACGGTTCCCCAGCCCTGACCAACTGGACATAGCCTGTTCACTTCCAATCACAGACTGAGTTTGTCTGTGGCTATTCTCAGGCCCCTGTCCTAGTTCTAGCTCCCAAATTAGGCTCTCACTGTACCTCCTTTGGTCCTTGTGATAGTTAATATTATGTCTCAATTTTTCTAGGCAATAGTGCCCAATTGTTTGGTTAAACAGTAGTCTAGACATTACTGTGTAAGCATGTTTTAGATGCAATTAATATTTCCAATCAGTAGACTTTGATTAAAGCAGATTATCCTCCCATTATGTGGGTGGGCCTCATCTAATCAGTTGAAGGCCTTAAGAGTTAAGATTGAGGTTTCTTGAAGGAGAAGGAATTCTGCCTCAAGATTGCAACATAAAAAAGCTGCTTGAGTTTAAAGCCTTCTGCCCTGTGGAATTTAAATTCAAGACTGAAATATCAACCCTTCCTTGAGTCTCTAGCTTGTCAGCCAGCCCTACAAATTTCAAACTCAACAGCCCCACAATTGTGTGAGCCAGTTTCTTAAAATAAACCTCCTTCTGTGTGTGTGTGTGTGTGTGTGTGTGTGTGTGTGTGTTTCCTCTCAGTTCTATTTCTCTAGAAAACCCCAATCCATAGACCCCTCACTCTCCCTTGTCTTCCCCCAATAGTAATTCAAGTCATCTTTTGTCATTGCTATTTGGGGCTTCCAAGTATAATTGTGAGCACAATTTTTTAAATACTCTTTGCTGGGTTAAGTGTATCTTTGACCTGTTCTATATACTTCCCAAACACTTACAAGGTCTCCAACAGCCCTGACCAGCCTCCTGCCCTCCTGAGTGACGGAAAATGGAAAGTCATTTATTATTATCTCCTGGCTTCTAATCACCACAGTATGGCCTTCCTAGGGCCTTCACCTTCTGGTGAAAATTATTTATTTAGTTCCTGACAGCCTCTTATGGGATCCATACTGAGCAGCTGGAGCACTAGAGGTATGTTGGAAAAATAAGCAGGAATGTTGATAGGAGGAAGGTGGGGCCAACACAGAAACCAGATAGAGTGAGGGTCATCTCCATGGGCTTCACCTGCTACCCTGAGTGCAAGGATGTCTGTCATGAAGGAAAGGGCTGTGGCTTTATATATGTATTTTAATGTAACTCATAAAATGAAAGCACTGTTCAAATGATGGAGTATCCAGCTGCTAAATTGTTTTTTACTTTCCCCTAGAAAGGAAAACAAGCCTTGGGTGTTTTCAGACTGATTACAAAGGTTTTGCTCTGGATTTTATTGAGGAGCAGATGCATTTAGCTGCTTTTTTTGTGTGGCTAAAAGCCACGCTCACCCGAATCACTCATATCTTCCTGTCACTCTAATTGCTTCACAGTTCACTTTGAGAAACTCTTAACAGCTTTCCTCCCCATTATGAAGCATCACGGAGAGTTGATGCTGATGTTCAAGCACGCAGCCCTCCCAACAAGCAGCTCAGTGCCCGACTGCGAAGGCTAAATATCTACTGAACCTCCTCTCTCCAAGGTCAGCAGAGACCTTTTGCTACCCAAATCCAGCGACCTTTTATTTGTCCTGTTCTATTTGACCTCCTCTGTTCATTTAAAAAAATATTTACTGAGGGCTTACTGGGTATCTGGCTCTATCTAGGTGCTAGGAACAAAGAAATCAACAAGACACGGTTTCAGCTCTTAAATGAAGTGAAAGAAAGAGGGAGAGATATTAAAATATGTATGATGGTTCCAAAAAGTATGCAAATTAAAGATATGTGTGAAGGAGAACAGAAAAAGGCCACCTTATTCAGGCTGGGCTCTTAGGGGGATGGCTTCTGGAGGAGGTCACATGAACTAATTCATAGTGCATAAGTTGGAATTAACTCATTGAGTGAGGGAAAGAAAAGTGACCAAAAAGAACTTACTTATGTAAAAGCAGCAAAGCATGAAAGATCAGGAAGCCTTCCAAGAACTGCTAGAAGATTGACTGGAGGAAACTGAGTGTGTGGGGAGTGGCCAGATGTGAGGCAGGACAAGATGGGGTGGGGGAGGCCCCAGAGGATTTTAAAGGAGCACTCAAAGAGTAACATGGAAATAGACTGCTGTGAAATATGGGGGGGGGGGGGGGGGGCGGGAAGCAGGAAGATTCTTTAGAAAGTTATTGGAATAGCCCATGTGAGAAATGATGAGAACTTGAACTAAGGAACTGGCTGAGTCATCCTGCCATTAAATGAGATGGCATATGCAAGAGAAGAATCCATCAACTGGTGAGCAGGTCCAGTGTGTAGACTTTGAGGAGCCTGCAGAGCAACCAGATACAAGGTTCTGGCTAGAATATAGACATGGGAAATGAGTATATGCTTAGCAATTAAAAGAATTAGTATGGTTAAAATCACCACTGAGTGTGAGTCAGAAGAACAGTAACCCGAAGATAGAACTTTTGAAAGGAATGACATTTCTTAGAAGTACAAAAGGTGGTGAAAAACAGGGGAGCTGACAAGAAGAGAAATTCAAAAGGATAGCAGTATCAAAGAAGCATTTAAAACTATTGACTACCTAGGAGAGGATCTGGGCAAAAGCTGGTAGGATGTGGGTAATGGGTTCAAATTATTTAACTAAATGTATTATGGTAATTATTTTGGAATTATGTAAAAATCATTATGCCCATCTACCTTAAGCTTATACAATGTTGTATGTCAATTATATGTCAATAAAATTGAAAGAAAAAATAAAATATAAAAATTATCTTAAATTCTCAGGCTATACAAAATCAAGTGCCAACCCCTGTTCTAGAGCATATTTATGTGAGAAATGCTAAGTAGGTGCTAGACTAAAAACAAAAATCCAAGCTGCTTTTATACACAAAGAGGAATGATCACAGCAATTTAGACTCTATCTAATGTCCTCTTTACTAATTTTTTAAACAATTAACTTCTCCTAAATATTTTCATGCTTATTACACAACTAAAAATAAAAAATATTAATTTATTAAGTAAGATTTTCCCAGACATTTAGCTATTGATTAATAAGTAACTTAGGTCTGTAATATATCAGTCTTTAAAGGTGCTTTAAACTCCTTAAAATAATATACTGAAGCAATGCTTCTAAAATTGACTAATACAGATATTGGAAAAATCACTAACATCATAAGTTTAACTATGTTTATCATGTATATTTTAATTTTAATATACATTTTCTTTTTTCTTTTTCTTTTTTTTAAATATATCTTTATTGATTTCAGAGATAGGAAAGGAGAGGGAGAGAGAGAAATAGAAACATCAATGATAAGAGAATCACTGATCAAGCCCACAACCCGGGCATGTGCCCTGACCGGGAATCGAACCCCGATCGCCTGGATCCTAGGTCACCGCTCAACCGCTGAGCCACGCCCGGCTGGGCTACATTTTCTTTTTTCTTATGCAAACTACAATCATACGCATTTACCCTGAGAGACAGGGTTACTTTTCTGACCAGCAAAAGCTGCAAATAGAGTTTCAAAGTCCATGGTTGGACCTAAAACCACACATCTTGGGTCACCTTCCCAACTTGTTCTACCCAAGACCATTATCCACTTTTCATAGGTAGATTTTCATTACATAAGAAACTGTCTAAATTATTAGCTCTAATTTTCTTTTTGTGACCTAAACCTTTCCCCTGAAGTATGCTTATTCTGAACGTCTTATCTCTATAGAACAGCTGACATAGACCTACTTTGCAACTGTCTTTTCTCCATATATTTCTTTCCTTTAACAATCCAGTCCTTATCTGTTTTGTACAAATAACTTAGGTCTGTAATGTAACTTCTGCTGGTTGGAAAAGTAAAATTTTAAAGCCTGGCACAGGCCTGAACACAAATTTTCCTAATAATTCTGAGTTCTGAGAGACAACAAGATGGTGGTGTAGGTAACCTCGGTACCCGCTGCCTCCCACAACCACATCAAAATTACTACTAAAATACAGAACCACCATCATTCACAACCTCCTGAAATCTAGCTGAACAGAAGTACTACAACAAAGGAATTGAAGAAGCATGGAGACCAGTAGGAGAGGCAGAGATGTGGGGCTGAATCTGGGCTGAATCGTGGAGACTTGGCCATGGGCCCATACCCAGGTGACGGGGTTTAAATCCAGGAGGGATATCCCCACAGTGGAGGTTTCCTAGAGGAATGAGGGGCCCCAGCACCACATCAGGACCCCAGCCCAAGGTTCCAGTGCCTGGAAGAGTAGTCCCCACAGCTTCAGGCTGTAAAAACCAGTGGGGATTGTGGTTCAGGGACACAAAGGCTGCAGGAGTCCCAGGAAGCTCCTCTTAAAGGGCCAGAGCACGGACTTACTCAGATGTACTCCCTCTGAGCTCCAGCGCTGGGCAGCAGCTTGAAAGGAACCTGGGACATTCGGGCAGGAACTAACTTGCCTGGAATCAGAGCAAGAGCTGGAGAGGCAGCTTTCTCCCAGACAGAAGAGCTGGCAGAGGCCAATGCTCCTTTGACAAGCCCTCCCCCCACAGAGCTGGCAGGTAGGCCCCTTTTCTGAATCTCCATCAACTTGACTCATTCTTTTCACCCTGCCCTGGTGACTCCCTGAGACCCCACCCCTCCTTACTTGCAAGCTCATCCAAGCCATTTCCAGTGGCTTTTCTATGCAAGTGGTCTTTCTAGCCTCAGACTTAGGACTTTCCTAAAAATCTCTCAAACAAGCAGTAGCTGGCCTCAGGGTGTCCCATACTTCTCAGTAAGTGGCCCCAGGCCTGGCACTAGCGGCAGCCTGCATTGGTTCATAGATTGGCCTCTCCTGGGCACCTCCAAGCCCAGCACAAGTAGCGACCATCTACAGATTGCTGTGTAGCCCATGCTGGGTGGCCCTGGGCAGTGCACAGACAGAGGCTGACTTTGCATCTCACAGGAAGCACCAGAGACAGTGCACCCAGTGGTCAGCTTTGACCAGGCTGGATTACAACCCTACCACATACATAAATGACACACTCAAGGGGCAGACTTGGTGAACACCAAAGCCCCACTGAAGTAAATCCTGCTCCATAGGGGTGTCTCCAGCACAGCAGCTCTTTGGCTGTGGTTGCAGCTGGTCCTTACAGCTGATTGGCCTGGGGGTCAGTTCCTCTCAGTGATGCCAACAGCAACCAAGGCTCAACTACAACAGAACAGTGGACACAGCCCACACAGAGGAGCATTTAGAAGGCCCAGCTCAGGTGACTGGGGAGACTAAGCCACTGGATGCTACAAGACACCTACTACACAAAGCCACTCTACAAATTCCAGGAGACATAGCAGCTCTACCTAATACATAGAAACAAACACCAGGAAGCAGCCAAAATGAGGAGGCAAAGAAACATGTCACAAAGGAAAGAATAGAAGAAATCTCCAGGGAAAAGACCTAAATGAAATGGAACCAAGCAAGCTACTAGATACAGAGTTCAAAACAATGGTCATAGGATACTCAAGGACTTAATGAGAATGTCAAGGATCTTAGTAAGACTTTTAAGGAAACTAATGAGATCATCAATGACATAAAAAAGACCCAGTCAGAAATGAAGGCTACGCGAACTAAAATGAAGAATAATTTACAGGGAATCAACAATAAAGTAGAGGACACCAAGAATCAAATCAGCAATTTGGAATATGAGGAAACAAAAAGCACTCAACCAGAAGAGCAAAAAGAAAAAAGAATCCAGAAATATGAAAATAGTGTAAGGAGTCAATGGGACAACTTCAAGTGGTGAACATTCACATTATGGGGGTGCCAGAAGGACAAGAAAGAGAGCAAGAAATTGAAAACCTAGAAAAAATGACAGCAAACTTCCTCCACCTGGTGAAAGAAATAGTCTTACGAGTCCAGGAAGCACAGAGTCCCAAACAAGAAGAACCCAAAGAGGTCCACACCAAGACACATCATAATTAAAATGCCAAAGGTTAAAGACAAAGAAAGAATCTTAAAAGCAGCAAGAGAAAAGCAATTAGTTACCCACAAGGAAGCACCCATATGACTGTCAGCTAATTTCTCAACAGAAACTTTGCAGGCAAGAAGGGAATGGCAAGAAATATTCAAAGTGATGAAAAGTAAGGACTTACAACCAAGATTACTCTACCCAACAAAGCTATCATTTAGAATTGAAGGTAAGATAAAGAGCTTCACAGATAAGAGAAAGCTAAAGGAGTTCCTGACCACCAAACCAGTACTACATGGACTGTTGAAAGGTCTTCTTTAAGAAGAAGCTAATGAACAAAAGAATCAACAAACAAAATAGACGCAGAAACACTGAAGCATGCAACAGATGGTCATATCTCAAAGGGAAGAAGGAAGAGGGTGGGGGGTGTGAAGAGGTTAACCAAAGAAGTTATATTACGCATAACCCATGGACACAGGCAGTAATGGGGTGAAGGCCTGGGGAAGGGGTGGGAGCGACGTGGAGGGGATCAATGATGGGGGGAAATGAGATACCTGTAATACTTTCAACAGTAAAGATAAATTTTAAAAAACAAAAGAATTCTGAGCTCCTTCGGGCTTTGAAGAAAAAAATATAGATTTGTAGAGAAAGGAAGGAAGGCATTAATGTAGAGTCATATTATCTCATATGCCTATTTTTGAAATTAAATAAGAAAAAGCACCAAGAAAAAACATAAAATCTAAAAATCTCTAGCTCACTTAATGAAATGAGATTTGGAGGAGAAATTCATAATTAGGGTACCCAAGACACTACTCTCACCTGCCTTTGAAGATTTGAGTGGATCAAGTTTAATATAGACCCTGCATCCTTTTTTAACCTCTACTTTTACCACTAGCATTTTGATTTTCACTGTGTTTCATGTTCATACTCCTCAGATATAGTATCTCCTAGTCTCATTTGATGACTATCATCCTTATTGGGGAGAACTTTGAGCCTGACCACCTCAAGGACCAACTGCTCAGTCCATACATGGACTTTCCTTGGATTAGTTGCTTGTTCCTCCTGCAAACCAGTATGACAGGGCAGTTAGGTTATGTTGTGTAGACCATGGTCACTTGTTCATGCTTGAAGGTGATTTACAGATAAAGTTTTTCTACTTTGCAAAAATTAGTCTATCAAAGTGTGCTCCTAAACGTTTCTACTCCTTGAAACTTTGTAAGTATAGTTGAGCAAGGGGGATTTGCCTTATGTAAACTTGAAAATAATTTAAGTTCCTTATTTGGAAATTCATTCACAGTAACACATGAAGATTAAGACCAACACAATTAATAAATTTCTGTTAGGTTTCTTTAAAATCATTTAAATGTTACTTTAAGAGTCTGATTGGTGTGTGTGTGTTTCGTAGCGCTCCAACTGAAAAATCCTTGAAGGCAAGAACCACATCTACTACTTTTTATACCCTGAAAAGCTCTACAATTCTGTGCTCACCAAGGGTGTTAAATAAATGTTGCTGAGTGACTGGGCCTAAGGCTCTCTGGGAGTTCTTGAATGGTTCACTTTAACAATTTCATTAACTATCTGTATCCACAGAGTTGAGATCAGCTTACAAAGAAATCCTTCTTTTCTACAATATCAATAACAAAATATTGAAATTAGAGTGATGGGGTCCTAAATGTGATCCATAAAGGAAATTATTTCTACCCTACGTGATACTATCTGAATGTTCCTTCTTTCTTTGCAACCTAATAAGCTATTTGTTAATAGGCCAATGGCATGAACTGAAATTTTCTGGGCCCTAAACAAGTTTTGCTTAAAGTGACCCAATCCTGTTTCTTTAGATTCTAGAGAAAAGTCAAGCAGGCAAGGTCTTTACCTTTCCATGTCAGAGGCTTCCTCCTCTATAATGAATTAGGCTTGTGTTTGGAATTTTGTTTTGTAGAAACATGAAAGCCATTTTACACTTGCAGAAAACCCACCAATCTAAGTGACTTTGAAACAAGGAATAAACTTGGTTTATGGCAGTAGCTCACTTGGACCTGAGCAGGTATAGATGCCTTGTTCTCCAGCTTGATATTAGATTTCTGAGTAATAATCAGAATATAACATATTAACTGCAAAAACACATATATAAAAATACTTGTTTTAGGTGAAAATTTTTGCTTGGTGACTCTTAAAGAGACATACAGGGGTTTTTTTAGCCTAATTGAAATAATAACTTTCCCCTATTTTTGTAGAAAATACTAAGCTTCTTCACCTGTCACTGGAAAAACATCTCATTTGCTTTTAATCAAAGTATCACAACCAATGAATAACATGGGTTTTAGTTTTTCAACATGGAAACAGTTCTCCCACATAAAACTTGGATACAATATTAAAAATTTTTTATCTGCCACATTGGGAAAGAGCTTCCTGCCAAAAGCCTTCAGCTTAAAAGTCACAACCTCACCTCACTATTCTTTACGCTCTACTCATAGGCAAATAATACAAAAGGAAAAGAAATGAAACGTACTACATCAAGGTACAAATTACAACCCTACGTGGGAAGCCGCCTGTAGAAGCATTGTTATGCTAACTCTTCACCAAGTGTAACATGCCCCATTAAACTCCTTCAAGACAGAGACTTATCCACATTTTATGATTTTGCTTCCTCACAGCACCCTCCTCTCTAGCAGTTAGAACAGAGATTCATACACTGTAGGCAAATGCTTAATAAATAGCCCTTGAAATGTCATTACATGAAATCAAACTAGGCCACCAGCATGGACATTAATTTTGATACAAGAAGAAAAAGGGAAGAAGGTTATGCCAACACTCCCCAAGTTGTGTTCCCACGTATTCTACAGAAAGAGCAAAAGAATTTCGTAGTCTACCAGATTCAGGAAAATTCATATACTATATCGTCTTCTTAGAAATTCACATCCCAATGTGCATAAGCTCCAAAAAGTCTTGTTAAAAACACTTATTCTACTTGATTTCATACAGCATTTTACAAGTTTGGTTAATTTTATGTGTCGACTCCACTGGGCTAAAGGATGCCCAGAAAGCTGGCAAAAAAGTATTTCTGGGTGTGTCTGTAAGGTTGTTACCAGAAGAGATTAGTATTTGAACTGGTGAGCTAAGTAAAGCAGATTGCCCTTCCCAGTGTGGGTGGGCCTCATCAAATCTGTTGATGCCAAATAGAACAAAAAGGTGCAGGAAGGGCAATTTGCTCTCTCCATTTGAGCTGGGACATGCATCTCCTCCTCTTCTTGGACATCAACTCTCCTGGTTCTCAGGTCTTCAAACTCAGACTGGGGTTATTTTATCAGCTCCCCTACCCCTCACTGCAGTTCTTGGGCCTTTGGATTTTAGACTAAATTAAATCATTTTCCCAGTTCTCCAGCTTGCAGAAAATAGATTGTGAGAATTCTTGGCCTGCATAATCAAGTGAGCCAATTTCTGTAATAAATATCAGTTTTATACATACATATTTGTGTGTAAATATGTATATATATATATATATATCTTATATACATATTTGTGTGTAAATATGTATATATATATATATATATATATATCTTACAGTTTTTATTTCTCTAGAGAATCTTAATATATTAAGAATATTTGATAATGCAGCCCTTTTCAGAAGATACCTACTCACATTTAGGAAGACATCAGTGTCCTGTGGAGCAAAATCTCAGAAATCTTCAGTTGTCATGTTCGAAACAATAATCAGACTTGAGAAGGAAAGGCATAGGTTCTTGGACCCAATCAGACCATGAATTCTGCCATTCTAGGATTCACATGGCCTTGTGCAAGTTACTTACCCTCTCTGAGCCTCGGTTTCCCCAAATGCAAATAAGATAATGCACTATATTGCTTGTCATGAAATTTTTTTGTTCTTCCCATAGGAAGAACTACCTGTTCCCCTTAGGAAAACAGAAAAAAGAAGGAAGTAACATTCCCATTAGGATAGCAGTTATTGATGGGTGTGGGAAAATTAGGATCAATTAGGGTCAGTTCTCCTCTTAAAAAGTTAACAAAAAAAATTTTTTTAATGAAAATTTGATTGAAAAATGAAATAAGTCAGACACGTTAAAATAAGTGCAGTAGTAAAAGCAAAAGGAATGAGGGGTAGGAAGAGAGCCTGTTCTACCACGAGCATAGAACAGTGAACCTCAGATGACTTTGTCTGAGGGTTTTCAAATGGACAGAACAGTATTTGTCTCTGATCTAAATTCTCTGAACATCCTGAACTTCTCAGAGCAGGACAGGCTGAACATCAAGCTTTTCTGAGTGAACCTGTGGGACTTAGGCCTAACTCCAATTCATCAACTGTACAAATCCAATCTAGTTTCTTTTCAGATGATATTGATGTGTGATAACAATCTCTCAGTCCCTGACAAAGAACAGCAACCTGAGAGAGAAAACACTCAAAAACACTAACAATGGAATGATAGTTTAGAGAAATATACTCATCAAACCTTCAATTCCTGAAGTAAACTTGTAAGCATGACACATAAGGGTTTAATTTAGTAGCTTCCCAACATATGGGCAACAATATGGTCTTAGCGGTTCCCTGCTACTGGTATGGCAGAGGAGGAGAGAGAGATAATTAGACATTGACAGGAAAGTGGCTGCTCTCACCGCTCAGCCAGGGCTTCTGCAGAGGACACTAGATATTTTTAAACCAGAGTGCCATTGCAGTTAAAGAAAATGTACATTTTTATTTTTCTGGTAAACAGGCATTAGTTTGTTTCAAAGTTTCATGATAAATAAGTGATAGAAGTCATAAATCCAATGCTCTAATTCTTTCACTCAGTTTCTTATGGAAAAGCATATATGCTGCCTATGATGTATGCAGTGGAATAGTAGGAGGCCAAAGTATTAATATTATTCTTACTCTCACATCCTTGAGAACACACACATCCAAACAATTTGTTTTTAGTGGTCAGAATCTCCATTCTGCACATTATATGAGGATGGACTTAAGGATTCTGCATAAAGCCGGCAAAACAGACCCTAAGCACATACATAGGAGAAGGCTGAGACAACAAATTCTTTCCCCAACCACACCATAAACTGCTCAGGTTCTATGAATCTATCTTGATTGCCACCCAGAACATTGTCACCACCATGGCCAACCAGCAAAATTTGCAGTACCCAGCTGTAATTCATAACTATTGACCAATGTATTGATATTTTTCCAATATGCAAACTCTATCTGCATGGCCTCTAGAAAAAAAGTGCAATGAAATTAAGGACAAAAATGTGATGCTTCTTCTTTGTGCTCATTGTCTTCGCCACACACACCAGTGTCTGGCAGGAGTTCAGCCCACAAGAAGGTTAGATTTGTCTGAGATCAGACACTTTTTTGGAAGTAAACAGCATTTTCCCCAAAGAACGCACAGATAAATTGTAAACAAGTTTTACTTCTTTTGCTTTCTTTATATAACCAAGCATGCACATGTTTTTTTTCAAAGATGAAAATTTCTTGTCTAAAGCTCATCTCTTATTCATAGCCAGTGTTACAGACTGAATGTTTGTGTCCATCCCAAATTCACATGTTGAAGCCCTACCTACCAGTGTGATGGTATTTGGAGATGGGGCCTTTGGGAGATAAGTAGGTTTAGATGAAGTCATGAGAGTGGGGCCCAATGATGAGATTAGTGCCTCTATAAGAAGAGGAGGAGACACCAGTGATGACATTGAGGGGTATTGGGGAAGTTCCCGATGACGATAATAATTAGCCCCTTGCAAGACAAATATCTCAGGAGAGGCAAGGACAGTCTAATATTCTCAGATAGGAAAAGTAGGGCTGCTTCTACCAGCAAAGAAAACATAATTTAGAGGCTAAATAGCCCTATTTAGTCATTGGAATTTGCCCGTATGTCTTTATTTCAAAATTTTAGATCTTACTGCTTTCCAGTCAAAGCCCTAATCTTCACACAAAATACCTTGAAAGGTTGGGAGCTCAATTTATCTTGTTATTCAGCTACACACAAGCTTAGATTTTGAGGTTTGTTTGTTTTCAGAAATCTCAGTCCTGCAGTTACAGGAGATAAGTGGGTTTTTATAACAAAAGTTTTTCAGAAATATGAAACTTTGAACTCATCATTTTCTTTCTATCTCTAATCTAGTACCTGTATAAACAACCACCCAACCCCACTGCACTTTTTTATTTTTATTAAAATGTTCTATGGAAGCAAATTCCTGGTCTCCTAAGGACTTGCTTTCTATGGGCATTTCATCACAGGTGTATATAGGTTATCATCTTAGTAACTTTTTTAACTCTGCATGCTATGATCTATCAAAGTCTCTTTGCAACCAGGTACAGGATTATTATGCTTCTAAATCTAATCAGATCAGAGAACCAATTCCTCAGAATCCAGAACCAATTCATAGAACCCAGAATCAATTCAGAAAATCCTTCTTTGAAAACTATATGGTTTTATTAACCAATATTACCTCCAATAAATTCAATATAAAAATGTTTTTTAAAATGGGCAAATGACAAGAATAGGCATTTCAGAAAAAGCTACCCAATAGGAAAATAAATATATAAAAATAAAGTAAACCCATTTTTAAAAAATCAAAAGGAAGGAAGGAAGGAAATCCTTCCTTAAGGTTCCATTCCTCTAAAATCATTTCCTGTACCAAATTCTGTGTCAGGGTTTGATCAAAATTTATTACAGGAGTTTTACTTTAAGCAATTGTAGAAAGCTGCTGTTTCTATATCTGGTGCCCAGCAAGCCAGGTAAACGGGAAGAAAATTTAAGTAGAGGAGAGCAAGGATTAGTAGAAACCTGAAAGAACAAACTAGACACCACAAGTATGAACTTGGAGCCCACTTCTGTCTCTCACAATGTCCAGGCCTCCAACTTGGATGATATGGAAGAAGCTATTGCCCTCCCCCTGACACACACATTCACACACTCACATGGTCCAGGATTCAGAGGAGCTTAGGAAAGAGTCAGGCGGGAGCCAGAGGAGCCACAAGTACACCCACTGCCCCACACTACCAAGGAGAGTCAGCAGATCAGCAACAAGTATGTGGGAAAACACAGCAGTGCCTGATGGTACACCAACCTTCTGGAGAGAAACACGGCTACTGCTTTTCTAAACTCACAGAAATACTGTTGTGGACAACCCTCATCTAAAATCATACAGGGAAGGGAACGCTGGAAAATGTCCCAGCTTAGCTAAATTGGCAAGAACTAAGTAACCACCCTGCCCACCGCTCTGACACTGCACTCCACTCCAATCACACCAACAGCTTTCTGCTCTTTGAATATTTAACAGTTCTTTTCCACCTCAGGGCCTTTATATTTGGTGCTCCTTCTGCCTGAAGTGCTCTTTCTCCACATACTACCTAGCTTCTTCTCGTCATTCATTTCTCCACTCACACATCACCTCTCCCCCTACAGAAAGTATTTCTTGTTACTGGTTAATCTCTGTAGTGAACATTTTTAGTTGTTTGGCCAGCATCAATTGCCCCTCTCTCCTTGCTAACAGTAGATAGATCTTTTTCCAGGTATCTACCTTCTTCCATGCAGCACCTCGCTCCCAGCTCCAAGAACAGTCACTCATACAGGGATAAACAAGAGACTTAAACTAATCCTAGTACCTTTTACTAGAAGGCTATGATGGAAGGCCTGCTGAATATGAACAAGGACACATGGGACCCTGACTCCTGCTGGCAAACATCCTCCAACCTTGAGAGCACCCAGCCCTAAGATGAAGCCAACTCGGAGGACTCAGAGCACAACAGGGAGACAAGCAGGTCAGTGTGGGCGCTGTTAATCTCCTGGACCAATCAACCCCAAAACCTTCCATGTATTTTTCAACTACATGAACCAATAAATTCCTACTTTGTATAAGCCACTTTCATGGGGTTTTTTATTGATGTGTAATTGACATATAACATTGTTTTTTGTTTAACAAAAATATCATAAATTATGCAGCCCTATCATATTACTGTTTTATTTTCTTCAAAGCAAGTGTTACTCTCTCTCGTTATCTTGTTTACTTGTCACATTTTGTCCTGTTTTTAACTCCCGCCTCCTCCACTAGGCTATAAGCTCAATACAAGAAGAGACTTTGAGTATTTTATTCCAAACTCCTAGAGCAATGCCCAGCACACATCAGAACTCAAAAACACCTCAGAAGTTAATGAGTACATTGGATCCAGATAGAGTTTTCTCTTTCTATAGAATGTAGCAAAGAGAAGAGGTACTAATTGTGCCATCAAACAATGGCATGTTTTAATTCAGTTGGGCCGCCAATCCCAAATGCGCCTTTCTTCTGTTCTGCCTCGATCATTTTGTTCAGAGCTGAGCTCTCTGTGGAATAGTTGTGAGTATAACATAATTGCTAAGTGACTAGCATGTCTGCTGTAAAGCATCACGGGTGTTCAACTGAAAATTTACAGCTGACGCTTGAGATTACTATGTAATGAAACAGCTAACCTTTTCCCTAGGCAGGAGGTGCCGCTTTGCCACTTAAGCATCCTGCAAACACAGCTATTGTTTCTCCATTAAGGGGTTTTTAAAGACCCTCTATGAATTTCATCAGCTGGCCATGAGTGTTACAGTTTTATAAAGGAAAGCAACAACATAAACTATAGCTAATAAGGCAATAAATCTGCTCATCCACCCTCAAGATTTATTTTCTAATTTCCCTTCTGCTTTTCATCACTTGGATTTTACATAGCTTAGACAAGTGTACAGTACAAGGGGTCATAGTTTCTGAAACACATTCAATCTTTAATGTGCCAGAAGATATGGCAACTGAAAGTAGAAACTCCAGAAACCCATTAGAACATCCAAATGGGTGTCTCTGCTGCAGGATCTCTGTATAGGAGAGTGTTGCTAATCTTACTTTTCTTTCCTGTTTGTGGAGCCCTAAAGCACTATGAGATTGTTATGGAGCCCCTAAGCAGTGTGTGACATTTGAGAAACATTAACTATGCTAATCACACTTACCCGAAGTTTCAGCTAGCCCAAGGAGAATGCAAATTTTTAGGTAGCTACATTCCAACAAATTTCCTCTTGAAACTATATGCCTATATGGTTTCCTCTTAAAGCCATCTCTTTAAGGAGGCAAGATTCCATTCCTAAAATCTTAGATATAATAAGAGAGGTTAATGTCGTGGCTGGTGTGGCTCAGCTTGTTGGGCATCATCCTCCTATGCACCAAAAGGTTGCCAGTTCGATTCCTGGTCAGGGCACCGGCCCAGGTTGGGGGCTCGATCCCGGGTAGGGGACGTGTAGGAGGTAGCCAAGCAATGTTGCACTCTCACCTCAATGTTTCTCTCTTTCTCTCTCTCTCTCTCCCTTTTTCTCTCTCTAAAAATCACTTTAAAAAATAAAGTAAGGAGAAGATAAGATAAAATTAAAAGTTACTTGAAATGATCACTTCCCCTGATTCTAGACAAGGCTACATTAAACCATTCTATACCCAGGAATTTCAATACTATGTTTAAAGATCTCTAAGGACAGTCTGCTTTTAATATCTCATCTCCCTCCCTAATGAGAAAACTTCTAAAGCTGCTTATAATTCTGTCTGGGAGGGTAGATTTTAGAATTAAATTAGATATAGTGCATAGAAAGAGCCTAACATTGCCTGTGCCTGGATGCTCCTTTAAAAACATAAGTGCCCTTGTCTTTTTTCTGCAGTTGGCCATCTCTTCTCGTCTGTATAGAAGAGAAAGCTAGTATTTGTGCCTTAAATTTTTTTCCTAAGTAACTGTTATAGACTGAATACGTTCCCCAAAATTTATATGCCCAGTGTGGCTGTATTTGGAGATGGGACCTCTAATGAAGTAACTGGGGTTAAATGAGGACATAAGAGTGCAAACTGATTCAATAGGATTAGTATCCTTATGAGACGAGGCACTACAGAGCTTGCTGTGTCTCCCTTCACCATGTGAGGGCACAGTGAGAAGGCACTGTCTACAGCAATTCTGGGCCTTCATCTGGGACTTCTAGCCTCCACTGTGAAAAAGTAAGTTTTTCTTGTTTAAGCCCCCCAGGCTGTGGTATTTCCTTATGTAGCACCCAAGCTGACTAATACAATAATACTAATACAATACCAGTTTTATTTTCTTATTTAGGATTTGCAGCCCATATAGACTGAGACAATATACTTGGAAATTCCCCGGAAAAAACAAAAAACAACATAAAGCTGGAAGGTGGTTTCATATTACTTGGAAAATATGAACTTGTTCACTTTTAAAATTTGCTTCTTTACCCTAATGAAGCACTGTATTCTAAGATGCATATCTTTAAAATATGTTTATTAGTAAATGGTGGTTGTAGTTTCTTCAAGTGAGCCTTGGCTCCTCTTCCCACGTGGTTTGTGCCTTCCACCCTCACTGCAGAAAACCATTTGTGTAATCTAAAATTATCCGTCCAACAAACAAGTTTCAGTGCTCCTGCTTTCTCAATAACTGAAGGACTTGAGATTGCCTAAAGTCCTACAATGAAGGCTTTAGAGGTCAGAACACATACTCCATCAGCTTTACAAAAGTTTCTATAGACTTGACAGAGATTACATTATTCAGCAGTGTCCTGAAAACAGGACAGTGTCTGAGAGATAGTTTCAGAATTTAAGGTACCAGACACTTTATAAGAACTGTGGTGAGGAACAAATCGGATAATGTGTGTAAGACAAAATGAAATTCACTCTGCAATGAAGTGATTGATACCGTGGAGATAATGTAACAATTGGCCTCACCCTCAATAGCAGTAGTAGTGGTACATTACTCCTATTAACAATAGTAATAATGACTAACATTTATCCAGCACTTACTGGATAAATGGACTGGACACTGTGCTAAGTGCGTCACGGGCATTAATGCAAACTTTTGTGGAAGTAATATTATTATCCCAATTTTAGAAACAAAGAAACTGATGCAGAGAGAGGTTAAATAACTTGCTAAGGGTCACAGTGCTAGAAAATAAAGTAATATGACATTAGAAAAGAGACTTCAGTGCAGGAATAAGTCAGGGACCTACTGCCCTGGAATTAGACTGTAGCGGACATCACTGGTACTCATGTCACATCACCTTTGTATGTGTTTAAATTTATCTCTACTGCCAGCACCTGGCTTCAAGCCTGAGCTTCTCATCTTTCCACATTCTGCCCCAAGGCTGCCAGAGGTCACTTGGCCCCTTTCTAGGGTAGCTGAGAAACTAACACTTTAAGGGGGCAACCCTCAATCAATGGGGGAATGGAACTAGCAAATAAATGCCCTGGCCTCCATCTTCCAAGGGGGGCAATTCTCCTTCCCTGTGTTAGTCTACCTACTCTCTCATGCCTGCTCGCTGAATCACCTTCCAAATAAACTACATCTCCTCCAGGTCCTTATCTCAGGCTCTGCTTTTAGGAAACCCAAACTATGATACATTCGGCCCTTCTAACTAAATACATGCTTCTAACGAAATATATAGTATAATAAACATTTGGGTTTAACCCATAAAAACATTTATTAAAATTAAGCAACATACTTATTATATAATTCTGATTATTTTTAAAATTTTGTTTAAAAAATTTTTAGGAACCAGCATGAGATCTGTGAACAAAGCATTTGTGGGGCTTTTAAAAAACTATTTTTAGCACTTGCTGAAATGTTTCATACTAAAGAGAAAATCCTTTCACTCAACAAGACACTGATTAGATCTTTAGGTAACTGTTTCTATAGCAACACTCTATTCTTCAATACTGTATTATTTTTTCAAGTCCACCTCCTCAGCCAGAGACTAGAGTTCACTACACATAGCCATCCTTTCCAACTCTGTTATTCAATGACATGCTTCCCATTTTTCAACTTATTTCCACAATTATCCCTTACCCCTTTTCACTTTTATTTCAATAGTGAATTTAATAAATTGAAAATATTTCACTAAAGCTATTCTGTATGTTTTGTGTATTGATATAAGATGTTTAATGCCAAGGACGTATCTGATAAGGGGCCTATTTCCAAAGTGTACAAAGAACTCATACTACTCAGCAAGAGGAAGACAAACAATCCAATTGAAAAATGGGCAAAGGACCTGAATAGACACTTCTCCAAAGAGGACATACGGATGGCCAAGAGACATGTGAGAAAATGCTCAATGTTGCTAATCATCAGAGAGATGCAAATTAAAACCACAATGAGGTATCACTTCATACCTGTAAGAATTGCTACCATCAACAAAGGACATGTGCTGGCGAAGATGTGGAGAAAGGAGATCCCTAGTACACTGATGGTGGGAATGCAGACTGGTGCAGCCACTATGGAAAACAGTATGGAGGTTCCTCAAAAAATTAAAAATGGAGCTGCCGTTTGACCCAGCGATCCCACTTTTAGGACTATACCCTAAGAATCCTGAAACATTAATCAGAAAGAATATATGCACCCCTATGTTCATAGCAGCACAGTTTACAATAGCTAAGATCTAGACACAGCCCAAGTGCCCATCAGTAGATGAGTAGATAAAAAAGCTGTAGGGCATTTACACCATGGAATACTATGCAGCTGTAAAGAAGAAGGATCTTGTACCATTTGGGACAGTATGGATGGACCTGGAGAATATTATGCTAAGTGAAATAAGCCAGGCAGAGAAAAACAAATATCAAATGATCTCACTTATATGTGTAATCTAAAGAACATAATAAACTGATGAACAAAATAGATTCAGTGACACAGAAGCATGGAACAGAGGGAAGGTGGGGGTGGATGGGTGGGAGAGATTGACCAAAGAATTTATATGCATATATTTGGACACAGATAATAGTGTGGTGAAAGCCTGGGGTGGGGAGTTGGTGGGGGTGGAAGAGATCAATGGTGGGAAAGGGGACATCTGTAATATTTTCAACAATAAAGATAAAATTTTTAAAAGCAGTTGGAAAAGTTTTATTCATAGCAAGGAACTTTTCCAAAACCCTCCTCAGTGCACATGGTTAGAGTTTTGAATCCCCCAGGAAAATTCTGTGTTAAAGGCCAGCATAACTTCATAAGACATTCTGACCTGGTTCTCATTTCCATACCCATTCACTCAGGTGTAAGAACACAGTCCCAAGGCCCTTGTCTGTCTGTCTTTCCCTCAAGGCATACTGAAGAAATATTATTTGTTTTGTCATCATTTTACTCTTTCTATTTCACCTTAGCCCACACATCTTCTTTTCTCAAAAACTAACAGCCATTAAGTTCCCCATCTTTTTCAAGCAATTTAGTTTCATAGAAGCCCCCAGAGCAAAGGATCTGAAATGTTCCTAGAAGCTTTGAAGTAAAGCTACTCTTCAAAGATTCCCCCTTTATTTTACCTGCCAGCCCTGTGTGACCTTTCTCATACACAGACAATCCTCCCCAGAAACTTAGCAAAACAACACACAGATTGATTAAAATTTTGACTCAACATCACAGTCTGAAGTAATTTCTTAAGAAGGCAAGAGTTAAGTATATATAACATATATTTGCAGTGAAGGAAAGATTTGCACTAAGATCATGAAAAGATCATCCCTAAACACAGCATGTAAGGGTGAATCTCCAAATGGTTCTAGGTGGTCTTTGTGCTAATGCACATACTCTACTCCTCACTACTGGCCTCATACTTAACTTTGGTTTGAATGTTTAAATAAAATTTATTTTAAAACAACTTTTACAGTTTCAAAGATAAAAATCACACCATCTTGATTTGAGAACTTGGTTTTGAATATTCTGTTTAAAGAAGAAACTGCTATATTGCCCCAAATATAGTTGGAAAGCTCAATATTGAAGAATTAATTTCAGGTTTTGAGTGAATTCAAGATAAATTTACACTTGATCATCTGAATGTCCAGCAAATGATCCTGATGTCACTCAACTTGTCATTTGGATATATACTTAGTTTGCTATAGATTACCTTGTAGGAAGGCACTTATTGTATTCTTTAATTTTTCCATAGCCCTTAAAATATCCTATCTAACATAGAGAACATGCCTTAATTATCCACTGGCAATGTTGTGTCACCAAACAAGTAATGTATGGTATTTAGAATCAAAATTTAGTCAAATATCTTTTCTGTTCTTAAAACCAATTAGTCCTTTCAATGTCCCAACATTTAAGTAAGTTGCTGATTTTTTCCTTAGATTTTAGCAACTTAACATTTGTTTACTATTCATTAATTACATGAAATTTATTAAATATAAAGAAATGAAGCATTCATTTTACAGCATTATCTAATGCGGAAAGTTATCAAAAAGTAGTTAAAATGTCACTATTTGCAGATGGCATGATATTATATATAGAAAACTGTAAGGACTCCCCCCAAAAATATTAGAATTAATAAACAAGTCAGTAAATTCCCATGATACAAAATCAGTATACAAAAATGTTGCATTTTTATACACTAACTAAAGAAAAACTTTTTTAAAAAACACATTTACAACTGCATCAAATAGAATAAAATATATAGAAATAATTTTAACCAAGGAAGTGAAAGATCTGTACACTGAAAACTATAAGACATTGATGAAAGAAAATAAAGACATAAATAAATGAAAAGATATTCTGTGTTCATGAATTGGAAAAATTGATATTATTAAAATGTCCATACTATGCAAAACAAAATACATATTCAGTGCAATCTGCATCAAAATTCCAGTGGCATTTTTCACAGAAATAGAACAAAAAACCCTAAATTTTGTGTGGAACCACAAAAGACTCCAAACAGCCAGAGCAATATTAAAAAAGGAAAACACAGCTGGAGGCATCACACATGCTAATTTCAAACTATATTACAAAGCTATAGTAATAAAAACTGTATGGTATTGGCATAAAAACAGACACAGCTCAATGGAACATAATAAAGAGCCCAGAAATAAACCCATACATATATGGTCAATTAATTTACAACAAAGAAGCCAGTAATATATAATAGGCACAAGGCAGTTTCTTCAATAAATGGTGTTGGGAAAACTGGATAGCCACATGCAAAAGAATGAAACTGAACCCCTATATTATACCATACACAAAAATCAACTCTAAATTAATTAAAGACTTGAATGCAAGACCTGAATCATAAAATTTCTAGAAAAAAAACATTGACGGTAAGCTCCTTGACATTGATTTTGTTGATGTTTTCTTGAATTTGACACCAAAAGCAAAGGGCAACCTACGAAATGGGGAAAAATATTTGCAGATCCTATATCTGATAAAGGGTTAATGTCCAAAAATACAAAGAACTCAAACAGATCAATAGAAAAAAAATTTTTTTAATGGGCAGAGGATCTGAATAGACATTTCTTCCAAAGACATACAAATGGCCAACAGGTACATGAAAAGATGCTCAATATCATTAATCCTCAGGGAAATGCAAATCAAAACCTCAATGAAATATCACTGCATACCTGTTAGAATGGCCATTATCAAAAGAAAAACAAAAACACTACGAATAACAAGTGTTGTCAAGGGTGTAGAAAAAAAGGAACCCTTATGCACTATTGGTGGGAATGTAAATTAGTACAGCCACTAGGAAAAACAATACAGAGGTTCTTCAAAAAATTAAAACTATAACTCCCATATGATCCAGCAATTCTACTTCCTGAAAATATATCTAAAGGAAATGAAAGCATTATGTTGAAAAGGTATCTGCACCCTCATGTTCACAGTATCATTATTTACAACAGCCAACACATGGAAACAACCTAAGTGTCCATCAATAGATGAATGAATAAAGAAAATGTGATATATATATATGGATGGGGCAAAAGTAGGTTTATAGTTGTAAGTATGCAAAACACAGAGTTTATTCTTATATTATTATTTATTAATTTTGTATTATTTTTCATATGAATGACTGTAATTCTACTTTTACCTTACCCTGTATATGCAATGGGATATTATTCAGACATGAAAAAGAAGATCTTGCCATTTGCAGCAACATGGGTGGACCTTGAGGGCATTGTGCTAAGTAAAATAAGTCAGAGAGAGAAAAATATCTCATTTATAAGTGGAAATTAACAATGACTTGACTATAACAAGAAATAAACTAGAAAACCTAACTTATAAGAGATGTGTACTTCTTCAGAGCTTGCAAAACCCAATGCATTCTGGGTCCTGTGGTGGGTACTAACTTGGTGACCCTTCTCACACCGGCTTAAAAAAAAAAAAAAAAAAAGCTTCCGCTTAGATATCTACTCTCCTTGAATTCTCCAAATCCTCTCCTACCTGCTGTAGGTTTGCCTTTCATGTACTGACATCTACTGAGGTGAAATTGCCTTTATAACAGTGAGAGATCTTACCCACAAGGATGTGTCCATACTTTATGGTTTCAACCAGCTAATTATGTAAGGATATATCACAATCTACCTTCATTTTTACAAGACATAGATGCACACAATAATGAAGAACAGAAATAGTTTTCTTGTAGTTTGCTGATTCAAAGCAAAGAACAGGAAAGATAAGTTTAGCAGGCATGTTAAGAAGAATGACAAGACAGAAAGACTTAAGATAATAACTTAGGTAAGAAATGAACCAAGTCCATGAAGGAAAACTTGACTGAATTTGGAAATGGAACTAGGTGTTTATTAAGATTGTGTAAAAAAAAAAAAAAAAGAATGTGTCAAGTTAAATGTGTTAACTAGGTTTCTTGTTTAAGATCAAGTAAACTGGAGTTCTTGCACACTGATCAAGAGAAATAGGGGTAGGTATGTGAGGTGATACACCTCTGACTTTTGCTTCTGCATCTTTCCAAATGCCCAGCTGCATTCTAAGAGCAGAGGGAGAACTTCAGAGTGCAGCATTCATTATAGAAGGTTGACCTGTGCCCTCTTCATCTTCTCTGCCTCTGTGCAGGCATCACAATTTTATGCCCTCACAGATATTGAGAGCCTGAAATCATGAACAATAACTGCATTCAAGTTGATTAAGTGAACAGAAGCAAATCCCACCAAAATTGCATTAGATAACAATTATTTTAACTGTGTGATGTCATTTGACATAATTTTTCTAGTACAGTTGTCTATTTATTGTTCAACCAAAGGCTAATTTAGGTTAAGTTGCCCCCTAGAGCTTACCAGAAAAAAAACTAAACTGTCAAGAAATGTAAGAGAAAGTAAAAATAAAATGTTAGTAAATAGAAAATGCAAGAACGAATAATAGAATCTTTATGTTTTACATATTTCCCTCTTTCAAAACAAAAATGGAGATAGGATTCGCTAATCATACGTTATATATAAATATTTACTCAGATTGCTGAGAAACAATTTTTTGTAATCCTGTCCAAAAAAAAAATGACCTTCTGATAAATTTGCACCACTCAGTAACTCAGCTATAAGTGAGGCAGTAGAGCATAAGTAAAAACAACAGTATTTTTTAAGAACAGTTGATTTTCTCAAAAATATTGATTTCTAAATGCACATTTAATTTAACAAGCTGCATATTTGACTTTTTTATGTTGTTGCTACAGTTTTTAAAGTTGTTTCTATATCAGTAAGAAACCCTTTGTGTGTCATTTAGCTTTACCCACTGATCCAATTTAAAAATGTCTCTTAATCAAGGAAAACAGGGAGGTGTTGATGCTCTGTGGCACACCTAATGCAGCTGGGATTTTCCATCCCTGAGTAAGAATCCAGTGCAATCCTCATTCCCTGATGAGAGTTCTAAAGGCAATAAAAAGACCAGTTTAATGATCACTGAAGGAAGTGGGCCTGCTATACTGTTGACTACAATTTAGAGCAGGAAGTAGCCTGCAAAAGAAAATGGGTCTGGCTCAATTGCAGTTATTGGTATTTTCAATCAAACAGCATTTTCACTTGTGGGAGAAAAATTAATGCCAGGTATAAGAAAGGAGTTCAAAGGTTCAACCTGAAATAAAAAAACGATTCAGGGAAAGCAGCATAAAGCTGATTTGAACATGATGAATACTTAGTGTCTAGGGGAAATATAAGCCTCAGAGTTAATGAGCTGGGAGAACGGACAGGGCTGGCAATTGACCATTTCTTGGGTAATGTATATAAAAATGTGAATTTCTAAGTGGGAAATGTTCCTTTCACAGCATAATGGTTTCCATATTCTAAAAAACAGATCTCTACCTAAGGAACAACATTTCTTGAAGAATAAAAAATTCCTGCACAATAAAGTTTATATTCTGTTGTGTTTTACACAGCTATGTCAGACATCTCAATATATTTATAAGATCAATTGCTTACCTGCACACTTTGTATCTGTCAGTTGGTGTAACTAACACACATCATTTACTGTGTTAAGTGATGAGACTTGCATGCAAAACCATGAATATTAAAAATGAAAAGTACATTCTTATGATTGTTCAATTTAGATAACTTCAAATTATAAAGAACATAAATAAATACTCGTTCTATTTTTTAAAACTTCTAGACATAGCTCAAATTAGAATTTAATAGATGGCAAAATTTCCAGGTCTCACATTTTATCTGAGACCATGTTAGCAGCTTAAATGTGAATTTCTAAGTGGTACCAGGAAAACTCATCCCAACTAAAAGCTTCTTTCCAAACTTCTACCATAATCCCTGCAAACTCCCTATCAAGAAACTGCCACTTTGAGTTCACAGAGGGTCTGAGATTGTTTTTCACTCATGCTAGGTGTCAACTGCAGTCTGGCCAGGTGCTCAGCTCCATATCTCCTCACATCTGACTCAGGCTGATGGAGGAGTCTCCATTTCAAACATTGCAAGTCACTGTGGTGGAGGGGGCAAGTTCTAGAGGGTTCCACATTGGCTATTAAATTCCCTGGCCTCAAAGTGATACATTTCATTTCTGTTCAAAAGTCATAAGCTGGCCCTACCCAACCACAAAGGAACGAAGAACAGCAATCCTATCCAGGGAGAAGAAACAAAAATATTTGAAGAATAGCATTTATTACTCCTAGAAAAGCATTATCAGCCTTTTTTTTCTATTTTATAAACAATTCTGCAAGGACTAACCATGTACATCTATCTTTTTGCAAGTATATCTGTAAATAAATTCCCAGAAATGGGATTGCTAGACCAGATGTAGCCATTTCTAATTTTGATATTGTCAAAGTTGCTTTAAATAGTAATCTCTATATCTATTTAAAACTGGACTTGTAAAATTTCTAATTATGCATAAAAATCATAAAATACCTAAACTGAAAAAAAAATCTCAACAGATTCAGGAGCTGTGCACACAAATAGCTGTATCCTGTGGCCATATATGATAAATGTTGCGGGAGTACTGGAATTGATGTTCTGAGTTAGCGTTGTTCAGAGCAGGGAGGATTACATCCAGCTAAAATAATTCATCAAAGTTTCACAGAGGAAAGGGGTTTTACACTGGGCCTTACTGAATAAATCATTCTCTACCTTGCCTCCTCTGTTATTCCTTTCCTCGAATTCCTACAGCTACACAAGCAAGCACTTTGAAGCCAGAGAGCCTGAGTTTAAATCCCAGTCCCACCACTTAACTAAATTCACCTTTGGCAAGGTACTTAAACTCTTGGTTGCCACTATATTCTCCTATAAAATTCTCCAACACTTTCTTTAACAACCTTAAATTAAATCTTTGCTTTCTATCTTATAATGGTAATCTACATTACAAATGATAGCAGCCAGTGGCTGACTTTCTCAGCTACCTGAAGTCCAACCAATAGCTGACTTCATGGCCACCACCCTATTTGCTTGTGATTGGAAGAGCAATTATTTCACAGACTTGGAATGAAAAATGAATCAATGGCCAGGAGTCACTTTGAGTGAAAGACTTCCAGTTCTGTAGAAACTATAAAATTGACTTTCCACCACCACCACCCTCCTCACCCCAAAAATAAACTATTGAAATCATAAGGTCCAGAATCTCAGCCTCTGAAAGCCATTATTGGCTATGAAGCAGGGATCAGGTATTAGAGCCGTGAATAACTTTATAGCTGACCAAAAAAATGGTGCCTGAGGGAGGATCCAAAATGGCAGGGACTGAGTGGAAGCTACACTGACACTCTCCTGAGACCAAACTGGAATTATAACTAAAATACAGAAAAACAACCCTGAATAATCAACTGAAACTGAAGATTAGCTGGGGAGCACCCTCATAACCAATGACGAAAAGCGGAGACCACATAGAGACTGGTAGGAAGTGGGGAGGCTCGAGAGGGCTGGCTGGGCTCCCACAGGCAGTCCCTGAAGGTTCAGAGGGATGTCTCAGCTGTGGGGGATTCCCACTGAGAACTCTAAACCTCAAGTTGGGTTTCCCAGCCCAGAGCACCAGAACTGAGAAAGGTGACTACATATCATCTGGCTGTGAAAAGCAGCAGGGCTTCTGTCTTCCAGGGAGAGGCAGCTAGAACTGCAGGCACCCTCTTAAGGGGTCAGTGCACAAAGTTTCATGGGCAGCCACTCACCTTGGGCTCTGGCTGAGGCAGAGTGGACTACAGCTGTGTGAGGAGAATCCAAGGGGTCTTACTGGGGGAATAGATCTCAGAGGGTACCCATCTGTACCCTGGTGCTGAGTCATTCCCCTATACGGCAGAGGACTTTTTTCTCAGGCAGACATTTACCTTCCAAGCAGCTTTTTCCTGGGGTGGGGGGAGGAAGCAATTTCCCTGCCCTGCTGGAAAACCTCTGGCTCCACCCTAGAGGAGTTTCTACAGCTAGAGGCTCCTTAAAAGACTGATAACAATCAGCCGCCTCAGCCTATGGAGTTTCTATAGCCTGAGGCTCATTAAGAGACTGAATAACAACTTCTGGGTGTTTTGAGTCTTTACCTGATTTGCTTCTGGATCCACAGCTTAGAAAAGCACACCTTGGTGCACATCTTGGTCTTGTCCAAAAACACTCAGCCCTGGCAGAGGAAACCAGAAGCTGTAGAGTATGGAAAACTTCAAACAGGGTATTCAGGGCTGGTCTCAAACAGTGTTCTGGCATTGGCCTGCCAGAGACCACCCAAAAGACTGGGACTCCTAGCAGATCTACCTAATACATAGAAAAAAATCCAAACAGGCAGCCAAAATGGGGAGGCAAAAACCAAACCCCAATGAAAGAACAAAATAATTCTCTAGAAGAATAGCTAAATGAAATGGAGATAAGCAATCTATCAGATATAGAGTTTAGAATACTGATCATAAAGATACTCAACAGCATGAAAAAAGATATAGAAACTATAAAGGAAATTAAGAATAACATATTAGAAATTTAAAAAATTAGAAGGAATGAACAGCAGATTAGGGGAAGCTGACGATTGGATCAGCAAATTAGAAGACAGGATAGAAAAAAAAATCACTCAATCAGAGAACCAAAAAGAAAAAACAATTAAAAAACAGGAGGACAGTTAAAGGGAGATGTGGGACAACATGAAATGTAACAATATTCACATCATAAGAGTGCCAGAAGAGGTCAAAAGTAAGCAAGGGTTAAAGAACCTGTTTGAAGAAATAATGGCAGAAAACTTCCTTAATCTGGTCAAGGAAAAAGTCACACAAGTTCAAGAGGCACAGAGAATCCCAAGCAAGAAGAACCCAAAGAGGCCCACACCCAGACACATCATAATTAAAATGCCAAAAATCCAAGACAGAGAGAGAATATTAAAGGCAGCAAGAGCAAAGAAATCTGTTAACCTACAAAGGCGTTCCCATAATGTCAGCTGACTTCTCATCAGAAACTCTGCAGGCCAGAAGGGAATGGCATTAAGTATTCAAGGAAATGCAAAACAAAGATCTGAAACCAAGGATACTCTATCCAGCAAGGCTATCGTTCAAAATAGATGGTGAAAGAAAGAGCTTCCCAGACAAAAAAAAAAAACAGTTAAAGGAATTTATCACCACCAAACCAGCATTGCAAGAAATGTTAAAGGGACTGCTGTAATAATAAGTTGAAATAGAAAGAATGAGAGACACAGGCATAAAGAAATAAAATGGCAATAGGTAAGTACCTATCAATAATAACCTTAAAGATAAATGGATTAAATGTCCCAATCAAAAGACTTAGGGTAGCTGAATGGATAAGAAAACAAGACCTAAATATGCTGTCTACAAGAGACTCACCTCAACAAAAGACTCACACAGGCTGGAAAAAAAAAACAAAAAGCCTTCTAGAGGTCTTTAAAGGAGAGATCGACAGCAATACAGTCATAGTAGGGGACTTTAACACCTCACTGACTTTACTGGATAGATCTTCCAGACAAAAAATCAACAAGGAAACAGTAACTCTAAATGACATACTAGATCAGATGGATTTAATTGGCATTTACAGAACATTCACTCCAAAGCTGCAGAATAGGCATTCTCCTCAAGTGCACATGGGACATTCTCAAAGATAGACCACATGTTAGGACACAAAATAAGTCTCTACAAGTTCAAGAAGATTGAAATCATATCAAGCATCTTCTTGGACATTTACAGAATGGAATACTATGCAGCTGTAAAAACGAAGGATCCCTTACCCTTTGAGACAGCATGGTGGGACCTAGAGAGTATTATGCTAAGTGAAATAAGCCAGTCATAGAAAGACAAGTGTCACATGATCTTACTCATATGTGGAATCTAATGAACAAAATAAACCAATGAACAAAATAGATCTAGAGACATAGAAACATGGAACAGACTGACAAATTTCAGAGGGAAGGCATGGGTGGGGAGAGATTAACATAAGAATTTATATGCATATATGCATAACCCATGGACACAGACAATAGTGAGGTAAAGGCCTGGGGGCAGGGGTAGAGGGGGGAGGGCATCAATGGGAGGGAAAAGGGGACATTTGTAATACTTTCAACAATAAAAATAATTTTTTTTAAAAAATGGTGCCTGAGGGTCTACTCACACCTACAAACTGGTACATATAATATTACTCAGGTAATTTGTTTTCTTCAAGTTAAGAACAATAAATATCCTTTTATTTAAATGACTGATAGTTGGATTTGTCACTTCTTTCATTTTATTTATATATAAATATAAATATGTGTGTATGTGTATATGTTATATATATGCCTTTTTAGGATACATACATAGAAGGTGTCCCCAAAAAGTGTATACACACTTTGAATAATTGTTTATTCCAATGGGATAAATCTGAAGAAAGAAACATCAATTGAGCTATCAGAAAAAAGTGTGTATATATTTTTTGGTACACCCTCTATATTATATATATTATGCCTTTTTCCAGCTTTACTGAAGTATGACAAATGAAAATTGTATATATTTAGGTTGTATGAGATGTTTTGATAGACATTGTAAAATTATTACCACAATCAAGCTAATTAACATATTCATCACCTCACATAATTACTCTTTCTTTTGTGATAAGAATACTTGAGATCGACTATCTTAGCAAATTTCAAGGTCTCTAGAAATTATTCATCTTATAACTAAAAGTTTATATCCTTTGACGAACATCTCCCCTTTTTCTCCACTGATAACCACCATTCTATGCTCTATTACTATGAAATTGACTTTATTTATTTTTTTACATTCCACATATAAGTGAGATCATGCAGTATTTGTCTTCTTCTGTCTGGCTTATTTTGCCTAGCCTAATGTCCTCCAGGTTCATCCATGTTGTTGCAAATGGCAGGATTTCCCTCCTTTTTAAGGCTGAATAATATTCCATTTTATATATACACATATTTTCTTTATCCATTCATCCAACAATGGACATTTACATTGTTTCTATATCTTGGCTGTTATAAATAATGCTTCAATAAACATGAAGTGCAGATATGTCTTAGATTTTCTATTTTCTTATAGAAGTGGAATTGCTAGCTCATATTAGTTTTATTTTAAATTTGTTAAGGAACCTCCATTCTGTTTTCCATAATGACTGTAATATATATGCCTTTTTTTAAATATGCTTTTCCTTTTGATATTCTTTTTTTAAGAGTTCATTTAAGTGATTTAATTAAAATAGGTATTTTTACTGCATTATATAGAAATATCTATTTATCAAATTTTATAGATATAAAGCACTTAAAATTACCCTTAAGCCTAGATTGATACCTAGAAATAATTATTTTAGTTTGGCCTGATAAATTAATATCTGAACGCATAAAAAATATCAGTCAAGCAACAGAAAGCACACCAGCAATATAAACGGGGAAAATTTAATATACAGAATTATATACTAATATGTATTAATGATTTATTGCTATGTAACACATTATCCCAATATTTAGCAGTCTAAAATAACAGACATTTATTAGTGTCTTAGTTAATTCAGGCTGTTATAACAAAATACGACAGCCTGGGTAGCTTATAAACAACAGAAATTTATTTCTCAGTTCTGAAGTCTGAAAGTCCTAGATCATGGTGCCAGCATGGTTGGGTGAGGGCCCGCTTCCTAGTCACAGACTTCTCTTTGTATCCTCATATAATGTAAAGGGCTAGGGATCTCTCCAGAGCATCTTTTAAATGGGCACGCATCCCACTCATGAGAGCTCTACTTTCATGATCTAAGTACCTCCCAAAGGCCCCATCTTCTACTACCATCATCTTGAGCATTAGGATTTCAACATGTGAATTTTGGGTGGATGCAAACATTCAAATTATAGCAATTATCTCACAGTTTCTGTGGGTCAGGAATCTGGCTTAACTAAGTGATTCTGGCTCAGAGTCTTTCATGAAGCTGGTAAACTCGTTTATGGGGAAACAAACCACATAGTCTAAGAGGAGTCAAATGGTTGATGCTTGCTGCCTGGTTCCCTAACAGCTGGGTCATACACAGAACCAACCATCTTAGGCCATAGATCCCCATATTCAAACTTCCTGCCATAGACAGCCCTGGGGAAAGTGAGGTTTAATCCAGTCTTCAAAGTGATGTGACTTCCAGGCACTACGACTTCCCTAAACCCCTCACCATTCTAATAAGTAAACTTTTGTCCACAAAATAAGAATTCTGTAAAAGAGGAGATGCCAGTTGAAATTAGTACAGTGGTACCTGGGTTTTTGAACGTCTCCGTCGACGAACATTTCGGTTTACGAACGCCGCAAACCCAGATGTAAATGCTTTGGTTTTCAACACGCCTTGGAAGTGGAACATGCCACACGGCTTCCGCTGAGGGCAAAATCCTGAGGCCTAGTTGTTGGTTGTTCATCCCTCGGTTTTCGAACATTTCAGAACTTGAACAGTCTTCCGGAATGGATTACATTTGAAAACCAAGGTACCACTGTAGTATCTTTTCATTCCTGAAGTGAATACCATCAAACAAGATCAACATGTATGACAATGTGGAGAACTCAGTGCATTGGGTGGTCAGTTATGATGGCTAGGCATCAAGACACTATTGATTTGTTGTTTGGGTTGAAAAAATAAATAAAAAATAAATAAATAAATAAATAAATAAATAATAAATAAAATGAGTGTCAAAATCAACAGTACAGTTTGTACTGCCTATGAAGAACACTAGGAGTCTCAATGAATGTCTAAGCAAAACACAAAGAAAAAGTTCTCATACTGGATTTTCAGCCAAAACTACATTTCAAAATGTAGTTTTTAAAGCCAGGGCCAATTTACATAATATTAGGGGCTCCAGACCAAATGGCAGGACTGCAGAGAAGATCACATTGGTTAAATCACAAGTTAAGTCCACTAAAAAAAGTGAATTACACTAGGTAAATCATTTCTATAAACAAAATAACACTTGGTAAGTCATTTCTATAAACAAAATTTTTTGAAGAAAAAAATGCTCTCAAGGAAGAACTTGCCAAAGAAGAAAAAGCCATGCCAGGAGAGAGTCAGTCAAGAGTTTCACCCTTTTGTTTGGTACCAATGTTACAGATAACTTAGAATAAAAATGCTCCTCCAATTATATGAAAGCTCAGCCCTAACTATGCAAATGTCCAGCAGGGCATTGAAAAGCAGTACAAACGTAGGACAATTCTTTATTGTGTGAAATGTCCCTTAAATTGAAGGATGCAAGCATACTGGTCACACTCAAAATCCCAGTAACACCTCATAGTGACAACTTAAAAAGTCTCCATTAATTTCAAACTAGTCCACAGGAGACAGTAATGTCCCCACTGAGAACCACCATTCTGAGGTTTAATAAGAGGACATCCAACACAGCCTTTGGCCTTAGGAAAGACTAATGTAGAAAGTTACATCTTAACTGAGCCAGTAGGAAATGGGGTTGTTCACAGTGTCGAAAAGGGTTGAAGATGAAAGAGAGCACAGAAAATTCAGAACTGCCTATATTTCAGAATGACCGGGACATCAAGTTGTGTTAATATTTACTCTGCTGCTTAAAAAAAAGTGAAGAAAAATAATCCAGTCTAAAAATCAACTTTGCATGGTACATAGAAAAGAGGTTTCTAGCTGCCTCCCAAAATTTACAGACACTGTTACAAACAGGCATTGTTGCACAATTCTCAGCTTACACATTTTACCAGAGGGCATCAACAAGAAACTGACCATTTCAGGTTAAGAAATTATTTGTTTCTGGTTGAATTAAAACAACAAAGAATGGCAAATCAAAGGTTATATTAGCATTTTTCTTCCTTTCTCAATTGTCATTAGATTTACTGCCTCTCTCACCTCCAGAGTGAAGGTTCTCTGCCCATCTCATCAGAGCTGCTCTCTGAATATCAGACTGTAAGCAAGAGGTCACAAGCTGGCAGCTAGTCACATCTGACCCATGAACAAGTTTGTTTTCCCACAGTGCTACCTACTAAGCAGATTTTTAAAAATTTGATTAGTTGCCAGCACATAAAAATCTGGAATTCCAAATTCTCTGGGGATACCAGGAGAACTGGCAATAGTGGGTCCGCATGTCCCCATGTCAGCAGTCAGCTAGAGCTGAGGAGAGGTTGGCCACTTTAGACAGGGCACCTGTGCTCTAGTTTTCACTCCCCTCCTCCTCTACTAATTACTACCCAACACCTAGGTCTGGTATCAGTTGTCATTTGCCGTTTGATTATATAGTGTTTTTCTTATACCTGATGTAGTGGGTTAAATGATAACCCCCCAAACATATGTGTATGTCCTAATTCCCACCTTTAGAATTCATTAAATTAAGGATTTTGAGATGAAGAGATATCCTGGATTATCCAGGTGGGCTTTAAAATCAATGATGAGTGTCCTTTTACCAGAGACACAGAGAGGAGACAGTCACGCAGAGGAGGAGGCACTATGAAGACAGAGGCAGAGACTGGAATGCTGTGGCCATAAACCAGGGAAGCCAAGAAATGCCAAGAGCCACAGGGAAGCTGAAGAGGGAAGGAAAGATTCTCCTCTGGAGCCTTCAGAAGAAGCAAAGCCCTGCTGACATCTTGATTTCAAACTTGTGGCCTTCAGAACTGTGAGAGAGTATATTGAGGGGTTGGGGTTTTTTGTTTGTTTTTTGTTTGTCTGTTTTTTGTTAGTTCTCACTCGAAGACATTTTTTCCATCGGTTTTTTTGTGTGTATTTTTTTTAGAGAGAGAATGGGAAGGGGGGAGGGAGGAGGGAAGAGAGAGACACAAAACATCGATTTGAGAGAGACACATTGATTGGTTGCCTCCCGCATGTGCCCCATCCAGGGCAGGGATCAAATCTGCAACCCAGGTGTGTGCCCTTAACTGGAAATCAAACCCAAGACCCTTAGGTGTTCAGGCCAACACTCTGACCACTGAGCCACACCAGCCAGGGCTATTTCTGTTGTTTTAAACCACTCAATTTGTGCTTTTTGTTATGACTGCCCTGAGATGCCCCATAGGCAATGAAAAAGTCAAAGCTAATGATAAAGACTGTGAATTGCAACCACATAATTAAAGTAAAAAATATAGATAATCTCCAAAAGAATGAATTTAGTAAAAGAAAAAAAGGAAGATATGAGATCAAAGTGCTAGCATAAGGAATGCCCATTATTAGGAAGAATAGCAAGGAACTGAGGATATGACCAAGGATTTGAAAAGTAGGAGAACATGGCTGTTTTTGTTGAGCGATGACACAGTACACAATGGGGATGAAAACACGATGCAAATGAGTCAAATGTGGTTAATGTGTTCACAGTACACAAACCATTCATTTGAGGACTCTGCCACCCAAAGAAGAAAACAGCTAAAACCACTGGAAATGGCAGTAGTTTCAGAGGGATGAGTGATGTGCTTGCTTTGGCTTCTTATTTCTGTTTTGGGTTTCCTTTCTCTTTTAAAAAATATAGAGAAGGCCTGGCCGGCATGGCTCAGGGGTTGAGCATCGACCTAGGATCCAGGAGATCACGGTTGGATCCCCGGGTTGCAGGCTTGATTCCCAGTCGGGGGCGTGCAGGAGGTGGCCAATCAATGACTCTCTCATCATTGATGTTTCTATCTCTCTCTCCCTCTCTCTGAAATCAATAAAGATTTAAAAAAAAAAAAAACTTTAAAAGATAAATAAATAAATATAGAGAAAATACGATTGACAGAAAAAGGAAAAGTTTTCTCTCCATTCTGTGTTTTATTCTTAGAGTTTGATACATGTACTAGTAAATACAGGGCTAATGATTGAATTGTGATCATTAAAACAATAGATTTTATTAAATCTTCTGAGTTTGGGGGATACTGTTGGTAAGCTGCTTATAGTAGTTAACAGCAAAGTGACTGTTACAACAGAAATTGAGTGTGTGTCATTATTTAATGATCCAGCGTTAGATATTCCTTGCCTGTTACATTTACAAATAGATAATCAAAGGCAGTTAAGGAGCTGCACAATTTTTACTCACTAGTTATTAGTAAGATACTCACATAGTACAAATAAAGATATAATATCCTCTGTTCCTCAAGGCAGAAAATACTATGGAAGTATTTCTAAAGGAACTGTAGTTATATAAGTACATGAATTGCTAAACCATAATTTAGTAATTACATATATTACATTTAACTTTGATAGCAATGCATAATATATACTCAAGATCTATAATAATAGCTAATGACTATTGTGTTCACTATGTGTTAGGCTTTACACAGATACATTTAATTCCTCATAATAATCCTGATAGGTAGGTACAATTATCCTTCCCATTTTACAGATGAAGAAATTAAAGCACAGAGAGGCCAAGTATATTACCTAAATCAGACAACCAGAGAGTGTTGAAATCTGAATCAAACCCAGCACTCTGGCTCCAGGGTCTGGGCTAGCAATCACAAACGTCTCAAATGCAAATCTTAAATTTAAGCATAATAACAAATTTGTTAAGTCTGATGGCCTAGTGAGATAAAGTCCTTTACTCTTTTTTCAAAATGTTCACAACCACCTGGCTTTTATATATAAAGAAGCCAAAAAGAGTTTCAAAGGAATAAAACCTCCTTATAATATAGTTTATTAAGACATGGGTTTAAGAACACTGCAAGTTAAAGTATATCCCTCAACACCTAGCAATGACTTATTATCAGAATTTACTATATACCCATTGCTTACAATAGATATTAGTGCATAATTCCATCCAAATACACAGACACACACATGTGGGCACACATCTATGATCTTGTGCAATAAAATATAATATAAATGTATTTCTCACAGAAAAAAATCTAGTGTGCACGGAAAGGTTTCTGCTGTATCGGATGGGATTTAAATTCTGCCAATTGACAGGCGTCACAGTTCAAGAGACTCATGCATTCATTGAAGGATGGAATTTGGCCCTGTGTATTTTAAATAATTCCGAGGAAATATTGCCCTCGGAAATGTACAGTATGAGAGCAATTTCAAAGTTCATAATTGTATCTAGTATGTGGCGATCCATTATCATCCTCTGAAAGGAGGTATCTGCCTCTTAGCTTTTAAGAGTTATGACAAAACTGATTACAAAATTATGCACATTAATATAATAGCTTTTATCAAACATTCAAATAATTGTAATTACTAAGATTAATGCCACAGCTAACAGCAATTAGCAGCAAAATAAATACTCAAAAAGAAAGCTTGGAAGGAATATCACATTTTGTCAGACCAATTAGTTGCCAAGTCTTATTGATTATTCCTTCATCATCTCTATCACACTCCGGTTCTCCCTCTCCGTCCCGTCTGCCTCCTCTCTCACTTGGGGCCCAGGGCCCCTCTGGAAAAGTATACTGCCTTCATAAATGACTTCCCCAGTGTGCCACTTACAACTTCTCCCTGCTGCAATCCACTTATAAACAATTCTCAAAAACCTTCAAGAACACACTGCTCTAGTTATTTCACTCCCCTAAACAAAACGCTTCCATGACTCCCCAGTTGCTCGCAGAATGAATGCTGTGTTCACCAGTCTATCACGCAGGCATTCCATGCACTGGCTTTAATAGAAATCCAGCCTTGTTTTCTACATTTGCTCTTCCCTGATCCTTCCATCAAAACAACTTCCTCTTCTCCACATGCACTCCAAGCTTTCCATCCCTAGATCTTTGCTTACAATTAGAATGCCTTTTCTACTCTATCTCCACTATCACCGGACCTCTGTATAAACCCAGTTCAGACTTGGCCTCCTCCTTGAAGACTTCCTTGATCTCACCATATACTACTAATCTCCAGCTCTGAACACTCATAGCATTTTATATCTACCTTTCCTGTGAAATTTTGCCACTTTCTATCTCATATTATAGTTATTTACATACCTCTATAATCTACCCCAAAGGGAAGGAATTTTATCTGATTTGTAAATTTACTACACAAATATTTATTGAACACTATCTGCCAGATGCAGTTCTTGGTGCTGAGAACACATAACAAATAAGACATGATTACTGCCCTCATGGAGCTTAGAAAAAATTAAAACTATGAAAAAATTGAAATAGGATAATTAGATAGTAAGCAACTATCTAAGAGGGAAGAGACATGGCTATTTTGAATAGAAGAATGGAAAGCAGAGACCTGAAAAATTAGAGCACTCAGCTGCAGAGATCTGGAAATCACAAGTGTGAAGTCTCTGAAGCAGAATTAAGCTTGGCATATTTGAGAAACCAAAAGAGTCAATGTGGCTGTGCCATAAGGGGCAATGGGAAGAGTGGTGGGGAAGAGATACAACTGACAGAGCTTGCCAATAAACTGAATTCAGACCACCTCTAAGACTTTTGACCTGATCAATAGGCTATGTGGAAATACCATTAATAGAGATTGGGAAGCCTAGAGGAAGAGCAGGGTTAGAGGTGCCGAAGAGTTCCTTTGGGCAAGTGAATTTTTAAAAACCCACTAAATGCTCCAAGTAGAGATAAAACAGGCAATTGGATATAATATAAAAGCCAGGAGCTCAGGAGAGAGCTCTGAGCTAAAGATACATATTTGATAGTCATGGGCACTTAGATTTTTTTTTAAAGGAAAGTGGATGAGAATACTGAAGACAGAGTATAGACAAAGAAGAGAAGTGGGGCACTACAACACTTAAAGAGGAGGAATCAGCAAAGGAGACTGAGAAGAAGTGGCCAGTGAGGTGGTAGTAGCACCAGGAAAGTAATGGGTCACAGGTTTCAATGAGGAAAGCATTTCAGAGAGGAGAAAGTGGACAACTGGACAGAATGCTGCTAAGGGGTTAGACAAGCTAAGCAGAAAGAGACCATTAGGAGTACCACCCTTAGAGCTAAAAAAAAGGGGGGCTCTTAGCAGGTCCTACTCTAACACTCCTCCAGCTGCCAATGGGGCAAGGACTCTTCAAGGTCAAAGGGAGGTACCACAAGAACTTTCATCCTTGTAGACTAGATATGTGCATACCCAGAACCCCTGAATTCCTTTTGCCTAAGTCACCTCAAGCCCACTTTCGGGGCCTGCTTGGTCATCTTCTTCAGGTTTATTCTGAAAGTTGACTGAGCTGGTGTCCACCCATTGGCCCAAGGGGAATCAAGGGATGACTGATTCCAGAGGGTAAGGTCAGAGCTGTGATTCATGATCTGAAGAGTCCATTCTGATGCATACAAAATAATTTGATGTATGTGTTAGTTTCCTAGGACTGCCATAACAAATTAGCACAAATTTTGTGGCTTAAAATAAAAATCTATTCTCTCACAGTTCTGGAGACCAGAAGTCTGAAATCCAGGTGTCAACAGGGAAGGTTCTTTCTGAAGTCTAAGAGAGGATCCACTCTATGCTTATCTCCCAACTTCTGGTGGCTGCCAGAAATCACTGGTACTCCTTGGCTTGTGGTTGCATAATCCTAATCTACGTCTCTGTCTTCACACGACATTTTTCCCAGTGTCACTGAATATAAAATCCCCCTCTTTCTCTGATCCAGTCATTGGATTTAGTGTCCACCCTAAATCAAGGATGATCTCATCTTGATATTTTAACTAAACTATACCCACAAAGATCCTATTTCCAAATAAGGTTTCATTCACAGTTACCAGGAATTAAGGTTTGGGCATATATTTTGAAGGGACACTTTTCACCTCACTAAAAGGTACAAGATATGGTCAGGAAGAAGAAGATGGCCTACAGGTCAGGCGTCAAGGGACAGTTGTCCCTATGTTGCCACATTCTAGAAGGAAACTGTGAAGAGTCTGAGAATTCCAGATTTAATCTTAGTCTTCTAGGTTGTTATAAAGTTGCATTTTTCAAAATAAGAGAATGGAACATATTTTTGAACAGTCTGTAAGCTTAATTTATGACATCTAAACACTTAGTTATGTGATTCATAGACCTCCATTTGCACTCTTGCCCTGGGCCCTGCAAAAGCTAGGGGTGGATCTGACCATAGGAAAATATGGAGGCATCAGTGACTTGAACGACAGAAGCCTGACTTGAGTGGGTTGGTGAAATGAAGTGAGACAAGAAAATACAGTCTGTAACCAGAGACTAACTACTCTTTTAAGTAAGTTAACTATGAAAGAGAGAACAGAAATAGGAAGTTAGGGTAGAAGGGGATATAGAGACAAGAAAAGTTTGTTTTAAGATGGCCAACGTGTTTATATGTTTGTATATTGATGAGGACAATCCATTAGAGAGGGAGAAATTAGTGATGGAAGAGAGATAAAGAGTAATTGCAAAGTCATTGAGTAGGCGAAAGGATACGGCACCTGTAATACAAGAGGAGAGGATGGCCTCAGACACGTGCATGGCAAGTCTGTTTATTAGAACAGGAGTTAATAGAGACTGTATATGCTCAGATGCAGATAGACAGGTAGCTTTGGTGGTAAATAAGCAGGTTCTCATCAGAGAGTAGGATTTTATAAGAATTGTCATTTTGACAGGCAAATGTGACAGGGAGAGGGCACTAGGGCTTTGAAGGTTTTCAAGGAAGTGATTATAATGATGTATCTTGAGGTCTAGGCTGGGCAAGGAGGCAAATGAGGCCTTGAGGAGGGAGCAAACAGTGAGATGGGGATGAGACATGGGAAGTGAGATAGCTGAGTGAGAGACCTCAACACTGAAGTGAAGCAGGAATGATAATGAGAAAGAAGGAACAATCCCATACTATTTGAAGGGAGCACTGTGTGAAATTGCACATGATGCTATACTTTTCTCTCTCTCCCCACCCCCTCTTTCTCTCAGAAATAGGTTGCTGCCATAAATTGGTAATAAGTTAATCTAATATTTAAAACATTGCAGAAGGAAAAAGAATACAGTGCCAGAACTAACCTATGTATGTAGTCAGACATAACCAAGGTTCTCTATTTAGGGGGGTAGTTTTCATTTGCAAACCACCTCTACTTGAGGAAATGTTTCCAATAAAGAAATAAGTCGCTTATTCCCTGTGCTGATCCTGAGCTCCTTGAAAGCTGAGTATGTCTTGTTCTAATGACTAGATTCAGATTCTTAATCAAAGCAGTCTGTGAACCCCTGAAAATATGAGTGGATCTTTGAGTGAATGTTCATTTTTCCAGCAAGAGGGTCTGTAACTTCCATCATGTTTTCAAAGATTTTAAACCAAAACACTAAAGCAGTTTGGAACCACATATGACAAGCTTAATTGAAGTTTGCTAAACACACTAATTACTTAATTTATTTATGTATTCTGTCAATGCCCTTCAGCCAAAGAAGCACCAGAAACACACCTACAGTTGAGTTTATTCCTTGATGTGGAGAAAGAGAATATACACCATGGGGAACTGTGGCATGTCTCAGCAAGAGACAGGATTTGGACTTCAATTAGGTGACTTGGGGGAGAGTCTGTGATTGAGTATCTCAATAAATCTTACTCATAGAAGAGGAGACCAGCACAAGGGTAAAACTGTAATTGGTAAAGAAATAGCAGTCACCCATTCTGGCTAAGAGAGGGGTGTTTTGTAGATATTTTGGGGGTCACACAGTGAACTTGTTTATGTTGTGCTTAGACAAAATTATGAAGTGGCCTTGTTCTGTCTCATTTTATGATGGTCTCAGAGTAACCTTGTCTGAGATTGGTGTTCTGTGAGATTATTTATATCTCATAGGAGAAAAATATGGCCTAGGTGTGAGTGCCAGGCCAGCTTCTAAATGTCAGGTACTGCTCTTTTTTTCCTTTCTTAATTCCTAATAGTGGAAAGATTTTCTGCATTGCAAAGTAACTCAGGAAGGTGTTGGCCAAGCTTAAGAACTTACTGGTTACACATGCTGTTGGAATCTAAGGTAAAAAATTATATCTGTGATAAAATATACATTAGATTTTTTATACACATAAATGAATTTACATTCACACAATAAGGTATCTTAGTATTTCTTTTTGTACATTTTGCGAATAGTTTTCTGTGGAAGGTATATCAAGAAGTGGTTACACTTAAAGCTAAGCATTTTACAGGTACATGATTTTAAAGAAATTTAAGGCTAAAAATAGGCATCTTATTACACATACCTTAAAAGGAGTTCTTTTTTCAAAGAAATGGCCAACGATCAAGTATATCCTGGAAAGTCAATGAATTTATATGTTTACATTTTTATTTTGTGATCATCTAAAGAACGACAGAGTATAAATACATTTGGATGAATATCTCATCACCAAGTATATCTCTAAAAGTAGGACTTCTTCGTTCCAAGTGAGACCAGATGACATCATAGGGCACTGTGGTATCAGACCTGTACCAGTCAGACCAGAGGAAAATAGTTGGGAGAACTGAGTTCAACACATAGCACACAAGCACACAATAATACAGGTACAAGAAACTCAAAAGAACTTGCATTGAGCATAGAAAATAACAGAGGGTAGGCACTTTACAAAATATGGAGGGGAGGAAAGGAGGGGCAGAGGAGGAAAGAAGAAGAAAGGTATTTACTAGAATGTGAACAGCGATGGTGTTGGATGAGACCAATTACAGACTGCTTTTTCAATTATTTCTTATTTTCAACAGAAATGAAATTTTCTTTAATAATCATATAAAATAAAATTTTCTAAAATAAAAATTACATTTTAAAAAATCTTTACATTATTCAAGGTAATGGTATTATTGGTTATTTTTATAGTACTTCAGGTGTCTGGTAGTTTATAAAATACTGTGAGACTTCCAGTTTCCAATCTGATCTGTAAAGAGCTTAGAAACTGTAACTCTCACCTTCACACCTAGAAAAGAGCTAAACAAACTAAAAGTTAACATCTCTGTGCTAAGATCCACCAGAGAACTGAGGTCACAGGGTAAATCACCACCCTGAAAACTGGAGAGACAGGCAAATTACACAGAATCACAGCTTACTAGAGCAGAAACTGCTGCCAGAGCCTGGAAGAAATACTTAAAGTATAATTCACTAATTTTAAGAGACTGAATTTGGACCAGCTTGACACACAAAAACTCCTGGGAGCCCACCTTCAGGGTAGCCCCGGAACTTATATGAGTTTTATCTCCAGAAGCTCCACCAGGTTCTCAGGGTGAAGATCTGAGAAAGTCTCCCCTTATGTTTCTGAAATGGGGAGGAGAAAAATATCCATTTTGAAATAAGCCCAGAGCAATTTATTCTCCTTAACAACTGCCTTCCCCCAAGGAAAACTAAAATATGCTAATTGCTTTCCTATATGCCAGCAATGAAAAATTGGAATTTGATGTTTAAAATAGAACATTATTAACATTAGCACCCCCAAAAAATACTTAAATATAACTCTAGCAAAATTTGTACATGATCCACATGAGGAAAACTACAAACTCTGATGAATGAAATCAAAGAATATCTAAATAAATAGAAAGTTATTCCATATTCATTGATAGGAAGACTCAATGTTGTTAAGATCTTTGTTCTTCCTGTTTAGAGCTACAGATTCAATGCAATCCAAATCAAAATCCCAGCTAGTTATTTTGTTCATATTGACAAACTGATTCTAAAATTTATATGAAAAAGCAAAAAATTCAGAACAGCCAAAACAGTATTGAACAGTCACAACAAATTGGAGGACTGGCACTACCTGACTTTGAGACTCACTATACAACTACAGTAATCAGGATGATGTGGTATTGGTGGGGAAAAAACAACAGACAAAGAGATCATTGGAACAGAATAGAGAGCTCAGAAATAGACTTACACAAATACAGTCAAGTGATCTTTGACAAAGGAGCACAGGCAATTCAATGGAGAAAGGATAGTTGTATTAGTTTGCTAGGACTGCCATAACAAAATATTACAGACTAGGTGGCTTCAACAACATAAATTTATTTTCTCACAGTTCTGGAGGCTATAAGCCCAAGATCAAGGTGTTGACAGGTTTGGTTTATTTTGAGGCCTTTCTCCTTTGCTTGTAGATGTCTACTTTATCACTATGTCTACATATGTTCTCCTCTAGGTCTGTGTATATGTCTGGTGTCTCTAATCTCCTCTTTTATTAGGACATCAGTCATTGGATTAAGGCCCATCCTAACAACTCATTTTAACTTAATTACCTCTTAAAGTCTCTATCTCTAAATAGTCACAGTCTAAAGTACTGGGGGTTAGGGCTTCAACATATGAATTTGAGAGGGACCCAATTCATCCCATAGCAATAGTCTCTTCAACAAATGGTGCTGTAACAACTGGACATCCACATGTTAAAAAATGATAATAATAATCTAGACATATCATACAACTTTTACCAAAACAAATTAAAAATGGATCATAGACTTAAATGTAAAACACGAAACTATAAAACTTCTAAAAGATAACATCAGAGAAAATCTAGGTGGCACTGAAGTTGGCAATGAGTTTTCAGATATAACACCAGAAGCAGAATTCATGAAAGAAATAATTGATAAGTTGGAATTCATTAAAATTTAAAACTTATGCTCTGTGAAATACACTGTTAAGAGAATGAAAAGACAAGGCATAGACTGGGAGGAAAATCTTTGTAAAAAAAAGTATCTGATAAAGTATATCCGAAATATATAAAGAACCCTTCAACTCAACAGTAAGAAAACATACAACCCAAGTTAAAAGCAGGCAAAAGAGCTGCTACCTCACCAAAGAAGATATACAAATGGCAAATAAGCATAGGAAGAGATGCTCCACAGCATACATCATTGGAAAATTAAAAATTAAAACAATGAAATACCACTGCACAACAATTAAAATGGCTAAAATCCAAAACTCAGACAACACCAAATGCTGACAAGAATGTGGAGCAACAGGAACTTTTATTCATTGCTGGTGGGAATGCAATATGGTACAACAACTTTGGAAGACAGTTTGACAGTTTCCTACAACGTAGTCTTACCATATGATTCAGTGCAACTGGGCTCCTGGATACTGGTGCAAAAAGTTCAAGGTGTATATTCACATAAAACTTTGTACACAAATATTTATAGCAGCTTTATTCATAATTTCCAAAAAGTGGAAGCAACCAAGATATTCTTTCTTCAATAGGTGAATGGATAAACTGTGGTACATCTATACAATGGAATATGAGCAATAAAATAAATGAGCTACCAAGCCATGAAAGACATGGAGGAGCCTTAACTGCATATTACTAAGTAAAGAAGCAAGTCGGAAAAGGCTACATGCTACATTATTTACTTATTTGGTATTCTGGAAAAGGCAAACTTGGGATACAGTAAAAAGATCAGGGGTTGCCAGGGATTTAGAGGGGGAGGAATGAATAGGTAGAGCACAGGAGATTTTTAGGACAATGAAACTACTCTGTATAATACTATAATAGAGGATACATGATAATATGCATTTTTCAAAACCCATAGAACTTTACAACATTGCTATGGAATAACTCTGAAAATTCTTATTTTGAAGCCCTAACCCCCAATGTGACTGTTTTTGGATATAAGATATCAAAGCGCTCTTTCCTGCCTCCTCTCTCCTCTCTCCTCTCTTCTCTTCTCTTCTCTCTCCTCTCTCCTCTCTCTCTCTTTCCTTGAGCATCAAACATGAATCCTGAATCATCAAAGATTAATGATATTTAAATTTTAAAAACAAAATTCATAAACAAGCCTTCTTACTCTCTTGAAAGTTTTGAATTTTGTGCTAAGTCACTGTATCACTTATTTTTTAAATAAATAAAATGAACATTTTAAAATAAATATTTAACATAAAATAAACAGTAAAATAAGATAGGTAAGCAACATATTTTAATTTATACTCAAGAAAGTTATAAAGTTAACATAAAACTAATACCCAAATGATCAGGTATCAGGTTAACACAAAGCTAGCAAAACCCATCCATTATTTTTGCAGTAAAGATGGATAAGTCACAATTAGATCACTCGGTAAGGAAAATCTGGTTGAAGATGAAAGGACCCAGTGAGGTAATAAAACCATCAAGATCCCTGACCCATTCTTTTTTTTATTGAATTTATTGGAGTGACATTGGTTCGCAAAACCATACAGGTTTCAAGTGTACAATTCAATAAAATATCACCTGCACACTGCATTGTGTACCCATCACCCCAAGCAGTCTTTTTTTACCCCCATTTCCCCCTCCCCCTTTGCCCACCTCTACCTACCCTCCATCCCCTTTCCTTCTGGTTATCACCACACTGTTGTCTGTGTCTATGTGACGTGTGTGTGTGTGTGTGTGTGTGTGTGTGTGTGTGTGTGTGTTTGCGAGCTCCAGCCCTTCGCCTTCTTTCATCCAGCCCTAACCCTCCTCCCCTCTGATATCGGTTAGTCGGTTTCATGTTTCCATGCCTCTGTTTCTGTTTTATTTCTCAGGTTATTTTGTTCATTAGATTCCACAAAGAAGTGAGGTTATATGGTATTTGTCTTTCTCTCACTGGTTTATTTCACTCAGCATAATAATCTCCAGGTCCATCCATTTGGTCATAAAAGATAAAAGATCCTTCTTTCTTATGGCCACATAGTATTCCATTGTGTAACTGTACCACAGCTCTTTTATCCACTCATCTACTGATGGGCACTTGGGTGTTTCCAGATCTTGGCTATTGTAAATAATTCTGCTATGAACATAAGGGTGCATATATTCCTTCGAATTGGTGTTTCAGGATTCTTGGGATATATTCCCAGAAATGGGATCACTGGGTCAAGAGGCAGCTCCATGTTTAATTTTTTGAGCAAATTCCATACTGTTTTCCATAGTGGCTCCAACAGTGCACTAGGGTGCCCTTTTCTCCACACCCTCGTTAGCACTTGTTGCTTTCTTTCCACCTTTAGCATTTTTCATTCATTCTTCCTATTTATGTATTTATTTATTTATGCCAGACACAATCTTTGATTAATAAGGAAATAAAAAATAACATGAGTTCAAATTCAAATATTTGTTTTTAATACAAGTCTGGTTATAATTTTGAGTACTCCAACTTTGTCATGCTCAAATTCATCTACTGGCAAAGTAATAATCCTTGGTACTAACTACCTGGGGATATTTCTGTCTTTATAGGGTCCCATCTTTATCCAGCTATGTACTAGCAGCCTCTATGTTGGTACCCCATGACCCCTATCTCCTGGAATTCACACCCTTGTGTAATCCTCACCCCAAGACTGTGTGTAGGTTTACTGATTCATTTCTAACTAAATACAGCAGAAGTAATAGAATGTCTCTTCAGAGATTAGGTTATTAAAAAGGCTGTGGCCTCCATCTTGGGCATTCACTGTTTCTCCCACTCAGATCACTTGGCCAGGAGGAAGCCAACTGTCATGTTGTAAGACTGCAACATGTGGAGAGGCCCCTATGAGTGAGCTTGGAAGCAAATTATTTAGTCTCAGTTGATCCTTGAGATGACTGCAGCCTTGGCCAAGAGCTTGACTGCCACCTTGTGAGAGACTCTGAGCAAGAAGCACCCTCCTAAGCTGCTCCCAGATTCCTGAGCCTCAGGAACTATATGATAATAAATTATTGTTATTTTAAATTTGGGGGTAATTTGTTAGTCAGCAATAGATAACTAATTCAAGCTACAATTATTAAAACCACAATTTAAATAAATTGATGTGATACCTGATACATTCTTTAAAGTGCAGTAAATCTGTTGTCCAAAGAACAGAAACAACAAAGAGAAGATGCTTAATAATGTTGATTGTTTGTGTGATAGATTATTGAAATCTAATTGCAGTAATTTAATAATCAATAAAATGGTCATTACATTTAAAAATAATGAAAACCTTGGAATGACTCATCAAAAAAATTAAATATTGTTTACCATAGCAAGTTTTGCATATTTTTATATTCTATGTGTGAAAATCCTTTTATGATACTAACGTATCAAGAATCTATTTGCATAAATAGAATCACTAATCCCCAGTTCTGCCAATTTACTGAACTTGAAATTCAATTTGTAGGTGTAAATTTTATTTCAGTGGTAATTCCTCTCAAATTAATGCCCGAACAGCACTTGCTTTAAAGAATGGGCCATGAGTGCCCTCTTGTGATAGAATAGGCATTTAAAAATTTTTCAGTTGCATATGAAATAATTTGAAGTGAATAATTTCACAAACACAAAATGCCCTCTATTGCTAGGCCAGTTTTTATCAGTACTTGTAAGTCCAAGAAGGAGAAGTACCTGAAGAACTTGGTTAATGTTAATCGACAATATGAATAAGTCACACTAAAATGTTATTCCTTTTATTGTTCTGGTAGCTCCAACAGAAGTTGAGTATGGTAGAGGCTCTTTAAAAAGATCTCACTTAACTGTCTCACAAATGCTCTCCATTCCTGCTTAGTAACCTACACAGGGTCCCAGAACAAAAGGAAGTCTCAGCACCAAGCAGGTAGGTTCTGGTATACTTCCACTCTCTAGCTGCCACTGGATGCGGTGTCTACTTTTTAAGGGTCATTGTTTGATCCTAAACCTACTTATGTCAATTGCGCTTGTATTCAGTTATGTAATTAAATTAAATAACACACAAATAATAATTTGTTAAAATAAAGTGTTATTAGGTAAAAGAAAACTAAGTTGGATGTTTTGGAATGACTTCAGAAAATGTAATTGGAAAAAAAATTTTTTGTATTGTACATAGGCAAAAAATTATGAAAAATCAAAAACAGAAGGCATAAAATCTAGACAAGTTCTAAACTAAAAAGCAACAAAACATCAGCAGACTACTTTAAAAAATGTTAATAAAAGTCTTGGCCCCAAATCAAAAGGCTGGTAAAATATTCAGTTTTATATTTTATATTAAAATAAAATATTTTAGATACATATTATCTATCTTTTTAAATGATTCTGCACTTGAACCAAAGTTTTGGTTGGTTCTAAAGGGTGTTTTTCACCAGCTGCTCATATTTTATATGTATTTACATAAAACTTGTATGGAATGTAGATGTGGACAGATTCTAAAATGAATTTGGGTCTGTGTGTCCTGAAATACAGGAACTCTACTTCTGGTTAAAAACTAAACCATAACAGTTGGCATTAACATCTAAAAATATTTGTATGAACTTCTGACCCCTAAAATTACACTGCTTTTACATTACTTACATCGATACTTGGCATAAAAGGTTTTCGCAGATGGAATCCTCACCACTAGAGGGCATTCCACACCCGTTTTTTAAAAACCTAGAAACTTAACTGCAAGCCTGAATATAACTTTTCATGACATATCAACTACAGTATCAGTTAAGAAGACTTCTATCTCATTTTTTAATTACTCAGGAAATTGTAAATACAACTTGCCCAAATTAATATAAATGGCCAATGTTTCTCTGAATTACATTTATTTTAAATTTTTTAAGCACCTACTATGTGTTCCTTCTGTTTTTCCTTGAACTTACACAGGAATCTCAGAGCTGTTACACTGATTATAGCAGATTTTGATATATAATTGTCCCACATTGGATTCTATACAACAGTGTAAGTGCTAAAGTACCAGAATACATGTATTCACACATTATTTAATCAATAGTTATTTAGCATCTACTGTGTGCCAGGCTCTGATCTTAGCCAAGCCAAGAATAAAAGATTAAAATTCCTGGCCTTGTAGAGCTTATATTTTGGTAGGAGGAATATTAAAAAAGTCAATAAACATAAAACTTAGTATGCTATAAAGTGTTATGTGCTGTAGAAAAAAAACAGAGGAAAGAGCCAACTGTGGAGTGTTGGGCCAGGGTTGTAATTCTAAACAGTGTGGCCTGAGAAAACAACACTAAGAAGCTGATATTTAGGTCAGGACCTATTAGGAGGTAAGGGAATGAGCCAGGAAGAAATACGAAAGGAAGAGCAATCCATGCCAGGAGGGGCACAGCCTTTACAAGGTTTAGTCACAAAGCAGTTTCACATATAGGTAGAGTGACAATAAAATTAATGTCCAAAGCAGGACATATGTATTAGGCAGCCTGTGTCAGAGCTCCAGCAGCAGTAAAACTACACAGGTACTTGAAATGTAACAATGCTCTCTTCAGCACTCCTTTTTATTAAAAATATATATACATATCTATTACCCTAAATTCATGAAAACAATCTGTTTTGCGCATTTTCCCATAAATTATGACAGCATGGTGTAGTGAAAAGGGCCCTGGATTTCATACACGAAACTCCAGCTGTAACCTCTGCCCGGCCTGAGGCACCATATTAGTGGCAACAATAAGCTATTAACAAACATTAAAATAGAGAAATACAGGAGTCCAAATTAAAATGTTTGTCTATTTTCATCTAAGTCAGGTTTTTTAAAAAACGAATACCTATAGTTTTGTCAAGTTCAGATTCATTTAGTGAAAAAATGAATGATCCTTGAGCCTCACTTCCTGGGGTTCTTTCTGTTCTGGAAAATCATCTGTCTAGGGTACTTCTTTGCATGGGTACATGTTTACCAAGGCACAGCCATTAAAGCCTCAACCACTGTGGCTCAGTAGCTGAGCGCTGACCCGTGAGCCTGAAAATTGAGGCTCAATTCCTGGTCTGGGCACATGACCGGGTTGTGTGTTAGATCCCAGTGTGGAGCGTGCAGGGGGCAGACAATGGATGATTCTCTCTCATTGATGTTTCTATCTCTCTCTCATTCTCCCTTCCTCTCTCTAAGAACATGAAATCAATAAAAACATATATTTTTAAAAAGCCATAACTTTAGATGAATGGATAAAATTCACGATAAATTGTTTAAAAATATAGTAAGCTCTCGTCAAGAGAGCCAGAACCAGCCAGCCCTTTGAGAAACACGTCTGTAGATATGGAAAGACGGCTCAATCATGGTTTGTTGAATAACCTTAGATAAGTCACTTGCCTTTTCAGCTTCCATTTCCCCATTTTTTAAAAGTGGAAATAATAATATATGCCTTACCCACAGCACAATATTAATGTTAGATAACACGTTAAAAAGCTTTGACTAATATAAAGTATTGTCATGATCATTAATCATTGCATTCCTACTCTAATTAAAGCAATAAGATATATGTTTATTGGGGACTGAGGGCAAGAATACCAAAAAAAAAAAAAGAAGACGAAAACCTGGATAATATCTGCCCTTTCCTTGGCATAAGATTAGAATTGGATGAATAACACACGTGCTTTATAGATAAATATGCCAATACTAACATTGTCTTAAACCCAAGCACTTAGTAAAGATTACAGTTGAAATAACCAGATAGTGCTGAGTTTTTGGAGATTACCTAATGATGCAAAAATTTGCCTGGAACATCGACTGAAAGGAAATGAGTCTTATAATACAAAGATAAGGTAGTAGGTAATGGGGGAAATAAGCCCTAGCTGGTTTGTCGATTTTTAGCTCAGTGATTAGGGGATTGGCCCATGGACTGAAGGGTCCCAGGTTCGATTCCAGCCAAGGGCACGTATCTTGGTTGCAGGCTCCATCCCAGCCCCGGTGGGAGCCCGTGTAGGAGGCAACCAATCAATATCTCTCTCACATAGTGAAGTTTCTCTCCATCTCTCTCTCTCTCTCTTCCTCTCTCTCTCCCTTGCACTCTCTCTGAAAAGCAATGGAAAAAATATCCCCAGGTGAGGATTTAAAAAAAGAGAGAAAGAAAATAAATAACAAGGAAGAAAGAAGAACGTTATTTTACAGGTCAAACTACAGATATAACCAAAACAAGATTTGGAATAATGAACATTTCATCCTTTGCAGGAGAGAAGTTTAGTCTTGGCCACATTTAATTTAGCTTGTCAAAGTAGCCATGACTGTAGTCAGGGTCCCAGGTTGTATTAGATCATTGAAATGAAAGAGCAAGATCACTCAGAGTCACTCAAGAGAATGCTTTTTCAGACTATAAACCTGTTATCTTTTAAAATACTTTCCTGGTATATCTGGATAGAATGAAGTGAAAAAATAATTTTTAATCTATAACCTAATAAAGTATAATTAGGTCAATAGATAAATTACTAGAGATTTATCTTTCCTTCCATTCATTTTATAAACACTAAGCCTATACCCTTCTCCCCATTGTCCCTTCTGTCCATTATCCAGTCTTCCTTCTGGACTCTGTCCCATCTGGCCATGCTCTTTCCTTCCAGATGTCCATTCTAGCCTATGGCCTGTCATTTCTCTTGGACTGTATATCTTATCCCTTGCTTTTCAAAATCAGCTGCCAACTTTAAAAGGGAAATGGTTCCAAATCTGGTCTAGGGCAGAACATTTTATTTTACGTAATCGACAACCTCTTTCTGCGAAGAAATGAGCATTCCTGATAAAATGCTTAAGCAATTTTCAGATAAACTTTAATAGAATTAAGACTTGTTCTAGGAAAGTCAGATTAGGTAAGAGCTGATATAAATCCAACCAGGAAGTTATTGGTGAAGAGCACAGTTTCTACAGAGGCATAGAGCAGAAGCCAAACTACAGCGGGTTGAGGAATGAAGGAGAAGGGAAGTACGGAATTGCAGACCGTGAATGTCAGTGACTGTTTCAAGAAGCTTGGCTGGGAAAGGCAAAAGAAAGATGAGCTGGCAGCTTATTTTCAAAGATGGACTCAATCATGTTTATGTGTTGAAGGAAAGGAAGGTTATAACTAGAAATTGGCTTTTTGTTTCTGAATGAAAAATTTTGTCTCTTATTACAAAGAAGGTAATGTGCTCTGACTTGGTTTTGTTTCCTCAGGCTGCACATACACTGGGAGATTAGAGATGGAGAAACGCTTATTTTTATTACCTAGCATTAGAGAGCCAGGGTCTCCTAAATTTGTCTGCCCGCTAGACTCACCTAAGGATCTTGATAAAAATAAAGATTCCAGGGCTTTGTGCCAGACCCACTGAACCAGAACATCTAAGAGAGAGACCTGGAAATCTACAGCTTTAACAAGTATCTTATGAGCAAGCAAGGCTGGGGAGAGGGGGGAATGGTAGAAAGCACACACTCTAGAATCAGAAATACCTGGGTTCATGGCCTTGCATGAATTGTTCTACCCCTCTCAGTGGTTGTTGTATGGATGAAATAGTATAAAGTGCCTGGTACACATAAATGCTTAATCTATATTTAGTTGTGTGTGTTTTTTAAAATAAGACTTGTTCTAGGAAACTCCACTCCCTGACTGCCAGTGAAAAATCTAGTGACCTCTAGTGAACTAGATTTTTTTAAAATACAGCTAGTCTAAAGATTACATAATCATTCTCTTTTCCTATCAAATGGTCCTAAGGGGAGTGAACCTTTGTTTGGCCTATAAGGAGTCTTTTGCTTTTACAGCAAGATTGTAAAGGAACTTTAACATTCTTCCTAACTAAATTTTTCCCCCAATTTTTAAAAAATATGTTTTTATTGATTTCAGAGAGAGGAAGGGAGAGGGAGAGAGAAATAGAAACATCAATGATGAGAGTCATCAATCAGCTGCCTCCTGCACGCCCCCTACTGGGGATCGAGCCCACAACCTGGGCATGTGCCCTGACAGGGAATCAAACCGTGACCTCCTGATTCATAGGTCAACGCTCAACCACTGAGCCACGCCAGCTGGGTCTAACCAAAATTTTTATTTTTATTTTTTAAACATATCTTTATTGATGTCAGAGAGAGGAAAGGAGAGGGAGAGAGAGAGACAGAAACATCAATGATGAGAGAGTCATTGATCAAGCCCACAACCCGGGCATGTGCCCTGACTGGGAATCGAACCCCGATCGCCTGGTTCCTAGGTCGACGCTCAACCGCTGAGCCAAGCCCAGCCGGGCGAACCAAAATTTTTAATAAGGTTTCTTTATCATAACCTTTTGAGTCTGTTGAATTTTTCAAACCCCTGGACTGTGTTTAACTCCTTGTACTAATGTTTTTACTTTAGCCCCACTCCATATATCCTGATACTGCCATAAAATGGCCTCTCAACAGTTAACACAGCTGGAAAGACAGAATTGCACAAGCCTTTATTAGAGGAAAGTGTTAAATTCGAGGAGTGCTGCACTGTCCTCTCAGAAATAGCAATTCAAGACCAGGGACTTCTGCTTACAGGGATGTTACAGCAAAGCAATGGGCAGAAAACATCTGTTAATCCAGATGCTGGGAACCAGTGTATGTACACTAGAGAGAGAGAGGAGAAGTGGAGATAGGATCTTTCTAAAAAGCTAGAGTAGCAAAGCAAACAGACATCAGGGATTAAGTAAAGCCCTAAACAGAAAACAAAGTGCAGTACACAAAAAGTTGGTGTAAAAGATCAGAGCGGAGCAAGTAGAGTTAATTGGATGAATGGGGTATCTTTGGCCTAAAGCCACCGTGTTGAATATCAAAAGGACTCACCCTAGGAGGTAGTGCTGGGAATGACAAAGGAGCTTAAAGGTTGAGGGTGTTTTTGAATATCAGTAATTGACCTGGATTTTGGCTTTGATTTCCCTGCTTTTCTTTTTGCTGCATTCCTTCCCCCACCCTCCCCGTCACTTAATAAAGAGGGATTAATTTGGTCACTTTACCAGATTCTACTTCATTTTGAACAGGCTTGTCCAATGCACTCACTTTTGTATTAAAGTTGTTACCGAGGAGGGGTAAAGTGTGTCACAGCAGCCATCAGAGACGAAGATGGCAGCGTGGCAGAGGGTAAAGCCAAGCAAGCAGAAGGATAGTAGATGTGAAGCAGCCTGGGGAAGGAGATGGAAACAAAAGTCTAAAAGAGTAGGTTACTCCAGTGTGCCACCCCAGAATCCAGAGAGGGAAACTAGCGAACTAGACGAGAGAGATGGGGGGCGGGGCCGTGAGATGTGGTAGAAGACAGATCCAAACAAATGGGCCCTCAAAGAGGTCTCCAATAACCCAAAACTGGAATCACTGCAAAACACTTTGAACAGTGATGCCTTCCCTCTGCCCAGAATGCTCTTCTGATCTAGCTACAGGACTCATTCTCTCCCTTCCTTCAGACCTTGATCGAATATGTTCTTCACAGCAAAGCCATCCTGTCTAAAATGCCAACACGTTTACACACACACACACACACACACACACACACACACACACACAATCTCTCTCCTAACCAACTGTTTTATTTTTCCTCTCAGTTCTTTTCTTATCAGTGTCTAACATATCATATATTTTACTTATTTATCTTGTTTAGCCTTGGCCACTAAAATATAAACTCCAAGACAGAGAACTTAATTCACTGCTATATCGTCCCCTACACCTAGAACACTGCTGTTATTGACACTTAACAAATATTTGTTACCAAAAAATGTTGAAGAGTTTGTTAGCTAATCATGAAGATAACGTGTTCAAAATAATTAGAAGTACCAGAGCACAATTTATACATTCTTTCGGAGGAAATATTGAGAATAACCATTTGATAAAGAATATCATGAACTTTAGAATTGAAAAAAGATCTTGGAAATAATCTAATTGGAAACTGTCTTTGTTATGAAATGCATGTTTGTGCTCCCTGCCCCCATTCATATATTGAAGTTCTAATCCCCAAGGTGATGGTAGTAGGAAATGGGGTCTTTGGGTGGTACTTGGGTTTAGATGTGGTCATGAGGGTAGAACACCCATGATGGTATGAGTGCCCTTATAAGAAAGGAAGAGACAATAGAGCTTCCTCTCTCCTCAGTGTGAAAATTCAGTTATTTGCAAGGCAGGAAGAAGGCCCTCACCAAGAACTGAATTTGCTGGCACCTTGATCTTGGACTTCCCAGCTTCCAGAACTGTGAGAAACAAATCTCTGTTGTTTAAGCCACCCAGACTATGGTATTTTGTTATAGGAATCCAAACTGACAAAGAAAATCCTAATGTCCTTTAATAGAAGTCTGGTTAAATAAATTATGGTACAGCCATATGATTAAATACTATACAGCTGTTAAATAAAAAATGAGAAAGCTATATGCTGTTATAGAAAGATCTCAAGATTCACTATTAAGAGAAAAAAGCAAAGTGAAGAAAATATATATGAGTATTGCTTTTTGTATAAAAAGGGAGCAGAAATAAGAATGTGTATTTGTATATGCTTGTATAAACATAAAGATACATAAGAAACTAAGAAGGAAGAGAGTAAGGTAAGAACTGGACAGATAGGGGACAAGTATGGAAGACTTAACACTGTACATATAATTTTATACTTTGATTTTTTAACAATGTGAACAAATTGCCTCTTCAAAAATAAGTTAAAAATGTAAATCCCTGACCTCTCTGGAACTCAAGACTATCTGCCCTACATTTCCCCTGAAATGTCTAATAGGTTTCTCAAATACAACATGTCCAAAAGAGAACATTTGATTTTCCCCCTCAAACCTGCTTCTCTTACTCAGTAAATAACACCATCATCCACCCTCTTACCTAAGTTCCAAATCTGAGTTATCTTTAATTCCTGTTTTTCCTACACAAGGGAATTTGTGAACAGGTCCCATCATTCTGCCACCACGATAGAACCCTAATAAGCCCACTTCTTACCATCTCTATCATCATCATCCCAGCCCCAGCCACTGTCGTCTCTAACCTGAACTGCTGCAAGGGCCTTGGAGGTGTTGCCCAGTGAGACCCACAGACAAGAACTGCTTATTTTTGGTCCATGACAACACAAGAAGCTTGCACCAAGATGAAAATCAACTACTTCACTAAGCATAGTATGTAATTCAGCAAACAATTTCTTTCAAAGCAAGACTTTTTTGATGAAAGAAGGGATACACTGATTTGTACTCTGGAGCAAGCTCTGTATCTCTTTGTAGACCAGCACTTTGAGTAGCAGTGTTGCAACTCTTGCCCTTTTGTACCCATTCTTTATATAGTAGCCAAAACTTATTTTTAAATATTAATCACATTATGTTGCCCCAGCTTAACCTTTTGCGGTCGTATTAAATTTGGACATGGGTGTCGTACTGGTCGGAATTAATTTCCATTGAAAGAGCAGTGATACATAACATGCAAGATTATGAAGGATAAACAAGAGAAATTATGAACTGATACATGAATGGAGTTAAGATTTGTACGGTTCCTTGCTGTGGTGGCTGAGAGCAGACAAACGACCGCAAAGGGTTAAACCTTCTAAAGCCGTCTGATGACCACTGGAATAACATCTAAGCCCCTTACCAAATTCTAAATGGACCTACCTGCCTTGGCCCAGCTCTCTTTCAGTACATTCCAGACAAGTTCTTTCCCATCTTTGGGGTTTTGGGCCCTCTGCTTGGAATTTTCAACCCCTGTATCATCTTGTGGCTGGTAGAGTAATATTATTTAGGTCTCAGCAAAAATGAATGGTGATAAGATGAATGTTATAAGTGATCTTATCCCTCCCAGCTTTTAATTTCTTTTTGCTTTTAGGAAATATTAGAGCCAAATGTAGGTCTCTCTTCTTGCAATTGGATAGGATCTTATACTATAGATTACTGTGTGTTATGGGCTGAATTGTGTCTCCCAAAAATTCATACATTGAAGTCCTAATCCCCAGTACCTCAGAATGTTTATTTCAAATAGGATCTTGCAAAAGATTATTAAATTCATCACCCAAAGTCAAAGCTCCTTCTGTCACCGTATATTTGACCCCCTTTACTGTGATGTATTATGGAACTGTACAGTTGAAGCCTATATAATTTAACCAATGTCACTATAATAAATTTAACTTTTAAAAATATATAATTAAATTAGCCGGCCGGGCATGGCTCAGCAGTTGAGCATCGACCTAGGATCCAGGAGATCCGGGTTTGAGTCCCGGTCAGGGCACATGCCTGGGTTGCAGGCTGCAGCCGATCAATGACTCTCTCATCATTGATGTTTCTATCTCTGTCTCTTCCTCTCCCTTCCTTTCTGAAATCAATAAAGATATATTTTAAAAAAATAAAAATAAAAAAATAAAAATGAAATAAAATAATTAAATTAAAATGAGGTCATCAGGGTAAGCCTTAATCCAATATAACAGGTGTCCTTATAAGAAGAAGAGATTAAAACACAGATACATATAGAGGGAAGATGTGAAGACACAAGGAGAAGACAACCATCTACAAGCCGAGGAAAAATCAACCTCAGAAGAAATCAACCCTGCCAGCATCATGATCTCAGATTTCTAGCCTCAAAAATTGTGAGAAAATAAATTCCTGTTGCTTAAGTCACCCACTTTGTGATACTTCATTACAGCAGTCTTAGCAAACTAATACATTGTTCATTAACTAACATGACTTGTTTTGAATATTCCATCCTAATTTTTCTTTCTCTCTGATATTTTACTTATTTTGTTTTTCTTCTCTGTATGTGTTTATGTAGCCACCTCAGATCCTTTTTGGAATCCATCAGTTCCCTGAAGTATGAGTCTGATAATCCTTTCTTTAAAGTGTGGGATTAAGATTAATTTGCCATCACTGGTTCTTAATGAATCTTCCTGGATCCTGATCAACACTGTTTCCTTTCCTAAGTGGCTATATGCCAAATAACTAATGGCCCATCCAAGAACGCTGCCAAGGATCAACATTGGGTTGGAGGAAATGAGGGGGTGAGAAGCAGCTAAAGAGTCTGAAATATGGAATCTAGAGTTGGCATTAGTACCAAGGACTTCAGGAGTGATTTTTGGAATCTGGGCACTGTTTTTAACAAAGCTGACTAAAGAAATTGTTTGATACAGCCAGCTATATGTTTAAATGAGTACATGCTATATACTAAACACATTGCTAAACAGATGGTTATTTCATTTAATTCTCACCACAATCCTGTGAGGTAGATACTGATATCTCCATTTTAGAGATGAAGAAATTGAAACACTGAAGAGGTTCAGTAGCTTTTCCAAGGTCACACAGCTAGTAAATGATAGAGTCTGCTTTGATAATAGCAGTCTGATTCCAGAACCCATGCTCTTGGCCGCTGGGCTATATGAGAGATGTCAAATAGAGCACCCAGTCAGTTCAGCTAAACAAACATGTATTGAACAGCTATTATGTTTAAAACACTGCCCTGGAGACCCTGAAGATATAAAAATGAATAGAATATAATTCTGCCCCCAAAGAATGCTTGGTCTTGTTAGGCAAGGCCAAAAGAAGATTCAAGTTTCAGAAGTATTAAAGAGGAGAAAATGATTCCTCAGTTCTAGAGACAGTTTTCCAGAGAAGTTAACCTCTGTTCTGGGTTTTGATGAGAGAGTTGGCATTGATCATGCAGCTAAAATAGAGAAGGAAGTTCCAAGTAGAGAGAAGTAGAGAGCACAACATGTACAATCAGTATGATCAGCATGGTTAGTCTGAGAAACAATGATATACTGTAGTCTGATATTGCTGGATACAGTGACAGGAGACAGGAAATGAGGCTGGACATATTGACATTATGCTTCCCCTGGGTGTTCTTCACATTTTATGTTTACCCAATTTTCATCATAACTTCTTTTGATTTTTTTTTAATCATCTCATTTGGGCAGATGGTATGCTTTATCCCACCTGGGGCTACAGCTAATTTCCTTCGCTGGTTGTTTGGATTCAACAAATTTCTCCATTGCCTGACTGGATTCTACATTCCTTTTATATTTTCCATGTGTGGAATCAATTCTATAGCTATTTAGTTGACAGGCTAGGAGAGACAGATATGAACAGGAAATTACTGTTCAGTGACATAGGGCAATCTCAGAGATATGTATCTGATACTGTGGTAGCAGAAAGGTGCATTCTACTCCATTTGAGTAGGAGACAACTAAACTGAGTCTTGAAGGATGAGCAGGTATTTCAGGCAGAGAAAATAGCATGTATTGTACAGAGACATGAAACACAGCTTGTATGAGATACGTGAACTAATTTAACCAGAGTATAAAATGTACCTAGAGCCTGGCCAGATAAGGAAATACCCAAAAAATAAGAATTATGTATTCCATACCATGGAGTTTAGATTTTTCTGGTAATTGGGAGACACTGATGAGTTTTAAGACGCAGAGTAACATGATTAGAGTTTCATTTTAGAAATTGCCTCTGGCAGCATCTGGAGAATGAAATCAAAGCAGAGAGATTAGTCAAAAGGACTACTGCAAAAGACAAACTGAAGGGCAATTTAGCAACATCTGTCAGCATGAAAAATCTACATACCTTTCGACTCAGCAATTCCACTTGCAGGAATTTATCCTATGGGTACACTTGCACATTTATAGAAGGTTATATACAAGGCAGTTCATAGCACCTAAATGTTCAGTGGTCATCTATAAAGTGAAATAATTTAAAGCCATAAAAAATAATTTTATGTGTTGATATAAAATGATCTCCAAAGTTATTAAATTACCAAAAAAATGTAAAACAGCATGTAATGTGCACCAATATTTAATTTAAAAGGTAAAACAAAAATATCTTATGTTTTTAATATGTACAAGGTACATTAAAGAACAACACATGCATAAAATATTTTTGGAAGGAAATACTAGAAACTGATAACATTGTTTCCAGAGAGGTAAACTGGGTGGATGAGATATAGGTGTCAATTTAAGAATATTAGCTAAAAATATAAAGGGTTTTACACACTCAAACAGCAGGGGCCCATACTAAGGCCTAAAGAAGATGAAATATCCTTGGTCATATGATCGCTCAAAACTAAATAGCTAAAGGATCCCTGAAGTACAGCCCCACACTAAGAAGAAACTTCTGAGGAAAAATTAAGTTGAGCAGCAGAGTGACAATAGAAACAAAGAAAAGAGAAAATTCAGGTAAAAATTGGGGAGCAGGGGAGAAGAGCATTCAAAAGAGCTCAAAAAAATAAGCCACCATATTTTTAAACACTTTACAAACATAACAAAAGAGGAAACTCCAGACCAAAAAAGTTAGAAAGCCCATCATGCAGCAGCTTTTTTTAAGGTCAGATAGATCAATTTTACATAAAAATGAGCAGCAGAAAACAATCAAGGTCAAAGTCCATATATACAAAGTTACTACAAGAAAAAAGGGAGATAAGGGGTAGAATACCATCCCCATGGGTGTTGAAACACACAAAACAGATGAAAACTATGGCCTACTATTTCAAAATGAGCTAAAATATTATAAGATATGAAAGAACAGTACAGAGTTAAAAACAAACAAACTAATGCCCGGCTGGGCGTGGCTCAGCGGTTGAGTATCAACCTAGGATCCAGGCAGTTGACGTTCGATTCTCGGTCAGAGCACATGCCCGGTTGCAGGCTTGATCAATGACTCTCTCATCATTGATATTTCTATCTCTCTCTCTCCCTCTCCTTTCCTCTCTCTGAAATTAATAAAGATATTTTTTTTTAAAAGAACCAAAAAAAAACCTCATGAGTGAAGTGCTAGTACTCAGAAAAAATAGAAATAAAAGAAAGAATTTCAGAAATGAACACTAAACTAGGCGGACAAGACGACAAAGAGACTCCAACATACCTATAATAAGAATCAACAAAGAACAAAACCAAAGTAAGAAAACAGAACAAATACTAAGATACATAATTCAAGAAAACTTTCCCAAAATAAAAATAAAAAAGGTAAAAGATTTGAAATACATAAGAAGAGGACATAATAGCTGAGAAAAACTGACCCAGGATATTCAATATCAAGAAATGCTCCAGCCTGGCCGGTGTAGCTCAGTGGTTGAGCATCAACCAATGAACCAGGAGCTCTCGGTTAGATTCCCTGACAAGGCACATGCCCTGGTTTAGGGCTCAGTCCCCAGTAGGAGGTGTGCAAGAGGCAGCCATCAATGATTCTCTCTCATTGGTGTTTCTATCTCACTCTCTCTCTCCTTTCCTCTCTCTGAAATTAATTAAAAAAAAAAAAGAAAGAAATAATCGAGGGGCTGTCTTTAAAGATGGCAACATAGGAGGCGCCTGAGCTTCCTTCTTCCTATGGACACACCAAATGTATAGCTACACATGGAGCAATTCTTCTGAAAGAAATCCAGAAACTAACTTAACAACTCCTACACATTGGGTGAATGATAAAATATCTACATCAAAACAAGTAGGAAAGCCTGAGACATACTCTTGCCATAAACCCCACTACTGGCACAGTACCAAACTCCCAACTTTTTCCTGAGGAGCGATGGATTTGGACCTCACATCTAGCACACCAACTTTTAAGACTCCCTCCTGGGGGACAATATCCCAAAACACCTATCTCTAAAAGCCAATAGGGCTTGCATCCGGGAAACTCATAAGACTATAGCAAACAAAGAAGCAATGCTGTGTGCCCATTCTTAGTGGACACACAGCACTCACTGTGACTCAGCAAGAGGGAGCAAGTAAAATTATCCATTTCCCAGTCTTTTCCTGAATGGTTCCTATTTTGCATACTTTAAAAGATGCCACATGAGCCCTGGCTGGGTGGCTCAGCTGGTTAAAGTATTGTCTGCCAAGGTTGTGGGTTTGATCCCGTTAGGGCATATACAAGAATCAACAAATGAATTCATAAATAAATGGAACAACAAATCGATGTTTCTCTCTCTTCCTCTCTCTCTAAGAATCAATCAATAAATAAAAATTTTAAAATAATAAAAATAAATAAAAGAGACTTAAAACAACTAACCAATGTTGTTTAGGGATGCATACATGGGTAATAAAATTGTAATGAAAAACAAGAAATTGATTTATAAAATTCATGGTAATTGTTACTTTAAGGGGGTAGAATGGGGCCTGTGATTAAGAGACATATATAGGGCACCTGGGGTAGCTGGAAAAATTCTACATCTCGCTCTAGGTGGAGTTATAAGGATGTTCAACTTCTAATAATTCTTTAATACATACATTGGCTTTTAACAGTTTTCTGTTTGTAACATGTTGGACACAAAAAAGATTTAAAATAAAGAAAAAAACAATTTTTAAATGTAAATTATATGTTGCTCTCCTGCATAAAACCTTCTAATGGCGTTCTATCACACTCACGCACAAAAATCAAAATTCTTTCCTTCCATTCTCCTCACTGTTATCTTGTTCCCTGAGTACCATCCACATGTGTTGTAAATGTTATTAACTATTCTGAATCCACTAATGCAAAAGAAGTGTCTCTCCATTTTACTCTTTATCCAATTTCAGAGATTCCCCCTCACCTCTCCCCCACCCACCCACCCACCCCTGCTTTGCTTTCTGCTGCCCCCTTAATCTACCACCAATGGATTTCATGTAACCTTCCTTATGTCTCCTCCTTTGAGACTAATGTATAAAAAAGCTGCAAAACTGGCATTCTCTGGAGTATTTTCACAATCAGTTGAGATTTTGCTTTCCAACAACTGTCAGTTTGGCTCAAATAAACCCATTAAACTTCTCTACAGGTTTGGACGTCTCTTACGTTGACAGTCTCCATAATCATTCTCACTGAAACAAACTACCAAGGGTCAAGATCAAAGATACAAGTTGGAAACAGAATTGAAGACTTAGAAAGAAGTGCTCAAAGAAGAAATCAGAAGTGACAATTTAACGAAGAAATGTTTGCTGAAGAATTAGGAATGTTAAGTATCAAACACAAACTGAAATGGGAAATAGATAAGATCTGACGCATCATGTACTCAAACTGTCATAGTTGTCAAATTTCATACTTAACAGAAGTATATATTTCATCAGGGAAAAATAATGACAAAGGGATCTATATAAAAGCAAAGGAAGAAATGATGAGAAAACATAATATTGTGCAAATACACATGACAGGATAATCCACTGATATATTAATTTGCTCTCTCATCTGAAGATATCTTTCCCCACTCTATTCTAGGCAAGTAGCCAAATCTTTGGTTTCACTTGCCATAAAGACTTTTTAATTTGCTTCTAGGTAACAATCACAACTCAGACTTTTATAAAAAGCTGTGTTTTCTGAGAGGGAGACGTGGCATGACTGCCGGGTATAATGAGCCAAAGTAACTTCATCTAAATTTCCAACAAGTTTGGTCCTTGAAACCTGACAAAAACTTGACATATTAAAAAAATACAGTGGGATCTACACAGGCATCCCATTTCTTTTTAACTGAATAAAAATCAGTAAACTAGCTCTTAATTTATAAAATACTCTAAGAAACATCTCCATCAGATTTGTCTCCACATTGGCTTCCTTGAACAGCCAAAAAGTTATAGTTTATACTACTATTCTCTAGTTTTTCTATCCAGATTTTGGATTTGCTCAAGCAAATTTCCTAATTCTCATCAGAATAATATGTATGTGTTGAAAATCTTTATCTTGTTCACATCATTTCCCTTTGTGTCAGTTGGGATTAGCTTTCGTTGCATATTGGAAAACTCTAAGAATGCCTTAAACAAAATAGAACTTATTTTCCTCACATATAACAAAAACTGAGTTGAATGGTCCAAGGCTGGTATGTAGATAGACAGTGGTTATGGTTTGAATATTTGTGTCAAGCCTTTCACCCTTTAGCTTTACAATATACAACCATGTATTATGTATTTTAAACTCTGGTTTTAGGGAATTTCAAAACTCTCTAACTGATAAACAGCTAGATGACAAACAGCTATTATAAATGTTTTAAAAATATTTCAAGAGGATGAAATCATAGCCATAGTTTTGTATGTTATTAAAGTAATTCCCCAAAACACTACAAAGTTTTGTCAGCTATTTTTTATTATACAACCAATGTGATGACTGACTATATTTTGTACTTTTGATTATATTTTGTGTTGAGCTTTCCCATTGCTTCCCTCATAGTCATTTTAGGAAACAAAAGTAGAGATAATGGAGTCCTCCACTGGGGAGGCTCCTGTCCCATGAAGGCCTCCACTGTATCATCCACATCCCTGGGACAGGGTCATATAGTCAGGTATCTATGGCTTTTTACCTTAAATGCAGTTTCGGCTTCATGAGTGGTTTTCTAGAGGCTTAGTCTTAGGGAAGTTCCCATTGTTGGGAATACTATTCTCATACTCTTTGCAATCCAGATCAAGAGCAGCATGGGCTTACTTCTATCTCTGTTTTGTTAGTTGCTTGTTCAATGTAAAAAACACACTGCAGCAGGAAGAGAGCTGGGCCATGTGTCAAAGGTTAGCTTTCCCCAGTAGTCTGTGCCATTCAGCCTCAATAGTGAGTGTCAGTCCCCTGGGGACAGCACATCTTGCCCTGAAGCTGACACAGGGCGATGGTCTACACACACCCCTCAGGTGCTGCAGGTGAAGGACATCCTTCCTTTCCCATCAGGAACAGATACAGCAGTGGGGTTGGCCAGGTGCCATATGATGCAAACATTTTAAGCAGAACAAAGAAATGTACTCAAGCCTGGAACAGGGAAAGATATTCCCAAACAAGTCTATATGCCCAGCATAGGCTGTAAGAGCTCCCTATCTTCATGTAAGAAAATGTTCCCGGCCCAAGGCATACTCCCATGCAGTTACGCAAGGGTCAACAGGCTGTGGGTGACTGCCTCTCCCAACGCCTGCCTTATCTTTTGTTTTAACAGATGAAATAGATGTGTGGTAGGCAGTCAAGACAGATGCGAGCAGAGCAAGGATGACGGGCCAGGTACGGAATGTAACCGAGGTGGAAAGTCCCAGGTGCCTAGAAAAGGACAATTGTAGAGTGGGACCTTGCCCCCAGGGTAACCTTTCCTCCCCTAGCATATCCAAGGTCATGCAGTTTGGACCCTCTGACCTTTCCTCCCTAGAGATAACATCTAGGCCTCAGTTGTATTTCCCGTCCAGGGCCAGAAAAGTAGCAAAACCAGACCAGTGACCCCATGGTTGACCTCAGGACCAGCTGTATTTGCATAATGACCCCTGCTCTGGCACTAACCAATCAATCAGTGGAGACCTAGACCCTGAAAGGACACACCTGGAAAGCTGCTAAATATTCTATTGAGATCCTCCCTGGGACCTCCCCTAAAATCTCCTCCCTTAAAATCCTTAGGAAGGAGAACCCAAAGCACTCTCCTCCCCTGTACACACTTGCGCCTTTCCTTTTCCTTTCCCCTCTCTTTCCTCCTCCCCCCAGGCATGTTCCAGTTACCTCCCTCACTCCCAAGCTCCAAGGATCCCTTCCTTTACCTCTATAACTTGTTTCCTCAGCCCATTTCTTCTATGAATTACTTCTTCTACCTCTGTGATTTTATAAATAAATGTTCTCTTGCAGTTTGAGGCTTGGCTATAAATTCTTTCCCAGCCAGAATTCAAGTACCGAGGTTGCTGAACCGAGGTACAGTATGATGCCATGGGTCTAACACCTGGTGCCGTTAGACCCACCGCCTACAACAGATGAGGTATCCCTATTCCAAAGACTTCCATATGTATTCTGGAAAGGATCTTCTCCTACCTTCTCAAGGATTTTGCTCCTATAACTTTTGCCTCTTTTATAAGCATCATAAATCTCCCCACTCTACTAAATCACTCCTCTGAGCATATAACCATGCTCCTAGTATCTCCCATTTAAAAAGTAGTTTCTTGACCTTACTACCCTCTCCAGCTACTGACCCATTTCTGCCTTCTTACCTCACTTTCTCAAAACTCTTCAACTGGGCTTCTGTCATTGCTATTCCACTTGAGACTTTATTTACAAGACCACTGGTGATCTTCCTGATGCTCATTTCTGTTATTTTAATTGACCTTTCAGAAACATTCATTCCAATTGACCTGTCTCCTTCTGAATTCTTCCAGTTTTGCCCTGGAGGGGTCTCCTTTGCTGGCACTTCCTTCTCTACTGGAACTCTAAAGTTTGCAGAGCTCCAAGGCTCTGTCCTGGGCCTTCTCATCTTTATTTATACTTGTTCCCCGATGATCTCACTCAATGTCATGCTTTAAATATCTTACTCATGCCAATGACACTCAATCCCAGAACTCTCCTCTGAACTTCAGACTCATGTATCAAACTGCCTCCTTGACCTTTCCACATATATGTGATCCGCCCCCACACTTTAGATCTTTACTGTTTCAAGAACTTAACACTTTATCGTTTCATGGAATAGTCACAAGATTTTCTTCAATTCATAGTTGTCTGTCCTGCAATCAAAAAGAGTTTACTGACCTGTTCAGTTTGGACACTAGAAAAAAATAATACTTTATACTAAGAGATAAGTTTCTTTAATTCTTATATATTTTTATGTTTTATTATTTTTAATTTAGGTATAATTGACATGCATAATATTAGTTTCAGGTATACAATATAATGACTTGATATTGGTATATATCATGAAATAATCACCATAGTAAGTCTAGTTAACATCTGTCACCATACTTACAGAATTTTATTGTTCTTGTGAAGAAAACTCTTAAGACTCACTCTCTTAGCAACTTCCGAATATTATTATCTATAGTGGCCATGCTATACATTATATCCCCATGACTTATTTTATAACTGGAAGTCTATGCCTTTTGATCCCCCTCACCCATTTTTCCCACCCACTGCCTCTGGTAACTTCCAGCCTATATTTTGCATCCATGAGCTTATTTCTTTTTGTTTCTTAGATTCACATATAACTGAGATCATATGGCATTTGTCTTCGTCTGAGTTCTTTCACTTAGCATACTGCCCCCAAGTTCCATCCATGTTGTCCCAAATGGGAATGTGGTTTTGTGTTGTTGTTTTTTTATAGCTGAATAATATTCTATTATATGTATTGTTTCCATATCTTGGCTATTGTAAATAATGCTGCAATGAACATGGGGTGCATGTATCATTTCAAGTTAAAGTTTTCATTTTCAGATAAATACTCAAAGTGGAATTTCTGGATCATGTGGTAGTTCTATTTTTAATTTTTTGAGGAACCTCCATACTGTTTTCCATAGTAGCTGCACCAATTTACATTCCCACCAACAGTGCACAAGGGTTCCCTTTTCTCCACATCCTCACTAGCATTTGTTATCTCTTGTCTTTTTTATAATAGCCATTCTAACAGGTGTGAGGTGATATCTGGTTTTGATTTTCATTTCCCTGATGAATAGTGATGTGGAGCAACTTTCCATATAACTGTTGGTCATCTGTATGTCTTCTTCAGAAAAATGTCTATTCAGATCCTCTGCACATTTTTAAATTGGATTGTTTATTTTTTTGCTATAGAGTTGTATGATTTTATATTAATTTTGGATATTAACCCCTTATCAAATAATTCTTATTTTTTAAGGCTGATTGTTTTCCCCCTGCTTTTGAATAAGTCAGTTATGCTTATGGTAGGATAGTAAAAAGCTAGGAAAATTCTTGGGCAAGTGGAATGGGGAAACTAAGACAAGAAAATTAAACAAGACCAAATAGTTTGGGCAGCTTGTAGCCAGTTTGTGAATCTCAGGTCCTTATCTTCCCCAACCAAGGACACTTGAAAGCAAATATACCTCTCTTCCCTAACTAGAGAATATATAGCTTAAATCACTCTGGCACAATTAATGCCATTTGTGCCAAGGACAGATGAAGTCTGGGGGCCAAATAACAAAAACCCAAAAGCATTTGGGTGGTATCACTTGAAAGGGGGATGTTAGGCAGGAAAGATAGCTGCTAAGGCAGGAGGAGGGGAAAGGGAGAAAGAAAAGGAGAGTTTATCTCACCCACAAAACAAAGAAGTCAGTGGTTTTGGGACTTTCAGAGATAAAATTGCCAGATATTCTCATAAACTCTGAGAAAAGCTGCAACAATGTAAAAGGGGAATCTTGAAATCTAGTCTATCCAGCAGAGGAACCTTGAAACCTACAGGGGGGAAAAGTATAAAAAGTGTAAAACACCTGAACCCCCACCAGGCAGGGTGCTTAGACTAGCTGAGTTGCCTTCTTGTGCTTTATGCCAAGTATATTCTTAATAAATTCACTTGCTTCAGTTCCTTAATAAATTCACTTGCTTACTTCAACACTACTTTCTGTCACTCGCCTGAACTCTTTCTCGTGAGTGTGACAAGAGCCAAGGAGGGGAGAGCCAGCCCCTTTAACTTGGGTGGCTCTCTGGTAACATGGTTACAATACTTAACATGGCATATATATTTCTCCCATGATTTAACAAAAAGCTGTAATAGTGGACTTTTTTTTCACGCATTCATTATCTAACAAGATCTTTACATATATTGACTATGTTTTCAAAGATTGTCTACTACAGGATATCTGCACACACTGTGGTACTAATTCTAGGCCACAACTGCTCGCTTTTATTTCTTTTCTCCCCAAATTCATCTATGCACACGACTTCAGTGACTTCTTCTGACTTTTCTCCTGGGCTTTAGTTCTATATTTCTAATTGTCTACTGGACAAATATAACTGCATATTCCACTCCAAATTTAACACAGTGAAAGTTGAATCTTTTCCCCCCTGCTCCCAAATCAGTAACTCCTGACTTCCCTCTTCCTGATAAATGGAACTGCCATTCTCTTGGCTGACAGGCTCAACTACACCTCCTCTCTTTCCCTACAGTTAATCATAATATACTACTATTTCTTCCTTCAACACAGCAATGTCATGTCCTGATGACATGATTATGAGTTTGGGGTCAAAAAATTTGAGCATGTAAGCTAACTGAGACTGCTATGCCTCACTTTCCTCATCTGTAATATAAGGTTAAAAATACATACTAGGATTGTTTTGAATGATCCAAAGCATACAAGAACCTAACAGTACACAAGTTCTTATTATATGCTGTTCTCTTTCCTGTCTTCCATTTCCATGGCCAAAATTATAGTGGTGTCCCTTACAATATCTCATCTATATTACTGTACTCATTTTTAAACTGCTTTTAATCTCTGTCTCCCAAACACTTTCTAAAACATTATTTGGTTCACAGTATGATCTTACCCAAAATTCTTTAATGACTGTCTAATCTTTAAAGCAAAAGTGTCTAAAGTTGGGTGGATACTTCTTACTAAACTATAAACTTTCAGAAGCGCAAGGATTTTGTGTATTCATATTATCTATCACTGAAGCACACCATGCACCAAGGGCTCAGTGAACATTTCTTCCAAAGGAAAAAAAAAATTACTAAAATGATGATCTTATCTGGATGTTTGTTATAGAATATGAGAATTTATTTTCAGTATGCTAAATTCCTCTTCTTAAATCACTTCAAATATTTGGTAGCAATTTGCTTGACTGTTTTAGGTGTGGGGGGAGCAATGACTGATGGCTTCATCCCCCAGTATGTTTTTCAGTTCCTTGAAGAGATAAACATCTTGAATGAGTTGTGTACTGGCTTCAGTCACCATCCATGTTCACTGGAGGGCAGTGTTGTTAATAATCAGGTTCCAAATTCACTTCATTTCACATTGTATTTGTTAGTTATTAGTTTATGAGTTAAAAGTAATGTTCATTTAAAAAGACTGGAATATGTGTTAGGTGTGCTGTATTCCATTTACACAGTGGTACTCAAACTTCTATCTGTATATAAATCACCCTAGACCTGTACTGTCCTATATAGTAGCCACTATGCATGTGGCAATGGAGCACTTGATAGTCAAAATGAGATGTACTGTGAGTATAAAATACACATCAGATTTTAAGGACTGACTACAAAAAAAGAATGTAAAATATCTCGATAACGTATTGAAATGAAAATATTTTGGTTATATTGGTTTAAATAAAATGTATTAGAATTTCATCTGATTTTTTAACTTTTTTTAAAATGTGGCTACTGGCATATTTACAATTACATATGCAACCCACATTTATGATTCATGTTATGTTCCTGTTGAACAGCATTGCCCAGATGCTTGTTTAAAATATTTCCCAGGTCCCACTCTTGGAGATTCTGCTTTAGTAGTTCCAGGATAGGGCCCAGAAATCAGATACTTTTGAGCTCTCTAATTCAATTATGAAGTCACCATAGGAGTCATTGTTTTATTGCTTTGTCCAGGTGATTTTGAGTGTTTAGTACAGTAGTGATTCAAAGATAACAAAGAGAACAACTGTTCTCAATTTCAATTATATAATAATTGCCATCCCATAATAGTCATTCATGTGTTTCAATTAGCTAAACACACTTCCAAATATAATCACAATACAACAATTTGGTGTAAGTAGAAGGAAGGTGGAAGCAATTAAGTAAAATCTATCTCAAATTTAAGTGTACATAATCTTTGACTCACTTCTAGAAGTTGATCTTGCAGATCTTCTCACAAACTCACTATGACATATTTATAATTCACTTCGACACTATTGATACCATTGTAATTAGCTAGTTATTAATAATAGGAAAGGAGCAAAGGAGGAAGCCAGACATTATAGGCATGTCATTTGGGCAACTTCACCAGGAAGCTGCAATTTCACACTCCCCAGGGAAACACTGGCCCATCCCATGAAAAACAATGGGGGACGGGGTCCAACAAAGAGGAGATAGATGTATGGACAGTGAAGTTGGGGTGGCACAGGGAAGGTATTTGCCTTCAGTCAAACCTGGGAACAGAGATCATTGACCAGAGTAGGCAGGGACACTGCAAGCCCAGGAAAATTTGGGGATACATAATCCACCAAAGGAATTCTCTCTTTTGGCTTGCTCTTAGCTCACTGGTTCCTTTGGTTTTGCTCCTGCTTCCTTGCATTCACGCATGTTTGCTCCATGGCCATGTGGTCATGCAGACCGCACACACAATGGACTAATGGACTGCAACTGGGAACACAAATTAAGCTAGCCTGCTGCTGGACTGGACAGTGCTCCAACATGGAGTAAAAACTCTGGACACTGGCTCTGATTCTAGCTCTGCTGAAGGCACAGCTATGCTTCTTCCTTAGGGGATGAAGGGAAATGGGACCTTGGAAACTCAGGGGTTTGTTTCCATAGAAATAAAGCATTCTACAATATCTCATCCTCCCGTGTGAGTTTCAGAAAATTCTTTTCCTCAGGATATTCCAAGAAATACGCCCCTACCAGCAACCAGAGAAACGAGGGCCTCTCTCCACCAATAACATTATAATGAAAAATTGGAAAATGATTAAATAAATTGATACATCAAATTGAATGCTATGAGGGCTTGAAACAAGAATAATGATCTATATGCATCAGTATGGAAAGATGTCTATGACATTTATGAAGGGACAAAACAAGCCGCAGAAATGTATATAGATCCTATTTATATGTGAAAGAACGTGAACATATATTTGTGCAGAGGGTTCCCAACTTACGATGACTTAATTTTTCAACTTTACAGTGGTGCAAAAGTGATAAGAACCCAATAGAAACTGTACTTTAAGTTTTGAAGTTTGATCTTTTCCCTGGCTAGTGATATGTGGTAGGATACTGTCTCCTGATGCTGGCCAGTGGCAGCAAGCTACACAAGGGTAAACAACCAATACTCTGTGTTGTATTCATTGTATTCAATGATTTTGCCTAACTGTAGGCCAATGTAAGTGTTCCGAGCACATTTAAGGTAGGCTAGACTAAGCTATTATGTTCAGCAGGTTAGGTGTATTAAATCCATTTTCTATTTAAGATATTTTCAACTTACTGAGGGGTTTATTGGAATGTAACTCCATCATAAGTCAAGAAGTATCTGTATATGCATAGAAAGCTTCAAAAAGTGTTAATAGTGGTTACTGTTAATATGAAGAGAAGATTCCCAATGACATGGAAAGGAACTTTTACTGCTTTTTATATCTGTCTGTATTGTTTTAGTTATTTTGAACAATATGCAAATTTACATTGTACATTACAAAACAGTATCTAAAACCCTACATAATGCCAAGACAAGTACTGTAAATTCCTCATCACTTTGGTTCCTGTTACAGAAATATGCTTTTCACTATTACCTTTTATTCTGGAATTTGGTCTTCATTTAAATTTTCTAAAAAGCCACCTCATTCATTCATTCATTCATTCATTCATTCATTCATTCATTCATTCAACCTTTTCGCCAGGCACTGTTCTAAATAGAAAAATAAAGAACAGTGCACAAAACCATGTGTTCCTTAGACAAAACCAACACATCAACATAATTAGTAATAAGCGCTATGAAGACCTGCATTTTCAAATGCTGAAATGTTTAAATGTCATGTGTGCTTGTGTGCAAATACAGATATACTTACTCGCTCATACTTATTAATACACTGTTGCTACAGAATATTTTGTGTCGTTCGGATAAAGTATTCTGCCATAGTTCTCAAATTAATCTTTCTCCAGCTTACTACAAAAGGAATTTAAAATAGCAAAGCTTTTCGGTTGTGTGAACTTAGGCAAATTACTTAGCTGCTTTAGGCTCAGCTTTCTCCTCTGCCAAATGGAATATTTACCTCTCAGGTTTGCTGTCTCAGGGAGCATTCTAAGAGCGGAATACAGAGTGTAACGAGGCAGCCCGGGCGGGGGGCGGGAGCCACGGGGCCCGGCGGCTGGCCGGCTCTCGGCAGGCGCAGTTTTCTCGCCGTGGACAGCAGAAGAAACGCGGCGCTTCCACACACTTCCTTCACCCGAGCCATGCTACCCGCCAATTTCTCTCTCCCGGCGTGCAGCGGCCGCTGGGCGTCAGCTCCCTCCGGGCGCCAGCCGACCGGCCAACCCGCCAACCCAACTTCTCGACTGGATCATAGGCCGAGGCCGCCCTATACGCTGCAAAACTCAAGTGCACTCTCACTCCCGAACCGTCCAGTCCGTCCTGGGCGGATTTGGCTCGCGGCGGGCAGTAGCCTGGCCTCCAAATGCGCTTGTTGGTTTGAATTCTGGCGCCACTCCCGCGCCACGTAGAGCCAGACACTGAAGGTACTGAAAGCAGCGCGATACAGGGCGCGCGCTGAGGCCGGGGCGGGCGTGCGGCGGGCGTGCGGAGGGAGGGCAGCGCGCGCACCACGCCCGGAAGAGAGCCGCCGCGCGCGCGCTTGGCCTTAGGCCACGCCCCCGTGTTCTCTCCCGTCCAATAGATGTGCGAGGGAGGGGCGGCCTCTGTCTGACTCAGGGAGAGGCTATATAGGGAACTGCTCGCAGCGCAGCACGCTCTTTTGCGTCCGGACTAGGGAGTTGGTCCAGGCTGCTTGGTGAGTGGGCGTCGCGGGCAAGAACTCGAGCGAGCACTGGTGGCGTGGGCTTAAGTTGGAGGCTGCAGTACTATGACGAGGTTTACAGATTTGAGTGAGCTCATGGTATTGTGTGTTGAGAACTCCCGTGTGGGAAAGACGCAGCCCAACCGCCACGTGTCCCGAGTCGCGGTGGCGGCCGGCTTCTAGCTTAGGCTTGAGGAGGCTGCTGCTGATGGCCACCGGCCTGGTTACTAAACCCCGGCAGCCGGCTGCCTGAGCCTGAGCAGCGGCGAGAAAACCACATTCCCGGGATTTGGGGCGAGGAGTTAGTTTTACGTTGAGAGCAAAAGGCCTTTATGACTAAGGCGTCTGTCGCCAGATGAAACGGTTATTTCAAAATGGACAGCCCTTGATTTTGCCGGAGACAAATTGTATTGTGGCCAGGTGGCGCTGTGTGCAAATCAGATTAATGAAGGGGAGGTTTTTTTTTCAGTACTGAAAACCTTGAACTCTATTCCGTCAGAATGCTCACTTTTAAATATATTCATGCCCCACAGAAACGGTGGTGCTGGTAACGAAGCTGTTACGTGAAGATGCTAAGGTATGTGCTTGTTGAGAGTTCTTAAGCTAAAGGAGTAAACCTGTTGATTTACAGGAATAAAAGATGATGCATCATTTGAAATTTGCTTCTTTTTTATTAGATGCAAAGGAAAATTCCAAAACATGGGAGAAGATTTGCGGGGAAATTACCTGGCTAAAACTTGACAGTCTTATTAGGTATGTGTTGAACTAGTATTTTGATTCAATATATGATTAGTCTATATGTAGATTAAATGAAATTTTCTTTATCCTTGAACAGCATCCTGGGGATTGATGAATACTAATGAAGCTGTGGATATCACTGGCTGTCAGCTTCATTTGGAAGTAAGTTGTGGCTTACAGGGTCTGCTATAGTATTTCTAGTATAGTGCTTGCCTTTTAATGTTTTGGTTTATGGTCTAATCAGTGATGAAACCTATCCCGAACCTGATTACCTGAAGAAACACATGTACGGATTCGGCTTCTGAGACAAGACCAATATGAAAATTGACAAAAATTTTTGTTACCTGCATAGGTGAAGCTGCTACCTCACAATAGTGTGTGTTTTTTCCTCTGCCAACAGTGAGGGGTCGCTGTCTGCTGTCTGTTGAAAAGAGGCCGGTTTGCTGTGATGTTTTTAAGCTGTAACCATTTCTGTAAGTGGAGATATTTTGCTTAACAGTCAGTATTGTGTCCTTGGTCTTAATCTGTGATGATCCTATCCCGAACCTGAATTTCTGTTGAAAAAACGTATTACGGATCTGGCTTCTGAGATAGACCATTATAAGGACAATAGCATTTTTGAAAATAAATTTTAAATAAGTTCTGATGTTGGTGGCTTTGTAAATCTAAAGTGTTTTCCTTTTCTAGGGCTAGTGTTAACAAGATTTACCTGCTTGTTGTATGGATAACTGGTGATCAGGAAAAGCTCTTCATTTTGTGGACTTGGAAAGAAAACATGCAGATCAAGATGTATGGAGTTTTAAATTATGCAAATAGATTCTGAACCAACATTAAATATAGATTAATGTATCTTTAAAATTCAAGCCATTTTTAGTCATGTCACATACTGAATATTTGTAATAGAAATTTTTTTCCAGTTAAGTAACCTTGTAATCAAATAATTCTGGATGAATGTCTTACCTTTGGTCACCTGTTTAAGTTTAAAATGTATAATTAAAGCTGTGTGAAAGTTTGTGCTGTTAAGTGGAGATGTGGACAGATGGCCTATTACAGGATGGGGGAATACCAGGCATAAAAGTGATCACTGATTGAGTCAGATTATTTGGTCTTATATAATTGGAATTTGAAAGGATGTTTTAAAAATGAAGAGAGCAAGGTGTGGCAGTTAAAGGTCACAAGGAAGGTCACTGAAAATCTGGTTTAGAAGTAGTCAAACATTGCACAGAATGGATTTAGTGTAAACAGTAATAGCATCTGATCTAACCAAGGTGATTAGGTTCCCCATTCATGATCACCTTCCCTAAATAGCTGCATGAATAAGTTGTTCCCAAGCCCATATTTAAATGTCATAGTCAAAACACCAATTTTTTTTTTCCTCAGTGAGCCATCATTTTCCTTAAAATGATTTCTTGCCTTAGTGAAAAGAATTCTATTTTGGACCCATGCAGCTCAGGAGAGGCTGATGAGACTGACAGGCCTATAGCTGGGTGGCCAAGCACATAGTGAATTTGCCCCAAGTAGTAAGATGGTATGAAGTGGAACTTTGAAACTGTTTCTTGCACCCATATTAAAATGATGAACTAAAAATTAAAGGGCTTTGTATTTGGCGTATCTGCACATTAAACCAGGTACAAGAAATTCCACAGTGGCTCTGGTTTGTGGGAAGTTAAGAGGCCTTTGAGTCTTGTTTCAGTGAGAAAGATGAATTAGCATAATGTTACACATAATATGAGTATCATGATATTACCAAAAGAAATGAAGAAAACTGACCTTTGAGGTAAAATGTACCTTCAGGTAAGGTTTCAATGAGATAGTGTATATAAAATGCAGCAATTGCAATCTTGACTATTACAGCTCTCATATTTCCTCTTGATCTAAGGTCAAGAAACAAGTAGCATTGTGTTTGTAATCTTAGTTGCCTTTATTATATGTACTTCGAAATAGGTAAGTAATGTTTGGTAATGCATTTTATAAGATCTGTTTCACTGGCTTAAGTGCATAGACAACTACCTGGTACTTGGTTGTAGAGTAAATTTTAAGTGAACAATGAATGATATAAGACAAATTGGGATCCTGCACAAAACTTTCAGGCAAAAGTGTCTTCTACCCTTTGTCAGAGCTGGCAAACAAGACTAAAACAAGCCAGAGTTGTGAAACAATGATCCCTCTGACCTTTTCCTGCAGTTCTTCTGGTTTTGCTCCTTTCCTTCCCAATCATTCTTGTAATGTCATATTTCCTTAGTTGATAAATTGGTAATGTGCATTTACTTCATTGCACTGTATTAGGTTCCAAAGAGGTCAGATGTAAAATACTCTCTGTTTTCTATATGTCAGTAGTATAAAATGCCAAGGAAAGTGAAAAGCAAGGCATCTGTAATACTGTCAATAAAAAAATTTTAAAAAGCAAGCTATGATCCAAGAGATCGTGGTTTGATTCCTGGTCGGGGCACGTGCCTGGGTTGCTGGTTTGATCCCTGGTGGGGGAAGGGGACAGTACTGGGGGCATATCAGCTTTAATTAAAACTAGTACACACCTTGATGGGATTTTTCATTTCACACAGCACAGTTCTTGCTGTTAGATTCATAACCCATTTATGAATACTGACTTACTGGGTAATAAAACAGGCAACTACTAGCTAAGACCAAGGACCTTCCGTTGTTAGCTGGATGAAAGATTTACCCTCCAGAACATATGCAAATTGATAGAGAATTCAATTATACTCAAAAGCCTTAGAGACCTAAAACTAACACTATAATAGATGGGTCCCCTTGTTTAGGACTGGTTTCAGAAGTTGAAAGCAGAATCCACAAGTCTCGCTTTAGTGACCAGCCAATAGGAATTCTTTTCTCTCTGCCTTACACCATGCTTCCAGGTTACCTTAAAATTCAGTTGGCTCAAACTTACCATTTGGTGTTTTCTAAAATTAGTTCCATTGCCAGAAATCCAATATCCTACTAAACTTGGCTTCCCATTCAAGTGCCCTCTGAACTGATTATGCACTTCGTAATCCTTGCTGTTTGCCTAGCTTGTATGAAAGCTTTTGGCTGTTTTCATGGTTCTCAGCAGTTTCCCAATTACAGCCTTTTTGAATCTGTCTACTAGGATAGTATGCTTATCCTTTGCCAGTCCCTCCTCCCTGGGGATGGGACCCTCCTTCCTATATTTTTCTTCCTGAAACCTTGGTTTCAGGTCCAAACAATACTTAAAGCATAGTACTTACAATTGCCTTACAGAATGTTGCCCCTGGCTTTACTGCACCTCACTGATATATGTTGTATTTGGGTACGTACAGAGATCAGATTAAAACAGGTGTATTTCTCCGCCTAGCTTATTTCACTTGGGACAGTCCATCCATACTGTCCCAAATGGTATGAGATCCTTCTTTACAGCTGCACAGTATCCCATGGTGCAAATAGACAAACATCACATGGTCTCATATGTGAAATCTAAAGAACTTAATAAACTGATAAAATAGATTCAGTGACGTGGAAGCAAGGATCAGACTGACGAATCTCAGAGGGAAGGTGGGGCAGGGGGAGATTAACCAAAGAATTTATACACATACATGCATAACCCAGGGACACAGACAATAGTTTGGTGAGGGACTGGGGGGGAAAGGGGTCAATGGGGAGAAAAAGGGACATCTGTAGTATTTTGAACAATAAAGAAAAAATAAAAGTAAAAATGTTACATGGCAAACAAAAAAATACTAATGGGTATGAATATTATTTGCTACATTTTTTTATTAAAAAAAAAGGGGGGGTGCACTGTGAAGCTTATGAAATTTTACGGACCATCTTGGTTCCAATATGAGAACCAGATCCCTTGGTCTCATTCTCAAGTCCTGGCCACACCTTACCATGTCCACTGTTGAGGGTCTGACATACCATGTGGCTGAGTTATAACAGGAAATAAGGACTTAAGCTCAGAGTCCTAAATTAAGTACAGTATAATTCAAACTATTTGGAAACTTTTTCTTATTTATGTTTATTCACTTTATTCTAGTTCTCTCCAAATTAATGGAAAAAGCATTTCAGAAACTTGAAGGAAATAACACTTACAAATGCAGTACATCATTTTACTGAGGTCAGGAAACTTGATGTGCCTTGCCACTCCTAATTATTTAATATAATTGATATACAATAAATTGTACCTTTTTAAGTGTACAGTTTGATGAGTTTTTCTGTAGACGTGCACCCATTAAATTATTACCACAGTCAAGATAATGACAATGTCTTTCCCAAAAGCGCCCTCTTATAAAGGCTTGATTTCGAACATGTTAAGATTTAGATGGCAAAATCACAAATGAGATTGAGTTAGGTAAAGAAGTCTGGAGTTTCAGGGGAGAGGTGTGAGCTGGAGAAATAAAATGGGTGTCATCAGCATGTGGATGGTATATTTAAAGCCATAATATTAGGTGAGATCACCAAGGGAGTGAATATAAATAGAGAGGAGAAGTGGTCCAAGAGCTGAGTCCTGGAACATTCCAAGAGTAGGACATTCCAGGTTTAGTTCAAATCCTGGAGATTGTTTTGTGCCTAGGGACAAATATTGGGAAGCAAAAATCTGTTGTCCAACTGCCATATCTGAAACAGAAACTAAATAGAAAATCAAGGAGTTCTGGAATAAAAAGCAAGGGTGAGAACCAAGCAAATAATTGTTTGGATGATGGGGCTGGAGATTGCCTTGGATTTAATACAGAGCATTGTTAATATCTGATGAGAACTTTGTAAAGTATCAGGCAAAGTGGTCCTCAGGACAGAATGAGATGAAGAATTTAGGAAATGTGATAAGGGTTTTCATCAGACACTGGATTTAGAGAAGTGGAGTTAACTACAGGCAAGTTTCAGGTTTACCTTGCAGTGCTAAGCTGCTGAGGCTGAAAACTACCAATTCTAATAGTTAATCAACATAATTCTTCACTATTTTCCTATGGGGCTTATCTGCCTGGGAGCAGAAAGCAGATCAGTGGATTAATCCAAAATTATGGATTAACTAGCCAGGAGGAGCAGAGCAATGAACTGAAGATGTACATAAAAGTTTTGTTAAAGTTATTGACCTTGGGTTCCAGACTGATTTAGGGAAGAACAAAATGAGAACGCCAGAAAACTGTCACAGGTGATAACAAAGATCAGGTGTAACCCCAATGTATTAACAATGTATTAAATCCAAGGCAATCTCCAGCTCCATCACCCAAACAATTATTTGCTTGGTTCTCACCCTTGCTTTTCATTCCAGAACTCCTTGATTTTCTATCTAGTTCCTGTTCCAGATATGGCAGTTGGACTTGACAATGGATTTCTGCTTCCCAATTTTTGTCCCTTGGTACAAACCCTCAATTCTCATTTTTTATTTTCATCATGGATGGAAACTCTCAGCTTATATTACATTTCTTTTTCAAAAATGAATGTACAGACTTTGCTCTGAATCTGACCACATACCCAGAAATGTCAGTTCAGTTTCTTGATGGATGTTTGCTTTAAATTCAATCTTTTCCCTTGGAAATTGAGCCACACTGATAGGTTAGGTGTGTGATAATTCGGAAATATCCTAAGCTTTCATTTGTTTGTTTATTGGACAAATAGGTACTACTGAATAGCTACCACGTGCAGGTACTATCTTAAGCACTGAAGATACAGCAGTGAACCAAATGACCAAAACCCCTGCCCTTGTGGAGCTTACATTTTAGGAGAAAGGATGCTGCATAATAAAAAGATAAATTATAAAGTATATGAAAAAAATAATTGATATGAATATAAATAGAACTATTGGGTGTGGTTTTGGGGAAATAAGTAACTGTTGTGATTTTAGCTGGAGTTCACAGGATAGATTTCCACAAGGAGAAATAAGCAAAGTCTTACAGAGGGTGAGCTACGCACCTATTTGGGAAAAGGGCATTCCCATGATGGTGGTCCAAAGACAGTGTGCGTGATAAGGACACGCAGATCATGTAGAGTTTTATTTGCCATTGAGAGGATTTTGCTCTGAGTAAAATGGGAACCACCGTAAAAGAAAACACAGAAACTTGAATTAGGATTCATACACATCAAAGCCTGTGAACCCTACCCGTAGGTCCCAGATTGTGGTCTCCACCCTTTACCATTAAAAGGAAACAGTTCTCATTGAAGAACTAACTGATTACAGATCGTAAGCTATAAATGTATGAGCCTGGTGCATCTTGCTATATAGCAGAGAACAAGAAAGCTATCAAAGACCGCTAGGATTGTCTTAAAAGAACTCAGGAACCAACTTGCAGCATCTCCTACTTTCCAAGGGTGGAAATTTTGACTATTATTAAGGATAATAATTACAATAGATTAAAATACATAAAATATGTTCAAATCTATGGGTTCATAATGATACCTAGAAAAAAAAACAAAACTGATTTTGATACCGTTAGAGAGAGGATGCTAGAAAACCAACTTATCAATTTCAGAACTAGCAAATAAAGGGACTTTCCAACACCAACTGTAGTAACAAAACTCAAACAGAAGGTGAGAAAGTTTCTCTTTATTGTTGCATCCCAGTTAATAACTGAAAAAGGTTGACATAATTAGAATATCACTATTTTGCAATATCTAATGAATTAATGTACCTAAGCAATGATCATCAATGGCTGCTAAAATAGAAAAGAAAAAGAGAGGCAACCTGAGTATAAGGGGCTAATTGCATGCTTTGGGGTCATGTCAACAACATACTGCTGCTTAAAGATACACTTTCGATAGGAAATATGCTTTAAATAATTTTTACCAACAAAGATAATATATTTATCCTAAGATATTAGCATTCTCCATTCTTTGTAAAAATGTCACAACTGCAAGATGTATGATCAATCTCAAAAAGAGTTCTTCGGGTGAATCTAACAAACAAAACTTCAGAAAAGCTAATTATTGACATGAATTTAAAATAACATGGGATTTATTCCTTCAGCTTCAGTGGCATCTTGGAAAGGTGAGTTTGTTACACATACTTTAAACACTTCTAACAACTGGTGATATCAGTCCTTCCCATAGTATTGTTGTCTATCTTGCTAAACAGTCATATCTTAAGATGTACAATAAGCTTAATGCCATGTTAATGTTTAGTCAAGATTTATGGTTAATAGGTAACTCATATAATAAAACTTCAAATATCTTTGAACATTCTTTTTAATACAAAATAAAGATATAACCTATTAAACTTATATCCAGTGAAATCCAAATATAAGAAACTGTCTCCTATGCAATTTTCTATTTGCCATTTAATTGGTATTTAGATTATTTATTATTTTTTAACTTGAATGAAGAATAATCTGTAGAGCCCTAGCTGGTTTGGCTCAGTGATTAGAACATCGGCCCATGGACTAAAATGTCCCAGGTTCAGTTCCGGCCAAGGGCACATACCTCTGCTGCAGGCTTGATCCCTGGGCCCAGGGCCTGTGCAGGGGGCAGCTAATCAATGTGTCTCGCATTAATGTTTCTCTCTCTCTCTTTCTGTCTCTCTCTTTCTCTCCCTTCCACTCTCTCTGAAAAGCAATGGAAAAAATATCCTCTGGTGAGGATAAAAAAAAAAAAAGAATCTGTGGGACACAGACTACCAGAGTAAGTAAAATATACATATTCAATTTTAGGCATGGGGTTCTGGGGTGTTTAAATACCTAATTTATTAAAGGCTATATTTTTGTTTTCCCTTTTTATCTATTAAAAATTATAAAAATAAAGTTATAACCTCACCTTAAAAGAAAGTTATAAAATACATATTTTATAAAAATATAAAAATAAGGCACTATGAATAAAATTAAAATAACTCATAATTGCACCACATAGAGATAACCACTGTTAAAAAATTTTATGGCCCTGGCCAGTGTGCCTCAGTTGGTTGATCATCCATGCACTGACGGGTCGCCGGTTCCATTCCCAGTCGAGGCACATGCCCAGGCTATGGACTCGATTCTTAATAGGGGTTGTGCGGGAGGCAGCCAATCCATGTTTCTCTCTCTCTCTCACTCCTCCATCCTCTCTAAAATCAATAAAAACATTTTTTAAAAATATATATTTTTTATGCAGATGTAAATTTTAATCAAATTTGAATTATACTGTATATGGTTTCTTATCCTGCTTTTAAAATTTAATATTCTATAAAGACACTTTTTAGTGCCATTAATTCTACTCATTGTTCTTTTTTTTTTTTTTTTAATATATCTTTATTGATTTCAGAGAGAGGAAAGGAGGGGGAGAGAGAGAGATAGAAACATCAATGATGAGAGAGTCATTGATCGGCTGCAGCCCGCAACTCGGGCATGTGCCCTGGCTGGGAATCGAACCCTGATTGCCTGGATCCTAGGTCGACGCTTAACCACTGAGCCATACCCGGCTGGGCTCTACTCATTGTTCTTATTGGCAACATTGAGACATTTTATTTTTATGTATATTCAATAATTATTTAACCAATTCCTAATAATGGAAATTTTGATTGCTTTGAATTTTATCATGATAACAAATATTACAGCAATAAATATTCCAAACAGAAATGCTACACTGGTTATCTCTGGAGAGAGGGTTTATATTACCAGCCAAGAATTAAATGGTAGGTTATCTTCTCACATCCATTTGCAGCCTTTCTAGTAGTACATAGTGCCCCAGCAGGTGCCCTCTGTCTCTCCCAAATTTTCCACTGTCCCATCTACTGAGGTGAGAAACTACCACACATCCTCAAACATATTTTTGTGCATTACTCCACCACTTTGCCCTAATTAAAATCTGATTCTTTGCTGAGGGCACTGCTTCCCTTTGCAGCCTTATTTTATATTTTATTTTATTTTATTTTATTTTATTTTATTTTATTTTATTTTATTTTATTTTATTTTATTTTATTTTATTTTATTCTTATTGTTCACACTATTACAGATGGCCTTATTTTCCCCTCCTTTGCCCACCTCCACCCAGGCCCCCCTCCCTGGCCTTCACCACACTGTTGTCTGTGTCCATCAGCTATGCATATATGTTCTTTAGCTAATCTCTTCACCTTCTTTTATCTAGTCCCCCCCTCCATTCCTCCCCTCTAACATCGGTCTGTTTCATGTATCCATGCCCCTGGATCTATTTTGTTCATCAGTTTATTTTGTTCATTAAATTCCACATATGAGTGAGATCATATGGTATTTGTCTTTCCCTTACTGGCTTATTTCGCTTAGCATAATACTCTACAGGTCCATCCATGCTGTTGCAAAGGGTAAGAGTTCCTACTTTTTTATAGCCGCATAGTATTCCATTGTGTAAATGTACCACAGCTTTTTTATCCACTTATTTACTTATGGTCATTTGAGCTGTTTCCAGATCTTGGCTATTGTAAATAATACTGCTATGAACATAGGGGTGCATATATTCTTTCTGAATGGTGTTTTGGGATTCTTAGGATATATTCCCAAAAGTGGGGTCACTTGGTTAAAAGGCAGTTCCATTTTTAATTTTTTGAAGAAACTCCATACTGTTTTCCACATGTAGCCTTCTTAAACTATCTTTCTCAGGTGTGGAACTTACAGTCATTATCTTCCTTGCTTCCCTACTACTACTTCTTGACAATTATTCCTCCATCTTTATGTACAACCCAGTGATTTTTTTCAGCCTCATCCCACCTGGCTTGCCACGCTTTGTTCTGCCTTTAAGTCTATTATTTTCCAACTTTCCAGTTACTCCCCCTTATTAATTTTGAAGAGTTTGGGACCAGGTTTTCTGTCCTAGTCTATATCTATCATCAGTCTCCAATGTCCACACATCAATGTCCAGACGATCTGGCTTCTCAGTTCTTTCTTCCTGCACACCCAGCATTCTTGCCTTGGATCCACTAGCCTCCAAGGGCCTGTTCACAGAATTCAAGGGGTCTATGAACTTGGATAAGAAAAAAATCTATGTATTTTCACTAAGCACAAACTGAAATTTAGCATTTCTTTCAATAATAAATGTAGGCAATACACCACAGAATGATTAGCATTGTCTATGGCTTTGCCACTAATAGAAAACACGGCTATTTTCATATATATTACAGTTCATGTCTCATACAAATACTTAAATTTTTCATTTATGCTTATTTCTACCTGGAAATTATGGTCCTTTTTAAGCCTGCCACTAGATCTTGTTTCTTAATGCAAAGAAGAATATTATCTTAGTCCATGCAGACTGCTAGAACAAAATACCACATACTAGGTGACTTACAAATGAGAAATTTATTTCTCACAGTTCTGGAATCTGTAAGTCCAAGATCAAGGTGCAGCATGGTTGAGTGAGGGCTCTCTTCTGAGTCAAAGATTTCTTCTTGTATCCTCACACAGTGGATGGGGGTGAGGGAGCTCTGTGGGGTCTGTTATAAAAGCATTAATTTCATTCATGGGGGCTCCACCCTCATGACTTAATCACCTCTCAAAGGCTCAGCCTCCTAACACCATCACATTGGTGTTAGAATTTCAACATGTGAGTTCTGAGGGGGACACAAACATTCACACTGTATCACATACATCACTGTAGCACACATTTGATTTGTTTAAATATTTTGATAACTATGTTTTAATGTATGGGATTTCATATGTAATCCTATATATTTTGGTTTCTGCATTTAAAATATTTTCTGAGAAGGGTTCCATAGGCTTCACCAGAGTGACCAAGTAGTCCACAGCACAATAGTTAAGAACCTCTGCATTACATATCAAGTCCCACTTATCTTTTTATTTTATATATATATATATTATTGATTTTGAGAGAGAGAGAAAGGGAGAGGGAGAGAGAAAGAGAAACATCAATGTAAGAGTGGAACATAATCAGCCGCTTCCTGCATGCCCCCCACCGGGGATCAAGCCCACAACTCTGGCATGTGCCCCAACAGGGAATCAAACCAGCAACATTTTGTTGCGTGGGACAGTGCCCAACCAACTGAGCCACACTGGCCCAGGCAAGCCCCACTTATCTTTAACTTCCCTTCCTATCTAGCCTAATTCCAAGACTTACCAGTGGCCTTCTCATGCCAATGTTCTCATCTCCTTACCCTTATTGTCTTTCCTTGGCTGCTACCTGGCAAAATCCCAACTTTGGATTAATCCAACCATTTGCCTTCTGGCAGAAATCACACAGCAGAGCAGATTCATGCCACTATACATGCATGGTCTCCAGTATGAACCAAGCCCTCAATGCTACTATGCAGTGCTCATTTCCCTTGTCAGTTTTCCTTCCCATTTCAGACTTTTATTTTGCTTAACTCCTCCCTCCCCTACTTCTTTTCACCTGCCTCTTCATGGAGAATTTTTAAGATTTCAGATGACACAATTTCTTACATCAGCCATTATATGTATTCATTGGTTTTTCTTCCCTCTCACTACAGTGGAACCTTGAGTTCCCTTCTTGCTTGACCTCCAAGCAGCATCTGACCGTGATGACCACTCCCTCCTTCCTGAAACTCTCTTTTCCTTTGGTGTCTTACAACGCTATTCCCTCTTATATTTTCTCCACATTTCTGATTGCTCCTTTGCAGCCTCTTTTGAAGATGCTTCTTCCACATAACGACAAGAAATGGCAGACATGCATATAGCATTTATCTCCTCTACTCACACACATGCTCTATTGTCCCATTGGACTTCACTCACCGAATACTACTTCAAAGATAAAAATATTAAGAATTGCAAGATGGTGACAACAGAGCATAACATCAAGTGAGGGGCTCTTTTGAGTGCAGGCCCCTGTGCAACTGCACAGGTCATCCGCCCCTGACACTGGCCCTGAGAGCAGCACTGGAGGCAAGAAGACCAGTAAACAGGATAGTACAGTAATCAAAGTGAGAGAGGCTGGTGACTGAGACTGAAGGAGTAGTCTTGAAAATGAGAGAAAGCGGATGGTTTCAAGAAATATTTGGGCTGCCAGACCAGTAACATGATAGATTGTGTGATTATAGAGAAAAAAAAGAGAGAGGCGTTAAGAATGAGCTCAAGTCATGGCTTTGACAATGGGAAAAATGGAAATACCAATTTCTGTTACTGGGAATGCTGAAGAAAGAACTGGAGTGAAGGACTGGAAAGGAAGCAAAAAATGTTTAGTGTGAAGTATATGTATCAATGTTAGTGATGTTCATAGGTAGTAGGATAGTCAGATCTGAAACAGAGTTACTGATTTGGAAATGATACACATATAGATTGTGACTAAAGCCACAGAATAAAAGAGATTGCTTAGAAAGAGTATGTAAAGTAAGAATAGAAAATCCTGGCCAGGTAGCTCAGTTGGTTAGAGCACTTTCCCAATATGCCAAGGTTGTGGGTTCAATCTCCGGTCAGGGTGCATATAAGAATCAACCAATGAATGCATAAATAAGTGGAACAACAAATCTCTCTCTACCTCTCTCTCTCTCAAATCAATAAAAAAATAAAATAAAATAAAATGAAGTTCTTCACATATATTCCTAACTCAATTTCCAGATGTTTATTGTACTAAATCTATTTGAAAACTATTGACAATTTTTACAACATTCAGTCAACCTTATCCAGGACTATACTATATCTCTCCATTTATACAAGTCTTATTTTTATATAATTTGATGTAAGTTTTATAATTTTCCTGATATATGATTTTTATATTGCTTTTAAAGGTGACTAAGTGTTATATATATTTGTGTATGTATATGTGTGTAGGTACAAACACGCACACACACGTAAAATCATCACTATTGTAAATTAGAAGTCTTTCCCACCACATTTTATCACTGAATATTACCGGTATGTAGGAAATCTAATGGTGTTGGTGATTGCTTTCTTATCTGGCTACTTTATTGCCCTTTTTTATTAGTTATAATTGTCCACTATCTTATCATCTGTAAATAAGGATATATTTATCCTCTCTTTTCCACAGTTATGGTTCTTATTTGTTTCAAATCTCATTTTGATTGCTAAAAATGTTTTGTTAAATGGTGGTAATAGGGTGGGTTCCCTTTTGTACTACTTACTTTAAAGGAAACACGAGTATTTCAATGATCAATGTGATATTGCCTGGATTTCATAAACTATTTTTTATTATTGTAAAAAAGTTTTATTCAGTTCTGAGTTTACTATTATTAAAACTCAAAATTAAATTTTATTTTTATCAGAAGTCTTTTTAGCATTTATCTAAATGAATATATAAATTACTCTCTGAACTATTGATGTGATGTATTAGATCAGATGTTTGGAGATAAATTCTGCTATATTTTTAAACCAATTGTAAAATTTAACTTGCAAGTACTTATTTTAATTAGAATTTTTATATTTTTTTCATAATAGAAATTGGTCTGAATTTGTGTGTGTGTGTGTGTGCGCGTGCTCTGTCAGGTTTCATATCAGAGTTTATGCTAGTTTTATATAATGAACTAAGAAAATTTCCATCTTTTTCTATTCTATGTAACAGTTTATAAAACATTATATTTTCCATGAAAGAATCTTCAAACTATCTAGGCCAAAAACTCTATTACTAGTTAATTCTTTAACATTTTTTACAAGTTCTCCCATAGTTTTTCTATTTTCTTTTCCCCCCCAATATAACTGATTTATAATTGTGCTTATGATGTCAGCAAATAACTGAACATTGAGCAAAAACATACCTTTATATATTTTGAATAATATTAGGGATTGTTTTTGCTGGGGTTTTTTTCCTTCTTTATTTTTATTGCTGACACTGTTACAGATATCCCTACCTCCCACACCCCACATATAAGTGAGATCATATGGTGTTTGTCTTTCTCTGACTGGCTGATTTCACTTAGCATAATAATCTCCAGGTTCATTCATACTGTTGAAAAATATAAGATTTCCTTCTTTTTTATGGCCACATAGTATTCCATTGTGTAAATGTACCACAGCTTTTCATCCACTCATCTACTGATGGGCACTTGGGCTGTTTCCAGATTTTGGCTATTGTAAATAATGCTGCTATGAACATAGGGGTACATAGATACTTTCAAGTTGGTGTTTTGGGATTCTTAGGATATATTCCCAAAAGGGGGATTGCTGGATCAAAAACCAGTTTCATTTTTAATTTTTTGAGGAACCTCCATACTGTCTTCCATAGTGGCTGCACCAGTCTGCATTCCCACCAGCAGTGTACTAGGGTTCCCCTTTCTCCACACCCTCACCAGCACTTGTTGTTTGTTGATTTATTAATGGTAGCCATTCTGGCAGGTGTGGGGTGATACCTCATTGTGGTTTTTATCTCTCTGATGTTGAGCATTTTTTCACATGTTTAGTTGCCATCTGTGTGTTGTCCTCTTTGGAGAAGTATCTGTTCAGGCCTTTTGCCCATTTTTAAAAATCCTCACCAAGGATATTTTAAAATTGATTTTAGAGAGAGATAAGAGAGAGAAAAACATTGATGTGAGAGAGAAACATCGATTGGTTGCCTCCTGCACAACCCTTACTGGTGATTGAGCTCGAAACCTGGGCATGTGCCCTGATGGAGAATAGAACAGTGATTTCCAGGTTCATGGGTCGATGCTCAACCACTGAGTCACACCAGTTGGGTTCAGGTCTTGGTTTAAATATCACCTCCTCAGAAAGGCCTTTCTTGACCAACCTAAGTAGATCCTCCCTGTTATTCTATAACAGTTCACTATGTTAATGTCTTCTTTGCATTTATCACATTTCATAAATAATTTGTTTACTTATTTATTTTCTTTTTTTCTCACTTAGCCGTGGTCTCCATGAAGGCAAAAGATATTTCTGCTTTATTCACCTAGTGCTTGATTAAATGCCTGGCGCATGATGGATGCTCAAAATGTTATTTGTGGAATGATAAACATAGTGAATAGATTCCTCCTAGTTTTTGCTTATTTATGGCTTTTGCTTCCTTATAATTTTAGTTTTGACATGAACTCTCATACCCCAGCTCTTCCTCCTTCATGACATTGAGGCTATCTTTGTCTTTCTCTAGGTATGGTCTGGCACCTGATGCTGGTCCAATTAGCTGTGGCAAAGCAAGGATGCATGGTATTGCAAAGAAAAGTGTGACAGCTTAGGCTGCTCCCTTAGTAGCGGCTTTGGGTAAGGTTACCCTTGGAAAGAACTTGAGACACGCCGTGATGGGCATATTCAATAAAACAGTAATTGTTAATTTTTTCCCATTATTCATCTGGAAAATCTGAACATTCTGGGATTCCATTCAGAGTAGAGTGGGAATGTTTGATAAAACCATTGTTTAGGTTTACGTTTACAAAATCCTTGTTGTTTTTTGTAGTTACTTGTATAAACTCTGTGGCTTCTGTAATTTAATTCATCAACTTTCATTTCAAAAGTTAAAATATAAACAGCTAAAAGGAGAAAAAACTTCTAATCAAAAAAAAAATCGAGGTGAGCTCTCCCTCTCGAGAGCATGACCATGCCTTTCTTCCCTCTCAGGCGTGCATCTCCTAAACTCTAAGGGCCCCCACAAGACTTGCAACCAGGGGAGCAATGGGCAGCGACAGCTGGTTCTGGGCTAACCCTCTGAACCTGTCTCCAAGACCCCCTTTTCTCTAAGTTTCCAGTGAGCCAAATGAGTCCCATGTAGGCTGTCTCTTCTTTTATCCTAAGCTCTTCCTTGTTTCACTATCCCCAGCTTTAATAAATGTATTCTCAAAAAATAAAAATAAATAATCTAAAAGCAATAGAAAGAATGTCTAGCATTTCAAGTGTATTTAAAATGTTAGCTTTTTAATTAATATATTTTATTTTTAGAACATATTTAGGTTTAAGAAAAATGAGCAGAAAGTACAGAGTTTCCAATTGCTCCCCTTAGCCCTCCTCTTCCCACAATTTCCCCTATTAATAACACTGTGCATTAGATGGTACATATGTTACAACTGACAAACCAATCTTGATACATTATTATTAACCAAAGTCCATAATTTACCTTAGGGTTTACTCTTTATGATGTACTTTCTATGGGTTTTAACAAATGAGTAATGACATGTATTCACCATTATAGCTTTACACGGAATAATTTCATTGCCCTAAAAATTTCCATGTTCCACCTATTTATTCCTCCTTCCCTCCCTCCCTTTCTTCCTTTTCCTGAACCCCTAGCAACCACTGATTTTTACTGTCTCTATAGTTTTGCCAGAATGTCATATTGTTGCAATCACAGTGTGTATAGTCTGTTCAGATTGGCTTTTTTCACTTAGCAATATGCATTTAAGATTCCTCCATGTCTTTTCATGATTTGATAGATCATTTCTTGATAGCACTAACTGATATTCCATTACATAGATACCAAAGTTTGTTTATCCATTCACCTATTGAAGGACACTTTGGTTGCTTCTGAATTTTGGCAATTATGAAGAAAATTGCTATAAACATTCATGTACAGGCGTTTTGTGTGTGTGTGTGTGTGTGTGTGTGTGTGTGTACTTAAGATGTCAACTCATTTGAGTAAATACCAGGGAATGCAACTGTTGAATCATATGGTAAGAGTGTGTTTAATTTTGTAAGAAACTGCCAAACTGTCTTCCAAAGTGGCTGTACCATTTTGCATTCCCACTAGCAATGAATAAGAGTTCTTATTGTTCTACATCCTCACCAGCATTTAGTCTCAGTGTTTTGAATTTTGGCCATAATAGGGTGTGTAGTGGTATCTCACTATTTTAATTTGCAATTCCTTAATGATATACGATGTTGAACATCTTTTCATATGTTTATTTGTCTTCTGTATATTTTCTTTGGTGAGGTGTCTGTTCAGGTCTTTTGCTCATTTAAAAAAATTAGGTTATTTGCTTGCTTGTTGTTGAGTTTTAACTTTAGTTTTAACTTGTTGTTTGAGTTTGTATATTTTGGATACTAGCCCTTTAACAGGTATTTTGCAAAGATTTTTCTCCCAGTCTGTAGCTTTTCTTTTCATTCTCTTAGCAGTGTCTTTGAAGAGCAGAAGTTTTAAATTTTAACACATCATCCTTTCAATTACTATGAAAATAAGATATTGCAAAACTTTCTTGATTACTGGAACGACTGGATTGAATGACTTCCACAGTCTCTTCTTACTCTAGGTTTTTATGGTACTTAGGAAAGAATAATGAGTGTGTTGTGGATTTTTCTTAAGTGGATTTTAGGGTTCCCTTCCCACTATGCCATTAATATACAATAGTTGCAAAAAGTTTTGAAAATGTAGAAAGGAGGGAAATGTGATATCTTTAGAAACAGAGTGGCATTGAGAAAGAAGAATTTTGGATGACAAGCAAAAAAATCCAGATAGGTATGCTTGTATGCCTGTCTTTCATTGATTGCAACTCAACAGGTCTCCATCTTTTCACTACTTCAGAGGTTACATGTATGGAAAGATAGTAATGTGGTATATAAATAATTAACTTTTAAAAAACGTATCACCAAAGTGTATGAATCAAAATGTGATGGTCTCCCTCCACCCCATCCTTCTAATTGTAATTGTTTTCTGTAGAAACAAAATCTTTATAACCATGCATACCTGGTTATACAGATAGACACAGCTTCATGACTCTGGGATCACCTATGTCTATCTTCACATACATTATTATAAACCTAGTGCATATCATGGGGCTTGGTTCACAGAAGGTGCTCAATTGAATGAATAAATGTAGCTAACACTCTACATTGTTTTGTAGGTGGCTTTACAAAAAAATTAAGAATTTAACCTGAATATCTTTTTGTGTTAGGACATCTATAACTACTTCATTCTTTTCAATGGCTCCCGAATAATCCACTATATGGATTCATTATAATTTATTCAGCCAGTCCCCTATTACTGGATGTTTAGGTTATATTTATTTTTATATGCACACACACACACTACAAACAATACTGTGGTAAGTCTTTTGCCAAATTATCTTTTGAAAGAGTTAAAAACATATTTAACTCACTAACAGTAAATGTGAGCGTCAATTTCTCTACATCCAGGCTGGGGATAATATCCAAAATTACATATTATCAATCTTTGTTATTGCTCCTATTTTTGTTTTGAGCAAGGGCCCATATAAGAGGAATAGCATGCTAATTTGCTATAAAGGGAAGTTAGGATTCAAATAGAGACAACCTTAAGTGACAAAATGAGAAGGCAGAGAGTTTGAGAAGAATTTTTATACATTATAAAATATTCAAGCTAGAAGAGATCTTAAAAATCATGTTTCAATACACTTCTTTTATAGATGAGGAAATAGAAATTCTGAGAAGTGAGATGATTTATCTAAGCTTACACTATCAGTTAGTAGCAGATCTGGGTTAGAATCAAGGTTGTTTGGGTCTCAGCCTATTATTATTTGGTTTTATTCAGCAAATATTTACTAACCATCAAATCCTGTGCTAGGTACTAAGATGACTAAAGGAAGTAAAAGCACTTTTCTTGAGCACTTTTCTTGTGCCAGATCTGTCATACACACTTCAGTCTATCCCAGTATGTCTATCATACCAAGTGACTTAATCTACTAGTTTGGCTTTTTAAAAAATTTATTATTATTTTATTATTAGGGATTCCCCATGTTGCAGTAATAGTAGTAATTCTTGGAGTCAAGCCTGGAATAAGAAGTTCTGTAGGTCAGGAGAAAAATTATACTATTGTTTCATTTATAAAGGTGTCAAATGGAGAGCATGGCTGATTGCCTTTTTCTCAGGCCTGCTCAGGGCATCAGCTTCTCCATCCAGGCCCTCAGTGTGTGCAAACCTGAGATTTGTTAGAATTGAGGGAAGGCAGACTTCACGGGAGAATGGCTGAGATGTGGTGGGGGATATAGGTGAGACAGATCATGGAGGTTTTTGTTGATCTAGTTAAAGATGTTGGCTTTTGTTCTAAGTGTAACAGAAAGCTAATGAATAGTCTTAAGTAGATGCTCCACAGGGTCTTATTTGGGGGGAGGGTGGGGAGAAACTTGGGTTTTGGATTAGGAAAGCTATAAGAGTGGATGAATCAGGAGGCTATATCATTAGTTCAGATGGTAAATGATGGTGCCTTGTCCGAGGTGGCGACATATAAGCGTAAATATACTAAGAAGACAAAATTAACAGGACTTGATTAACTGATACGGCATTGAGAGAGAAGGCAGTGTCCTGGATGACTGTTTTCCAGGTAATGCTGCTGGAAGCAAGTGGGTGATGTTCATTGAGACAGGAACTCTGGAGATGAAAGATTAGAGGAAGATCATCTGCTCATGTCTTCACCCCAGGATATTTTTTCCATTGAGTGGAAGGGGGGAGGGGGAGAGACAGAGACAGAAAGACAAACATCAGTCAGTATTAGAGAGACACAGCGATTGGTTGTCTCCCACCCAGGCCAGTACTTGGTTGGAATCCCGATCCATCCTTCTGCGCGGGTGCGGGGTGGGGGCGCCGCGCAAAGCAAAGCTCGAACCACTGACCCACACCGGCCAGGGTGTGTACTCAGGTTTTTAAATGTTGATTTGGAGAGCCTGAAAGTCCAAATAAAGGTCAAGGGGTGGTTAGACAAAGGAATTAGAGCTGAAGATTTTACTTTGGGCGTCTTTCATCATCTGGTAGATGGCATTGCCTAGGCTAGGTAGAAGCACTTTCTTTAAGAAACTTCTATTCTCCAGGAAAGGCTAAATGAAAAGCGTTCGATTGTTCAAATCTATTATTTTCATTCTTTAATCTATCGGATTACTCTAGTTTATCACATTTTTACATTAAACATTTTGGCTATTTTTCATTTATATCCTTAGCTATGACTTTTGGATTATGAGCTAAATTGTTGCTGAATTTCCTGAATACCAAGGCAGGTACAAGTTTGTGATTTTAGGTAGTGGAAATCTCAGATGCTTGCTAAACACGTTGTGTAGTTGCTACTTTGGTCAAGTATTTCATGTTTTGATCCAGAAATATATGAAAATAATCTGGCATTTGATGTGCTTAGGCACTTTGAAGAGTGCTCACCTTTTTCTCGAATCACTAACCTGTCGTCATAGCATAGAGCTTATTTAGGGAACCAGTGAGCTCTTGAAAATAAGCTTGTTTTTAAATTAATAGGACACTTTCTATTTTCCATTACAGTTGCATTGGATAAAATTAGTATCCATCTCGCGTCTGAAATTCAAATGCCTTTGTCTTGTCTCTCGTGTAACTAGTAAACCGGTTACAAAGGAAATGTCACTTCACATAAGATTTAGTTGCCAAGATTTTTGAAAAGAAACAGATATGTTCCGCACAGCTGCCCTCACCACGCAGCTTCGTGTGGCTTCAAGTTGCTCAAACTGTGCTACGAGGACGCCCTTAACTGCTTAAAAGGCCAGGGACTGAAATGGAGTATTGCACAACTCTTCACCGGGTGGTTTCGCTTCCAAATCTGGCCTTCGCACCATCCCAAGCCCGGAGCCAGCCCCGTCCCCCTCGGAAGCAGCAGGGGTTCCCCAGTCTGCGCCCGGGACGCCCCTCCCTCTGCCCTCGGCGCTCGAGAAAGCCCAGCGGCGCGGGGCCCGGAGGTCCCATTGTCCAGCGGGGGAGACCGGGTCTCCCCGGGACGATCCGGACTGGAGTCCCGCCGGCCAGGTTGACCTAAACTCCGTGGGTCTCCGCGCCGCTCCCCTCCCCCGCCGCCCCATTGTCTGCCTCGCCCCGCCCCGGGGGACACGTGCGCCTGCAGCTTCCCCAGCGAGGAGAGCGTGGGGCGGCGACGTGGACCCCGCCTGGAACCGCTCGGCGCCGGGGCGGGGGCCCGGCGCGCACTGACGGGTGGGTGCCGCCCCCGGGGAGCTGCGGTCGCGCTCCGAGCCCCCCGCCCAAAGTCTCGCCAGCCCGGAACGCGGGTCGGGGGTGGGGCGGGAGGGCGCTCCGTGGGGGTGGCGGGCCCGCGTTGCTGCGGAGGGAGCGGGGTGGGGCGGAGTGGGGAGATGCCTGTCTCCTGACAAAGGAGAACGAGTGGGACACGCTGAGCCGGCCCGGCCCGCCCCCCCCGGAGGGGAGCGGGAGGAGGAGTGTTGGGAGGGGAAGGGGCGGGCCTTTCATTCACTCTCGGCCCCTCCGCCGCCGCCGCCGCCGCCGCCGCCGCCGGAGCGGAAGGGCGGGGTCTCACAGTCCCCAAACCCCGGGGTGAGGAGCGAGAGAGGCGGTGGGGCGTGGGGGCGGAGCCCTTAGGCGCGCGTCCCGAGGCGTAGGTTACGTAGTCACGTCAGCGCGGGAGAGAGAAAGAGAGGAGCGGACTCGGCAGGGACCGGGGGACGGGGCCAAGAGAGCGACAGAGGGAGGGAGTGAGCAAGCGAGCGTGCGAGCGAGGAGGGAAAAGGCGGCCAGTCGTACCTGAGCGGCCGCGGACCGGAGTGGGAGCGGTGGGGGAAAGGAGCAGGGAGGGGAAGGAGAAAGGCCGAGAGGAGAAGGTGGACAGAGGCTGCTGCTGCTGCTGCTGCTGGTGGTGGTGGTTGGGAGAGAAGGAGGAGCTGGAGGAGGGCAGGGGCTGAGGGAGTGAGAGAATCGGACGCGCCGGGGAGGGGAGGGGAGGGAAGGGGGGGGTCACGCGGGGGCGCGCGCGCACAGGGAGCGCGCTCGGAGGCGAGTGGAACTGGATCGGGTTTGCTGCCAGCGGCGTGAGCTTCGGCCGCCATTTTACAACAGCTCCACTCGCGCTGGACACAGGGAGCAACGAGCACGCGTTTCCCGCAACCCCATCTCCTCGGACAGGATTCCTCCGCTGCAGCCCAACGGGGAGGTAACGACCGCCAAGACCCGGGTCTGGGAGGGGAGCTCCGTGACATTGTGGAGTGAGCTGGGGGAGGGCGGTGTGGGGAGAAACCGGCTTTTCTGGAAAATGGATTCCAAGGAGGAAAGGAGCACGTTGACTGGGGCTGCTTGGGAGTAGGCCGCGGGCCGCGCCGCCACTTCCTCTACTCCATGTGCTGCCGCCGTTCGGGCTTTGTCTGCGGCGCTCCAGGGAGGAGGCGGCCCCGTGGCCCGCGCGGACTGCGAGCGGCGGCGGAGTTGGTGCTGTCGTGGCTGTCGCCGCGGCGCGGGAGTGGGCGGAGAGGAGCTGTTCCCGTCCCGCAGCCGGGAGGAGGGCTTGAGTGGTACTCGCGGTCCGGTCGGCTTCGGCAGTTCGCGGAACGCCCTCACGCCGCCGGGTTGTCCGCCCCGGTCCGGCGGTGGGACAGCTGGCCGGGGCGCTGCAGTCACTGTACAGACGGGGAGAGGGGTGGGGGCTTGCACCGCGCGCCAAGGCTCGCGTCTCGTCGGGGCAGCGTGCGGCCGGGGTCGCCGGCGCCCGGGGCAGAGAGAGCCATGTGTCACGGTGGAGACGGCGGCGCTGAGGGGGGGGCGGGGAGGGCCTGTGGCCTGGCTCGGACGCGGCATCGGTGTGGAGGGGTTAGGTTGTGCTGCTGATGCTTTCCGGCAACTCAGACCGCGGCTTCGGGTTGATGTTGGGAGCCGGTGACAGTCGTTTTGGCCTGGGACTCCGTGGGTTTCCGTTGGAGGAAGTTGTAGGACATTTGAAGGCGCAGAGCACGTGTTTCTAATGGGCTCCTGATGGCCTTAGCGGTGAGGCTGCTACTCTGGGTGTGGAGCCGGGGGCGGGCTTTGGGGTGCGGGGGTGAAGGGTGGAGAAATTGGGTGGTGGGAAGGTATCTTGTGTGAGCGCTTTGTTCTTTGCTGGCTGTTGTTACTGATCTATAAGCGGCAGGCGGGAAAAGCGCGCACTTTGGGGGTTTTTACCTTTGAGAGGGAAAAGCCCAGCTTTGCTTTATCCACACACACCTCATTCTCTGTATGGGCACAGCTGCATGTGGCACGCTGGCTGGTCCTCGTGCTGATTGGGCTCCATTTGTAATGTGGTTTTTCCTAGGGAGTGTTAGCAGGTGAGTCAGGGGTGGTGCTAAGGAAAAACAAGTGAATCCGTGCTTCTGTGCCCCTCACTTACCAGGCTTGTCAGGAGATAGTGACTTTAAGGCTTCTTTAAAGGGAGGCACAGGCTGGCTCGTGTAGAAATTGGTAGAGAAAGATTGGGGCTCTCATTTTGTCCTCTACCCTTTTTGAAGATCCTAGTTTAATTTTGCTTATTGCGTTTGAACAGATCTCTGGAAACATGGCTACAGAACATGTTAATGGAAATGGTACTGAAGAGCCCATGGATACTACTTCTGCAGTTATCCATTCAGAAAATTTTCAGACATTGCTTGATGCTGGTTTACCACAGAAAGTTGCTGAAAAACTAGATGAAATTTACGTTGCAGGTAAGAACTAACACTTGCAAAATTATATTATGAAATTTTTCTATTGGACTTCTGGCTTTGAGCTAAAATAGCAACTTTTTGTGGTTTCCAATAAGTGTGGGAACTGGAGTTTTGTTTTGCCATGTTGTGATAGTTGTGAACTAGAGGTTAAGGTGCACTGTACATAGTAGAGGGAGGGAAGAAAGAAAGGTTAGGAGGTAAAGGCTGGCTGGCCAGATGGATAAGTATATGATGGTAACAACAGCTGCTAACTGTTGGGAGCAGGCCATGTGACTTTTGGGGGTATTTTTATAGTAGGATTCTTGTTAAATAATTTGGTAACTATAGACTTGTGTAGTCTGTCTGTCTTGGTGTGGCTGTTGCTTTTTCTAGTGGTTATTTGAAATGGATAGAGGTTCAGTTGTCAGGCTTGGTATTCTGTTGGTCGATTTTAGGATTTGTAAGCTTATATATTTACTGTAGAAATACGTTGTGTTCAGAACTATCTGACTTAGAGAACAAGGTATAAAAGAAATTGACTTATTGTAAGTGTGGTTGAGAGGGTTCCTTTAGTTCATAGTGCAGTTCAGAATGGCTAAAGTATGTGTTTTTCATTATATAGATGGTAAGAGGAATGGAGGAATACTCAGTTGGCACACATGTTACCTGTATTGGTAAACTTGATATATTCTTTAAAAAACCTTTCCAAAAATATTAAAAGTTGACAGCTAATTAAGTTTTTTCTTCTCCAGGGCTGGTTGCACATAGTGATTTAGATGAAAGAGCTATCGAAGCTTTAAAAGAATTCAATGAAGACGGCGCATTGGCAGTTCTTCAGCAGTTTAAAGACAGTGATCTATCTCATGTTCAGGTAATATTATTTTAATGTCAGTGTAAAAAGAATGAAAATCTTGTATAGTTTTGATAGAGTTTAAGTTTGATTTAATAAGACACTGATGACTTAATTATTAAATAGGATTGGAAAATTATTTTTCAGAACAAAAGTGCCTTTTTATGTGGAGTCATGAAGACTTATAGGCAGAGAGAAAAACAGGGGACCAAAGTAGCGGATTCTAGCAAAGGACCAGATGAGGCAAAAATTAAGGTATGTCTTAAAAATGTAGTTTGCTCCCTTCAGCTTTAAATTTCTTTTAATTATTTTATGGCTTTGGTAAATATTCCTTGGATGTGAAATGAGTGTGTTTTTTTGTTTGCTTTGTTTTTTTAAGTTGTTGAGAATTAATGACCATGAGATAATTTGCAATTTTTTTCTAATTACGAGTTTTTGAAAAGTCTCCTGCCTTTGTTTCTAAAACAATTAGCAGTTCTTAACTTTTTCTGTTAACCCAGCTATATTGATGTTAAACCTATGAGATTGGTGTTCTAAGGAAAAGATTCAAAGAAGTACATCCACCATATTTGAGGTGTTTTTTGGAAATCTGCAAGACTAGGTTACTGACAGTGGAACCAAAATGGGAGGGGATCAGTTCACCCCATGCTGGTGGAGAGTGTACATTTAGCAGTTGATTGCTTTTCTTAGGATTCTCAAGCCCTCAAATGTAATGGATTTAGAAATTTAATACTGCCTTCTTTCCCCTCCGTTATTATGAGTTATTAAGGCTAATTTGTTCATTTCTAAAAGCAGTGTGGAAATGGTAAATGAGGAAACTGAGGATAGGAGTGGGAGTTTTTTGTTTTTTTACAGGACGGTAAAACAGTAAATGACCTCAAAGTTGACTGTGTTTTGAACTTTGTGTAGAAAAGTGGTGATCATACTAGTTTTAACCTGGTGTTCTTAATACAGTGTGCCAGTTGAGCCAGGAGTTATGGTTTAAGAAAATCAGTTATTAAAACAGTATAGGTGTTAGGTGGTGTTTTAATGGTATGGGAAGAGTGAAGCTTGGAATATGGAGTTAGTGGTTAATGTCATCCATAAATTTGAGGTTTTCACAGATGTAACTGTCAGTGAATTTTGTTTGAACTATAAATCTAATTTTCCATGGAAATTTTACCAATTATAATTAAATCTAGGTTGGGAATTCAAATTACTAATTTCATAAATTTTATGAAAAGTTTAAAGTGTAATTTGTGTGACTTTTAGTTCTGTCTTAGGAAAGGAGTGGCTTAGAGTGTTAGTGTAACATGACAAGAAGGCAGAGGCATTTTTATAGGCGGTTTAACAATATGTTTTTCATTTTTGTTTTTAGGAATTGATGAAAGGTATTACTTGGGTTATATAAAAATTAAGGTATAAGGAGCACAGGGATTACATATGGGGAAAAAAGGAAGAGGAGCCATTTAATGGTTTAGTATATGTGATAGTAATAGGTTTGAGTTTATTTTTGTTACTAACCCAATGTTGCACCTTTAAGCAAATATCTGGGTATAATAGAAAAATACTGCATAAAATATTTAACACTTTGTGAACCTTTTCATTAGGAGTTTAGGAATAGAGACGTTTTTGTCATTTACAGTATGTTTTCATAAATACTACTGTTCTTAGAGTAGAAAATGTTTACAGTGTTTCTGGTCATTTTCAGAGACAGAGGTGTGACCCTAAATCATTTAACAGAATTTTGCTAAGTTATGTGCCTGGTGTGTTTTTATTTCACAATTTGTTAGCTAATTATTAGATTGGTTTTATTGTTTAGAAAACTGGTTTTGTGCTTTGTGATTTGAGATGGTGGAGAAGGGGAATAATTCTTGGTTTTTTCCTTAGGCTAACGGTGGACTACTTCTTTCTAGTACATTTGCCTATAATAAGGGATGAAGAGAAACTCCTAATGCTCTAAGTAAATATGAGTTGTGTAAATTTTAACAGTTCACATTCAGGGAGATAAAATGTAGAAATTATGTCACGTTGCAATTTCATAAAGTTTTCAAAGTCATTTGGCTCTTACTTTTTTCTGAATGACCCATAGTATTCTGTGAAGCATTGAATGTTAAATGAATAAGAGGTTGTTTTTCCTATAGCTTCTGAGTTTCTGGACTTAGTTTGAGGAGTGTAATTTCTATAAAGGTTGGCGAAATGCCCACAGTGACAATTTGTACCAGGAGTGTGGAGTATAGGGAATTTATTGGGTAAGAAATCCAGACTTGGGAGGGGTGACTTATCCAGCTCCTCCTTCAGGAGAGAATTAAACTCAGCCTTTTTTTTTTTTTAAAGATTTTATTCTACTCATTGATGTTTTCATTGATAGCTGCTTATATGTGCCCTGACTGAAGAGTCAACCTGCAACCTTGGCATGTCGGGACGATGCTCTAACCAGTTGAGCTACCTAGCTAGGGCGGTATAGTCACTTTTTTTAGGAGGTATTAGAATAGATACATCTTACCTTGAAAGTTGTTGATGGATGGGTTAATGTTCTCTGTTGTTCGCTAAGCATACTCAATAATTAGAGACCAGCAAATAATTCGAACAGGATCCTGAGATTTTTCATTATGAATTAGGGCTTTTACAAGTGTACATTAAAGGGGAAATTCTAAAGAAGACACCAGAAACCTTTTTGTAGGAATGTTGCCAAAATAAATGGAAAAATGTGAATAAGATTGATTTCAATTTTTAACTGCTAAATGCGTGAATGTGTGTCTTGTGAATTAAATGTATTAATAATATTTGAATTCTTCAAGGCACTCTTGGAAAGAACAGGCTACACACTTGATGTGACCACTGGACAGAGGAAGTATGGGGGACCACCTCCAGATTCCGTTTATTCAGGTCAGCAGCCTTCTGTTGGCACTGAGGTAAAGAAACTAAAAACTTGTACCTTTTGTGGTAAATGCACAGGTGTCCGGTTTCCTAAAGAAACTCTCCATGGTTTTTACTTCATATTTAATTTACAGATATTTGTGGGGAAGATCCCAAGAGATCTATTTGAGGATGAACTTGTTCCATTATTTGAGAAAGCTGGACCTATATGGGATCTTCGTCTAATGATGGATCCACTCACAGGTCTCAATAGAGGTTATGCGTTTGTCACTTTTTGTGCAAAAGAAGCAGCTCAGGAGGCTGTTAAACTGGTAAGTTTTTTTTCCCTTCATTCTTTCACATTCACTGTCTTTAAAGCCATTTTTTTTTTTCCTTACCAAGCCTGCCTTTCACATTCTGTATGTACACGTTGTAGCAGTATTCTTCCTGTGTATAGTTAGTTGATCAGAGTCAGGATCTATAAGGTAGTATGGTAGAATTCCTGGTCCTTTGAAACATCTGGCTTAGTGATTATTTTTTATAATTTATAGGAATGTTAAAAAGGTTTAAGAAAGTAACTGTAGTAGGAAGGGCTCTCATAGTTCCTGGCTGTATCTGGGCCATCCCTTTTCTGAAAATACTTAACAGGCCCCACCAGGCATGGCTCAGCAGTTGACCTAGGATCCAAGAGATCATGGTTGGATCCTGGTCAGGGAATATGCCCGGGTTGCGGGCTTGATCCCCAGTTGGGGGTGTGCAGGAGGCGGCCAATCAATGACTCTGTCATCACTGATATTTCAACTCTCTCCCCTTCTCTCTTCCTTTCTCTGAAATCAATAAAGATATACTAAAAAAATACATCACAGACGTGATGATAAATTTCTAGTTAATGAAATAAATGATTTTGTGGTGAGTGGCAATACTTGACTTAAAAATATAAGGGGTATTAGGTGAGGACCTAGTGATTTTTCCCAACTTTAAAAAAATTTTAATGTTTCAAATTATGGCTTACATAACTCTCCTTCAAACTAGTTATATTAAGTTCTGTGACTAAAGTTTCTACATTTTATAGTTGAAGATGCTGAGGGTTAATTTTTTTTAAAAAGTTTTCATTGATCTTTAGAGAGAGAGAAACATCTATGAGAGAAACATCGATTGGCTGCCTCAAATGGTGATTGAGCCCCCAGCCTGGGCATGTGCCCTGACTGGGAATTGAACCAGCAACCTCTTGTTGCGTGGGATGACACTTAACCAACTGAGCTATACTGGCCAGGTCTGAGAGTTAATTTTAAACCAAGAAATGTAAATGGTCCACTATGGCAGATGTTTGTTAAATTTGCCTTATCTGCCTTACATTTTATGGGTAATTGTAAGCAAACTTAGAATCCTCAGACAGCTTTCTCCTAAACTTTAGTTTTCCTTCCCTCACAATCAGATATATTCCATTTTAAGGCAAACCTTAAAGAGGAGAGAAAACAAATATACTTTGTTTTGCCTGTTATATTGTTTGCGTGTTTTCATTGGTGCGTATAATTGAAGATAGTAAAGGTTTAACATTAGAAAAGTATGCTACTTGGAAGAACATAGGTTTCTTTAAAAGAATTCAAGAGTTTAGGTATTTTAAAATCAGGGCTGATTTTTCCTTCCTTCAAAGAATGCTTCCTATTTTAGAGGGTGTATAGCTGGCTCTCACTGGTAACCTTTGAGCTGTCCAAATTTTGGTTTAAGCAGTTCAGGTATAATTAAGGACTTTTTAGAATTCTGGAAAGTTTTACTTTAGAAATTGCTCAGTTTGATCTATAAAAGAATTAGAACATTTTTGCCAGGTAGTAATAAAGTAGCAGTTCTAATGTGGAAATGTAGGATGATTGAGAAGGCGTTGAGGTGGTATCTCACTACAAAAACCTGTACAAGATTTAGCCAGTGATGTCAGATCCAGTTCATTAAAGTTACTATCTAAAGTTTTAATTTTGTTCAATAAGTATAGTTACTTAGTGTTGTAAGTAATGACTTATGTATTAACATTTTTAAAGGAATCATTAAACCAGCATTTGTAGGCTCCTTAATTTTTGCTACCACAATACAGTAATTATGGTAGGTCCTCGCTAGAACTTGCTTTTAGACAATGGCCAGAAATCTTATGTCCATTAGAGGAAGGTATGTAATCCAGTTATAACATAATTTTGATTGCCAGTTAATACCCACTATGAAATATGTTTTGGTTTGGACAGTTGCCTTGATTTAACAGGTAATATAGTCCAAAATTACATTGCTGTAGGCTTAGTGTGTAGTCTAATTATTAATATAGTTAAGTTTTTAAACTGTAATACAGAAACTTTCCCTAGATAACCAAAGAGCCATTTTGATTGGTCTAGGAACTAACTCTTGTCCTAAACCTTTTCACATTTTTTTTCTGGGTTTATGATTTGAGTCCTTGTCTGGAGGCATACTTACTTTTTATTACTGCCTGATGAATAGGAAGTTTTGCATTTTATTTTGGTGCTTTTAAAATATATTCTTAATGGTGGTACATATCTACTGGAATGAATTGAACATACTGCTTTTTAAAAAAAGGATGCTGCCCAGCCGTGCGTGGCTCCGCAGTTGAGCGTCGACCTAGGATCCAGGAGATCGGGGTTCGATTCCCGGTCAGGGCACATGCCCGGGTTATGGGTTGCAGCCGATCAGTGACTCTCTCATCATTGATGTTTCTGTCTCTCTCTCTCCCTTTCCCTTCCTCTCTCTGAAGTCAATAAAGATATATTTAAAAAAAAAAAAAAAAAAAAAAAAAAAGGATGCTTTACTATGACTAGGGTTATGGTGATAGTATAATTGGGAAATTTGCCTTAATTCAAGAGTAAAATAAGGGACTACTAGACTTGAGGAAATTAAACATTCTAGAAAAATACAAAACAAGGTTGATTTGGATGTGTGTTGCTACTTTGTATTTATTTGTGGAAATGAGTATTCCTCTCCTAAATATATGCCTTAAGGGGAGCATATTTTGAAAATTGTTCCTAATTATGTCATTTCATGACAGTCTACTTGAATTACAACTCTGTCCATGGTGAATTTTTATATATGATGATTAAACTGTCATTCTCATTGTAGATAATCAGATTGAGAAAATCCCTCATTTGTATTCTTTATAGATTAGGCAAGATTGAAGCACTATCTCTTTTGATTTTCCTGTACTTGAGGAATACCTTAGGTTGATATAGTTTACCTTAGATTGATAGGGATGTATTCAGCCTTATTTTTTTATATGATTTCAGCAGTGATTTTTCTCCATAGATTAAAAGCTATTGTAAATTTTAAATTTGTGTCTGAATTACTTGTAAAAATGGGTTAATTGATGTTAATAGCTGAAGAGGCATGGAGTTAAAAGCAACTGGAAACTTATTAAATGACCTCATTTTCAGCCAACATCTTGGATTTTGGGGAATAAAAAAATTCATCCCTAAATGATAATTTAGCTAGGGAAGGAAGATCTAAATTTGTGGAAAGGGGAATAATAGCTACCACCTGAGTGCTTGTTAAGGCCTAGGAGCTGTGCTAGGTGTTTCATTTTTACCTTTACCACCTCAACTCATTCTTCAAGGTATGTGGAATTATTTTCATTCTGCAGAAGAGTAAATAGGCTGGGTGGCCAGCTGAGGTCATACTGCTTTAGTAGTTTGATACCAGGTTTGCTTAGGAGTGCCTATTAACTAGACATAAAAAATTAAGCCAGCAGTACAAGTTATGTCACCTGGTAGCCTGATTCCCTAAATTTTGTAGTGGATCAGGTAGTGTTATAAGGAGTTCAGAAAGCCCTGTCTCTATTGCCAAAATCTTTTTGGCATCTAACCACTTTTTCCCATCTTCACTGCTACCACCCTAGTCTAAGGTACCGTTTGGAGAATCCTGCTAGTTAGTTTTGATGTTCTTTATTGCTTGTTTACAGTCTTAACCATTCAGTAACGTAGATTAGATCACAAACATTCCCATGCTGAAAACTCAAATAATGGCTTCCAAGCGAGGCCCTGTCTTTTCAGATTTCTTCTTAACCTTTCTCCTCCTACTCTTTATTTAAAAAATATGTCTCTATTGATTTCAGAGAGAGGAAGGGATAGGGAGAGAGAAAGATAGAAACATCAATGATGAGAGAGCCATTAATGGGCTGCCTCCTGCACGCCCCGTACTGGGGATCAAACCTGAAACCTGGGCATGTGCCCTGACCTGGAATTGAACTGGAATCTCCTGGATCACAGGTTGATGCTCAACCACTGAACCATGTCTTTTACTCTTTATTACCCTTCCATCCATACTTTGCCTTTTTTGTCCTCCACATAAGCTCTGACTTTCCATTTCAAGGTTACTTTCTGCTGCCCTGCTTTCTAACACTTCAACCAGTTATCACGACTGCTGCCTAAATCGTCTTAGAAGGCCTTTTCTGATTTTGAGCACCCCGCACTCAGCTGCCCCATGATGGTATTCTGAACATGATAAAATTGAATGCTTAGATGTACTTAAAATTATATCTTGACTTTATAAATTATTTGCTTATCTCTCATCATCAGAATATAAGCTCTTTTTCCGCCCTGTATTCCCTGACATTTCTTTATTTTTTTAAATACGTTTATATTGATTTTACAGAGAGAGGAAGGGAGAGAGAAACATTGATCGGCTGCCTCCCGCATGCACCCTCACGGGATTGAGCCTGTAACCTGGGCACGTTCTCTCACCGGGACCCTTCAGTGCATGAGACGATGCTTAACCAACTGAGCTACACTGGCCAAGGCTGTATTCCCTGACATTTAGAATAGTGCCACTATACAGTAGGTGCTGGATAAATAACTTGACTGGCAGGCCAGTGCCATCTAATCCATTATTTATGACACAAGAATTTATAACATTCCCATATTAGCTGTGGGCCATTTTGCTATTGTAAGGTTTTCTAGTTTCCATTTGCAGTGATTTATTCTGTGCTACCTTCAGTCAAAGGGATTATCATAGATTAATGGTGGGGGCGTGGTGAAGCTTTCCCCTTTACCCCCTGGGGAATATTTGGAAGCGTATGTAGTGTGTGGCATTGTCACAAAGACCAGGAGGAAGGGCAGGCAAATGTATATTTGTGTGGTTTGCTGCTGGAATTGGAGCCTAGGGCCAATGGTGTTGCAATGCCCATTGTAGTCCTATAAAGGGATAGGCAAAAAGTAGATTTATAGTTGTATGCAAGACAGTTTATTTTTGTATTATTTATTTATTTGTATTTATTTGTATTATTGTTATTTTGTATACTTATGATGTATCTGTTAGGTAATGATGGCTGGTAATTTAACCTACCTTTGCCCACTCCTGTGTAATGGAAGTATCTTGCTGAATATGTTAACAGTGCCTGTGTTACAAACACTGAAATAGTTGATCTCTATTTGCATATTAAAAATCATGGTTTTATAGCTACTGATGGTTTTATTTACCAGGGTGGTTGTACACCAGTGTAACGTGTACAGCAATTTTGATGAATACAGCTGACAATATGGGTCCACAAAATATTTTAGTAGCAATTTAGCAAATATTTAGTGGGTTTAACTTGAAAATTTTTACTATGTGATACAAGGTAGCTTGATTCAGCTCTTGAGAGTTTACAGGGCATGTGAGGCTAATTACAATTAAAGTAGAAGCAGATGGTTCAAGGGTAACGGAGGGATGAAGGAGGGATAGATTGCTTTGGGTTGGGGTTCGAGAAGGCTCTGATAAAGAGGTTTGAGCAGGACAGTGAAAGAAATAGGTGGGGACTCTAGTTAAAGCATTGTGTTTTGTGGAAAGAAGTAGGAGATAAAACTTGTATAAAGTCAGTGCCAGAGAGCATTAGTCATGGCTGCTGGGCTGAGTTGTGTGGTGCCATTAAAATGTTGAGCCTTGATGTGGGTAGCATGGTATCAATGGCAGAATAATGAAGTGTGTTTGGATAAAGAGAATAAAGACCAGGAGAGAGACAGCAATAGAAAGGAGAGAGATTAAAGATTTCAAAGGGAGAAATGATAGGCAGTGGGTGTTGTAAGTTCTAATTCAGTTATTACCAGTGATGTAAATGAGGGTGTAGTTGGACTGCCCTTGAAATGTTTGGTAATTTGAATCTGCATGAAGTGATAAATGCCCTAGATGACAATATCAGGACCTGAAAAGATTTTGATGGACATAAAGTTTACACCAGCAAGATGGAATTGAGTGAGGACAAAAGATAAGTCTTATGCAGAACTAACATCACATGTAAGCTGTAGTGTGAGTCAGCAGTGTGGTGCAGTTGCCAAATAAGCTAAAGTAATCTTGGACTACTTTAGAGGCATGGTGTCTAGAGGTTTGAGCAGGACAGTGAAAGAAATAGGTGGGGACTCTAGTTAAAGCAGTGTTATAGATGCATGGTGTCTAGAAATGGAAGATAGTAATAGTCTCCAGCTTACTCTAAACTCTTCAGTCTCAGTCTGCATGCACAATATTATGTTATGGATGTCACTATTTGGTGACACTCCAGGAAGCACTTTGGTTTGCTGATATAAGGGAAGGAATGATAAGCCTAGCATGTAGAGAACAATTGAGTCATGAGCATTGTGTGCAGATAAATGAAGTGCTGTCATTTGGGGGAGGAAATAGAGTTATTGTAGAATATTTAGGGATGTCAATTTTGGTTCAGTATGTAAAGAAGTCTTTGTAATTAAATGTTTAAAAATAAAGTGGACAAGCTTGGCAGGTGATGGTTTTGCTGCTATAAGAAGAGTTAGGACTGAGCAACCACTTCTGGATCAGATTCCAAATAAGAGATTGCTAAATTTCTCAGGATTTGGTGACTGGCTATGAGGGAAGGAAAAAATGACTTGTTATTTTGAACCTAGATGACAGAAATGTTCCAGACTGTACAACTCCTGTTTTGGTTGAAATACTGAAACTGCATTAATGTTCAAAATTCATCTTTATTTTATTTTGTCACCTCACTGTGGTGTACTGGATCTGAAAGCTAGATTTCTAACCTTAACATCAGTGCCCACCTTCCTAGAGTTTGGAAAGACCTCACTTTTTCAAAATTTTGAAACCATCATGGTGTCTTGATCTCTACTGATACTTGAGAGGCTTTATCAGCAAATTAGAATATCTCTTAAGGTTCAAACAGTATTCATAATGCCCTTCTAGCATCTAACTCACTGTTATCCAGCTGGGATGAAGTTTATTTTTGAATTTAAGATGTCCAATTGGTCTTAAAAACTGAAAATTGAGAAAAGTTAAGCAATTCATATATATGTGAAAGTGCATGCTTAATGTGCATATGGGAAATGGGGCATTGTTTAAAGAAAGGTTTATTTCTAGGTACTTTTGCTTTATTTGAATAATAGGCTCAAGAGGTCTTCTTTGCTCCTTAATGACTGACTTTCATTGGTGAGCCAGTTTATTTTCTATGGATTAGCTATAATTGTTTCAAGTTTTTTTGTGTTTTTAAAAAATATGTCTTTATTGATTTCAGAGAGAGGAAAGGAGAGGGGGAGAGAGAGAGAGATAGAAACATCAATGATGAGTGAGTCATTGATCGGCTGCCTCCTGCACGTCCCCAACTGGGGATCAAGCCCGAAACCCGGGCATGCGCTCTGACTGGGAATCGAACCCCCACCACCTGGATCCTAGGTCGACGCTCAACCGCTGAGCCACGTCCGGCAAGGCTCAAATTTTTTTTTTTTTTTTAAGTATAATAATATGAAGAGTTATAGTTGACTTTCTAAATCCTGCTAAATCTTCATGTCATTTATATAGCTCAGAGACCACAGCCATCCTAAATATATTTTCTACCTGCCCTGCCTTGATTAATCATAGCAGGGCTAGTACTAATGGATTAGAAGGGAAGAACTTTTTCTTCTCTCGATAAATAATGGAAACACTTGTTACAGCATTGTTAATGTTGATGCAAGTGATATAACCAGTAATTTAAAATTTTTTGTAAGCTTTTTAAAAAACACAGAAGTATTTTCTTATAGTAAACAGTTCCTGCTCTTAGAACATTTGGGGAATAAAAATAAAGGGAAAGGTATACCAAATCCTATCATCTTCAGAATAACTCCTGTGTTTCCCTTTAAGCAGCTTTGTATTTCCTTTCATTCTTTTTTTATTATTTTAATTGTTTTTGTGAACTCCTGGAGTTCAAGACTAAGTGACCAAATTGAAAGCCATTGATTTGTCACTAATCTATTAGACGCTAGATTATAGAAATTTAGGAAATATACAGAGCTTAAAACAACATACTGTGTTAGGTTAACTTATTTGTGAAATAGGATATTGTAGTCTATTTGTCTGTAATGTAATGCAGTGGTGGATTCAGCCATAATTCTACTATTTGCAGGTAACCCATATATTTCTACTTTTAAGAGGTTTTTGGTTTAAATAGAGTATAAATACTAAGAAAAGCCTGTAGCATTATTTTTCAGCCTCATAGAGCAGATAATTCTTTTGTATGCTGGGCTATCCTGTGAATTGTAGTATGTTTAGTAACATTTTTGACCTCTACCTATCCACTAAATAGCAGCAGGCAGCCTCCCACTCCTAGTTGACAACCAAAAAAGTCTCTAGGCATTGTCAAATGTCCCCTGGGAGGCAAAATCACTCCTGTTGAGAACTCTTGGTCTGTGTTAACATAGAAGGGTGTTTTTGTTGACCTTTATAGGATTTAGGGATTGTCTAATATTCTGATGGTTGAACTCAAATCCACAAGTATGCAGAGGAGTTTGGATAGTGGAACTTTCAGGGAAAGCATTTTATTCAGAGGCTTAGCATTATGAAAACTGTTTTGAGAAATGATGTAAATAGCTAAGATTATAGTATTGTGGAGATAAAGGGATTTTAGGATGGATTTGTATAATGTACAAGTATTCGAACTTTATCTTTTTGGTGATGGGAAGCCTTTGAGAGATTTTTTTTTTTCAATAGGCAAAAATTGGTGATCGTTTGAAGAAAAAATGTCTCTGGAATAAGTGTAGAGAACAGAGAATCCTGGGGTCATAATGACCAGAGACTTGGGTAGAGTGAACTTGACTAGGTAGGTTAGGAAGTACAACTGTTCTGAACTGGAGGAAGGGTGTTTGAGCTTTATGTTAAATTTTGAATATCTGGAGATGGAGAAACGGACAGGGGGGGAGAGAGTTTCTGACTTTTAATGTGTGCTTTCTTATATACCTGTTATGCAAGAACGGGAATGATAGTGAGAGAAGGGTGGTTTTACTTTTGCCAACTTTTGCCACCAGTCTGGTCTAATAAGTTATATGGGAATTCATGTTGATTCTTTAGCTTGTATAGCTTCACTTGTATGTACCTTTGAGGTAGATTTTGAGGCCAGGTGTGTGGGGATTAATAATCGTTGCTGCTGACACCATTATTACTATGTTGAAATTTCGATGTGATTTAAACTGTGTAATATATATAACCCACTTTTTCGAGAAAACTAATACTTTTGAACTCTGGTTTGTAAATAATACTGATTAGTATGTTTGTCACTTTGACAGGTTGGGTTTTGCCTCTACAATATTTCACCCTTTTATGGGATATGGTTACTTGAAGATAAAGTTTAGTTTTTACTGTAGTTCTATAGTTACTACTATACTTTTACTATAATCTGTCTACTTGTTTTTCTCCAACTTTATTGCAGACTTAATAAAATTTGAATGGGGGGCGGGAGAGTAGAGTTGGATTCAGACTAACAAGATTCTCCCTTTTAGACTTAAGTATTTGAAGTAAAAAAATCATTATTGCAACTTTGTGTAAGATGTTAAGGGGAAATGGAAAAATAATTTAGGTGTTGGTTTATAGAAAGGCAGAAAGCTTGTTGGTATTTGAATCAGTTTCCCTTGCCATGAGGACAACTGGTTGGCAGGATGGATTTAAGTAGAAATTAGAGTATTCTGGAATCAACCATTTTGTATTTCAGTTGCTACACACCTGACTCCTAGCTTATCAAGTTTCCTAGACTTCAAGGTCTTCACAATTTTTTGCATTCATTTAATTCAAAACTTGTTTATTGTGCTTTGTCAGTACAATCTTGATGTCTGTCTCAGATTATAATTTCCTTGTGCAGTGCCTTTATGGCAACTTTTTTAAAGGATAAATTCTTGAGAAACATGTTGACATTTTAATTTGTTTAAAAGATTTGGTGTTTGTGTATGGGATACACATATCTTTCTATAATAAGCACTTATAGGATATGAGTATTTTAAAAACATGGTGTACTTTTTCCCCTTTCAGTATAATAATCATGAAATTCGTTCCGGAAAACACATCGGTGTCTGCATCTCGGTTGCCAACAATAGGCTTTTTGTGGGCTCTATTCCTAAGAGTAAAACCAAGGAACAGATTCTTGAAGAATTTAGCAAAGTAACAGGTAAGTTGGATTTATTTGGAAGGAGGTGCAACTTTTAATACTGAAGGTAGTAATTGCATACTTCTGACAAGCAATTGTGTTAAAACACTACATTTATTGACTCATTGTATTCTCACTACAACCATAGGAGATTGGTAACTATTTTTCAGGTATGGAAAACAGGCACAAAGGGTTTGGGGAAATAACTTCCTGAATGTTATGTAGTTTGGTAAAGAATGCAATTGGGATTTGAACTCAGTCTGCAGAATCATAGTTGTGCATACCGTTTGGAAGATTGTATTTCTTTGTGTATTTGTATGCATTTCTAGGTGGTGGTTGACATTCTTAGGCTTGTTAGATGTGTAATGATTTGATTTTTTGACATAGGAATAATGAGTACTTTTGCTATAAGTAGAGATTATACATTATCAATATGGTGTAATTTCTTTGTGCTGGTAAAGCTTTTTTTTATAACCATTTCCAAATGACAGGCTTTCCTTAAAACATTTTTGTCTGCCTAGAGTGTTTAACAAATTATTAGCCTATTATTAGTCTCCAGGAACTTTTGAAGTTCTTATGCAGTGATATATTCTATTTCATTTTAAATAAAGATAATCAATACCTGAGGCTAGAAAAGAGTAATTTCAGAAAATTTTTAGTGCTTACTTGCATAATAAGAAAAATGTGTAAACCATATCTGACCTACACTGCCATTTTCCTAAAGCAACTATGTAAAGAGTTTATGCCTCTTTCATTAATGGAAGCAGAATTGTCCTTAGATCTAATTAAAAATAATTATTTTTCTGTGTTGGGAACACTTTGAAAGTGTTCTTCTGGAAAGGCAGATTATCTGGAGAGTCCCCTGTAAAGATAAGTGATTATTTTTTATTTTGATATTCATTATTGGAAAAACGAATCATTTGAACTACTTGTTCTTGTTTGTTATTTTATCTAATTTCTCTGGAATGGTTACTTACTTTCAGAGGGTCTTACAGACGTCATTTTATACCACCAACCAGACGACAAGAAAAAAAACAGAGGCTTTTGCTTTCTTGAATATGAAGATCACAAAACAGCTGCTCAGGCGAGGCGTAGGTTAATGAGTGGTAAAGTCAAGGTTTGGGGAAATGTTGGAACTGTTGAATGGGCTGATCCTATAGAAGATCCGGATCCCGAGGTTATGGCAAAGGTAATGACAGTCAAGTTAAAAAAAATTTTTTGAGGGGTTGGTGGCAGGGGTCAGGCTTTAGAGAGGGGGAAAAGAACTTATAAAACGATTGTGTACTATATTAAACCGAATTTTTTAAAGTGAGAAGTGTTCTTTATTAAGGCCACACACCAGAAATAGTGTTGTATGCATGGAAAGTGAATATAGAAATTTAGTCACGGAGCACTTGGCCATAATCATGTAGCTGTCATGATGCAGTAGTTAGCCTACATGCTGCGGAGACTGTTTACTTCCATTTTTGTGTGGATTCTAAGAGCAGTTTCTTTGAGATTTTGAGAATGGCGCCATTAGCTTACATGGTTTTTGTTTAAAAGTCCTACTCCTAAAAATAGTTAGCTGCATTGGCCTTAGCAGAGCTGCTACAATTACAAGGTTTAGCTATTATTAGGTATCCTGCTTCAGCAGTCAGTTGAGATCTTATGAGAACAAACATCTCTTGAGTTAACCCTTTACTCATTAATGCAGTTTGCAATTGTTATTGTACCCTTTGTCTTTTAAGAGTCTTTCTAAAATCAAGAGATGAGTGAAATGCCAGAACTGTGAATATTATGAAGGGATAAGTGGTCTTGAGGATAATTTACTTAGGATTCTTTTTTCCTCTGGCTGATTAAGCTCTCAATGGATTAGCACTTTAGATAAAGAAATTTGGGTGCCACTTGGAGTATTTTAGGAGCGAGTGATAATGTTACTTAGCCAAAAAGATCACATTTTATAATTGTTCTTTGAGGAGCTCTCAGACTGAAAGAATTTATCTTAATATTTTGAACACTCTCCCCTTTAGCTTTTAAAAGTAGATCTTAATTGGTTTTGACCACCTGTGTTAAGTGTTAAATGATCAACAGCCATCTCAGAAGGCATGATATTAATTAAAAAACATTGTTAGGAAATGACCACCTCCATTTTGGTTGCAAAATAATTACTAATATAACTCGACATTTTGAAAAGAAATTACAGAGTTACCTTATATCCCCTGCTCACACATGTATGCACAGCCTTCCCGGCTATCAGCATCCACATCAGACACATTTGTTAACAATCAGTGACCCTACACTGACACATTATAACTCGTAGTCCATAGTTTACATTAGAATTCACCCTTGGTGGTGTAAATTATATGGGTTTGACAAATGTATGACATGTATTTACTATTATAGTATTATACAGAATAGTTTCACTGCCTTAGGAATCTCCTTGATCTGCCTATTCATCCTTCCCCTGGCAGTTATTGATATTTTTACTGTCCATAGTTTTGCCTTTTCCCAAATGTTGAAATCATAGTATGTAGTTCCATGTCTTCATGGCTTAATAGCTCATTTCCTTTAACACTGAATAATATTCCATTGTCTGAATGTATCACAGTTTACTCATTCACCTACAAAAGGATTTCTTGTTTCCAGATATTGGCAATTAGGAATAAAGCTGCTGTACACATCTACATGAACGTTTTTGTGTGGATGTATTTTCAACTCATTTGCGTAAATAAGGAGTGTAATTGCTGGATCGCGGGATCAATGGTAAAAGGATGCTTAGTTTTGTAAGTAGCTGCTCTCCAAATTGGCTGTACCATCTTGCATTCCCACCAGCAATGTTCCTATTGCTTCATATCCTCAGCAGCATTTGGTGGTGTTAATGTTTCAGATTTTGGCCATTCTAATAGGTGTATAGTGGTAGCTCACTGTTGTTTTAATTCGTAATTCCCTAATGACATGATGTTGAGCATCTTGTCATATGCTTATTTGTCATCTGTGTATATTCTTTGGTGAGATGTCTGTTCAGGTTTTTTGCTCATCAGATCCAACAGTCACGCTCCTTGGTATATTCCCAAATGAGTTGAAAACTTAGTCTATTTTTTATATTTCTGATATTTTTCTAAAGGGTTGTGACTGAAGTTAACTGCAGGGTTGGGTGGTGGCATTTTGAAAATTGAACTCTTTGGAAATATACAGGGAGTTTTTTTCCCCTCTTTTCTTAAATTTCAGGTAAAAGTGCTGTTTGTACGCAACCTTGCCAATACTGTAACAGAAGAGATTCTAGAAAAGGCATTTAGTCAGTTTGGGAAACTGGAACGAGTGAAGAAACTAAAAGATTATGCTTTTATTCATTTTGATGAGCGAGATGGTGCTGTCAAGGTAAATAACTGGGGGAACCATTATAGGCATCTAAAGGAGACTAATTATTTTGTCATCCTACAATCAGAATGTTTTTTAAAAAATTGAAGGAAACTCAAGTCAGGTAATCTACTCGTACTAACCTTTATTGGCCTTAGCAAATTGTATAATTCATTCAACTAAGTCAAACAGATAATCAATTGAAGAACTGGATCTTTAAATAAATCTAACCTATTTTATTTAATCGTTCCAACATTAATGATGAATGATTTTTTTTTTAACTTTAAATGAATCGTAATTGTATTGAAGGCCTCTTATATTGATGAATACCTAATTTTTTAAGGCTATGGAAGAAATGAATGGCAAGGACTTGGAGGGAGAAAATATTGAAATTGTTTTTGCTAAGCCACCAGATCAGAAAAGGAAGGAAAGAAAAGCTCAGAGGCAAGCAGCAAAGAATCAAATGTAAGTAAAAGTTGCGTAAATTTTAATGGTTGGAAGAGTAACTGGTGAATAACGTGTTCAAACCTGTTAAATCAGTAACTTGTCTTTACCTTTTAAAGAAGACTTGAAAAGTTATAGGCACAGAGAAATGCCAAGAATCTCAAGAAATGTCTATTGAGCTCTTGTTATTAACCATAATGTGAAAATAATCGTAATTCTAAATAATTGGAATTTATATAAGTGAAAATCAACCTGGGCTCTTTACTACTATACAGAATGTGCTCCTGAATATGTTTTTTAAGTATTAGCTGTCCAAAAGTCTTAATGTGTTTTATTAAAGAGTAGAGGGAGTCTTTTCTCAGAGGTAGGAAATATTAAATCTCTAATTATTATGACTCTGCTTCCTTTGTGCCAGAAATAGACTTCTTTATAAATACATAATGCCTGTTGGTACCCCAAACATTTCATATATTGTGCGTGGGTTCTGAAAAATGAAATAAGAGTGTAGTTAAATAAGCAAACAACAGTTATTGAGGTGAGAAAACAAGTGTGTAATTTGTATTTATTGGATCTATTTAGAACACCTATAAAGGGATATTTGCTCATTAAGACAGTGAAGGAAACTTACCTGGGTAAGAAAGGAGTCCGCAGTTTAAAAATTGTGGTTGGTAATTGATTTCTAAGGAGGAAAGGGGATAATTGCTATTTGAAGCAAGAACAGTAATCAGTATACTTGACTATATCAGGCCAGTGTTCTGTCCATTGCCCTATGTGGATACAAAAGAAGAGG